>NC_081253.1:38446304-39836991 GCF_030490865.1 Poecile atricapillus | reverse complement strand
CCTACAGCTGCTGGCTACAGGCAAGCCCTGTGTCCTGAAGCCTACTTAGTTCTGGTTACAGTGCATTATATCGCTTTCTTTTGCTGTGTGTATCATTGCATAACAACCAATAAGCATCATACACAATACCTTTACATGTACATAAATCCTATCAAAACTGCTAAAATTACCAAACTATGTTAGTGACTAACTCATCATTTGAGTTAGTAATTACATGTTAAACTCTGAAAGTTGTTTTGCAGTGGAAAATTCTTTTTGCTTTGGTAAAAAACGTCTTTCTGTCTGCCTAAGCTTTTTTACTTGGTAGAAAACATGCCTTGTTTGCAGACAACTTAAAGCTGTTGGACTTCATCCATAAAACCTCCTTCTAACTGACTAAACCCTTGCTCTAAACCTTCCATCTCGACTAAACCTTTGTTCTCTCGGTGGTTTCAGCAATAAGTGGCCCTACAAATGTCTTTTTATACATCCAAGCTTGCTTTCATTTCTAGAGAACCTTCCAGTAAGCATTCCTATCTGTGAAACTTTTTGTTAAATTTTCATCCTCCCTAACATCTCCCCTGGCCTGATGAACAACATAGATGCTAGAAATTGTCTTATCCATCATTTGTGCACACATTGAAGTATACATGTGTCACAATCTGCTCATACAGGCGGGCGTCGTCAGAGGTTTGTTTGATCTCAGAGTGCATAAAGGACACCAAGGGATTTCAGTTTAAATCACAACAGCAATAATGCATCTTTATTTTAGTGCCAGCATCATGGGTTATGCAATAGATGAGAAGGAGAGAAAGTGAGATAGAGAGAGAGGAATAAAGAGGCAAAATAATGAGAGAAAACGAGGGGGAGGTATCGCTACCAATGGACAAGATGGGGTCGCCAGTGCCTTCTTCTGTGGGGAACTCTCTCTCTGAAAGCAACTTAGAAAAGTCACCTTTAGAGTCTCAAGTTTCAAGGTGAGGGGCAGTTGGCCAAAAGGTGGGGAGATGTATAGGCTATTGTGGTGTGAGCCGTTGCTCTGGGAAGCAGGTGTGAGGTACTGAACAGGCCCCGCTCCTTACAAGTCCCTGCTCAGCAGCAGGAACGAAGACAGTGTACCGTGGCAGCACAGCAAACACCTGCAAACAATCACTCTTGTGCTGTAGGTTGAGCACACCTTCAAACAATGGCTTAGCAAGCATCCACCTCAACCAGGCCAGAACCCCTGCACAAAGTCCCCTGTGTGGAGGCTAGCTTTGGAGCAGGCTGTAGGCCCATGGCCTGCCAGCCCTGCCTGAGAGCTAGCCTGGGAATTTCATGGGAGGATTCAAAACAATCCTCAAAGACAGAAAACAGCCTGCAGGTGCTGTTTGTCTGTTCCCATGTTTTCCTTGCAGGAGAAAGTCAGGGGGTGGTGAACCCCACTGACCAATGATGGTAATGTAGTACTTTACTAACCAATAAGAGTTTCTTTTCTGTACTTTCCACGAACTCGTCTATATAACATGGCTGTAGCACTAAACTAGAGATTCTCTCCTGTTCTGACTCCCTTGAGAGTCCGTGTCGTTCTTCCTGCCGTTCCCAATTAGAACGACACCCCTGGGCTCCTCAGGGTCTCTGTCTCTGTTCTTGCCATGCTCGTGAGGCAAATGAGGGAAACTTCAGAGCGTCTCTTACACCACCCCGTGACTCACGATCAGCGTCAAGAGGGCTCCTTTGTAGTGTTGTTACGAAGTCTTCAGGTCTCATCAAAGCTTGGTAGCATACCCCGGAAAACAGAGACAGAAAATCAGACAGAAAAAGTAAAGTAGGAAAAAGATAAGGGCAAGAAAAAAGGAAAAACAAAAGCAAAGAATCCATTTTCACTTAAAATATACATTCAACTTCTTATTACAAAGAATAAGCAATTTCAATTCATCCATTACAATCCAAATAAACAATTTCAGGCAATTTCTTTATCACGAGGGCCGATTTCCTATTTTTACTTTTCCAAAATTTCAATTAAATCCTGGTGAAGCAACAATTGCTTTACCAGTGTGAAATTCATCCCAACAGAGGTAGGCAATAAATGGTGGATCAGTGTGTGATTGGACTGCAAAAGGTGATAAGAAATAGCTAGGACTACATAAGAAAAATAATTTTCTGCAATCTTAGTAAAATTACAAACAGAAAAATTTGAATGATTTTTTTGTATTCACTACTAAGATTTCTAGAAGTACACTATCACAAGCAGTTCTCAGACATGCACATCCACGTCCTATATGCACAAGTTCTGTTTCAGAAGTCTCGGTAGGATGTATTTCAGAGTTGCAGATATTTTGTTCCGTGTCCAAACAAATAGCTTGAGCTTTGGTTGCATTACTTTCACAGATAAACCCTTGTTGTTCCTGGACAATACAAGTTTTCAAATTTACAGTGAATTAAGTTATTAATTAAGTTTCCAAACCGACAGTTTGCCACTTCTCACCAATTTGATGGGCCCAATCCCTATGCTCAAAAGGACAGAGAGCAGCTCCATCATGATTCAGCCCTAATGCAATGTTCGGGAATATTGAATGCACTGAAGAATTCCGTATAGTCCATACAAAGGCAGTGGCTGGGCTTCTGCTGGGGTTGGGTGGTGGTAGGTGTAGGTGTTACAACATTAACATCAAGTTCTCCCCAGTATTTGGTATTGTTTTTCCCACACACGATTTGATGGGAAAATTGTATGTCAGTAAGCTTTAGCCAACAATTCTGATTTTGAATTTCACAAAACAGAACATGGCCATGAGGTCCCATGCCATAACTGTATACAGGTTCAATGCGGATTCAACATTTAATTTTCAGGTTATTGTCACATCATCACCTTGCGTTCCCATAAAGGGAGGGAAAACATTATGTTTGTCATCCAGCACTGGGGGGTGATTACAACATGGTACATGATTACTGCACTCAGTATGGGTTTTGCCACAGCATTGATTTTGAGTCTATAAATTAGACCTTTCAGACCTGACTGATGTGTCAGGTCATTTTGCCAATTACATGTTACAGAGGTTGATTTGGTTCAAGTGAAATGATACCAACAGTCAGTAGATTGTTTTTTACAAAGCTTCATAATTTCCACTTGTTGGTACTGGGGTCCAGGGTATAGTAACCGATATTTTTCTGATGACAACACAGTATGAGGGGGGATTGTTTGTTCCATGACCACACTGCTGTGGCGCAGAGTTTAGCCATGATGTTGGGGTGCAAATTACTTGTCACATCTGATTCTAGAAAATTTCTGGCGATTGCAACGGTGGAAGCTTTCTTGTAAAGAGACTTTTCCACTTTTCTGCATCCTACCTTAATTTCTTCACCAATTGTTCCAGTCATCACTCTGGGCCAATCTTTTCAGTCCCAACCCCAGTCATTTTGGCGGTACGTACCTCAAGAGTCGTGTAGTACTACGGTCCCAAGGTTTGGGTGACGGTTTCTAGGGTAGGATCCTAGAACACATCAGGTGTACCTGATGGTAGCTTCAGACCACGGCCACTCAGCCGAGTTTTGGCCGTGGTGTTGTGGTAAGAGGTAGACAAGTATCTTACCATAGTAAGTACTTACTATTTAATACTAGTATTATCATGGTTTGTGTGGTCTTCATGGCCCTCGGTGTTCTTCTGTGGAATGTGAACACAACAGAGTCTGCCCCCAAAAGGCAGAAACTTAAAATGATGGAATTACCCAGCATGTGTTGATCCGATGCTTTTTTCCCAGAGCATCGGAGGCCACCCATGCATATTTATTTGGAGATGTTTTTAATACTGGTGGTACTCGCCCTACTGTCACCTCGGGGTGAGGCGTAGCGACCCGGTTCGTGGGTGACACGACGGCTAAACTTACAGGCCTGTCGGGCAAATCACGCGCTAACACCAATGTGGTGGACGGTGAAAAGCCTTTATTTCCGGTGAGCTAGGTTTTATATTACCGAGATATGATGACGTAATCACCGTAGTATTATGGGTTATAGAACATTGTAGAAGAAGGGACCCTATCTTCGCGTACAACGCGAGATCTTCCGACCGGGGTTCCCTGTCTACCCACATCATCTGCCCCCCTCTCCATGAACAGAACTTTATAACAAATGACTTATGTAATTAACAATAAACCGTGAACTTGTTAGTAACAAACGTGAAACAAAACCGCGGTGTGTTAGTATGAACTGTCATGCAAACTTAGGTTAACTGTCTCTGCTCTAAATATAAAATGTCTCTCTTATCTAAACGGGTTTTTATGAACTGGGCTAACTTATTAAGAAGACAAGGACCGAAAATAAGTACGAACACAACAACAATAACTGGTCCTGCTAACGTAGAAATAAGGGTGATAATCCAAGGGGATTGGCTGAACATCGAATTAAACCAGTTTTGTTGGGAACGTTGCCGGCTACGTTGTTCGAGTCTCTGTTGTAGCTCTGCCATGGACTGCTTGATTGGCCCTGAGTAATTGGCATAGAAACAACACTTCTCATCCAAGGCAGCACACAAACCTCCTTGATGCATGAGTAAAATGTCCAGTCCTCGTCTATTTTGCAGCACAACATCTGCAAGGGAGTTGAGGGATCACTCTAAGTTGGAAATGGACTCTTGGATCCTGTGTAAGTCCTCGTCAACTGTGGTTTGCAGTTGGGCCAGACCTTGATTTTGGGTCACTAAAGCTGACACACCTGTTGCTGCGCCTGTTGCTCCTAAGCTTAAAAGCACTGCGAGGCTGACAGCGGTGATGAGCTCTCGCCTTTGCCGTGGGAAACCTCTCTCCTGGTGGGAAGGTAATTCGTCTCCCGGGAAGTATAGGATCCTAGGGATGACAACCACTTGGACACAGAAATCATTAGCTTCGTCAAAGTGTTTGATGGAAATGCATGGAGTAACACCTGTGGAGCTACAGGCCCAGATTCCTGAGGTTGCTGGAATTACCCAGGACTTGGTCTTATCCAGGGTCACAGGAGCGTCACAAATTTCCTCATGGCATTGTATTGCCTGTCTGTTACCTATGCAAATGCCTTTGCCTGAAACCTGCTCTAGTGTGATTCCCTTGCGAGGGGTGTTCCACAGGCATCGCTTGGGGTTATTTGCTCTGGAGTAGCTAAACATGGTGTTAAGGGCTACCCCTTCGTAAAAGGGCGGGTTGGCATCATAGCAAAGCCAACAAGATCGGGTAAGGTCTGGCTTTGTGGCATTTAGCGATAGGAATGCGGCATTCAACATGCGGTGAAAGAGGGCATGGGAAGTCAGTGCAAGTGCACCATGAAGTGTTGATGTGGCACTAGTGAGGCTAGGCGTGGGACTGCTGTTTATGTGGTTGTATTGTTGGGCCACGACTCTGTTGGGTCCGAGAGCGGTGTGGTGCGGTGGTGAAGCTCTGATAATTTGAACGATTGTGCCTGGGTCTGTATCCCAACTATGAAGGAATACTGACCACTTTCGTCCTAGCGACTGGCTGATGTCATGAGGTTGCAGGACTGTTACATTTAGGTGGGAACAGCTTCCTCTGGCAGTGACCATACCGCTCTTTCCAAACATGGGCCGTTTACAGCCTTTGGGCCAAAACCCCACGTCTAGGAAACTATCTTTCCTAGCTGGTGTCCACTGGTTACTGGTGACAATGGTCTCACAACCCCAGTACCCACAAAACCCGTACCCAGGATGGGTGCAGTAGCTTTTACCAGGGTTGACACTAGGGCACCAGTATGTTCCCCAATTAATGTAGGCAAAAGGTTTTCCCTGACTAGGGTCTATTCCTATGTCATTGGTGTTAAAGATGTCACTGATTTGAACAATGAAGCTAGGGGCATTAGACACAGTTTGGGCAATTACTCTACCGTCCACAGGATTGCAAAGTGTCCAGGTGTACGGCCGGTAAGGATGCACATCCAGTTCTCCCTGTCCACTGCGAGGCAGGCTTAGAAACAGGAAAGCACAAAGGCACAGACGTTGTGAAACTGCCGATGTCCATGTTGAGGACGAGAAGCGGGGTCGAGGTGGAGGATCATAGCGGTAGACCTGCCAAAAGAAACTCTGAGGTTTCATTAGCTAAGTTATACAGCACAGGCTTTATAGATTTCAATGGACACCACTTAATGATGTTATCTTTCTCCACTGCAGCATACCCTCGACCTGTCAGGACCAATTTCCACCCTGATTCCCAATCCAACACTCTCCCAGCTGAGCTATTTCGGCTGCCTTCCGTCGGACCAGTCTGTCCTGCAGCCCAGCTACGACGTCCTGCACAACTCCAGCGCGATTCGCGCAAAAGCAGCACTCTTTCTTTAGGGCGGCACAGAGGTGTTTCCGTCGCATAAGCCGAAGGCTGAGATTTCGCTTCGCCCTGCAAAACAACGTCGGAGAGAGAGGAGACCGACCCCTCTACAAGGGACGTGGATCTCCCAATAGAGTCAGCGGAGGAGCCAAAGCCTTGGGTGTAAATACAAGGGCTTAGTTTACTGCGGTTGCAAGCCTGCGCTGTGGGCGCGTCATTTGACCGCTTGCTCTGACCGGTGTCTGGATCAGTGCCGGAAGTTGACTGACTCGAGGTTTCCGGGCTGCGGTGCCTTTTTCTTGGGCTTCGCTCTCTCCCTTTTCCAGGGACGGGTTTGTCCCCTCCCTTTCTCCGCCTTCCTTCGAGCGGGTTCTTTCCCTTACTGGAAGACACTCTAGAGCATGCTCTCCGATTGGACCGTGAGCTCTCCTCCCCTTCACTCTCGGTGCTGTCCACCCGCCTCCCGTTAGGCTCCCGATCGCGTATGTCCGTGTGTGTTAGACACCCTTCATTTCGCCCCTTGCTCGTGTTCCCGGCGCCATTACACGGCACGTATGGCGGGGGCCTTTCCCCGACATCTCCAGGGCCCGCGGTGTCGGGCGCGCCCCGCGGCTCCGCGGCATCGGTACGCCCCGGCGGCAAAGTGTGTTCCGCGGCCAAACCCGCGTCAGAGCCGGGCAGGCGGGATGGCGACTCGGGTCGCCCGTCATCATTAGATGGCTCGTTAGAATCGGTGGGGCAATCAATACACGTGGTCTGAGTGGCAGCTCCTACCCCCACCCGCGGTGTAACCCTTAAACAGCTTTGAGCTGCCTTCCAAACATTCTGCTCGTGAAGGGCTTTTCTCAGTGCTTCCAAAACTCTCGCCCAGCTTTTAAGGCACTTGCTGGACTTAAAGCGCAACACGTCATTCGTGAGCGCCTCGGTACATCTGACCCAGCAATCTGGGTGTAATATATCTACCGGATCATCAATGATACAAAATTCTAGCAATCTAGTAATCGCGGGTTCGAAGTCCCCTGATTTGCAGTCTATATCCCACTGCTTGTGCAGCTGCATAACTACCTTGCCGATCGACTGCATGTCAGCGGTACGGGAGCGTCCTCCCCGCTGAAGTCGGTCCTGCCGCTCCAGCCATCACTCAGTGTCCGGCGAGACTCCCGAACTCCGGCCGCTCGAACCCGCGTGTATCGGGGAGCGGTCCCGGGTTTCGGCACCATTTGTCACCTCGGGGTGAGGCGTAGCGACCCGGTTCGTGGGTGACACGACGGCTAAACTTACAGGCCTGTCGGGCAAATCACGCGCTAACACCAATGTGGTGGACGGTGAAAAGCCTTTATTTCCGGTGAGCTAGGTTTTATATCACCGAGATATGATGACATAATCACCGTAGTATTATGGGTTATAGAACATTGTAGAAGGAGGGACCCTATCTTCGCGTACAACACGAGATCTTCAGACCGGGGTTCCCTGTCTACCCACATCACCCTACACTAGGAAGGTTCACCAGGGCAGGTTGTCCAGGGTAGTGTGCTGGATTCTTAGGGTCACTTGGTCCCCATAGAGTGGGAATTATGCTTGGGGCTTTTGGACAAAAGGCAGTGATTTTGGGACACC
Source organism: Poecile atricapillus (assembly GCF_030490865.1). NCBI lineage: Eukaryota > Metazoa > Chordata > Aves > Passeriformes > Paridae > Poecile > Poecile atricapillus. The sequence goes on along the minus strand of NC_081253.1, from coordinate 39,829,116 downwards.
TGTTTACTCCCCATCTATCATTTACATTTTTTACAGCTTCCCTTAGCCAAAGAGCCCAGCTTCCCTCTTGTGGTTTAAGGAGCCGTTTCAGGAAACCATTGGTCCTTTCTACAATCCCGTTAGCTTGAGGGCAGTAAGGGGTGTGAAAAGTCCATTTTATTCCTTCACCTTTTCCCAATTCTGTACAATTTTGGCAGTGAAGTGGGACCCATTAGCAGATTGAATTTCTTGTGGTTTTGGGAAAATTCCAAACCACCCTTGCAATGCTTTGACAGTATTATCTCCTGTAGTTCTTTTCAAAGCTTGGGCTTGGGCCAACCCACATATAATCTCCACTCCTACCAGCACAAAGTGTTTACCACCTGACTTCTTAAAGGGACCAATATAATCTACCTGCCACGCATCCCATAAGCCTTTACCCTTTCTTAAGTGCGTAGATCATCTTCTAAAGGATGCCTTTCTAGTCATCTGTGACACTGCTCACAGGCTGATATGCAAGTTTTACACATTTCCCTGGTGACAGGCCAGCCACGGGCAAGAGCTTCTTTGTACAAATCTTTGGCACCTGGGTGCCGTCTTTTTACCTGCAGCCATTCCAATAGGTGTTCCCAGTCCTCTGAAATTTGTTCTTCTTTCAGGCTGAAACATAAACTTTGAGGAATTTAAGATATTAGAAAAGCTAAAGCCTTAATTAAAATTAATCCTTGCTAAATCAAATTAAAATATGTCATCTATAAAACCTTACATTGGCTTTTGCATGTGGAATTGTTTGTTGTTGTTGTTTAGAAGTTGTTCATTGTAGAATTGTACTGGTTGGTTTTTTTGGTGGGTTCCAATTGAATGTTTCAATGTCATAAGCATTATCCCTGTTTTTGTAGTCCCTTACTCATTTGTTTGTTGCTATTGATGCATTGTTTGTAAGTTTAATAATCTCTTTTAAGTTTGTTACTGTTGAGGTCTTCAAAGCAAATCCCCTCACCAGCAGCATTTTACAGAGAATTTTTAAGCTGCCCAGAAGACTTGTACCTTGACACCGCGGCAACGGTGAATACTAATGAGGAACTTTCCCTCCAAAACCTCAGTTACCCCAAGGACAGCAAACTGTTGGAGGAGAAGATGTTACCAGCACCAATCAACAACAGCTATAGGGGTGGGACTGCCAGCAACAAGCTGAGGGGACAGAGATTATAAAAGGAGCTGTGAAGTTGGAAGAAGTGCCCTTTAACTGTGGATTAGCTGCAGCTGAGGACCCAACACTGCAGACTTCGGTCTGCATCTCTTTTAGAGACTTTTTTATATAAATCTGAGTGCAGATTAGCTGCATTCACTGCAGTGCCGCTGAGTTCTTGCTTTGGGACCAAAATGCCGGTTCGGCCAGAGGATTCCTCAATCCTCAAACCAGGGACTTTTTAAAATTTCTTTTCTTTTTTTCTCCCTCACCCATTATCCCTTCCTCCCCTTTGTTTTTTTCCCTTAATAAATGCCCTAGTTTATTTGAACCCCCAAAGTTGTGTCTTTTTCCTCACAAAATATATAGAGAGGCCCTACTAGAATTAGGAGCTAATCATTACCCAATAACTGTCTGTCAGCCTTGTGTTTGTTCAGCTGGGGTTTTAATGAGAAACAAAGAATCTTGTGAGGAACTTCAAGAACATAAGACAATTGCAAACCAGAAACTAATTGGAAACACGAAACTGTTTCCAAACACAAGCCTGGCCTGGGATCCATTTGTCACTTTGGACTGAAAAGGTAGGAAGTTCAGAATGAGGAAGAGATATATATTCCTTCCTCCTTTTGTGACCACTCCCCATAATAAGACCACTGACTCATTTCAAGGAACAAACTGCACATGCTCAATTGTTTCTTTCTTAATTGGCATGGGAAGCGGGGAGTGGGTGGTAACTGGGTTATGAATATGTATTTGTATTCAATATCTCAGTAAATAAAAGTCTCTATTCACCTGAACTCAGGGCCGTGTGTATTAAGGGGTGACCCTGCCCATCGGCCCAGCACTGCCAATAAACACACACTCTGTAACCCTAATCAGTTAAAGAGTCTTTGTCCATCTCAGCTGGATACTGATACTAGATCATATCCATATTTTGGTAAATCATTTTGGCGACCGTGGCAGGACTCTGCTCTCTCTAGCCCAGGGGCCAGCAGGGGTCCAGGCACACCCAGAATTTTCTGGGAAGAGGGAGGCTCCTGTGTCCTCACTGACAGCGTGGAGAAAGACCAGGAACTGCCAGAACTATGTGTTGCTATATTTGATATATTAGTAAAGGCCTGTATGCACAAACCAGCCTTTGAAATAAGGCGTGATATTAAGGGCTAAAGTCCTTGAAACCTTCATGCAGAAGAGAGAGTAAAGCAAAACAATATCCCTGTGTGTAAGAGAAAAAATGTAAACCGTGTGTGTTAGCCAATAGTTGCTTGCTCTGCCTGCAGACCCTGTAGAACCCTATAAAAGTGTGCTAAAGATAGAAATAAATTGGCATTCACAATTACTTCTGTGAAGACTGGTGAAGAGCTGGCGGTCTCTCAATAACTATGGACAAAAGGTATGTTTAAAAATTGAAACAGCTATCTTTGAGGTGGTGTATGGCATATCCACTGTTAAAAGGCTGTTGATAGATAGATAAAATTGATAAATAAAAGAGATGTCTTTACGTGCAAATTTGGTACGAATTACGAATGCTTCTGTGGTTTTATTTGTATGTTTCCACAGAAAAACTGGTTTTAGGAGTGTGAGCTCTTAAGTTGAGAGGAGGAGGAGCAGTGTAAGCTGCTGGTGGTTTGTGTTTTAAGCAGTGCCAGGAGCGGCAGCTGGGAGTTAATAGTTTGTGTCTTGAGTTGAAACGGTGGTAACAACAGAATTGCTGGTTTGCTGTGTTTTGGGAGCCGTGGAGGCTCCCATTTTGTTTGATTTGTGATTAAAAAGCGGCCTGGTAGGTTGCAGTTTGTGGTTTTGGTCCCAGGTTTAGGGACAAGAAAGGTCCTGGGGAGAGCTGTAAAGGTTGATTTTGGGTCACAGGAATTAATTGACTCTAAGTGTGGAGTGACAAAGGTAGCAGGAAGCGGTATTAGCTGCTGGGGATTTGTGTGGCCAGCCGAGGGCCGAGGGGGGCTCGTCAGAGTGATTTGTCACAAGCTGAGAGAGGCTCAGCAGAGGTGATTTGCAGCAGCCGGTGCGCTGTTGGGCTGGTTGTTCTTGTAATATGTGTTAGTATAATTTGCGTTTTATTGTACACATATAAAATCAAGTATAAAAACAGGTTCTATGTAAAAAACTGAAACAACTTGAGATTGCAAAACCAGCTGCTGGAAAACCAGGAATTTGCAAGAAAACGACTAAGCGATTAAGATAACATCGAGTAGAGGTGGGTGCACTCAAGCAAGATAAGTGCTCTAAGGACTTGGTGATTAACACTTGATACCGACTTGATCTGATTTTCCAGGACCATGCATCTCAATGTCGGTTTCCCTAAAAAAACTACACAGACTAAAAAAAAATAACTCATCACGATCCTACATCTCAAAGCCTGCTTCCCAAAAGAAACAGCCAAACTTCATCTCCTTCTCAGAAAACTCATCAGCAGTTCAGCAGCAGAAATATGAATATCTAACAACCGGAAAAAAACAAACAAAAAAACAAAGAAACTGCAACTGCATAGCCTCAAGCTGAAAAATCTGTATAAAACACGGCTCTCCCAAAGACAAGTTGTGAACTTTGGGGAATCAGTGTGGCAGAGGCTGATTCAGAGTTCACCCAGCGCCAATCCCAGGCTCGACGCTGACAGTGATTGTGGTTGCTTGTAGTTGTAGTTGTCCAACGGGTGTTTAGGTGGAGGATCCCCAAGTGGGGACTCTGTTTCCTTTATAGCACAAAAGAGAATAAAGCCACCCAGATAGCGATAAAAATCTTGCTAGGAACTGGTAAAGTAACCCATGGCAGAAGTGAGATATTTGAGTTATTAGAGCATGGTGTTTCAGGGCCCTTAAAGAAACCAATAGACATTCTTAGGGTTTAGTGTGCCCAAGATAATTTGGTACCTGAACATTACGAAGAGAAACTCCGAAGCTGGGATAACGAAACATTGCAAGAAAAAGAACTTCCAGGATGGGAGCAAATGAGAGTAAAGAAATTCCTAGGAGTAGTCCTTTGGAATGGCTTTTAACACATTGGAAAGAACTAGTGGGATATGTTGGTGCAGAGAGCAAGAGGGAGCTTGTTAAATTCTGTACACAGTGGTGGCCACTATATAGGCTGGATGGGGGTGTGAGGTGGCCAGTAAATGGTACGCTGGACTAGGAAACCTTATTGCAGTTAATGCTTTTCCTCCAGCATGAACACAAGTGGCTGGAAGTGACTTATGCTGATATGTTTTTTATCCTCTGTGGCCACCCTGAGTGGCAGAGGGATTGTGGGATTAGACCACCATCTGATCCCTTGGTATTGGCCCTGGAGAAAGGTAACAAAGCTCAAGGAGAAAAGCCTAAATGGTGTTGTAGAACATGCTCAATTAATCAAAGATGCACTCACCCTGATGAAGTATACCAAAGAGAGGTTTTGGAATGGGAACCAGAAAACTTCCTAAGACCACCTCTTAGAATGTTAGAGAGAGGGGGGAGGTGGAAGAGGAAGCAGGCTCAGAACCACCATTGCTGAGTGGTGACAGTGAGGATGAGGAGCCTGGGTCTTCCTCATCAAGTACCAAGACTTCTAAGTCTCCCCCACCAAGCCCTGTAGCATCCAGGACCCAAAAGCAGGTTAAAGAGGTTATACAAGCACCTCTGAGAGAAGCAATGACCCCTGAGGGAACGACAAGATTAGTCAATTAGTCCATGAGTCCATTTCTACAATACATTTGGAGGTTTGGGAAAAGATTGCTAAGAGTTATCGGAGTGATCCAGTAGGCATTGCTAAGAAACTGAGATTTGTGGTTAAGCAGCATTCAGCAGATTGGTCAGATTTACAGCTACTGCTTGATGCCCTGACAGAGACAGAAAAACTATTGGTATTAAAGGTAGCTAAAGATTTAGCTGAGGATGATTGTAGGACAACACAGGAGGATGTTAAGGATGTATTTCCCCTTCAAGATCCTGGCTGGAATCCCAATGAACAAGGAGGACTAAGACAGTTACAAAGATGTCAGGAATTAATAGTAAAAGAACTGGAAAGAGCAATTCCTGGAACTATAAATTAATCATCTCTATATGCTATTAAAGAAGGTCCTTCTCAAACACCTTCTGAATTTTTAGATCAACTGCGCAATGCAATGTGGAAACATACCAGCCTGGACCCAGGATCGAGTGAAGGAATGAAGCAGCTAATAAATTTGTTTTCTGAGGCCCAGACAGCTGGGATCTGGAAACCCTGGTGTGTTGCTATATTTTATATATTAGTAAAGGCCTGTATGCACAAACCAGCCTTTGACATAAGTCGTGATATTAAAGGCTAAAGTCCTTGAAACCTTCATGCAGAAGAGAGAGTAAAGTAAAACAATATCCTTGTGTGTAGGAGAAAAAATGTAAACTGTGTGTGTTAGCCAATAGTAGCTTGCTCTGCCCGCAGACCCTGTAGAACCCTATAAAAGGTGTGCTAAAGATAGAAATAAACAGCATTCACAATTACTTCTGTGAAACTGGTGAATAGCTTGGGGGTCTTTCAACATCTGGCGCTCCGAGCAAGGACACCCCTGCGGGCAGAGGGGTTTTGGAGTCAGCGGAGTGGATCTGGGCGTTAGACGTCGCGGGCTTGGATCGGCACCAGATAGGCAGCCTGAGCGCGGTGAGACGCGGAGCGGTTGGACGTGGAAGTAAGGCTGCTGGGGGGGGCCCAGGCAGGCAAGGGCGTGGTAGAAGGGTCGCAACCTTCCCCCTTGCGGGTTGCCATCAGCATGGATGTGGAATTTGCGGCGGCAGATAAACTGCTTCTTAGCATCCTCGTTAAACGCGGCGAAGCAGCCCGGGAAAAGGACCTGGATATGCTCATTATATGGGCTAATTATCACGGGCATTTAGTAGTGCCAGCACTGCTCTTTGCAGTGTAAGAATGGACGGATTTAAGCGCTCTGATATGGGAAACAGCAATTACGGAAAAGAGCAAGGACACTGTGTCTCTCGGTCCAACTTGGCAGATTGTAATTAATACCTTAAAAACCAGAAAAGTGAGATATGCTGAGGCTGTGAGCTCCGTAATTCTACCTGCGTCACAGCGGCAGATGCCTTTATCTCCCACTGCTGGGCAAGCTCTCCTATCTATGCTGCCCATGGAGAGAGGGAGGGAGAGTCAAAGAGAAGAAAATAATGAGAAAAAAAAAAAAAAAGTTCCACAGCGAACGCTGAAACAACGAACAGAATCTGTTCAGTTATGGCAGGATGTGATACATTCGGAACTATTTGCTTCATTTTTGGAGTCACTTTTAGCATTACAATCTTATTTAAGTTCCATCTTTACCACCCTGGAAGAAAAGAAGCCAAATTTAGACTGGTTTCCACCCGAACCAGGGGGACATGGGGGAGCGAGGTGGGCGCAGAGAACAAAGGTACCCTGGGGGTAGAAGCAGCGCAAGAAAAGTTCCAAGGCCATGCTGATAAGCTGCCATGATCACCGTTGTTAGCACCTGGCCGTGAGAGACATTTCATGTAACATCACCTGCTTTTGTAAAATCCTGCCCTTTTTTCCTCTATCAGCGAACAACAAGAGAGATTGAGAGAAAAAACTGCATTTGTTAAAGTTAACTTTGTGAGTTTTTTTTCTTTTTCTCCATTTTTCCTCGCTGCTAGAGTATGTAGAGAATGTGAAGAAAGATAAGAGCAGAGCTGCAGCGGCAGCAGAGTGGGCAGCTCACCCCCCCCCCGCTCCCTCTCTAAGAAAAAGCAGGGGGATAGTACCCAGTTTGTTGAAAAGTCATGATTTATTAGGTTTTCAAAATGTTTTTATATACCATTGTAGAGTTAATGTTGTGTTTTAAGTAATTATGAGTTTATGCAATTGCAGTTTTTAGAGTTTTACTAGAGAAATTATTGTGGTTCTTTGAAAGTTAAAAAAAAAAAAAAGTGTTTAAGGTGAATATTAATAGAAGTTGCCTTGCAATAGTTGGTTTTAGAACTTAAGGTAAAAATATGGTGTGATTTACAGCTTTTAAGAAAACCTTCCAATTAATGTTATCTACAGAAGAGATTTGTGGTTTAAAAAATAATTAGTTAAGAGAACTTTATTGTACAAGACAAAGTTAAGTTAGAGCATGTATTATCTATTTGCTTGTTTTTTCCACAATTTTAATAAGGTAATTTCAATGTGAGTTCTTTTGTTATATAAAACACATATAACTGCATATATAGCAATTTGGATTTTGGATTTTAGTTTAAAAATTGGACTTGATGTTCTTGAAAAGTGCTACAAAAGCTGGATGGCAACTTGCCAAATCGCATGTTGTTGTGGTGGTTTTTCTCTAGAAAAACTACACTTTAAAATCCTAACCAATTTAAACATATACTAGGCAAATTCCTGTTATGAATAAGTATTTTTAGTAACATTTGCAGTTATTGTGGGTTATTCTCAAAGCTAGATGACATAGAATTGTGATGTATTTCTTACATTTTTATAATCTTTATAGTGAATCCATGTTATTGTTATATTGTGTTTAAAAGGTATATATTAAACTTTTAGTTGCTTTTTTGTAGTAACAGAATAAGATTAAGTTATGTTTTCATTTAATATAGAATAAGTGTTAATAGAATTAAGGATAGTCAAGTTTTATAATGTTTAGGCTTGAATGTTTTTAAGTTAAGTTTTATAACTTAGATATTCTTTTAAGGTTAAGTTTTGTTATTTCCTTTTGTCATATATAATTATTGTTGGGTTTAGATATTGTTTGATTGAAATTGTTTTGTGTTTTGTTGGAGACACTTGTTTAAACTGCAAAGTATAGTTGTTTTCCTAGAGAGAGGAGGACGGCCACAGCTGAGACAGCTGTGATGGAACACTGGTGAACACCTGCTTGTGAATAGAAGTGAATGCAGTCTGTGACACCCTTGACTTCATCAGGAGTTCTATTGTTTGTTGCAATCTCGGCAGTTTTTGTTTTTCATGGCTTTCTTATTTTTCAGTGTTTCCAGAATTTTAAGATGTGCCATTGCTGAGGATCAGCTGCCATAGGAGAGGCTTCAGATTAAACCAACTGCTGCATGGTTTAATTGGTCTGGTACCCAAGGCTCCTGATCATTTGCTTTGTACAAATGCATTTTAACATTTTGCTGTGCTGTAAGCATCTCATAGCTGCTACTATTGAGAACCTTGTTTTAGAAATGAGTTAAGAGGCATCTTTCCAGTTTAAAGCCTAAGGCCCTGGCCAAGCCTTGACTTTACCTGGACAGAATGTTTGCCAACAGATCCAGCTATTTTCTGTACCAAAAGAGTATTTGAGTCACTTGTTGACTCAACAATTTGACCCTATTGATATGACAGCTGGATCAATTTTGAAGTGGGCTTGGAGAATCATTTCCGGAGATGATTTTCCAATCCTTCACTGATTTTTTTTTTTGTTTCTGTTTGTTTGCTAACTATGGGATGCTAGTGCAGTGTTTTAGTAATTAATGGCAGTTTTATATTACATATGTTATTAATAATGTTTAAGATTTAATTGATTTTTAACTGGTATAAGTTCTTACTAATTGTGCATAAGGTTTTGTGTTAATGTTGAACAGAAATGCATCTCATTTTTATTTTTTTTAAGGAAAATGGGGGAAATTGATGCCCTAAAAGCCTTTAATTAGTGTAATTTATTAACTTCAAGGAGATAAATGTCTGTGTTTTGTTGGCAGGTTTAAAAAGGTCACCTGTCCATCTGACCAGACTGTGTGCCTCTGAACACACGAGATCCAGTGAACAGAGATGTCATCACACAGCCGTGGTACTCCAGACATGGATCAGAAGTGGACCTGTCAGGACACAGTTGTGTCTGAACACTACACAGACAGTTTACCAACAGAAATTTTATGTTGTCGTTATGATGTTGTGTCTCTACCAATTTTTCAGGTATGCTTTGTTTTAAGATTTAGAAGGATCTAAAGAACAACTTGAACATCGAAGCCCTCAGTCACCGATCAACTGCCAGCTGACATCACGGGAGCAGTGAACATTCCAGGACTGAATTGTGCTGGAGAAATTCTGTAGAAGACCTAAGAAAAGTGTAGAGACTCCATCTAATTGTATATAAAGCAAAGTGTAGTTATGTGTTTACCCTTTCAGCAAATTGCTTTCACGCTTAGACTACATATATACCGGAGCACATGAGTTAAAAGTAGTTAGATAATAGTTTAAGATAAAGTGTTTAGCCTGTGTAGTGATTGCTAGGTTAGTATAGACTTTTTGCTCTTAGCACAAGGACATGGTTGTGAGGAGTTTGGAGGCATGTGCTGCTTGGATCTTACTGATCATTCAGCTTCCATCCATAAGCAACTACAACAGCTACAGGATGGGTTACATGCCCTGAAAGAAGATAGTGACCCCATTGGAAGTTGGTTCGCCAGCTGAGGCATCACTGGATGGTTGAGGTCTCTTGTGCTAGAAGGGGGATGGACTTTACTTATAATGTTAATCGGGATGACAGTCTAGGTTGTATGTTATCTTATCCAAAGCCTGGTTTGTGCAAGAAGAGAAAGGGGGAATTGTTGCTATATTTTATATATTAGTAAAGGCCTGTATGCACAAACCAGCCTTTGACATAAGTCGTGATATTAAAGGCTAAAGTCCTTGAAACCTTCATGCAGAAGAGAGAGCAAAGTAAAACAATATCCTTGCGTGTAGGAGAAAAAATGTAAACTGTGTGTGTTAGCCAATAGTAGCTTGCTCTGCCCGCAGACCCTGTAGAACCCTATAAAAGGTGTGCTAAAGATAGAAATAAACGGCATTCACAATTACTTCTGTGAAGACTGGTGAATAGCTCGGGGGTCTTTCAACACTGGTGGATGAAGTCTGGAGGGTCTTTAGCAATTGAGAAGGATATAAAGAGGGGATGAGAAAATTGGTGGCAGTAGTGAAGGAGGGGGAGAAAGAAAAATGTAAGCAAGGTCCACCAAAACGAGGACCACCCCAACTGGGAAGGGATCAATGTGCATTTTGCAAGACATTTGGACACCGCAAAAATCAGTGCCCAGAAGTAAGAAAAAGTGATGAACAGAGAAGAGATGATCAGAAAGGAAAGGGGGTGGTTGCTCATGTGAAAGAAGACTGAAGAAGACCAGTGTGCCCTACCCCAGGGGACCGTCTGGTTATAGCTCCCAATCTAGGGAATAAAGAAAAAGAAGTGGAATTTCTAAGAGATACAGGAGCAACATTTTCAGTGTTGAATAAGGCTCTAATACCTGTGATAGCAGAAGGTTTTAAAATCTTAGAAAATTCAGGGACTTAGAAAGAAAGGTAGGTTTGGCAATCCCTGGGAAAAGTAGGCCCTGGGAAATGTTAGGCCTTGTACTTGCTAAAGATCATGTCAAACTGCACCAGTGTAATCAATATATGATAAATGATACAATTGTTAGATGTGATTAGCTATAATTATTGTTTAAAGAACATGAGGAACAATGTTATGGGGCTGGATGGGATCACGAGAAATCCATGCCTGGGTAAAAACATTGCATACTATAGAACAATGGAAGTTTAATAATTAATATGTAAGTTATATAACGATAGAGTATAAAACATGTTCAACTCAAAACCAAGATGGGTCAGATTTGGGTTTGTGTACCCCTGACACCCAGAGCTCTTCAATAAAGCACCTTCATATAATCATTCCGTGATTATGTGTGTTTCTGAACTCTAACAGCTCTGTTCCTCTCTTCCAGCCCTTGAAGACATGGCAGATAACATCAGCCCTGCCATCAGAAGCCTGGCAATTCAAAAATTTTGTATCCTCCAGGCAGTAGAGAGAACTCAATATTCTATCTTTGGAAACCTGCAAGATCAGCTCCACATGGCATACAGGACACGGTCTCATCTCTCAGGCCTTGACTGGATGTGCTGCTGGAGCTCTGCTGAGAGCTGATCTGGGAGGCTCTGTCTGCTGGGGCCACCTGAGCCAGCCAGGATTTTATTTTTCTTCAAAATAGTTATTTCCTTATTTTCGTTTTTGTTTAGTATGTAAATATAGGATATGTTCTAAATACACAGACTCCCAGGAGCTTTCTTTTGCTGCCCAAGGTCCTCAGGATACCGGTGTAGAGAGGGAAAAGGGTCCTTGTGCTCAGCAACTTGCCAGGGCGTGCAGTGGTGAAGGGAAATTGGCCAGAAACCCCTTGGCCTTTGGTGGTTTTGCTGAAGCCACAACCCCTGTCCCAGCCAGGAAGCGCCATCGGTGTCCTCATGCCCGTGTGGTGCTGGCTGGGTTGCTGAGGGCTCTCAGGTGCCTCTTGATGCAGCTCCTCTGGAGCTCCTGTGGGGCTGTGCTGCTGCTGCCGGGCCACGCTGGGGGAGACCCTGAGGGAACAGGGTGCTGGGAGGCCATGAGGGGATGAGGGGCTGTGGAGGCCCTGGCGGGACAAGGCAGTGGGAAGGCACAAGGGGGATGTGTGAGGGAGTGGGTGTCAGGAGGCTCCAAGGGGACAGGAGGCCCCTGAGGGGCCGGGCTGGTGGGAAGACCTGAGGAACTGGGTGTCAGAGGCCATAAGCAGCCCCTGAGCAGCCCAGGGCTCAGCTGGGGTGGCAGGTCTGCCTCAGTGGGGACTCTGCCACACTTGCTGATTTCAGTGCTGCCAGGCCCCTGTACAGATTCTGTGCAAGGCCCCGTGCCCTTCCTGCTGCGGCTGCCTCGGCAGCCTTGGGGGCTCCTTCTGCTGCCCTGAGCCTGCAGAGCAGGGCAGTGTTTGCTGATGGTTTGAGCTGTTCCTAAAGATCCTGTCGGGCTGTCTTAGACACTTTGGGCAAGGGATTCCTTCCAACCTGGGCCACTTTGCGGGGGGTGGGGTGGGGGCAGCACAAGGGCAGGTGACAGTGTGTGCAAGGACCCTTCATGACACGTGGTGACATAGGGGCTGGTGGTGACAGGTCCATGCCACAGTGCTCGGTGCACGCGACGGGACAGGACGCGCCAGAGCGGTGCTGTGAGGAGCCCCCGCACAGCGCACTTGTTTGTGTCTGACCCAGAGCTTCTCTGAGCCGTCATTCTTGCAGGTGACCTCGAGGCCAGACCACAGCACTTGGTGACCTGTGACCTTGCCGAGGCTTCTCTTCTTAAGGTGCCCTCGAGGGCAGACTCTGGGACCTGGTGAACCGGAGCTTTTCTGAGGCATCGCCCATCCCTGCAGTCACTGCCCTTGAGACCAGAGCACAATCCTTGACGAGGAGCCTCCTGTCCTTGTGGCAGGAGCCCTCAAGACCTGAGTGCAGGACTTGCTGTCCTGCAGTCTTGCCAGGACTTGAGTCTTGCAGGTGCCTTCCAGGCACAACTGCAGGACTTGCTGTCTCGGAGCTTTTCCAAGGCATCTCTCTTGCAAGTACCATAATTCCAGGCAGTGCCATGGAGCAGGGACCCCCAGGAGTGCCCAAGTTGGCCTGGGTTGAGGAGGAGGAAGAAGAAGGCCCTGGAGCTGCCCCAGCACAAGAGACCAAAGAGGTGCAGCAGTTCCAGCCACTGCAGGAAGGTGAGTGGCAGAGCTGGGCAACAGGGCTCTGCCTGTGGCTGGCTTGGCCCCATCCCCATCCCCATCCCCATCCCCATCCCCATCCCCATCCCCATCCCCATCCCCATCCCTATCCCCATCCCCATGCCCATCCCCATCATCCCCATGCCATCCTATCCCATCCCATCCCAGGTGGTCAAAGGTTGAATTTGATGGTCAAAGTTTCGACTTGAAGTCCCAAGGTTGGATTTGGTTGTCAAAGGTTGTATTTATTTGTCAAAAGTTGGATTTGAAGGTCAAAAGTGTGATTGAAAGGTCTCAGTTTGTAGTTGATGGTCAAAGGTTGGACTTGAAAGTCCAGGCTTGAATTTGGTGGAATAATGGCATTCTAGTTGACGGGATTTTAGAATCCTCCAGCTGCGCTCCCAAATTCCCATCAACAGTGGAAATCCATGGAATAACAGCATTCTTTTCATTGGGAATTTTGACTCCTCCAGCTCCCTTTCCATATTCTCACCAAAACCATGGAATAACAGCATTCCAGACATCAGGAATTCTGAATCCTTCCATTTTCCACCCAAATTCCCACGAAATAATGGAATTCCAGGCATCAGGAATCTTGAACCCTACAGCTCTCCTCCACAATTCCCATGCAATTATGGAATTCCAGGCATTGGGAATATTGAATCATCCAGCTCCCCTCCCAAATTCCCATGAAATAACATCATTCTGGGCATCGGGAATTTTCCATCCACCCATTCCCCTCACAAACGCTCATGGAATGGTAGCATTCCAGGTGTTGGGAATTTAGAATCCTCCAGCTCTCCTCACAAATTCCCATGGAATAACAGCATTCCGGGCATCGAGAATTAGAAAAATGGCACATTTATTGCTACAGAATGGTCATGGACATGATGGCATCGGATACTACAGGTGGGAAGGAAACTGGGAATTGCTGTGGCGGCTCCAGAATCTCTGCCAAGCTCAACATCCTGTCTGCACAACTCCACGACAACTCAGGAATGTACCAAAAAACATGGAAAAGTCAAGGCGCCCAGGCATACATTGGAAACTAAGTGTAACTCTTCTTTTTTTGTTTTTTATATTTTCAAGAGATTTGTCCTTTTTTTTTTCTTCTTCACCACTAATTTTTTTTTCTTTTTCCTTCTTTTATTTTTAATTTTCAACCCTTTTTTCATTTTCAACTGGAAAAATTCCAAGCAACTCAAGTGGAAAAACCCAAACAACCCAAGAAACCAAAGAAGTTTTCATCTCTCGGATTACACATGGCAAAACAATTTAAGTAGTAAAATAAGGTACCAAACTTTCACTCCCCAGAAAATCTACAAAGAAGACATATTCAGAATCTTGATAATTTTTTGAATTATTAGTATTACTTTTATCTCCTTCTTAAAATCCATTTTTTGGGGTTTTTTTTGTTTTTATTTTTTTAATTCCATGGTGTAAAAGGATTTCTCCTCTGAAAAATAACCCAAATGTTTTGGTTTTGGGGTTTTTTGGGGTTTTCTTGGGGATTTTTTTCTATTTTTTCCAAACACTCAAGGTGTCCTCTATTCTATTTTGTGGCAAAAAGAACACTAGACTAACTCATCATAGAATCACAAGGCTGGAAGAGACCTTCAAGATCACTGAGTCCAACTCATGCCCCAACACCTCAACTAAACCATGGCACCGAGTGCCAAATACAGTCCTTATTTAAACACACCCAGGGATGGTGACTCCACCACATCCCCAGGCAGACCATGCCAGTGCTTTATCACTCTTTCTGTGAAAACTCTTTCCTGATATTCAACCTATATTTCCCTTGGCACAGCTTGAGACTGTGTCCTCTGCCTCTGTCAGCTGCTGCCTGGAGAAAGAGACCAAGCCCACCTGCCCACAGCCACCTTTCAGGGAGTGGTAAGAACAGCTCTGAGTCTCCTTGTCTCCAGGATAAACAACCCCAGCTCCCTCAGCTGTTCCTCACAGGGTTTGTGTTCCCAGCCTCGTTGCCTCCTCTGGACGTGCTCAAACATCTCAACGTCCTTCCCAAAGTGAGGGATCAGAAGTGGACAAAGCACTCAAGGTGTGGCCTCACCAGTGCCGAGCACAGGGGAAGAATGACCTCCCTGCTCCTGCTGGCCACACTATTCCTGATCCAGGCCAGGGGCCACTGGCCATCCTGACCACCAGGGCACACTGCTGGCTTGTGTTCAGCTGCTGTCACCAGCACCCCCAGGTCCCTTTCTGCCTGGGCACTGACCAGCCACACTGTCCCCAGCCTGGAGCATTGCAGGGGGTTATTGTGGCCAAAATGCAGGACTCAGCACTTGGATTTGCTAAACTTCATCTTATTGGACTCTGCCCACGCATCCAACAGTTCCAGGTCTCTCTGCAGAGCCCTTCTACCCTCCAACAGATCAATACACGCTCCCAGCTTGGTGTCATTGCAAATTTACTGGTGGTGGACTCAATCCCCTCATCCATGTCATCAGTAAAGATATTGAACACAACAGGACCCAGCACAGACCCCTGAGGGACACCACTGCTCACTGGCCCCCAGCTGGATGCAGCACCGTTCACCAGCACTCTCTGGGCCCAGCCATCCAGACTGTTCCTAACCCAGCAAAGAGTGCTCCTGTCCAAGCCTGGGCTGCAGCTTTTCCAGGGAATGCTGCGGGAGACAGAGCCAAAGGCCTTGCTGAAGTCCAGGTACACAACATCCACAGCCTTTCCTGCATCCACTAGGCAGGTCACCTGGTCATAAAACAAGACCTATCCCTCCTGAACCCACACTGGCTGGGTCTGATACCCTGGCCATCCTGTGAATGCTGTGTGATGACACTCAGCATAAACTGCTCCATTATCTTATCAGGTACTGAGCTCAGGCTGACTGGCCTGTAATCACCAGGATCCTCCTTCCCACCCTTTTTGTGAATGGCTGTCACATTGGCCAGTTTCCAGTCATCTGGAACCTCACCAGTGAGCCAGGACTGTTGGTAAATGATGGAGAGTGGTTTTGCCAGCTCACCTGCCAGCTCCCTCATCACCCTGGCTGGATCCCATCTGCCTCATAGATTTATGAACATCCAAGTGGCTCAGCAGTTCTCTGACTGCCTCCTCCTGGACAACAGCGGGACCATCCTGCTCCCTGACACCATCTACCAACCCAAGAGGACAGCTGTCCTGAGGACAAGCCGCTTTCCACTAAAGATTGAGGAAAAGAAGGTGTTAAGCACCTCTGCCTTCTCCTCATCTGCAGTTACTAAGTTCCCTCCTGCATCTAATAGAGAACAAGGGTGGCTCTTACCCTTCCTTTTACCATTCATGTATTCATAAAATCATTTTTTATTATCCTTTACAAAAGTTGACATACGAAGTTTGAGCTGAGCTTTGTCCTCCCTAATGTTTTCCCTACATGCCCTAGCAACCCCCCTAAAACACATCCTGAGAGACCTGACCTTCCTTTCAAAGATGATATACATCCTCTTTTTATTCTTCAGTTCCTTCAAAACTTCATTGCCCATCCAGGCTGGATGTTTGCCTCATCGACTCATCTTTCAGCACACAGGGACAGACTCTTCTGTGCCCTCAAGATCTCTGTTTTGAAGACCACCCATCCTTCCTGGACTCCTTTGTTTTTAAGGGCTACTTCCCAAGGAATGCTTTGAATAAGTGTCCTGCTTTAGGGACAGTAAGTCTCCTAAATAGGCACTCCAATGTAAGTAAAGTCCAATATAAAAGTCCTATTGATGTTCCTCCTGATTTCACCAGATCTGGAGAACTCTATCATTCCATGATCACTATGTCCCAAGCAGCCTCCAACCACCACATCTCCCACCAGCCCATCTCTATTTGCAAACAACAGGTCTAACATAGTCCCTCCCCTGCTGGGCTCACTCACCAGCTGCGACAAAAAGTTGTCCTCCACATACTAAAATCTTCCTGGACTGCCTCTTTCCTGCTGTATTAAGTTACCAGCAGATGTCTGGTTGGCTAAAATCACCTACAAGAACAAGGGCTGGTGATGCTGAAACCTTCTCCAGCTGCTTATAGAATGAGTTGTCTGCCTCTTCTTCCTGGTTGGGTGGACGATAACAGACTCCCAGTAGGATATCAGCCTTGTGGGCCTTCCCCTTAATTCTTACCCATAGGCACTCAACTTTATCATCATCAGTTTCAATACTTACGGTGTCGCTCTATTGGGAACAGCGAGAAGAACGACAGACTCTCTTGGGAGTCGATCAGGAGAATTTCTCCCGGTTTATTGCTTCAGGTCTTTTTTACAGACCGATACGTGAAAGTACAGAAAGGAAAACTCTTATTGCTTAGTAAATGAACACATCACCATCATTGGTCAGTGGGGTATACCACCCCTCAACCTTCTCTTGTAAGAAAACAAGGAACAGACAAACAGCGCCCGCAAGGCTCTTTTCTATCTCTGAGGGTCGTTTTAATTCCTCCTTAGGAATTCCCAGGCCACTTTCCCAGGCAAGACTGAGAAAGTTATGTGGCCTGCTATTCCACAGGCACTGTGCTCCCTACTTCACAGTTAGCATCCATACTTACGGTGTCAAAACCTCCCTAACAGAAAGGGCCACTCCTCCACCTCTTCTCCCTTTCCTGTCTCTTCTGAAGAGCTTGTAGCCACCCAGTGCAGCACTCAGCCATGAGTACATCATGGCTTTGCTGTTGCACCACGGCCTCCAGCTCTTCTTCTTTGTTACCCATGCTGTGTGCATTGGTGTACATGCCCCTCATCTGAGCTACTGATTTCACCCCTAACTCAGGCTCACCACCCTTGGGCCTGCTTCCAGACAGCCCAGCTGCATCCCCTTCCCCCTTGAAACCTAGTTTAAAGCCCTCTCAGTGAGTTCTGCCAGTTCATAAGATAAAATTCTTCTACCCTTAAGAGAGATGCAGCCCATCCAGTTCCAGCAGGCCGGGTGCTAGAAAAGTCGCCCCATGATCAGAGAACCCAGAATTCTGCCGATGACACCAACCCTTGAGCCACTTGTTGATAATGTGGGCTCTCCTATTGCTTTCACTTTTTTTCTGCCACCAAAGGGACTGAGGAAAAGTCTACCTGTGCTCCTGCCCCATCAACCACTGAGCCAGTGCCCTGAAGTCCCTTTGAATTGCCCTGGCACTCCTCGTTTCAGTCTCATCTCTGCCAGCCTGGAGTAGCAGCAGTGGATAACAACCAGAGGGCTGGATCAGCCCAGGAAGTCTCTCAGTGATACCCCGTAGCCGAGTCCCAGGGAGGCAGCAGACCTCCCTGTGGGATGGGTCCAGTCAGTGTACGGGGTCCTCTGTTCCCCTCAGAAGGGAGTCACCCACTACAAACCACCTTTTTTTTTCTTTTTAATAAGCTTTGTAACAAAAAGCCAGGCACTGATAGATGGGGGAATTCTGATTTATAAATATTTTTTCCCATTTTTTATTGGTTTTTCCCTCTTCTTTTCACTCCAATAGCATCACAGGTATTGAGAATGAAAAAAGGCCACAGTCCATCATCATTTTCACCGTTTTACAGACGTTTCTAAGAATATTCAGGAATGAGGATGGGCAAAAAGAGGCACTGCAGGAGCACGAGTTGACTTCCAGTCCCATCACAAAGGAAAAGGGGGATCTTCCTGGAAAAAATCCAATAATATTTTTAAAAAGCCCTAAAAAGTTCCCAAATAAAATAAAAAATTTGGGCCCTCCCAGGCCCTGGTAGCCTGCTGGGCTGGAATTTCTCCTATTCCACCTCCAAATTATTCTTTCCTAATGGATTTGTCTGGAATTTTGTCCTTACTTTTCCCTATTTTTCCTTCTTAAAAATCCTTTTTCCCCCCAGTTCCTTTCTGCTTGTTTCCACTATGTTTTCCTCATTTCCAGTGCTGTATGGGATTTTTCCGGTTCTGGATTGTGTCCTGCCTCTCTCCCCACCTTCCATGCCCCTAAATCCCAAAAGAGAATAACCCAAAAAACCTCAGAAGACTGAATCAGTACAAGTGGCATTTTACTGCCATTGGAGTGTTCCTAGAAAAATGGGCAGAAATTTGGGATGAACATTCCCTCTCCAGTAGATCCATCAATACCTGCAATGCCGAAGTGGAAAAAGCTGCTAAAATCGGGATTTTGCCTTTCCAGGAGGGTCTTTGAACCTGGCTTTATTCATTAACCTTTCAACGTGCACAAAAGAGGACCAAATACGGCAGGGCCTTAGACACAACTTTGGTCCCTGACACACACAGGCTTCTTGTCCCACTACTGCCCTTCAGTAACACCTTGAACTCCACAATGCTGTGGAACCGGGCCTTCAGCACAGGGACCTTTCCAGCCTGATCTGCGCTCCTTCCTCTGCGTCTCTGCACAAAACACGGTGCAGGAGAGAACGGCAGGAGGGGCCTGTGTGTCACAGCGCTCTGGATTTGTGACCCTTCAACTCCACAGAGATGCAGGTTTAGTGAAAAAGGCAAACTGTTTATTGATGGGATGCGAAGCAAAGGGATGAGCTGAGGGGCAAAGAAGGGGATGGGGAGTGTCTAAGGGCTGGAAGGAGGGAGTTATCAAAAGGGAGGGAAAGTGGAGGGAAAAAGAAGGGATGGGCAGTGTCTGAGGGCTACAGGGAGGGAGCTATCAAAAGGGAGGGAAAGTGGAGGGAAAAAGAAGGGATGGGCAGTGTCTGAGGGCTGGAGGCAGGGAGCTGTGAAAAGAGAAGGAGAGTGGAAGGAAAAAGAAGGGATAGGCAGTTTCTGAGGGCTGCAGGGACAGAGATATCTACAGGCAGGGAGAGGGCTGAAGCCATGCGAGCTTCCCACAGGCTCAGCTGTGCCAGTTGTCAGCTGTGCCTGGAGCTCCAGCAGGTCTCTTCTGGTTTCAGCGTAGTCTCGTCTTCCATGGCACCTTAAATGAAAACTGGTTCTCCTAAGCCAGCAGACGAGCGTAGCTCTCCAGCTCTTTTAGAGAATATCTCTCGAAGGTCTGTGTTTTTTTGAGAAGGGCTGTCATCTGTCCTCAGGGCTTCAAGTGCTGGAAGAGAGGGGAACAGAGCCACGATCAGAGCCCAGATCTGTGGCAATCCTAGGAGAAAGTCCTGCCAGGGCCATGCCAGCCTGCTCTTGCTGTGGCCACAAGAGGTAAGGGACCAACAGAATCAGCTGCAAGGTCCTGGTCACAAATCTCCCCAACTACATCCCCACCCAAATCTCTCGCCCTGCATCCCTGAAATCTTTCTGTGATATTTCCACACCACCAAGGTGTCCACACAGAGAGAGAAGCCCTCTGAAGCCGGGGCAGGGATTACAGCTCCATGCCCGGGTATTGCAGATGCCCCAGTGCCTGCCCCTCACTGCTAGCCCTCACTCACCCTCGATGAAGGCCTGCAGCTCTTCCTGCTGCCCCCTCAGGTGCTCCCCGGCCATCCCTGGGAACACAGAGCCAGTCAGGGCCCCGGCGGCACAGCTCCCTGCCAGCGGCGCTGCCAGCCCTGGGGCCACACGGCCTCCCGCCCCGGCAGGGCTCAGCCCCAGCCCTTGCCGCATCCTGACTCAGCCCAAGGGCACGGCTGCCAGAGACCGGCAGCAGCCCCGAGGGCAGCCGGGGCTCCAGGGCGCCGGGCCCGGGTGCCGCTGCCGGGGCAGCAGCCGGGGCTGGGGCCGAGCTGCGGCGGGGCAGGGAGCCAGCCCGGGCTCGTGGCTCACCCATGAACCTGATGGCCGCCTCTCGCAGGGACTCCTGTGGGCTGTCCAGGTACGTCAGGGCCCCGCGCAGGTGCTCGGCTGCTCGGCTCCTGTCGTCTGCCAGCTGGAGAGAGCGGCAGGAGGGAAGGGTTGGTGCGGGCTCTGCCCCTCGGCCGGGCGCTGCCTGCGGCCAGCCCCGGCCTCCCGTGCCCGCCCAGCCCTGAGGCCCGGCCCGCAGCCCCACTGGGCTGGGGCTCCATCGGCACCCGGCTCGGGGCCACAGGAGCCTGGAGAAGAAGCCGTGCAGCCCAGGGAAGGAAGCGGTGTGTAGGGCACAGGCTGGCGCCCCCGGGTGCCACTGGGCCACCGCTGCCAGCCCCACACACTGAGCACTGGGGGCTGGGGGCTTCTCAAATTTGGGCTTCTCCAGGCCGTTCTTACCAGACACTCGGCAAACTTCGCCAGCTGCTCCTTCCTCACCAGCTGCTTCAAATTCCTCCTCTTGAGGAACTCGGCCACACGAAGCAGCGTTTCCCGAGAGGCCTGGAGAGCAGCAGAGATGCAGAGATGGCACTGCAGCCGAGGGCACAGGACTCTTGTCTGGGTGACAGGGCCCAGAGGAAGCTGCAGCCTGGGAGGTTCCAGGACAGGAGGAAGCCGATGCCCCTCCCAGGGATGCACCGGCACCACAGCAAACCTCACCTTCGCCACACGCCAGTTCTCATCATGGCAGTGGATGAAGAGTGGAAGCAGGCTCTGGTTCAAAATCTTCTCCAGAGGCTTCTTTCCCTCATCCACTACCAAGTCCATTGTCTTGAAGAAGAGGTCAAGGGAAAGCAACTGCACATGGCTGTGGTCCTGGAGGAAAAGAAGAGAAAAAGACCTTAATACCAATTCCTCCAGGCTCGACTGGACAAAGGCCCAGAAATCTGTAAGACACAAAGTTTCTGGGCAGCAGCCAATGCCTGTGGCTGGGGGCACAGAGCCTTACGTGCTCAAAGAGCAGCAGGAGTGCCTGAGCCAGCTTCGGAGCAGTGGTGCTGCATATCCCGATGTCTTTACTGTTGAGAATATTGATGAACACCTGGAGGGTCATGCCAACCACATCTCCATCTGTATCACCCAGCAGGTCCTGAAGGCGTTGAGACAGGCTGCACATTCTTATGGCCTGTTTGGAACACAAGGCTGTGCTGGAAGCCCTGAACGGCTGCAGCACCAAGACCACCCTGGCACTGCAACCCCACCCTGCTGCTCCCAGGCCCAGAGGTCAAAGGCCTGTCCCAAAGCACTCAGGCAGGTGAGGCAGGAGAGCTGGGAGCAGCTGCCTCAGCTCCTGAAGCCCAGCCAGCCCAAGGGGCTGCTTTGCCCAGCACAGCTTCAGCCGCTGCCCCGTTCTCACCAGCGAGGGTTCCTTGCTGAGAACCACGAAGGCTCTGAGTGCCAGGCGACGCCTCTCCCTGCACTCGCTCTGCAGGTGCCTTGACGCGATCTCGAGGACACAGTCACCATATTTCATCAAATCTAAGTACTCGAGGACCTGAAAAGCACAGGGCAGTGAGAGGGGAGCCGGCCAGCAGGAGCCTGGAACTGCGCAGGGCTGGGCCCAGGCAGCAGCACAGGGCACGGGCACCGTCCCAGGCAGCTGCGGCTATGCAAGGGGACAGGGCTGGCAGGCAGCTCAGCGAGGTAGTGCTGGCCATCAGGCTCACCTCCACAAGGAATGCCAGGAAGGACAGATCACAGCATGGCTCCTTCCTTCTGAGTGACTTGAGCAGGTCGAGTGCAATGTGGGAACAGAAGGGGATCAAGCCACGGCGCATCTCCCTGTCAGGGGGAAAACGGCACCAAGACCCTGATGCTGGGGGGACAAACCTCTCCCAGGAATGACTCACAGAGATCTGGCCTTTCCCCAGCATCCCTGGAGGGACTGTGGGTGCTTTGGGAAGTGGCTTCTCCTTTGAGCACCCTCCTCTCTCAGCCTTTTCCAGCCTGCTCAGCCATCCCTCAGTGATGAGGCCCTCTGGCCAGGACCACAGGGACTGTGTGAGGCACCCCAGGCACCGGGCACAAGTTTCAGAGGCTGTTGGGAGAAGTGAGGCTCACCTGGCCAGCAGACCCACGGCATAGTGCTGGGTGTCAGCATAGAGCAGCGTGTCCCAGCCACGCTTGCGTCCCATTTCCATGACCACATTGTCACACCCCAGTCGGCAGAGCAGAGCCTTCATGGCCTGCACTGCAAACCTGTGTGCAGAGCAAAGCCCAGGTCACACTGGGTGCACTGGTGTCAGCCACAAGGGCATGGGAAGGACAGGAGGACTGGCACCTGTTGGGGTTGCTGGGAAGGCGGTGTTGCTCCCGGCATGCTTTCCAGAAGCTGTCAACTTCCACTGGTGGCATCAGCTGTGTGGTGATGACAACTTGGAACAGCAGAGCCACAAACAGGCGGGCGGAATAAAGCATCATCGCCTCGCGGCACTGAGGCATCTGGACCATCACCCAGAGCACCAGAGTTGCCTGCAAAAGAAGCACACCAAGACAGCACTCAGTGCCAATGTGTCCATGGGGCAGGGCCTGAGGGGACATGCACGGGGAGCAGTGGGCCCGGTGTCCCCTGAGCCTTCCCCTAGCCCAGGTTTCAGCCCAGCGCCTTAGACAGGGAGAAGATGGAGATTTCCTGGGGAAGCAAGCTCCAGGTGATCAAAGGCCATCTCCAGAAACTCACGCTCAAGGGAAAAACGTCCTTGTTGTCCCCATCAGAGGTGCAGGTGCTGCAAAGGGGCCAGTTCTCCATCACACAGAGCAGTGTAGGCAGCACTTTCTCAACTGTTGGTCCCGATGAAGCTATGGTTTGCCACATCAGTGCAGCAGCTCTGTGGGATCAGAGCTCTGTGTCAGGGGTGTCTCAGTCACAGAGCCATGCCCTGTGTAGCTGTGGGGTCCCAGGTGACAGAGCCCCAGTGCCCTGAGGGGCAGGGAGGGAGCATTGGCAGCAGCCTCAGGAAACAGAGGGGCCCGAGGCTCCTGGACCTCTCTGCTTGTTGGGCAGAGCCCATTGGACAGGCTGTGCAGGGCGATGGGCCCTAAAGGCTGGTGAGCCCTGAGCTCTCAAGGCACGTGGGCCCCATACCTGTCACACGATGGGGCACAGTGCAGCAGGGTCAGCACCACATCGATAGGGTGTTCTTCAGCCAGCCTTATTATGTCAATTTCCTTCCTGACATCCACAGTGACATGGGACACCAGACTCTGGTGAATGTTCCTCACAATAGCTGGCACCTGGAGTAGGAATGGGGAAGACTTGGAGCGCTGTCCAAGGCAGCAACTTCCCCAGCTTCCCCCAAGAAGTGCTTACCGTCCCATCACACTCTGCTGGCCTCATAGGCTGAGGGGGCCCTGTGGATGTGGCGTGAGGGGGCACAGGATCCTGGGAGACCTCCAGTTCTGGCTCCTGGCTGGGTACCTGCTGGTCAAAAGAAACAGCTGTCTTGTCAACAATGTCAGAAGAAACACGAGGGTCCTTGAAATAATCCCATATTAGCTCTTGGCTTAGAGTGGGAGTGGGTGTCCTGTTGGCATTCGCGATGCCCTGAGTCTCTCCAACGTCATAATTTTGAATGGTCACGTCCTCGGTCCCTGCCATGTCAGCCTCGGCCCTGTCATCCTTCATTGCAGCGTCAGAAACTTCTGAGGGCTCAGCTGAATCTGGGCTGACATCAGGCTCTGCCTGGAGCTCCTCCAGCCCAGAGTCAGGCTCAGCTGCGCCCTCAGTTGCTGCTGTGGTGGTGTTGTTTCTACGCTGAATGCGCAGGAATTTGCGGAACCTCTGTGCAGAATGAACAAAGGACAGGGAAGAGAGGCATGTTCCATGGAGTGCTCCATGTGCAGAGCTGGGCTGAGCAGTGACAGCAGGCCCAGCCCAGGTGGGGATGGCTGCAGGTACCTTCAGCGTTTTGCGGAAGCGGCCGCGGGCGGGCTCCTGCTGTTGTCTCTTGTCCATGGCTGCATCTGGAAAAGAGCAGCCAGAGCTGAGGGGCTGTGGGAGAGGCCGGAGAACACAGCCCAGCCCTGCACTCCCCAGGCAGGGACAGCCCTGGGGTGGCTCAGGGGATGGAGCACGGTCTCTGGCGGGGGTCAGTCCCAGCCCATATTCTGTCCTGTCCCTGGGCATGTCCACACGGGACGGGACGGGACGGGACGGGACGGGACGGGACGGGACGGGACGGGACGGGACAGGATGGCATGGGATGGGATGGGATGGGATGGGATGGGATGGGATGGGATGGGATGGGATGGGATGGGATGGGATGGGATGGGATGGGATGGGATGGATGTGATCCAGCTGTCTGCAGCCATCAGCCCTGTTGCCCAGCTCTGCCACTCACCATCCTGCAGTGGTTGGAACTGCTCCGGCTCTTCTGGCTCTTGTGCTGGGGCAGCTCCAGGGTCTGTCTTTCTGTTCCGTCGGAACACTTTGAACAGGTTGAGGAATCTGCCTGCCATGATGCAATCCTGCCTCAAAGGCACCTTAAAGAGAGATGCCTTGGGAAATCTCTGAGAAAACAAACTGTGCAGTTGTGCCTTGAAGGCACCTGTGAGAGAGAAGCCTCAGGGAGGCTACAGGACAGCAAGTCCTGCAGTCTGGTCTCGAGGGCTCCTGCCACAATGACTGGAGACTCCTCGTAAATGACTGTGGTCACCAGGTCCCACAGTCTCACCTTGAGGACAGAGGTCAGAAGGATGGGAGATGCCTCAGAAAAGCTCCAGGTCACCAAGTACCGGAGTCTGGCCTTGAAGGCACCTGCAAAAGAAAAGTCTTGGGAAGACCACGGGCCACCAAGTCCAGCAGTCTTCCCCCACAGGCACCTGGAAAAGAAAAGCCTCGGGAAAGCCACGGGCCACCAAGGCCCGCAGTCTTGCCCCGCAGGCCCCTGCAAAAGAAAAGCCTCGGGAAAGCCACGGGCCACCAACGCCCGCAGTCTTGCCACGAGGTCACCTGTAGAAGAAACGCCTTGGAAAAGCTCCGGGTAAGACACAAACGAGTGCGCTGTGTGGGGGCTCCTCACAGCACCGCTCTGGCGCGTCCTGTCCCGTCACGTGCACTGAGCACTGTGGCGTGGACCTGTCACCAACAGCTCCTATGTCACCCTGTGTCACAAAGGGCCCTTGGACACCCTGTCCCTTTCCATTCCACGGTTACCAGGCTGCACCGTGTCACAAAGGGCCCTTGCACTGACTGCCACCTGCCCTGGTTCCGCTCCCATCCCCCCCAAAGTGGCCCAGGTTGGAAGGAATCCCTTTGCCCAAAGTGTCAAAGACAGCATGACAGGATCTTTAGGAACGCCTCAAACCATCAGCAAACACTGCCCTGCTCTGCAGGCTCAGGGCAGCAGAAGGAGCCCCCAAGGCTGCCGAGGCAGCCGCAGCAGGAAGGGCACGGGGCTTACACAGAATCTGTACAGGGGCCTGGCAGCACTGAAATCAGCAAGTGTGGCAGAGTCCCCACTGAGGCAGACCTGCCACCCCAGCCGAGCCCTGGCAGTGCTGGTGCCCTTCTCCTGCCCCAGAGACCTGTGCCCCTGGGGGGTTTCTGTGCCAGAGGGCGGCCAAAGCCCACGTCCATTGGGGGCTGGGCACCTTCCTGCAGGGGCTGTTGGCAGGAGCATCTGGAACAACTGCTGGCAACTCTTAGTCTTGGTCAGATTAATTACATTAATTGGAATTATTTTCCCATTGAAGTCATTTCATGCTGCTCAAAAAACATCTTTGTTGAGAAGGCACAGAAGGATCTGGTGGACTTCACCAATTCATTGGAATGGCCAGAGAATATGAAAGATGTGCAAGTTTGCTTCCCATCTCAAAGCAGCAAGTCCTTTACCTTAACATCATTCATCGAGAGTCACTTTACAAAATATAACACTACACGGAAGCTAAAAAACAGGCCATTCTTTGGTTTGCAAACCTTTGCTTTTCTATGGAGGGATGATAATATCCTAATTCTCTGAAGGATTAAAGCTCTCAAGGAATGACAGTCCACTCAGTATTACAAAAGTCGTCCAAATAATTGAGTCGATTGCAAAAAGGCTAATCCTCCCCCTGGTACAGATATCTAGGCTGCCAATAAATTACAGCTCTCCCCTCTTCTTTTTTGCATGCAGACCAGGACCACTAACAGGAAAAGTCACAGATATTCCTTATGTCCTCCATAACCAAGGCTGTGCCAAACCATGGATGATGCCATCAAACTGACTCAAATTCCAGCCTAGACCTCTGACTTCCAGACAACTCCTTCCCCAACACACCCACCCGCACCAACGCCCCCAAAACACGCTCACAGAACTCCTCAACACCCCACCAGCACCCCCAGCTGTTCCCATCCCTCCACAGAGCTTTCCCACCCTCCAGCAGACCCCCTGGTTCCCTGCACATGCCATGGCATGGCACTCAGCAGGATCTGCTCCAAGGCCTTCCGCGGTAGCAAGCTCAGGCTGCCAGGCCAATGGTTCCTGGATCATCCTTCCCACTGAGCCTTCCTGTGCACGGCTCTTCCATTTACACATTTGAGCTCAGCTTGGACTTCTCCCCTTAAGCAGGATTGCTGTTAAAGGATGGAGAGCAGCCTGGCAAGCTCTTTCTCCATCTCCCTCTTTACTCTTGGGGCAGCTAGAACATTCCACAGGAAAGCAACTGGTGCCACAAGGATTGGGCAACGTCAGGGGAGATCACTCAGGACTGCTATATCCTGAGGGAACACCGCTGGGCTTGACCTTTGGGTACCTGCACAAACTTCAAGTCAGCGGCCTTAGTTTCCAGGACAGCCCTGTGTTGGCCAGCATCCTGACGTGGATGCTGGACTGCTGCAAGGCGCTGCTGGGAGCCAGAAGGACAGGACTGTCCTGTTTACATGGCTGTCTTGTTTACATGTTGAAAATGAGTGAGATTGTATTTAGCTAGAAATTTAGGGATCCCTGAATTTGATAAGGAGCTGTGCCATTATAAGCTAAGAATATTTGGGTTTTTATTCTGTATTTTAGCTAATTTTTAGCATTTAATTTTGTCTCAATACAGCAAAGTAGAGGCCCTTCTTTTGGTTTGGATTCTTTGGGGAATTGTTTCCCATCTGAAAGGAAGACTCTGTGAAGGCAGCGGTTGTCCAGGCCACAAATACAGGTCATGAAGAAACAAAAGACGTGGCCGAGACCTCTTACATCCCACAGTAAGGAGTCAGCCAAGGGAAAGGAGCATTTGGGAGTCATGCCTGGGGGAGGAGGGACAGGCAGTGGGGTTATGGCTGTCTCTGAGCTGGGGGACACGGCTCAAAGGGCAGATGGCTGAGGTTTTGATGTTGGACTGCTGCTGCCCAGAGGATCCACTGCTACTGCAGAACTTTTCAATCACTGTGTCTCTTTAATGTGGGTGAGCCTCTGCTCCCAGGTGTGGCCATGTAACTGGCTCCTTTCAATACCCGATCACTCTGGGAGGGATCCTCACCATGTGCTTGGGTGCCTCAGGGGAAAACCGGGACCCCGACCACATCTGAAAGGGAGGAGTTTCACGGCTGCTTGTGGGAGCCCAGCAGCTGCTGCTGTTGCCAGGGCATTGCACAGGTGACAGCCAGGGAACAGCCAAAAACAATCCTCCCCTCCACCTTTTTTCTCCTTCCAGGGCTGCCCAGACCCTGCTGTTTCTGCCAGTGCTCTGGATTTTTAGCTCAACTTTTAGCTCAACATCCCTGGGTCTGCCCAGCCTCATGCTGCTCCTGCCACAGCTTTGAGCTCATTGCTAAACTGTTTGCCACCCCAGGCCTGCACTCCTCTGCTGTTCCAGCCCAGCCCCTCGAGGTTCCTGCTATAGTCCATTTCACCAATTCAGCGGTTCCTCCAGAAGGAAAACACTGAAAACTCACAAATGCTCCCCCCCATCCTCCTCTCCCCCTGAGCTTAGCTCTCTGAGCTGTTGTCATAAGATGTGGAATATCCCTTTGGCTAATTTGGGTCATTTGGCTTGGTTGTGTCCTCTCCCATCATCTTGCCCACTCCCATCCCCTTTGATGGGGGAAGGGATGTCAGAGGGACAGCACTGCCCGGCAGTAGCCAAAACACTGCTCTGTTCTCAACACCCACCCAGGGACCAATGCAAAGCACAGTACTGGAAGGGCTGTGAACTTCACCTTGGTCAGAACCCATACAGGTGCTATGGAAAGTTTTGGATTCTGGCATGTGCGTGCCCTTCTGCACCTCAGGCCAGACCGTCCTGACAAAACCCATTCAATGTCCAGCAGAACTGCATATTCTAAAAACAGAGGAACCTACCTCAACCCCTCCACAGTCAGCTAAGAATATCTCTGCTGCTGCTACAAAAATTCACTACTTACCAACAAAACACAAATGTGCAGATTAAATGATCCCAGTCTCTGTAGAAATGATTCTTAATGTATTAAGATTTTTACTAGAGGGACACCAACTGCACTGAGAGATTGTTTAGTTGGGAGATGACACAAAGTCCGAGAAGATGTAGCGCACAGTGATGCTTTGAACAGCCTGCAAACCCCAAGAAAATCAATCCCAACATGGGAAACTTCCTGTATCTCATGATGTCTCATTCACCAACACCTGAGCCAAACGCATCAAGTATGTGTAAAGCTAAAGGTGTTTAGCTGTCACTGTGAGAACTGGAATGGAAATAGAATGAAACACAAAGGTAGACGGGCAAGTGTGAGAAAGGAGCAAGGCTGAAAGTGCTGCAGAAGATTGCTGGGAAGCCAGGAAGAAAGTAGATTACACATTATCTGAGAAGAGGAAAGGCGTCCTGTTCTTCCCAACTTGCAAGCCTTGAGAAAAGTAACAAACTGTCAGGCCCATGGATTTATTAGAGGCCTGCAGCCGTGTTGCTTGTGAAGGACTGAAGAGATTGTCACGCTGTTGAACACCGTCAGGTTCACGGGTGAGCCACGAGCCCGGGCTGGCTCCCCGCCCCGCCGCAGCTCGGCCCCAGCCCCGGCTGCTGCCCCGGCAGCGGCACCCGGGCCCGGCGCCCTGGAGCCCCGGCTGCCCTCGGGGCTGCTGCCGGCCTCTGGCAGCCGTGCCCTTGGGCTGAGTCAGGATGCGGCAAGGGCTGGGGCTGAGCCCTGCCGGGGCGGGAGGCCGTGTGGCCCCAGGGCTGGCAGCGCCGCTGGCAGGGAGCTGTGCCGCCAGGGCCCTGACAGGCTCTGTGTTCCCAGGGATGGCCGGGGAGCACCTGAGGGGGCAGCAGGAAGAGCTGCAGGCCCTCATTGAGGGTGAGTGAGGGCTGGCAGTGAGGGGCTGGCACTGGGGGAGCTGCAATGCCCGGGCAGGGAGCTGTAATCCCTGCCCCGGCTTCAGAGGGCTTCTCTCCCTGTGTGGACACCTCGGTGGTGTGGAAATATCACAGAGAGATTTTAGGAATGCAGGGCGAGAGATTTGTGTGGGGATGTAGTTGGGGAGATTCGTGACCAGGACCTTGAAACTGATTCTGTTGGCCCCTTAACTCTTGTGGCCACTGCAACAGGAGGCGGGGATGGCTCTGGCAGAACTTTCTCCTAGGATTCCAGCTCATCACTTTGCTTTGCATTCCATCAATAAACAGGTAAACCTTTCATCTCTGTGGAGTTGAAGGGTCACAAATCCGGAGCGCTGTGACACACAGGCCCCTCCTGCCATTCTCTCCTGCGCTGTGTTTTGTGCAGAGATGCAGAGGAACGAGCGCAGATCAGGCTGGAAAGGTCCCTGGGCTGAAGGTCCAGTTCCACAGCACTGTGGAGTTAAAAGTTTAACTGAGCACCCTGAAGGCCTTGGATTTTGGAAGAGCCAAGCTGAGTATGCCCTGAACCTGGCTGTGAAGAGCTGCACTATATTAGGAACGGTGAGATGCACGACATAGACTCTGTGGCTGGGTTGATCAAGAGAGCGAGATTTATTATTTTTGATCTTCATTTATAGACATCTACAAGTATGTCCGATTGGTAAAACTCTCACTGGGCATTAAACTTACACATCATTATCATTGGGCAAGTGCAACACCACCCCTTGACTGTTTCTTGCAAGTAAACAAGGATCCTGAACAACACCTGCAAAGATTGTTGTCTTTCTCCAAGGATTGTTTGGATTCTTCCTTATGCTTCCTCAGGCCAGAGTGAGAAGCTTGTATGACCTAGTTGCACACAGGCTGTGTTCCCTGCTTGCGTTTTGCATTTAGCAGCCACAGCTCCTCTTTTTCTTTTTAGGGCAGAAAGGCAGCATTTGGAATGTCCTGCTAGGCCCCTGCAGGAAAGAGAACAAGCTCAGCATGAGAGGTCTCTTTAGTAACTTGTCGATTACCAGACGGAACCTGAATTGGACACTGACTTAGAATGGTCAGGGAAGTTCTCTGGCACATGCTGTCGAATCCTTTATGCATTACCATCAACTCCTGTAGTTCATTCTTGCAAGGAATCGGTTCAACTTGGCAAATTGGAGTTGATTTACTAAAATATGGGTATGATCTAGTATCAGTATCCAACTATAGCGGAGAAAGACCCTTTAACCGATTAGGGTTAAAAAGTGTATGTTTATTGGCAGTGCTGGGCCGATGGGCAGGGTCACCCCTTAATATACACGGCCCTGAGTAAAGGTGAATACAGGCTTTTTATTTACAGAGGTATTGAATACAAATACATATTCATAACTCAGTTACCAGCCACTCTCTGCTTCTTATGCTAATTAGAGAAAAAAAGCAATTAAGCATGCACAGTTTGTTCCGTGAAATGAGTCGGTGGTCTCGTTATGGGGAAGGGTCACTTAAGGAAGAAGGGATATGGCTCTTCCTCATTCTTACCTTTCTACCTTTTCAGTCCAAAGTGACAAATGAACCCCTGGCCTTGTTCCTAGTTTTGTGTTTCCGATTATTTTCTGGTTTGCTATTGTCTTATGTTCTTGAAGTTCCTCACAAGATTCTGCGTTTCTCATTACAAGCCCAGCTGAACAAACACAAGGTTGACAGACAATTAGTTATTGGCTAATGATTAGCTCCTCATTCTAGTAGTGCCTCTCTATTAAATTTAACAGGGATTCGTTTTTTATTAGATTTAACAAAAGTTAGTTTTAATTAAGGTCTTAGCTTTTTGAATATCTTAAATTCTTCAAAGTTTATGCTTCATGCCCCACTTCCTCTTTAAAATGAGTAAATTCTTTTACTCAATATACAGACTCTTCATCTATCAAGGCTGTATGGCCAGCTTCTTTCAAGACTAAGCCATACGCTGTTGATAGTCATGTCAAAGCTGTCACTTTTTGTAATATCTTCCAATTCCAAACAAGCATTGCAATAGATAAAATCAAACTAATGCCCACTAAGATAAGCAAAACAACAATAGGGTCTATCAGGGTATTAAATATACCAGTTGCTGTTGGGGACCATCCAAAAAGCACATCCCACCACTGATGAGACAAGTGTTCTTCAAATTGCTTAAAAACTCTTTTGATTGTCTCAGTATCATGATGTATAGTAATCAAAGTCTTTTTCCCTACATCTTGAATTTCTTTTAGGATCTCTTTCAATTCTTGATGTTTTAACAATTGGGCGACTAAGGCCAAATTCATTCCTATAGGCACAGGTGATATTTCTTGCACTGTTGCCAAATTTGCCTTTATGTATTGCTGTGATACTACGGGTGCTTGATAGGAAAAATCACAGCCTTCCATTTCAACAAAGTTACAAGCACACAAGTTAAACCAAGTTTCATTCCCTATTTGATTGTCTACCATTATGGTGGGACATGCTGTCCTGAGACAGACACAACCTTGTCCTACATATGCAAGCAAGGTGGTTTGGTTCACTGAATGCATTTCAAAGTGACAAGTGCTCTGATCTGTGTCTAAGCAAGTGTCTTTATCATCTGCCAAAATTCCTTCACGTATGGACCCTAATTGTTTCCTCATAGAACAGGGTTTCAAATCGATGGTCCACCACTTTCCCTCAACCTCTCGTGCCCACATTCTGTGTTCTGAAGGATATAACACTGCTTTCTCATGATTTCATCCTAGGGCCACTACTGAATAGATTAAACTCACTGACACACCAGACATGGTCAGGACAAAGGCTGTCACCACACTTACCATAAAAATCATAGGTAAAATTAACTAAAACCCACCAGGCTTGCAGTTCCCTCTCCATATTGGAAGCATTGTCCCAAACAATTTGACAAATTTCAACAGGGAATATCCCCTCTCCACCTTCTTTAATGACTGCAGCAGCCACTGACTGCATCCACAGCGGTGCCTGTGTGCAGCCAAGAGCCAAAGAAACGTCTTTACTAGCGGTGCTTAGTGCCTTAATCATCCATTCATGGTCTCCTTCTTCTGTGTTTTCCCATTCGGGCAGCACTTTAGTCAGCTCCCAATGCTTCTTACCCAACACCAACAAGGATGATTGCAGAGGCTGCTGTAATTTGACTAACTCACTCCCTACTGTAGTCAGCTGATTCCTTAATAATTCTGATTCTACAGTGTTCAAAACTCCTAATCCTGTCCAGTTAAGTTAACTCCTAATAGTCCAGTTAGGTCTCTTTTTCTTTTAGAAGGTATATGTTTTTGAAGCCAATTGATCCAATCTATGAAAGAATTTTGAGAAACGGGGCACACTCTGGCCAAACAGCAGAGGCATTTACTTGCATTCCCATTTCTATGCCTTTCAGGGACCATTTTGGGTTATTCAGCAGTCTTTGAACTCTCGTCTTTTTAATGGCATATGGTCCAATCCTTGTGATCATGGGGGTTATTTGTTGTTTTTCTTCTTTTTCTGAAATTTTTGGCACTTGGGTGATCACAGTCTTTCTCAGCACTTTGGGGGTGGTTTTGGCCTTGCTTCCAGGGGCAACACATACCTGGGTGATACTAAAATCAATATCATACCTCTTCACTGAACCCCCTTTGATCTTCATTCTGAAGTCAGGACACTTAGACAAGTGTATTATGGTTTTAAAGCAGTAACTAAAAAATTACTAGAAAACTTACTTATTGCTTGCTGTGAGATATGGATTAGAACAAGAGCAAAACAGGCTTAAACCTAAAAAGGAATGAAGAAAGTTTATTAACAAAACTACAAGAATAAGACCACCAGAATAAACTTCCAGAAAACCCTTTTATCCCCCACTACCCAACCATTCCCTTGTTCACATGACAACGTAGCGACAAAAAAAACTTTGGAACTTTGGTGTTTAAAACAGTTCCAATTTCTGCTAGAGTCTTTTCATCACTCTTTGTAGAGAAACAGAAGTCTTCTTCTGCTAATCTATGGAGTTTCTCACGAGAAAACTACTTCTGTTATAGTTTTCTATTTCTCTGATGCCAGCTGCCTGGAAATCTGTCATCAGGTGTCTCTTTCCATTTCACATCACTCTGAGGTGTGTATGGGTCAATGAGTCTAGGGATGCCATTTTTAAGGATAAGTTATTCAAAGGCAAAAGTTCTCTTCATTTGTCTCTGTGAGCTTCTCTGGAAAACAGAAGTTTTCTCTTTCCCTCAAGTGGCCCCAAATCTTTAACTATTACTTCTTCTCCTCTGTTTCAGCACTTCACTGTATCACAACTACTTTACTGTTTTGCTCAAAATCCACACTCTGAACACTCCATTCCTCCCAATATACCCTGTCATGAATTAAAGGAGTTTTTTCAGAGCACTATTGTCCATCTCTATAGGTTTAACAGAAAAATATTTCAGCTTATAAAGAATCTCCTTATTCTCTCTTCCCCATATAAAACTTAAGTCTTTTCTTCACTGTCTTTGATGGTCTTATGATGTCTTTTTCATGTTGATTGTCTCTCTCTCTCTCTGTCTCTATGGGAAAAAGGAGTAATCTGTAAGTCTCATCCAGGCAGTAAAAGAGTTAAATTCTTGGAAAGCTGCAGATGTTCCTGGTGTCAGGTTTCAGTTCAGCAGCAGAAACTGCAAACCAAGCCAGGCCGGCCGGCTCCGTTTCTCCCCCCCCACCCTCTGCGGCCTTGTCCGGCCTGGAGGCAGGGGGGAAGAGGCCGAGACGGAGCTCTGTTACCTCGTCAGAAGTCGGAAACCAAAGAGAACAAGAGAACCCTGGCTTTACATCTTAAGGTGGTGTTCAGAAGTTGATCTCAATTCTCAATGGTTAAAACCGCTGCCAAGTCTTAGAAATGACCGATAATTGGTCAGGAGAAAAGACTCCCATCAGCCTCCAGCTCATCAGACTCCCATCAGCTTTAACTTTCTTAGCTCCCAAAGCTATCTTAAAGGTAAAGTCATCCCATGACAATCTGTACAAGGTTTCTTCCCCAACTTGAGTAGGTGTTGTTCCCTCTTGGACTGCATATGGCCTCACGTACAATATTTCAAATGGACTTAGTTTCAGTTTGTCTTTTGGTTTTCTGTGGATTCTCAATAATGCCAGTGGAAGAGTTCGAGGCCAGGTTAAATTTGCTTCTTGTCCCAACCTCACGATTTGTTGCTTTATCAAATGGTTCATTTTTTCTACTTGGCCACTTGATTGAGGATGATACGGAGTATGCAGTTCCAAATCTATTCCCAAATGGTGGCTGATTTGTTGTCCAATTTTTAAATTTTTGAAACGAAGTGGGGCCCTCTATCTGAGGAAATGGTGGCTGGAGCTCTAAAACATGCTATTATTTCTTGCAATAATGCTTTGGTTATCTCTTGAGCTTTAGCTGTCCGAGTAGGGAAAGTTTCTGGCCACCCTGAAAAGGTATCAGCACCAATAGGTATTGATACCCCGCTTTCCTGAGCAATTCTGTCAAGTCAATTAGCCATTGCTGCCCAGGTCCACCACCTTTCCCAATTTGGCCAATTTTAGGTTTTGGGATATTCTTAGGATTAGTTTGGAGGCAAAGACTACATTGGTGAGTTACTTGTATCACTGTACCTTGCAATTTTCTGGCTATAATTCTTTCTTTCAAATAATTTTATGGGGCATCCACTTGCCAATGTGTTTTCTCATGTTCTTTCTGTACTAGTGCCCACAAAAGGTAAAAAGGTACCACAAGTTTCGCTTCTGTTGTTATAGCCCAACCCTCTTGATTGTAACTTGTCCCCTTTGCTTTAATAAGTTTTTTGACTTTTTTATTATACACATGGCTTACCTTCAATGGAAATTTTCCGATCCAGTATTAATGTTGCCTCAACTGCTTCTTTAAGTACCTTACCTTTGGCTGCATCTTTTGCCTCTCTGTCCGCCACTCATTTCCTTCTTCCAATTCAGAGCTCACTTTTTGGTGTGCTTTGATAAGCAGGATGGCCACCTTTTCAGGTAGCTGTACTGCATCTAACAGTCTCCGTATTTCTTGTGCATGTTTGATATTTTTCTCTTGTGAGTTCAACAGTCCTTTTTCTCTCCAAACAGCTCTGTGTGCATGGACTACCCCAAATGTGTACTTTGAGTCCGTATAGATGTTAATTTCTTTTCCTTTTGCCAGCTCTAATGCCCAGACTAAAGCTATTATTTCAGCTTTCTGTGCAGAGGTGTTTGTTGGGAATGATCCAGACTCTATTCCCTCTCGGCTTGTGGTAACTGCATGCCCAGCGTGCCTCTTTCCACTGATAATGTAACTGCTTCCATCAGTGAACCGGGTCTCAGCATTCTCAAGCGGAGTATCCCTCAGCTCAGGGTGACTGGAGTAGGTGGCTTCGATGGTCTCCAGGCAGTTGTGGATCTCCGGCTCTCCCATGCTCCCGCTGAGGAATGAAGCTGGGTTCACAGTGTTAGTTACCACAATCTCAACATCATCCTGTTCTACCAATATGGCTTGATATTTCAAGAACCCCTGTGGGGAAAGCCAATGTCCCCCTTTCACCTCCAGTACTGCAGATACTGTGTGGGACACTGGCACAGTCATCTTCTGCCCAGGGTGGACTTGTGTGCCTCTTGAATATTGACTGCCACTGCTGCAACGGCTCTGAGGCATCCTGGCCACCCTTTGGCTGCCGTGTCCAGCTGCTTGGAGAGGTAGGTGACTGCTCTCTGATATGGGCCTAGGCTCTGTGCCAGTATTTCCAGGGCCATCTCTTGTTTTTTGTGAGAAAACAGTTTTCTCACAAAATGGTTTACTCACTTCTGGAAGTCCCAGGGCCAGAGCTGACACGAGGGCCTTCTTCAGCTCATCAAAGGCTCGCGTTGTTTCTTTTGTCCATTGAAGATCCTTGACCCCCTCCGTAATCAAAGCATACAGAGGTTTAACAAGCAACCCATAGTTCTAAATCCACAGCCTGCACCACCCTGTCATCCCTAAAAAGGTTCTCAATTCCTTCACCATCTGGGGCTTCGGGGTTTGGCATATTGCTTCTTTACCATCTTGCCCCAAAGGTCTTTGTCCAGCACTCACTTCATATCCGAGATAAATAACTGTTTGTTTTACCATTTGGGCTTTCTTCTGGGATACTCCATACCCTTGCAGGACCAAAAAATTCAGAAGGCTTACCATCCAGTCCACACATGCCTCTTGGTTCCTGGTGGCTATTAAGAGATTGTCCACGTCCTGAAGTAGCTGTCCTTCTCCCAACGGGGGTTCCCATTCGTGCGCCAATCTCCAAAAATAGTAGGGGAATTCTTGTACCTTTGTGGCAGCATTGTCCATGTGAGCTGAGTTTTTTGTCCAGTTTTGGGGCTTTCTCATTCAGATGCAATTTTTTTCTGGCTGGCTTCAAGGAGAGGGAGGCAAAAGAACACATCCTTTAAATGTAAATCATAAACCAGGATAATTCAGATGAGAAAGGGGTTAACAAGGTATAGGGATTGGCAACTGTGGCAGAGGCCTCAGGGAGACAAAGACTTAACATTGTTCCACCCCAAACCCCTTGTGAAGGGCAGCCCAGGTGTTCTTGATAGGGTTTGTGTCCCTGGGGGGTTCTCCCTTGGTGTGTTTCTACTGGTCCCTGACCCTTAACTCCACCCTCAAAGGTGTAAACCCTTGGTTCTGGCCCTCAAAAACCCCTGCTGTGCCGCTGTTCAGAGCTCTCTCTTCTGGACCTGACTTTGTTCCCATGCTGAATAAATGGTTTCATGAACCGGGAGCCCGTCTTGTTGGTGTTTGATGCTGGTCCCCAGAATCCTGCTGCTTCCCTGATGAGATCCTGAGGTTGCTGACTGCAACAGGCAACCACTGGATACAGATCCTCAGTTGTCTTGTTAACAGCCCTCCAATCTTGTACTAACCTGTATGACCCATCTCACTTCTTCTTCACTGGCAGAATAGGAGTGTTAAAATCAGATTGACACTCCTTCAATAGCCCTATTTGTAAAAAGGTTTCAATAGTTGGGCTAGTTCCTTCTTTATCCTCCATCCTCAGGAGATATTGTTTGACCCTCACTGGATACATTTTCTCTTTCAACTTAATTTCGACTGTGGTGTTCTTTGCTCTTCCTGGTACATTAGAAGCCCATACCCCAGGAAATACTTCATCCATTATTTTTCTAAAATTTTCCTCTTCATTATCCCCTTTAATTTCTTTGGTTATTAGCATTAAACTTAACAATTCCACATACTGTCAGTCTTTTACCTCCAAGCTAATTTCTCCATTTTGAAAAATTATTCTTGCTTCCAACTGCTCCAACAAATCTCTGCCTAAGAGGGTAGATGGAGCATTCGGCATATATAAAAACAGATGAATTGCCCATTGTTTTCCCAATTTATACTTCAAAGGTTTACAAAAATATGCTTTTTCAGATTGGCCAGTTGCCCCCCTTACCATCACATAATCTTTTGTTACGGTGTTAGGGTTCAGGAACACATAATCACGGAATGATTATATGAAGGTGCTTTATTGAAGAGCTCTGGGTGTCAGGGGTACACATACCCAAATCTGACCCATCTTGGTTTTGAGTTGAACATGTTTTTATACTCTATCGTTATATAACTTACATATTAATTATTGAACTTCCAATTTTCTATTGTATACATTGTTTTTACCCTGGTATGGATTTCTCGTGATCCCCCCGCCAGCCCCCTAACATTGTTCCTCATGTTCTTTAAACAATAATTATAGCTAATCACATTTAACAATTGTATCATTTATCATATATTGATTACACAGCTGCAGTTTGACATGATCTTTAGCAAGCACAAGGCCTAACATTTCCTAGGGCCTACTTTTCCCAGGGCTTGCCAAACCTACCTTTCTTTCTAAGTCCCTGAATTTTCTAAGGTTTTAAAACCTTTTACTATCACAGGTATTAGAGCCTTATTCAACACTGAAAATGTTGCTCCTGTATCTCTTAGAAATTCTACTTCTTTTTCTTTATTCCTAGACTGGGAGCTATAACCAGAAGGTCCGCTGGGGTAAGGCACCCTGGTCCCCTTCAGTCTTCTTTTACATGAGCAACCTCCCCCTTTCCTTTCCGATCATCTCTCCTCTGTTCATCACTTTTTCTTAGTTCTGGGCACTGCTTTTTCCAGTGTCCAAATGTCTTGCAAAATGCACATTGATTCCTTCCCAGCTGGGGTGGTCCTCGTTTTGGTGGACCTTGCTTACATTTTTCTTTCTCCCCCTCCTTCACTACTGCCACCAATTTTCTCATCCCCTCTTTATATCCTTCTTCTCAATTGCTAAAGACCCTCCAGACTTCATCCACCAGGGTTTCCAGATTCTGGCTCTCTGGGCCTCAGAAAACAAATTTATTAGCTGCTACATTCCTTCACTCGATCCTGGGTCCAGGCTGGTATGTTTCCACATTGCATCATGCAGTTGATCTAAAAATTCAGAAGGTGTTTGAGAAGGACTTTGTTTAATAGCATATAGAGCTGATTAATTTATAGTTCCGGGAATTGCTCTTTCCAACCCTTTTACTGTTAATTCCTGATATCTTTGTAACTGTCTTAGTCCCTCTTGTTCATTGGGATTCCAGCCAGCATCCTGAAGGGGAAATACATCCTTAACATCCTCCTGTGTTGTCCTACAATCATCCTCAGCTAGGTCTTTAGCTATCTTTAATACCAAGAGTTTTTCTGTCTCTGTCAGGGCATCAAGCAGTAGCTGTAAATCTGCCCAATCTGGTGAATGCTGCTTAAGCATAAATCTCAGTTTCTTAGCAATGCCTACTGGATCACTCCAATATCTCTTAGCAATCTTTTCCCAAACCTCCAAATGTATTGTAGAAATGGACTCATGGACTAATTGACTAATCTTGTCGTTCCCTCAGGGGTCATTGCTTCTCTCAGAGATGCTTGTATAACCTCTTTAACCTGCTTTTGGGTCCTGGATGCTACAGGGCTTGGTGGGGGAGACTTAGAAGTCTTGGTACTTGATGAGGAAGACCCAGGCTCCTCATCCTCACTGTCACCACTCAGCAATGGTGGTTCTGAGCCTGCTTCCTCTTCCACCTCCTCCCTCTCTCTAACATTCTAAGAGGTGGTCTTAGTAAGTTTGCTGGTTCCCATTCCAAAACCTCTCTTTGGTATACTTCATCAGGGTGAGTGCATCTTTGATTAATTGAGCATGTTCTACAACACCATTTAGGCTTTTCTCCTTGAGCTTTGTTACCTTTCTCCAGGGCCAATACCAAGGGTTCAGACGGTGGTCTAATCCCACAATCCTTCTGCCACTCAGGGTGGCCACAGAGGGTAAAAAACATATCAGCATAAGTCACTTCCAGCCACTTGTGTTCATGCTGGAGGAAAAGCATTAACTGCAATAAGGTTTCCTAGTCCAGCGTACCATTTACTGGCCACTTCACGCCCCCATCCAGCCTATATAGTGGCCACCATTGTGTACAGAACTTAACAAGCTCCCTCTTGCTCTCTGCACCAACATATCCCACTAGTTCTTTCCAATGTGTTAAAAGCCTGTCTTAGTTTAGGGCAAATTAGGGAGGAAAACTCTGGATGGGGATTTCCCCAGGGAAATGCCCCTCCCCACCAACCGGTCCGGGAAAGGGAAAAAATTTCTTTGGAGAGAAGTGGAAAAAGCTGTTTATTTAACAGAAAATTGAATAATATTAAATAATAAAACCTCTTGCTGTTCGATGGGATGGCAAATCTAGGAAGAAAAGTCCTTTTCATGTGGTGTGTAGCTCGGCTTGCTCAGTTTCTTATCAGTCCCTCCAGCGCTGGAAAGTGCCGAGGCCCAGGCCCTGGTGGGCCACAGGCGTGGGCTCCCGGGGTTTAGCTGGGTGTTCAGTCCAGAGCAGGCTTGCACAGATCCAAGAAAAAGGAAAAAAAACCAAAGGTCCGGGGAATTCTTCTGCCTCAGCTAGCTAAAACTAACTAAAAGCCAGGGAGAAGCTCTGTCCCGCTGTCTGTCTGTGCTGCAGACAACACAGTCCAGGAGCGAGATGTGTGGGAGTTATATTTTCTTTAACACAAACGGCGGCTTCTTTTTCCCCCTCTTTTGCTCTCAGAGCCAGTCTTAAAGGTACAGAGCTTAATATATAACATAAACCAGACGATTGGGGATACCAGTATCATAAAGTCACCCCAGGACATTCCACCCCTTATCCCCATAT
The DNA here is from genome assembly GCF_030490865.1 of Poecile atricapillus. NCBI lineage: Eukaryota > Metazoa > Chordata > Aves > Passeriformes > Paridae > Poecile > Poecile atricapillus. Next base: position 39,788,353 of record NC_081253.1, on the reverse strand, counting down.
CGTCAACTTATTATCAAAATTAATATATATATATATTTTAACTCTACAACACATACATTATACAGACAAGGGAATTAATTCACGATCTTCACTCAACCATCAGATCTTCTTGAGGTACACATTGTGTTGTTCCATCTTTCCGCATTATCCACTATGTGCAACCCGGTCCTTGAGCAAAAACAACCTCACGAATGGGTTTGTTTGCACTCGAAGTAGAATTGATCCAAACTGTCTTTCCTAACAAACTTCTGAGATGTACTGCTGGGACTTTGTCTCCGTCTACTATATACAGGGCTTCGGACTGGGCTGGGCCTGCTCGGTTGGTGGAACTTCGGGTGTTAACTATCTAGGTGGCCTTTGCTAGATGCTGCTCTTAATTTTTGAAAGATCCCCTACCCAATGCTTTCAAGGTAGTCTTTAACAGTCCATTGTACCTCTCCACTTTTCTTGCAGCAGGTGCATGGTAGGGGATATGGTACACCTACTCAATGCCATGTTCCCTAGCCCAGCTGTTTATAAGGTTATTCTTGAAATGAGTCTCATTGTCTGACTCAATCTTCTCAGGGGTGCTGTGCCTCTAAAGGACTTGCTTCTCAAGTCCCAGGATGGTGTTCCGGGCTGTAGCATGAGGCACAGGGTAGGTTTCCAACCATCCAGTGGTGGCTTCTACCATCGTGAGCACGTAGCGCTTTCCTTGGCGGGTTTGGGGCAGTGTGATGTAGTCAATCTGCCAGGCTTCCTCATACTTGTATCTGGACCACCGCTCACCGTACCAGAGGGGCTTTAACCGCTTGGCTTGCTTGATCGTGGCACACGTCTTACAGTCATGGATAACCTGAGAAATACTGTCCATGGTTAGATCCACCCCTCGGTCTCGTGCCCACTTATAGGTGGCATCTCTACCCTGATGGCTTGAGGCGTCATGGGTCCATCGAGCTAGGAACAACTCTCTCTTGTGTTGCTAATCTAAGTCTATCTTTGACACCTCTATCTTTGCAGCCTGATCCACCTGCTTATTGTTTCGGTGCTCTTCATTAGCCCTACTCTTGGGGACATGGGCATCTACATGACGGACCTTCACAGACAGTTTCTCTACCCTGGTGGCGATGTCTTTCCACTCATCAGCAGCCCAGATTGGCTTTCCTCTGCGTTGCCAGTTGGCTCTTTTCCACCTTTCCAGCTATCTCCACAGAGCATTGGCTACCATCCATGAATCAGTGTAGAGATAGAGTTTTGGCCACTTCTCTCTTTCAGCAATGTCTAGGGCCAGTTGAACAGCTTTGAGTTCAGCAAGTTGGCTTGATCCACCTTCTCCTTCAGTGGCCTCTGCGACCTGTTGTGTGGGGCTCTATACGGCTGCTTTCCACTTCCGGTTCATCCCTACGATGCGACAGGAACTATCAGTGAACAGAGCGTAGCGTGTTTCTTCTGCTGGAAGTTGGTTATATGGTGGAGCTTTTTCAGCCCGTGTCACTTGTTCTTGCTTCTCTTCATCAGTGAGATCAAAGTTTTCACCTTCAGGCCAGTTTGTAATTATTTCCAAAATCCCAGGGCGATTTGGGTTTCCAATACGGGCGCGCTGCGTGATGAGGGCGATCTACTTGCTCCATGTAGCGTCGGTGGCGTGGTGGGTAGAGGGAACCTTTCCTTTAAACATCCACCCCAGCACTGGCAGTCGGGGTGCCAGGAGGAGTTGTGCTTTTGTGCCAATCACTTCTGAGGCAGCTTGAACTCCTTCATAGGCAGCTAAGATTTCCTTCTCTGTGGGAGTGTAGTTGGCTTCGGACCCTCTGTAGCTTCGGCTCTAGAATCCCAGTGGTCGGCCTCGAGTCTCCCCAGGCACTTTCTGCCACAGGCTCCAGGACAGACCATGGCTCCCGGCTGCAGAGTAGAGCACGTTCTTCACATCTGGTCCTGTCCTGACTGGGCCAAGGGCTACTGCATGAGCGATCTCCTGCTTAATCTGAGCAAAGGCTTGTTGTTGTTCAGGGCCTCACTGGAAAGTGTTCTTTTTGCGGGTGACCAGGTAAAGAGGGCTCACAATCTGACTGTACTCAGGAATGTGCATCCTCTAAAAACCTATGGCACCTAGGAAAGCTTGTGTTTCCTTCTTGTTGGCTGGTGGAGACATTGCTGTGATCTTGTTGATGACATCAGTAGGGATCTGACGCTGTCCATCTTGCCACTTTACCCCCAGAAACTGAATCTCACGAGCTGGTCCCTTAACTTTGCTCTTCTTGATGGCAAAACCGGCTTTCAGGAGAACTTGGATGATTTTCTCTCTTTTCTTAAAGACCTCTTCAGCCGTCTTTTTCCAAACAATGATGTCATCAATGTACTGCAGATGTTCTGGAGCCTTACTCTTTTCCAGGGCAGCCTGGATCAGTCCATGGCAGATGGTGGGGCTGTGCTTCCACCCCTGGGGCAGTCGGTTCCAGGTGTACTGCACTCCCCTCCACGTGAAAGCAAACTGAGGCCTACATTCTGCTGCCAGGGGAATGGAGAAAAATGCATTGGCAATGTCAATAGTGGCATACCACTTTGCTGCTTTGGACTCCAGCTCGTACTGGAGCTCTAGCATGTCCGGCACGGCAGCGCTCAGCGGTGGAGTTACTTCATTCAATGCACGATAGTCCACAGTCAATCTCCATTCTCCTTCAGATTTACGCACAGGCCAGATGGGGCTGTTGAAGGGTGAGTGGGTTTTGCTGACCACCCCTTGGCTCTCCAGCTCTCGGATCATCTTGTGGATGGGGATCACAGCATCTCGAGTTGTTCTATACTGTCGGCGATGCACCGTCGAGGTGGCAATTGGTACTCGCTGTTCTTCCACTTTCAGGAGTCCTACTGCAGATGGGTTCTCTGACAGTCCAGGCAAGGTGTTCAGTTGCTGGACACCCTCTGTCTCTACAGCTGCTATCTCAAATGCCCACCTAAGCCCCTTTGGGTCCTTAAAATACCCACTTCGGAGGTAGTCTATGCCCAAAATGCACGGGGCCTCTGGGCCAGTCACAATGGGGTGTTTCTTCCACTCATTTCCAGTCAGGCTCACATCAGCTTCCACTAAAGTAAAGTCCTGTGATCCCCCTGTCACACCAGCAATAGAAACAGATTCTGCTCCTACATATTTTGATGGGATTAGGGTGCACTGGGCACCAGTGTCAACCAAGGCCTCATATTTTCGTGGTTCAGATGTGCCAGGCCAACGAATCCACACAGTCCAAAAGACACGGTTTTCCCTAGCCTCTACCTGGCTAGAGGCAGGGCCCCTCTAAGCCTGGTTATCCTTCTTTCCTTGGGTATATGTCTTGGAGGTTCCTTCAAGAGAATCAGACATGTCATCATCATACTTGTCAGTTTGACTACAGGCTACTGGAGCGGCTTTCTTTTTGGTGGAGTATCTCCCCTGAGTCTTGCTGTCTTCTAATTCACGCACTCGTTGTGCCAGAGCACCAGTAGATTTTCCATCCCATCTTTTCATGTTTTCTCCACAGTCACGTAGGAAAAACCACAGCTCAGCTCGTAGCTTTTTCTCTCTATCTGGGGAATTTCTGCGTTGGGTCCCGGGGCTCTTGGACTGTACTGCCGAGACTGGAAGAAGATCTTCCTTGAGTTTCTTGAAATTCTCTTCTATTTTGTCTTGGAGGTTTCGCATATCTGTTCTCACAGCTGCAATTGTTGCTTGCATGGGGCCATGCACGGTATCTGCATATGTTCGAAGTTTCTTCGCCATATCCAGCACAGTCTTCTCTCGGTCATCCCGCTTCATTGTTGCTAAAGCAGAAGCGTATTCTTGTGGCTCAAGTCGAACAAGTTTTTGCCACATCACAGATGTACATGGCACCAAATCTGGATTTCTAGTACCTAAGTCACCCACGAAGACAATCTCTACTATTGCCATTTCTCTCAAGCGCTGAATCCTTTGTTCTATGGTTTTCTAACGAGTTTGCTGTATATAGAGATCGTCTGCACACAGATATCTTTGTGCCACACTTCTTAGGACCCGTTCCCAGAGACTGTAAGGGTCAGCCCCCCTCATCACTTCTTGATCGATAACCGGATCATGTGACAGGGATCCCAGATGCCTCGCTTCAGTGCCATCCAGAACTGTAGCCTCACCTGCAGCATCCCACAGATGGACTAACCAACTAATTATAGATTCATCAGGTCGTCGAGTGTAATCTTTTCTCAGGCCACGAAGGTCCTTCAGGGAGAAAGGTTCACCAGCGCCTTCTGATTTCTGATCAGTTGCTGGTCTTGAGGGTCCTTCCCCCTCATCGCCATTATCATCATCTACTGGCCGATCGGTTTTGGTTTTGAATTTCATACTTCTCGTGGTAGGAGCAACAGACACTGGCTTAGGTTCACTGTCTGGTTTGGCTGCTGGCTTAGGCTCACTGTCTGGTTTGGCTGCTGGCTTAGGCTCACTGTCTGGTTTGGCTGCTGGCTTAGGCTCACTGTCTGGTTTGGCTGCTGACTTGGCTGCAGCCTGAGTGACTGGGGTAGCTGCTGATTTATCTGCCTGCCCTACAGTATCTAGCAGCGTGCGATAAGCATACACTAGGGCCCAGCTTATTGCAATGAAATTTTTCTTCTTAGAATCATCACAGCAATTCTCTTCCAGATATTTCTCTACTTCATCTGGGTTCTGAATTTGTTCACGTGAAAATTCCCAGGCTGGGAAATCGGAAAATTCCTCCAGAGTTCGGCCAATTCTTTCCCATTCTCTACTCCACTCAGGATTTTTCACACCTGAGCCTACTTCTGGGACAGGGGTTTCATTGGCTCCTCTGGATATCTCAGCCCTCACTCTAGAGAAGTTACAGGCCGTATAGAGGAAGCTTAACAGCTGAACTACCAGGAAAGTAGTATCCTTAACACTCAGGGGAAACTGGATATTCTCAAAGAGGGACATAACAGATTCAAAGGAGAAAAAGGAAAGAAAAGGCTGAAAAGCCTCATCTCCTGCTCTTCTTCTAACAAACTGGGTACAATTACCAATAAACTCCCAAAATGTGCTACTGGGACTGGGAGGCAGGGTCGGGCGAAGAAACCATAAGCTAAACATACCTGACAGAAACTTCAGTAGTTCTATAAACTTCTTACAAATAATTATCACCAAGCCCAGCACAATAACTATTTTAATCCATGCCCCTCTATTGTGAAAGAGGGAAAAGACAAGTATTAAAACCTCAAAAAATTCTAGGGACCAGATCGACATGAAGGCTTCCACCCCGAGAGATATTATGTATCTAAACAACATGGCTACTGACTGCTTTATCTTAACACAGAATAAATACAACCAAAAATACAACTAACAATCAGTACAGGTTTTTCCACTTTCTCTCGCCCCACGTTGGGCGCCAAAAGCTGTATATGTCTTAGTTTAGGGCAAATTAGGGAGGAAAACTCTGGATGGGGATTTCCCCAGGGAAATGCCCCTCCCCACCAACCGGTCCGGGAAAGGGAAAAAATTTCTTTGGAGAGAAGTGGAAAAAGCTGTTTATTTAACAGAAAATTGAATAATATTAAATAATAAAACCTCTTGCTGTTCGATGGGATGGCAAATCTAGGAAGAAAAGTCCTTTTCATGTGGTGTGTAGCTCGGCTTGCTCAGTTTCTTATCAGTCCCTCCAGCGCTGGAAAAGTGCCGAGGCCCAGGCCCTGGTGGGCCACAGGCGTGGGCTCCCGGGGTTTAGCTGGGTGTTCAGTCCAGAGCAGGCTTGCACAGATCCAAGAAAAAGGAAAAAAAACCAAAGGTCCGGGGAATTCTTCTGCCTCAGCTAGCTAAAACTAACTAAAAGCCAGGGAGAAGCTCTGTCCCGCTGTCTGTCTGTGCTGCAGACAACACAGTCCAGGAGCGAGATGTGTGGGAGTTATATTTTCTTTAACACAAACGGCGGCTTCTTTTTCCCCCTCTTTTGCTCTCAGAGCCAGTCTTAAAGGTACAGAGCTTAATATATAACATAAACCAGACGATTGGGGATACCAGTATCATAAAGTCACCCCAGGACAAAGCCATTCCAAAGGACTACTCCTAAGAATTTCTTTACTCTCATTTGCTCCCCTCCTGGATGTTCTTTTTCTTGCAATGTTTCTTTATCCTAACTTTGGAGTTTCACTTTGTAATATTCAGGTACCAAATTATCTTGGTGTCATGGTTTTAAACCAGTAACTAAAAAAAAAAATTCTTATTTCTTACTGTGAGCTATGGATTAGAACAAGAGCAAAACAGGCATAAAACTTAAAAGGAATAAAGAAAGTTTATTAACAAACTACAATAATAAGAACACCAGAATAAACTTCCAGAAAACTCCTTTTTATCCCCTACTACCCACCATTCCCTTGTTCACATGACAACAGAGACAAAAAAACCCCAGAACCTTGGAACTTTGATGGTTAAAACAGTCCCAGTTCCTGCTGCAGTCTTTTCACCAGTCTTTGTAGAGAAACAGAAGTCTCTTTCTGCTAATTTATGGAGTTTCTCACAAGAAAACGATTTCTGTTATAGTTTTCTATTTCCCTGATGCCAGCTGCCCAGAACTGCTGTTATCAGAGCTCACTCCTCCCATTTCACATCACTCTGAGGTGTGTATGGGCCATGAGTCTAGAGATGGCATTTTAAGGATGAGTTATTCAAAAGCAAAAGACTTCTTCATCTGTCTCTGTGAGCTTCACTAGAAAACAGTTTTCTCATTGCCCCCCAAGGCTTCAAATCTTCTAGCACTTCACTGTATCACAATTACTCTACTTTTTACTCAAAATCTACACTTTGAGCACTCCATTCCTCCCTACATACTCTATCATGAATTAAAGGAGTTCTTTCAGGACTTCATTGTCCATCTCCATAGTTTTAACAGAAAGATATTTCAGCTTATAAAGCATCTCCTTATTCTCTACCTTTTCTGAAGCTTCTTTTCTTTCCTGTCACTGGTAGTTTATAAAGTCTCTTTTCATGTTGATCACTCTCTTTTTCTCTCTCTGGATTAAAAGATGAATCTGCAAGTCTCATCTGGGTAATGAAAGGGTTAAAATCTTGCCCAGGCTTTGTAGATGGTTCTGTGATCTCTGCCGGAACAGGAGCTGGAGCTGTCTTCGATAGAAGATTCCTCATGGCTGCTCTGGAGAGTGTGGTCGCTGTTTCTGCTTGCCGCATGTCAAGAGCTTTTTCTTTTCTTTACTCAGCAGTCTCTGGTGATTTTCGTCACATCAAAAACTGCAGCTTAGCCAGGAACCGGCCTGGCCTGGCCAGAGCCCGGGGCAAGCCCCCCCCGCAGGCCCCATCTCCTGGCCAGGGGACACGGCAGGCCCAGCCCAGCCCCGGCCCGGCTGCATGGGCTGGGCAGAAAACGGGAGGCCAGCCCGAGCTCTGTTACCTTTCACAGCCAGGAAACAAAGAGCCCAAAAGTGCCCTGACTTTACATCTTAAGGTAGGGTTCACAAGTTGATCCCACTTTTCAATGGCCAAAACTGCTGTCAATTCCCAGTAATGACCGATAATTGGTCAGGAGAAAAGACTCCCATCAGTCACCAGCAACTTCAACTTCTTTAGCTCCCAAAACCACCTTAAAGGTAAAGTCACCTCATGACACTTGGGCACACTCAACCCTAAGAATGTCAATTGGTTTCTTTAGGGGCCCTGAAACACCATGCTCTAATAACTCAAATATCTCACTTCTGCTATGGGTTACTTTACCAGTTCCTAGCAAGATTTTTATCGCTATCTGGGTGGCTTTATTCTCTTTTGTGCTACAAAGGAAACAGAGTCCCCACTTGGGGATCCTCCACCTAAATATCCGTTGGACCCAAGGCTCTTGACAGCTACACAATGAAACACAATCCAAGGGTTACAATCACAACCTTTCTTTAAACAGAGAAATTCTTTCTTCCTGGCTCTCCAATGCCCCTGATTCCTAGGCATGTAAGCTTAATCCAAAAATGGTAACAGTCAGCAGTTGTAACTCCTGTCACTAGATGGTGGCGTCTCCTCAAAAATGCTTATCACAACCCAACCACGGGGAGAAGGGGAGATTTTATTAAACGGGTTTCATACAATCAAACATACACCCCAATCACTTTGTCCTTTTCTAGCTGCTTGCAGTCGCCCAGAGCGAAACCACAGATTGGGATTCCCACTCACCCCGTGCTGATAGCACGTCTCAAACACGCACTTCCTCTGGCCTTTCAGGGCACACAATTTCTCAATCTACAAACATTACTTCCAAGCCTCTCCTGTTTCAGAATGTTACAAATGAAATTCAGCCTACTTTTATCAATAAGGATTTTATTGAAAAATTTGTAAAATCCAATTATGGAAGCAACTACAATCACTGTCAGCGTCGAGCCTGGGATTGACGATGGGTGAACTCTGAATCGGCCTTTGTCACACTGATTCCCCGAAGTTCACAACTTGTCTTTGGGAGAGCCGTGTTTTATACAGATTTTTCAGCTTGAGGCTATGCAGTTGCAGTTTCTTTCTTTTTTTCTTTTTTTGTTTTTTTTCCAGTTGTTCGATGTTCATATTTCTCCTGCTGGACTGCTGATGAGTTTTCTGAGGAGATGAAGTTTGACTGTTTTTTTTGGGAAGCAGGCTTTGAGATGTAGAATCATGATGAGTTATTTTTTTTTAGTCTGTGTAGTTTTTTTAGGGAAACCGACATTGAGATGCATGGTCCTAAAAAATCAGATCAAGTCGGTATCAAGCGTTAATCGCCAAGTCCTTAGAGCACTTATCTTGCTTGAGCAGACCCACCACTACTTGGTATTATCTTAATTGCTGAGTCATTTTCTTGCAAATTCCTGGTTTTCCAACAGCTGCTTTTGAAATCTCAATTTGTTTCAGTTTTTTACATAGAACCTGTTTTTATACTTGATTTTATATGTGTACAATAAAACGCAAATTATACTAACACATATTACAAGAACAACCAGCCCAACAGCGCACCGGCTGCTGCAAATCACCTCTGCTGAGCCTCTCTCAGCTTGTGACAAATCACTCTGACGAGCCCCCCTCGGCCCTCGGCTGGCCACACAAATCCCCAGCAGCTAATACCGCTTCCTGCTACCTTTGTCACTCCACACTTAGAGTCAATTAATTCCTGTGACCCAAAATCAACCTTTACAGCTCTCCCCAGGACCTTTCTTGTCCCTAAACCTGGGACCAAAACCACAAACTGCGACCTACCAGGCCGCTTTTTAATCACAAATCAAACAAAATGGGAGCCTCCACGGCTCCCAAAACACAGCAAACCAGCAATTCTGTTGTTACCACCGTTTCAACTCAAGACACAAACTATTAACTCCCAGCTGCCGCTCCTGGCACTGCTTAAAACACAAACCACCAGCAGCTTACGCTGCTCCTCCTGCTCTCAACTTAAGAGCTCACACTCCTAAAACCAGTTTTTCTGTGGAAACATACAAATAAAACCACAGAGGCATTCGTAATTCGTACCAAATTTGCACGTAAAGACATCTCTTTTATTTATCAATTTTATCTATCTATCAACAGCCTTTTAACAGTGGATATGCCATACACCACCTCAAAGATAGCTGTTTCAATTTTTAAACATACCTTTTGTCCATAGTTATTGAGAGACCGCCAGCTCTTCACCAGTCTTCACAGAAGTAATTGTGAATGCCAATTTATTTCTATCTTTAGCACACTTTTATAGGGTTCTACAGGGTCTGCAGGCAGAGCAAGCAACTATTGGCTAACACACACGGTTTATATTTTTTCTCTTACACACAGGGATATTGTTTTGCTTTACTCTCTCTTCTGCATGAAAGTTTCAAGGACTTTAGCCCTTAATATCACGACTTATTTCAAAGGCTGGTTTGTGCATACAGGCCTTTACTAATATATCAAATATAGCAACACATAGTTCTGGCAGTTCCTGGTCTTTCTCCACGCTGTCAGTGAGGACACAGGAGCCTCCCTCTTCCCAGAAAATTCTGGGTGTGCCTGGACCCCTGCTGGCCCCTGGGCTAGAGAGAGCAGAGTCCTGCCACGGTCGCCAAAATGATTTACCAAAATATGGATATGATCTAGTATCAGTATCCAGCTGAGATGGACAAAGACTCTTTAACCAATTAGGGTTACAGAGTGTGTGTTTATTGGCAGTGCTGGGCCGATGGGCAGGGTCACCCCTTAATACACATGGCCCTGAGTTCAGGTGAATAGGGACTTTTATTTACTGAGATATTGAATACAAATACATATTCATAACCCAGTTACCACCCACTCCCCGCTTCCCATGCCAATTAAGAAAGAAACAATTGAGCATGTGCAGTTTGTTCCTTGAAATGAGTCAGTGGTCTTATTATGGGAAGTGGTCACAAAAGGAGGAAGGAATATATATCTCTTCCTCATTCTGAACTTCCTACCTTTTCAGTCCAAAGTGTCAAATGGATCCCAGGCCAGGCTTGTGTTTGGAAACAGTTTTGTGTTTCCAATTAGTTTCTGGTTTGCAATTGTCTTATGTTCTTGAAGTTCCTCACAAGATTCTTTGTTTCTCATTAAAAGCCCAGCTGAACAAACACAAGGCTGACAGACAGTTATTGGGTAATGATTAGCTCCTAATTCTAGTAGGGCCTCTCTATATATTTTGTGAGGAAAAAGACACAACTTTGGGGGTTCAAATAAACTAGGGCGTTTATTAAGGGAAAAAAACAAAGGGGAGGAAGGGATAATGGGTGAGGGAGAAAAAAAGAAAAGAAATTTTAAAAAGTCCCTGGTTTGAGGATTGAGGAATCCTCTGGCCGAACCGGCATTTTGGTCCCAAAGCAAGAACTCAGCGGCACTGCAGTGAATGCAGCTAATCTGCACTCAGATTTATATAAAAAAGTCTCTAAAAGAGATGCAGACCGAAGTCTGCAGTGTTGGGTCCTCAGCTGCAGCTAATCCACAGTTAAAGGGCACTTCTTCCAACTTCACAGCTCCTTTTATAATCTCTGTCCCCTCAGCTTGTTGCTGGCAGTCCCACCCCTATAGCTGTTGTTGATTGGTGCTGGTAACATCTTCTCCTCCAACAGTTTGCTGTCCTTGGGGTAACTGAGGTTTTGGAGGGAAAGTTCCTCATTAGTATTCACCGTTGCCGCGGTGTCAAGTTACAAGTCTTCTGGGGCAGCTTAAAAATTCTCTGTAAAATGCTGCTGGTGAGGGGATTTGCTTTGACGACCTCGACAGTAACAAACTTAAAAGAGATTATTAAACTTACAAACAATGCATCAATAGCAACAAACAAATGAGTAAGGGACTACAAAAACAGGGATAATGCTTATGACATTTAAACATTCAATTGGAACCCACAAAAAAAAACAACCAGTACTACAATGAACAACTTCTAAACAACAGCAACAAACAATTCCACATGTAAAAGCCAACCTAAGGTTTTATAGATGGCATATTTTAATTTGATTTAGCAAGAATTAATTTTAATTAAGGCTTTAGCTTTTCTAATATCTTAAATTCCTCAAAGTTTATGTTTCAGCCTGAAAGAAGAACAAATTTCAGAGGACTTGGAGCTCCTATTGGAATGGCTGCAGGTAAAAAGATGGCACCCAGGTGCCAAAGATTTGTACAAAGAAGCTCTTGCCCGTGGCTGGCCTGTCACCAGGGAAATGTGTAAAACTTGCATATCAGCCTGCAAGCAATGTCACAGACAACTAGAAAGGCATCCTTTAGAAGATGACCTATGCACTAAAGAAAAGGTAAAGGCTTATGGGATGCGTGGCAGGTAGATTATATTGGTCCCTTTAAGAAGTCAGGTGGTAAACACTTTGTGCTGGTTGTGATGAACGGGCCAGGAGACCAGCTCCTTTTAAAAAGGCCTTTATTAAACAGGACAGCTCTGGGGTGGGGGCCCGAGGGGTCGCGCACACCGCCACTGCTCCCACTTGGACACCGCAGAAGAGGAGGATCCGTGCAGCTTTGTCACTAGGGCAGAGCTGGGCCTTCCTTCCTCACGGGAGTCCCCGGGAAGACTCGTTCTCTTGGCCTCGTAGCCTAGGGTGTCATCCCAGTCGAGTCCCCTCGTGGTTATGTCGGCCTCTGGAGGGAAGTCAGGGGACTCCTCTGGGTCTTCCTTGTTCGATGGTACTGGTTTTATTCCTTCCCTTTTGTGTGGCTCGTTGTCTCGGGGTTTTTTCCAGTCTGGGTGCGTCCCATGAGTCTCTGGTCTCTCTCTCGTTTACATGAAAGTCCTTATGTCATCCTCCCCCTCAGGGCCCAACTGAACAATGTACAGCAACTTGGGGCAGGGGTACAATGTTGCCATGTGGGAGTCTAGGAGCAGTGGGGGCAGGGCCTGGCTGAACACGGAACAAGAAACACAGGGTACAGCAACTTGGGAGAGGGGGCAGGGCCTGGCTGAACACGGAACAAGAAACACAGGGTACAGCAACTTGGGACAGGGGTACAAGGTAAGTAAACCTGGGACAGGGGTACAAGGTAAGTAAACCTGGGACAGGGGTACAAGGTAAGTAAGGGGTTTACAAACAGTAATATGGTAACAATATTCGAATTATTCTTAACAATATCCCCCCTCTTATATTTTGATCGGGCTCTAGCCCGCATCAACCTTTAACTTCTGGCTCTTGGAAATATTTCTCTCTTAATTCTTCCTCAAAGCAGAGCCAGGATTCTCCTACAGGGCATTCTCCAAGCAGGCGTTGCCTAAATGAGGCAGTATTTCTAGTAATCCAATATGTCTTTCCCTCCTCCTGGCAGGTTTCCAGTTGGGTATGATCAAAACAGGTGGGATTGATGTTGGTGTGGACTCTCATCAGTGATCCTAGATCCTCTCCATCATATAGGGGATAGTAGCACTTTGTACATGCTTCTCCACCGCCCCCTATCCCAAGGCTCACCAGCTGGACCAATATCAGTCCACCTAAGAGTCCGGTATGAGCTGGTTTCATTTTAGGGAGCTTCATGGCTCACCTCCTTTTTAGCCTCACCCGGTCTTGCCTCTTAGGTTTGGGGATCGGGAGAGATGGGATCAGGAGAGATGGTATGGTCCTTCCCTTCCCACCTTTTCTTTAATTTAGTTGCCTTTTTGGAGAATGTTCTGTGGGAGAAGTTAATGGGGGGAGTTTCCTATTAAACCAACTTTACTAACATCAAAATACTTAACAGCAATAACCACAACAACAACTTAAAGAACACTCCCGGCTTAAACCAACACACTCGGCAGAGTTCTGCAGTCTTTGTTCCAATTCTTTTTCTCTCAGTCTATTTCTGGCTGCCTCTTAAGAGTCACTTTTAGACTGGTAGGATCTGTAATGGCAGTCCACTTGGGAGAATTCGTGGAGGATTTTTCTGTGCCTTGTCCACAGTCAGGAGGGGGTGATACTGGTCCTTTTACACGGGAGACGTGAGTCCACCCCTTTTCTTGGGTCCGAATAGCAGCGTGGGTCACCAGCAGGACCTGGAAGGGACCCTCAAATTTTGGGGTTAAGGGGGTGTCTTTCCAGGATTTAATCAATACCCAATCCCCCGGATTGATCTGGTGGATGTTTGTGTCAAGTGGGAAGGTTTGGGGGAGATATCCTCTCTTTCTTAAGTTGTTTAGGGTCCTTCCAATTGTCTCTAGGTACTTTTTAGCCATTTCTTCCCCTTCTATATGATCTCCAGTGCTATAAGGGGTCATTAGAAAGGGGAGCCCAAACATCATTTCGTATGGGGAAGCCCCAAGGTCAGATCGTGGCCTGGTTCTGATTCTCAGGAGGGCGAGAGGCAAACACCTTAACCAGTTCATCTGGGTCTCAGCTATTAGTTTCGTTAACACATTTTTCAATGTCTTGTTCATACGTTCCACCCGACCCGAACTCTGGGGGTGCCATGGAGTGTGCAGTCTCCATTTTATTCCTAGAGCCTTTACAATGGCCTGTAAGGCTTGGGAGGTGAAATGGGATCCCCTATCCGAATCAATGGTATTCACTAACCCATATCTTGGGATAATATTTTCCAGTATTACCCGGGCGACCTCTTCTGCTGTTTCCTTTTTTGTGGGGAATGCCTCTACCCAATGGGTTAGATGGTCAACTATCACCAATAGGTGTTTATATCCTTGTATAGGAGGCATTTCTGTGAAGTCTACTTGCACACTCTGAAATGGTCTCATGGCTAACTCTCTTCCCCCAGGTTCAGCTTTTCTCATTACTTTCTGGTTTACCTTCTGGCATATTACACACCCCTTTGTTATGGCCCTTGCTAGATCGTAAACTCCCAAGCATAGGTTTTCCCTCAGAAAATGATCACACAACCCTTGGGTTCCCCAATGAGTCAGTTCATGCATCTCATTTAATATTTTCCGGGCTAAAGCCTTGTTTAGAAACTTTCGCCCATCTGAGGTTAACCATTCCCCTTGTTTCCCTTGAGACAGTTCTAATTTCTTTATTACTTCCCACTCTTTTTTGGTAAATATTGGTTCCTTCCTTCCGTTCTCTTCAGTTATTACCTCATCCAGTTTAAAAACTTTTACTGATTCCTTTGGATCTAAGGCCACTTCTTTAGCTGCTTGGTCAGCAAGCCTGTTCCCTCTGTTTTCTAAGGAGTCTCCCTTCTGATGCCCCTTTGTGTGGACCACTGCAATCTCTGTGGGTTTGGTCAAGGACTCTAATACAGATTTAATCAGCCCTTCATGTGCCAGGTTCTTCCCTTTGGAGTTCAGGTAGCCTCTCTCTTCCCAGATCTTACCAAAGGTGTGGACTATCCCAAAAGCATACTTTGAATCTGTATAGATGGTTCCTTTTTCTTTCTCTAGCAAGTCCAGACCCCTCTTTAGAGCATGAACCTCACAGCACTGAGCTGACCAACTGGGGGGTAGTTTCCCTTTTTCTAGGACCTCTAGTTTTCCTTCCCCTGCCTCTATGACCACTGCATATCCTGAATATCTTTTCCCCTCCACCACCCTGGAGGAGCCATCAGTGAATAGTACCTTCCCATAGGGCAGGGGTACATCTTCCAGATCCTCCCTCACTTTGGTTTGGAGATTTACCAATTCTAAGCAGTCATGCTCTAATTCGGGCAGAGGCTCCCCTGATAAAAACTGTGCCGGGTTCAAGCCCTTGGAGGTTACTAGCTCCAAATTGCTAGTATCCATTAGGATGACCTCATATTTTAATATCCTGGCATCTGTCAGCCACTGCTGAGCCTTTCGGCTCAAGATTGTTTTTAAATCATGTGGTGTGTGGACTCTGATCTTACCCTGTAGGGTTAGCTTTTGAGCCTCTTCTATTAGAATGGCAGCAGCAGCTATTGATTGCACGCAGGTGGGCCACCCACGAGCTACAGGATCCAGCAGTTTAGATAGATAGGCTATGGGCTTACGACATCCTCCCCATTCCTGGGTCAGAACCCCATATGCAGTCCCTTCCTCGGAATTGACAAACAAATCAAATTCCTTCTTTAAATCAGGCAAGCTTAAAACTGGTGCCAAGGAGAGCTTATGCTTCAGCTGGTTCAATTGCTCTTCATCTTTAGCTGTCCACCTCATGGGTTCACAGTCAACCAATTTTTCATAAAGAAATTTGACACTTTGGGTATATTGTTCTATCCATAGCTTGCAATATCCAAAGAGACCTAGTAGTTTTCTTATGTCCCTCTTTGTTTTTGGTGCAGGTATGGCTAGAATGCCTGATACTCTCTCTGGGCTCAGTTCTTTACGGCCTTGTCCTATTATGTGTCCCAAGTAGATGACTTTGGGCTCTACAAACTGTAATTTATTCCGGGACACCCTCAATCCCTTGGTCCCCAAGAAATTTAACAGCCGCACACTGGTTTTTCTTACCCTATCTTGATCTTCCCCTGATATCAAGAGATCATCAACATATTGTAAAATTTGGATGTCACCTTCGGGATCAAATTGGCTCAGTAATTCTTCCAACGCTTGCCCAAAAAGGTTTGGTGACTCTGTAAAGCCTTGAGGCAAGCGAGTCCACCTTAGTTGTTGTTTTCTTTTCTTTTCAGGATGTTCCCATTCAAAGGCAAACCAATCACGGCATTCTTCTGCTAGGGGACATGCCCAGAATGCATCCTTCAAATCGATAACTGTGAACCAAGCATGCTCATTAGGCACTTGACTCAGGAGGGTGTATGGGTTTGACACCACTGGGTGCCTGGTAACAGTCCTCTTATTTACCTCCCTCAGGTCCTGGACTAACCTGTATTTCCCTTCTGCCTTTTTGACAGCCAGAATCGGGGTGTTATGGGGGGACATGCATGGCTCTAAAATGCCTTCTGTCAACAGGTGATCAATGACCGGGGCCAGTCCTTTTCTGCCCTCTAGGGACATTGGGTACTGCCTGATTCTGATAGGAGAGGTTCCTTTCTGGATTTCTATCTTTATTGGGGAAATGTCTAAATACCCAAACTTTCCCTCTTCTGCCCAAACCTCAGGGTTAATCTCTTCTATATCTTCTGTTGTTAGCTTCATCATCTGGACCACCATCTTTCCGTTCACTGGTATTATTCCCACCCCCAGCTGCACCTGCAAGTCCCTTCCCAGCAGGTTAGTCTCCAAATCTGGTAGATACACAAAGTCTGCATAGCACTGCCGAGAATTTCCCTTTACTTCAACATTTCTTATCACAGGAGCCATGAAGGGTTTTCCCTCAGCTCCTAACACTTCACAAACTTTGTTACTTAAAAACATTCCAGCTGGGAGCTTGTTCAAACTTGAACGGTCTGCTCCCGTGTCTGCTAAAAATTCAACCTCCTCACTCTGGGGACCTACTTCAAGGTTTACCAGGGGCTCTTCTCGGTGTTTCATCGGGTCCCCTAATACATACAGCCCCTGACACCCCTAATCACAAGCTTCCTCTCCCCTCAAGATTTTCTCCATGACATCCTGCTCTCTAGCTATTGCCTCATCCAGAGATAATTTTTTTGCAGTCCCTTTTGAGATGCCCAGTCTCTCCACAGTAATAACACCTCCCACTCCCTCGAGGGTTCCCAGGGTTGGTCCATGGAGGCATAACGGATTTCTTCCTATCTCCCTCCAACTGGGACTTTGGCTTTCCATCACCTGGCTGATCCCTATCTGCCTGATTCCTGACAATCTCCCTGGCTACTGCCACCATGAGCCTTGCCTTCGTCTTTGTCTTCTCCTCCTCTCTCCTCAAGTAGACTCTTAGAGCCTCCTTCAATAGCTCATTGATCCCCTTTTCTTGCCAGTCGTCTAATTTTTCTAGCTTCCTCCTGATATCAGGCCAGGACTTAGTGACAAACTGGACTTTTAAGAGTACCTGGCCTTCAGGACTGTCGGGGTCTATGTTTGAATATAGTTGAAAATTTCTCCTCAACCTATTCAACCAGGTGGCTGGAGTCTCGTCCTTCTCTTGGGTCCCATCAAAGGCTAGTTTTGTGTTATTACCACGGGGAACTGATTCCTTAATACCCTTCACTATTAGGGACCTGTAGTCCCTCATGTTCCGCCTTCCCTCCTCCCTGTTAGGATCCCACCCTGGATCTACCTGCGGGAGTTTATACTCTCCTGGGAGTCCCGATCTATTCTCCCTTTCCCAGATCCGTATCCCTGCAGTACGGATCATGGCGACCTCTTCAGGGTTAAATAAGATGTTTAAAATAGAGTTTAACTCCCCCCAGGTGTAAGTGTTTGGACCCAGGAACTGGTCTACCTGGTTGGCTATCCCTACTGGGTCTTCAACTAGGTTCCCTAGCTCTTTCTTAAATCCCCGGACTTCTGAAGCTGTCAATGGGGCATTGACAAACCCTACCCCTCCAGCTACTCCTCCCATAGGGACTTCTCTTAGGGGAAGGAGCTTAGTTGTCTTAGATCGTGTGTGACAGTAGGGTCCATCTCCAAGATCCTGTCCCTGACTAGAGGTGGGAGTCATAGGGACCTGCTGGTTGTTAGGAGGAGGATTAACCTTGGGGGTACTCAGCTCCCAGTTGGGAGGGGGCAAAGGGACAGTACTAGGCGAAGGAGAAGAAACTTGGTCTGATATAGGGGTTTCTGGAGGTAAGGGAGAGGTGACAAGTAGATTAGAAGGAACTGGGGCCACCAATGGTGGTGGGTTTAAGGAGAAGGGTATCGGGATGGTAGAGGAGGCTGAAGATGTAGAGGGGGATTGGTTTGGGTGGAAAGGGTTTGAATTGGAAATACAGGGGTCTCGTGGGGATGATGCAGAAGAGGAAAAAGTCAGGGAATTAGGAGGAGAAGTCTGGGGTGCTCTTGGGTATGCAGGAGGAGGGGGTAGATGATCTAGGGGGTCCCATCTACTACCTGTTTCGCTAGCCTCCTTTTCTTGCTTCCTACTTTCTTTCCCTTCTCCCTTCTGTTCCTTTAACTTGCATACCTTCACCATCTCTGTATCCACTCTTTCTTTCAGCCACATGGCTGCATAACTGATCTCCTCTGGACTCGAGCCTTTTCTGGTTTTCAGATGCTGGTACAGTTGGGAGCACATCCAAGGATCTTTAGTACCATACCAAGGCCATTGTCCTTGCATCTCTAGTTTGGGCCAGACCTCTATACAGTAATGGATCATCTTGATCCGGTCTAGGCCCTTGGCGGCCTCTTGTGCATCCCAGCAATTTAACATTTGCCCTAGTGGGCTATCAGGGGGAATGGTTCTGGTGGCCTCTTCATCTTCCTTGGGACCTACACTCTTACTTAGACACTGTCCCATTGCTCTTTTGTCTATGGGCCTTAACTTAAAACTTACGGTGCCTCTACCCGAACGAAACTAGAACTGACAGGCAACACAACCTCTAAACAACTTAAAACTGGCCCTTACTTAAACTATACTTTATAAAGGTGCCCCTACTCAAACTGAAAATCTGTAACGACGGGCAACTGACCTTTCAAACTTCAACAAAAAACCACTTACACTCCAGGAACTCACTCTCTCCTTTCACACTAGGGAATACACTCAATCTCACACAGGAATCTGCACCCTTTCTTACACTCGGCCGGCCTTCCACTCACACTTCGAACCTTTCTGGGGCTTGCAGTCTCCGCTTGCCCCTGGGGTTAGGTCCCAACGGGGCTTGCAGGTTCCGCTTGCCCCTCCCTACACCCCAATCATGTTCCCCTCGCGCCTCGCCTCCCTGACCCCCTTGCCAGCGAAGACTATGAGCACTCCTGGGTCGACGTCGAGGGGACCCTAGCACTAGACACTCCTGGGACCTTCCCCCGTCCCTGTCTCAGTGCCGTCCACAAGGTTTTGTCAGCAGGGCTCACCCCGGAACCCCCTGCCCCTCCGCTCCCTGACTATCCCCCTTCCCCAGTGAGAATAGCTTCTGCGCGAGGGCTGAGTGTAAGTGAGTGGTGGGAAAATTCCCCCTTGCCCCCTAGCCACTCCGCCCACCAGGGAATGGCTTCGGCTAAGGGATGCGTGAGTGTATTACTCTAGCTGCCTTGCCCGCCCGCGCAGACTACCTGCCCCTGTGCTCTCCGGCAGCAGGTTGACGACCTCCCTTCCCAGGAACCCCCTGAGCCGAGACTGAGCCGCGACAACTAGAGCCTTTCAGCACGTCCTGTGTCACAGACCCTGGGAAGCGAGGGCCCTTCGCTGACCGCCTGGTGCCGGTAGGGCCTGGGGACCCCCAATTCCAATTCCCCGGTCAGGTCGTCTTGAGTACCCAAGCAGGGGGGGTGTGTTCACTCACACCTAACCTAGGCACCCCCACACACCACCCCGGGAGTTACCTAGATTTCCAATTCCCCAAGCGGGGGGGGTGTGTTCACTCACACCTAACCTAGGCACCCCCACACACCACCCCGGGAGTTACCTAGATTTCCAATTCCCCAAGCGGGGGGGGTGTGTTCACTCACACCTAACCTAGGCACCCCCACACACCACCCCGGGAGTTACCTAGATTGCCTGCGTGTAGCCCTTTTCAGTAGAGGGGCCTACCCCTATGTGTGCCACTCATCCACTTAGGTACCCTCTGCACACTCAGAGGGGGGGCTTTTATCCCCAGGAGACGCCTCACTCGTTTCTCTGGGCCCAACTGGGCCTCTTTCGCTTCCTGCCGTTCCCGGCCGGCCCCCTCGCGGGAGTCCGGAACCGCGGTACTGGGCAGTCCACACTCGCCCCGGGGGTCCGAGCTGCCAGCCCCCGTCTCACTCACACCACACTCGTTCGCCTCCTACTCCCGCCACCGGTGGCTTACCCAATCCGGCGCTCTTCTGCGCTGCTGATCCCAGGCTGTCCTTCTGGTCCAGTATAGCCAGCTGTCCCCCGGAGGCCCGATAGGGCGGGCGGCCGTCCCGTCCCTGGTCCTCTTCGGGGCGTGGCTATCCCGGACGAGCCCCCAAGCTGTGATGAACGGGCCAGGAGACCAGCTCCTTTTAAAAAGGCCTTTATTAAACAGGACAGCTCTGGGGTGGGGGCCCGAGGGGTCGCGCACACCGCCACTGCTCCCACTTGGACACCGCAGAAGAGGAGGATCCGTGCAGCTTTGTCACTAGGGCAGAGCTGGGCCTTCCTTCCTCACGGGAGTCCCCGGGAAGACTCGTTCTCTTGGCCTCGTAGCCTAGGGTGTCATCCCAGTCGAGTCCCCTCGTGGTTATGTCGGCCTCTGGAGGGAAGTCAGGGGACTCCTCTGGGTCTTCCTTGTTCGATGGTACTGGTTTTATTCCTTCCCTTTTGTGTGGCTCGTTGTCTCGGGGTTTTTTCCAGTCTGGGTGCGTCCCATGAGTCTCTGGTCTCTCTCTCGTTTACATGAAAGTCCTTATGTCATCCTCCCCCTCAGGGCCCAACTGAACAATGTACAGCAACTTGGGGCAGGGGTACAATGTTGCCATGTGGGAGTCTAGGAGCAGTGGGGGCAGGGCCTGGCTGAACACGGAACAAGAAACACAGGGTACAGCAACTTGGGAGAGGGGGCAGGGCCTGGCTGAACACGGAACAAGAAACACAGGGTACAGCAACTTGGGACAGGGGTACAAGGTAAGTAAACCTGGGACAGGGGTACAAGGTAAGTAAACCTGGGACAGGGGTACAAGGTAAGTAAGGGGTTTACAAACAGTAATATGGTAACAATATTCGAATTATTCTTAACACTGGTAGGAGTGGAGATTATATGTGGGTTGGCCCAAGCCCAAGCTTTGAAAAGAACTACAGGAGATAATACTGTCAAAGCATTGCAAGGGTGGTTTGGAATTTTCCCAAAACCACAAGAAATTCAATCTGATAACGGGTCCCAGTTCACTGCCAAAATTGTACAGAATTGGGAAAAGGTGAAGGAATAAAATGGACTTTTCACACCCCTTACTGCCCTCAAGCTAACGGGATTGTAGAAAGGACCAATGGTTTCCTGAAATGGCTCCTTAAACCACAAGAGGGAAGCTGGGCTCTTTGGTTAAGAGAAGCTGTAAAAAATGTAAATGATAGATGGGGAGTAAACAGGTGTCCCAAAATCACTGCCTTTTGTCCAAAAGGCCCAAGCATAATTCCCACTCTATGGGGACCAAGTGACCCTAAGAATCCAGCACACTACCCTGGACAACCTGCCCTGGTGGACCTTCCTAGTGTAGGGCAAGTACCACTAGTATTAAAAACATCTCCAAATAAATATGCATGGGTGGCCTCTGACACTCTGGGAAAAGAGCATCGGATCAACACATGCTGGGTAATTCCATCATTTTAAGTTTCTGCCTTTTGGAGGCAGACTCTGTTGTGTTCACTTTCCACAGAAGAACACCGAGGGCCATGAAGACCACACAAACCATGATAATACTAGTATTAAATAGTAAGTACTTACTATGGTAAGATACTTGTCTGCATCTTACCACAACACCATGGCCAAAACTCGGTTGAGTGGCCGTGGTCTGAAGCTACCATCAGGTACCCCTGATGTGTTCTAGGATCCTACCCCAGAAACCATCACCCAAACCTAGTGACCGTAGTACTACATGACTCTTGAGGTACGTACCGTCAAAATGACTGGGGTTGGGACTGAAAAGATTGGCCCAGAGTGATAACTGGAAGAATTGGTGAAGAAATTAAGGTAGGATGCAGAAAAGTGGAAAAGTCTCTTTACAAGAAAGCTTCCACCATTGCAATCGCCGGAAATTTTCTAGAATCAGATGTGACAAGCAATTTGCGCCCAACATCATGGCGAAACTCTGCGCCACAGCAGTGTGGTCATGGAACAAACAATCCCCCCTCATACTGTGTTGTCATCAGAAAAATATCGGTTACTATACCCTGGACCCCAGTACCAACAAGTGGAAATTACGAAGCTTTGTAAAAAACAATCTACTGACTGTTGGTATCATTTCACTTGAACCAAATCAACCTCTGTAACATGTAATTGGCAAAATGACCTGACACATCAGTCAGGTCTGAAAGGTCTAATTTATAGACTCAAAATCAATGCTGTGTAAAAACCCATACTGAGTGCAGTGATCACATACCATGTTGTAATCACCCCCCCAGTGCTGGATGACAAACATAATGTTTTCCCTCCCTTTATGGGAACGCAAGGTGATGATGTGACAATAACCTGAAAATTAAATGCTGAATCCTCATTGAACCTGTATACAGTTATGGCATGGGACCTCATGGCCATGTTCTATTTTGTGAAATTCAAAATCAGAATTGTTGGCTAAAGCTAACTGACGTACAATTTTCCCATCAAATCGTGTGTGGGAAAAACAATACCAAATACTGCAGAGACCTTGATGTTAATGTTGTAACACCTACACCTACCACCACCCAACCCCAGCAGAAGCCCAGCCACTGCCTTTGTATGGACTATACGGAATTCTTCAGTGCATTCAATATTCCTGATCATTGCATTAGGGCTGAATCATGATGGAGCTGCTCTCTGTCCTTTTGAGCATAGGGATTGGGCCCATCAAATTGGTGAGAAGTGGCAAACTGTCGGTTTGGAAACTTAATTAATAACTTAATTCACTGTAAATTTGAAAACTTGTATTGTCCAGGAACAACAAGGGTTTATCTGTGAAAGTAATGCAACCAAAGCTCATGCTATTTGTTTGGACACGGAACAAAATATCTGCAACTCTGAAATACATCCTACCGAGACTTCTGAAACAGAACTTGTGCATATAGGACGTGGATGTGCATGTCTGAGAACTGCTTGTGATAGTGTACTTCTAGAAATCTTAGTAGTGAATACAAAAAAATCATTCAAATTTTTCTGTTTGTAATTTTACTAAGATTGCAGGAAATGATTTTTCTTATGTAGTCCTAGCTATTTCTTATCACTTTTTGCAGTCCAATCACACACTGATCCACCATTTATTGCCTACCTCTGTTGGGATGAATTTCACACTGGTAAAGCAATTGTTGCTTCACCAGGATTTAATTGAAATTTTGGAAAAGTAAAAATAGGAAATCGGCCCTCGTGATAAAGAAATTGCCTGAAATTGTTTATTTGGATTGTATTGGATGAATTGAAATTGCTTATTCTTTGTAATAAGAAGTTGAATGTATATTTTAAGTGAAAATGGATTCTTTGCTTTTGTTTTTCCTTTTTTCTTGCCCTTATCTTTTTCCTACTTTACTTTTTCTGTCTGATTTTCTGTCTCTGTTTTCCAGGGTATGCTACCAAGCTTTGATGAGACCTGAAGACTTCGTAACAACACTACAAAGGAGCCCTCTTGACGCTGATCGTGAGTCACGGGGTGGTGTAAGAGACGCTCTGAAGTTTCCCTCATTTGCCTCACAAGCATGGCAAGAACAGAGACCGAGACCCTGAGGAGCCCAGGGGACTTTGTGCAGGGGTTCTGGCCTGGTTGAGGTGGATGCTTGCTAAGCCATTGTTTGAAGGTGTGCTCGACCTACAGCACAAGAGTGATTGTTTGCAGGTGTTTGCTGTGCTGCCACGGTACACTGTCTTCGTTCCTGCTGCTGAGCAGGGACTTGTAAGGAGCGGGGCCTGTTCAGTACCTCACACCTGCTTCCCAGAGCAACGGCTCACACCACAATAGCCTATACATCTCCCCACCTTTTGGCCAACTGCCCCTCACCTTGAAACTTGAGACTCTAAAGGTGACTTTTCTAAGCTGCTTTCAGAGAGAGAGTTCCCCACGGAAGAAGGCACTGGCGACCCCATCTTGTCCATTGGTAGCGATACCTCCCCCTCGCTTTCTCTCATTACTTTGCCTCTTTATTCCTCTCTATCTCACTTTCTCTCCTTCTCATCTATTGCATAACCCATGATGCTGGCACTAAAATAAAGATGCATTATTGCTGTTGTGATTTAAACTGAAATCCCTTGGTGTCCTTTATGCACTCTGAGATCAAACAAACCTCTGACGACGCCCGCCTGTGTGAGCAGATTGTGACACATGTATACTTCAATGTGTGCACAAATGATGGATAAGACAATTTCTAGCATCTATGTTGTTCATCAGGCCAGGGGAGATGTTAGGGAGGATGAAAATTTAACAAAAAGTTTCACAGATATGAATGCTTACTGGAAGGTTCTCTAGAAATGAAAGCAAGCTTGGATGTATAAAAAGACATTTGTAGGGCCACTTATTGCTGAAACCACCGAGAGAACAAAGGTTTAGTCGAGATGGAAGGTTTAGAGCAAGGGTTTAGTCAGTTAGAAGGAGGTTTTATGGATGAAGTCCAACAGCTTTAAGTTGTCTACAAACAAAGCATGTTTTCTACCAAGTAAAAAAGCATAGGCAGACAGAAAGACGTTTTTTACCAAAGCAAAAAGAATTTTCCACTGCAAAACAACTTTCAGAGTTTACCATGGAATTACTAACTGAAATGATGAGTTAGTCACTAACATAGTTTGGTAATTTTAGCAGTTTTGATAGGATCTATGTACATGTAAAGGTATTGTGTATGATGCTGATTGGTTGTTATGCAATGATACGCACAGCAAAAGAAAGCGATATAATGCACTGTAACCAGAACTAAGTGGGCTTCAGGACACAGGGCTTGCCTGTAGCCAGCAGCTGTAGGCTGAGCCACGACCCCCTGCTGTAATCTAGTCGATAGAATAAATAGCATTCTAAAGAAGAGCCATCTGAAGTCCCCATCTCTCTGCTGGCTCTAACAGTTCTTCCCTCTCCCTGATCCTGTCCACGGATGGAGCGTTGCTGTGCTTTCAGGAAGCTGTTCTAGAAAGCCTCAGGCATTCCAAGCTCCTTTGTCCTCTGTGCATGCTTGCCACAGAATCCCTCACAGCTGCATTCAGGGCATACTCAGCTTGGCTCTTCCAAAATCCAAGGCCTTCAGGATGTTCAGTTAAACCTTGAACTCCACTGTGCTGTGGAACTGGACCTTCAGCACAGGGACCTTTCCAGCCTGATCTGCGCTCGTTCCTCTGCGTCTCTGCACAAAACACGGTGCAGGAGAGAACAGCAGGAGGGGCCTGTGTATCACAGAGCTCTGGATTTGTGACCCTTCAACTCCACAGAGATGCAGGTTTAGTGAAAAAGCCAAACTGTTTATTGATGGGATGCGAAGCAAAGGGATGCGCTGAGGGGCAAAAAAGGGGATGGGGAAGGTCTGAGGGCTGGAGGAAGGGAGCTGTGAGAAGGGAGGGAGAGTGGAGGGAAAAAGAAGGGATGGACAATGTCTGAGGGCTACAGGGAGGGAGCTGTGAAAAGGGAGGGAAACTGGTGGGTAAAAGAAGGGATGGGCAGTGTCTGAGGGCATGGAGGCATGGAGCTATCAAAAGGGATGGAGAATTGAGGGAAAAAGAAGGGATGGAAAGTGTGTGAGGGCCGCAGGGAGGGAGGTATTCAAAAGGGAAGGAAACTGGAGGGGAAAAGAAGGGATGGGAAGTTTCTGAGGGCTGCAGGGACAGAGCTATCTACAGGCAGGGAGAGGGCTGAAGCCATGTGAGCTTCCCACAGGCTCAGCTGTGCCAGTTGTCAGCTGTGCCTGGAGCTCCAGCTGGTCTCTTCTGGTTTCAGCGTAGTCTCATCTTCCATGGCATCTTATACAAAGACTGGTTCTCCTAAAGCAGCAGACGAGTGAACTTCTGCTGTACTTTCCATAAATGTCTGCTGAAAAACTGTGTTCCTCTGAGAAGGGTTGTCATCTCTCCTCAGGGTTTGAAGTGCTGGAAGAGAAAGGAACAGAGCCACGATCAGAGCCCGGATCTGTGGCAATCCTAGGAGAAAGTGCTGCCAGGGCCAGGCCAGCCTGCTCTTGCTGTGGCCACAAGAGTTAAGGGGCCAACAGGAAAAGCTGCAAGGTCCTGGCCACCCCACCCAAATCTGCCCCCCCACATCCCTGAAATCTCTCTGTGATATTTCCACACCACCAAGGTGTCCACACAGGGAGAGAAGCCCTCTGAAGCCGGGGCAGGGATTACAGCTCCCTCCCTGGGCATTGCAGCTCCCCCAGTGCCTGCCCCTCACTGCCAGCCCTCACTCACCCTCGATGAGGGCCTGCAGCTCTTCCTGCTGCCCCCTCAGGTGCTCTCCGGCCATCCCTGGGAACACAGAGCCTGTCAGGGCCCCGGCAGCACAGCTCCCTGCCAGCGGCGCTGCCAGCCCTGGGGCCACACGCCCTCCTGCCCCGGCAGGGCTCCGCCCCAGCCCTTGCCTCATCCTGACTCAGCCCAAGGGCACGGCTGCCAGAAGTCGACAGCAGTCCTGAGGGCAGCCGGGGCTCCAGGGCGCCGGGCCCGGGTGCCGCTGCTGCGGCAGCAGCCAGGGCCGGGACCGAGCTGCGGCAGGGAGGGATTCCGGGCTTGTGGCTCACCGATGAACCTGACGGCCACTGCTCGCAGGGCCTCCTGTGGGTGCTGCAAGTACCGCAGGGCCTGGTGCAGGTGCTCGGCCGCTCGGCTCTCGTCCTGTGCCAGCTGGAGAGAGCGGCAGGAGGGAAGGGTTGGCGCGGGCTCTGCCCCTCGGCCGGGCGCTGCCTGCGGCCAGCCCCGACCTCCCGTGCCCGCCCAGCCCTGAGGCACCGGGCAGCAGCCGCTGGCGCCGGGCTCTGGAGGGGTCAGAGGGCTGGCTGCTGCCCGGGGAGGCGCGGTGCCGGCCCGCCCCGCAGCCCCAGTGACTCGGGGCTCCATTGGCACCTGTCTCGGGGCCACAGGAGCCTGGAGAAGAAGTCGTGAGGCCCCGGCTGCGGCACTGGGCCGGGGCCCAGCTGCCAGCCCCGTACACCGAGCGCCGGGGCCAGGGGGCTTCTCCAGGCTGGGGCTGGGCCTTCCCGGCCGTCCTTACCAGGACTTCAGCGAACTTCCACAGTTGCTTATCCTTCACAGGATTTGCAAGATCTCTCCTCTTCAGGAACTTGGCCATGCTAAGCAGTGCTCTCTGAGAAGCCTGGAGAGCAGCAGAGACCCGCAGATGGCCCCACAAGCCAGGGCACAAAAGCCGCATTCGTGTGCCAAGGCCTGCAGGTGGCTGCAGCCGGCAAGGTGCCAGGCCTGCAGGAGGCAGCCGAGCCCCCTCCCCGGGTGACAGCAGCAGCCCGGGAGTCCTCACCTATGCCACCTGCTGGTTCTCGTCATGGCAGTGGAAGAAGAGTGGCAGCAGGCTCTGGTGCACGTGTGACTTCAGGGCCTCTTTTTCCTTTTCCACGCGAACAGTCACCAGTGTTCGGAAGAGCAAGATGGACACCAGCTGCAGCTGGCTATTATCCTATATGAAAGGAAGAGAAAAAAACCTCAGCCCTGTCGGCACGGGGCTCAGCAGAGCACAGGCCTGCAAATGCCCAGGGCATCAAGTGTCCAGGCAGCAGCCAGTGGCCTCGGCTGGGGGCACAGAGCCTTACGTGGTCAAAGAGTGGCAGGAGCGCCTCAGCCAGCTGCAGGGCAATGCAATGGGGCTGGGTATCAGCCTCTTCGTGTCCAAGACTATAAAGCAGAGCACCGTGACTGTCATCCGAACTCTTTCTCCATCTGCATCCTGCAGGAGCTCCACAAGCCTTTCAGTCAGGCTCCGCATTTTTTCAGTCTGTGCAGAACAGAAGTCTATGAAATGCCGCCTTGCTGCTGCCACGGGGTCAAGAGGCCAAAGGCCTGTCCCAAAGCACTCAGGCAGCTGAAGCGGGAGCTAGGAGAGCTGGCAGCAGCTGCCTTTTTGCCCGAAGCCCAGCCAAACCCATGTGACTGCATTCCCCAGTGCAGCTTCTGCCACTGCCCACTTGTCACCGTTGAGGGTTTGTCAGTAAGCTGAAGAAGGGCCCTGAGTGCCAGGTGATGCCTCTTCCTGCACTCGCTTTGCAGGTGCATTGACAAGATTTCCAGGACTCTGTTAGCACCTGGAAGCTCTCAGCAACGCAGGCAGCAACACACGGGCACGAGGACACAGATGGCGCTTCCTTGGCTTGGGACAGAGGTTGTGCCTTCAGCACAGGCCAAGGGCCTCTGGCCACTTTCCCTGCACCACTGCACGCCTGGGCAGCTTGCCGAGCACAAGCACCCTTTTCACCCTCTTCCCCTATGCCCTGTGCACCATGCGCAGCAAAAGAAAAGTCTTGGGAGTCTGTGTATTGTAACACATCCTATATTTATATACTACAGAAGAAGGAAAAAAGGAAAATAACAATATTTAAGAAAAGCAAAATGCCTGCCAGCTCATGTGGCCCCTGCAGACAGAGCCTGCCGGATCAGTTCCCACCACAGCTGCAGCAGCATAGGCAGCTGAGGCTCGATAGACGAGGCTGTGATCTCCATGCCCTGCGGAGCTGATCTCGCAGCCTCTGGAACATGGAGATCGGAGCAGGGTCTCCTGCAATCAACAGGTGAAATGTGTGGAGAGCAAGGCTTCTGATCTCCAGGCTGATGTCATTCCTCATTTCTGCCAGGGCTGGAAGAGAGACAAACAGAGCCACAGTCAGATCCCAGTCCTACGAGGACCCACGGAGAGGCACCTGCCAGGGCCATTCCAGCCGGCTCTTGCCATGGGCAGCAGGGAGCAGGGATCAGCTCGAAGCTGCTGGCCACGAATGCCCCGTGTGCCCCTGAAGTCTCTGTGTGCTCTGCCCACACCGCCCCCCATCTGCAGAGGGAGCAGAGCCCTCCGCAGCCAGGCCAGGGATTGCAGCTCCCCCCGCCAGCCCCGCTGACAGCCCGCTGCCCTCACTCACATTGGTAGATCTGCAGCTCTTCCTTCTGCCCCATCAGGAGCCGCCCGGCAATCCCTGGGAACACAGAGCCTGTCAGGTCCCCGGCAGCACAGCTCCCTGCCAGCTGCGCTGCCAGCCCTGGGGCCACACGCCCTCCCGCCCCGGCAGGGCTCAGCCCCAGCCCTTGCCTCATCCTGACTCAGCCCAAGGGCACGGCTGCCAGAAGTCGACAGCAGTCCTGAGGGCAGCCGGGGCTCCAGGGCGCCGGGCCCGGGTGCCGCTGCCGGGGCAGCAGCCGGGGCCGGGGCCGAGCTGCGGCAGGGAGGGATTCCGGGCTTGTGGCTCACCAATGAACCTGACGGCCACTGCTCGCAGGGCCTCCTGTGGGTGCTGCAAGTACCGCAGGGCCTGGTGCAGGTGCTCGGCCGCTCGGCTCTCGTCCTGTGCCAGCTGGAGAGAGCGGCAGGAGGGAAGCTTGGCGCGGGCTCTGCCCCTCGGCCGGGCGCTGCCTGCGGCCAGCCCCGACCTCCCGTGCCCGCCCAGCCCTGAGGCACCGGGCAGCAGCCGCTGGCGCCGGGCTCTGGAGGGGTCAGAGGGCTGGCTGCTGCCCGGGGAGGCGCGGTGCCGGCCCGCCCCGCAGCCCCAGTGACTCGGGGCTCCATTGGCACCTGTCTCGGGGCCACAGGAGCCTGGAGAAGAAGTCGTGAGGCCCCGGCTGCGGCACTGGGCCGGGGCCCAGCTGCCAGCCCCATACACCGAGCGCCGGGGCCAGGGGGCTTCTCCAGGCTGAGGCTGGGCCTTCCAGGCCGTCCTTACCAGGACTTCAGCGAACTTCCACAGTTGCTTATCCTTCACAGGATTTGCAAGATCTCTCCTCTTCAGGAACTTGGCCATGCTAAGCAGTGCTCTCTGAGAAGCCTGGAGAGCAGCAGAGACCCGCAGATGGCCCCACAAGCCAGGGCACAGGAGCCGCATTCGTGTGCCAAGGCCTGCAGGTGGCTGCAGCCGGCAAGGTGGCAGGCCTGCAGGAGGCAGCCGAGCCCCCTCCCCGGGTGACAGCAGCAGCCCGGGAGTCCTCACCTGTGCTACACGCTGGTTCTCGTCATGGCAGTGGAAGAAGAGTGGCAGCAGGCTCTGGTGCACGTGTGACTTCAGGGCCTCTTTTTCCTTTTCCACGCGAACAGTCACCAGTGTTCGGAAGAGCAAGATGGACACCAGCTGCAGCTGGCTATTATCCTATATGAAAGGAAGAGAAAAAAACCTCAGCCCTGTCGGCACGGGGCTCAGCAGAGCACAGGCCTGCAAATGCCCAGGGCATCAAGTGTCCAGGCAGCAGCCAGTGGCCTCGGCTGGGGGCACAGAGCCTTACGTGGTCAAAGAGTGGCAGGAGCGCCTCAGCCAGCTGCAGGGCAATGCAATGGGGCTGGGTATCAGCCTCTTCGTGTCCAAGACTATAAAGCAGAGCACCGTGACTGTCATCCGAACTCTTTCTCCATCTGCATCCTGCAGGAGCTCCACAAGCCTTTCAGTCAGGCTCCGCATTTTTTCAGTCTGTGCAGAACAGAAGTCTATGAAATGCCACCTTGCTGCTGCCACGGGGTCAAGAGGCCAAAGGCCTGTCCCAAAGCACTCAGGCAGCTGAAGCGGGAGCTAGGAGAGCTGGCAGCAGCTGCCTTTTTGCCCGAAGCCCAGCCAAACCCATGTGACTGCATTCCCCAGTGCAGCTTCTGCCACTGCCCACTTGTCACCATTGAGGGTTTGTCAGTAAGCTGAAGAAGGGCCCTGAGTGCCAGGTGATGCCTCTTCCTGCACTCGCTTTGCAGGTGCATTGACAAGATTTCCAGGACTCTGTTGGCACCTGGAAGCTCTCAGCAACGCAGGCAGCAACACACGGGCACGAGGACACAGATGGCGCTTCCTTGGCTTGGGACAGAGGTTGTGCCTTCAGCACAGGCCAAGGGCCTCTGGCCACTTTCCCTGCACCACTGCACGCCTGGGCAGCTTGCCAAGCACAAGCACCCTTTTCACCCTCTTCCCCTATGCCCTGTGCACCATGCGCAGCAAAAGAAAAGTCTTGGGAGTCTGTGTATTGTAACACATCCTATATTTATATACTACAGAAGAATGAAAAAAGGAAAATAACAATATTTAAGAAAAGCAAAATGCCTGCCAGCTCATGTGGCCCCTGCAGACAGAGCCTGCCGGATCAGTTCCCACCACAGCTGCAGCAGCATAGGCAGCTGAGGCTCGATAGACGAGGCTGTGATCTCCATGCCCTGCGGAGCTGATCTCGCAGCCTCTGGAACATGGAGATCGGAGCAGGGTCTCCTGCAATCAACAGGTGAAATGTGTGGAGAGCAAGGCTTCTGATCTCCAGGCTGATGTCATTCCTCATTTCTGCCAGGGCTGGAAGAGAGACAAACAGAGCCACAGTCAGATCCCAGTCCTACGAGGACCCACGGAGAGGCACCTGCCAGGGCCATTCCAGCCGGCTCTTGCCATGGGCAGCAGGGAGCAGGGATCAGCTCGAAGCTGCTGGCCACGAATGCCCCGTGTGCCCCTGAAGTCTCTGTGTGCTCTGCCCACACCGCCCCCCATCTGCAGAGGGAGCAGAGCCCTCCGCAGCCAGGCCAGGGATTGCAGCTCCCCCCGCCAGCCCCGCTGACAGCCCGCTGCCCTCACTCACATTGGTAGATCTGCAGCTCTTCCTTCTGCCCCATCAGGAGCCGCCCGGCAATCCCTGGGAACACAGAGCCTGTCAGGTCCCCGGCGGCACAGCTCCCTGCCAGCTGCGCTGCCAGCCCTGGGGCCACACGCCCTCCTGCCCCGGCAGGGCTCCGCCCCAGCCCTTGCCTCATCCTGACTCAGCCCAAGGACACGGCTGCCAGAGGTCGACAGCAGTCCTGAGGGCAGCCGGTGCTACAGGGCGCCGGGCCCGGTTGCCGCTGCCGCGGCAGCAGCCGGGGCCGGGGCCGAGCTGCGGCAGGGAGGGATTCCGGGCTTGTGGCTCACCGATGAACCTGACGGCCACTGCTCGCAGGGGCTCCTGTGGGTGCTGCAAGTACTGCAGGGCCTGGTGCAGGTGTTCGGCCGCTCGGCTCTCGTCCTGTGCCAGCTGGAGAGAGCGGCAGGAGGGAAGCTTGGCGCGGGCTCTGCCCCTCGGCCGGGCGCTGCCTGCGGCCAGCCCCGACCTCCCGTGCCCGCCCAGCCCTGAGGCACCGGGCAGCAGCCGCTGGCGCCGGGCTCTGGAGGGGTCAGAGGGCTGGCTGCTGCCCGGGGAGGCGCGGTGCCGGCCCGCCCCGCAGCCCCAGTGACTCGGGGCTCCATTGGCACCTGTCTCGGGGCCACAGGAGCCTGGAGAAGAAGTCGTGAGGCCCCGGCTGCGGCACTGGGCCGGGGCCCAGCTGCCAGCCCCATACACCGAGCGCCGGGGCCAGGGGGCTTCTCCAGGCTGAGGCTGGGCCTTCCAGGCCGTCCTTACCAGGACTTCAGCGAACTTCCACAGTTGCTTATCCTTCACAGGATTTGCAAGATCTCTCCTCTTCAGGAACTTGGCCATGCTAAGCAGTGCTCTCTGAGAAGCCTGGAGAGCAGCAGAGACCCGCAGATGGCCCCACAAGCCAGGGCACAGGAGCCGCATTCGTGTGCCAAGGCCTGCAGGTGGCTGCAGCCGGCAAGGTGGCAGGCCTGCAGGAGGCAGCCGAGCCCCCTCCCCGGGTGACAGCAGCAGCCCGGGAGTCCTCACCTGTGCTACACGCTGGTTCTCGTCATGGCAGTGGAAGAAGAGTGGCAGCAGGCTCTGGTGCACGTGTGACTTCAGGGCCTCTTTTTCCTTTTCCACGCGAACAGTCACCAGTGTTCGGAAGAGCAAGATGGACACCAGCTGCAGCTGGCTATTATCCTATATGAAAGGAAGAGAAAAAAACCTCAGCCCTGTCGGCACGGGGCTCAGCAGAGCACAGGCCTGCAAATGCCCAGGGCATCAAGTGTCCAGGCAGCAGCCAGTGGCCTCGGCTGGGGGCACAGAGCCTTACGTGGTCAAAGAGTGGCAGGAGCGCCTCAGCCAGCTGCAGGGCAATGCAATGGGGCTGGGTATCAGCCTCTTCGTGTCCAAGACTATAAAGCAGAGCACCGTGACTGTCATCCGAACTCTTTCTCCATCTGCATCCTGCAGGAGCTCCACAAGCCTTTCAGTCAGGCTCCGCATTTTTTCAGTCTGTGCAGAACAGAAGTCTATGAAATGCCACCTTGCTGCTGCCACGGGGTCAAGAGGCCAAAGGCCTGTCCCAAAGCACTCAGGCAGCTGAAGCGGGAGCTAGGAGAGCTGGCAGCAGCTGCCTTTTTGCCCGAAGCCCAGCCAAACCCATGTGACTGCATTCCCCAGTGCAGCTTCTGCCACTGCCCACTTGTCACCATTGAGGGTTTGTCAGTAAGCTGAAGAAGGGCCCTGAGTGCCAGGTGATGCCTCTTCCTGCACTCGCTTTGCAGGTGCATTGACAAGATTTCCAGGACTCTGTTGGCACCTGGAAGCTCTCAGCAACGCAGGCAGCAACACACGGGCACGAGGACACAGATGGCGCTTCCTTGGCTTGGGACAGAGGTTGTGCCTTCAGCACAGGCCAAGGGCCTCTGGCCACTTTCCCTGCACCACTGCACGCCTGGGCAGCTTGCCAAGCACAAGCACCCTTTTCACCCTCTTCCCCTATGCCCTGTGCACCATGCGCAGCAAAAGAAAAGTCTTGGGAGTCTGTGTATTGTAACACATCCTATATTTATATACTACAGAAGAATGAAAAAAGGAAAATAACAATATTTAAGAAAAGCAAAATGCCTGCCAGCTCATGTGGCCCCTGCAGACAGAGCCTGCCGGATCAGTTCCCACCACAGCTGCAGCAGCATAGGCAGCTGAGGCTCGATAGACGAGGCTGTGATCTCCATGCCCTGCGGAGCTGATCTCGCAGCCTCTGGAACATGGAGATCGGAGCAGGGTCTCCTGCAATCAACAGGTGAAATGTGTGGAGAGCAAGGCTTCTGATCTCCAGGCTGATGTCATTCCTCATTTCTGCCAGGGCTGGAAGAGAGACAAACAGAGCCACAGTCAGATCCCAGTCCTACGAGGACCCACGGAGAGGCACCTGCCAGGGCCATTCCAGCCGGCTCTTGCCATGGGCAGCAGGGAGCAGGGATCAGCTCGAAGCTGCTGGCCACGAATGCCCCGTGTGCCCCTGAAGTCTCTGTGTGCTCTGCCCACACCGCCCCCCATCTGCAGAGGGAGCAGAGCCCTCCGCAGCCAGGCCAGGGATTGCAGCTCCCCCCGCCAGCCCCGCTGACAGCCCGCTGCCCTCACTCACATTGGTAGATCTGCAGCTCTTCCTTCTGCCCCATCAGGAGCCGCCCGGCAATCCCTGGGAACACAGAGCCTGTCAGGTCCCCGGCGGCACAGCTCCCTGCCAGCTGCGCTGCCAGCCCTGGGGCCACACGCCCTCCTGCCCCGGCAGGGCTCCGCCCCAGCCCTTGCCTCATCCTGACTCAGCCCAAGGACACGGCTGCCAGAGGTCGACAGCAGTCCTGAGGGCAGCCGGTGCTACAGGGCGCCGGGCCCGGTTGCCGCTGCCGCGGCAGCAGCCGGGGCCGGGGCCGAGCTGCGGCAGGGAGGGATTCCGGGCTTGTGGCTCACCGATGAACCTGACGGCCACTGCTCGCAGGGGCTCCTGTGGGTGCTGCAAGTACTGCAGGGCCTGGTGCAGGTGTTCGGCCGCTCGGCTCTCGTCCTGTGCCAGCTGGAGAGAGCGGCAGGAGGGAAGCTTGGCGCGGGCTCTGCCCCTCGGCCGGGCGCTGCCTGCGGCCAGCCCCGACCTCCCGTGCCCGCCCAGCCCTGAGGCACCGGGCAGCAGCCGCTGGCGCCGGGCTCTGGAGGGGTCAGAGGGCTGGCTGCTGCCCGGGGAGGCGCGGTGCCGGCCCGCCCCGCAGCCCCAGTGACTCGGGGCTCCATTGGCACCTGTCTCGGGGCCACAGGAGCCTGGAGAAGAAGTCGTGAGGCCCCGGCTGCGGCACTGGGCCGGGGCCCAGCTGCCAGCCCCATACACCGAGCGCCGGGGCCAGGGGGCTTCTCCAGGCTGAGGCTGGGCCTTCCAGGCCGTCCTTACCAGGACTTCAGCGAACTTCCACAGTTGCTTATCCTTCACAGGATTTGCAAGATCTCTCCTCTTCAGGAACTTGGCCATGCTAAGCAGTGCTCTCTGAGAAGCCTGGAGAGCAGCAGAGACCCGCAGATGGCCCCACAAGCCAGGGCACAGGAGCCGCATTCGTGTGCCAAGGCCTGCAGGTGGCTGCAGCCGGCAAGGTGCCAGGCCTGCAGGAGGCAGCCGAGCCCCCTCCCCGGGTGACAGCAGCAGCCCGGGAGTCCTCACCTGTGCTACACGCTGGTTCTCGTCATGGCAGTGGAAGAAGAGTGGCAGCAGGCTCTGGTGCACGTGTGACTTCAGGGCCTCTTTTTCCTTTTCCACGCGAACAGTCACCAGTGTTCGGAAGAGCAAGATGGACACCAGCTGCAGCTGGCTATTATCCTATATGAAAGGAAGAGAAAAAAACCTCAGCCCTGTCGGCACGGGGCTCAGCAGAGCACAGGCCTGCAAATGCCCAGGGCATCAAGTGTCCAGGCAGCAGCCAGTGGCCTCGGCTGGGGGCACAGAGCCTTACGTGGTCAAAGAGTGGCAGGAGCGCCTCAGCCAGCTGCAGGGCAATGCAATGGGGCTGGGTATCAGCCTCTTCGTGTCCAAGACTATAAAGCAGAGCACCGTGACTGTCATCCGAACTCTTTCTCCATCTGCATCCTGCAGGAGCTCCACAAGCCTTTCAGTCAGGCTCCGCATTTTTTCAGTCTGTGCAGAACAGAAGTCTATGAAATGCCACCTTGCTGCTGCCACGGGGTCAAGAGGCCAAAGGCCTGTCCCAAAGCACTCAGGCAGCTGAAGCGGGAGCTAGGAGAGCTGGCAGCAGCTGCCTTTTTGCCCGAAGCCCAGCCAAACCCATGTGACTGCATTCCCCAGTGCAGCTTCTGCCACTGCCCACTTGTCACCGTTGAGGGTTTGTCAGTAAGCTGAAGAAGGGCCCTGAGTGCCAGGTGATGCCTCTTCCTGCACTCGCTTTGCAGGTGCATTGACAAGATTTCCAGGACTCTGTTAGCACCTGGAAGCTCTCAGCAACGCAGGCAGCAACACACGGGCACGAGGACACAGATGGCGCTTCCTTGGCTTGGGACAGAGGTTGTGCCTTCAGCACAGGCCAAGGGCCTCTGGCCACTTTCCCTGCACCACTGCACGCCTGGGCAGCTTGCCGAGCACAAGCACCCTTTTCACCCTCTTCCCCTATGCCCTGTGCACCATGCGCAGCAAAAGAAAAGTCTTGGGAGTCTGTGTATTGTAACACATCCTATATTTATATACTACAGAAGAAGGAAAAAAGGAAAATAACAATATTTAAGAAAAGCAAAATGCCTGCCAGCTCATGTGGCCCCTGCAGACAGAGCCTGCCGGATCAGTTCCCACCACAGCTGCAGCAGCATAGGCAGCTGAGGCTCGATAGACGAGGCTGTGATCTCCATGCCCTGCGGAGCTGATCTCGCAGCCTCTGGAACATGGAGATCGGAGCAGGGTCTCCTGCAATCAACAGGTGAAATGTGTGGAGAGCAAGGCTTCTGATCTCCAGGCTGATGTCATTCCTCATTTCTGCCAGGGCTGGAAGAGAGACAAACAGAGCCACAGTCAGATCCCAGTCCTACGAGGACCCACGGAGAGGCACCTGCCAGGGCCATTCCAGCCGGCTCTTGCCATGGGCAGCAGGGAGCAGGGATCAGCTCGAAGCTGCTGGCCACGAATGCCCCGTGTGCCCCTGAAGTCTCTGTGTGCTCTGCCCACACCGCCCCCCATCTGCAGAGGGAGCAGAGCCCTCCGCAGCCAGGCCAGGGATTGCAGCTCCCCCCGCCAGCCCCGCTGACAGCCCGCTGCCCTCACTCACATTGGTAGATCTGCAGCTCTTCCTTCTGCCCCATCAGGAGCCGCCCGACAATCCCTGGGAACACAGAGCCTGTCAGGTCCCCGGCAGCACAGCTCCCTGCCAGCGGCGCTGCCAGCCCTGGGGCCACACGCCCTCCTGCCCCGGCAGGGCTCCGCCCCAGCCCTTGCCTCATCCTGACTCAGCCCAAGGGCACGGCTGCCAGAGGTCGACAGCAGTCCTGAGGGCAGCCGGGGCTCCAGGGCGCCGGGCCCGGTTGCCGCTGCCGCGGCAGCAGCCGGGGCCGGGGCCGAGCTGCGGCAGGGAGGGATTCCGGGCTTGTGGCTCACCGATGAACCTGACGGCCACTGCTCGCAGGGCCTCCTGTGGGTGCTGCAAGTACCGCAGGGCCTGGTGCAGGTGCTCGGCCGCTCGGCTCTCGTCCTGTGCCAGCTGGAGAGAGCGGCAGGAGGGAAGCTTGGCGCGGGCTCTGCCCCTCGGCCGGGCGCTGCCTGCGGCCAGCCCCGACCTCCCGTGCCCGCCCAGCCCTGAGGCACCGGGCAGCAGCCGCTGGCGCCGGGCTCTGGAGGGGTCAGAGGGCTGGCTGCTGCCCGGGGAGGCGCGGTGCCGGCCCGCCCCGCAGCCCCAGTGACTCGGGGCTCCATTGGCACCTGTCTCGGGGCCACAGGAGCCTGGAGAAGAAGTCGTGAGGCCCCGGCTGCGGCACTGGGCCGGGGCCCAGCTGCCAGCCCCATACACCGAGCGCCGGGGCCAGGGGGCTTCTCCAGGCTGAGGCTGGGCCTTCCAGGCCGTCCTTACCAGGACTTCAGCGAACTTCCACAGTTGCTTATCCTTCACAGGATTTGCAAGATCTCTCCTCTTCAGGAACTTGGCCATGCTAAGCAGTGCTCTCTGAGAAGCCTGGAGAGCAGCAGAGACCCGCAGATGGCCCCACAAGCCAGGGCACAGGAGCCGCATTCGTGTGCCAAGGCCTGCAGGTGGCTGCAGCCGGCAAGGTGCCAGGCCTGCAGGAGGCAGCCGAGCCCCCTCCCCGGGTGACAGCAGCAGCCCGGGAGTCCTCACCTGTGCCACCTGCTGGTTCTCGTCATGGCAGTGGAAGAAGAGTGGCAGCAGGCTCTGGTGCACGTGTGACTTCAGGGCCTCTTTTTCCTTTTCCACGCGAACAGTCACCAGTGTTCGGAAGAGCAAGATGGACACCAGCTGCAGCTGGCTATTATCCTATATGAAAGGAAGAGAAAAAAACCTCAGCCCTGTCGGCACGGGGCTCAGCAGAGCACAGGCCTGCAAATGCCCAGGGCATCAAGTGT
Source organism: Poecile atricapillus (assembly GCF_030490865.1). Lineage (NCBI taxonomy): Eukaryota > Metazoa > Chordata > Aves > Passeriformes > Paridae > Poecile > Poecile atricapillus. Next base: position 39,750,035 of record NC_081253.1, on the reverse strand, counting down.
CCAGGCAGCAGCCAGTGGCCTCGGCTGGGGGCACAGAGCCTTACGTGGTCAAAGAGTGGCAGGAGCGCCTCAGCCAGCTGCAGGGCAATGCAATGGGGCTGGGTATCAGCCTCTTCGTGTCCAAGACTATAAAGCAGAGCACCGTGACTGTCATCCGAACTCTTTCTCCATCTGCATCCTGCAGGAGCTCCACAAGCCTTTCAGTCAGGCTCCGCATTTTTTCAGTCTGTGCAGAACAGAAGTCTATGAAATGCCACCTTGCTGCTGCCACGGGGTCAAGAGGCCAAAGGCCTGTCCCAAAGCACTCAGGCAGCTGAAGCGGGAGCTAGGAGAGCTGGCAGCAGCTGCCTTTTTGCCCGAAGCCCAGCCAAACCCATGTGACTGCATTCCCCAGTGCAGCTTCTGCCACTGCCCACTTGTCACCGTTGAGGGTTTGTCAGTAAGCTGAAGAAGGGCCCTGAGTGCCAGGTGATGCCTCTTCCTGCACTCGCTTTGCAGGTGCATTGACAAGATTTCCAGGACTCTGTTGGCACCTGGAAGCTCTCAGCAACGCAGGCAGCAACACACGGGCACGAGGACACAGATGGCGCTTCCTTGGCTTGGGACAGAGGTTGTGCCTTCAGCACAGGCCAAGGGCCTCTGGCCACTTTCCCTGTACCACTGCACGCCTGGGCAGCTTGCCGAGCACAAGCACCCTTTTCACCCTCTTCCCCTATGCCCTGTGCACCATGCGCAGCAAAAGAAAAGTCTTGGGAGTCTGTGTATTGTTACACATCCTATATTTATATACTACAGAAGAAGGAAAAAAGGAAAATAACAATATTTAAGAAAAGCAAAATGCCTGCCAGCTCATGTGGCCCCCGCAGAAAGAGCCTGCCGGATCAGTTCCCACCACAGCTGCAGCAGCATAGGCAGCTGAGGCTCGATAGACGAGGCTGTGATCTCCATGCCCTGCGGAGCTGATCTCGCAGCCTCTGGAACATGGAGATCGGAGCAGGGTCTCCTGCAATCAACAGGTGAAATGTGTGGAGAGCAAGGCTTCTGATCTCCAGGCTGATGTCATTCCTCATTTCTGCCAGGGCTGGAAGAGAGACAAACAGAGCCACAGTCAGATCCCAGTCCTACGAGGACCCACGGAGAGGCACCTGCCAGGGCCATTCCAGCCGGCTCTTGCCATGGGCAGCAGGGAGCAGGGATCAGCTCGAAGCTGCTGGCCACGAATGCCCCGTGTGCCCCTGAAGTCTCTGTGTGCTCTGCCCACACCGCCCCCCATCTGCAGAGGGAGCAGAGCCCTCCGCAGCCAGGCCAGGGATTGCAGCTCCCCCCGCCAGCCCCGCTGACAGCCCGCTGCCCTCACTCACATTGGTAGATCTGCAGCTCTTCCTTCTGCCCCATCAGGAGCCGCCCGACAATCCCTGGGAACACAGAGCCTGTCAGGTCCCCGGCAGCACAGCTCCCTGCCAGCTGCGCTGCCAGCCCTGGGGCCACACGCCCTCCCGCCCCGGCAGGGCTCAGCCCCAGCCCTTGCCTCATCCTGACTCAGCCCAAGGGCACGGCTGCCAGAAGTCGACAGCAGTCCTGAGGGCAGCCGGGGCTCCAGGGCGCCGGGCCCGGGTGCCGCTGCTGGGGCAGCAGCCGGGGCCGGGGCCGAGCTGCGGCAGGGAGGGATTCCGGGCTTGTGGCTCACCAATGAACCTGACGGCCACTGCTCGCAGGGCCTCCTGTGGGTGCTGCAAGTACCGCAGGGCCTGGTGCAGGTGCTCGGCCGCTCGGCTCTCGTCCTGTGCCAGCTGGAGAGAGCGGCAGGAGGGAAGCTTGGCGCGGGCTCTGCCCCTCGGCCGGGCGCTGCCTGCGGCCAGCCCCGACCTCCCGTGCCCGCCCAGCCCTGAGGCACCGGGCAGCAGCCGCTGGCGCCGGGCTCTGGAGGGGTCAGAGGGCTGGCTGCTGCCCGGGGAGGCGCGGTGCCGGCCCGCCCCGCAGCCCCAGTGACTCGGGGCTCCATTGGCACCTGTCTCGGGGCCACAGGAGCCTGGAGAAGAAGTCGTGAGGCCCCGGCTGCGGCACTGGGCCGGGGCCCAGCTGCCAGCCCCATACACCGAGCGCCGGGGCCAGGGGGCTTCTCCAGGCTGAGGCTGGGCCTTCCAGGCCGTCCTTACCAGGACTTCAGCGAACTTCCACAGTTGCTTATCCTTCACAGGATTTGCAAGATCTCTCCTCTTCAGGAACTTGGCCATGCTAAGCAGTGCTCTCTGAGAAGCCTGGAGAGCAGCAGAGACCCGCAGATGGCCCCACAAGCCAGGGCACAGGAGCCGCATTTGTGTGCCAAGGCCTGCAGGTGGCTGCAGCCGGCAAGGTGCCAGGCCTGCAGGAGGCAGCCGAGCCCCCTCCCCGGGTGACAGCAGCAGCCCGGGAGTCCTCACCTGTGCCACCTGCTGGTTCTCGTCATGGCAGTGGAAGAAGAGTGGCAGCAGGCTCTGGTGCACGTGTGACTTCAGGGCCTCTTTTTCCTTTTCCACGCGAACAGTCACCAGTGTTCGGAAGAGCAAGATGGACACCAGCTGCAGCTGGCTATTATCCTATATGAAAGGAAGAGAAAAAAACCTCAGCCCTGTCGGCACGGGGCTCAGCAGAGCACAGGCCTGCAAATGCCCAGGGCATCAAGTGTCCAGGCAGCAGCCAGTGGCCTCGGCTGGGGGCACAGAGCCTTACGTGGTCAAAGAGTGGCAGGAGCGCCTCAGCCAGCTGCAGGGCAATGCAATGGGGCTGGGTATCAGCCTCTTCGTGTCCAAGACTATAAAGCAGAGCACCGTGACTGTCATCCGAACTCTTTCTCCATCTGCATCCTGCAGGAGCTCCACAAGCCTTTCAGTCAGGCTCCGCATTTTTTCAGTCTGTGCAGAACAGAAGTCTATGAAATGCCACCCTGCTGCTGCCACGGGGTCAAGAGGCCAAAGGCCTGTCCCAAAGCACTCAGGCAGCTGAAGCGGGAGCTAGGAGAGCTGGCAGCAGCTGCCTTTTTGCCCGAAGCCCAGCCAAACCCATGTGACTGCATTCCCCAGTGCAGCTTCTGCCACTGCCCACTTGTCACCGTTGAGGATTTGTCAGTAAGCTGAAGAAGGGCCCTGAGTGCCAGGTGATGCCTCTTCCTGCACTCGCTTTGCAGGTGCATTGACAAGATTTCCAGGACTCTGTTAGCACCTGGAAGCTCTCAGCAACGCAGGCAGCAACACACGGGCACGAGGACACAGATGGCGCTTCCTTGGCTTGGGACAGAGGTTGTGCCTTCAGCACAGGCCAAGGGCCTCTGGCCACTTTCCCTGCACCACTGCACGCCTGGGCAGCTTGCCGAGCACAAGCACCCTTTTCACCCTCTTCCCCTATGCCCTGTGCACCATGCGCAGCAAAAGAAAAGTCTTGGGAGTCTGTGTATTGTAACACATCCTATATTTATATACTACAGAAGAAGGAAAAAAGGAAAATAACAATATTTAAGAAAAGCAAAATGCCTGCCAGCTCATGTGGCCCCTGCAGACAGAGCCTGCCGGATCAGTTCCCACCACAGCTGCAGCAGCATAGGCAGCTGAGGCTCGATAGACGAGGCTGTGATCTCCATGCCCTGCGGAGCTGATCTCGCAGCCTCTGGAACATGGAGATCGGAGCAGGGTCTCCTGCAATCAACAGGTGAAATGTGTGGAGAGCAAGGCTTCTGATCTCCAGGCTGATGTCATTCCTCATTTCTGCCAGGGCTGGAAGAGAGACAAACAGAGCCACAGTCAGATCCCAGTCCTACGAGGACCCACGGAGAGGCACCTGCCAGGGCCATTCCAGCCGGCTCTTGCCATGGGCAGCAGGGAGCAGGGATCAGCTCGAAGCTGCTGGCCACGAATGCCCCGTGTGCCCCTGAAGTCTCTGTGTGCTCTGCCCACACCGCCCCCCATCTGCAGAGGGAGCAGAGCCCTCCGCAGCCAGGCCAGGGATTGCAGCTCCCCCCGCCAGCCCCGCTGACAGCCCGCTGCCCTCACTCACATTGGTAGATCTGCAGCTCTTCCTTCTGCCCCATCAGGAGCCGCCCGGCAATCCCTGGGAACACAGAGCCTGTCAGGTCCCCGGCAGCACAGCTCCCTGCCAGCTGCGCTGCCAGCCCTGGGGCCACACGCCCTCCCGCCCCGGCAGGGCTCAGCCCCAGCCCTTGCCTCATCCTGACTCAGCCCAAGGGCACGGCTGCCAGAAGTCGACAGCAGTCCTGAGGGCAGCCGGGGCTCCAGGGCGCCGGGCCCGGGTGCCGCTGCCGGGGCAGCAGCCGGGGCCGGGGCCGAGCTGCGGCAGGGAGGGATTCCGGGCTTGTGGCTCACCAATGAACCTGACGGCCACTGCTCGCAGGGCCTCCTGTGGGTGCTGCAAGTACCGCAGGGCCTGGTGCAGGTGCTCGGCCGCTCGGCTCTCGTCCTGTGCCAGCTGGAGAGAGCGGCAGGAGGGAAGGGTTGGCGCGGGCTCTGCCCCTCGGCCGGGCGCTGCCTGCGGCCAGCCCCGACCTCCCGTGCCCGCCCAGCCCTGAGGCACCGGGCAGCAGCCGCTGGCGCCGGGCTCTGGAGGGGTCAGAGGGCTGGCTGCTGCCCGGGGAGGCGCGGTGCCGGCCCGCCCCGCAGCCCCAGTGACTCGGGGCTCCATTGGCACCTGTCTCGGGGCCACAGGAGCCTGGAGAAGAAGCCGTGTGGCCCCGGCTGCGGCACTGGGCCGGGGCCCAGCTGCCAGCCCCATACACCGAGCGCCGGGGCCAGGGGGCTTCTCCAGGCTGAGGCTGGGCCTTCCAGGCCGTCCTTACCAGGACTTCAGCGAACTTCCACAGTTGCTTATCCTTCACAGGATTTGCAAGATCTCTCCTCTTCAGGAACTTGGCCATGCTAAGCAGTGCTCTCTGAGAAGCCTGGAGAGCAGCAGAGACCCGCAGATGGCCCCACAAGCCAGGGCACAGGAGCCGCATTTGTGTGCCAAGGCCTGCAGGTGGCTGCAGCCGGCAAGGTGCCAGGCCTGCAGGAGGCAGCCGAGCCCCCTCCCCGGGTGACAGCAGCAGCCCGGGAGTCCTCACCTGTGCCACCTGCTGGTTCTCGTCATGGCAGTGGAAGAAGAGTGGCAGCAGGCTCTGGTGCACGTGTGACTTCAGGGCCTCTTTTTCCTTTTCCACGCGAACAGTCACCAGTGTTCGGAAGAGCAAGATGGACACCAGCTGCAGCTGGCTATTATCCTATATGAAAGGAAGAGAAAAAAACCTCAGCCCTGTCGGCACGGGGCTCAGCAGAGCACAGGCCTGCAAATGCCCAGGGCATCAAGTGTCCAGGCAGCAGCCAGTGGCCTCGGCTGGGGGCACAGAGCCTTACGTGGTCAAAGAGTGGCAGGAGCGCCTCAGCCAGCTGCAGGGCAATGCAATGGGGCTGGGTATCAGCCTCTTCGTGTCCAAGACTATAAAGCAGAGCACCGTGACTGTCATCCGAACTCTTTCTCCATCTGCATCCTGCAGGAGCTCCACAAGCCTTTCAGTCAGGCTCCGCATTTTTTCAGTCTGTGCAGAACAGAAGTCTATGAAATGCCACCTTGCTGCTGCCACGGGGTCAAGAGGCCAAAGGCCTGTCCCAAAGCACTCAGGCAGCTGAAGCGGGAGCTAGGAGAGCTGGCAGCAGCTGCCTTTTTGCCCGAAGCCCAGCCAAACCCATGTGACTGCATTCCCCAGTGCAGCTTCTGCCACTGCCCACTTGTCACCGTTGAGGGTTTGTCAGTAAGCTGAAGAAGGGCCCTGAGTGCCAGGTGATGCCTCTTCCTGCACTCGCTTTGCAGGTGCATTGACAAGATTTCCAGGACTCTGTTAGCACCTGGAAGCTCTCAGCAACGCAGGCAGCAACACACGGGCACGAGGACACAGATGGCGCTTCCTTGGCTTGGGACAGAGGTTGTGCCTTCAGCACAGGCCAAGGGCCTCTGGCCACTTTCCCTGCACCACTGCACGCCTGGGCAGCTTGCCGAGCACAAGCACCCTTTTCACCCTCTTCCCCTATGCCCTGTGCACCATGCGCAGCAAAAGAAAAGTCTTGGGAGTCTGTGTATTGTAACACATCCTATATTTATATACTACAGAAGAAGGAAAAAAGGAAAATAACAATATTTAAGAAAAGCAAAATGCCTGCCAGCTCATGTGGCCCCTGCAGACAGAGCCTGCCGGATCAGTTCCCACCACAGCTGCAGCAGCATAGGCAGCTGAGGCTCGATAGACGAGGCTGTGATCTCCATGCCCTGCGGAGCTGATCTCGCAGCCTCTGGAACATGGAGATCGGAGCAGGGTCTCCTGCAATCAACAGGTGAAATGTGTGGAGAGCAAGGCTTCTGATCTCCAGGCTGATGTCATTCCTCATTTCTGCCAGGGCTGGAAGAGAGACAAACAGAGCCACAGTCAGATCCCAGTCCTACGAGGACCCACGGAGAGGCACCTGCCAGGGCCATTCCAGCCGGCTCTTGCCATGGGCAGCAGGGAGCAGGGATCAGCTCGAAGCTGCTGGCCACGAATGCCCCGTGTGCCCCTGAAGTCTCTGTGTGCTCTGCCCACACCGCCCCCCATCTGCAGAGGGAGCAGAGCCCTCCGCAGCCAGGCCAGGGATTGCAGCTCCCCCCGCCAGCCCCGCTGACAGCCCGCTGCCCTCACTCACATTGGTAGATCTGCAGCTCTTCCTTCTGCCCCATCAGGAGCCGCCCGGCAATCCCTGGGAACACAGAGCCTGTCAGGTCCCCGGCAGCACAGCTCCCTGCCAGCGGCGCTGCCAGCCCTGGGGCCACACGCCCTCCTGCCCCGGCAGGGCTCCGCCCCAGCCCTTGCCTCATCCTGACTCAGCCCAAGGGCACGGCTGCCAGAAGTCGACAGCAGTCCTGAGGGCAGCCGGGGCTCCAGGGCGCCGGGCCCGGTTGCCGCTGCCGCGGCAGCAGCCGGGGCCGGGGCCGAGCTGCGGCAGGGAGGGATTCCGGGCTTGTGGCTCACCGATGAACCTGACGGCCACTGCTCGCAGGGCCTCCTGTGGGTGCTGCAAGTACCGCAGGGCCTGGTGCAGGTGCTCGGCCGCTCGGCTCTCGTCCTGTGCCAGCTGGAGAGAGCGGCAGGAGGGAAGCTTGGCGCGGGCTCTGCCCCTCGGCCGGGCGCTGCCTGCGGCCAGCCCCGACCTCCCGTGCCCGCCCAGCCCTGAGGCACCGGGCAGCAGCCGCTGGCGCCGGGCTCTGGAGGGGTCAGAGGGCTGGCTGCTGCCCGGGGAGGCGCGGTGCCGGCCCGCCCCGCAGCCCCAGTGACTCGGGGCTCCATTGGCACCTGTCTCGGGGCCACAGGAGCCTGGAGAAGAAGTCGTGAGGCCCCGGCTGCGGCACTGGGCCGGGGCCCAGCTGCCAGCCCCATACACCGAGCGCCGGGGCCAGGGGGCTTCTCCAGGCTGAGGCTGGGCCTTCCAGGCCGTCCTTACCAGGACTTCAGCGAACTTCCACAGTTGCTTATCCTTCACAGGATTTGCAAGATCTCTCCTCTTCAGGAACTTGGCCATGCTAAGCAGTGCTCTCTGAGAAGCCTGGAGAGCAGCAGAGACCCGCAGATGGCCCCACAAGCCAGGGCACAGGAGCCGCATTCGTGTGCCAAGGCCTGCAGGTGGCTGCAGCCGGCAAGGTGCCAGGCCTGCAGGAGGCAGCCGAGCCCCCTCCCCGGGTGACAGCAGCAGCCCGGGAGTCCTCACCTATGCCACCTGCTGGTTCTCGTCATGGCAGTGGAAGAAGAGTGGCAGCAGGCTCTGGTGCACGTGTGACTTCAGGGCCTCTTTTTCCTTTTCCACGCGAACAGTCACCAGTGTTCGGAAGAGCAAGATGGACACCAGCTGCAGCTGGCTATTATCCTATATGAAAGGAAGAGAAAAAAACCTCAGCCCTGTCGGCACGGGGCTCAGCAGAGCACAGGCCTGCAAATGCCCAGGGCATCAAGTGTCCAGGCAGCAGCCAGTGGCCTCGGCTGGGGGCACAGAGCCTTACGTGGTCAAAGAGTGGCAGGAGCGCCTCAGCCAGCTGCAGGGCAATGGGGCTGGGTATCAGCCTCTTCGTGTCCAAGACCATAAAGCAGAGCACCGTGACTGTCATCCGAACTCTTTCTCCATCTGCATCCTGCAGGAGCTCCACAAGCCTTTCAGTCAGGCTCCGCATTTTTTCAGTCTGTGCAGAACAGAAGTCTATGAAATGCCACCTTGCTGCTGCCACGGGGTCAAGAGGCCAAAGGCCTGTCCCAAAGCACTCAGGCAGCTGAAGCGGGAGCTAAGAGAGCTGGCAGCAGCTGCCTTTTTGCCCGAAGCCCAGCCAAACCCATGTGACTGCATTCCCCAGTGCAGCTTCTGCCACTGCCCACTTGTCACCGTTGAGGGTTTGTCAGTAAGCTGAAGAAGGGCCCTGAGTGCCAGGTGATGCCTCTTCCTGCACTCGCTTTGCAGGTGCATTGACAAGATTTCCAGGACTCTGTTAGCACCTGGAAGCTCTCAGCAACGCAGGCAGCAACACACGGGCACGAGGACACAGATGGCGCTTCCTTGGCTTGGGACAGAGGTTGTGCCTTCAGCACAGGCCAAGGGCCTCTGGCCACTTTCCCTGTACCACTGCACGCCTGGGCAGCTTGCCGAGCACAAGCACCCTTTTCACCCTCTTCCCCTATGCCCTGTGCACCATGCGCAGCAAAAGAAAAGTCTTGGGAGTCTGTGTATTGTAACACATCCTATATTTATATACTACAGAAGAATGAAAAAAGGAAAATAACAATATTTAAGAAAAGCAAAATGCCTGCCAGCTCATGTGGCCCCTGCAGACAGAGCCTGCCGGATCAGTTCCCGCCACAGCTGCAGCAGCATAGGCAGCTGAGGCTCGATAGACGAGGCTGTGATCTCCATGCCCTGCGGAGCTGATCTCGCAGCCTCTGGAACATGGAGATCGGAGCAGGGTCTCCTGCAATCAACAGGTGAAATGTGTGGAGAGCAAGGCTTCTGATCTCCAGGCTGATGTCATTCCTCATTTCTGCCAGGGCTGGAAGAGAGACAAACAGAGCCACAGTCAGATCCCAGTCCTACGAGGACCCACGGAGAGGCACCTGCCAGGGCCATTCCAGCCGGCTCTTGCCATGGGCAGCAGGGAGCAGGGATCAGCTCGAAGCTGCTGGCCACGAATGCCCCGTGTGCCCCTGAAGTCTCTGTGTGCTCTGCCCACACCGCCCCCCATCTGCAGAGGGAGCAGAGCCCTCCGCAGCCAGGCCAGGGATTGCAGCTCCCCCCGCCAGCCCCGCTGACAGCCCGCTGCCCTCACTCACATTGGTAGATCTGCAGCTCTTCCTTCTGCCCCATCAGGAGCCGCCCGGCAATCCCTGGGAACACAGAGCCTGTCAGGTCCCCGGCAGCACAGCTCCCTGCCAGCGGCGCTGCCAGCCCTGGGGCCACACGCCCTCCTGCCCCGGCAGGGCTCCGCCCCAGCCCTTGCCTCATCCTGACTCAGCCCAAGGGCACGGCTGCCAGAAGTCGACAGCAGTCCTGAGGGCAGCCGGGGCTCCAGGGCGCCGGGCCCGGTTGCCGCTGCCGCGGCAGCAGCCGGGGCCGGGGCCGAGCTGCGGCAGGGAGGGATTCCGGGCTTGTGGCTCACCGATGAACCTGACGGCCACTGCTCGCAGGGCCTCCTGTGGGTGCTGCAAGTACCGCAGGGCCTGGTGCAGGTGCTCGGCCGCTCGGCTCTCGTCCTGTGCCAGCTGGAGAGAGCGGCAGGAGGGAAGCTTGGCGCGGGCTCTGCCCCTCGGCCGGGCGCTGCCTGCGGCCAGCCCCGACCTCCCGTGCCCGCCCAGCCCTGAGGCACCGGGCAGCAGCCGCTGGCGCCGGGCTCTGGAGGGGTCAGAGGGCTGGCTGCTGCCCGGGGAGGCGCGGTGCCGGCCCGCCCCGCAGCCCCAGTGACTCGGGGCTCCATTGGCACCTGTCTCGGGGCCACAGGAGCCTGGAGAAGAAGTCGTGAGGCCCCGGCTGCGGCACTGGGCCGGGGCCCAGCTGCCAGCCCCATACACCGAGCGCCGGGGCCAGGGGGCTTCTCCAGGCTGAGGCTGGGCCTTCCAGGCCGTCCTTACCAGGACTTCAGCGAACTTCCACAGTTGCTTATCCTTCACAGGATTTGCAAGATCTCTCCTCTTCAGGAACTTGGCCATGCTAAGCAGTGCTCTCTGAGAAGCCTGGAGAGCAGCAGAGACCCGCAGATGGCCCCACAAGCCAGGGCACAGGAGCCGCATTCGTGTGCCAAGGCCTGCAGGTGGCTGCAGCCGGCAAGGTGCCAGGCCTGCAGGAGGCAGCCGAGCCCCCTCCCCGGGTGACAGCAGCAGCCCGGGAGTCCTCACCTGTGCCACCTGCTGGTTCTCGTCATGGCAGTGGAAGAAGAGTGGCAGCAGGCTCTGGTGCACGTGTGACTTCAGGGCCTCTTTTTCCTTTTCCACGCGAACAGTCACCAGTGTTCGGAAGAGCAAGATGGACACCAGCTGCAGCTGGCTATTATCCTATATGAAAGGAAGAGAAAAAAACCTCAGCCCTGTCGGCACGGGGCTCAGCAGAGCACAGGCCTGCAAATGCCCAGGGCATCAAGTGTCCAGGCAGCAGCCAGTGGCCTCGGCTGGGGGCACAGAGCCTTACGTGGTCAAAGAGTGGCAGGAGCGCCTCAGCCAGCTGCAGGGCAATGCAATGGGGCTGGGTATCAGCCTCTTCGTGTCCAAGACTATAAAGCAGAGCACCGTGACTGTCATCCGAACTCTTTCTCCATCTGCATCCTGCAGGAGCTCCACAAGCCTTTCAGTCAGGCTCCGCATTTTTTCAGTCTGTGCAGAACAGAAGTCTATGAAATGCCACCTTGCTGCTGCCACGGGGTCAAGAGGCCAAAGGCCTGTCCCAAAGCACTCAGGCAGCTGAAGCGGGAGCTAGGAGAGCTGGCAGCAGCTGCCTTTTTGCCCGAAGCCCAGCCAAACCCATGTGACTGCATTCCCCAGTGCAGCTTCTGCCACTGCCCACTTGTCACCGTTGAGGGTTTGTCAGTAAGCTGAAGAAGGGCCCTGAGTGCCAGGTGATGCCTCTTCCTGCACTCGCTTTGCAGGTGCATTGACAAGATTTCCAGGACTCTGTTAGCACCTGGAAGCTCTCAGCAACGCAGGCAGCAACACACGGGCACGAGGACACAGATGGCGCTTCCTTGGCTTGGGACAGAGGTTGTGCCTTCAGCACAGGCCAAGGGCCTCTGGCCACTTTCCCTGTACCACTGCACGCCTGGGCAGCTTGCCGAGCACAAGCACCCTTTTCACCCTCTTCCCCTATGCCCTGTGCACCATGCGCAGCAAAAGAAAAGTCTTGGGAGTCTGTGTATTGTTACACATCCTATATTTATATACTACAGAAGAAGGAAAAAAGGAAAATAACAATATTTAAGAAAAGCAAAATGCCTGCCAGCTCATGTGGCCCCCGCAGAAAGAGCCTGCCGGATCAGTTCCCACCACAGCTGCAGCAGCATAGGCAGCTGAGGCTCGATAGACGAGGCTGTGATCTCCATGCCCTGCGGAGCTGATCTCGCAGCCTCTGGAACATGGAGATCGGAGCAGGGTCTCCTGCAATCAACAGGTGAAATGTGTGGAGAGCAAGGCTTCTGATCTCCAGGCTGATGTCATTCCTCATTTCTGCCAGGGCTGGAAGAGAGACAAACAGAGCCACAGTCAGATCCCAGTCCTACGAGGACCCACGGAGAGGCACCTGCCAGGGCCATTCCAGCCGGCTCTTGCCATGGGCAGCAGGGAGCAGGGATCAGCTCGAAGCTGCTGGCCACGAATGCCCCGTGTGCCCCTGAAGTCTCTGTGTGCTCTGCCCACACCGCCCCCCATCTGCAGAGGGAGCAGAGCCCTCCGCAGCCAGGCCAGGGATTGCAGCTCCCCCCGCCAGCCCCGCTGACAGCCCGCTGCCCTCACTCACATTGGTAGATCTGCAGCTCTTCCTTCTGCCCCATCAGGAGCCGCCCGGCAATCCCTGGGAACACAGAGCCTGTCAGGTCCCCGGCAGCACAGCTCCCTGCCAGCTGCGCTGCCAGCCCTGGGGCCACACGCCCTCCCGCCCCGGCAGGGCTCAGCCCCAGCCCTTGCCTCATCCTGACTCAGCCCAAGGGCACGGCTGCCAGAGGTCGACAGCAGTCCTGAGGGCAGCCGGGGCTCCAGGGCGCCGGGCCCGGGTGCCGCTGCCGGGGCAGCAGCCGGGGCCGGGGCCGAGCTGCGGCAGGGAGGGATTCCGGGCTTGTGGCTCACCAATGAACCTGACGGCCACTGCTCGCAGGGCCTCCTGTGGGTGCTGCAAGTACCGCAGGGCCTGGTGCAGGTGCTCGGCCGCTCGGCTCTCGTCCTGTGCCAGCTGGAGAGAGCGGCAGGAGGGAAGGGTTGGCGCGGGCTCTGCCCCTCGGCCGGGCGCTGCCTGCGGCCAGCCCCGACCTCCCGTGCCCGCCCAGCCCTGAGGCACCGGGCAGCAGCCGCTGGCGCCGGGCTCTGGAGGGGTCAGAGGGCTGGCTGCTGCCCGGGGAGGCGCGGTGCCGGCCCGCCCCGCAGCCCCAGTGACTCGGGGCTCCATTGGCACCTGTCTCGGGGCCACAGGAGCCTGGAGAAGAAGCCGTGAGGCCCCGGCTGCGGCACTGGGCCGGGGCCCAGCTGCCAGCCCCATACACCGAGCGCCGGGGCCAGGGGGCTTCTCCAGGCTGAGGCTGGGCCTTCCAGGCTGTCCTTACCAGGACTTCAGCGAACTTCCACAGTTGATTATCCTTCACAGGATTTGCAAGATCTCTCCTCTTCAGGAACTTGGCCATGCTAAGCAGTGCTCTCTGAGAAGCCTGGAGAGCAGCAGAGACCCGCAGATGGCCCCACAAGCCAGGGCACAAAAGCCGCATTCGTGTGCCAAGGCCTGCAGGTGGCTGCAGCCAGCAAGGTGGCAGGCCTGCAGGAGGCAGCCGAGCCCCCTCCCCGGGTGACAGCAGCAGCCCGGGAGTCCTCACCTGTGCTACACGCTGGTTCTCATCATGGCAGTGGAAGAAGAGTGGCAGCAGGCTCTGGTGCACGTGTGACTTCAGGGCCTCTTTTTCCTTTTCCACGCGAACAGTCACCAGTGTTCGGAAGAGCAAGATGGACACCAGCTGCAGCTGGCTATTATCCTATATGAAAGGAAGAGAAAAAAACCTCAGCCCTGTCGGCACGGGGCTCAGCAGAGCACAGGCCTGCAAATGCCCAGGGCATCAAGTGTCCAGGCAGCAGCCAGTGGCCTCGGCTGGGGGCACAGAGCCTTACGTGGTCAAAGAGTGGCAGGAGCGCCTCAGCCAGCTGCAGGGCAATGCAATGGGGCTGGGTATCAGCCTCTTCGTGTCCAAGACTATAAAGCAGAGCACCGTGACTGTCATCCGAACTCTTTCTCCATCTGCATCCTGCAGGAGCTCCACAAGCCTTTCAGTCAGGCTCCGCATTTTTTCAGTCTGTGCAGAACAGAAGTCTATGAAATGCCACCTTGCTGCTGCCACGGGGTCAAGAGGCCAAAGGCCTGTCCCAAAGCACTCAGGCAGCTGAAGCGGGAGCTAGGAGAGCTGGCAGCAGCTGCCTTTTTGCCCGAAGCCCAGCCAAACCCATGTGACTGCATTCCCCAGTGCAGCTTCTGCCACTGCCCACTTGTCACCGTTGAGGGTTTGTCAGTAAGCTGAAGAAGGGCCCTGAGTGCCAGGTGATGCCTCTTCCTGCACTCGCTTCGCAGGTGCATTGACAAGATTTCCAGGACTCTGTTAGCACCTGGAAGCTCTCAGCAACGCAGGCAGCAACACACAGGCACGAGGACACAGATGGCGCTTCCTTGGCTTGGGACAGAGGTTGTGCCTTCAGCACAGGCCAAGGGCCTCTGGCCACTTTCCCTGTACCACTGCACGCCTGGGCAGCTTGCCGAGCACAAGCACCCTTTTCACCCTCTTCCCCTATGCCCTGTGCACCATGCGCAGCAAAAGAAAAGTCTTGGGAGTCTGTGTATTGTTACACATCCTATATTTATATACTACAGAAGAAGGAAAAAAGGAAAATAACAATATTTAAGAAAAGCAAAATGCCTGCCAGCTCATGTGGCCCCCGCAGAAAGAGCCTGCCGGATCAGTTCCCACCACAGCTGCAGCAGCATAGGCAGCTGAGGCTCGATAGACGAGGCTGTGATCTCCATGCCCTGCGGAGCTGATCTCGCAGCCTCTGGAACATGGAGATCGGAGCAGGGTCTCCTGCAATCAACAGGTGAAATGTGTGGAGAGCAAGGCTTCTGATCTCCAGGCTGATGTCATTCCTCATTTCTGCCAGGGCTGGAAGAGAGACAAACAGAGCCACAGTCAGATCCCAGTCCTACGAGGACCCACGGAGAGGCACCTGCCAGGGCCATTCCAGCCGGCTCTTGCCATGGGCAGCAGGGAGCAGGGATCAGCTCAAAGCTGCTGGCCACGAATGCCCCGTGTGCCCCTGAAGTCTCTGTGTGCTCTGCCCACACCGCCCCCCATCTGCAGAGGGAGCAGAGCCCTCCGCAGCCAGGCCAGGGATTGCAGCTCCCCCCGCCAGCCCCGCTGACAGCCCGCTGCCCTCACTCACATTGGTAGATCTGCAGCTCTTCCTTCTGCCCCATCAGGAGCCGCCCGGCAATCCCTGGGAACACAGAGCCTGTCAGGTCCCCGGCAGCACAGCTCCCTGCCAGCTGCGCTGCCAGCCCTGGGGCCACACGCCCTCCCGCCCCGGCAGGGCTCCGCCCCAGCCCTTGCCTCATCCTGACTCAGCCCAAGGGCACGGCTGCCAGAAGTCGACAGCAGTCCTGAGGGCAGCCGGGGCTCCAGGGCGCCGGGCGCGGGTGCCGCTGCCGGGGCAGCAGCCGGGGCCGGGGCCGAGCTGCGGCAGGGAGGGATTCCGGGCTTGTGGCTCACCGATGAACCTGACGGCCACTGCTCGCAGGGCCTCCTGTGGGTGCTGCAAGTACCGCAGGGCCTGGTGCAGGTGCTCGGCCGCTCGGCTCTCGTCCTGTGCCAGCTGGAGAGAGCGGCAGGAGGGAAGCTTGGCGCGGGCTCTGCCCCTCGGCCGGGCGCTGCCTGCGGCCAGCCCCGACCTCCCGTGCCCGCCCAGCCCTGAGGCACCGGGCAGCAGCCGCTGGCGCCGGGCTCTGGAGGGGTCAGAGGGCTGGCTGCTGCCCGGGGAGGCGCGGTGCCGGCCCGCCCCGCAGCCCCAGTGACTCGGGGCTCCATTGGCACCTGTCTCGGGGCCACAGGAGCCTGGAGAAGAAGTCGTGAGGCCCCGGCTGCGGCACTGGGCCGGGGCCCAGCTGCCAGCCCCATACACCGAGCGCCGGGGCCAGGGGGCTTCTCCAGGCTGAGGCTGGGCCTTCCAGGCCGTCCTTACCAGGACTTCAGCGAACTTCCACAGTTGCTTATCCTTCACAGGATTTGCAAGATCTCTCCTCTTCAGGAACTTGGCCATGCTAAGCAGTGCTCTCTGAGAAGCCTGGAGAGCAGCAGAGACCCGCAGATGGCCCCACAAGCCAGGGCACAGGAGCCGCATTCGTGTGCCAAGGCCTGCAGGTGGCTGCAGCCGGCAAGGTGCCAGGCCTGCAGGAGGCAGCCGAGCCCCCTCCCCGGGTGACAGCAGCAGCCCGGGAGTCCTCACCTGTGCCACCTGCTGGTTCTCGTCATGGCAGTGGAAGAAGAGTGGCAGCAGGCTCTGGTGCACGTGTGACTTCAGGGCCTCTTTTTCCTTTTCCACGCGAACAGTCACCAGTGTTCGGAAGAGCAAGATGGACACCAGCTGCAGCTGGCTATTATCCTATATGAAAGGAAGAGAAAAAAACCTCAGCCCTGTCGGCACGGGGCTCAGCAGAGCACAGGCCTGCAAATGCCCAGGGCATCAAGTGTCCAGGCAGCAGCCAGTGGCCTCGGCTGGGGGCACAGAGCCTTACGTGGTCAAAGAGTGGCAGGAGCGCCTCAGCCAGCTGCAGGGCAATGCAATGGGGCTGGGTATCAGCCTCTTCGTGTCCAAGACTATAAAGCAGAGCACCGTGACTGTCATCCGAACTCTTTCTCCATCTGCATCCTGCAGGAGCTCCACAAGCCTTTCAGTCAGGCTCCGCATTTTTTCAGTCTGTGCAGAACAGAAGTCTATGAAATGCCACCTTGCTGCTGCCACGGGGTCAAGAGGCCAAAGGCCTGTCCCAAAGCACTCAGGCAGCTGAAGCGGGAGCTAGGAGAGCTGGCAGCAGCTGCCTTTTTGCCCGAAGCCCAGCCAAACCCATGTGACTGCATTCCCCAGTGCAGCTTCTGCCACTGCCCACTTGTCACCGTTGAGGGTTTGTCAGTAAGCTGAAGAAGGGCCCTGAGTGCCAGGTGATGCCTCTTCCTGCACTCGCTTTGCAGGTGCATTGACAAGATTTCCAGGACTCTGTTAGCACCTGGAAGCTCTCAGCAACGCAGGCAGCAACACACGGGCACGAGGACACAGATGGCGCTTCCTTGGCTTGGGACAGAGGTTGTGCCTTCAGCACAGGCCAAGGGCCTCTGGCCACTTTCCCTGTACCACTGCACGCCTGGGCAGCTTGCCGAGCACAAGCACCCTTTTCACCCTCTTCCCCTATGCCCTGTGCACCATGCGCAGCAAAAGAAAAGTCTTGGGAGTCTGTGTATTGTTACACATCCTATATTTATATACTACAGAAGAAGGAAAAAAGGAAAATAACAATATTTAAGAAAAGCAAAATGCCTGCCAGCTCATGTGGCCCCCGCAGAAAGAGCCTGCCGGATCAGTTCCCACCACAGCTGCAGCAGCATAGGCAGCTGAGGCTCGATAGACGAGGCTGTGATCTCCATGCCCTGCGGAGCTGATCTCGCAGCCTCTGGAACATGGAGATCGGAGCAGGGTCTCCTGCAATCAACAGGTGAAATGTGTGGAGAGCAAGGCTTCTGATCTCCAGGCTGATGTCATTCCTCATTTCTGCCAGGGCTGGAAGAGAGACAAACAGAGCCACAGTCAGATCCCAGTCCTACGAGGACCCACGGAGAGGCACCTGCCAGGGCCATTCCAGCCGGCTCTTGCCATGGGCAGCAGGGAGCAGGGATCAGCTCAAAGCTGCTGGCCACGAATGCCCCGTGTGCCCCTGAAGTCTCTGTGTGCTCTGCCCACACCGCCCCCCATCTGCAGAGGGAGCAGAGCCCTCCGCAGCCAGGCCAGGGATTGCAGCTCCCCCCGCCAGCCCCGCTGACAGCCCGCTGCCCTCACTCACATTGGTAGATCTGCAGCTCTTCCTTCTGCCCCATCAGGAGCCGCCCGGCAATCCCTGGGAACACAGAGCCTGTCAGGTCCCCGGCAGCACAGCTCCCTGCCAGCTGCGCTGCCAGCCCTGGGGCCACACGCCCTCCCGCCCCGGCAGGGCTCCGCCCCAGCCCTTGCCTCATCCTGACTCAGCCCAAGGGCACGGCTGCCAGAAGTCGACAGCAGTCCTGAGGGCAGCCGGGGCTCCAGGGCGCCGGGCCCGGGTGCCGCTGCCGGGGCAGCAGCCGGGGCCGGGGCCGAGCTGCGGCAGGGAGGGATTCCGGGCTTGTGGCTCACCGATGAACCTGACGGCCACTGCTCGCAGGGCCTCCTGTGGGTGCTGCAAGTACCGCAGGGCCTGGTGCAGGTGCTCGGCCGCTCGGCTCTCGTCCTGTGCCAGCTGGAGAGAGCGGCAGGAGGGAAGCTTGGCGCGGGCTCTGCCCCTCGGCCGGGCGCTGCCTGCGGCCAGCCCCGACCTCCCGTGCCCGCCCAGCCCTGAGGCACCGGGCAGCAGCCGCTGGCGCCGGGCTCTGGAGGGGTCAGAGGGCTGGCTGCTGCCCGGGGAGGCGCGGTGCCGGCCCGCCCCGCAGCCCCAGTGACTCGGGGCTCCATTGGCACCTGTCTCGGGGCCACAGGAGCCTGGAGAAGAAGTCGTGAGGCCCCGGCTGCGGCACTGGGCCGGGGCCCAGCTGCCAGCCCCATACACCGAGCGCCGGGGCCAGGGGGCTTCTCCAGGCTGAGGCTGGGCCTTCCAGGCCGTCCTTACCAGGACTTCAGCGAACTTCCACAGTTGCTTATCCTTCACAGGATTTGCAAGATCTCTCCTCTTCAGGAACTTGGCCATGCTAAGCAGTGCTCTCTGAGAAGCCTGGAGAGCAGCAGAGACCCGCAGATGGCCCCACAAGCCAGGGCACAGGAGCCGCATTCGTGTGCCAAGGCCTGCAGGTGGCTGCAGCCGGCAAGGTGCCAGGCCTGCAGGAGGCAGCCGAGCCCCCTCCCCGGGTGACAGCAGCAGCCCGGGAGTCCTCACCTGTGCTACACGCTGGTTCTCATCATGGCAGTGGAAGAAGAGTGGCAGCAGGCTCTGGTGCACGTGTGACTTCAGGGCCTCTTTTTCCTTTTCCACGCGAACAGTCACCAGTGTTCGGAAGAGCAAGATGGACACCAGCTGCAGCTGGCTATTATCCTATATGAAAGGAAGAGAAAAAAACCTCAGCCCTGTCGGCACGGGGCTCAGCAGAGCACAGGCCTGCAAATGCCCAGGGCATCAAGTGTCCAGGCAGCAGCCAGTGGCCTCGGCTGGGGGCACAGAGCCTTACGTGGTCAAAGAGTGGCAGGAGCGCCTCAGCCAGCTGCAGGGCAATGCAATGGGGCTGGGTATCAGCCTCTTCGTGTCCAAGACTATAAAGCAGAGCACCGTGACTGTCATCCGAACTCTTTCTCCATCTGCATCCTGCAGGAGCTCCACAAGCCTTTCAGTCAGGCTCCGCATTTTTTCAGTCTGTGCAGAACAGAAGTCTATGAAATGCCACCTTGCTGCTGCCACGGGGTCAAGAGGCCAAAGGCCTGTCCCAAAGCACTCAGGCAGCTGAAGCGGGAGCTAGGAGAGCTGGCAGCAGCTGCCTTTTTGCCCGAAGCCCAGCCAAACCCATGTGACTGCATTCCCCAGTGCAGCTTCTGCCACTGCCCACTTGTCACCGTTGAGGGTTTGTCAGTAAGCTGAAGAAGGGCCCTGAGTGCCAGGTGATGCCTCTTCCTGCACTCGCTTTGCAGGTGCATTGACAAGATTTCCAGGACTCTGTTAGCACCTGGAAGCTCTCAGCAACGCAGGCAGCAACACACGGGCACGAGGACACAGATGGCGCTTCCTTGGCTTGGGACAGAGGTTGTGCCTTCAGCACAGGCCAAGGGCCTCTGGCCACTTTCCCTGTACCACTGCACGCCTGGGCAGCTTGCCGAGCACAAGCACCCTTTTCACCCTCTTCCCCTATGCCCTGTGCACCATGTGCAGCAAAAGAAAAGTCTTGGGAGTCTGTGTATTGTTACACATCCTATATTTATATACTACAGAAGAAGGAAAAAAGGAAAATAACAATATTTAAGAAAAGCAAAATGCCTGCCAGCTCATGTGGCCCCCGCAGAAAGAGCCTGCCGGATCAGTTCCCACCACAGCTGCAGCAGCATAGGCAGCTGAGGCTCGATAGACGAGGCTGTGATCTCCATGCCCTGCGGAGCTGATCTCGCAGCCTCTGGAACATGGAGATCGGAGCAGGGTCTCCTGCAATCAACAGGTGAAATGTGTGGAGAGCAAGGCTTCTGATCTCCAGGCTGATGTCATTCCTCATTTCTGCCAGGGCTGGAAGAGAGACAAACAGAGCCACAGTCAGATCCCAGTCCTACGAGGACCCACGGAGAGGCACCTGCCAGGGCCATTCCAGCCGGCTCTTGCCATGGGCAGCAGGGAGCAGGGATCAGCTCGAAGCTGCTGGCCACGAATGCCCCGTGTGCCCCTGAAGTCTCTGTGTGCTCTGCCCACACCGCCCCCCATCTGCAGAGGGAGCAGAGCCCTCCGCAGCCAGGCCAGGGATTGCAGCTCCCCCCGCCAGCCCCGCTGACAGCCCGCTGCCCTCACTCACATTGGTAGATCTGCAGCTCTTCCTTCTGCCCCATCAGGAGCCGCCCGGCAATCCCTGGGAACACAGAGCCTGTCAGGTCCCCGGCAGCACAGCTCCCTGCCAGCTGCGCTGCCAGCCCTGGGGCCACACGCCCTCCCGCCCCGGCAGGGCTCAGCCCCAGCCCTTGCCTCATCCTGACTCAGCCCAAGGGCACGGCTGCCAGAGGTCGACAGCAGTCCTGAGGGCAGCCGGGGCTCCAGGGCGCCGGGCCCGGGTGCCGCTGCCGGGGCAGCAGCCGGGGCCGGGGCCGAGCTGCGGCAGGGAGGGATTCCGGGCTTGTGGCTCACCAATGAACCTGACGGCCACTGCTCGCAGGGCCTCCTGTGGGTGCTGCAAGTACCGCAGGGCCTGGTGCAGGTGCTCGGCCGCTCGGCTCTCGTCCTGTGCCAGCTGGAGAGAGCGGCAGGAGGGAAGGGTTGGCGCGGGCTCTGCCCCTCGGCCGGGCGCTGCCTGCGGCCAGCCCCGACCTCCCGTGCCCGCCCAGCCCTGAGGCACCGGGCAGCAGCCGCTGGCGCCGGGCTCTGGAGGGGTCAGAGGGCTGGCTGCTGCCCGGGGAGGCGCGGTGCCGGCCCGCCCCGCAGCCCCAGTGACTCGGGGCTCCATTGGCACCTGTCTCGGGGCCACAGGAGCCTGGAGAAGAAGCCGTGAGGCCCCGGCTGCGGCACTGGGCCGGGGCCCAGCTGCCAGCCCCATACACCGAGCGCCGGGGCCAGGGGGCTTCTCCAGGCTGAGGCTGGGCCTTCCAGGCTGTCCTTACCAGGACTTCAGCGAACTTCCACAGTTGATTATCCTTCACAGGATTTGCAAGATCTCTCCTCTTCAGGAACTTGGCCATGCTAAGCAGTGCTCTCTGAGAAGCCTGGAGAGCAGCAGAGACCCGCAGATGGCCCCACAAGCCAGGGCACAAAAGCCGCATTCGTGTGCCAAGGCCTGCAGGTGGCTGCAGCCAGCAAGGTGGCAGGCCTGCAGGAGGCAGCCGAGCCCCCTCCCCGGGTGACAGCAGCAGCCCGGGAGTCCTCACCTGTGCTACACGCTGGTTCTCATCATGGCAGTGGAAGAAGAGTGGCAGCAGGCTCTGGTGCACGTGTGACTTCAGGGCCTCTTTTTCCTTTTCCACGCGAACAGTCACCAGTGTTCGGAAGAGCAAGATGGACACCAGCTGCAGCTGGCTATTATCCTATATGAAAGGAAGAGAAAAAAACCTCAGCCCTGTCGGCACGGGGCTCAGCAGAGCACAGGCCTGCAAATGCCCAGGGCATCAAGTGTCCAGGCAGCAGCCAGTGGCCTCGGCTGGGGGCACAGAGCCTTACGTGGTCAAAGAGTGGCAGGAGCGCCTCAGCCAGCTGCAGGGCAATGCAATGGGGCTGGGTATCAGCCTCTTCGTGTCCAAGACTATAAAGCAGAGCACCGTGACTGTCATCCGAACTCTTTCTCCATCTGCATCCTGCAGGAGCTCCACAAGCCTTTCAGTCAGGCTCCGCATTTTTTCAGTCTGTGCAGAACAGAAGTCTATGAAATGCCACCTTGCTGCTGCCACGGGGTCAAGAGGCCAAAGGCCTGTCCCAAAGCACTCAGGCAGCTGAAGCGGGAGCTAGGAGAGCTGGCAGCAGCTGCCTTTTTGCCCGAAGCCCAGCCAAACCCATGTGACTGCATTCCCCAGTGCAGCTTCTGCCACTGCCCACTTGTCACCGTTGAGGGTTTGTCAGTAAGCTGAAGAAGGGCCCTGAGTGCCAGGTGATGCCTCTTCCTGCACTCGCTTTGCAGGTGCATTGACAAGATTTCCAGGACTCTGTTAGCACCTGGAAGCTCTCAGCAACGCAGGCAGCAACACACGGGCACGAGGACACAGATGGCGCTTCCTTGGCTTGGGACAGAGGTTGTGCCTTCAGCACAGGCCAAGGGCCTCTGGCCACTTTCCCTGTACCACTGCACGCCTGGGCAGCTTGCCGAGCACAAGCACCCTTTTCACCCTCTTCCCCTATGCCCTGTGCACCATGCGCAGCAAAAGAAAAGTCTTGGGAGTCTGTGTATTGTTACACATCCTATATTTATATACTACAGAAGAAGGAAAAAAGGAAAATAACAATATTTAAGAAAAGCAAAATGCCTGCCAGCTCATGTGGCCCCCGCAGAAAGAGCCTGCCGGATCAGTTCCCACCACAGCTGCAGCAGCATAGGCAGCTGAGGCTCGATAGACGAGGCTGTGATCTCCATGCCCTGCGGAGCTGATCTCGCAGCCTCTGGAACATGGAGATCGGAGCAGGGTCTCCTGCAATCAACAGGTGAAATGTGTGGAGAGCAAGGCTTCTGATCTCCAGGCTGATGTCATTCCTCATTTCTGCCAGGGCTGGAAGAGAGACAAACAGAGCCACAGTCAGATCCCAGTCCTACGAGGACCCACGGAGAGGCACCTGCCAGGGCCATTCCAGCCGGCTCTTGCCATGGGCAGCAGGGAGCAGGGATCAGCTCAAAGCTGCTGGCCACGAATGCCCCGTGTGCCCCTGAAGTCTCTGTGTGCTCTGCCCACACCGCCCCCCATCTGCAGAGGGAGCAGAGCCCTCCGCAGCCAGGCCAGGGATTGCAGCTCCCCCCGCCAGCCCCGCTGACAGCCCGCTGCCCTCACTCACATTGGTAGATCTGCAGCTCTTCCTTCTGCCCCATCAGGAGCCGCCCGGCAATCCCTGGGAACACAGAGCCTGTCAGGTCCCCGGCAGCACAGCTCCCTGCCAGCTGCGCTGCCAGCCCTGGGGCCACACGCCCTCCCGCCCCGGCAGGGCTCCGCCCCAGCCCTTGCCTCATCCTGACTCAGCCCAAGGGCACGGCTGCCAGAAGTCGACAGCAGTCCTGAGGGCAGCCGGGGCTCCAGGGCGCCGGGCCCGGGTGCCGCTGCCGGGGCAGCAGCCGGGGCCGGGGCCGAGCTGCGGCAGGGAGGGATTCCGGGCTTGTGGCTCACCGATGAACCTGACGGCCACTGCTCGCAGGGCCTCCTGTGGGTGCTGCAAGTACCGCAGGGCCTGGTGCAGGTGCTCGGCCGCTCGGCTCTCGTCCTGTGCCAGCTGGAGAGAGCGGCAGGAGGGAAGCTTGGCGCGGGCTCTGCCCCTCGGCCGGGCGCTGCCTGCGGCCAGCCCCGACCTCCCGTGCCCGCCCAGCCCTGAGGCACCGGGCAGCAGCCGCTGGCGCCGGGCTCTGGAGGGGTCAGAGGGCTGGCTGCTGCCCGGGGAGGCGCGGTGCCGGCCCGCCCCGCAGCCCCAGTGACTCGGGGCTCCATTGGCACCTGTCTCGGGGCCACAGGAGCCTGGAGAAGAAGTCGTGAGGCCCCGGCTGCGGCACTGGGCCGGGGCCCAGCTGCCAGCCCCATACACCGAGCGCCGGGGCCAGGGGGCTTCTCCAGGCTGAGGCTGGGCCTTCCAGGCCGTCCTTACCAGGACTTCAGCGAACTTCCACAGTTGCTTATCCTTCACAGGATTTGCAAGATCTCTCCTCTTCAGGAACTTGGCCATGCTAAGCAGTGCTCTCTGAGAAGCCTGGAGAGCAGCAGAGACCCGCAGATGGCCCCACAAGCCAGGGCACAGGAGCCGCATTCGTGTGCCAAGGCCTGCAGGTGGCTGCAGCCGGCAAGGTGCCAGGCCTGCAGGAGGCAGCCGAGCCCCCTCCCCGGGTGACAGCAGCAGCCCGGGAGTCCTCACCTGTGCCACCTGCTGGTTCTCGTCATGGCAGTGGAAGAAGAGTGGCAGCAGGCTCTGGTGCACGTGTGACTTCAGGGCCTCTTTTTCCTTTTCCACGCGAACAGTCACCAGTGTTCGGAAGAGCAAGATGGACACCAGCTGCAGCTGGCTATTATCCTATATGAAAGGAAGAGAAAAAAACCTCAGCCCTGTCGGCACGGGGCTCAGCAGAGCACAGGCCTGCAAATGCCCAGGGCATCAAGTGTCCAGGCAGCAGCCAGTGGCCTCGGCTGGGGGCACAGAGCCTTACGTGGTCAAAGAGTGGCAGGAGCGCCTCAGCCAGCTGCAGGGCAATGCAATGGGGCTGGGTATCAGCCTCTTCGTGTCCAAGACTATAAAGCAGAGCACCGTGACTGTCATCCGAACTCTTTCTCCATCTGCATCCTGCAGGAGCTCCACAAGCCTTTCAGTCAGGCTCCGCATTTTTTCAGTCTGTGCAGAACAGAAGTCTATGAAATGCCACCTTGCTGCTGCCACGGGGTCAAGAGGCCAAAGGCCTGTCCCAAAGCACTCAGGCAGCTGAAGCGGGAGCTAGGAGAGCTGGCAGCAGCTGCCTTTTTGCCCGAAGCCCAGCCAAACCCATGTGACTGCATTCCCCAGTGCAGCTTCTGCCACTGCCGGGGCAGCAGCCGGGGCCGGGGCCGAGCTGCGGCAGGGAGGGATTCCGGGCTTGTGGCTCACCAATGAACCTGACGGCCACTGCTCGCAGGGCCTCCTGTGGGTGCTGCAAGTACCGCAGGGCCTGGTGCAGGTGCTCGGCCGCTCGGCTCTCGTCCTGTGCCAGCTGGAGAGAGCGGCAGGAGGGAAGGGTTGGCGCGGGCTCTGCCCCTCGGCCGGGCGCTGCCTGCGGCCAGCCCCGACCTCCCGTGCCCGCCCAGCCCTGAGGCACCGGGCAGCAGCCGCTGGCGCCGGGCTCTGGAGGGGTCAGAGGGCTGGCTGCTGCCCGGGGAGGCGCGGTGCCGGCCCGCCCCGCAGCCCCAGTGACTCGGGGCTCCATTGGCACCTGTCTCGGGGCCACAGGAGCCTGGAGAAGAAGTCGTGAGGCCCCGGCTGCGGCACTGGGCCGGGGCCCAGCTGCCAGCCCCATACACCGAGCGCCGGGGCCAGGGGGCTTCTCCAGGCTGAGGCTGGGCCTTCCAGGCCGTCCTTACCAGGACTTCAGCGAACTTCCACAGTTGCTTATCCTTCACAGGATTTGCAAGATCTCTCCTCTTCAGGAACTTGGCCATGCTAAGCAGTGCTCTCTGAGAAGCCTGGAGAGCAGCAGAGACCCGCAGATGGCCCCACAAGCCAGGGCACAGGAGCCGCATTCGTGTGCCAAGGCCTGCAGGTGGCTGCAGCCGGCAAGGTGCCAGGCCTGCAGGAGGCAGCCGAGCCCCCTCCCCGGGTGACAGCAGCAGCCCGGGAGTCCTCACCTATGCCACCTGCTGGTTCTCGTCATGGCAGTGGAAGAAGAGTGGCAGCAGGCTCTGGTGCACGTGTGACTTCAGGGCCTCTTTTTCCTTTTCCACGCGAACAGTCACCAGTGTTCGGAAGAGCAAGATGGACACCAGCTGCAGCTGGCTATTATCCTATATGAAAGGAAGAGAAAAAAACCTCAGCCCTGTCGGCACGGGGCTCAGCAGAGCACAGGCCTGCAAATGCCCAGGGCATCAAGTGTCCAGGCAGCAGCCAGTGGCCTCGGCTGGGGGCACAGAGCCTTACGTGGTCAAAGAGTGGCAGGAGCGCCTCAGCCAGCTGCAGGGCAATGGGGCTGGGTATCAGCCTCTTCGTGTCCAAGACCATAAAGCAGAGCACCGTGACTGTCATCCGAACTCTTTCTCCATCTGCATCCTGCAGGAGCTCCACAAGCCTTTCAGTCAGGCTCCGCATTTTTTCAGTCTGTGCAGAACAGAAGTCTATGAAATGCCACCTTGCTGCTGCCACGGGGTCAAGAGGCCAAAGGCCTGTCCCAAAGCACTCAGGCAGCTGAAGCGGGAGCTAAGAGAGCTGGCAGCAGCTGCCTTTTTGCCCGAAGCCCAGCCAAACCCATGTGACTGCATTCCCCAGTGCAGCTTCTGCCACTGCCCACTTGTCACCGTTGAGGGTTTGTCAGTAAGCTGAAGAAGGGCCCTGAGTGCCAGGTGATGCCTCTTCCTGCACTCGCTTTGCAGGTGCATTGACAAGATTTCCAGGACTCTGTTAGCACCTGGAAGCTCTCAGCAACGCAGGCAGCAACACACGGGCACGAGGACACAGATGGCGCTTCCTTGGCTTGGGACAGAGGTTGTGCCTTCAGCACAGGCCAAGGGCCTCTGGCCACTTTCCCTGTACCACTGCACGCCTGGGCAGCTTGCCGAGCACAAGCACCCTTTTCACCCTCTTCCCCTATGCCCTGTGCACCATGCGCAGCAAAAGAAAAGTCTTGGGAGTCTGTGTATTGTAACACATCCTATATTTATATACTACAGAAGAAGGAAAAAAGGAAAATAACAATATTTAAGAAAAGCAAAATGCCTGCCAGCTCATGTGGCCCCTGCAGACAGAGCCTGCCGGATCAGTTCCCGCCACAGCTGCAGCAGCATAGGCAGCTGAGGCTCGATAGACGAGGCTGTGATCACCATGCCCTGCGGAGCTGATCTCGCAGCCTCTGGAACATGGAGATCGGAGCAGGGTCTCCTGCAATCAACAGGTGAAATGTGTGGAGAGCAAGGCTTCTGATCTCCAGGCTGATGTCATTCCTCATTTCTGCCAGGGCTGGAAGAGAGACAAACAGAGCCACAGTCAGATCCCAGTCCTACGAGGACCCACGGAGAGGCACCTGCCAGGGCCATTCCAGCCGGCTCTTGCCATGGGCAGCAGGGAGCAGGGATCAGCTCGAAGCTGCTGGCCACGAATGCCCCGTGTGCCCCTGAAGTCTCTGTGTGCTCTGCCCACACCGCCCCCCATCTGCAGAGGGAGCAGAGCCCTCCGCAGCCAGGCCAGGGATTGCAGCTCCCCCCGCCAGCCCCGCTGACAGCCCGCTGCCCTCACTCACATTGGTAGATCTGCAGCTCTTCCTTCTGCCCCATCAGGAGCCGCCCGGCAATCCCTGGGAACACAGAGCCTGTCAGGTCCCCGGCAGCACAGCTCCCTGCCAGCGGCGCTGCCAGCCCTGGGGCCACACGCCCTCCTGCCCCGGCAGGGCTCCGCCCCAGCCCTTGCCTCATCCTGACTCAGCCCAAGGGCACGGCTGCCAGAAGTCGACAGCAGTCCTGAGGGCAGCCGGGGCTCCAGGGCGCCGGGCCCGGTTGCCGCTGCCGCGGCAGCAGCCGGGGCCGGGGCCGAGCTGCGGCAGGGAGGGATTCCGGGCTTGTGGCTCACCGATGAACCTGACGGCCACTGCTCGCAGGGCCTCCTGTGGGTGCTGCAAGTACCGCAGGGCCTGGTGCAGGTGCTCGGCCGCTCGGCTCTCGTCCTGTGCCAGCTGGAGAGAGCGGCAGGAGGGAAGGGTTGGCGCGGGCTCTGCCCCTCGGCCGGGCGCTGCCTGCGGCCAGCCCCGACCTCCCGTGCCCGCCCAGCCCTGAGGCACCGGGCAGCAGCCGCTGGCGCCGGGCTCTGGAGGGGTCAGAGGGCTGGCTGCTGCCCGGGGAGGCGCGGTGCCGGCCCGCCCCGCAGCCCCAGTGACTCGGGGCTCCATTGGCACCTGTCTCGGGGCCACAGGAGCCTGGAGAAGAAGCCGTGAGGCCCCGGCTGCGGCACTGGGCCGGGGCCCAGCTGCCAGCCCCATACACCGAGCGCCGGGGCCAGGGGGCTTCTCCAGGCTGAGGCTGGGCCTTCCAGGCTGTCCTTACCAGGACTTCAGCGAACTTCCACAGTTGATTATCCTTCACAGGATTTGCAAGATCTCTCCTCTTCAGGAACTTGGCCATGCTAAGCAGTGCTCTCTGAGAAGCCTGGAGAGCAGCAGAGACCCGCAGATGGCCCCACAAGCCAGGGCACAGGAGCCGCATTCGTGTGCCAAGGCCTGCAGGTGGCTGCAGCCGGCAAGGTGCCAGGCCTGCAGGAGGCAGCCGAGCCCCCTCCCCGGGTGACAGCAGCAGCCCGGGAGTCCTCACCTGTGCTACACGCTGGTTCTCGTCATGGCAGTGGAAGAAGAGTGGCAGCAGGCTCTGGTGCACGTGTGACTTCAGGGCCTCTTTTTCCTTTTCCACGCGAACAGTCACCAGTGTTCGGAAGAGCAAGATGGACACCAGCTGCAGCTGGCTATTATCCTATATGAAAGGAAGAGAAAAAAACCTCAGCCCTGTCGGCACGGGGCTCAGCAGAGCACAGGCCTGCAAATGCCCAGGGCATCAAGTGTCCAGGCAGCAGCCAGTGGCCTCGGCTGGGGGCACAGAGCCTTACGTGGTCAAAGAGTGGCAGGAGCGCCTCAGCCAGCTGCAGGGCAATGCAATGGGGCTGGGTATCAGCCTCTTCGTGTCCAAGACTATAAAGCAGAGCACCGTGACTGTCATCCGAACTCTTTCTCCATCTGCATCCTGCAGGAGCTCCACAAGCCTTTCAGTCAGGCTCCGCATTTTTTCAGTCTGTGCAGAACAGAAGTCTATGAAATGCCACCTTGCTGCTGCCACGGGGTCAAGAGGCCAAAGGCCTGTCCCAAAGCACTCAGGCAGCTGAAGCGGGAGCTAGGAGAGCTGGCAGCAGCTGCCTTTTTGCCCGAAGCCCAGCCAAACCCATGTGACTGCATTCCCCAGTGCAGCTTCTGCCACTGCCCACTTGTCACCGTTGAGGGTTTGTCAGTAAGCTGAAGAAGGGCCCTGAGTGCCAGGTGATGCCTCTTCCTGCACTCGCTTTGCAGGTGCATTGACAAGATTTCCAGGACTCTGTTAGCACCTGGAAGCTCTCAGCAACGCAGGCAGCAACACACGGGCACGAGGACACAGATGGCGCTTCCTTGGCTTGGGACAGAGGTTGTGCCTTCAGCACAGGCCAAGGGCCTCTGGCCACTTTCCCTGTACCACTGCACGCCTGGGCAGCTTGCCGAGCACAAGCACCCTTTTCACCCTCTTCCCCTATGCCCTGTGCACCATGCGCAGCAAAAGAAAAGTCTTGGGAGTCTGTGTATTGTAACACATCCTATATTTATATACTACAGAAGAAGGAAAAAAGGAAAATAACAATATTTAAGAAAAGCAAAATGCCTGCCAGCTCATGTGGCCCCTGCAGACAGAGCCTGCCGGATCAGTTCCCGCCACAGCTGCAGCAGCATAGGCAGCTGAGGCTCGATAGACGAGGCTGTGATCTCCATGCCCTGCGGAGCTGATCTCGCAGCCTCTGGAACATGGAGATCGGAGCAGGGTCTCCTGCAATCAACAGGTGAAATGTGTGGAGAGCAAGGCTTCTGATCTCCAGGCTGATGTCATTCCTCATTTCTGCCAGGGCTGGAAGAGAGACAAACAGAGCCACAGTCAGATCCCAGTCCTACGAGGACCCACGGAGAGGCACCTGCCAGGGCCATTCCAGCCGGCTCTTGCCATGGGCAGCAGGGAGCAGGGATCAGCTCGAAGCTGCTGGCCACGAATGCCCCGTGTGCCCCTGAAGTCTCTGTGTGCTCTGCCCACACCGCCCCCCATCTGCAGAGGGAGCAGAGCCCTCCGCAGCCAGGCCAGGGATTGCAGCTCCCCCCGCCAGCCCCGCTGACAGCCCGCTGCCCTCACTCACATTGGTAGATCTGCAGCTCTTCCTTCTGCCCCATCAGGAGCCGCCCGGCAATCCCTGGGAACACAGAGCCTGTCAGGTCCCCGGCAGCACAGCTCCCTGCCAGCGGCGCTGCCAGCCCTGGGGCCACACGCCCTCCTGCCCCGGCAGGGCTCCGCCCCAGCCCTTGCCTCATCCTGACTCAGCCCAAGGGCACGGCTGCCAGAGGTCGACAGCAGTCCTGAGGGCAGCCGGGGCTCCAGGGCGCCGGGCCCGGTTGCCGCTGCCGCGGCAGCAGCCGGGGCCGGGGCCGAGCTGCGGCAGGGAGGGATTCCGGGCTTGTGGCTCACCGATGAACCTGACGGCCACTGCTCGCAGGGCCTCCTGTGGGTGCTGCAAGTACCGCAGGGCCTGGTGCAGGTACTCGGCCGCTCGGCTCTCGTCCTGTGCCAGCTGGAGAGAGCGGCAGGAGGGAAGCTTGGCGCGGGCTCTGCCCCTCGGCCGGGCGCTGCCTGCGGCCAGCCCCGACCTCCCGTGCCCGCCCAGCCCTGAGGCACCGGGCAGCAGCCGCTGGCGCCGGGCTCTGGAGGGGTCAGAGGGCTGGCTGCTGCCCGGGGAGGCGCGGTGCCGGCCCGCCCCGCAGCCCCAGTGACTCGGGGCTCCATTGGCACCTGTCTCGGGGCCACAGGAGCCTGGAGAAGAAGTCGTGAGGCCCCGGCTGCGGCACTGGGCCGGGGCCCAGCTGCCAGCCCCATACACCGAGCGCCGGGGCCAGGGGGCTTCTCCAGGCTGAGGCTGGGCCTTCCAGGCCGTCCTTACCAGGACTTCAGCGAACTTCCACAGTTGCTTATCCTTCACAGGATTTGCAAGATCTCTCCTCTTCAGGAACTTGGCCATGCTAAGCAGTGCTCTCTGAGAAGCCTGGAGAGCAGCAGAGACCCGCAGATGGCCCCACAAGCCAGGGCACAGGAGCCGCATTCGTGTGCCAAGGCCTGCAGGTGGCTGCAGCCAGCAAGGTGCCAGGCCTGCAGGAGGCAGCCGAGCCCCCTCCCCGGGTGACAGCAGCAGCCCGGGAGTCCTCACCTGTGCTACACGCTGGTTCTCCTCATGGCAGTGGAAGAAGAGTGGCAGCAGGCTCTGGTGCACGTGTGACTTCAGGGCCTCTTTTTCCTTTTCCACGCGAACAGTCACCAGTGTTCGGAAGAGCAAGATGGACACCAGCTGCAGCTGGCTATTATCCTATATGAAAGGAAGAGAAAAAAACCTCAGCCCTGTCGGCACGGGGCTCAGCAGAGCACAGGCCTGCAAATGCCCAGGGCATCAAGTGTCCAGGCAGCAGCCAGTGGCCTCGGCTGGGGGCACAGAGCCTTACGTGGTCAAAGAGTGGCAGGAGCGCCTCAGCCAGCTGCAGGGCAATGGGGCTGGGTATCAGCCTCTTCGTGTCCAAGACTATAAAGCAGAGCACCGTGACTGTCATCCGAACTCTTTCTCCATCTGCATCCTGCAGGAGCTCCACAAGCCTTTCAGTCAGGCTCCGCATTTTTTCAGTCTGTGCAGAACAGAAGTCTATGAAATGCCACCTTGCTGCTGCCACGGGGTCAAGAGGCCAAAGGCCTGTCCCAAAGCACTCAGGCAGCTGAAGCGGGAGCTAGGAGAGCTGGCAGCAGCTGCCTTTTTGCCCGAAGCCCAGCCAAACCCATGTGACTGCATTCCCCAGTGCAGCTTCTGCCACTGCCCACTTGTCACCATTGAGGGTTTGTCAGTAAGCTGAAGAAGGGCCCTGAGTGCCAGGTGATGCCTCTTCCTGCACTCGCTTTGCAGGTGCATTGACAAGATTTCCAGGACTCTGTTAGCACCTGGAAGCTCTCAGCAATGCAGGCAGCAACACACGGGCACGAGGACACAGATGGCGCTTCCTTGGCTTGGGACAGAGGTTGTGCCTTCAGCACAGGCCAAGGGCCTCTGGCCACTTTCCCTGCACCACTGCACGCCTGGGCAGCTTGCCGAGCACAAGCACCCTTTTCACCCTCTTCCCCTATGCCCTGTGCACCATGCGCAGCAAAAGAAAAGTCTTGGGAGTCTGTGTATTGTAACACATCCTATATTTATATACTACAGAAGAAGGAAAAAAGGAAAATAACAATATTTAAGAAAAGCAAAATGCCTGCCAGCTCATGTGGCCCCTGCAGACAGAGCCTGCCGGATCAGTTCCCGCCACAGCTGCAGCAGCATAGGCAGCTGAGGCTCGATAGACGAGGCTGTGATCTCCATGCCCTGCGGAGCTGATCTCGCAGCCTCTGGAACATGGAGATCGGAGCAGGGTCTCCTGCAATCAACAGGTGAAATGTGTGGAGAGCAAGGCTTCTGATCTCCAGGCTGATGTCATTCCTCATTTCTGCCAGGGCTGGAAGAGAGACAAACAGAGCCACAGTCAGATCCCAGTCCTACGAGGACCCACGGAGAGGCACCTGCCAGGGCCATTCCAGCCGGCTCTTGCCATGGGCAGCAGGGAGCAGGGATCAGCTCGAAGCTGCTGGCCACGAATGCCCCGTGTGCCCCTGAAGTCTCTGTGTGCTCTGCCCACACCGCCCCCCATCTGCAGAGGGAACAGAGCCCTCCGCAGCCAGGCCAGGGATTGCAGCTCCCCCCGCCAGCCCCGCTGACAGCCCGCTGCCCTCACTCACATTGGTAGATCTGCAGCTCTTCCTTCTGCCCCATCAGGAGCCGCCCGGCAATCCCTGGGAACACAGAGCCTGTCAGGTCCCCGGCAGCACAGCTCCCTGCCAGCTGCGCTGCCAGCCCTGGGGCCACACGCCCTCCCGCCCCGGCAGGGCTCCGCCCCAGCCCTTGCCTCATCCTGACTCAGCCCAAGGGCACGGCTGCCAGAAGTCGACAGCAGTCCTGAGGGCAGCCGGGGCTCCAGGGCGCCGGGCCCGGGTGCCGCTGCCGGGGCAGCAGCCGGGGCCGGGGCCGAGCTGCGGTGGGGAGGGATTCCGGGCTTGTGGCTCACCGATGAACCTGACGGCCACTGCTCGCAGGGCCTCCTGTGGGTGCTGCAAGTACCGCAGGGCCTGGTGCAGGTGCTCGGCCGCTCGGCTCTCGTCCTGTGCCAGCTGGAGAGAGCGGCAGGAGGGAAGCTTGGCGCGGGCTCTGCCCCTCGGCCGGGCGCTGCCTGCGGCCAGCCCCGACCTCCCGTGCCCGCCCAGCCCTGAGGCACCGGGCAGCAGCCGCTGGCGCCGGGCTCTGGAGGGGTCAGAGGGCTGGCTGCTGCCCGGGGAGGCGCGGTGCCGGCCCGCCCCGCAGCCCCAGTGACTCGGGGCTCCATTGGCACCTGTCTCGGGGCCACAGGAGCCTGGAGAAGAAGTCGTGAGGCCCCGGCTGCGGCACTGGGCCGGGGCCCAGCTGCCAGCCCCATACACCGAGCGCCGGGGCCAGGGGGCTTCTCCAGGCTGAGGCTGGGCCTTCCAGGCCGTCCTTACCAGGACTTCAGCGAACTTCCACAGTTGCTTATCCTTCACAGGATTTGCAAGATCTCTCCTCTTCAGGAACTTGGCCATGCTAAGCAGTGCTCTCTGAGAAGCCTGGAGAGCAGCAGAGACCCGCAGATGGCCCCACAAGCCAGGGCACAGGAGCCGCATTCGTGTGCCAAGGCCTGCAGGTGGCTGCAGCCGGCAAGGTGCCAGGCCTGCAGGAGGCAGCCGAGCCCCCTCCCCGGGTGACAGCAGCAGCCCGGGAGTCCTCACCTGTGCTACACGCTGGTTCTCGTCATGGCAGTGGAAGAAGAGTGGCAGCAGGCTCTGGTGCACGTGTGACTTCAGGGCCTCTTTTTCCTTTTCCACGCGAACAGTCACCAGTGTTCGGAAGAGCAAGATGGACACCAGCTGCAGCTGGCTATTATCCTATATGAAAGGAAGAGAAAAAAACCTCAGCCCTGTCGGCACGGGGCTCAGCAGAGCACAGGCCTGCAAATGCCCAGGGCATCAAGTGTCCAGGCAGCAGCCAGTGGCCTCGGCTGGGGGCACAGAGCCTTACGTGGTCAAAGAGTGGCAGGAGCGCCTCAGCCAGCTGCAGGGCAATGCAATGGGGCTGGGTATCAGCCTCTTCGTGTCCAAGACTATAAAGCAGAGCACCGTGACTGTCATCCGAACTCTTTCTCCATCTGCATCCTGCAGGAGCTCCACAAGCCTTTCAGTCAGGCTCCGCATTTTTTCAGTCTGTGCAGAACAGAAGTCTATGAAATGCCACCTTGCTGCTGCCACGGGGTCAAGAGGCCAAAGGCCTGTCCCAAAGCACTCAGGCAGCTGAAGCGGGAGCTAGGAGAGCTGGCAGCAGCTGCCTTTTTGCCCGAAGCCCAGCCAAACCCATGTGACTGCATTCCCCAGTGCAGCTTCTGCCACTGCCCACTTGTCACCGTTGAGGGTTTGTCAGTAAGCTGAAGAAGGGCCCTGAGTGCCAGGTGATGCCTCTTCCTGCACTCGCTTTGCAGGTGCATTGACAAGATTTCCAGGACTCTGTTAGCACCTGGAAGCTCTCAGCAACGCAGGCAGCAACACACGGGCACGAGGACACAGATGGCGCTTCCTTGGCTTGGGACAGAGGTTGTGCCTTCAGCACAGGCCAAGGGCCTCTGGCCACTTTCCCTGTACCACTGCACGCCTGGGCAGCTTGCCGAGCACAAGCACCCTTTTCACCCTCTTCCCCTATGCCCTGTGCACCATGCGCAGCAAAAGAAAAGTCTTGGGAGTCTGTGTATTGTAACACATCCTATATTTATATACTACAGAAGAAGGAAAAAAGGAAAATAACAATATTTAAGAAAAGCAAAATGCCTGCCAGCTCATGTGGCCCCTGCAGACAGAGCCTGCCGGATCAGTTCCCGCCACAGCTGCAGCAGCATAGGCAGCTGAGGCTCGATAGACGAGGCTGTGATCTCCATGCCCTGCGGAGCTGATCTCGCAGCCTCTGGAACATGGAGATCGGAGCAGGGTCTCCTGCAATCAACAGGTGAAATGTGTGGAGAGCAAGGCTTCTGATCTCCAGGCTGATGTCATTCCTCATTTCTGCCAGGGCTGGAAGAGAGACAAACAGAGCCACAGTCAGATCCCAGTCCTACGAGGACCCACGGAGAGGCACCTGCCAGGGCCATTCCAGCCGGCTCTTGCCATGGGCAGCAGGGAGCAGGGATCAGCTCGAAGCTGCTGGCCACGAATGCCCCGTGTGCCCCTGAAGTCTCTGTGTGCTCTGCCCACACCGCCCCCCATCTGCAGAGGGAGCAGAGCCCTCCGCAGCCAGGCCAGGGATTGCAGCTCCCCCCGCCAGCCCCGCTGACAGCCCGCTGCCCTCACTCACATTGGTAGATCTGCAGCTCTTCCTTCTGCCCCATCAGGAGCCGCCCGGCAATCCCTGGGAACACAGAGCCTGTCAGGTCCCCGGCAGCACAGCTCCCTGCCAGCGGCGCTGCCAGCCCTGGGGCCACACGCCCTCCTGCCCCGGCAGGGCTCCGCCCCAGCCCTTGCCTCATCCTGACTCAGCCCAAGGGCACGGCTGCCAGAGGTCGACAGCAGTCCTGAGGGCAGCCGGGGCTCCAGGGCGCCGGGCCCGGTTGCCGCTGCCGCGGCAGCAGCCGGGGCCGGGGCCGAGCTGCGGCAGGGAGGGATTCCGGGCTTGTGGCTCACCGATGAACCTGACGGCCACTGCTCGCAGGGCCTCCTGTGGGTGCTGCAAGTACCGCAGGGCCTGGTGCAGGTACTCGGCCGCTCGGCTCTCGTCCTGTGCCAGCTGGAGAGAGCGGCAGGAGGGAAGCTTGGCGCGGGCTCTGCCCCTCGGCCGGGCGCTGCCTGCGGCCAGCCCCGACCTCCCGTGCCCGCCCAGCCCTGAGGCACCGGGCAGCAGCCGCTGGCGCCGGGCTCTGGAGGGGTCAGAGGGCTGGCTGCTGCCCGGGGAGGCGCGGTGCCGGCCCGCCCCGCAGCCCCAGTGACTCGGGGCTCCATTGGCACCTGTCTCGGGGCCACAGGAGCCTGGAGAAGAAGTCGTGAGGCCCCGGCTGCGGCACTGGGCCGGGGCCCAGCTGCCAGCCCCATACACCGAGCGCCGGGGCCAGGGGGCTTCTCCAGGCTGAGGCTGGGCCTTCCAGGCCGTCCTTACCAGGACTTCAGCGAACTTCCACAGTTGCTTATCCTTCACAGGATTTGCAAGATCTCTCCTCTTCAGGAACTTGGCCATGCTAAGCAGTGCTCTCTGAGAAGCCTGGAGAGCAGCAGAGACCCGCAGATGGCCCCACAAGCCAGGGCACAGGAGCCGCATTCGTGTGCCAAGGCCTGCAGGTGGCTGCAGCCAGCAAGGTGCCAGGCCTGCAGGAGGCAGCCGAGCCCCCTCCCCGGGTGACAGCAGCAGCCCGGGAGTCCTCACCTGTGCTACACGCTGGTTCTCATCATGGCAGTGGAAGAAGAGTGGCAGCAGGCTCTGGTGCACGTGTGACTTCAGGGCCTCTTTTTCCTTTTCCACGCGAACAGTCACCAGTGTTCGGAAGAGCAAGATGGACACCAGCTGCAGCTGGCTATTATCCTATATGAAAGGAAGAGAAAAAAACCTCAGCCCTGTCGGCACGGGGCTCAGCAGAGCACAG
Source organism: Poecile atricapillus (assembly GCF_030490865.1). NCBI lineage: Eukaryota > Metazoa > Chordata > Aves > Passeriformes > Paridae > Poecile > Poecile atricapillus. The sequence goes on along the minus strand of NC_081253.1, from coordinate 39,713,975 downwards.
GCCTGCAAATGCCCAGGGCATCAAGTGTCCAGGCAGCAGCCAGTGGCCTCGGCTGGGGGCACAGAGCCTTACGTGGTCAAAGAGTGGCAGGAGCGCCTCAGCCAGCTGCAGGGCAATGCAATGGGGCTGGGTATCAGCCTCTTCGTGTCCAAGACTATAAAGCAGAGCACCGTGACTGTCATCCGAACTCTTTCTCCATCTGCATCCTGCAGGAGCTCCACAAGCCTTTCAGTCAGGCTCCGCATTTTTTCAGTCTGTGCAGAACAGAAGTCTATGAAATGCCACCTTGCTGCTGCCACGGGGTCAAGAGGCCAAAGGCCTGTCCCAAAGCACTCAGGCAGCTGAAGCGGGAGCTAGGAGAGCTGGCAGCAGCTGCCTTTTTGCCCGAAGCCCAGCCAAACCCATGTGACTGCATTCCCCAGTGCAGCTTCTGCCACTGCCCACTTGTCACCATTGAGGGTTTGTCAGTAAGCTGAAGAAGGGCCCTGAGTGCCAGGTGATGCCTCTTCCTGCACTCGCTTTGCAGGTGCATTGACAAGATTTCCAGGACTCTGTTGGCACCTGGAAGCTCTCAGCAATGCAGGCAGCAACACACGGGCACGAGGACACAGATGGCGCTTCCTTGGCTTGGGACAGAGGTTGTGCCTTCAGCACAGGCCAAGGGCCTCTGGCCACTTTCCCTGCACCACTGCACGCCTGGGCAGCTTGCCGAGCACAAGCACCCTTTTCACCCTCTTCCCCTATGCCCTGTGCACCATGCGCAGCAAAAGAAAAGTCTTGGGAGTCTGTGTATTGTAACACATCCTATATTTATATACTACAGAAGAAGGAAAAAAGGAAAATAACAATATTTAAGAAAAGCAAAATGCCTGCCAGCTCATGTGGCCCCTGCAGACAGAGCCTGCCGGATCAGTTCCCGCCACAGCTGCAGCAGCATAGGCAGCTGAGGCTCGATAGACGAGGCTGTGATCTCCATGCCCTGCGGAGCTGATCTCGCAGCCTCTGGAACATGGAGATCGGAGCAGGGTCTCCTGCAATCAACAGGTGAAATGTGTGGAGAGCAAGGCTTCTGATCTCCAGGCTGATGTCATTCCTCATTTCTGCCAGGGCTGGAAGAGAGACAAACAGAGCCACAGTCAGATCCCAGTCCTACGAGGACCCACGGAGAGGCACCTGCCAGGGCCATTCCAGCCGGCTCTTGCCATGGGCAGCAGGGAGCAGGGATCAGCTCGAAGCTGCTGGCCACGAATGCCCCGTGTGCCCCTGAAGTCTCTGTGTGCTCTGCCCACACCGCCCCCCATCTGCAGAGGGAACAGAGCCCTCCGCAGCCAGGCCAGGGATTGCAGCTCCCCCCGCCAGCCCCGCTGACAGCCCGCTGCCCTCACTCACATTGGTAGATCTGCAGCTCTTCCTTCTGCCCCATCAGGAGCCGCCCGGCAATCCCTGGGAACACAGAGCCTGTCAGGTCCCCGGCAGCACAGCTCCCTGCCAGCTGCGCTGCCAGCCCTGGGGCCACACGCCCTCCCGCCCCGGCAGGGCTCCGCCCCAGCCCTTGCCTCATCCTGACTCAGCCCAAGGGCACGGCTGCCAGAAGTCGACAGCAGTCCTGAGGGCAGCCGGGGCTCCAGGGCGCCGGGCCCGGGTGCCGCTGCCGGGGCAGCAGCCGGGGCCGGGGCCGAGCTGCGGTGGGGAGGGATTCCGGGCTTGTGGCTCACCGATGAACCTGACGGCCACTGCTCGCAGGGCCTCCTGTGGGTGCTGCAAGTACCGCAGGGCCTGGTGCAGGTGCTCGGCCGCTCGGCTCTCGTCCTGTGCCAGCTGGAGAGAGCGGCAGGAGGGAAGCTTGGCGCGGGCTCTGCCCCTCGGCCGGGCGCTGCCTGCGGCCAGCCCCGACCTCCCGTGCCCGCCCAGCCCTGAGGCACCGGGCAGCAGCCGCTGGCGCCGGGCTCTGGAGGGGTCAGAGGGCTGGCTGCTGCCCGGGGAGGCGCGGTGCCGGCCCGCCCCGCAGCCCCAGTGACTCGGGGCTCCATTGGCACCTGTCTCGGGGCCACAGGAGCCTGGAGAAGAAGTCGTGAGGCCCCGGCTGCGGCACTGGGCCGGGGCCCAGCTGCCAGCCCCATACACCGAGCGCCGGGGCCAGGGGGCTTCTCCTGGCTGAGGCTGGGCCTTCCAGGCCGTCCTTACCAGGACTTCAGCGAACTTCCACAGTTGCTTATCCTTCACAGGATTTGCAAGATCTCTCCTCTTCAGGAACTTGGCCATGCTAAGCAGTGCTCTCTGAGAAGCCTGGAGAGCAGCAGAGACCCGCAGATGGCCCCACAAGCCAGGGCACAGGAGCCGCATTCGTGTGCCAAGGCCTGCAGGTGGCTGCAGCCGGCAAGGTGCCAGGCCTGCAGGAGGCAGCCGAGCCCCCTCCCCGGGTGACAGCAGCAGCCCGGGAGTCCTCACCTGTGCTACACGCTGGTTCTCGTCATGGCAGTGGAAGAAGAGTGGCAGCAGGCTCTGGTGCACGTGTGACTTCAGGGCCTCTTTTTCCTTTTCCACGCGAACAGTCACCAGTGTTCGGAAGAGCAAGATGGACACCAGCTGCAGCTGGCTATTATCCTATATGAAAGGAAGAGAAAAAAACCTCAGCCCTGTCGGCACGGGGCTCAGCAGAGCACAGGCCTGCAAATGCCCAGGGCATCAAGTGTCCAGGCAGCAGCCAGTGGCCTCGGCTGGGGGCACAGAGCCTTACGTGGTCAAAGAGTGGCAGGAGCGCCTCAGCCAGCTGCAGGGCAATGCAATGGGGCTGGGTATCAGCCTCTTCGTGTCCAAGACTATAAAGCAGAGCACCGTGACTGTCATCCGAACTCTTTCTCCATCTGCATCCTGCAGGAGCTCCACAAGCCTTTCAGTCAGGCTCCGCATTTTTTCAGTCTGTGCAGAACAGAAGTCTATGAAATGCCACCTTGCTGCTGCCACGGGGTCAAGAGGCCAAAGGCCTGTCCCAAAGCACTCAGGCAGCTGAAGCGGGAGCTAGGAGAGCTGGCAGCAGCTGCCTTTTTGCCCGAAGCCCAGCCAAACCCATGTGACTGCATTCCCCAGTGCAGCTTCTGCCACTGCCCACTTGTCACCGTTGAGGGTTTGTCAGTAAGCTGAAGAAGGGCCCTGAGTGCCAGGTGATGCCTCTTCCTGCACTCGCTTTGCAGGTGCATTGACAAGATTTCCAGGACTCTGTTAGCACCTGGAAGCTCTCAGCAACGCAGGCAGCAACACACGGGCACGAGGACACAGATGGCGCTTCCTTGGCTTGGGACAGAGGTTGTGCCTTCAGCACAGGCCAAGGGCCTCTGGCCACTTTCCCTGTACCACTGCACGCCTGGGCAGCTTGCCGAGCACAAGCACCCTTTTCACCCTCTTCCCCTATGCCCTGTGCACCATGCGCAGCAAAAGAAAAGTCTTGGGAGTCTGTGTATTGTAACACATCCTATATTTATATACTACAGAAGAAGGAAAAAAGGAAAATAACAATATTTAAGAAAAGCAAAATGCCTGCCAGCTCATGTGGCCCCTGCAGACAGAGCCTGCCGGATCAGTTCCCGCCACAGCTGCAGCAGCATAGGCAGCTGAGGCTCGATAGACGAGGCTGTGATCTCCATGCCCTGCGGAGCTGATCTCGCAGCCTCTGGAACATGGAGATCGGAGCAGGGTCTCCTGCAATCAACAGGTGAAATGTGTGGAGAGCAAGGCTTCTGATCTCCAGGCTGATGTCATTCCTCATTTCTGCCAGGGCTGGAAGAGAGACAAACAGAGCCACAGTCAGATCCCAGTCCTACGAGGACCCACGGAGAGGCACCTGCCAGGGCCATTCCAGCCGGCTCTTGCCATGGGCAGCAGGGAGCAGGGATCAGCTCGAAGCTGCTGGCCACGAATGCCCCGTGTGCCCCTGAAGTCTCTGTGTGCTCTGCCCACACCGCCCCCCATCTGCAGAGGGAGCAGAGCCCTCCGCAGCCAGGCCAGGGATTGCAGCTCCCCCCGCCAGCCCCGCTGACAGCCCGCTGCCCTCACTCACATTGGTAGATCTGCAGCTCTTCCTTCTGCCCCATCAGGAGCCGCCCGGCAATCCCTGGGAACACAGAGCCTGTCAGGTCCCCGGCAGCACAGCTCCCTGCCAGCGGCGCTGCCAGCCCTGGGGCCACACGCCCTCCTGCCCCGGCAGGGCTCCGCCCCAGCCCTTGCCTCATCCTGACTCAGCCCAAGGGCACGGCTGCCAGAAGTCGACAGCAGTCCTGAGGGCAGCCGGGGCTCCAGGGCGCCGGGCCCGGTTGCCGCTGCCGCGGCAGCAGCCGGGGCCGGGGCCGAGCTGCGGCAGGGAGGGATTCCGGGCTTGTGGCTCACCGATGAACCTGACGGCCACTGCTCGCAGGGCCTCCTGTGGGTGCTGCAAGTACCGCAGGGCCTGGTGCAGGTACTCGGCCGCTCGGCTCTCGTCCTGTGCCAGCTGGAGAGAGCGGCAGGAGGGAAGCTTGGCGCGGGCTCTGCCCCTCGGCCGGGCGCTGCCTGCGGCCAGCCCCGACCTCCCGTGCCCGCCCAGCCCTGAGGCACCGGGCAGCAGCCGCTGGCGCCGGGCTCTGGAGGGGTCAGAGGGCTGGCTGCTGCCCGGGGAGGCGCGGTGCCGGCCCGCCCCGCAGCCCCAGTGACTCGGGGCTCCATTGGCACCTGTCTCGGGGCCACAGGAGCCTGGAGAAGAAGTCGTGAGGCCCCGGCTGCGGCACTGGGCCGGGGCCCAGCTGCCAGCCCCATACACCGAGCGCCGGGGCCAGGGGGCTTCTCCAGGCTGAGGCTGGGCCTTCCAGGCCGTCCTTACCAGGACTTCAGCGAACTTCCACAGTTGCTTATCCTTCACAGGATTTGCAAGATCTCTCCTCTTCAGGAACTTGGCCATGCTAAGCAGTGCTCTCTGAGAAGCCTGGAGAGCAGCAGAGACCCGCAGATGGCCCCACAAGCCAGGGCACAGGAGCCGCATTCGTGTGCCAAGGCCTGCAGGTGGCTGCAGCCGGCAAGGTGCCAGGCCTGCAGGAGGCAGCCGAGCCCCCTCCCCGGGTGACAGCAGCAGCCCGGGAGTCCTCACCTGTGCTACACGCTGGTTCTCGTCATGGCAGTGGAAGAAGAGTGGCAGCAGGCTCTGGTGCACGTGTGACTTCAGGGCCTCTTTTTCCTTTTCCACGCGAACAGTCACCAGTGTTCGGAAGAGCAAGATGGACACCAGCTGCAGCTGGCTATTATCCTATATGAAAGGAAGAGAAAAAAACCTCAGCCCTGTCGGCACGGGGCTCAGCAGAGCACAGGCCTGCAAATGCCCAGGGCATCAAGTGTCCAGGCAGCAGCCAGTGGCCTCGGCTGGGGGCACAGAGCCTTACGTGGTCAAAGAGTGGCAGGAGCGCCTCAGCCAGCTGCAGGGCAATGCAATGGGGCTGGGTATCAGCCTCTTCGTGTCCAAGACTATAAAGCAGAGCACCGTGACTGTCATCCGAACTCTTTCTCCATCTGCATCCTGCAGGAGCTCCACAAGCCTTTCAGTCAGGCTCCGCATTTTTTCAGTCTGTGCAGAACAGAAGTCTATGAAATGCCACCTTGCTGCTGCCACGGGGTCAAGAGGCCAAAGGCCTGTCCCAAAGCACTCAGGCAGCTGAAGCGGGAGCTAGGAGAGCTGGCAGCAGCTGCCTTTTTGCCCGAAGCCCAGCCAAACCCATGTGACTGCATTCCCCAGTGCAGCTTCTGCCACTGCCCACTTGTCACCGTTGAGGGTTTGTCAGTAAGCTGAAGAAGGGCCCTGAGTGCCAGGTGATGCCTCTTCCTGCACTCGCTTTGCAGGTGCATTGACAAGATTTCCAGGACTCTGTTAGCACCTGGAAGCTCTCAGCAATGCAGGCAGCAACACACGGGCACGAGGACACAGATGGCGCTTCCTTGGCTTGGGACAGAGGTTGTGCCTTCAGCACAGGCCAAGGGCCTCTGGCCACTTTCCCTGTACCACTGCACGCCTGGGCAGCTTGCCGAGCACAAGCACCCTTTTCACCCTCTTCCCCTATGCCCTGTGCACCATGCGCAGCAAAAGAAAAGTCTTGGGAGTCTGTGTATTGTAACACATCCTATATTTATATACTACAGAAGAAGGAAAAAAGGAAAATAACAATATTTAAGAAAAGCAAAATGCCTGCCAGCTCATGTGGCCCCTGCAGACAGAGCCTGCCGGATCAGTTCCCGCCACAGCTGCAGCAGCATAGGCAGCTGAGGCTCGATAGACGAGGCTGTGATCTCCATGCCCTGCGGAGCTGATCTCGCAGCCTCTGGAACATGGAGATCGGAGCAGGGTCTCCTGCAATCAACAGGTGAAATGTGTGGAGAGCAAGGCTTCTGATCTCCAGGCTGATGTCATTCCTCATTTCTGCCAGGGCTGGAAGAGAGACAAACAGAGCCACAGTCAGATCCCAGTCCTACGAGGACCCACGGAGAGGCACCTGCCAGGGCCATTCCAGCCGGCTCTTGCCATGGGCAGCAGGGAGCAGGGATCAGCTCGAAGCTGCTGGCCACGAATGCCCCGTGTGCCCCTGAAGTCTCTGTGTGCTCTGCCCACACCGCCCCCCATCTGCAGAGGGAGCAGAGCCCTCCGCAGCCAGGCCAGGGATTGCAGCTCCCCCCGCCAGCCCCGCTGACAGCCCGCTGCCCTCACTCACATTGGTAGATCTGCAGCTCTTCCTTCTGCCCCATCAGGAGCCGCCCGGCAATCCCTGGGAACACAGAGCCTGTCAGGTCCCCGGCAGCACAGCTCCCTGCCAGCGGCGCTGCCAGCCCTGGGGCCACACGCCCTCCTGCCCCGGCAGGGCTCCGCCCCAGCCCTTGCCTCATCCTGACTCAGCCCAAGGACACGGCTGCCAGAGGTCGACAGCAGTCCTGAGGGCAGCCGGGGCTCCAGGGCGCCGGGCCCGGTTGCCGCTGCCGCGGCAGCAGCCGGGGCCGGGGCCGAGCTGCGGCAGGGAGGGATTCCGGGCTTGTGGCTCACCGATGAACCTGACGGCCACTGCTCGCAGGGCCTCCTGTGGGTGCTGCAAGTACCGCAGGGCCTGGTGCAGGTACTCGGCCGCTCGGCTCTCGTCCTGTGCCAGCTGGAGAGAGCGGCAGGAGGGAAGCTTGGCGCGGGCTCTGCCCCTCGGCCGGGCGCTGCCTGCGGCCAGCCCCGACCTCCCGTGCCCGCCCAGCCCTGAGGCACCGGGCAGCAGCCGCTGGCGCCGGGCTCTGGAGGGGTCAGAGGGCTGGCTGCTGCCCGGGGAGGCGCGGTGCCGGCCCGCCCCGCAGCCCCAGTGACTCGGGGCTCCATTGGCACCTGTCTCGGGGCCACAGGAGCCTGGAGAAGAAGTCGTGAGGCCCCGGCTGCGGCACTGGGCCGGGGCCCAGCTGCCAGCCCCATACACCGAGCGCCGGGGCCAGGGGGCTTCTCCAGGCTGAGGCTGGGCCTTCCAGGCCGTCCTTACCAGGACTTCAGCGAACTTCCACAGTTGCTTATCCTTCACAGGATTTGCAAGATCTCTCCTCTTCAGGAACTTGGCCATGCTAAGCAGTGCTCTCTGAGAAGCCTGGAGAGCAGCAGAGACCCGCAGATGGCCCCACAAGCCAGGGCACAGGAGCCGCATTCGTGTGCCAAGGCCTGCAGGTGGCTGCAGCCGGCAAGGTGCCAGGCCTGCAGGAGGCAGCCGAGCCCCCTCCCCGGGTGACAGCAGCAGCCCGGGAGTCCTCACCTGTGCTACACGCTGGTTCTCGTCATGGCAGTGGAAGAAGAGTGGCAGCAGGCTCTGGTGCACGTGTGACTTCAGGGCCTCTTTTTCCTTTTCCACGCGAACAGTCACCAGTGTTCGGAAGAGCAAGATGGACACCAGCTGCAGCTGGCTATTATCCTATATGAAAGGAAGAGAAAAAAAACCTCAGCCCTGTCGGCACGGGGCTCAGCAGAGCACAGGCCTGCAAATGCCCAGGGCATCAAGTGTCCAGGCAGCAGCCAGTGGCCTCGGCTGGGGGCACAGAGCCTTACGTGGTCAAAGAGTGGCAGGAGCGCCTCAGCCAGCTGCAGGGCAATGCAATGGGGCTGGGTATCAGCCTCTTCGTGTCCAAGACTATAAAGCAGAGCACCGTGACTGTCATCCGAACTCTTTCTCCATCTGCATCCTGCAGGAGCTCCACAAGCCTTTCAGTCAGGCTCCGCATTTTTTCAGTCTGTGCAGAACAGAAGTCTATGAAATGCCACCTTGCTGCTGCCACGGGGTCAAGAGGCCAAAGGCCTGTCCCAAAGCACTCAGGCAGCTGAAGCGGGAGCTAGGAGAGCTGGCAGCAGCTGCCTTTTTGCCCGAAGCCCAGCCAAACCCATGTGACTGCATTCCCCAGTGCAGCTTCTGCCACTGCCCACTTGTCACCGTTGAGGGTTTGTCAGTAAGCTGAAGAAGGGCCCTGAGTGCCAGGTGATGCCTCTTCCTGCACTCGCTTTGCAGGTGCATTGACAAGATTTCCAGGACTCTGTTAGCACCTGGAAGCTCTCAGCAACGCAGGCAGCAACACACGGGCACGAGGACACAGATGGCGCTTCCTTGGCTTGGGACAGAGGTTGTGCCTTCAGCACAGGCCAAGGGCCTCTGGCCACTTTCCCTGTACCACTGCACGCCTGGGCAGCTTGCCGAGCACAAGCACCCTTTTCACCCTCTTCCCCTATGCCCTGTGCACCATGCGCAGCAAAAGAAAAGTCTTGGGAGTCTGTGTATTGTAACACATCCTATATTTATATACTACAGAAGAAGGAAAAAAGGAAAATAACAATATTTAAGAAAAGCAAAATGCCTGCCAGCTCATGTGGCCCCTGCAGACAGAGCCTGCCGGATCAGTTCCCGCCACAGCTGCAGCAGCATAGGCAGCTGAGGCTCGATAGACGAGGCTGTGATCTCCATGCCCTGCGGAGCTGATCTCGCAGCCTCTGGAACATGGAGATCGGAGCAGGGTCTCCTGCAATCAACAGGTGAAATGTGTGGAGAGCAAGGCTTCTGATCTCCAGGCTGATGTCATTCCTCATTTCTGCCAGGGCTGGAAGAGAGACAAACAGAGCCACAGTCAGATCCCAGTCCTACGAGGACCCACGGAGAGGCACCTGCCAGGGCCATTCCAGCCGGCTCTTGCCATGGGCAGCAGGGAGCAGGGATCAGCTCGAAGCTGCTGGCCACGAATGCCCCGTGTGCCCCTGAAGTCTCTGTGTGCTCTGCCCACACCGCCCCCCATCTGCAGAGGGAGCAGAGCCCTCCGCAGCCAGGCCAGGGATTGCAGCTCCCCCCGCCAGCCCCGCTGACAGCCCGCTGCCCTCACTCACATTGGTAGATCTGCAGCTCTTCCTTCTGCCCCATCAGGAGCCGCCCGGCAATCCCTGGGAACACAGAGCCTGTCAGGTCCCCGGCAGCACAGCTCCCTGCCAGCTGCGCTGCCAGCCCTGGGGCCACACGCCCTCCCGCCCCGGCAGGGCTCCGCCCCAGCCCTTGCCTCATCCTGACTCAGCCCAAGGGCACGGCTGCCAGAAGTCGACAGCAGTCCTGAGGGCAGCCGGGGCTCCAGGGCGCCGGGCCCGGGTGCCGCTGCCGGGGCAGCAGCCGGGGCCGGGGCCGAGCTGCGGTGGGGAGGGATTCCGGGCTTGTGGCTCACCGATGAACCTGACGGCCACTGCTCGCAGGGCCTCCTGTGGGTGCTGCAAGTACCGCAGGGCCTGGTGCAGGTGCTCGGCCGCTCGGCTCTCGTCCTGTGCCAGCTGGAGAGAGCGGCAGGAGGGAAGCTTGGCGCGGGCTCTGCCCCTCGGCCGGGCGCTGCCTGCGGCCAGCCCCGACCTCCCGTGCCCGCCCAGCCCTGAGGCACCGGGCAGCAGCCGCTGGCGCCGGGCTCTGGAGGGGTCAGAGGGCTGGCTGCTGCCCGGGGAGGCGCGGTGCCGGCCCGCCCCGCAGCCCCAGTGACTCGGGGCTCCATTGGCACCTGTCTCGGGGCCACAGGAGCCTGGAGAAGAAGTCGTGAGGCCCCGGCTGCGGCACTGGGCCGGGGCCCAGCTGCCAGCCCCATACACCGAGCGCCGGGGCCAGGGGGCTTCTCCAGGCTGAGGCTGGGCCTTCCAGGCCGTCCTTACCAGGACTTCAGCGAACTTCCACAGTTGCTTATCCTTCACAGGATTTGCAAGATCTCTCCTCTTCAGGAACTTGGCCATGCTAAGCAGTGCTCTCTGAGAAGCCTGGAGAGCAGCAGAGACCCGCAGATGGCCCCACAAGCCAGGGCACAGGAGCCGCATTCGTGTGCCAAGGCCTGCAGGTGGCTGCAGCCGGCAAGGTGCCAGGCCTGCAGGAGGCAGCCGAGCCCCCTCCCCGGGTGACAGCAGCAGCCCGGGAGTCCTCACCTGTGCCACCTGCTGGTTCTCGTCATGGCAGTGGAAGAAGAGTGGCAGCAGGCTCTGGTGCACGTGTGACTTCAGGGCCTCTTTTTCCTTTTCCACGCGAACAGTCACCAGTGTTCGGAAGAGCAAGATGGACACCAGCTGCAGCTGGCTATTATCCTATATGAAAGGAAGAGAAAAAAACCTCAGCCCTGTCGGCACGGGGCTCAGCAGAGCACAGGCCTGCAAATGCCCAGGGCATCAAGTGTCCAGGCAGCAGCCAGTGGCCTCGGCTGGGGGCACAGAGCCTTACGTGGTCAAAGAGTGGCAGGAGCGCCTCAGCCAGCTGCAGGGCAATGCAATGGGGCTGGGTATCAGCCTCTTTGTGTCCAAGACTATAAAGCAGAGCACCGTGACTGTCATCCGAACTCTTTCTCCATCTGCATCCTGCAGGAGCTCCACAAGCCTTTCAGTCAGGCTCCGCATTTTTTCAGTCTGTGCAGAACAGAAGTCTATGAAATGCCACCTTGCTGCTGCCACGGGGTCAAGAGGCCAAAGGCCTGTCCCAAAGCACTCAGGCAGCTGAAGCGGGAGCTAGGAGAGCTGGCAGCAGCTGCCTTTTTGCCCGAAGCCCAGCCAAACCCATGTGACTGCATTCCCCAGTGCAGCTTCTGCCACTGCCCACTTGTCACCGTTGAGGGTTTGTCAGTAAGCTGAAGAAGGGCCCTGAGTGCCAGGTGATGCCTCTTCCTGCACTCGCTTTGCAGGTGCATTGACAAGATTTCCAGGACTCTGTTAGCACCTGGAAGCTCTCAGCAACGCAGGCAGCAACACACGGGCACGAGGACACAGATGGCGCTTCCTTGGCTTGGGACAGAGGTTGTGCCTTCAGCACAGGCCAAGGGCCTCTGGCCACTTTCCCTGTACCACTGCACGCCTGGGCAGCTTGCCGAGCACAAGCACCCTTTTCACCCTCTTCCCCTATGCCCTGTGCACCATGCGCAGCAAAAGAAAAGTCTTGGGAGTCTGTGTATTGTAACACATCCTATATTTATATACTACAGAAGAAGGAAAAAAGGAAAATAACAATATTTAAGAAAAGCAAAATGCCTGCCAGCTCATGTGGCCCCTGCAGACAGAGCCTGCCGGATCAGTTCCCGCCACAGCTGCAGCAGCATAGGCAGCTGAGGCTCGATAGACGAGGCTGTGATCTCCATGCCCTGCGGAGCTGATCTCGCAGCCTCTGGAACATGGAGATCGGAGCAGGGTCTCCTGCAATCAACAGGTGAAATGTGTGGAGAGCAAGGCTTCTGATCTCCAGGCTGATGTCATTCCTCATTTCTGCCAGGGCTGGAAGAGAGACAAACAGAGCCACAGTCAGATCCCAGTCCTACGAGGACCCACGGAGAGGCACCTGCCAGGGCCATTCCAGCCGGCTCTTGCCATGGGCAGCAGGGAGCAGGGATCAGCTCGAAGCTGCTGGCCACGAATGCCCCGTGTGCCCCTGAAGTCTCTGTGTGCTCTGCCCACACCGCCCCCCATCTGCAGAGGGAGCAGAGCCCTCCGCAGCCAGGCCAGGGATTGCAGCTCCCCCCGCCAGCCCCGCTGACAGCCCGCTGCCCTCACTCACATTGGTAGATCTGCAGCTCTTCCTTCTGCCCCATCAGGAGCCGCCCGGCAATCCCTGGGAACACAGAGCCTGTCAGGTCCCCGGCAGCACAGCTCCCTGCCAGCGGCGCTGCCAGCCCTGGGGCCACACGCCCTCCTGCCCCGGCAGGGCTCCGCCCCAGCCCTTGCCTCATCCTGACTCAGCCCAAGGACACGGCTGCCAGAGGTCGACAGCAGTCCTGAGGGCAGCCGGGGCTCCAGGGCGCCGGGCCCGGTTGCCGCTGCCGCGGCAGCAGCCGGGGCCGGGGCCGAGCTGCGGCAGGGAGGGATTCCGGGCTTGTGGCTCACCGATGAACCTGACGGCCACTGCTCGCAGGGCCTCCTGTGGGTGCTGCAAGTACCGCAGGGCCTGGTGCAGGTACTCGGCCGCTCGGCTCTCGTCCTGTGCCAGCTGGAGAGAGCGGCAGGAGGGAAGCTTGGCGCGGGCTCTGCCCCTCGGCCGGGCGCTGCCTGCGGCCAGCCCCGACCTCCCGTGCCCGCCCAGCCCTGAGGCACCGGGCAGCAGCCGCTGGCGCCGGGCTCTGGAGGGGTCAGAGGGCTGGCTGCTGCCCGGGGAGGCGCGGTGCCGGCCCGCCCCGCAGCCCCAGTGACTCGGGGCTCCATTGGCACCTGTCTCGGGGCCACAGGAGCCTGGAGAAGAAGTCGTGAGGCCCCGGCTGCGGCACTGGGCCGGGGCCCAGCTGCCAGCCCCATACACCGAGCGCCGGGGCCAGGGGGCTTCTCCAGGCTGAGGCTGGGCCTTCCAGGCCGTCCTTACCAGGACTTCAGCGAACTTCCACAGTTGCTTATCCTTCACAGGATTTGCAAGATCTCTCCTCTTCAGGAACTTGGCCATGCTAAGCAGTGCTCTCTGAGAAGCCTGGAGAGCAGCAGAGACCCGCAGATGGCCCCACAAGCCAGGGCACAGGAGCCGCATTCGTGTGCCAAGGCCTGCAGGTGGCTGCAGCCGGCAAGGTGCCAGGCCTGCAGGAGGCAGCCGAGCCCCCTCCCCGGGTGACAGCAGCAGCCCGGGAGTCCTCACCTGTGCCACCTGCTGGTTCTCGTCATGGCAGTGGAAGAAGAGTGGCAGCAGGCTCTGGTGCACGTGTGACTTCAGGGCCTCTTTTTCCTTTTCCACGCGAACAGTCACCAGTGTTCGGAAGAGCAAGATGGACACCAGCTGCAGCTGGCTATTATCCTATATGAAAGGAAGAGAAAAAAACTTCAGCCCTGTCGGCACGGGGCTCAGCAGAGCACAGGCCTGCAAATGCCCAGGGCATCAAGTGTCCAGGCAGCAGCCAGTGGCCTCGGCTGGGGGCACAGAGCCTTACGTGGTCAAAGAGTGGCAGGAGCGCCTCAGCCAGCTGCAGGGCAATGCAATGGGGCTGGGTATCAGCCTCTTTGTGTCCAAGACTATAAAGCAGAGCACCGTGACTGTCATCCGAACTCTTTCTCCATCTGCATCCTGCAGGAGCTCCACAAGCCTTTCAGTCAGGCTCCGCATTTTTTCAGTCTGTGCAGAACAGAAGTCTATGAAATGCCACCTTGCTGCTGCCACGGGGTCAAGAGGCCAAAGGCCTGTCCCAAAGCACTCAGGCAGCTGAAGCGGGAGCTAGGAGAGCTGGCAGCAGCTGCCTTTTTGCCCGAAGCCCAGCCAAACCCATGTGACTGCATTCCCCAGTGCAGCTTCTGCCACTGCCCACTTGTCACCGTTGAGGGTTTGTCAGTAAGCTGAAGAAGGGCCCTGAGTGCCAGGTGATGCCTCTTCCTGCACTCGCTTTGCAGGTGCATTGACAAGATTTCCAGGACTCTGTTAGCACCTGGAAGCTCTCAGCAACGCAGGCAGCAACACACGGGCACGAGGACACAGATGGCGCTTCCTTGGCTTGGGACAGAGGTTGTGCCTTCAGCACAGGCCAAGGGCCTCTGGCCACTTTCCCTGTACCACTGCACGCCTGGGCAGCTTGCCGAGCACAAGCACCCTTTTCACCCTCTTCCCCTATGCCCTGTGCACCATGCGCAGCAAAAGAAAAGTCTTGGGAGTCTGTGTATTGTTACACATCCTATATTTATATACTACAGAAGAAGGAAAAAAGGAAAATAACAATATTTAAGAAAAGCAAAATGCCTGCCAGCTCATGTGGCCCCTGCAGACAGAGCCTGCCGGATCAGTTCCCACCACAGCTGCAGCAGCATAGGCAGCTGAGGCTCGATAGACGAGGCTGTGATCTCCATGCCCTGCGGAGCTGATCTCGCAGCCTCTGGAACATGGAGATCGGAGCAGGGTCTCCTGCAATCAACAGGTGAAATGTGTGGAGAGCAAGGCTTCTGATCTCCAGGCTGATGTCATTCCTCATTTCTGCCAGGGCTGGAAGAGAGACAAACAGAGCCACAGTCAGATCCCAGTCCTACGAGGACCCACGGAGAGGCACCTGCCAGGGCCATTCCAGCCGGCTCTTGCCATGGGCAGCAGGGAGCAGGGATCAGCTCGAAGCTGCTGGCCACGAATGCCCCGTGTGCCCCTGAAGTCTCTGTGTGCTCTGCCCACACCGCCCCCCATCTGCAGAGGGAGCAGAGCCCTCCGCAGCCAGGCCAGGGATTGCAGCTCCCCCCGCCAGCCCCGCTGACAGCCCGCTGCCCTCACTCACATTGGTAGATCTGCAGCTCTTCCTTCTGCCCCATCAGGAGCCGCCCGGCAATCCCTGGGAACACAGAGCCTGTCAGGTCCCCGGCAGCACAGCTCCCTGCCAGCTGCGCTGCCAGCCCTGGGGCCACACGCCCTCCCGCCCCGGCAGGGCTCCGCCCCAGCCCTTGCCTCATCCTGACTCAGCCCAAGGGCACGGCTGCCAGAAGTCGACAGCAGTCCTGAGGGCAGCCGGGGCTCCAGGGCGCCGGGCCCGGGTGCCGCTGCCGGGGCAGCAGCCGGGGCCGGGGCCGAGCTGCGGTGGGGAGGGATTCCGGGCTTGTGGCTCACCGATGAACCTGACGGCCACTGCTCGCAGGGCCTCCTGTGGGTGCTGCAAGTACCGCAGGGCCTGGTGCAGGTGCTCGGCCGCTCGGCTCTCGTCCTGTGCCAGCTGGAGAGAGCGGCAGGAGGGAAGCTTGGCGCGGGCTCTGCCCCTCGGCCGGGCGCTGCCTGCGGCCAGCCCCGACCTCCCGTGCCCGCCCAGCCCTGAGGCACCGGGCAGCAGCCGCTGGCGCCGGGCTCTGGAGGGGTCAGAGGGCTGGCTGCTGCCCGGGGAGGCGCGGTGCCGGCCCGCCCCGCAGCCCCAGTGACTCGGGGCTCCATTGGCACCTGTCTCGGGGCCACAGGAGCCTGGAGAAGAAGTCGTGAGGCCCCGGCTGCGGCACTGGGCCGGGGCCCAGCTGCCAGCCCCATACACCGAGCGCCGGGGCCAGGGGGCTTCTCCAGGCTGAGGCTGGGCCTTCCAGGCCGTCCTTACCAGGACTTCAGCGAACTTCCACAGTTGCTTATCCTTCACAGGATTTGCAAGATCTCTCCTCTTCAGGAACTTGGCCATGCTAAGCAGTGCTCTCTGAGAAGCCTGGAGAGCAGCAGAGACCCGCAGATGGCCCCACAAGCCAGGGCACAGGAGCCGCATTCGTGTGCCAAGGCCTGCAGGTGGCTGCAGCCGGCAAGGTGCCAGGCCTGCAGGAGGCAGCCGAGCCCCCTCCCCGGGTGACAGCAGCAGCCCGGGAGTCCTCACCTGTGCTACACGCTGGTTCTCATCATGGCAGTGGAAGAAGAGTGGCAGCAGGCTCTGGTGCACGTGTGACTTCAGGGCCTCTTTTTCCTTTTCCACGCGAACAGTCACCAGTGTTCGGAAGAGCAAGATGGACACCAGCTGCAGCTGGCTATTATCCTATATGAAAGGAAGAGAAAAAAACCTCAGCCCTGTCGGCACGGGGCTCAGCAGAGCACAGGCCTGCAAATGCCCAGGGCATCAAGTGTCCAGGCAGCAGCCAGTGGCCTCGGCTGGGGGCACAGAGCCTTACGTGGTCAAAGAGTGGCAGGAGCGCCTCAGCCAGCTGCAGGGCAATGCAATGGGGCTGGGTATCAGCCTCTTCGTGTCCAAGACTATAAAGCAGAGCACCGTGACTGTCATCCGAACTCTTTCTCCATCTGCATCCTGCAGGAGCTCCACAAGCCTTTCAGTCAGGCTCCGCATTTTTTCAGTCTGTGCAGAACAGAAGTCTATGAAATGCCACCTTGCTGCTGCCACGGGGTCAAGAGGCCAAAGGCCTGTCCCAAAGCACTCAGGCAGCTGAAGCGGGAGCTAGGAGAGCTGGCAGCAGCTGCCTTTTTGCCCGAAGCCCAGCCAAACCCATGTGACTGCATTCCCCAGTGCAGCTTCTGCCACTGCCCACTTGTCACCGTTGAGGGTTTGTCAGTAAGCTGAAGAAGGGCCCTGAGTGCCAGGTGATGCCTCTTCCTGCACTCGCTTTGCAGGTGCATTGACAAGATTTCCAGGACTCTGTTAGCACCTGGAAGCTCTCAGCAACGCAGGCAGCAACACACGGGCACGAGGACACAGATGGCGCTTCCTTGGCTTGGGACAGAGGTTGTGCCTTCAGCACAGGCCAAGGGCCTCTGGCCACTTTCCCTGTACCACTGCACGCCTGGGCAGCTTGCCGAGCACAAGCACCCTTTTCACCCTCTTCCCCTATGCCCTGTGCACCATGCGCAGCAAAAGAAAAGTCTTGGGAGTCTGTGTATTGTAACACATCCTATATTTATATACTACAGAAGAAGGAAAAAAGGAAAATAACAATATTTAAGAAAAGCAAAATGCCTGCCAGCTCATGTGGCCCCTGCAGACAGAGCCTGCCGGATCAGTTCCCGCCACAGCTGCAGCAGCATAGGCAGCTGAGGCTCGATAGACGAGGCTGTGATCTCCATGCCCTGCGGAGCTGATCTCGCAGCCTCTGGAACATGGAGATCGGAGCAGGGTCTCCTGCAATCAACAGGTGAAATGTGTGGAGAGCAAGGCTTCTGATCTCCAGGCTGATGTCATTCCTCATTTCTGCCAGGGCTGGAAGAGAGACAAACAGAGCCACAGTCAGATCCCAGTCCTACGAGGACCCACGGAGAGGCACCTGCCAGGGCCATTCCAGCCGGCTCTTGCCATGGGCAGCAGGGAGCAGGGATCAGCTCGAAGCTGCTGGCCACGAATGCCCCGTGTGCCCCTGAAGTCTCTGTGTGCTCTGCCCACACCGCCCCCCATCTGCAGAGGGAGCAGAGCCCTCCGCAGCCAGGCCAGGGATTGCAGCTCCCCCCGCCAGCCCCGCTGACAGCCCGCTGCCCTCACTCACATTGGTAGATCTGCAGCTCTTCCTTCTGCCCCATCAGGAGCCGCCCGGCAATCCCTGGGAACACAGAGCCTGTCAGGTCCCCGGCAGCACAGCTCCCTGCCAGCGGCGCTGCCAGCCCTGGGGCCACACGCCCTCCTGCCCCGGCAGGGCTCCGCCCCAGCCCTTGCCTCATCCTGACTCAGCCCAAGGACACGGCTGCCAGAGGTCGACAGCAGTCCTGAGGGCAGCCGGGGCTCCAGGGCGCCGGGCCCGGTTGCCGCTGCCGCGGCAGCAGCCGGGGCCGGGGCCGAGCTGCGGCAGGGAGGGATTCCGGGCTTGTGGCTCACCGATGAACCTGACGGCCACTGCTCGCAGGGCCTCCTGTGGGTGCTGCAAGTACCGCAGGGCCTGGTGCAGGTACTCGGCCGCTCGGCTCTCGTCCTGTGCCAGCTGGAGAGAGCGGCAGGAGGGAAGCTTGGCGCGGGCTCTGCCCCTCGGCCGGGCGCTGCCTGCGGCCAGCCCCGACCTCCCGTGCCCGCCCAGCCCTGAGGCACCGGGCAGCAGCCGCTGGCGCCGGGCTCTGGAGGGGTCAGAGGGCTGGCTGCTGCCCGGGGAGGCGCGGTGCCGGCCCGCCCCGCAGCCCCAGTGACTCGGGGCTCCATTGGCACCTGTCTCGGGGCCACAGGAGCCTGGAGAAGAAGTCGTGAGGCCCCGGCTGCGGCACTGGGCCGGGGCCCAGCTGCCAGCCCCATACACCGAGCGCCGGGGCCAGGGGGCTTCTCCAGGCTGAGGCTGGGCCTTCCAGGCCGTCCTTACCAGGACTTCAGCGAACTTCCACAGTTGCTTATCCTTCACAGGATTTGCAAGATCTCTCCTCTTCAGGAACTTGGCCATGCTAAGCAGTGCTCTCTGAGAAGCCTGGAGAGCAGCAGAGACCCGCAGATGGCCCCACAAGCCAGGGCACAGGAGCCGCATTCGTGTGCCAAGGCCTGCAGGTGGCTGCAGCCGGCAAGGTGCCAGGCCTGCAGGAGGCAGCCGAGCCCCCTCCCCGGGTGACAGCAGCAGCCCGGGAGTCCTCACCTGTGCTACACGCTGGTTCTCGTCATGGCAGTGGAAGAAGAGTGGCAGCAGGCTCTGGTGCACGTGTGACTTCAGGGCCTCTTTTTCCTTTTCCACGCGAACAGTCACCAGTGTTCGGAAGAGCAAGATGGACACCAGCTGCAGCTGGCTATTATCCTATATGAAAGGAAGAGAAAAAAACCTCAGCCCTGTCGGCACGGGGCTCAGCAGAGCACAGGCCTGCAAATGCCCAGGGCATCAAGTGTCCAGGCAGCAGCCAGTGGCCTCGGCTGGGGGCACAGAGCCTTACGTGGTCAAAGAGTGGCAGGAGCGCCTCAGCCAGCTGCAGGGCAATGCAATGGGGCTGGGTATCAGCCTCTTCGTGTCCAAGACTATAAAGCAGAGCACCGTGACTGTCATCCGAACTCTTTCTCCATCTGCATCCTGCAGGAGCTCCACAAGCCTTTCAGTCAGGCTCCGCATTTTTTCAGTCTGTGCAGAACAGAAGTCTATGAAATGCCACCTTGCTGCTGCCACGGGGTCAAGAGGCCAAAGGCCTGTCCCAAAGCACTCAGGCAGCTGAAGCGGGAGCTAGGAGAGCTGGCAGCAGCTGCCTTTTTGCCCGAAGCCCAGCCAAACCCATGTGACTGCATTCCCCAGTGCAGCTTCTGCCACTGCCCACTTGTCACCGTTGAGGGTTTGTCAGTAAGCTGAAGAAGGGCCCTGAGTGCCAGGTGATGCCTCTTCCTGCACTCGCTTTGCAGGTGCATTGACAAGATTTCCAGGACTCTGTTAGCACCTGGAAGCTCTCAGCAACGCAGGCAGCAACACACGGGCACGAGGACACAGATGGCGCTTCCTTGGCTTGGGACAGAGGTTGTGCCTTCAGCACAGGCCAAGGGCCTCTGGCCACTTTCCCTGTACCACTGCACGCCTGGGCAGCTTGCCGAGCACAAGCACCCTTTTCACCCTCTTCCCCTATGCCCTGTGCACCATGCGCAGCAAAAGAAAAGTCTTGGGAGTCTGTGTATTGTAACACATCCTATATTTATATACTACAGAAGAAGGAAAAAAGGAAAATAACAATATTTAAGAAAAGCAAAATGCCTGCCAGCTCATGTGGCCCCTGCAGACAGAGCCTGCCGGATCAGTTCCCGCCACAGCTGCAGCAGCATAGGCAGCTGAGGCTCGATAGACGAGGCTGTGATCTCCATGCCCTGCGGAGCTGATCTCGCAGCCTCTGGAACATGGAGATCGGAGCAGGGTCTCCTGCAATCAACAGGTGAAATGTGTGGAGAGCAAGGCTTCTGATCTCCAGGCTGATGTCATTCCTCATTTCTGCCAGGGCTGGAAGAGAGACAAACAGAGCCACAGTCAGATCCCAGTCCTACGAGGACCCACGGAGAGGCACCTGCCAGGGCCATTCCAGCCGGCTCTTGCCATGGGCAGCAGGGAGCAGGGATCAGCTCGAAGCTGCTGGCCACGAATGCCCCGTGTGCCCCTGAAGTCTCTGTGTGCTCTGCCCACACCGCCCCCCATCTGCAGAGGGAGCAGAGCCCTCCGCAGCCAGGCCAGGGATTGCAGCTCCCCCCGCCAGCCCCGCTGACAGCCCGCTGCCCTCACTCACATTGGTAGATCTGCAGCTCTTCCTTCTGCCCCATCAGGAGCCGCCCGGCAATCCCTGGGAACACAGAGCCTGTCAGGTCCCCGGCAGCACAGCTCCCTGCCAGCTGCGCTGCCAGCCCTGGGGCCACACGCCCTCCCGCCCCGGCAGGGCTCCGCCCCAGCCCTTGCCTCATCCTGACTCAGCCCAAGGGCACGGCTGCCAGAAGTCGACAGCAGTCCTGAGGGCAGCCGGGGCTCCAGGGCGCCGGGCCCGGGTGCCGCTGCCGGGGCAGCAGCCGGGGCCGGGGCCGAGCTGCGGTGGGGAGGGATTCCGGGCTTGTGGCTCACCGATGAACCTGACGGCCACTGCTCGCAGGGCCTCCTGTGGGTGCTGCAAGTACCGCAGGGCCTGGTGCAGGTGCTCGGCCGCTCGGCTCTCGTCCTGTGCCAGCTGGAGAGAGCGGCAGGAGGGAAGCTTGGCGCGGGCTCTGCCCCTCGGCCGGGCGCTGCCTGCGGCCAGCCCCGACCTCCCGTGCCCGCCCAGCCCTGAGGCACCGGGCAGCAGCCGCTGGCGCCGGGCTCTGGAGGGGTCAGAGGGCTGGCTGCTGCCCGGGGAGGCGCGGTGCCGGCCCGCCCCGCAGCCCCAGTGACTCGGGGCTCCATTGGCACCTGTCTCGGGGCCACAGGAGCCTGGAGAAGAAGTCGTGAGGCCCCGGCTGCGGCACTGGGCCGGGGCCCAGCTGCCAGCCCCATACACCGAGCGCCGGGGCCAGGGGGCTTCTCCAGGCTGAGGCTGGGCCTTCCAGGCCGTCCTTACCAGGACTTCAGCGAACTTCCACAGTTGCTTATCCTTCACAGGATTTGCAAGATCTCTCCTCTTCAGGAACTTGGCCATGCTAAGCAGTGCTCTCTGAGAAGCCTGGAGAGCAGCAGAGACCCGCAGATGGCCCCACAAGCCAGGGCACAGGAGCCGCATTCGTGTGCCAAGGCCTGCAGGTGGCTGCAGCCGGCAAGGTGCCAGGCCTGCAGGAGGCAGCCGAGCCCCCTCCCCGGGTGACAGCAGCAGCCCGGGAGTCCTCACCTGTGCCACCTGCTGGTTCTCGTCATGGCAGTGGAAGAAGAGTGGCAGCAGGCTCTGGTGCACGTGTGACTTCAGGGCCTCTTTTTCCTTTTCCACGCGAACAGTCACCAGTGTTCGGAAGAGCAAGATGGACACCAGCTGCAGCTGGCTATTATCCTATATGAAAGGAAGAGAAAAAAACCTCAGCCCTGTCGGCACGGGGCTCAGCAGAGCACAGGCCTGCAAATGCCCAGGGCATCAAGTGTCCAGGCAGCAGCCAGTGGCCTCGGCTGGGGGCACAGAGCCTTACGTGGTCAAAGAGTGGCAGGAGCGCCTCAGCCAGCTGCAGGGCAATGCAATGGGGCTGGGTATCAGCCTCTTTGTGTCCAAGACTATAAAGCAGAGCACCGTGACTGTCATCCGAACTCTTTCTCCATCTGCATCCTGCAGGAGCTCCACAAGCCTTTCAGTCAGGCTCCGCATTTTTTCAGTCTGTGCAGAACAGAAGTCTATGAAATGCCACCTTGCTGCTGCCACGGGGTCAAGAGGCCAAAGGCCTGTCCCAAAGCACTCAGGCAGCTGAAGCGGGAGCTAGGAGAGCTGGCAGCAGCTGCCTTTTTGCCCGAAGCCCAGCCAAACCCATGTGACTGCATTCCCCAGTGCAGCTTCTGCCACTGCCCACTTGTCACCGTTGAGGGTTTGTCAGTAAGCTGAAGAAGGGCCCTGAGTGCCAGGTGATGCCTCTTCCTGCACTCGCTTTGCAGGTGCATTGACAAGATTTCCAGGACTCTGTTAGCACCTGGAAGCTCTCAGCAACGCAGGCAGCAACACACGGGCACGAGGACACAGATGGCGCTTCCTTGGCTTGGGACAGAGGTTGTGCCTTCAGCACAGGCCAAGGGCCTCTGGCCACTTTCCCTGTACCACTGCACGCCTGGGCAGCTTGCCGAGCACAAGCACCCTTTTCACCCTCTTCCCCTATGCCCTGTGCACCATGCGCAGCAAAAGAAAAGTCTTGGGAGTCTGTGTATTGTAACACATCCTATATTTATATACTACAGAAGAAGGAAAAAAGGAAAATAACAATATTTAAGAAAAGCAAAATGCCTGCCAGCTCATGTGGCCCCTGCAGACAGAGCCTGCCGGATCAGTTCCCGCCACAGCTGCAGCAGCATAGGCAGCTGAGGCTCGATAGACGAGGCTGTGATCTCCATGCCCTGCGGAGCTGATCTCGCAGCCTCTGGAACATGGAGATCGGAGCAGGGTCTCCTGCAATCAACAGGTGAAATGTGTGGAGAGCAAGGCTTCTGATCTCCAGGCTGATGTCATTCCTCATTTCTGCCAGGGCTGGAAGAGAGACAAACAGAGCCACAGTCAGATCCCAGTCCTACGAGGACCCACGGAGAGGCACCTGCCAGGGCCATTCCAGCCGGCTCTTGCCATGGGCAGCAGGGAGCAGGGATCAGCTCGAAGCTGCTGGCCACGAATGCCCCGTGTGCCCCTGAAGTCTCTGTGTGCTCTGCCCACACCGCCCCCCATCTGCAGAGGGAGCAGAGCCCTCCGCAGCCAGGCCAGGGATTGCAGCTCCCCCCGCCAGCCCCGCTGACAGCCCGCTGCCCTCACTCACATTGGTAGATCTGCAGCTCTTCCTTCTGCCCCATCAGGAGCCGCCCGGCAATCCCTGGGAACACAGAGCCTGTCAGGTCCCCGGCAGCACAGCTCCCTGCCAGCGGCGCTGCCAGCCCTGGGGCCACACGCCCTCCCGCCCCGGCAGGGCTCCGCCCCAGCCCTTGCCTCATCCTGACTCAGCCCAAGGGCACGGCTGCCAGAAGTCGACAGCAGTCCTGAGGGCAGCCGGGGCTCCAGGGCGCCGGGCCCGGTTGCCGCTGCCGCGGCAGCAGCCGGGGCCGGGGCCGAGCTGCGGCAGGGAGGGATTCCGGGCTTGTGGCTCACCGATGAACCTGACGGCCACTGCTCGCAGGGCCTCCTGTGGGTGCTGCAAGTACCGCAGGGCCTGGTGCAGGTGCTCGGCCGCTCGGCTCTCGTCCTGTGCCAGCTGGAGAGAGCGGCAGGAGGGAAGCTTGGCGCGGGCTCTGCCCCTCGGCCGGGCGCTGCCTGCGGCCAGCCCCGACCTCCCGTGCCCGCCCAGCCCTGAGGCACCGGGCAGCAGCCGCTGGCGCCGGGCTCTGGAGGGGTCAGAGGGCTGGCTGCTGCCCGGGGAGGCGCGGTGCCGGCCCGCCCCGCAGCCCCAGTGACTCGGGGCTCCATTGGCACCTGTCTCGGGGCCACAGGAGCCTGGAGAAGAAGTCGTGAGGCCCCGGCTGCGGCACTGGGCCGGGGCCCAGCTGCCAGCCCCATACACCGAGCGCTGGGGCCAGGGGGCTTCTCCAGGCTGAGGCTGGGCCTTCCAGGCCGTCCTTACCAGGACTTCAGCGAACTTCCACAGTTGCTTATCCTTCACAGGATTTGCAAGATCTCTCCTCTTCAGGAACTTGGCCATGCTAAGCAGTGCTCTCTGAGAAGCCTGGAGAGCAGCAGAGACCCGCAGATGGCCCCACAAGCCAGGGCACAGGAGCCGCATTCGTGTGCCAAGGCCTGCAGGTGGCTGCAGCCGGCAAGGTGCCAGGCCTGCAGGAGGCAGCCGAGCCCCCTCCCCGGGTGACAGCAGCAGCCCGGGAGTCCTCACCTGTGCCACCTGCTGGTTCTCGTCATGGCAGTGGAAGAAGAGTGGCAGCAGGCTCTGGTGCACGTGTGACTTCAGGGCCTCTTTTTCCTTTTCCACGCGAACAGTCACCAGTGTTCGGAAGAGCAAGATGGACACCAGCTGCAGCTGGCTATTATCCTATATGAAAGGAAGAGAAAAAAACCTCAGCCCTGTCGGCACGGGGCTCAGCAGAGCACAGGCCTGCAAATGCCCAGGGCATCAAGTGTCCAGGCAGCAGCCAGTGGCCTCGGCTGGGGGCACAGAGCCTTACGTGGTCAAAGAGTGGCAGGAGCGCCTCAGCCAGCTGCAGGGCAATGCAATGGGGCTGGGTATCAGCCTCTTTGTGTCCAAGACTATAAAGCAGAGCACCGTGACTGTCATCCGAACTCTTTCTCCATCTGCATCCTGCAGGAGCTCCACAAGCCTTTCAGTCAGGCTCCGCATTTTTTCAGTCTGTGCAGAACAGAAGTCTATGAAATGCCACCTTGCTGCTGCCACGGGGTCAAGAGGCCAAAGGCCTGTCCCAAAGCACTCAGGCAGCTGAAGCGGGAGCTAGGAGAGCTGGCAGCAGCTGCCTTTTTGCCCGAAGCCCAGCCAAACCCATGTGACTGCATTCCCCAGTGCAGCTTCTGCCACTGCCCACTTGTCACCGTTGAGGGTTTGTCAGTAAGCTGAAGAAGGGCCCTGAGTGCCAGGTGATGCCTCTTCCTGCACTCGCTTTGCAGGTGCATTGACAAGATTTCCAGGACTCTGTTAGCACCTGGAAGCTCTCAGCAACGCAGGCAGCAACACACGGGCACGAGGACACAGATGGCGCTTCCTTGGCTTGGGACAGAGGTTGTGCCTTCAGCACAGGCCAAGGGCCTCTGGCCACTTTCCCTGTACCACTGCACGCCTGGGCAGCTTGCCGAGCACAAGCACCCTTTTCACCCTCTTCCCCTATGCCCTGTGCACCATGCGCAGCAAAAGAAAAGTCTTGGGAGTCTGTGTATTGTTACACATCCTATATTTATATACTACAGAAGAAGGAAAAAAGGAAAATAACAATATTTAAGAAAAGCAAAATGCCTGCCAGCTCATGTGGCCCCTGCAGACAGAGCCTGCCGGATCAGTTCCCACCACAGCTGCAGCAGCATAGGCAGCTGAGGCTCGATAGACGAGGCTGTGATCTCCATGCCCTGCGGAGCTGATCTCGCAGCCTCTGGAACATGGAGATCGGAGCAGGGTCTCCTGCAATCAACAGGTGAAATGTGTGGAGAGCAAGGCTTCTGATCTCCAGGCTGATGTCATTCCTCATTTCTGCCAGGGCTGGAAGAGAGACAAACAGAGCCACAGTCAGATCCCAGTCCTACGAGGACCCACGGAGAGGCACCTGCCAGGGCCATTCCAGCCGGCTCTTGCCATGGGCAGCAGGGAGCAGGGATCAGCTCGAAGCTGCTGGCCACGAATGCCCCGTGTGCCCCTGAAGTCTCTGTGTGCTCTGCCCACACCGCCCCCCATCTGCAGAGGGAGCAGAGCCCTCCGCAGCCAGGCCAGGGATTGCAGCTCCCCCCGCCAGCCCCGCTGACAGCCCGCTGCCCTCACTCACATTGGTAGATCTGCAGCTCTTCCTTCTGCCCCATCAGGAGCCGCCCGGCAATCCCTGGGAACACAGAGCCTGTCAGGTCCCCGGCAGCACAGCTCCCTGCCAGCTGCGCTGCCAGCCCTGGGGCCACACGCCCTCCCGCCCCGGCAGGGCTCCGCCCCAGCCCTTGCCTCATCCTGACTCAGCCCAAGGGCACGGCTGCCAGAAGTCGACAGCAGTCCTGAGGGCAGCCGGGGCTCCAGGGCGCCGGGCCCGGGTGCCGCTGCCGGGGCAGCAGCCGGGGCCGGGGCCGAGCTGCGGTGGGGAGGGATTCCGGGCTTGTGGCTCACCGATGAACCTGACGGCCACTGCTCGCAGGGCCTCCTGTGGGTGCTGCAAGTACCGCAGGGCCTGGTGCAGGTGCTCGGCCGCTCGGCTCTCGTCCTGTGCCAGCTGGAGAGAGCGGCAGGAGGGAAGCTTGGCGCGGGCTCTGCCCCTCGGCCGGGCGCTGCCTGCGGCCAGCCCCGACCTCCCGTGCCCGCCCAGCCCTGAGGCACCGGGCAGCAGCCGCTGGCGCCGGGCTCTGGAGGGGTCAGAGGGCTGGCTGCTGCCCGGGGAGGCGCGGTGCCGGCCCGCCGCGCAGCCCCAGTGACTCGGGGCTCCATTGGCACCTGTCTCGGGGCCACAGGAGCCTGGAGAAGAAGTCGTGAGGCCCCGGCTGCGGCACTGGGCCGGGGCCCAGCTGCCAGCCCCATACACCGAGCGCCGGGGCCAGGGGGCTTCTCCAGGCTGAGGCTGGGCCTTCCAGGCCGTCCTTACCAGGACTTCAGCGAACTTCCACAGTTGCTTATCCTTCACAGGATTTGCAAGATCTCTCCTCTTCAGGAACTTGGCCATGCTAAGCAGTGCTCTCTGAGAAGCCTGGAGAGCAGCAGAGACCCGCAGATGGCCCCACAAGCCAGGGCACAGGAGCCGCATTCGTGTGCCAAGGCCTGCAGGTGGCTGCAGCCAGCAAGGTGCCAGGCCTGCAGGAGGCAGCCGAGCCCCCTCCCCGGGTGACAGCAGCAGCCCGGGAGTCCTCACCTGTGCTACACGCTGGTTCTCATCATGGCAGTGGAAGAAGAGTGGCAGCAGGCTCTGGTGCACGTGTGACTTCAGGGCCTCTTTTTCCTTTTCCACGCGAACAGTCACCAGTGTTCGGAAGAGCAAGATGGACACCAGCTGCACCTGGCTATTATCCTATATGAAAGGAAGAGAAAAAACCTCAGCCCTGTCGGCACGGGGCTCAGCAGAGCACAGGCCTGCAAATGCCCAGGGCATCAAGTGTCCAGGTGATGCGTTCTGCGGGTGAAAAGCAGCACTCATTATGAATGATTATCATATCTCATTTATTGGTAACTCTAAAACCACTTGTATTGCATCAATAATTAGGCTCATACATACTGCAAAAGCAAGCTCATTATTGTATATTTTCATTTAATGTCAACTCCACCTAGTTCCACATTCCTGTCATCGCTCATATATGCTGAATTCACATTCTTCTGATTACAGTGTCCTGTTCTCAGTTAACAGTTATCACTGCGGTCTTCCTGGCCTTGCAACATCTTACACCAACTGTACTCTATAGTCTTATTCTTTCTCAGCTAACTGCTGCATGGGAACATGACCTTTGCTAGCCAGCCATTCCTCTGTAATTCCCGTTTTCTTTTTGTACTAACAAAACTGTAAAAGTAGCCTTTTTTACCCTCTTTTGCAAGCATTGCAGTATGCAAGGAATAAACAGTTACACTATCATAATGATCAATATAACAACAATTGCCATTTGTGCCAAATGTTTTAACCATCCTGTGAGACCTAGGGATTGAAACCATTTGTCTAATGGTTTTGTTTCCATAGTTAATTTTTTCATATTGTCCTGTAGTTGTTGAAGACGAGCATGAATAGACACTGAATGGTCAGAAAGATTCATGCAACACATTCCATCAAAGTCCTCACAGCCATGGCCTTGTGCTAATAAAAAATCAATAGCAGCTCTATTCTGCAATACAGCATGCTTAACACTGTTCATATCCGAAAGCAAATCAGACAAAACCTTTGATGTAATATTAAACTGTTTTCCTGTCCAACATGCCAGTCATCGTAACTGTGTTAAGGCTTGGGCACTAGATACTCCGGGTGTAAAAATAGATGACACAATCACTGTAGGACGTTCCCAAAGTTCAACCTTATCTTTGCATTCTGGCCCTAATTGGAACACACTTGACTTTGTTCGTAACCTGGTTCTGTTGGCTCCTAATAGTTGCTGTATAGTGGGTGCAAACAGTGTCAATTCCCCAAAATAACAAGGGCCTCCATAAACATT
Source organism: Poecile atricapillus (assembly GCF_030490865.1). Classification (NCBI taxonomy): domain Eukaryota; kingdom Metazoa; phylum Chordata; class Aves; order Passeriformes; family Paridae; genus Poecile; species Poecile atricapillus. Next base: position 39,686,262 of record NC_081253.1, on the reverse strand, counting down.
TGCTGGCAGTCCTTGCCATGCACAATCTCTACAAGTTAGGAAAACGGAAATAGGTAATCGTTTTGTGAGATTGCACCACAAATAAAGGCTTTACTTTCAATGGCAGTAACAAGATTTGCTTGCCAGCAGGCTTCAAGTTGTCTTAATGTGAAGCCAACAGTGCGATTGCACTCTTGCAACATTGCCAATCGATTCAGTCGAGTCTCGTTACTAACTAAACCTTTAAATGTTGGAGGATCCCATTCAGGGACTCCTATGAGACAGGTGTGAAAAGGATCTCTAGGTGTGGTTAGGCTCAAACACATTGACTTTTGGCCAGTTCAATGTGCCAGAGTGACCCATATGTTCTGTCACTTTTGGATGTTAGTTAGCAGACAGTTGGTCATGACTATACACAACACAATTACCATAAGCAGTTTACCATGTAAATGACACCATACTAGCAAACTCACAGCTAAAACTTTAATGTTAAATGAACTTTCAAAGATGCTTACACTACCTCTTGAACGGGGGGGAATGCTTATACTTTATACTAATAAGACAATTACTATACAGGCTAAACTCTTTATCTTAAACTATTATGTAACTATTTTTAACACAGGTGCTCTGGTATATATGTAGCGTAAGCGTGAAAGCAATTTGCTGAAAGGGTAAACACACAACTACAATTTGCTTTATATACAATTAGATGGAGTCTCTACACTTTTCTTAGATCTTCTACAGAATTTCTTTCACAAACAGACTATGATTTAACACGATTCAGTCTTAGAACGTTCACTGCTCCCGTGATGTCAGCTGGCAGCTGATCGGTGACTGAGGGCTTCAGTGTTCAGGTTGTTCTTCACATCCTTCTAAATCTTAATATAGAAGATAACTGAAAAAATTGGTACAGGCACAACATCATAATAACAACATAAAATTTCTGTTGGCAACTGTCTGTGTGGTGTTCAGACACAACTGTGTCCTGACAGGTCCACTTCTGATCCATGTCTGAAGTACCATGGCTGTGTGATGACATCTCTGTTCACTGGATCTCGTGTGTTCAGAGGCACACAGCCTGGTCAGATGAACAGGTGACCTTTTTGAACCTGTCAACAAAACACAGACACTTCTCCCTTTGAAGTTAATGAATTACACTAATCAAATGCTTTTAGGGCATCAATTTCCCCCGTTCTGGTTTTTTAAAAAAAAAAAAATAAAATGAGATGTACTTCTGTTATAAACATCAACATCAACACAAAACCATATACACAATGAATAAGAACTTACGGCAGTTAAAAATCAATTAAATCATAAACATTATTAATAACATATGTAATATAAAACTACTATTAACTACTAAAACACTGCACCAGCATCTTATAGTCTGCAAACAAACAGAAACAAAAAAAAAAAAAACAAAAAAAACCCACCAAACAAAAAAAAAAAATCAATGAAGGATTGGACAACCACCCAACCACCTCAGGAAATGATTCTCCAAGCCCACTTCAAAATTGATCCAGCTGTCATATTAATAGGGTCAAATTGCTGAGTCAAAAAGTGACTCAAATACTGATTTGGTACAGCAAACGTCTGGATCTGTTGGCAAACATTCTGTCCAGGTAAAGTCAAGGCTTGGCCAGGGCCTTAGGCTTTAAACTGGAAAGATGCCTCTTAACTCATTTCTAAAACAAGGTTCTCAATAGTAGCAGCTATGAGATGCTTACAGCACAGCAAAATGTTAAAATGCATTTGTACAAAGCAAACGACCAGAAGCCTCAGGTACCAGACCAATTAAACCATTCAGCAGTTGGTTTAATCTGAAGCCTCTCCCATGGCAGCTGATCCTCAGCAATGGTACATCTTCTTAAAATTCTAGAAACACTGAAAAACAAGCAAGCTATAACAAACAAAAACTGCAGAGATTGCGACAACCAACAGAACTCCCAATGAAGTCAAGGGTGTCACAGACTGCAGTCACTTCTATTCACAAGCAGGTGTTCATCAGTGTTCTGTCACAGCTGTGTCAGTTGTAGCTATCTTCATTTCTCTAGGAAAATAACTATACTTTGAAGCTTAAACAAGTGTCTCCAATAAGACATAAAACAATTTAAATTAAACAATATTTAAACTTAATAAAATTAATTATAACAACAGGAAATAACAAAACTTAACCTTAAAGGAATATCTAAATTATAAAACTTAACTTAAAAACATTCAAGATAAACATAATAAAACTTGACTTCTCTTAATTCTATTAACACAAAATCTATATTAAATAAAAGCATAACTTAATCTTATTCTATTACTACAAAGAGGCAACTAAAAGTTTGATGTATACCTTTTAAACACAATATAACAGTAACATGGATTCACTATAAAAATTATAAAAATGTAACAAATACATCACAATTCTATGTCATCTGGCTTTGAGAATAACTCACAATAACTGCAAATGTTACTAAAAATACTCATTCATAACAGGAATTTGCCTAATATATGCTTAAATTGGTTAGGATTTTTAAACTGCAGTTTTACTAGAGAAAAACCACAACAACACAGGGTTTGGCAAGTTGCCACTCAGCTTTTGTAGCACTTTCAAAAACATCAAGTCTAACTTTTAATTAAAAACTGAAGTTCAAATTGATATATATGCTGTTATACATTTTTCTAATAACAAAAGGACTCACATTAAAATTACCTTATTAAAATTGTGAAAAAAAACCAAGCAAATGGGTAATATATGGTTACCGTAACTTTGTCTTGTGCAGTGAAGTTCTCCTAGCAAATTACTTTTTAAACCATAAATATCATGTAGATAACATTAATTGGAAAGTTGTTGCATTAGTAGCTGTAAATCATTCAATAATTTAACATTAACTTTTAAAACTAATTATTGCAAAGTAACTTTTACTTCTGTTAATATTCACCTTAAACACTTTATAAAAAGGGGCTCTTTGAACTTTCAAAGAATCACAATAAATTCTCTAGTAAAACTCTAAAAAAACTGCAACTACATAAATTCATAATTACTTAAAACACACGATTAACTCTGAAAGGGTATATAAAAACATTAAAAAAAACCAATGAACTATGACTTTTTAACAAACTCGGTACTATCCCGGTGCCTCTTGTTGGAGAGGGAGCGGCGAGGGTGAACTTCCCGCTATGCTGCTGCTCTGCTGCTGTTATCTTTCTTCACATTCCCCCACATACTCTTGCAGAGGGGAAAAATGGAGAGAAAAAAACCAAAAAAACTCAGAAAGTTAACTTGAACAAATGCAGTTCTTTCCTTCAATATTTCTCCCATTGTTCACAGATAGAGGGAAATGGGCGTGTTTTTACAAAAACAGGCGATGTTACACGAAAAGCCTCCGAGGGCCAGCTGGTAACAACGGTGATCATTGCAACTTATTTACTTTTAATTACAGTGATGAATTTCAAACTAGATATCATATAGTTAGCAATTTTTTGACTATTTTGTCTCCCTTTGAAGCTGTTTGAGCCACCTGTTTCTGATCAACTGTTTCTGTAATTGCTGATATTTGCCCAGCGTGGCCTTGGAGCTTTTTCTGCACTGCCTCTGCCTTGGGGGTGCCTTTGTTCTCTGCGCACACTTCAGTGCTTTCCTCCAACGCCTCCCTGGTTAGGGTGGGAACCAATCTAAATCTGGCTTCTCTTCTTCCAGGGTAGTAAAATTAGGTCTTGAATAAGATTGTGGTGTTGAAAGTGTCTCCAAAGGTGGAGCAGATAGTTCAGGACGCATCACATCTTGCTGTTGCTGAACAGATTCTGTTCATTGTTTCGGCGTTTGCTGCAGGGCTGCTTTCTCTTGATGATGCTGAGCTCCACTTCTTAATGACTGCTCAATTAAGAATATGAGATGTAGGTGTTGCACAAGTTTCTCTATTTGCTGTTGCCACACTAATAGATCTCTTTTCAATGCATCATTGTCATTTCCTGATTCTTCTCCTGCCGGTGGTTGCCTGTCTGCTGAATGCATTTACACGCCTTGGGGGGAGAGGGATGTCCTGCAGCTTTCCCCAGTGAACAGTAGATGGGGGCTGGCAATCTGGGGCTCTGATTTCTGATGACATGTGAGGGTCTGCCTGCCTGGGGCTGGTGCCATCTCCTTTTGGAGACGCGCCATTTCCAGATCCGTATTTGGTGGATTAACTTCTGGCTTGGTCTCCGCTGACGCGGTCCTGGCTGCCCCGGCACACTCCTGAGCTTTTAGAAGTTCCAAGAGCGAGCCACATCGCTTCTACGTGAGCCTTGTCACAGGCAGAACGTGCCCAACCCCAGAGAAAGCACCCAGACGGCTGATTTTCTCCATGATTCCTTTTTTCTACAATAAACCTCTTATGTCTTTCCATTCTTCCGCTGCAAAAGACAGCAGCGGGACCTGGGGGAGCCCACACCTATTATCTCTAGCCCATAAAATGAGCTTTCCAAGGTCCACATCCTTGACTGCTTCATTTCGTTTAATGATAATGTTTAGAAGAAGTTTGTGCTGCTGCAAACACATCCATTCTTTGTGACCACGGGCGGGGGGAGGGTCACGACCCCTCCTCACTTCTTCTGCCCTCCGTCACCCCCAGCAGCCTGCCTCCATTCCGTGTCTCCCCGCCCGCAGGCTTGCCTACCCGGTACCGATCCGCATCCGTGTCTTCCCGCGCATGGATCCGCTCCAGCGGCTCTACCACCAAATCCCCTCTGCCCACAAGGGGTCCCTGATCGGGCACCAGATATTGAGAAACCTCTAGACTAGTCAGCCGAGTCTTCACAGAAGTATGGCGAGCGTCGTTTATTTCTGTCTCTAGCACACTTTCATAGGGTCCCACAGGGTCCACGGGCTTAGCAAGCTACTACTGGTTAATACATATGGTTTACATTCTTTCCCCAATACACAAGGCTATTGTTTTTCTTTCATTCTTGCTGCTTCAGGAGAGTTTCAAGGACACTATCTTTAATATCATCGCTTATACCAAAGGCTGGCTTGTGCAGACAGGCTTTTACTAAAATATCATGCTTTTACTCTGTTAAAATGTTTTACTACACAGCTCCCCTCCCAGATTCCCACCAAAACCATGGAATTACAGCATTATGGGCATTGAGAATATGGAATCCTCCAGTTCCCCTCCCAAATTCCCATGGAATAACAGCATTCTGGGCATTGGGAATTTCAGATCCTCCAGTATTGCTGTTCAAAATGCTCGCCCGTGGTGAGAGACTTCTCCAGGGTCAAGCTGTTCAGGTATAAGCAATTTATTGTAAAGGCAAAGAGAGGGAGAGACCCGTGTCCGCCACCAGCCTCGGCGTCCACTTGTTCCCGGGGGGAGGGGAGAGAGTGCGGGGAGAGAAGGAGAAAAGAGGTTAGAGATGAGGAAGGAGGGAACGAGAGCAACAGAGGGAGAGCGGGGAAAAACAGGGAGGCTTAGGAGAGAGAGGGGGGCACAAGAGAGGGGTAAGAGGGGGAAAGAGGGAAAAACAAGAGGGAGAGAGCAGGGAAAGCTAGAGAGGGGTAAGAGCAGGGAAGGGAAAGGGAAAGGGAAAGGGAAAGGGAAAGGGAAAGGGAAAGGGAAAGGGAAAGGGAAAGGGAAAGGGAAAGGGAAAGGGAAAGAGGGGGGAAGGCTAAGAGGTGGGGAAAGGGGTAAGAGCTAAGAGGGAGGTAGGAGCAGGGAAAGCAAGAGCTGAGAGTAGGGGAAGGCTATGAGAGAAGAGCTAAGAGTAGGGAAGGAACTAAGAGCTGAGAGAGGGGTAGGAACTAAGAGAGGGGTAGGAACTAAGAGAGGGGTAGGGAAATAAGAGAGAGGTAAGAACTAAGAGAGCGAAGTTCTTGTTACAATACAATATATCTTTTTCTATAGTGAATATTCTAATTCCCAGTAACCACTCACTACGAGATACACCCACTAAAAAATTTACATACAGCCTCTGAGCATCCCCATATTAACATACAGTGTTGCATTTTAAACTCTAAAAGCTTTACAAGTTCTTTCCTTGCTTCTTGACCTTTGGACTTCCTATCAGCAGCAAGACATTGTTTCATCAGCAGGGATTCTCCTTTAGCTGGCTAGGCTATTGTTCTTTGGTTATGCAGTAACTAGTACTCAGCTTCATGACTCAAAGCAGGCTTTCATTTCCACTTCAATTCTAGGCTTCATATTTTCAGAATCTTCTGCCAAACAATCCCATTCATAAGGTTTCCCTGTTTCATCCTCCCCAACACTCCAGCTCCCCTCCAAAATTCCCATATCATAACAGCATTCCAGGCATCGGGAATTTCAAATCCTCCAGTTGCTGAACCAAATTCCAATGGAATAATAGCATTCTGGGCATCAGGAATTTGAAAAATGGCACAGTTATTGCTACAGAGCAGTCATGTACTTGACGGCATTGGATACTACAGGTGGGAAGGAAAACTGGGAATGGCTCCAGTGGCTGTGGAATCTCTGCCAAGCTCCACATCACGTCTGGACAACTCTACAACTCAGGAACACATCAAAAATCATGGAAACATGGAGGCACCCAGCCAAGTAAGTAAGGAGAATGAAAAAAAGGTCACAGTCCATCATCATTTTCACCATTTTACAGAAGCTTTATACATAAATATTTAGGAATGAGGTTGGGCAAAACCAATGAACAGGAGGTAACTTCCAGTCCCACCAGAAAAAAAAGGTGGAATTTTCGTGGGAAAAAAATCTAATAAAATTGTTTTAAAATCCAAAATATTCCCAAATAAAACCAAACATTTGGGCCCACCCAGGCCCTGGTAACCTGTTGTGTTAGAATTTCTCCTATTCCATCACCAAGTTACTTTTTTTCCAGTGGATTTGTTTAGAATGTTATTCTTTTTTCCCCCTTATTTTTCCTTCTTCAAAATTCTTTTTTTCCCAGTTCCTTTGTGCTTCTTACCGCTTCAATTTTCTCATTCCCTTAATAGCTGGGATTTTTCTAGATCTGGGTTGTTTTGGCTCGTTCTCCCCCTCCCAGGCCTCTGAAATCACTAAGAAATATCCCCAAAAACCTCAGAATCAGCACAATTGCATCAGCATTGTCACTGGAGTGTTCCTAGCAAATGGGCAGAATATTTGGGATGAGTATCTGCTATCCAGCAGATCCATGAATTCCTGCAATGCGGAGGTGTAAAAAGCTGCTAAAATTGGGATTTTCCCTTTCTGGGAGCATTTTTGAGCATGGTTTTATCCCCACAAGGAATAAAATCCTTCCTGGTTTTAACCAGTCTATTTGGAACGCTGCAGATGGTTCACCTGGGCTGGGAAAAACCAGGAAAATCCTGGATCGCACACCTGAGGGAGGGGTCTGTTAATCCTGACTCATCCCAGGAACTTCCGCTCCTCAATCAGGGAAGGATGGATTAGGGAATTCCCCGGTCCACGAGCACCAATGGCACCTCCTGAAAAACCGTTTCCTTGCTTTCCCAATTCCAGAAACTGAATTATTGGATTATTTTCCATCAGGATATTGGGTTCTTCCCAGCATTCTAGCCCTCAGCTGTGAGAAATGGAATTGTAGAAGATTCTCAAAGCCTGACTGAAAGCTCACATAGTCTTGTACGTTTGTATGCAAACTCTGAGATAAGGAAGCTCAAATATTCTTGTCCATTTGTATGCAAACTCTGAGATAAGGTTTGCTGACTTAGCTAGGCCATGGAATAGAGAAGACCTGGAAGAGAACGAGATTGAACTGGAAACGAGTTTCAAACAATGGCCTTGCAAACAGACCAGACATTTTGGAGAATCAGAACTGGGAAAGATGCATTGTATCAAGATCACATGGGGTAAAATCAGAGGTGATTGGTGTTAGAAGTATTAGCAGCATTATACAGCAAAAGATAATAGGCTGAAAAACAGAAGGTATTGTAACCAGGAAGTAAGTTGGCTTCTGATGTGATGGCGTTGAATGGAACATCTTAAATAACTTACCCTTCCATGAGACTGATAATGGAATCAAATCTTTCAAAGTACCCCTCAGTTACCCCGTCTCTGTACAGCGGGGATCTTCCAACCATCGGCATTCTGGTAATTCCGCAGATCCCTATTCTGCACGTGATCAAGCTGTTCATCAGTGTTCAGTGTGAGCAGGATGACAGCAGGGTTAAGGTTCATCATGGATTTGAGTAAGAGGTAGGTTATTTCTAAAAAAAAGGAAACAGACATTTTAAAACATATTCACAGCCAGAGTATGCAGGTCAGAGGCTAGAAAGGTTTCTTCTTGCTCTGTCCGGCGGCGTCTTGTCTTGGAAGCAACAGCCACTTGCTTCTCTTCTCTTCTTGCTGGGGCTGGATTCTTTGGAACAAAAGGTTTTACCCATTTCTGAGGAATCCATCTGGGGCCCCACAGGGGTGGATCCACATGCATAGCCACACCCACAGGTGGCAAGTTCATAGGGACCCTTGGTTTGCCAAGTTTCAGGGTCCCTGATTAAAACCGGTGGATGCTGTGACAATTAAACTGATCACCACTGTTAAAATGCCGAGTCACAGGAGGACTCATGTTTTCAAATAAGCAGTTTAGGAAATTAATAGTAAACAGAGCTTTACAGAGTTTCTGTTATGGAGACATCCACACTGCCTCGCTACCTTGCCTGGCTAGGACTTGTTTGAGTGTCTGGTGTGCACAGTCAATAACTAACTGCTTGACCTGTGGGGGAATGGGGGACGCCAGTTTTATGTTCCACTCCCCACTGCTGGACAAATTCCAGGAACTCCTTGGATTGATACGCTGGGCCATTATCTGTTTTAATTTCTTTAGGGATCCCCAGCACTGAAAAGGCCTGTACTAAGTGCTGTTTGGCATGTACAGATTTTTCTCCTGCATGAGCAGAGGCATACGCTGCTCCTGAGTACGTATCAATGCTCACATGTACATACTTAAGGCGACCAAAACTGGGGATGTGAGTGATATCTGTTTGCCACACTTCACAGCTTTCTATTCCTTGGGGATTAACCCCCAGGCCTAATGATGGCACTGCCTGGAGCTGACAATTGGGACAGGTAGCCACGATGACTTTAGCCTGATCCTGTGTCAGCTGGAACTGACGAATCAGTACTGGCACATTTTGATGGTATTGCTGTTGACTTAACTTTGCCTGTTGGAACACATCTGGGACACGTATCTTTTCAGCTGGGGCAGCAAGGGAATCAGCCTTCCAGTTTCCCTCAGCGATTTCACCTGGCAATGGGGTATGCGATCTTATATGCATCACATAGAAAGGTTGTTCTCGATTTGAAACTAAATAAATCAGTTTTGAGAGCAATCTAAAGAGATGTTCATTCTCAATATCCTTGAGAACTGCCTGTTCCACTCTGGACACCAATCCTGCTACGTAGGCTGAGTCAGTAACTAAATTAATTGGTTCAGTAAACTTCTCAAAGGCTCTCACGACCGCAGCCCGTTCAGCTATCTGGGGTGACCCCTCTACAAACTCAACATCAGCTTCCCAAAGCTGAGTCTGTGGATTTCTCCAAGTCATCACCGACTTGTGGGATGTCCCAGATGCATCAGTGAACACTGTGAGAGCTTTGAGTGGCCTCTGGCTCCTTTTCTCATGAGGAATAAGGTGGAATTCCTCATGAAACAATTAGTGTGATGGTGCATGGACCGAAATTTGCCCACTATAGCTGTCCAGAGCAAACTGGAGGTTAGCATTGCTCTGCAGCAGATGCTCAAACATCTCTTTGGTCAGTCTCTCAGGGGAGTTTTTGCCTTCTCCAGAGAGCCTGACTGGGAGGTGAATACACATAAAATCACAACCTGCCAGTTCCCGCAGCCTTACCCTGGCCTTTTTAATCAGCTGAACCATCAGCTCTTGTGGCTTGGTGATAGTTTTGGGTCGTTGATGGGAGAGGAAAATCCATTCTATTATTAAGAGTGGATCTCTCTGCCCCTCGGCCCATTGAAATATTAACCCATGTAGATGTGGCAATTTCCCCAGGACAATAAATTTGAAAGGCAGCTCAGGTTTGAAGCGGTGTGCCTGTCTTTCTGTCAAGGCCTTTTGTGCCTTTTCAATTACAGTTTTTGCTTCTGGAGTCAGCTCCCTGGGAGACAGTAACTCTCTCTCCCCTTTTAATAAATTGAGCAGGGGACTCAGGTCCTCATTTGTGAGACCTAGCCATGGTCTGACCCAGTTTAGTGACCCGCATAGGGAATGGAGATCTGCTAGAGTTTTAGGATTACCAATAATTTCCAATTTTTGTGGAACAACAATCCATGCAGTAATTTCCAGGCCCAGGTATTTCCAAGGTGGCATCCTTTGAACTTTGTCTTCCTGCAGTTGGAATCCAGCAGAGGTTAAAACTTTAACCACTAGGTCAAGGGTGTCTTTCAGTATGTTGTTATTGAGACAGCATACTAAAATATCACCCATATAATGCAACATCATGGCATCTGTTTTTTCAGCACGCACTGAGGAGAGCAAAGATCCCACATACCACTGGCAGATGAAGGGGCTTGCTTTCATCCCCTGAGGTAATACTGTCCAGTGGTACTGTTTCATTGGGGCTTCTCGGTTAATTGTGGGAATGGAAAAGGCAAACCTTGGTGCATCAGCTGGGTGCAGGGGAATTTGAAAAAAACAGTCTTTAATATCCAGTACTGCTAGTAGCCAATTTTGTGGTAACATAGTCGGGGATGGCATACCTGGTTGAAGAGATCCCATGTCCTCTATATTTTTGTTTATTTCTCTCAAATCTTGAAGGAGGCGCCATTTATCCTTCCCTGGCTTTTCTTATTGCAAACCCCAGGGAATTCCAAGGGCTGGTTGTTTCTACTATGTGTCCTTTGGCCAATTCTTCTTCTACTAATTTTTCTAGTGCCCCGAGTTTCTGTTTGCTGAGAGGCCACTGATTCACCTAAATTGGATTATTATCTACCCAAGATAGCTTTTGGAGTGGATGCTCTACAGTGGCCTCCATCAAAAATCCTGAGGTGTCTCAGGAATTGTTAATTTCACTCCCCACTGGGACATGGTGTCTCTTCCCCACAGCGGGCACTTGTAGTCAATAACAAAAGGTCAGACACTAGCTAACCTACCCTCCGGACCTTCAATCTGGATGATATCTTTAGCAACTTTTGCCAGTTTCATCCCTCCAACACCCTGTATTTTTCCTGCCACCGGTTGCAGCTCCCAATGTGAGGGCCACACCTTTTCAGGTATGATAGTCACATCTGCCCCAGTATCAGTTAACCCTTCTACGTGGAGATGTTCTGATTTATGTGTTAAATTACATCCCATAATGGGTTTGTCTTCACCCACTGCTTCTGCCCAGTAGACTCCTGGTGCTTTGTCATCTACTGGGACTTCTGTTGGAACAGGGATCACCTGGGCTATTACCTGCCCTTTGTCTACATAGAAAGGTGGTTGGGGGCACCTAGTTAAGAGAGTGAGGTGTGTTAGGTCTCCCTTAATTGTCATGGGAGCCACCTCAATCTCTATTGGTGTGTGTGCTGTGTCTCCAATAACAAAATACCTACTATCCAGTCCAGACAGGTCTTGTGAATTATCCTGCAAGTCTACTCCAACGACCGTCCAATGATCAGATCTGAAACAAAAAGCTTTAGAAGTTACAAGTCTGCATCGCTTTTGCAGTTGCCAGACCTTATTAGGCAAACATTTTTCACAATTATATTTCTGCAGTCTCCCACCCCACTCCCTTTCCTCCCCTTTTCCCATTAAAACAGAGTCTTTTTTCTGCTTCAGGTCTGTCATTTTTATGTCTCTGTGCTTGACAGAAAAGCACTGAGACGTTAGTTTTTTGGTTGGTTTGCTATAGCTTCTTTCTGCTGTTTCCCTTGTTGCTGGGTTTGAGGACAGTTCCTTGCAAAATGTCCTGGCCTCTTGCACTGGAAACAGATGATGTGCTGCAGCTGTTCTGGTGACATCTGTGGCTTGTTCATTCCTGGTGTCACTGCTGCCACTGTCCTTGGTTTGCCTGGTTTTTTATCATGTACACTGTACAAGTCTGCTTTCTGGGCACACGCTTCAATCATATCTGCTATGGTGGGTGGAGGATTGATAGGAAGACTCAGAATTACTCTATGACAAGTCTCGTTGGCATTTCTTTGGGCCATTTCTTTAAGCAGTTCCGTCTGGGCCACTGGTTCTTTAACTTGTCTCTGTATCTGTAGCCTCAGACGATCTACAAACTGTAAGAAACTCTCAGATGGGAGCTGGTTAATATTAACATAACTGACTTGAATATCAGCTGTTGGTAACTGGTTAAAAATGTCTTCAGCCACATCACAAACTTTATCTGCAACAAACTTTGTTAATACTCTCACTTGATCGGCAGGATTAATCCAATTTCCCTCCCCACATAAATGTTCTAAAGTGATTTCATTGTTCTCTGTATCATATGCATTTTGATTACTTTGAGTTCAGTTAGGAGTTTTGTTAATGATTTTTTCCATAAGCTTTCACAAAGATCATATTCAGAGGGAGTTAGCAGACACCGAAATAAGTCTTTAATATCTGCAGGAATGAAATCCTGTGATTTCAATGTAGTTCTTATTATTCCCCTTAAGACCTCGCTATCGTGACCAAAATCATTCTTAATTTTACAAATATCTTTGATTACTTGGTAATTGAAAGGCTGATGTTGTAATCGCATTGCTCCTCTGCTGCTGTTGTATACTACAAGAGCCACTGTTAGCATCACTTCATCTTCTCCAGGGCTGGCATTCCCTGGGCTCCTCTGCCCGCCCCCCCACCCCCCCCCTTCGCCAGGCTCTGGGGGCCCTATTCCCTCCCCAGACCTGTGGAGAGGCCCCGGGAATCAGCACTCCCCCACACCGGGTCCCGGGGGTCCATACCCCTCCATCGGGGGGCAGGGCTGGGACACCCCTCCCCCTGCCCCTCTGCACAAGCAAGGGGTGTAACTCTCTCCCTCCCCGCCCCTCGTCCCCGCGGAACAGAGGGATAGGGAATAGGGAATAGGGTTACAGCCTCGGGGGACAGGGTCATAGGGTGGGGCCAAGCAGGGCTGGGGGGTGGAGCAAAGTGGAATGTCAGGGGGAACAAAGGGATTTTGATAAGGGTTAAGGGCAGAAACCAGTGGGTGGAAGGGATTATGGGTAGGAGAAAGGGGGTACAATGGAGGATTCACCATGTGGCCAGGTAACAGGTGGTCAGCGCTATTTTGGCTCTCAGCCATGTGCAGATAGGAAGATACATTTTCTGTAACACTGACAGGGTATAGGGAGGGAGCCTTGATGGCTTGTGAGGCAGGACTGGGTGACTGAGAGAGACACACGGGACTAGAACTTGTATTGTTTGTCTCAGGTATCTTTTCCAGTGGAGGAGCAGAGGTTTTGGGAGAGAAGTTAGGGAAGTTAGATGGATACTGCGGTGTTTGTCTTCCGTTTTTATTTCTCTGTTAACCAATTTTTTTTCGAATTAAAAGAAAATCTGAGAGGAATTTCAGGGCCGATTTGTCTCCTCCTTCTATTTTTAGGGTTAATAAATTTCCAGTTTTATCCCAGGCAGTTACTGAATCTAATTGCAACAATTCGATCTGTTCACTTTGCTGAGTCAAATGATACAAATTGTTTTATCTTCTTTTTTTTACATTTTTACATTTGAAATTTTTACATTTGTGGTTTTTAAAAAATCCTGTATTTTTTGTGTATGACTCCTTTCTTGTATGGAGAGCTGGGATCCCATTTTGGAGGTCACAGCAGCTCTGCACACAATCTATTTTCCCTACTGCTGAAAAATCTATTTTCCCTACTGCTACAATCTATTTTCCCTACTGCTGCCACAAAGTGGCACCAAAAGGATTACAATTAAACTCACACTGGTACAGACAGCAGGGAGAATTCCCTCTCCCCCCACCCCGTCTCTGCCCATGGCTGGGGGGGATCCCCACACACTCAGGACGCTGCCGCTGGGAAGGGGTTACACGTGACACAGTCCCCCGGGGTCTGTTTCACTCTCCATCCCCCCCAGCCCAGTGTCGGAGTTAAATCTTACCTTATTCTTTCGTTTCTGGCGGTGGAAAGATACTTGTTGCCCTGGAATCAGTCCCCTGGTGCTGGAGGATTTTCGACTCCTTTTCGGAAACTTTTTTTTCTGTATGTTTTAAACAGCGTCCAAAGTCTCCAAAGAACGGCTGGCCCTGGCTCTGATAAGCCTTTGAACATGGGCTTGTTCAGCCCCTCGGCCGGGCGCCAATCTGTTGCAATCCTCTTCCCGATGGGACCCCTCTGTCCCACCTTTCGTGGTGAGAGCCCTGCTCGTCTCTGGGCACAGGCGGCGGAGGGGGTCCTGGAGTGGATACAAGACGGCCTCAAAGTATCTAGACACAGGAGGCTCAAACTTGCTGGAAAAATCCCGGGTTTATTGTCTGTCGTCCATCCGGGGCAAGAGAGAGACCAAAATGCTCTGGGTCTTATCTCTTATACCAGGGGGCAGGGGTGATTAGGGGATGTAGGGAGGTCACAGCCAATGGGAAGGGGGAAGGGAAAGAAGGCTTTCAGGTAGGAACTAACATTACACAAACCAGAGGTGAGTTTTACCCTTGGGAGATAGCAAGATTTTTAGATGCACTAGAACACTTTGATATGATCTCCAGGATGCTGTCACCACATTCCCTCAAAACCAGGCAATCTAGGACCTGAAAGGCACAGGGCAGTGACAGGGGACCCGGCCGGCAGGAGCCTGGAAATGTGCAGGGCTGGGCCCAGGCAGCAGCACAGGGCACGGGCACCGTCCCAGGCAGCTGCGGCTATGAGAGGTCAGAGAGGTGGGAGGCAGCTCAGTGAGGTACTGCTGGCAATCAGGCTCACCTCCACAAGGAATGCCAGGGCAGGGAAATCCCCGTATGGCAACTCTTTGCTGAGCAGCCCCAGCAGGTAAAATGCAATCCTGGAACACAAGCATATGGATGCATGGCACATTTCCCTGACAGGAAGAAAAAGGAGCCAACACCCTGATCCAGCAGGGGCAAACATCTCCCAGGACTGACTCATAGACATCTGATCTCCTCAGGGTGGGATGTAAGTGGTCCCGGCCATGTCTATTGTTTCTTCATGACCTGTATTTGTCCTCCGGACAACCAGTCCCTTCACGGAGTCTTCCTTTCAGATGGGAAAAAATTCTCTAAAGAATCCAAACCAAAAGAAGGGCCTCTACTTTGCTGTATTCAGACAAAAAGAAATGCTACAAAACAGCAAAAATACAGAATAAATAAAAAATTTTTTAGCTTATAATGGCACAGCTCATGATCAAATTCAGGTATCACTAAATTTCTAGCTAAATACAATCTCCCTCATTTTCAACATGTAAACAAGACAGCCAGTCCTGTCCTGCTGGGACCCAGCAGTGCTTTGCAGCAGTCCAGCATCCACGTCAGGATGCTGGCCAACACAGGGCTGTCCTGGAAACTAAGGCAGCCGACTTGAAGTTTGTGCAGGTACCCAAAGGTCAAGCCCAGCGGTGTTCCCTCAGGATATAGCAGACTTCCAGAGCTGCCTGATGCTGCCCGCTCTTTGCGGCACCAGTTGCTTTCCTGTGGAATGTTCTACCTGCTCCAAGAGTAAAGAGGGAGCTGGAGAAAGAGCTTGCCAGGCTGCTCTCCATCCTTTCCCAGCAATCCTGCTTAAGGGGAGAAGTCCAAGCTGAGCTCAAATGTGTAAATGGAAGAGCCGTGCACAGGAAGGGTCAGTGGGAAGGATGATCCAGGAACCATTGGCCTGGCAGCCTGAGCTTGCTACCGCGGAAGGCCTTGGAGCAGATCCTGCTGAGTGCCATGCCATGGCATGTGCAGGGAACCAGGAGGTCTGCTGGAGGGTGGGAGAGCTCTGTGGAGGGATGGGGACAGCTGGAGGTCCTGGCGAGATGTTGAGAGTGGGTGTTGAGGGAGGTTGGTGTTGGTGGGTCTGTTGGGGAAGGAATTTTCCAGAAGGTGGATTTTGAGGCCTTTGCCCAGGTGGGACTGGAAAAGTTGGTGCTTAGAGATATTTTCCGCTTCCTGTTCTCCAGGACAACAGCCATGTGCAGTTGCTCTCCATTCAACATTTTCAAAAGGTAATGGACTTGGCAGAGGACAAAGGAAAAAAAGCCCTGCAGAGAATTGTGAGCCACAGCCTCCTCCTGCTCATTTTGCACTGCCATGATGAGAACTGGCCCGTGGCAAATGTGAGGTTTTGTGTGATGCTGGTGGATCTGTGGGATGGGGCTTGGCTGCCTCCTGTCCTGCTGCCTCCCAGGCTGCGGCCTCCTCCTGGCCTTGGCACAGGGATGCAACTCCTGCGCTGTGGGCTGCGATGCCATCTCTGCTGCTCTCCAGGCCTCTCGGGAAACGCTGTGTGTCCAGGCTCTTGAAAGAAGAGAGACCTCCAGTGGGTGCTGACAACAGAGAATTTGTTGAAAATCACCTAATGCATGGTAAAGGACAGCCTGGAAGCCCCAGCTTCAACTTTGAAAACCTCCCTGTCCCCAGTGCTCAGTGTGTGGAGCTGGCAGCTGCAGCCCAGTGCTGCACCCAGGGGCTCCAGCCTGTGCCGCACACGCCGCTCCCTTCCCTGGGCCGCACGGGTTCCTCTCCAGGCTCCTGTGGCCCCGAGACAGGTGCCAATGGAGCCCCGAGTCACTGGGGCTGCGGGGCGGGCCGGCACCGCGCCTCCCCGGGCAGCAGCCGGCCCTCTGTCCCCTCCAGAGCCCGGCGCCAGCGGCTGCTGCCCGGTGCCTCAGGGCTGGGCGGGCACGGGAGGTCGGGGCTGGCCGCAGGCAGCGCCCGGCCGAGGGGCAGAGCCCGCGCCAAGCTTCCCTCCTGCCGCTCTCTCCAGCTGGCACAGGACGAGAGCCGAGCGGCCGAGCACCTGCACCAGGCCCTGCGGTACTTGCAGCACCCACAGGAGGCCCTGCGAGCAGTGGCCGTCAGGTTCATCGGTGAGCCACAAGCCCGGAATCCCTCCCTGCCGCAGCTCGGCCCCGGCCCCGGCTGCTGCCGCGGCATCGGCACCCGGGCCCGGCGCCCTGGAGCCCCGGCTGCCCTCAGGACTGCTGCCGGCCTCTGGCAGCCGTGCCCTTGGGCTGAGTCAGGATGAGGCAAGGGCTGGGGCTGAGCCCTGCCGGGGCGGGAGGGCGTGTGGCCTCAGGGCTGGCAGCGCAGCTGGCAGGGAGCTGTGCCGCCGGGGCCCTGACAGGCTCTGTGTTCCCAGGGATTGTCGGGCGGCTCCTGATGGGGCAGAAGGAAGAGCTGCAGGTCTACTACTGTGAGTGAGGGCAGTGGGCTGTCAGCGGGGCTGGCGGGGGGAGCTGCAATCCCTGGCCTGGCTGCGGAGGGCTCTGCTCCCTCTGCAGATGGGGGGGCGTCCTAGTCAGAGCCCACGGAGATTTCAGGGGTACGTGGTGCATTCGTGGCTGGCAGCTTTGGGCTGTTCGCCTCAGTCCGTGCTCCCAACTGCCCATGGCAAGAGCTGGCTGGGATAGCCCTGGCAGGGGGCTCTCCGTGGGCCCTGGCAAGTCTGGGATCTGACTGTGGCTCTGTTGAAACCATGGCCTCTGTCATCAGCCCTGCCATCAGAACCCTGGCAATTGAAACAGTGTGCGTCCTCCGGGCAGTGCAGAGAGCTCCCTACTTTATCCTGTGGATGCTGCGAGATCAGCCGTGCGGGGCATGGAAAACCAGCCCTGTCTGTGCGGCTGCAGTGCCTGGCTGTGATGCTGGAGCTCTGCTGAGAGTTGATCTGGATGACAGTCTGTTTGGGTCGCCAGAGCCAGCAGGGATTTTTCTTTTCTTTAAATTGTTCTTCTTTCTGTTTTTCTATAGTATGTCAATATGGAATGTATTGTAGTAGACAGACTCCAAGAAGCTTTCTTTTGCTGCCCTTGCTGCACACGGCATAGGGGAAGAGGGTGAAAAGGGTGCTTGTGCTCAGCAAGCTGCCCAGGCATGCAGTGGTGCAGGGCAAATGGCCAGAAGCCCTTGGCCTTTGGTGGTTTTGCTGAAGGCACAAGCCCTGTCCTAGCCAGGAAGCGCCATCTGTGTCCTTGTGCCCGTGTGGTGCTGGCCGGGTTGCTGAGAGCTCCCAGGTGATCCAGCTCCTCTGGAGCTCCTGTGGGGCTGTGCTGCTGCTGCTGTGCTGGTCTGGGGCAGATCCTGAGGGGCCGGGGTTGTGGGAAGCCCTGAGGAATTGGGTGTCAGAGGCCATAAGGTGCCCCCAGGCAGCTGCCTGGTTCCTGAAACTCGGCTTCTCGGGTGCTTTCCCAAGACATTTCCCTCAGTTTGGAGGGGCCCCTTGTAATCAGGCATGTAACCCTGGTCTGGGTTTTTCAGAGATGTGGGCCCAGGAGTTGTGGGGCTGGGCGTGTGCCCTCCCTGTTCTTGGGATTGGAGCCCCCCACCCATCAGCCTTACTCTGTGAGCTCGACTGCCTGGCTGTTGAGTCTTGTTCCTCTTGCAGTGGGGGAGGCCAAGCTCTGTGGCTTTAGGCACGAGTGAGTGAGAAGAGCAGCACTTGGAGCCCAAGTGGGGCCATAGTAAAACCCTCTGGGCAAAGCATATTCCTGGCATTCCCAGGGCAGGGATACATGAGAGTGTGGTGGGCACCTTCAGGGTGCCACAGCTGGTTTGTGCTGGGCGACCTCTCGGTGTGCAGGGCTGGGTCTCTGCTTTGCTGTTGCTGGCCTTTTGCCATTGTGCTCCTTTGGCTGCCTGGAGAGAGGGACAGCCCTATAAGGAGGGTGTAATCCCTTGTCTCCAAAACTTCAGGGTGGAAATGCTGCTCTCCCAGCCCTCAGCCCACGCTGTAAGCAGAGCAGAGCTTTTTCCCCATTCCTTGTGGCTTTCTGCCTGCTGCTGGCCCCTGGGGCTGTTTCTCAGGGTGAGTTACTGAGGGGATGGCTGGTGCCCCTGGATTTGCTGACGGGACATGTGGGTGACCCTGACATGCGGATAGAAAGAACTCTATAACTCGCAGAGTAGTCATTAGAGGAGATACGAATTTATTCAGTGCTGAGGTGCATGGGGGATATCTCCTCCAAAGGCATGCACACCTTGGAGACTTGTTTCTCCCTTTTTATTCTCTATAAACTAAGGTTACACAGTATGCCCAATACATATTCATTTGCTAACCCCGCCTGTCATTGCTTCCTATTAAAATTAGTTCCATGCCTATTTGCAGCTGCACACTGCTCCTTGTTGGTCACTCTGGTGGTCTTCTGGGGGTCTTTGGGACTGAAGTCAGCAATTTTCCTTCAGCTGAACTTTTCACCTTGTCTTCTTGCACATGCTCCCTTCAGTTCTTTTGACCCCCCTCTTTCCATTTCTTCTGGCTTAGGGGTCCAAAAGAATCCAAGGAAGCCCCTCATCCTATGGCACATTTATGCTTGCATCCTGTTTATGTATTCCAGCTCCTTATCTCATCCCATAGTCTTTATTCTCTTCCTGCTATTATGGGAGCAGTCAGCATTTCACACACGTTTTGTAGCCCCTTCTTTTATGCAAGGCAATTTTATAAATTATGCCTGATTTTTAATTTCTCTGTTTCAGTCCCCCCTTTTCTAGAAAATTAGTTAATTCTTTTACTTAGCAATACTGATGTCTTTCTCTTTTTCAGTCTATTTCTGTAGCTTGACCTCCTTGGTATGTATCCCTCATTGCATTACCATATGCTGCTGCTCGGGAGGTCAGTAGTGCTATTTGTTTCAGCATCATCCAGTTCCAAACAAGCATTGCAATCGATAGCACCAGACTTATACCTACTAATGCCAGTATGACAATGATAGAGTGGCAAAGTGTGTTCAAAATCCCAGTTGCAGTCAGTGACCATCCAAAGAGTGCATCCCACCAGTGATGATTTGTGTCTTGGTTTACCCTTTGTAATACTTTGTTTATCTCTTTTATATCATGATAGACAGTAATCAGAAGTAATGTTTTCCTGAATCTCTTTCAGAATTTTTGCCAAGTCTTGGTGGTTCATTAGCTGTCTTACTAATGTAAAGTTCATTCCAATAGGCGTAGGTGATAATTTATGGTATATTGTGTAGTTAGATCTTACCAACTGGGGGGATGTAACTGGTGCCGAATATGAAAAATCACACCCTACAATCTTAACAAAACTACAAATACAAAAATTAGAATGGTTCCTAATAGGCAAGGTTACATTGTTATCATCTATTTCTACAGAAACACATGCAGTTTTTAGACATACACAGCCTAGGCCAATATATACAAGCACACTCTTCTGACTAGTATCAGGATGGATCTCAAAGTGGCAGATGCTTTGCTCAGTGTCTAAACATATGTCCGGTGCATCAATTGTGTTAGCCTCACACATAAACCCTTGTTGTTCCCATGTAACACAAGATTCCAGATTCACAGTTTGCCACCTCCCATTCATCATCCAGGCCCATGCTCTATGCTCCGAGGGGTAGAGCACTGTCCCTTCATGATTCAATCCTAATGCAATAATAGGGTGTATATTGTAAATTGTGGCATTGCATATAGTCAGCACAAAAGCAGTAGCTATTTTGGTGGTACGGTCATAAGTAAAATTTACCAGAGTCCACCAAGACTGAAGTTTTCTTTCTAAATTGTTTGCATTGTCCCAGACAATTTTCCGAATTTCAATTGGAAAAGCACCTTCACTTCCTTCCCTTATTACTGAAGCAACTATTGATTGTATCCATAATTATGCCTGTATGCAGCTGAGGGCTAATGGCACATTGTTTTGGGCTATGTTTAGTGCTTTTATTATTAGCTTGTGGTCTTGGTCCCCAGCCTCCTTCCACCTTGGTAATATTTTAGAAACTTCCCATTGGTTAGTTCCTAGTGTTAATAAAGAGGATTGTAGGGGCTGTTTTAGTTTTGTCAAATCACTTGTGGCAGTGGCTAATTTATGCATTAATATTTCTGAATCGATTCCATTTAATACCCCCAACCCTGTTCTTATATTCCAGTTAAGTCTCTTCTCATTCTGCCCCTGAAGTGTATCTGCTTTTGTAACCATGTTGCCCAGCCCTCAGATGATGTCTTTAGGAAAGAGGAGCAGGCTGGCTGAATCTCAGAGATGTTAGTTTGCATTAGTAGTTCAGTATGCTTGAGAGACCACTCTGGGTTAAATAACAGTTGTTGTTGTCCCGTATTCCTTATTACATATGGGCCAACTTCATAAATTTTAGGTACAATCTTAGGTTCCATTTTAGATGGTGTGGTCTGAGCTTGGGTTACAGTTGATTTGGTCGTTGCAATAGGCATGGCTTTCATTTTAAATTTGAATGTTAGCCCTTTATCACCACGACCCCAAAGGCAGACCACATCCATGGTTTGTACTAATGTAAAATTATACCAACAATCCAATTTACTTAAGCGATCACAAACTTCCCAGCGCTTGTCCATAGGAGAACACTAATTTGAACTGCCTTTTCACAGTTAGTCCCATTAATCATCCAGCATCCTACCCTGATTACTTCTCCGAGAGTCCCTTGAAGGGTCCATAACCTTTGTCTTTGCCATTCTTGCTTTTCATATACCCAGTTTTCATGCATAACCACAGTTGATAGGTTTAAATCCCTTATATCAGAATATTTTCCCATGAATCCAGTGGATTGAATGAAAGCTTGGGACCAAGGCCATTCAGCATTTTTCTGGCTAGAGGTACTTTCCAGTTCTTGAATTACACTTGTGGCTACAAGTAAAACAAACAGAATGATTCTATTAACTAGGTTTCTGCAAGCTAAATCATGGAATACTCCCAACCGCAATGTACTCATTTTGCTTGAGTAAGTTTTAGTTTCAGTTCATTGTCACCCAGTGTTACTTTCCAAGGGGCTTCTGGAGCCTTCTTCACTCAAGAATGGTGAATCCAGGCACTCTGTTCCTTGATCTTAACTGCAGTGAAGGTGATAAGGAGCACCTGGAACGGTCTTTCCCACTGTGGCTCCACAGTTTTTTCTGTAAGAGACTTAACATACACATAATCTCCAGGCTGTATGTCATGCACTGGCTCATCTAGCCCTCTGCTCCGGGTTCCAGCCACATGTTTCTCAATTGTTCTGAGCTGCTTGCCTAGGGCTATCATATAGGCAGTTAGCCTCTCTTCCCCCACTTGAGTAGACAATCCCTTTTGCATGCCATACGGTCTCCCATAAAGCATTTCAAAGGGACTTAGTTTTTCTTTGGCTCTAGGCTTGGTACAGATCCACATCAATGCCAGTGGGAGAGATTAAGGCCAGGGTAAATTAACTTCTTGTCCCAGCCTAACGATTAGCTGTTTAATTAAATGATTCATTTTTTCTACTTGCCACTTGACTGGGGGCGATAAGGGTTATGGAGCTCCCAATCTATCCCCAGATGTCGACTGATATGTTGTACTATTTTTGAGATAAAATGTTGCCCCCTATCTGAAGATTTTGTGGCTGGAACTCCGAAGCATGGTATTACCTCTTGTAACAATACCGTGGTTACCTCCCGGGCTTTGGCAGTTCTGGTGGGAAAAGCCTCTGGCCACCCTGAAAAGGTATCTGTTAAAACCTACAAATACCGATACCCCCCTTTTCTTGGGAGTTCTGAAAAGTCAATTTGCCACTGTTCTCCAGGCCCGTGGCCTTTTCCAATTTGACCGAGTTTTGGTTTGGGAGTATTCTTAGGTTTAGTCTGGAGGCAAATGTCACACTGCCGAGTTACCTGAATGACAGTAGAGTATAAATTTCTGGCAGTAATATTTTCAATTAGATTGCTATACAGGGCATTTATTCCCCAGTGTGTTTTCTGGTGCTCTTCTCTTACTAGTGACCGTAACAAATGAGAAGGGATGACTATTGTCCCTTCTGCAGTAATAGCCCATCCCTCTTGGTTATATTTTCCTCCTTGATCTTGAAGTAGTTTTCTGTCTTTTCTAGTATATACTGGCTTACCTTCAAGGGAGATTTGTCCATCAGGAATTAAGGCTCCCTCAATTGTTATCTCACCTTTTGCTGCTTCTTTTGCCTCTCTGTCCTCCAGCTTGTTCCCTTCTTCCAATTCTGAGCTCACCTTCTGGTGTGCCTTAATGTGCATAATTGCTACCTGCCCAGGTAGCTGGACTGCTTCCAGTAGTATTTCCTGTGTGTGTTTGGTGTTTTTCCCTTGTGAGTTTAACAGTCCTCTTTCTTTTCAAATGGCTCCATGTGCATGTACAACCCCAAATGCATACCTTGAGTCTGTATAAATATTTATTTTCCTTCCCTTTGCAATCTCCAGGGCATGGGTTAGAGCGATGATCTCTGCCTTTTGTGCAGAGGTATCTGCTGGCAAGGGTCCAGATTCTATTGCCTCTCTGCAGGTGGTAACTGCACACCCGGCATGTCGCTTTCCACTGACTATATAGCTGCTCCTATCAGTGAACCAGGTTTCTGTGTCATTCAGCGGGGTGTCTCTCAGATCTGGGCAGCTGGAGTAGGAGGCTTCGATAGTCTCCAGGCAGTTGTGGTGCATCAGCGCCCCTTGATTCCCACTTCCTTGATTCTTTGAGAAAAGAAGCTGGGTTGATAATGTTAGTTACAACTATCTCTACATCATCTTGTTCTACCATGATGGCTTAGTATTTCAGGAACCTTTGTGGGGAAAGGCAGTGCCCACCTTTTACTTTTAGGACTGCAGACACTGTGTGAGACACCAATACAGTCATTTTCTGGCCCAGGGTGAATTTGTGTGCTTCCTGAATATTCAGCACCACTGCTGCAATGGCTCTGAGGCATCCTGGCCATCCCTTGGCTGTTGCGTCTAGTTGATTGGAGAAGTAAGCAACTGCTCTCCCAGGACCCAAGTCCTGGGCCAGTATTCCCAGGGCAATTCCCTGCTTCGGTTTACTTACATTCAGGAGTCTGAGAACTGGGGCCGACATTAGGGCATTCTTCAGCTGGTGGAAGGCTTGTGTGGCCTCTTTTGTCCACTGGAGTTCTCTGTTCCCGCTTGTAATGAGTTCATACAGAGGTTTCACAAGCAACCCATAGCTGTGTATCCATAGTCTGCACCATCCTGTCATCCCTAAGAATGTTCGCAGCCCCTTTACTCTTTGAGGTTTTGGGGTTTGGCATATCGCTTCTTTGCGATCTTGCCCTAGAGTCCATTGTCCAGCACTGATTTCATAACCCAGATAAATTACCTTTTGCTTCACTACCTGGACCTTTTTCTTTGATACCCTGTATCCCTGAAGTCCCAGAAGTTTAGCAGGCTTACCGTCCAGGCTATGCATGCCTCTTTTGTCCAGGTGGCTATGAGGATGTCTTCCATGTACTGCAGTATCTTTCCTTCTTCTGGGGGAGCCTCCCAGGATTCCAGATCTTTGGCAAGTTGCTCCCCAAACAGAGTAGGAGAGTTTTTAAATCCTTGCGGCAACACAGTCCAAGTGAGATGGGATTTGCGCCCATTTTTGGGGTTTTCCCATTCAAATGCAAAAGTTTTCTGGCTGTCCTCATGGATAGGGAGGCAAAAGAAGGCATCTTTCAAGTCTAAAAGAGCAAACCAAGTTAGCTCGGGTGTCAGGTATGTTAGCAGAGTGAATGAGTTTGCGACTACAGGATAGAGACCCTCAGTTATTTTGTTAACAGCCCTTAGATCTTGTACTATCCAGTATGACCCATCAGGTTTTCGGACTGGCAAAATGGGAGTATTGAACTCAGATGGGCACTCTTTTAACAAGCCTAACTGCAAAAAGTTTTCAATTCTGGGACTAATTCCTTCCCTATCTTCCCTCTTCAGGGGGTACTGTTTAATTCTAACTGGTTGTCTTCCTTACTTGAGTTTGATTATTATTGGAAGTGCATTTTTTGCTCTCCCTGGTATATTGGAGGCCTACACTCCAGGAAATACTTGATTCATTATTTCTTCACTAATTTCCCCCTCCATTTGGACAGCTATCAACATTAAACTCAATACCTCTATGTACTGTTCATCATTTACCTCCAGAATAACCTCTCCATTTTTAAATTTAGTAGTTACTTGTAATTGTTCTAACAAGTCTCTCCCCAAAAGGTGTCTCAGGGAGCTGAGCAGATATAGGAATTTATGAATGCCCCATTGATTTCCAAGCTTATACTTTAATGGCTTGCAAAAATATGCTTTTTCAGGTTGACCAGTTGCTCCTATTACTGTAACATAATCCTTCCCCACAGGTGCTAAAGTCTTATTCAAGGCTGAATATGCTGCCCATGTGTCAGCCAGAAATTCCACCTTTTTCCCTTTTTCCCCCAGTTTCAATTTTATAACCAGTGGATCTTCTGGGGTGAGATCTACTGGTCCTCTTCAATCTTCTTTCACATATGCAATCATTTTCCCTTTTTCCCGGTCTCCCTTATCCTGGAAGCCACCCTGTCTCCGCTCTGGGCACTGATTTTTCCAGTCACCATATTTCTTACAGATCGCACACTGGTCTCTGCTCAGGTCTCGGGCCTTGTCTGTGTGATCACTGTCCACGTTTTCCTCTCTCTCCCTCACAACAGCTACAAACTAAATCATTCCTTGTTTATATCCTTCGTCCTGGTTATTAAAGACTCTCCATGCCTCATCCAACAAAGTTTCTAAGTTCCTCCCATCTGCCCCCCAAGGCTTTTGGAGTTTACTTCTTATGTCACCCGTAGACTGCCCCAGGAATAAATTAACTAACTGCTGTATCCCTACTTCAGACCCAGGGTCCAGTGATGTGTGACGATGCATGGCATCTCTTAATTTTTCAAGGAATTTGGATGGCGACTCAGAGGGTCCCTGCTTGATTGCAAATAAGGCTGACCAATTTATAGTTTTGGGGATGGCTCTTTCCATCCCCTTTGCAATCCACTCCTGATACATTTTCAGTTTTTCCAATTCTGTTAATCTGTTTGGATCCCACTGTGGGTTTTGGAGTGGGAAATAATCTTTCACATCCAATTGTTGGGTTTTATAATAATCTTCTGCCAGATCCCCTGCCGTTTTTATAATTAATTGTTTTTCTGTCTCGGTCAGTGCATCCAATAATAATTGCATGTCACTCCAGTCTGGATTGTGTTGTTTTATTATATATTGCAGACATTTAGCTGTGTTAACTGGATCATTGTGGTAATTTTTAACAACTTTTTCCCATGCCTCCAAATCGATTGTGGAAAAGGGAACTTTAACCAATACCACTCCTCCCTCTGGTGCCACTGCCTCATGCAGAGGTGCCTGTAATATGTGTGTCTGTTGTCTAGTCCGGTGTGCAATCGGAGGGGTGTCTACATCCCCTGACTCCACATCCTCATCCCTTTCTGGTCTTATGTGGGGAGGCTTAAGCAGATCGTCTGCCAGATCTTGTTCTTGGGCCACAGTCTGGTAAACCTTATCTGATTTTATGCATCTTTGCCCTATGCTACACACTGAACAACACCGCTTAAGCTTTCCCCTCTTAGTCTTATTTTCCTTCTCCAGGGCCAATGCCAGAGGGTCAGAGGGAGCCCTGATCCCACAGTCCCTCTGCCATTTGGGGTGATTACAAAGGGAGAAAAACATATCAGCATATGATACTTTTGTCCACTTCCCTTCCCTCCTGAGAAAGAGCACGAGTTGCAATAGCATGTTATAGTCCAAAGTCCCACTAGGTGGCCACTTCACTCCCTCATCCAATTTATATAGTTGTCATGGTTTTGAACCAGTAATTAACAAAAAGGGGGAAAAAGAATTACTTATTTCTTGCTGTGAGATATGGATTAAAACAAGAGCAAACCAGGCATAAAATTTTAAAAGGAATAAAGAAAGTTTATGGACAATCTACAATAATAAGAACACCAGAATAAACTTCCAGAAAAACCTTTTCATTTCTTACTGCCCACTATTCTTTTGTTCACATGACAACAGAGACAGAAACTTTAGAACTTTGATGGTTTAAACAGTCCTAATTCCTTCTACAGTTTTTTTCATCAGTCTCTGTAGAGAAACAGAAGTTCTTTTCTGTTAATTTATGGAGTTTCTCACAAGAAAACTATTTTTGTTATAGTTTTCCGTTTCTCTGATATCAGCTGCTCAGAGCTGCTGTTATCAGAGCCCACCCCTCCCATTTCACATCACTCTGAAATGTGTTATGGGTCATTAGTTTGGGGATAGCATTTTTAAGGATAAGTTATTCAAAGGCAAAAAGTATTCTTCATGTGTTTCTGTGAGCTTCACTAGAAAACAGTTTTCTCATTGCCTCTCAAGGCTTCAAATCTCCCAGCACTTCACTATACCATAATTACCCTACTTTTTACTCAAATTTACACTTTGAACACTCTATTCCTCCCCATACTCTATCATGAATTAAAGGAGTTCTTTTCAGGACTTCATTGTCCATCCCCATAGTTTTAACAGAAAGATATTTCAGCTTAATTAAAACATCTTCTTAATTCTCTACCTTTCTTGAAGTTTCTTTTCTTTCTTGCCACTAGTAGTTTATAAAGTCTCTTTTCATGTTGATCACTCTCTTTTTCTCTCTCTGGATAAAAAGATTAATCCGCAAGTCTCATCTGGATAAGAAAGAGTTAAAATCTCGCCCAAGCTTTTGTAGATGGTTCGGTGATCTCTGCTGAACAGGAGCTGGAGCTGTCTGCGATGAAAAGTTCCTCATAGCTGCTCTGAAGAGCGTGGTCACCGTCTCTGCTTGCAGCAGGCCCAGAGACTCTTTCTTTCTTCATTCAGCAGTTTTCTAGTGAATGTAGTTACAGCAAAACCTGCAGCTGAGCCAGAGATTGGGCCGGGCCCGGCCCGGCCCAACCTGGCCCGGGACAAGCCTCCCCGCAGGCCCCATCTCCCGGCCGGGAGAACGGCAGGCCTAGCCCAGCCCCGCCCCGGCCGCATGGCCTGGGCAGAGAACCGGAGGCCAGCCGGAGGTCTGCTACCTTTCACAGCCAAACAACAAAGAGAACAACAGAGTTCTGGTTTTTTTTCTTTAAGGTGGGGTTCACAAGTTGATCTCACTTTTCAATGGCTAAAACTGCTGTCAATTCTCAGCAATGACCGATAATTGGTCATGAGAAAGACTCCAGGTAGTCCCCAGCAACTCCAACTTTCCTTAAAGGTAAAGTAACTCCATGACAATAGTGGCCACCAATCTTTACAGAACCTGATTAAATCCCTCTTGTTCTCAGTTCCCCCAAAATATCCAGCAATATTTTTCCAATGTGCAAGAATACAACCTAGCGGACTCACTTTAGGGATTTCTTTACTTTGTCCAGTGCCCATTATTTCGTCCTTCTTGTCCTGTCCCGTTTCCATCCAGAATTTTCCTCACACAACTTCACTGTCTCTTCCCAATATTCTTCTCACACACAATTCCAATTTGTGGGCACCCAATGTGATTTTCCACACACAAACCTCAGCATTTTCACTTGGCACGTGGAGCATATGCCCTGATGGTTATTAAAGCAACAATACCAGCATCTACCCACGGTTAAAACAAATATTAACCATTTCACACTCAAGCACAACACTCCTCATTTACACTAGGGCTTGCCCCACATTGACTCCAGTCACTTTGCTTTTCTCTGGCCACCTCAGTCACCCGAGGTCAGAGCTCCACACTCACTCCGCACCTCTGGTGCGTCTCACTCGCTCATTCACACACCAAACACACTCAGTGACTCAACGTGTCTGGATTTAGCATTCACACAAAACAAGGGTTCTCTCGACTCACCCCCAGAGTCACTAGCGGGCTGCTCTATCAGCTCAGTGAGAACCCCTCAGTCAGCTGTGCTATCGGCCAGGATCAATCCCTTTCCCTCTGTCTCCGGCCCCTCCTGGCCGGGTGCTTGCAGGCCCACTGGGACTGTGCTGTGCATCAGACATCCCTATATGGCTTATCAGCAGCCCCTTCCTTGATATTTAATTCATATCTTTATCCGCAAGGCCAGCAGGTTGTTGTCTGTCCCTGCGGTGAGCGATCTGAGGTTGGGGGTCCCTCCCAGGAAGGTCCTGGGGGCACGCCAGGGAATCTTCTCCTCAGCCGCTCCCAGGGCCAGACAGAGATCCTCCTGCCTGGCTCGCCAAAATGATATGCGGATAGAAAGAACTCTATAACTCACGTAGTGGTTATAAGAGGAGGTATGAACTTATTCAGCACTGAGCTGCATGGGGGATATCTCCTCCAAAGGCATGCACACCTTGGAGACTTGTTTCTCCCTTTTTATTCTCTATAAACTAAGGTTACACAGATGGCGCTTCCTGGCAGGGACAGGGCTTGTGTCTTTAGCAAAACCACCAAAGGCCAAGGGCTTCTGGCCATTTTCCCTGCACCACTGCACGCCTGGGCAGCTTGCTGAGCACAAGCACCCTTTCCCCCCTATTCCCCATGCCCTGCAGACCCTGGGCAGCGAAAGAAAATCCTGGGAGTCTGTCTACTATAACACATCCTATATTTATATACTAAAGAAAAACAAAAAGAAGAAAAGAACAATCTTGAAGAAAAGGGAAATGCTTGCCTGCTCAGGTGGGCCCAGCAGACAGAGCCTGCTAGATCAGTTGCCAGCAGAGCTCCAGCAGCACAGCCAGCAAAGACCCGACAGACGAGGCCGTGACCTCCATGCTCTGCAGAGCTGATCTTGCAGCCTCTGGAACGTGGAGATTGGAGCGTGGTCTCCTGCCCTCAGCAGGCACAATGTCTGAATTGCCAGGCTTTTGACCTCCAGGCTGATGTCATCTGTCATGTCTTCAAGGGCTGGAAGGGGTTTTCAGTGATAGATCTTCAAAATGCTTTCTTCTGTCTTCCATTTGCAGAAGAAAGTCAAAATACATTTGCTTTTGCATGGGTGAATCCCACCACTGGCAGGAAAAAGCAACCTTAGCTGGATACATTGAGGGTATTGACTCAAGGGTTCAAAAAAATTCCAAAATTTTTTGGGAATTGCAATGAATAAGGTATAGCGATTGGCTCACACAAATGAGGAGGAGTTATTAAGTATGTTGGGAAGTATGTCTGTTAAGATTTATAGGTCTTTTGACAGGTACTCTTGTTCTTCCACTTTGGTTTTGAACCCTTTTCCGTTGTCCCCTCAGTCCTCCCCTTCCTTTCTGCAGTTACTGCCTGGCAGCTCTGGCTGGCAGGGCTGTCAAAACACGTCAGGGTGGGCATACTCTTGTCCCTGGCAAGAGGTGGCAGGGAGTGGGGGACACTGGGTGCTGGGAGGCTTGGCAGGCCAACATCTCACCACCAGTCAAGATGCAAGAAGGGCTTCACCGACAAAAGGCACAGAGGACTGACTGACAGACCTTGGGAAGAGCTAAATCTACCTCTAGGGATGAGGCCACGGACCCTAGGAGGAGCCAAGTATACATATATGGGCAAAGCCACGGACTGCGGGAGGTGCTGGGAGGAAATATAGGGACTGCTTATGAATATTAATGTAGCTGATGCAACCTTGAGTGTATAAAAGGTAGAGACACCATTCTGTGGGCTGAGCCTCTGGTGAGCAGAAAGAATCTCACAACGCTCCCAGCCCTGTCCCTTGATCCTGTAACTTGAACAGGATCTAGCTAAACTTTATTTACTCATTCCTGCTTATGGTCTGAGTCATTTATAACAGGAATCAATTGGCTAAAGAATTAGAGTAATAGCAATCTCTGCCTGGGGAAGGAACACTCCCACAGTATGCAGATGATTTGTTGATTGCCACTGAAAGTACTAAAGAATGTTTTGAATGGGCAGTCTGAATGTTCTTGGATTGAATGGTTATTGAGTATCTCAACAGAAAGCCCAGCTGGAACAGCAACAAGTGACCTACCTCAAATATGAGGCCTCCGTAGGACAGCAGTCCTTGGGAACTGCCCAGAAGAAAGCAATTTTCCAGACACATCAACCACAAACCGTAAGAGAACTCTGTATTTTCCTTGGAATGACAGGTTGGTGCCAACTGTGGGTACACAGCTATGGATTGATTGAGAAACCTTTATATAAATTGGTGAAAATCTCTGAAAATGCCGTGATATGGAACCCCAAAGCAAACAGAGCCTTTGAAAAATGGAAGCGTGAACTCATGAGGGTCCCTGCTTTGGGGCTGTGTGAAGGAAGGAATTTTGGTTATTCTCCCATGAGAGACAGGGAATAGCTTTAGTGGTTCTGGCACAACACCTGGGTCCTTACAAAAGGGCAGTAGCCTATTTTTCTAAACTTGATACTGTGGCCAAAGGCTGGCCTGCCTGCCTTAGGGCAGCAGCAGCAGTGATCACAAACACTGAAGAAGCAAAGAAGTTTACACTAGGGCAAAAGATGATTGTCTTAGTGTCACACACAGTGCCACCTGTATTAGATCAGAAAGGGAACCATTGGTTGTCTTCCTCGAGGTTCCAAAAGTACCAAGCAGTCCTGGCCAAATCTGATGATACTGAAATTCAAGTGACCAATATTATTAACCCTGCCTCTTTTCTGCAAGGAAGGTCTGAAGCTGAACCTGTAGTACCTGACTGCCTGGAGACCATCAAAGCTGTGTATTCCAGCTGCCCAGATCTAAAGGAGGAGCCACTCCCAGGTGCCATGAACTGGTTCACTGATGGCAGCAGTTTTGTGAGACAGGGAGTGCAAAGGGTGAGCTACACTGTGACTACAGTCTTGGAGGTAATCGAGTCAAAGCCGTGAGCAGCAGGACCCTCAGCACAAAAGGCTGAGCTAATAGCCCTCTGTCCTGGGGTGACTTTTTGATGCTTGTATCCCCAGTCGTCTGTTCTGTTGACGCTGGATATTAATTTCTGCACGTTTAAGACTGGTTCTGAGAGCAAAGAGAGGAAAAAAGGAAGCACGCAGTTTGTTTTCAGAAACTGCCCTCACTCCCCTGCATCCTGCTCCTGGACTGTGTTGTCTGCAGTATGGATGCACAGTGAGACAGAGGTCTCCTTTGCTTTTAGTTAGTTTTTTAGCTAGCTGAGGCAGAGAAGCCCCTTGGACTGTGGCTTTTCTTTTCCTTGGAATGGTTTAAACCTGCTCTGAACTGAAAACGCAGAGAAATACCAGGAGCTCATGCCTGTGGCCCACCAGGGCCTGGGACTCTGCACTCCAGCACCAGAGGGACTGATAAGAGTCTGAGTGAGCTGAGTTACACTCCACAAAAAGGACTTTCTGAATTTACCATCTCTTCAAAACTGTGAAAAGTTTTATTGTTTAATATTATTCATTTTTTATACTTGTGAATACTTGGCTGCTAAATAAACATTTTGTCCATTTTTCTCCAAAGAAATCTTTTCCCAAACCAACTGGGGGAGGGCCCGCTTGAATTTGCTTTCAAGAGGGACCACATTTGGAGGTTTCTTCCCAAATTTGCCCTAAACCAGGACACCCTCACTTGAGCATTAGAAATGGCAATGGAAAAGAAAAATATTATTTGCTCTGATTCCAAATATGCTTATGGAATTGTTCATGTCCACGGAGCCATAAGGAGGGAAAGGGGACTCCTGACTACATTCACCAAAGGAGATCGTCAAATATGCAGCTGAAATCCTCCGGCTCCCCGAGGCAGTGGAACTCCCATTGCAAGTGGCAATTATACATTGCTGAGGGCACTCTAAAGGTAGCAGCCTCCCGGAAGCAGGCAACAAATTGGCGGATTCTGAAGCTGGAATCGCTGCCAAAAGAAATGAACCACTTGTGGCAGCTCTAATACCTACTGCAGTATCAACTAAGCAGCCTGTAAAATACCAACCTTCTGATTATAAATGGATTAATGAAAATAAAGGAAAACTTCTAGAAAATGGTTGGGGAAAATTACAAACAGGTCAACTAATACCACCAAAAAAGTTTATGAGACATTATGTGAAGTCTGAACATGGGGAGAGAAATCTCACTGGGGAGCAGAGCCCTTACACCAATACCTAAGGGAAGAAATTGCAGGCCTAAGTTTGCAGGAAAGTGTTGAAGAAGTAACATCACAATGTGTGACTTGTTTGAAGAATAATCCAAATCCAACAGTTAGGCTAGAAAAAGGAGTTTTTAGGAGGAGCATTTCTTGGACACTTGTGGCAGATAGACTTTTCTGAACTCCCAAGAAAGCGGGGGGTGATTTTGATATTTCCTGGTACTTACTGATACTTTCTCTGGGTGGTCAGAAGCGTTCCCTTGTAGGACAAATAAAGCTAGAGAAATGACAAAAGCATTTTTGAATGAGATCATACCTAGGTTTGGTGCACCTAGAGAAATATCCTCTGATGGAGAATCACATTTCTGTGCACAAATGGTGCGAGCTCTCAGCAAAGCATTAGGAATCCAATGGCAGCTTTACACGCCCTATAGACCACAAGCTCGTGGTCAAGTAGAAAAACTGAATCATATGATCAAACAACAGACAGCTAAAATTGGCCAAGGAATGAATTTATATTGGTATCAAGCTTTACCTATTGCCCTTATCAGACTCAGAATAAAACCCAGATCTAAGGAAAAAGTTAGCCCATTTGAAATGCTTTATGGCAGACCTTATGGTTGAAATGTTACTTGTGATGAAAATTTGGCACAAGTTGGTAATCAATATATCTATGACTATTTAATGGCTATAAACAAACAATTGCTCCAGAAGTTTAATACTGTGTTTGAGATTCAACCTAAGCAGCCAGATCATAAATTGCATGTAATTGATCCTGGTGACTGAGTGTATGGTAAGAATTTTACAGGTGATCCTCTGCAAGAAAAGTGGGACAGACTGTTCCAAGTGCTCCTGACAGCCTTTACATCCGTTTGAGTAAAGGAAAGACTACCTTGATTCACTACAGCCCAGTGAAGAAATCACCAAGTAAACCCTGGATGACCAAACCTGTTGGGGATCATAGACTAAAATTGAAATTCACTCATAAACCATTAAATTAATATTGTATTTCACGGTCTTTTTCATTGATTATACTGTCACTGCCCTCAATGTTGACACCTATGTAACACTGAAAGGGGCCACAGCTAATTACACAGGACTCAGAGATTTCTGTCTTTGCAAAGAGGCGCAACAATGGAACCTTCCCTTAACAGGGGTACCATCAAGCAATTGGTCAGATTTGAACCCCTACAGCTAACACAATACTAGTGCTCAATGTAGACAGGCAGGATCTTCCCTGGGAAAGCCCCTTTTCCAATTACTACCTCTCAAGGAGTCAATCACATACACAGGGCGGAACAAGTCTGGGACAGATCTCGGCAACTTTTCCGGTAACACAGCTGGGTGGGTCCACGTCACTCAGCCAAGGCGGAAAACCTGTCTTTTTGATAGACATACCAGAAAGGAGTCTGTGAGAATTGATACCAGCTGTGATCTTACTGATGCATCTTGGTGGTTTTGTGGTTTTGTGGGAATGGAATAGCATTAAAGCAATTACAGGTGACTGCTCTGGCCAATGTACCCATGGGATGCCTTACCCCTCAGTTACAGGTTATAAATCAAACTAATGAAATGACAGTTATTATTCAAGAACTATGGAAGAACAGACTCACTAAGAGAACACCCAATAGCCCACTGGTGTGATGCAGCACTAGGATTCACAGGTTTTTTTAGGGCGTTGCTCCCAATTTTAAGAATTGCACAACTGGAAAAGGCAATTTCAAACATCTCAGCCAAAATAGGATTGCTAACTCAACAGCAGATGCCTTACTGTGACAGACTGGCATTTAAGAAAACAAAGAGAAACACCTAAAGAAGTTAAAACTGCTGGAGGCTGCTGGGAGTTTTTCTCCTGGTCAATAACTGGCCATTTCTGAGAATTGACAGCAGTTTTGACCATTGAAAAGTGAGATCAACCTGTGAACACCACCTTAAGACCTAAGCCTGGGAATTTCTTTGTCTCTTTGTTTCTGGCTGTGAAAGGTAACAGAGCTCCAGCTGGTTTCCCGTTCCCCTGCCCAGCCCATGCGGCCCGGGCAGGGGCTGGGCTGGGCCTGCCGCGGCTCCCGGTCGGGAGATGGAGCCTGCGGGGCTTCTCCCCGGGCTCCGGCCGGGCCAGGCCAGTCCCTGGCTTGGCTGCAGTTTTTGCTGTTGCTGAGTTTCATCAGAGACTGCCCAGTAAGGAGAGAGAAAGCCATTGACTTGCAGTGGGCTGAGACAGTGACTACACTTTCCAGAGCAACCATGAAAAAAATCTTCCATAGCAGACAGGTCCAGCGGCTGCTCTGGCAGAGATCACAGAACCATCCACAAGGCCTGGGCAAGATTTTAACTCTTTCACTACCCAGCTGAGACTTGCAGATTAATCCTTTTTTTTCCAGAGAGAGAGAGGAAAAGAGAGAGTGATCAACAGGTAAAGAGACAACATAAACTATCAAAGACAGTGAAGAAAGGAATTAAGCTTCAGCTGGGGAGAGAAATAAAGAGATGCTTTAATAAGCTGAAATATTCTTTTGCTAAAACTATAGAGATGGACAATAATGTTCTGAAAAACTCCTTTAATTCATGAAAGAGTATTTTGGGGGGACTAGAGTATTTCAAAGTGTGAATTTCAGCAAATGGTGAAGCAGTTGTGATCTTATGTGATGCTGGAACAAAAATGGAGAAGTGAGAGTTGTTGAAAATTTGTGGCCTTAGGAGGCAAAGAGAAAACTTCTATTTCCAGAGATACTCACAGAGACAGATGAAGAGAACTTTTGCCTTTGAATAACTCATCCTTAAAATGACACGCCTTGACACATGACCCATAACACACCTCAGAGTGATGTCAAAAATGTGAGAAGTGATGACAGAGTTTTCCAGGTGGCTGGCATCAGAGCAATAGAAAACCATAGGAAAATGGTTTTCTTGTGAAAAACTCCATAGATTAGCAGAAGAGAAGTTCTTTTTCTCTACAAAGACTGATGAAGAGACTATAGCAAAGTTGGGACTGTTTTAACCATCAAAGTTTTTTGTCTCTGTGTTGTCATGTGAAGGAGAGAATGGTTGAGTAGTGGGGAAAAAGGAGCTCTGGAAGTCTTATTCTGGTGTTCTTATTCTTGTAGTTTTGTTAATAAATTTTGTTTATTCCTTTAAAGTTTTAAGCCTGTTTTGCTCTTCTTCTAATCCATATCTCACAGCAAGAAATGAATAAGTTTTCTAGTGATTTTTTAGCTAATGCTTTAAAACCACAACACTTACTAAGACTACAAAATGAAATAAACTCACTAAAAGAAGCAGTCTTTCAAAACCACATGGTGTTAGAGATGATAAAATCCCAAATGGGAAGAGTTTGTATTAATTAATACCAGTTGTTGCACTTGGATAGATCAGTCAGGGCAAAAAGCAATGGATATCCATACCGTTTGGCAACGTGCAAAGGTGCTCCCTGAAGTAACCAAAGACGATACGTCTTGGAGTAAACATTTGTGGGAAACTCTAACATCTTGGCTACCTTATATGAATTGGCTAACACAACTGTTTGTAGGAATTTTAGGAATTGGAATACTAATCTTAGGAACCTGCATGATGAGCCAGAGTTTCATATGGTATTGTAACCAAACTGTCACCACGTATCACAAATGGAAACAAATTAAAATGACATTCAGGATCAAAACAGGTAAATATTTTGTGACCACAACAAGCCTATAGCTGCAAAAGAATTTGCAAAGGATAAAAGAAAGGGCAGATTTGTTGCAAAGGCAGTGAGATAATGTTTGAGCTACACAAAAAGCTGGAGCTGTGCAGTAAATAGTTGTGTTGTAACAGGGTATGTAAATGAAGCACTTTTTAGAAATCAACAAATTTAGCAGAACAAGTGAACTGCAAAAACTAACCACTGACTATGTGAGCAGACAATCTTATAGAGCATGCCTTGGAAGCAGGGGTGAAAAGTTCAAGCCTGAGGAAGACTTATGAGCCATCATCCAAACCAACCACCAGGAGGCTGAGGACCATCTCGTGCAGAAACCGCACATGTGCTACAAGGGCTTACATAACCACGTGATTGGAAAATACGCTGCAATATGAAGGTTAGGAAAGTATAATGTGCACATTAACTAAAAAAATGTATAAAAGGTAGTACGGTGTGAAGAATGGATGAATGAGTGAAGCAACGCCCCTAAATCTCGGAATCGAATAAACAAATACCTGCTCCATAGGTCTTATATTAAGGAGTACGGTTTTCTTGCCTAGTTTCTGGGCAGCAGCACCATAATCAGAGACACAGAACAGCTTCTCTGCCCAGAGTTATGCCAATAGTCTGCATTTCCCCATGGGTCTGCCTTGAGGTTCACTGGGGACCTCCCTGTTTGTAGCCGTCCATTCCCGTGCTCAGCAGGGATGCAGTTGTGTTTGGACATGAGCTGCCACAGCCAGACACGCAGCAAGAGGAATGTAGAATATCAGAGGCTGTGTAGATCCAGGTTTTTTTCCAGTATGAAAGAAAGAAAAGCAGAAGGAAATATGGGAGAACCTCAGTACAATTGAATTGTCCAGGGAAACCCAGAAACTGATGGTGTTCTGGTGCTACTGCTAATCCCTTCTAGGGAAAAAAAAAATTATTCCAGGAAGGGGCATCGTCATGGGATAGATAGCAATAGTTGATCCAGGAAGCCCCTGCAGGATGGAGCTCAGCCCCCAATGCACATGGGCTTTGCCTGCCCTCTGGCACGGAAGCCCCCCAAGGGCACAGGTCTCTGGGGCAGGAGACGGGCACCAGCACTGCCAGGGCTCGCTTGGGAGGGCAGCAGGTCTGCCTTGGCTGGGACACTGCCACACCTGCTGATTTCAGTGCTGGCTGGGCCCCAGGACTCAGAGCTGCATTCGTGGCCTGGCCCACACGTTCCTTGTCTGTGTCACACCCTGTGCAGGTTTAGGATGGCCACCAGCCGGGCCGTGTCCCAAGGAGGCCGTGCCAGCTTCTGTGCAAGGCCCCGTGCCCTTCCTGCTGCGGCTGCGTCGGCAGCCCTGGGGGCTCCTTCTGCTGCCCTGAGCCTGCAGAGCAGGGCAGCGTTTGCTGATGGTTTGAGGTGTTCCTAAAGATCCTGTCATGCTGTCTTAGACACTTTGGGTAAGGGATTCCTTCCAACCTGGGCCACTTTGAGGGTGATGGGGGAGGAACCAGAGCACGTGGCAGTGTTTGCAAGGGCCCTTTGTGACATGGTCAGTGTGGGATGGAAAGGGACAGGGTGTCAGAGGGCCCTTTGTGACACGTGGTGACACAGGAGCTGGCCACAGCGACAGGTCCACACCACAGTGCTCGGTGCACGCGACGGGACAGGACGCGCCAGAGCGGTGCTGTGAGGAGCCCCCGCACAGCGCACTCATTTGTGTCTGACCCGGAGCTTCTCTGAGCCGTCATTCTTGCAGGTGACCTCGAGGCCAGACCACAGGACGTGCTGACCTGTGGCCTTGCCGAGGCTACTTTTCTTAAGGTGCCCTCGAGGGCAGACTGTGGGACCGGGTGACCCGGAGCTTTTCCGAGGCATCGCCCATCCCTGCAGTCACTGCCCTTGAGACCAGAGCACAATCCTTGACGAGGAGCCTCCTGTCCTTGTGGCAGGAGCCCTCAAGACCTGACTGCAGGACTTGCTGTCCTGCAGTCTTGCCAGGACTTGAGTCTTGCAGGTGCCTTCCAGGCACGACTGCAGGACTTGCTGCCTCGGAGCTTTTCTGAGGCATCTCTCTTGCAAGTACCATAAATCCAGGCACTGCCATGGAGCAGCGACCCCCAGGAGTTCCCAAGCTGGCCTGGGTGGAGGAGGAGGAGGAGGAAGAAGAAGGCCCTGGAGCTGTGCCGGCACAGGAGACTGAAGAGGTGCAGGTGTTCCAGGCGCCACAGGAGGGTGAGTTGCAGAGCTCGGCCTTAGGGCTAGTACCTGTTGCCAGCTTGGCCCCATCCCATTGCATGCCATGCCATCCCCTGGTGCTGTTCCGATGGAAAGGATGGGAGAGTGTTGGAGAAGATCTGGAGCAGCGACCCCCAAGAGTGCCCAAGCTGGCCTGGGTGGAGGAGGAGGAGAAGGAGGAAGAAGAAGGCCCTGGAGCTGCCCCAGAAGTAGAGACTGAAGAGGTGCAGGAGTTCCAGCCACTGGAGGAGGGTGAGTTGCAGAGCTCGGCCTTAGGGCTAGTGCCTGTTGCCAGCTTGGCCCCATCCCATTGCATGCCATGCCATCCCCTGGTGCTGTTCCTATGGAAAGGATGGGAGAGTGTTGGAGAAGATCTGGAACAGCGACCCCCGAGAGTGCCCAAGCTGGCCTGGGTGGAGGAGGAGGAAGAGGAGGAGGAGGAAGAGGAAGAAGGCCCTGGAGCTGCCCCAGAAGTAGAGACTGAAGAGGTGCAGCAGTTCCAGCCGCTGGAGGAGGGTGAGTTGCAGAGCTCGGCCTTAAGGCTAGTTCGTGTTGCCAGCTTGGCCCCATCCCATCCAATCCCATCCCATGGGGACATGCCCTCAGAAAGGTTCAGAGAGAAGCTGGGGCTTGCCTCCAAGCAGTGGCTGTGCTCAGTTCCCTGGGGCTGTCCCTTCCTGGGGATCGCAGGGCTGGGCAGCGTTCTCCAGCTGCTCCTGCAGCCCCTCAGCTCTGGCTGCTCTCGCTCTTTGCCAGATGCAGCCATGGACCAGACACAAGAGCAGGACCTTGCCTGTGGCCTCTTCCACAGAACAGCACAGGTACCTGCAGCCATCCCCAACTGGGCTGGGCCTGCTGTCACTGCTCAGCCCAGCACCATGCTTGGAACACTCCATGCAACATCCCTCTCTTCCCACCCTTCCTTCTCCTACCCAACATGCAAATTCATCAAGCGCATTTGGCAGGAAGAGACCAGCGTCATGGGCACTGGGTCCATGGAAGATGGTGACGTCTACACCAGCGACACCAGTGCTGCCATGCTGGAATTCATTTTGGAGGAGGGTGTTTCCATTCCAGAGCAAGTAAGCAGCCTGTGGCCAGGGTGTGATTCTCCAGGGATCACTTGGCCTCCCAAGCCACGCCTGCTGATCACTCTAAGCCTTTGAGGCCATTGCAGCGTGGTGACAAGGGAAGCACTTCTCTGGAGAAGCTGGGGACATTCCTGACTCCCTCTGGCAGCTTTCCAAGTCTCCCCTTGTGCCTTCTCCAGGTGCCTGCCGTGGTGAGGTACATCCACCAGTGGCTCATGGCCAATGAGTCTGCTGACTCCAGGCTGGGCAGGACCCTGCTGGATCTGACCGAGGCACAGCCCACTGACGTGGTCATTGCTCTCCTGCGTGTGGCCCCAACGTGTGACAGGTACGGGGCCCACGTGCCCAGAGGGCTCAGGGCTCCCCAGCCCATCACCCTGCACAGCCTGGCCCAGGTGTCTGACCAACAGAGAGTTCCAGGGTCCTGTCTACCTGGGACCTTTCCCAGCCCTGCTACATCGGCCCCCGAGCCTGCTGCCATGCCATGCCCCTTCAGGGCCCAGCAGGGCAGGGTTGTCTGGGTGCTGCTGCCGGTGAGGGGCAGCGGGCAGAGGCAGAGCTGGCAGCCAGCTCAGCTCCCCCTGCCACTGCTGCCCAGGCCACGGGGATGTGTCAGAGACCCCCGTGAGACAGAGCTGTCACCCCACAGAGCTGCAATGACCATGTGGAAGACCATCATGTGCTCGAGCAGGACTGTGGAGCCAGTAGTACAGATACTCCTCGATGTGCTGAGAACCTGGCCAAAGCACAGCACGTGCACCTCCGATGGGGACAACACGGCTGTCTTTGCCCTGGCTGTGAGTTTCTGGAACAGGCCTTTGCTCACCCCATGGCCGACCGCCTCTTCAGCAGCTCTGTTTCCTCCTTCCCCCACTGCATCTCCCTGCCTCAGGCACTGGGCTGAAACCAGGCCTGGAGCTCCCTGCCACACTCAGGCCCTGCCACCCGGACACCTCAGCACTGAGCGCTGTCTCTGGGTTCTTTGTCCTCTGTAGGCGACAGTGGTGACGTGGAAGTTCCTTCAGATGCCCTGTGTCCCATGTGTACTGAATGTGTATTTCCCCCGCCTCTTTGTGCATCTGGTCTTTCAAGTGCTCTTCAGCACTTTGGAGATGCCACAGGAGGTTGATACCTTCTGGAAGGGATGCCAGGAGCAACACGGCCTTGCCATCAGCCCCAACAGGTGCTCCATCCCAGTCCTCCTGTTCCCTCCACACCCCAGGGCAGGAGCCAGTGCTCCCAGCCCTGTGACCTGGGCTTTGCTGTGCACACAGGTTTGCAGTGCAGACCCTGAAGTCCTTGCTCTGCCTTTTCCGGTGTGAGCATGTAGTGGTGGAAATGGAACGCAAGCGTGGCTGGGACATGCTGCTCTGTGCTGACACCCACCACTATGCCGTGGGTCTGCTGGCCGGGTGAGATCCCCTTTTCCCCACTGCCTCTGGCATTTGTGCCCCGTGGTGAGGTTGCCCAACATAGTCCCCACTGTCATGAGCCAGAGGGCCTCATCACCAAGGGATGGCCAAGGAGACTGGAAAAGGCTGGGAGAGGAGGGTGCCCAGGAGCAGCCACCTCCCCAAGGGCCCACGTCCCCTCGCATGCTGGTGGGGAAAGATCAGCCCTCTGTGAGTCATTCCTGGGAGAGCTTCGCTGCCGCTGGCTCAGAGTTTTTCTTCCTTTTTCCTCTTGTCAGAGAAATGTGCTCTTCATCCATACAATTGTGTTCTGGGGTAGCATTCTACCTGCTCAGGCTGCTCAGCAAAGAGATGTCATTGTGGGATTTCGCTGCCCTGGCATTCCTTGTAGAGGTGAGCCTTAAGGCGAGCTGCCTTCCAGCTCTCTGCCCTCTCATAGCTGCAGCTGCCTGGGATGGTGCCCATGCCCTGGGCTGCCGCCTGGCCCAGCCCTGTGTGGTTCCATGCTCCTGCCGGCTGGCTCCCCTGTCACTGTCCTGTGCCTTTCAGGTCCTGGACTACCTGGACTTGAGTGAATGCTGTGACAGCATCCTGGACATCATGTCACACAATCTGCAGAGCGAGTGCAGAGAGAGGCATTGCTTGGCACTCAGAGGCCTCCAAGTGCTTGCCAAGAATCCGTCGATGGTGAGAAGGGGGCAGTGGCTGAAGCCATGTGGGCAGCGTACGGATGGGGAATGCAGTTGTTGGGCTTAGCTGGGCTTCAGGCACCGAGGCAGCTGCTCCCAGCTCTCCTTCCACCCTGCTCATTTGCCCGAGTGCTTTAAGACAGGCCGTTGGCCTCTGGGCCCTGTGGCAGCAGGGTGGGGTTTCACAGACTTCTCTTCCCCACAGGCCAAGAAAATGTGGAGCCTGATTGAAAGCCTGCTGGAGCTCCTGCAGGAAAATGATAGTGACGTGGTCAGGATGACCATAGTTCTACTCAAATATTTGTTCCTGTATAATAGCACCCCGATAGCCAGCCATATCGCCCGGCAGCTGGCTGAGGTGCTCCTGGCACTCTTTGACAATGTAAGGTTCTGTGTCCCCAGCCACAGGCACTGGATGCTGCACAGACATGTTGTGCCCTGTGGATTTGCAGGCCAGTCAAAAGTGGGTGAGAAGCAGCCAAAGCTGAAGTCCTTTTTCCTTCCTTTCATACAGGATGATAGCCAGGTGCAGCTGGTATCCATGTTTGTCTTTCAAAAGATGATAGATTTATTCATGGAAGAGGGAAGAAAGGCCCTGAAGTCACACGTGCACCAGAGCCTGCTCCCACTCTCCTTCCACTGCCACGACGAGAACCAGCAGGTGGCAGAGGTGAGGATTCCCGGGCTGCTGCTGTCACCCGGGGAGGGGGCTCGGCTGCCTCCTGAAGGCCTGGCACCTTGCTGGCTGCAGCCACCTGCAGGCCTTGGCACACGAATGCGGCTCCTGTGCCCTGGCTTGTGGGGCCATCTGCGGGTCTCTGCTGCTCTCCAGGCATCCCGGGAAACTCTGCATTCTTCAGCCAGATTCCTGAAGAGGAGAGATATTGAACAGATGCTGGAGGTGGATCGGACATGGAGGTTCGGC
Organism: Poecile atricapillus; assembly: GCF_030490865.1. NCBI lineage: Eukaryota > Metazoa > Chordata > Aves > Passeriformes > Paridae > Poecile > Poecile atricapillus. The sequence continues at coordinate 39,643,505 of NC_081253.1, read as the reverse complement.
GAGTGCCTGGTAAGGACGGCCAGGAAGGCCCAGCCTCAGCCTGGAGAAGCCCCCTGTCCCCGGCGCTCGGTGTATGGGGCTGGCAGCTGGGCCCCTACCCAGGGCCGCAGCCGGGGCCGCACGGCTTCTTCTCCAGGCTCCTGTGGCCCCGAGACAGGTGCCAATGGAGTCCCGAGTCACTGGGGCTGCGGGGCGGGCCGGCACCGCGCCTCCCCGGGCAGCAGCCGGCCCTCTGTCCCCTCCAGAGCCCGGCGCCAGCGGCTGCTGCCCTGTGCCTCAGGGCTGGGCGGGCACGGGAGGTCGGGGCTGGCCGCAGGCAGCGCCCGGCCGAGGGGCAGAGCCCGCGCCAAGCTTCCCTCCTGCCGCTCTCTCCAGCTGGCAGAGGACGAGAGCCGAGCAGCCGAGCACCTGCGCCGGGCCCTGCCGTACCTGCAGAGCCCACAGGAGTCCCTGCGAGCGGCGGCCATCAGGTTCATCGGTGAGCCACAAGCCCGGAATCCCTCCCCGCCGCAGCTCGGCCCCGGCCCCGGCTGCTGCCCCGGCAGCGGCACCCGGGCCCGGCGCCCTGGAGCCCCGGCTGCCCTCAGGACTGCTGCCGGCCTCTGGCAGCCGTGCCCTTGGGCTGAGTCAGGATGCGGCAAGGGCTGGGGCTGAGCCCTGCTGGGGCGGGAGGCCGTGTGGCCCCAGGGCTGGCAGCGCCGCTGGCAGGGAGCTGTGCCGCCGGGGCCCTGACAGGCTTTGTGTTCCCAGGGATGGCCGGGGAGCACATGAGGGGCCAGAAGGAAGAGCTGCAGTTCATCTGTGAGGGTGAGTGAGGGCAGCGGGCTGTCAGCGGGGCTGGCGGGGGGAGCTGCAATCCCTGGCCTGGCTGCGGAGGGCTCTGCTCCCTCTGCAGATGGGGGGCGGTGTGGGCAGAGCACACAGAGACTTCAGGTGCACACGGGGCATTCGTGGCCAGCAGCTTCGGGCTGCTCCCTGCTCCCTGCTGCTCATGGCAAGAGCTGGCTGGAGTGGCCGTGGCAGGGGGGTCTCCATGGGCCTGGGCAGGTCTGGGATCTGCCCGTGGCTCTGTTTGTCTTTCTTCCAGCCCTTGAGAATATGGTGGATGATTGCAGCCCTGCCATCAGAAACCTGGCAATTGAAGTAGCGTTTGTACTCCGGGCAGTACAGAGAGCTCCCTACTCCTTCTTTTGGATGCTGCGAGATCAATTCTGCAAGGCATGGAAGAAATGTCCCTGTCTGTGCAGCAGCAGTGCCTGGCTGTGCTGCTGGAGTTCTGTTGAGAGTTGATCTAGGAGCCACTGTCTGCTGGGGTCACCAGAGCCAGCAGGGATTTTTCTTTTCTTTTCTTTTCTTTAAGGTTGTCCTTCTTTTTATTTTGGTTTTTTTTTTTGGTAGTACGTAAATATAGAATACGTTATAATAGACAGTCTCCCAGGATCTTTCTTTCGTTGCCCAGGGTCTGCAGGGCATGGGGGAAGAGGGTGAAAAGGGTGCTTGTGCTCGGCAACCTGCCAGGGTGTGCAGTGGTGCAGGGAAAATGGCCAGAAACCCCTTGGCCTTTGGCAGTTTTGCTGAAGGCACAACCTCTGTCCCAGCCAGGATGCACCATCTGTGTCCTCGTGCCCGTGTGGTGCTGGCTGGGTTGCTGAGGGCTCCCAGGTGCCTCTTGATCCAGCTCCTCTGGAGTTCCTGTGGGGCTGTGGCGCTGCTGCCGGGCCACGCTGGGGGAGACCCTGAGGGGCCATGGGAAGCCTTGAGGAATTGGGTGTCAGAGGCTCTCAGGCAGCTACCTTGTCCGTGACACCTGGCTGCTCGGGTGCCAGCATTTCCCTCAGTTTGGAGGGACCCTGTGTAATCAAGTGTGTAACCCTGGTCTGGGCCTTTCAGAGATGTGGGCCCAGGAGTTGTGGGGCTGGGTAAGTGCCATCCCTGTCTTTGGGGCTGGAGCCCCCCACCCATCAGCCTCAGGCCGTGAGCTCGACTGCCTGGCTGTTGGATCTTGTTCCTCTTGCAGTGGGGTGTAAGGTGAAATGAATGGGCAGGACACCTGAGTTCTTTTTGTGCCTTTATGAAGATATCAGCTCCGGGGTGGGGGCTCAGGAGGCTGCGCACGCTGCCACTGCTCCCACGAGGTCGCCAGAAAGGAGGTGTTTCAGTCCTGTCCCCTCAACAGGCCTGCGGCTTCCGTCCTCACAGGAATCCGTGGAAGACCTCTCGTGACTTTTTTGTGTAGGGGTGTCATCCCAGTCAAGCTCTTCCCTGATGATGGCATGGACTCTGAGTTGAGGCTAGGAACATCCTGGTCTCTCTGCCAGTTAGGTTATGAGGCTCTTTTGTCTGTCTTTCATCTGGTCCGCTTGATGCAGGGGCTCTCTCAGCACTCATAACCCTTTTCACCTCATTTGCACACTGAGGCTGGGGGTACGCCATGTTGGGGAGCAGCGGCAGAGACCCGACCGGAAGGGATTGGAACACTTGGGTAAGAGATGAACTCAATACAATTAACATCAGGGTAGAAACAGCAACAACATTATTAACTTTGTGGTAGACATTGTAACCAACATTACCCTGCAACACCAACATTACATCTTAACACATACCTTGCTTGAAAATGGTTTTTCTTCATAACAATTCCCCTCTCTATTTATTTGATCGGGTGTAGGCCCGCATCAACTGGTAGTCTAATTGGCTGTCTGGTACCACTTTCTTAATTTTTGGTATGGGTTGTACATCTCCCTAGCACTCTCTTTTGGTTTTGTAATATCATTATTATACTATTTTCTTTTGGATTTATAGCTTCTGGAATTAATGTGCCTACTTGAACTGTGGAAGTGACTAGATGAATTATACAAGGCAAAAGACAAGGGAGGAACATGAGTACTGTCAGAGCAAAGATGGTAATAAACACAACTATCTTCCACCATTTACCTTTAAAGGACCAAAATCCGTCCCACCACTCAGAATCCACAAGAGGGGTACACTCCTGAGTTCCCACATATGCTATTTTCCCAATTCCTTTTGAAATATTCTTTATTATCTCACTTTTGTCACTGATTTCTAAACAACATTCTGAAAAATTAAATTTTCCACATATTCCCCCTTCGTTGGCTAGTAGATTGTTGACAGCTAACTTAATTCGATACATAGCTTGCCGAGTCTGAAATAATTGTTCACTGATATGCTCTAATGTTATGGCAGTCTGATTAGATATTAATTCTAATACGGCTTGAAGCCTGATTATACGATTTAAGATATTAATGGGGGTTCAATACCCCCATGACCCATCTTGGGCCCATGCGGCTGGTCCATATGTTTTTATAATTTCCTCAGGAGTTCAGATTTTATTTTTCCATACTTGTGTACCGCTCATTTCAATGATGTCTCTTTTTTATGGTCGACCCTTTTAAAATCATCATATAGCAGAACCCCCAGGTTGGATCCAGATTCTTTTGGTAATAAAAAGAAAGCCAGTTTAATTATTCCTATAGTACAACTCCCTAGCCAATCTTTAGGCAACTGAGTATAAGCTTTATTTCCACAAATCCAGAACAGATGCTCTGGAGCTTCCCAGAACTCTTCATTTAGTGACATTGGAAATTCCCATTACTTTGAAATTTCCTTTATTCCCCAAAATGGATTAACTTTCTTTGCACACTCATACAACTGAGGTCCTTCATGAAAAATGCACCTAGTTTCTCTCTTTTTTTGATGTCCAATATAAATTTGGTTGTCTGATCCATCTCATAGCAGTATTTTTGACAACTAAGTATCTTTTACAAGCCATCTTCCCTACTACTGTTCGATATCTGTGGCCTTTTCTCATAATACACTCTTTCCCAATAATAGGAACTTTCAATTGCCATTCCTCTTTACTTTGGTTTAGTATTACCTTTGGTTTTTCTCTAATTTGTTTCCACTTTAAAATTTCTAAGGGGCCCAAACTTATTCCCTCCCATGGCCATATTGCAGACATTTGAGTACTTCCACAAATCCAGCACTCTTTCAAATTCAATTCTTTACTTATTCTTTCTGCCATATCAGTGAACAAATTTTTCGCAGATGGTATCTCCAAATCATTCTCAAGGGCACCTACAGTTTTTATTTATTTTTCCTTCACTATATCTTGCTGGTTGGCCTGTTGCTCAAAGCAGAGCCACGTATCCCCTGCTGGACATTCTCTGAGTAGGCATTGCCTGTAAGAGGCAGAATTGTATGCTATCCAATAAACTTGTTCACGTTCCTGGCAAGTAGATAATTGGGAGTGACCTATGCAGTTTGGATTTATACTTGAATGAACCCGAATGAACGATACCGGTTCTTCTCCATCATATAATGGATGGTAACATCTTGCACGTGAGTCAAGCTCACCTTGCGCAAAGCTACTGATGGCTGTCCAAACCAGTATTTCTACCAGGAGTCTGATATAGGTTACCATTTTAGATCAACCTCCTCAGACTTTCCTCCTGGGGACTCTGGGGTTCTATTTCTGCCAACACTGCTTGGTACGCCCTCTTTCCTTACTAATTTATTTCTTTCCGAAGAAGATCCAGGAGGAAATGGGATAAGGAAATGTAACTGACACAAACTCTTTAAACAACTGTTATCAACTTCTAACTTTCACAAGATATACCTTTACAAATTCTTACTATTTTTTCTTAAGGTCAATTTTAAGTCACTTGCACGATTAACCACAGTCCTCTCTGGTGAAGTTTCAGCTGAAACCAAGTGGTTATTCTCTTCAGGAGGTGAGACAGGTCCTTTCACTCGACTGATGTGTGTCCACCCTTGTTCTCTGGTTCTGACTGCTGTATGGGTGGTGAGCAGCACCTGAAATGGTCCTTCAAATCTAGGTGTTAATGACATTGCATGAAACACCTTGATTAACACCCAATCCCCAGGTTTGATGTTATAAATATCAGAATCTAAAGGAGAGGTTTGAGGGAAATACCCTTTCATCCTAAGTTGCTCTAAAGCTTTACTTATTGTCTGTATATATTTCTGAGCGACATCTTCTCCTTCTTCATATGTTCCCGTACTGTAAGGGGTAAGCAGGAATGGAAGCCCAAATAACATTTCATATGGGGATACTCCAATATCAGCTCGGGGTCTAGTCCTGATCCTTAACAATGCTAAGGGTAATTAATTTAATTTTGTCTCCTCTATTAATTTGGTCAATACAGTTTTTAAGGTCCTATTCATCTGTTCTACTCTCCCTGAACTTTGCGGGTGCCAAGGTGTATGTAGCCACCATTTAATTCCTAGAGCTCTGATCGTTAACTGTAAGGACTGGGCTGTGAAATGAGGGCCCCGGTCTGAGTGTATATGGTTGACTATCCCATACCTGGGGATTATTTCTTCTAATAATACTTTTGCTACTGTTAATGCTGTTTCATTTTTTGTAGGAAAGGCTTCTACACAATGTGTAAAATGATCTACTATTACAAGTAAATGTTTGTAGCCTTGTATAGATGGCATTTCTGTAAAATCTACTTGTATTCTCTGGAAAGGTCTTATAGCTAATTCTCTTCCTCCAGGTATGGGTTTCCTCATTACTTTTTGATTTACTTTTTGGCAGTTTATACATCTGTTAGTGACTCTCTGTGCAAGTTCATGGACTCCAATGCACATATAATCTTTTAAAAAGTGATCACTCAAACCTTGAGCTCCCCAGTGAGTTAGTTCATGCAGCTCTGTTAACATTTTCTGAGCTAGAGCCTTATTGAGATATTTCCTTCCATCTGGTGTTAACCATTCCCCTTGGCTCCCTTGATATAACCCTAGAGATTTTATGTGTTTCAGTTCGTCTTCATCAAACACTACATTTCTTCTTCCCTCCCCCTTGGGTGTTGATGTTTCGGTAAATATTAGCATTTTAACTGGCTGTTTTGTGTCAGTTGCTTCGCTCTTAGCTGCCCAATCAGCTAGTCTATTTCCCCTAGCTTCCAAAGTGTCTCCTTTTTGATGTCCTTTAATATGTACTACTGCGATTTCTTCTGGTTTCAGTAGGGAAGTTAGAACATCTTATATCAATTCCTTGTGTATTAGATCTTTCCCTTTTGAATTTAAATACCCCCTTTCCTCCCAAATTTTCCTGAAGGTGTGAACCACTCCAAAAGCATATCTAGAGTCTGTATAGATTGTTCCTTGCTGCTTATCTAATAAGTCTAGTCCCCTATTCAGAGCATAAAGCTCACACATTTGGGTTGACCAATTTGTCAACAAATTCCCTGTCTCTACAACTTCCATCTCTTCTCCGTCTATTATTGCATAACCAGAGACTCTTTTCCCCTCTATTACTTTGGAAGACCCATCTATAAATAATCTTTTCCCATAAGGGAGTGGGACATCTTCCAGGACTTCTCTTACTTTGGGTCAGATAGTCAATTAATTCTAGGCAATCATGTTCTAGATTTTCTAGGGGCTGTCCTGATAGAAATGTGGCTGGATTTAAACTCTTGGATGTTACTAGTTCCAAATTATCTGTTTCTATGAGGGCAGTTTCATATTTCAACTTGTTAGCCACTGGGATGCTCTTTGATCCAATATTACTCTGATATCATGTGGGGTATGTATGGTGATCCTCCCTTGCAGCATCAGTTTTTGCATTTCTTCTACTAACACAGCAGTGGCTGCTAGCGTTTGCAGACAAATGGGCCAGCCCCTTGCCACTGGGTCCAACAATTTTGACATATAAGCTAATGGCTTCCGAAATTCTTGCTATTTCTGAGTTAATACTCCATAAGCTATTCCTTGTTCAGCATTTATGAATAGATCAAATCTTTTGTTAAGGTTGGGTAGACTCAATGTTGGTGCCGACATTAACTTGTTTTTCAGTTCTTGTAATGATTTTTCATCCTGTTCTGTCCAGTTAACTGCTCTGGGTCTACTAACTTTTCATATAAAAATTTAACACTTTGTGAGTACTGGTCAATGCATAATTTGCAATAGCTAAACAAACCTAAGATTCTCCTCACATCCCTTTTTGTTTTAGGAGCTGGAATTGCTATTATTCCTGATACTGTCTCTGGGCTTAGTCTCTTACATCCTTTGCCAATCAGATGGCCCAAGTAAGTGACCTCTTCTTCTACAAACTGTTTTTTCCTTGGATACATTTAGACCCTTTTCCCCTAAGAAATTCAGTATTTCTATGCTAGTTTCTCTGACCTCATCTTGTACTTCTCCTGAAATCAGCAAATCGTCCACACATTGGATCAACTTAATGTTCTCTTTTAATTTAAATTGCTTCAGAATTTCTTCTAATGCCTGTCCAAACAAGTTTGGTCATTCTGTAAAGCCTTGGGGAAGATGGGTCCACCTTAGCTGTTGCTTCTGTTTCATGTTGGGGTCTTCCCATTCAAAAGCAAACCAATTTCTGCATTCTTCTGCTAAAGGACACACCCAGAAAGCATCTTTAAGATCTATAGTTGTAAACCAGGCATGAGCTGGTAGAATCTGGCTTAGGTGAGTGTATGGATTTGGGACCACTGGATATCTAGAGATATTTCTTTTGTTTACCTCTTGCAAATCTTGAACCAACCTAAACTTCCCTTCAGCTTTACTAGTAGTATCGGGGTGTTATGGGAAGACATGCAAGGCTCCAGTATTTTCTCTGTTAGTAATTGATCGATAATGGGTGCTATCCCTTGCTTACTCTCAACAGACATATGATATTGCTTAATTCTTATAGGGGAATCGTTTTCCTCCGTCTTGATTTGTATTGGGGTTATGTCTAAGTGCCCATAACTACCCTACCTTGCCCATACTTCTGAATTGATTTCTTCCATGTCTGTCTGTGTCAGTTTCATTACTTGTACTGTCATCTTTCTCTAGGGACAATCCCTATTCCTAACTGAATTTGCAGGTCTAACAAATTTCCATCTAGTCAAGGTAGATAAACAAAATCTGAATAACACTGTCTAGAATTTCCTTTTATCACAGTATTTTCTATGACCAAGGCTGTAAATGGGTGTCCCTGGGCTCCTGATACTTCACAAGTTCTCTCTCCTATCTGTGTTCCTATTGGTATTTTTCTCAGTGTAGATCTTTCTGCTCCTGTGTCTACAAGAAACTCAAACTCTTCATTTTGGGGACCCACTTCCAATTTTATCAAGGACTCCTCTTGGTGTTTCATAGGATCCCCTAACTTATACAGCCCCTGACACCCCTAAGCTCCACCTCCTTTCTCTGGGTCTTCTCTCAATATTTTCTCCAGTAAGTTCTGTTCTCGGGATACTGCCTCATCCATTGAAAGTTTTCTACAGTTCCTTTTGATGTACCCTGTCTCTCCACAATAATAACACTCCCTGTTGTCACTGGGAGCTCTGGATTTATTCCCCCAAGGTAACAAGAGTTCTCGGTTTCCTAGGTGGGATCCCTGGCTTCTCTCTACTGGGTTTAGGCAGGCGTACTGACCTTTCCTTATCCCTTCTAGTACTTTCTTTTGATATGGCTACCATTAGTCTAGCCTTAGTCTTTGCTTTTTCTTCTTCTCTTCGTAAGTAAACTCTTAATGCTTCTTTCAGTAATTGATTTATATTTTTCTCCTGACAATCTTCTAACTTTTCTAGTTTCTTCCTTATGTCTGGCCAAGCCTTTGTTACAAACTGAACTTTTAACAAAACCTGGCCTTCTTGACTATCTGGATCTATGTTTGAGTATAGTTGGAAATTACATCTTAGTCTATTCAGCCAGGTGGCAGGTGATTCGTCTTTCTCCTGAGTGCTGTCAAAAGCTAATTTAGTCTTGCTCCCCTGAGGTACTGCTTCTCTAATACACTTCACTATTAGGGATCTATAATCTTGCATTTCACGCCTCCTCTCTTCTCGATTCAGATTCCACCCTGGATCTGTGAGAGGTATTTTATAATCTCCAGGGGGACCTAACCTGTTTTCCCTTTCCCAAATACAGATCCCAGCTCCCCATATCATCTTTACTTCTTCTAGAGAAAACAAAATGTTTAATATAGAATTTAGCTCCCCTCAAGTAAAAATGTTAGGCCCTAAGAATTGGTCTACTTGTTCTGAAATGCCTATTGGATCTTCCACTACACTTTTTAATTCTTTTTTAAAGTTCCTCACTTCTGACGCGGTCAATGGGGCATTCACAAAACCCACCCCTCCTGCAGCCCCTCCCACAGAGACTTCCCGTAATGGGAATAACTTTTTCGCTATATCTAGTATGCTCTTCTTTTCATCTCACTTTATCATTGTTAAAGCAGATGAATATTTTTGTGGCTTAAGTTGTACTAATTTTTGCTACATCACGGATGTACATGGCACTAAGTCTGGATTTTTAGTTGGTATGTCATTTGAAAAGATAATTTCTGCTACTGCCATTTCTTTCAGGTGTTGGATTTCTTGTTTGATGGTTCTTTACTGTGTTTGCTGCATGTAGAGATCATCTACACACAGATATCTTTGAGCTACACTTTCCAGGACCCGTACCCAGAGACTGTGAGGGTTAGCTCCCCTCATCATTCTCTGGTCGATAACTGGATCGTGTGACAGGGATTCCAGATGCTTCGCTTCAGTACCATTCAGAACTGTAGTTTCACCTGCAGCATCCCACAGACGGACTAACCAACTAATTATAGATTCATCAGGTTGTCGAGTGTAGTCCTTCCTTAGGGCACAAAGGTTTTTCAGAGAAAAGGACTCAATATTAGCTTTTGACTTTGTGCTAGTTGCTTTGACTCTTGATTTTATGTCAGGGGGTGTTGAGGGTCTTTTTCTTGCATTATTATCATCATCATCTATTGGTTGATCAGTTTTGTCTGTGCACTTTCTACTTTTTGTCTTAGTAGTAACAGCTATTGGTTGAGGTTTGTTGTTTGGTTTAGCTACCAGTTTTGTAACTGGGAGGTTGGCTGCAGCCTGAGTAACTGGGGTAACTGTTGATTTATTTCTTTTTTCTTTTGTTCTTGTTTGCTGCTTTACAGTATTTAGCAATGTACAATAAGCATATGCTAGGGCTTAGATTACCGTAATGATTTTTTTTTCTTTGGAATCATCCTGACACTTCTCTTTCAGGTATTTCCCCACCTCAGCTGGATTCAGAATTTGTTCATGTGGAAAGTCCCAAACTATAGAACAGAAAATTGCTTCAGGATTTGGCCCATATCTTCTTATTTTTCACACCACTCAGGATTTCTCACGCTTGGTTCAGGGGTTTTATCAGTCCTTCTAGAAATTTCAGCTCTCATTCTAGAGAGTTTGAAGACTGTATAGAGGAAACTTGTCAGATTAAATGCTAGAAAGATGGTCTCTGACATTCAGGGGAAACTGAATACTCTCTAATAGTGATGTAAGAGATTCAGAGCAGAAGAAGGAAAGGAAAGGTTGAAAAGCTTCATTTCTTGCCCTTCTTCTAACAAACTGGGTGCATAACCATACTTATGAATCTTTTATACTTGGAACAGATTTTAGCACTTGAATAAACTTTTTAGCAATTATAATCACTAGGCTCAGCTATTTTAATTCGTGTTCCTCTATTGTAAAAGCAATGTGTTAGAGATAATACCGGGGCTAGTTTTGGATAAGAAAATAAACTAAGGGATTATAAAGGTATTACAACTTCAAAAAAGCCTAGTGACTAGAAACACATGAAGGTTTACACTTTGAAAGACATTATTAATTTAAACAGCATGGTTGGATGGCTAGGGATTGTTTTATCTTGTCTCAATACAAAATAATTGTCACTTCAGTACAATTAGTACAGGGTTTTTCACTCTCTCATGCCCCACATTGGGCGCCAATGAATGCATTTCTTTTTGTTTTGGGCAAATTTTGGGTGAAGAGCTCCAAGAGGCCGCCCCCCCACCCCCCCCCCCCACCCCATGGAAGCAAACTCACGTGGCTTCTTTCTCTCACCTCCCAACCGATTTGGGAAGAGATTTTTTTGAGAGAAGTAGAAAACACCTGTTTATTTAACAGGCACAGCACTACCCAGCACAAGAATGAACAATATCAGATTAGAAAACCTCTCGCCACTCTGAAGAGATGACAAAAATCAGAGGGTTTCTTTCTTGTGGGCGTTCGCTCTGTTTTCAATCTCTCTGGCGCTGGAAAATGCCGCTGCCCAAGTTGGGCTCTCGGTAGCCTACGGGTGCAAGCTCTTGGTGCTCCCTTGAGTCCCCAGTTCAGAGCAGGTTCGATCCATCCAAGGAAAAGGGAAAGGAAACAGTCCAGGAAGACCTCACTGCTCCGGCTAGCTGGAAAAGTCAAGGCAATCAGTTTCTTGTTGTTTGTCTGAGTTGTAGTCAAAACTTCTTCTCAGGATGCGGGGGGAGCAAGTACAGTCTCTGATAGCAGACTCGGTGCTTCTTTTCCACTCACTTCTTTTACTCTTAGATGAAATTTTAAGAATACAAAACCTGTGTCTGGGTTAGGTGGACGAATGGGGATACAATTTAACATCATAATCAACCCAGGACAATAGGACAAAACAAAAAGAGCCACTACTAGATAAAAAACAGAGTGGACAATAAAAGGTACCTACATTACAGTTAGTGAGGAAAAAGTATGGATCAGGAATTAATGTGACTTCCATCTAATTGATGATGGAGTATACATAAAGTTCTGTCCCTCAATTTCCTTTAAAGTATCTACGAAGATGCGTCCGAACTTCAAGACGTCCTACACGTTTGCAGTGTAGAAGATTCTGCCTCTGAAAGTTTGTGTAGCTTTTATAGTTTGTAAAGTGAAGTGTCTGTAAGTCAGAAATTCCAGCTTATCTTCCCATGTCTTGTTCTCAAGGCAAATTGTTCCTTATCAGTAGAGATGTTTATTGTATCCCATCTCTCTGGTGTCAGCAATAACTCTTTTAGTGGATTCCATCTGGCCTGGGTTAACTCACCTGTTCACGTGAGGGGCAGAATGTGGGGAATTACTGCACCTGCTGATAGAACTGATAAGCTCTTCTGTGGTAGGGGGGAAAGTCCTGCCAGATTCCACCCCTTGACTGAAGGCCTTGACTTTACCTCATGGTGTGGTAGCACAGGTACCTCTTGTCTCTGTGTTATAAAGGCATCCACCTTCATTTACACGTACACCATCATCAAGGAGTTTGATGCACATTGTTCTCCTCAGCTTCACTATTTCATTAAAAGATGGTAAACACTTTATTGATATTGCTAAGAAGCACTTGTTGTGTCTTCAGTTTATGTCTTTTATATATTAGATTGTGTAACATATACATCTTTTGATATTTAGTTATTCATGTTTATATTTATATATATAAAAAAAGATTAGTAATAAACTAAGATATTACAAAATACAGCATAAATTCAGAGTGTTCATGGTAGTTGGAGACAATCCAATAAGTGACTTAACTTGTTTTGTTACCAGTCCATGTAAGTCAGGATGTTCCCCACACCTTGAATTCTAAAATCATAGGAGGATGAGATGCAAATCAGGAACAAAGACGAGTTTGTGGATGTAGTTTCTCTGTTGTAAGGATTGAAGAACTTTAACAGATGATCAGTGACTCTTTTCACTTCCATTCACACTTCTTAGTCTATCGTTCTTTTTGTTTAAGATACCAAGTGTTAGACAACTTTACAATCATTTAAGCACATATATATGTGTGCTATAGAATAGTCTGGTTGTCTCAGTGGAATCAAAGATGTAGTGAAACTCAGTTGTTTCTGCCTGATTAGGATATTACTTCAGTTGGGAATTTTATGTCTTCTTTTGAAGAGGTAACCAAAACTGATTCTATGGTCATATGGAAATTCAAGTTACATTAAAGGAGAAGTTTTTTCTACCCACTGTGAACATCAGAGGGAAGACCCAAGTATTCTAAAGCAATACTTGCAGAAAACTACAAAACATATACAAATGTTAAACAAAGCCATTAAAACTATCAAATTATTTGGTATTTCACTTGTATTAATTAAGAATTAATGTAAACAAGTTTACATAGAATAGTTATTCATTCTTCTGATACCTTGTGAGAGAAAATGGTTATTGTCAGATTTACACATCTTGTTCAATCCAATTTTACAAATTTGTAATAGAAAAAATGTATGGAGCACTAATGTTAGAATTACGGTTATTACGCCGATGAGTTTTCTTAATGGCCACATTTAAATTTGGAACTTATGAGGTTACTCCATTAAATATATTTTCTCATTGGTTCTTTTGCATTTCCTGAAAGATTCTAGTGTTCCTTCCAATTTCTTTTAGATCAGTCTGCATTCACAGAGTCTGATCTACATATACACAGCAACTAGCATTGGTAGCTGTGAAAGCCAAAAGTAAATCCAAAGTTTTTTGATTTTTTAAAATTACTTCTGAAAGATTGAAAAATTATTGTTTCAGGGCATTGATTGTATTGTCAGGCTTTGTTCATTTCTGGAGATTTGAGTTGTCTCTCCTTCTCAAAGGAGCATCACTTCAGCTGGGGGAAGACTTTCAGAGAGTATGTTTGGTATGGGGTTCTCACCATTTGAATACTTTCATGAAATGCCCTTTCAAGGGTCAGGTACAATTGTTGTATGTGTGTTTCGGAAAAACAACATGGTTAGTTTTGTTGGGATGGCTGATTAGCCATGCTGCACTACTGCAAACATTGGCCTGTAAGCATAAAAATATAAAGAGTGCCATAATGGTCATTTTTGGTTACAGCAGAATCACTAGTTATTAGTTATTAGTCCTGTACGGTTTCTCTGTGTCCATCCCTGTGGTTTGATTTGCTGCTAGGGGTCCAGCAGCAGTAGCAGCATTCACGGCAATGCAGGTTGTGAACAGTCCTCACTGCTGCTTGAGTGGCTCTTTGTCTCACCTCCAAGTCTTTTTTCTAGTCTTTTTTCTAGGGAGGGTATGCTTAAACATTCAAGGTTATTAGAGAAACCAAGACCACAGAATTTCAGCAATAATGGGTATGTTTTTCGCACAGAGAGTTAACGGCAGCGGTTCCATCTCTGGCCTCCCGTCGCAAACACAGCACTCTGCTCACTGCTGCCAGACAGGGCCAGTGTAAGAGCGGCTTGCGAGGCTTCCTTGAGAAACTTCTTCTCAAGTTTTGGGGAAAACCAAACCTGTACAGAGACAGGAGTGTCACTCTGCACAGAGTTTGGGACAGGGAGACTGGAAAACCAGTCAGCAGTTCTGAAACAGGAGTTTTTCCATCAGCATGTCTGCTTTTAGTGGCAACTGTCGGTTCAGATATCATCTCCACCTGTTAGCATGTACTAGGAACAGATGTATTTAGAGGTCCAATAGAAATTGTCTGGCCAGTTGACCAGAGTGTTTTGTTACTTTTGATATGTGGAGGTTGTGCCAGGTCTGGGGTTTTGTTTAAGCCTCAGCTGGCACTGGGGACTCTGTAAGAATACTATTCCACACAGATCAATTGAATGTCTCTGCCCTGTGTGGCAAAAAAGTTTTCAATATGCCCTAATTTACAATGTAACCATTTATCAAATTGGTATCACTGTTGTGGATCAGTTTTTATCTTTCTGACTTTTATCAGCTGATCCACTTTATCATTCTATTATATCTGTAAAACCTGGTCATTCACATAGGTTTTAACCCATCCTATATGGATTTGTTAGGATTGAGTCTGTAAAATCAACCATTCAAATTCTGCCTTTGCCAAACCTCTTTTCCATTCACTTGCCAATGAACATTTCCACTGACAAAATCACCGTGTGGCACCAGCCCAGATTGCATAAGAATTACTGTGCACCATCCTTGCTTTCTCTTTTATTGCCAATAAGAGTCTTCTAACTCTCTTACCCATGTACCTTTTTATTCCTTCTACCAGTTCCATTCCTGTTTTAGGAGTAACAGCTCTATACTTTTACCATCAATGTGTTTGGCTGAGGTATCAGTGAACAAGACATCTCCAGGTCCGAAGTTTGCAGTCAGTGCAGGGTTATTCATTATTGCTTCGCTGGGTGGTGCTGGGATGCAGAGACCCCAGACCTCACAGCTTCAATAGTGATTTCTGCTCTTAGCCTTTGGCAAGGCTGTTGTGAATGAATTCAGCTTGTCAGAGTGACGCAGGAGTAAGACAGATGGGGCTTCTTATCTGATCTCTTGGGGGCTTTAAATCCAGCTCTTTGCCCCAAGAAATCTGCGAACGAATGCCAGGAGGCTTACAGAGAGAGTGACCTTTTATGCTCTGTAGGTCAGGGTGGTTCCAAGGAGATAACCAATGGCAAACATAAAATTAACATGAAACAGGAAACCTGCTGGGGGCAGGTGGCTCCCAAAGGTTCTCTTCCCTCTACAGAAGGACGGCAGTCTTGCTGGCTGGTTCACTGTCCTCCACAGTTCATTACAGGGTTAGCTTTTCTAATGTTACCGTGTCTGGAATGGGGAGAGGGATGAGTGTGTATTCTTCTCCCCCCACCCCCCCCCCCACCCCCCCCAACCCCCTTCACCTTTTGGAAAGTTTCACAATATTTTCTGCTTGCTAGTGTCAGGAAAATTAATCCAAACACCAGTGTTTTTTGTCCAAAAAGGAGACAGAGGAGTCCTAGAACTTTATTGGAATAAAAGGAGAGGCCATGGGGTATTTCTCCTGGGGGTCTCTCAAATTTTTGGAGTACACAGCCTCCTCTTTATCCTGATTTCCCTCTCTCTTTCCCCATTGGCTGAGGTACTTGAGAGGTACAGGCTTCCTGAAATGCCTAATACTGAAGACTCCCTTCTAATGTATAAACTCCCCTTTTCTTTTCCTTGTGTCAATCACTGGAATTCCTATAGAATTTGTAATTCTTCCCATTGTTTCTCTTATCTCTCAGTGTCTAACTTTATTTATGAGCAGACCTGCAGTTTGTTTGTAAAGACCAATCCCTCTCACTCCTTTCATCAATCAGTGGAATCTTTCCCATTGTTTCTGTACCTCTCAGTATCTAGTTTTATTTACCAGCAGACCCACAGGTTGATTGTAAAGATAGATCTCTCTTATTCCTTTCAATCCCTCCTCTTTCATTTTCTAAATAATTGTCTTTACAAACTTTAGTTATCATTGACTTAATTTTCTGTTCCTGGATCATTTTTGGTTTTGCAATTATTTGCAGTGACATAACTTTTTCTCCTTTTGTACCCATTTCTGGATCTGTAGGCATGGCTCCTCCCTGCAGCCTTTTGATCACATGTTGAGTAAGTTGCACAAAGCCAGGGATCATGCGTGGTAAAAAGATGAGACTTGCTACAGCACACAAGAGGGGAAGAAGCGTTTGTTTAACCCATAGTTCACTAGGTAACCATGAAAATACATCCCGTTCCAATCCTTTCCATGTTTGGACTGGTACATGAGGTAACTTATTCTTTTTGTTATTTGTTTCACTACTGTTTTATTGTCATCTATTTGCAAGCAGCAGTTTGAGTAATTTAATTATTTTTACACACTCCCCTTCTTCTGCTAATAGATAAACTCAAAGATAAAGTCCGGTCAGAAATATTTTTTCCCACATATAAACCTCTTGTTCTATTTAGGCAATTAATGTCTCTTTCAGAAGAATAAAGTCAACATGGACTTCTTTCTTCACCCTAAAATCTCATTCTGTAATGGACTTCACTCAGGATGTTGACTCACAATTTAGGTTCAACTGGGCTGGCCACCCATGGCCACTCCTCAGACCTGCCTGGTCCTCTGCAGCCCCAACAATTGCTGGAGTTACAGGTTTTTATTATTTCTTTTCTTATGATTAAAAAAATATTTGCTGAGTTCTGGCTCAAAATTAACTGATAATAGATAGGTAAGTTTATGATGAAAAACATTCTAGTGGTGTAATATAATCTCCTAATCTAATTTTCATGTTGTCTTCCACACCCCCTGTGGTGAATGAAGGCACAGAAACCACTTAACATAATGAAAACAATGACAGCAAGAATTAGCCCCGCAGTAACTGGAGATTTTAAAGGAGGGATGCCCACACAGACGATTTCAGCAGTCTGTGGGTAGGCTGTAGGAGTCTGGACTGCGTTAGAACAAACTGGAAAATGAAGAGAAAGAGTTAAGAACAAAGACAAGGTTATCAGACACGGAAGGAACAAGTCGTGGTCAGTAAAAGAACATAAAGTGAGAGCTAACAGGATGAGAAAAAGAGAAAATTAAATAACTTGTGTTCCGATGTACGTAAATGTAGTTATCCAATAATACGCTTATATAAGTGTGTGAACAATACATGCAGCCAATTGTAAAGGAGATAATTATGTGTACAGTTTGGTATACAGTATAAACGTAACCCAGTTTAGAAAATAAACCAATGATCTGATCATCGTATTGGTGCTGTGTTGTTCCTGTTCCCGCATGACAAATTGAAGACCCTGGGAAACTGGTGACCCTGAGACATGATCAAGCGTCGCTATTTGGAGCAGAAGCTGGAGAAGGCGGGGGGGCTGTCGGCCGGCGGTACCGGAGGTAAGCCGGGCTGCCCGAGAGAGGCGGGAGCGGATCCGCGCTAAGCTGGAAAGAAAGGATCAGATATCGACAGCATGGGAGTCGCTGTATCAGTGATAGAAAAGGCTGCTATTAAAAGTTTGTTGCAGCTTACAGGAAAAACAGAGACGAAGATCAAAGAAGGGGATTTGGCTGCATTGCTTCTCTGGTGTAGAAATCAAGCTTTCATCGTAAATGCTGATCCGCTTTATGATACAGCTACATAGACTAATGTTGGTAGAGAACGTGGGGAATCTGTTCAAACAAGGGAGAAAGAAGCTGGAAAGTTGGTATCTACCCATCGTACTCTAAGGCTAATGGTAGAAACAATGAAAGGCCAGGCTTGTGTTGCAGCAGCTGCTACTCGGGCTTTTGTAGCAGCTGAAAAAGATAGAAGAAATTACAAAGAAGAAAATAATTTCTTGAAAACCGATGATATTATTACCCCAAAAACTGTGTGTCCGGTATCCCAGAGAGAATTTTGGGGAGGAAGGGATATTGATATAGATATGAATTGATTCATGTTAACGAAATTGTAACTATTTGGAAAGTTTTTATTAGAAGCAATCAAAGGAATTAGTGTTACAAGGCAGATGTACCCCTTTACAGATGTTACATGTTAAAATTAAGGTACAGTTTTAAGATAAGTAATGTCCCAAGACGAAATCAACCTTGAGATGGATAAAGTTGGAATGACTTTAGGCATAGGGCCTGAAAATTATAAAATGTAAGACTAATTAGTGGAACACAATGCTTACTTACATAACACAACGCTTAGTGCGCACACACAACCTGTAAGGTTATCCAGAGGACAATGAGGATGAGTGTGAGCCTTCATCCAAAAGCCCACCAAAAGAAGACTGAAGACCCCCCTAGCAACAAGTGAGGCATGAGCCGTGAGGAATAGCGACATAAAGTCAAAGAATCGGAAATAGGAGGAAACTTACCGGAAACATTAATGAATATGTATAAGCATACAGTATAGAAGTTTAGTTTGAAGTGCTTTGTTTTCTACGTGAGACAGGGTGAGAAGCCCTCCCAATACCCCAGCTGGTTTTGCTTCTGCCTTAACCATATTCAGTCACTGGAAAACTATATTCACATATAGATATATAGATATATAGATATCTGAACATATTTACTAAATTGTACTCTTTTACTAAATTGTATTTCTTTTATATCAAATTGTTCTTCACTAAATTGTATTCTTTTACTAAATTGTATTTTTGTATTCAATTCACTAAATTGTATCTTTTTTTTTTTTTTTTTTTTTGGTTATTAAATTGCTATCAATTAAATAGACCTAGTTGTCTGAAATTCTAATTTCATTTATAACAGATCCATGGTGCCTCAGTCTTTTCCCTCAGTACCACCATTGCCTGATATGCCTGGTATGCCTGCATGTCCTTCACCTTTTCAGTCAGCCCCACCTGCTCCATCAGAACAGCAAATTAATCCATCTCAAGTGTCACTTCCTGTGGAAATTGATGAGGATTTACCAGAAACACTTTACCCTAAACTTCAGCCTAAGCAACTTGTTAATTTGTTGCAAAAACAAGAAATGGCAATGTCTGAACTTTTGAATCACATGCAAAGGTTAGATAGGGGATCCTCAAAACGGGCCATTCAGGATGCATATCAAACAGCCCATCGAGGTGTTAGGGATGGTTTAAAAACATTTGAAGACAAGATTTGCAGACCAGAAACAGAAGGTGCTGCTAGAGGGCAGAGACAGCCTGAAAAAAATTCTTGTAAGACTCAAATTGCCAAAGAGATGCTGCAAGCTGAAGAGAGATGTACTAGAAGATGCATAAAACAAATATAAGAGGAAAGAGAAATGCTCCCAGAGGAAGCTAATAATTACCTATGTAATAAATTTAGACGAGGTCTGACTCAAGAAGAGCATCAAGTTTATGGAAAATGTCAGATCTTGAAAAAAGAGACAGTAATAATTCTAATTTCAGTTCCACCTCAAAAGTTTAGAGATTATTTACAAGGTAAGGAGGACAAATCAAGTAATTCATCAATGTGTCCATCTCCATCTAGACCAGTTCCTCCTCCAGGTCCTTCTCCACAAGATCCTAATTACAAAGAAGGACAAAGATGGAGAGGATTTATTGAACATGCACTTGTCGAAGGACAAATGTTACCATCTAGTATCATTGCCATGCCAGTCTATTTGCAGGATGATCCATGATTTTGGCATCCATTTGATTGGAAAACTGTCAGTCAGTTGCAAAAGACAGGAATGGATTTTGGATATGATAATAAAGAGGTTATGACTGTAATACAATCCTTTTTTCAAAATCAAAACCTTGTGCCTATGGATATTAGAACACTTTTAAAAATTATTCTTCCTCCTACTGCATTTATGTTGTTTAAAGACAAATAGCAAGAAAGATGTGAGGTTGCTACAGTTGAAAACCTTAACTGAGTGGATGGAAATGACCCTTTACAGTGTGCTACTCTTAAACAACTTATGGGTACTGAACAATATCAAAGTGGGGCTGCACAAGCTGCCTTACATCAGTGTATAACTCAACAGTCACAGGCGTTGGCATCAGCTGAACTGCAAGAATTGCCTCAAATTAGAACACCTAGTTTGCCATATCATAGAATAAGGCAGAAAGCAGATGAACCTTATATGGAATTCATTGATCGTCTCAAAGAAGCCTTAGACAGTGCACCCAATCTTTCACTTGATGCTAAAACAGCAGTGAGAAAGAATTCAGCATATCAGAATGCAAATCAGCAATGTCAACAAATAATTGCCAGTCTGCCCTGGGGGGCTAGCCTCAGTCAAATGGTAGAAGCTTGTTCTAGACTACTGCAACTCATAGAAGAGCAAGAGAAAGCCAATATTCACACAAAAGCTCTTGCAGCAGCTCTGCATCCCACAATGCTCCAAAGAAGAGAGGATTTAAGGCCTAAAAATATTAAGAAAAAAGAAGGCTGTTTTCTGTGTGGGAAGCTTGATCATTTTAAAAAATAGTGTCCACAAGCAAAGAAGAGTGCACCAGCTACCCCATTTTCTGGTATCTGCAATCGCTGTGATAAGTTTGGACATAAGGCTAATGATTGTTGATGATTGATATAAGGAAGACAGAACCACTTTATCAAGAAACTTCCCACAGAGCGCCTTGATAGAGGGTGCCAAGATATCAAAATTCCCCCAAGTGGCGGCTGCCTCGATGAGCTTTCAGCAGCCACCCAAAGAAGCGCAAGCCTTGATTTGGCCATAGGAGTCGACATCGCAATAAAAGATGATTCAGTACATGTAATTCCCTCCACAGTCACAAGACCTTTAAGGCACAGATTAAGTGCATTATTAATAAGATGATCATCAGCTTCAAAACCAAGATTGATAATTATCTCTGGATTAATTGACTCTGACTCCAATAGACAAATTAGAATAAAGTTAAGAGCATTGAATCCTCCAGTCACATTACAAAAGAGTGACCACATTGCTCAATTGATTCATTTCAAGCACAAGTTCTCAAGGCTCAAAACAAAGAATAAAGAGACTGAGGATTCAGATCCACTGGTGCTGTGACTGTTGCCTTTACACAAACAATTAACAACAACAAGCCAATAAGGTCAATACTATTGCAAGGTTCAGATGGACTCACAATTCAGTGTAATCAAGTTATGCTTGATACCGTTGTAGATGTTACTGTTTTACCTCAAGCTGCATTGCCACCTTCTTGGCCTTTAGCTCCAGCAGCCAACATGGTTGAAGGTATTGGTGGAGCATCACCTACACAACAAAGTGCATGTTTTCTTACCGTTATTGATGACAAGGAAGGACTTAGAGCACCAGTTAAACCATACAGGCTACACACAACTTTGTGGTTGCTTGGTTGAGATGTTTTGTCCCAATGGGGATGTGTACTTCATACACCTTTTTAGAAGCAGCCATTGCGACGAGCGCCCCGTGACCGACATTAAAGCTGAAATGGCTAATGGACACCCCTGTGTGGGTTGTTCAATGGCCACTACCAAAAGAGAAGCTCTCTCATTTGAAAGAATTAGTGCAAAAACAAATAACTGCATGGCATCTTGTGCCATCTACCAGCCCATAGAACAAGCCCGTGTTTACGATCAAGAGAAAATCAGGAAAATAGAGATTATTGCAAGACCTGTGAGCAGTCAATGCTGTCATGCAAGATATGGGAGCATTGCAGCCTGGACTACCTAATCCAGCCATGCTCCCTCAAGATTAAGACATTGTAGTCATAGATCTCAAAGATTGTTTTTTCACTATTCCTCTTCATCTGGATGATTATGAAAACTTTGCTTTTTCTGTATCTTCTGTCAACAGAGAAGAACCTGCCCAAAAGTATCACTGAGTAGTGTTACCACAAAAGATGAAAAATTCTCCCACAATTTGTCAATGGTAGATGGACATGGCACTACGACCATTCTGAAAAAATCATCCTGAATGCATATATATAATTATATGGATGATTTGCTTCTGTGTCAACAAACGATTATTTCTGATGATTTAATCAGTGAGTTAACAAAAACATTAACAGTGATGGGATTAGTTGTAACCCCCGAAAAGGCAGAAAAAACTGAGCCTTGGAAATATCTGAGAATGACATGAGACAAACAAACAGGTAAACTACAAAAGCTTTCAATGTCAAAAAAGTTAAAACATTGAATGATGTGCAGAAATTAGCCAGAAACATTCAATGGATTTGAAACATTTGTGGTGTGACCAACAGTGATATGCAACCCCTGTTTACATTGTTGTGACAAGGAAGTCACAATCCTCAAGAACCAAAAACCCTAACAGATTCTGCATTGCAAACTTCAGAAAAAAATTTCACTGAAACTAAGTACTAAGACTGCAACTTGTATTGATCCTGATCAACCGTTACAACTTTTTATGTATAATACTGAATCAGAAGTTGCTGCCTTTTTAAGTCGATTGTGTAAATAGCAGTCTGATCCACTCAAAATCATTGAATAGGTATTTTTATCAGCCAGAGGACATAGAACACTAACTCCATGTAGAAAAGCTGTAGCAAGAGTGATTCAAAAAAGAGTGCAACAAGCAGTTGTAATTGCTAGAAAAGAACCTGATGAAGTAATCATCCCATATCCTCTGGACCTAATTCAATCAATGTGTGAATCTTCAATGATCTTTGCCTTGGTCTGTCTAAACAAATCCTATCAGATTGATAATCATTATCCCAAACATCCATTATTCAAAACTACTTTAACTATGAAATCCGTACCTGTGATTAATCAACAACCATGACATGCTTTGACAGTGTTTACTGATGCGAGCAGTAAAACTAAGGCAGCTGAATTTGTCTGGCATGAAGATAGAAAATGGCAAGCAGAACATTTTTATTGCAATACATCAGCGCAAGTTTTGGAACTCCAAGCAATAATTGCTGTTTTGAATCAATAAGATTCTCAAGATCTAGATATTGTGACTGATTCCCTTTATGTTGCCAGAGTAGTACAACATATAAAAGGAGCATTGTTGAGACATGTAAATAATTCTGTACTTTTTCAAGCCTTCTTAGATTTGAGAAATCTTGTCAGTCATCAAATGCATTGACCTTTTATCATGCACTTAAAAAGTCATACTAGACTTCCTGGAAGCCTTGTAGAAGGTAACACTCAAGCTGATCAATTAGTAACTGCAGTTGTTGATAAAAGTCAGACTATTCAAGAGGCATACCGTTCACATGCCTTCTTTCATCAATCTGCTGCTGCTCTCCGTAAACAATTTAGAATTCTGAAAGCACAAGCTGTGGTGGTGATTGCAGCACGTCCTGAGTGTGCTGTTCTTACACCACTACAAGATGAAAGGGCTAATCCTCAAAGACTTCAACCTCGTGAGATTTAGCAAACTGATGTTACTGAATTTTCACCTTTTGGACAATTGTGTTACATGCATGTGTCAGTGGATACCTGCTCAGCGGTTATGTGGGCTTCTACCCATTCATCTACTTCATCAGCTGTGGCTTGACAACATTGGACTCAAGCTTGTGCTGTGATGAGATGCCCCAAGAAAATTAAAACTGACAACAGTCCTGCATAATCAAGAAGCTCCTACTGCTAATTTTTTAAAACATTAGGATATTCAACTTCTCCATAGAGTCCCATATAACTCATCTAGACAAGCAGTTGTTGAACGCACTCATCATATTCTTACAAATCATCTTTCTATTTAAAAAAAAACAAAGAGAAATAGGGAGTTTCCCCCCTGAAATATTGGCAAAAACATTATTTGTTATAAATTGGTTGAATATACGTAGAGGACACGAGCATCCTCCTGCAATAGTACACATACAAACAAACAAACATGATTTCACCTTTAAAAATATTCAAGTTAAATTTTTTCTCCCCAGACTGGGTTATGGGCGGGTCCGATGCAGTTATTAACCTGAAAAAGGGGTTATGCTTGAGTTTCTACAGGTAAAGTTTCATCTACGCAGATTCCTGCTAAGTGGGTTGAACCATGGTTACAGAAGAATAATGACATTAGATCTGTGTCCCAAAGCATGCAAGAGACATCTGCATCGAAAGAAGTTGGCATTAACATCACTGCTGACAGCCCTGCACCCTGACAACGAGGATGCATATCATTTTATATCAGATCTTCCTATAATTTATGGATCTCTTTGCATACAATCACTTGACAAAGGACAATTAGAGGCTGTTGAACGTGTCTGTGGAGAACACGGGCTGGACTGTCGACCCTGGGTATTGGTGTATGGTTATTGGTGTAAACAAGAGAGTTGGAGAATCACTTGGACATGCGAAATAGAGGAAGTATGTAAGTGTCAGACGTGTGTTTCACAGGTTATTACCTACTCTAGAGAACAGTGGTCAGCTGACTTTATTAGTAAACCATTGGATCAGTTGCCTGGAGCACATGCTGTAAGGGGTGCAGCCTGAATAATTCATGAACAACAACATTTTTTAAATGCATTGAAATTGATTGACTGGACAAATAGTATTAGCAGATTTTAGCTTTCAGCTTTTTAAACGCTTATCATTATTACTTATTAAGCAAGGCAATAGAGTAGTGAACACAAAGTGTGGACTGGGCGTTGGAGTTCCCCGAAGTTGGCAAGTTCGTAGTAGCAAATGGGATAAAGTAGAAAGAGAATGGCGATGTGCATGCCCATGGTGACGTTAATGTTGATTTTTTGTGGGGATTGTTATTGTATGGTGAAGGAATGTCTCTTGACAAACCACAAATGAATATTTGGGTAACCTGGGCTAATGTGTCTGATATTCAGGATTTTTGTCTCAGTTTACAACAGGCTGATGACCCTTTTTGAACTTGCTTAATTGGCATTCCCCTTCAAGAGAACAAAACAGACTTTTCTGGTTCGTGGAACCCTAAGACAGTAAATTTAACAAGCGGCAAAAGTGATGGCTGTCCAAGTCCTGGCAGAAAACGGTAACTGAAAATTTGAGCTGATCCTGTTCCATTTCAAGAACTGAATCTGTTAGCCAGTGTTTTCCCAACTCTGCATGTTGATGTTACTGCATTGCCTGGTTGTGACAGTATGACCCCACTGTGGCAACCAGGTAATGGTACAAGAGTAGTGTGGTTTGGAGATCCTTGGTTTAGTTGGTTACAAAAGCAAGGAGAAAAAAAATTGTTTGAAGGTTATCAAAATGTTACAAGACAATCTCCATGGAACAGATTAAAAACAGGGGGTCTGACAGTGAACACTTCAGGAGGGTGGGAACTCCCACCAGGAGTATTTTGGATTTGTGGGAATCAAGCGTGGCCAGGTATTCCAAGATGACCTGCTGGTAGACAATGTGATCTTGGTCAACTAACATTATTTGCCCCTCACATGAGAGATTTATTGAATGCCAGTCAACGTCATCTTCAAAGATCACATCGATCTCTTTGGAATTTTGATGAGACTTGTAATGATAATGTGCAACTACAATCATTGGCAACTGTCATTGCAACATCTTTCTTTTTACCAGGGGGAATGGCTGCCATAAATGCGAAAAACATAGCTCATCTTGCCTGTTGGGGAGAAAAACAGTTTAATTTGACTTCAAAAATGTTGAGTGAGCTACTAAATGATGTTGAGAGTGTTAGGCATGCTACCTTGCAAAATCGCGCAGCTATAGACTTTTGTTGTTAACACATGAACATGGGGGTGAAGATTTTGAAGGAATGTGATGTTTAAATTTATCTGACCATTCTCAATGTATTTATAAATAATTGGCACAACTGCGTGAGAACATGAAGCACATTACAGAAAGACATGATCCTTTTTCAGATTAGCTTGTGTCATGGGGTGACTTTACCTTTAAGATAGCTTCAGGAGCTGGGAGGAAGTTGAAGCTGCGAGAGGCTGATGGGAGTCTTTTCTCCTGACCAATTATCAGTCATTTCTAAGAATTGACAGCAATTTTGACCATTGAAAAGTGAGATCAACTTGTGAGCACCATCTGAAGATGTAAAGCCAGGGCTCTCTTGATCTCTTTGGTTTCTGGCTTCTGAAAAGGTAACAGGCTCTGTCTCGGCCTCCTCCCCACCACTCCAGGCCGGACAAGGCCGCAGAGGGCGGGGGGGAGAAACGGAGCCGGCCAGCCTGGCTTGGTTTGCAGTTTCTGCTGCTGGAATGAAACCTGACACCATGAACATCTGCAGCTTTCCAAGACTTCAACTCTTTTACTACCTGGATGAGACTTAAAAGATTACTCCTTTTTCCCAAAGATAGAGAGAGAGACAATCAACATGAAGAAGACATCATAAAACCATCAAAGACAGTGAAGAAAAGAGTTAAGTTTTAGATGGGAAAGAGAGAATAAGGAGATGCTTTATAAGCTGAAATATTTTTCTGTTAAAGGTATGGAGATGGACAATAGTGTTCTGAAAAAAAAACTCCTTTATGACAGAGTATATTGGGAGGAATGGAGTGTTCAAAGTGTGGATTTTGAGCAAAAGGTGGAGTAATTGTGATAGAGTGAGGTGCTGGAACAGAGGAGGGAGAAGTAATAGTTGAAGTTGAAGATTTGTGGCCTTTTGAGAGGCAAAGAGAAAACTTCTGTTTCCAGGGAGGCTCACAGAGACAGATGAAGAGAACTTTTGCCTTTGAATAACTCATCCTTAAAAATGACATCCCTAGACTCATGGCCCATAACACACCTCAGAGTGATGTGAAATGGGAGGAGTGAACTGATGACAGGATTTCCGGGCAGCTGGCATCAGAGAAATAGAAAGCTATAACAGAAATAGTTTTCTTGTGAGAAACTCCATAGATGTGCAGAAGAAGACTTCTGTTTCTCTACAGAGACTGATGAAAAGACTCTAGCAGGAATTGGGGACTGTTTAAACACCAAAGTTCCAAAGCTTTTTGTCTCTATGTTGTCATGTGAACAAGGGAATGGTTGGGTAGTGGGAGAAAAAGGGGATTTCTGGAAGTTTATTTTAATTTTCTTATTCTTGTAGTTTTGTTAATAAAATTTCTTTATTCCTTTTAATTTTTAAGCCTGTTTTGCTCTTGTTCTAATCCATATCTCACAGTAAGAAATAAGTTGTCTAGTAATTTCTTAGTTACTACTTTAAAACCATGACAGCTTGCTAGGTTTGGTTTAAGGGGTTGGTGGCAGACGGTGATCACAGGAGCAATAACGTTACTGGTTGTATTTCTAAGTTTTATGCTGATTCTTCCTTGTTTGTTACAATGACTTCAACAAATGTTGCACAATTTAGTTACTCAAATTTTTAAGAAAAGAGGGGGAGATACAGAACTCTGGGCTGCATTAGAACAAATTGCAAAATAGAGAAAGAGTTAAGAACAAAGACAAGGTTATCAGACACGGAAGGAACAAGTCGTGGTCAGTAAAAGAACATAAAGAACTAACAGGATGAGAAAAAGAGAAAATTAAATAAATTGTGTTCCGATATACGTAAATGTAGTTATCCAATAATATGCTTATAAAAGTGTGTGAACAATACATGCAGCCAATTGTAGAGAAGATAATTGTGTGTACAGATTTGTATGCAGTATAAATGTAACCCAGTTTAGAAAATAAATGAACCATCTGATCATTGTATCGCTGCTGTGTTGTTCCTGTTCCCACATGAAGAAATGAAGACCCCAGCAGTAGGTGATGCCAATGCCCTGGCTGCTGCTCTGGTCCCCTCCTGCAGAGTGTCAGTCACAGCCTCCCTGTGACTCCCTCCTCCTCCAGCCGAGATGTCCAAATTTCTGGGGCTGCAGAGACCTTGACCCAAGTGTGATGGGTCCACCTGTGTTCAGCTGACTTGGCAGCTGTTTCTGCGGTCAGTGACACTTGGAAAGGTCCATGCCACTTGGCCACCAGTGGTGCTTTGTCCACTCCTTAACCAGCACTAAATCTCCTGGCTGGGTAATATGAACAGTAAAGTGCAAAGGCAGCATTTGTGCTAACTGAGCTTCTTGTCAAAGAGGTTTCATGAGACACAGTGTCTTGGCCACATACTGGTTTAAATATACAGCTTCACCTCCCCACTGCACTGAAAATCAACAGGGCATGAATCCCAAACAATTCAAAGGGAAAGAATAGAATATTTCCCCGGGTTTGGCTCTTCTTCTTGCCAGAGCTAATGTCAAAAGCTATACCCATGGCATGTGGGAAATAGAAAAATAGAAACTTCCACAGATGCCAAAGGGTTCAATCTGCAGCCTTGGAAAGAGCTTGGGTTAGTGTAATGATAAAGGTACACAAACATTAAGTAGAAAAATTATAATTTTATGTCTCTACAGTTATAAGTAAGAATATGTTTTGAGTAAGTAAGAAATAATACGAAGTAAAGTAGTATAAAGTTTGAATGGCAATAGTGTGATTTAGAGAGTAGGTTAGAGATCTAGAAGCTGTGATAGTGGTGTGTGGATGAGTATGTGACCTGCCAGCTTAGTGGCTAAGAGACAGATGAAGTGCAGCAAAATGAAGCAAAGGTGATAAGTTACTAAGTAAAAACAAATTTCATGTCAACCTCCTCTTGGACCAAAATGTTATATATTGGGGTGTGAAGAAGAAACTTGTGACTAACTTGAGCTATGGCTGACTTGTTTCTCCTCTCCAAAGCTCACACCTTGAGACTGATGCCTTATCTGGCTCGCTTGAGCAATAAATCATCTCAGAGCATGGTAGTCCCATCCCTTGTTTTTCATCTTGACAATTTGGTGCCTCTGTGAAGGTGATTGCTATGATTCAGAAAGCCCCAGTGAACGTTATCCCGGGAATTAAGCTTTAGTCTGAGAAGAAGACTCCAACGACCACCAAGAAGAGGTTGAACAGAAGCCTACGCAGTCTCTCGCTCAATGAGAACAGCAGATGTGCTTGCTTTCATCCCTGGCCTTGATGAGTCAGGTGAGGACTGGGGAACTTAGGGTGAGTGATCAAATTTCAAAGTAATAGAGGGATGTTTATAAATAAAAAATTGAAAAAAGTAATTATCCTACTATCAAGAGTTAAGACGCTTTCTCATTTGGATGCAGTGGAATTTGCTTGATATAGACCTTGCGACTGCTTTTAGAAACTTGCTCTGGAATGCTGTAGGAGATCAGCTACCTTTGCTGCTTTTTCCATGCCTTTTGTTAATTAAGATCATTAACAAGCAATCTACACTGGCTCTGAACCCTGTAATTCTACCTGCATCCCAGCAGCAGCCATCTTTACCTTCCACTGCTGAGCGAGTGTTGCTGGCTCCAACACCCTTAAAGAGGGGGGAGGAGAGTCAGAGAGAAGAAATATCCAATGCTTTTAAATTGATTGTGGATGTACAGGGGCAAGATATTAACTCTACCTTTGAAGAGGAGCCAGATTCAGATCGGTTTCCACCTGTTATAAATGAAATTAGAATTTTGACAACTAGGTCCCAGGGCTTAATAACAGTTTAATTAAAAATGAATACAATTTAGTGAATTGAATAGCAATTTGGTCTAAAAGAATACAATTTAGTAAAAGAATACAATTTATCAAAAAAATACAATTTATATATTTAATTTGCTAGTAATTAAGTATGATTAATGCATAAACAAAACAGACCAGGGTATGGGGAGGGTTTATCACCCCACCTCACGTACAAAACTGACCGGGGTACGGAGGGGGCTCCCCAGCCTGCCTCTGGTACAAAACAAAGCACTTCAAGCTAAACTTCTGTGCTGTATGCTAATAGATATTCATTAATGTTTCCTGAAAGTTTCCTCCTATTTCAAATTTTTCTGATTTGACGTCACTATTCTTCATGGCACATGCTTCACTTGTTGTTCAGGGGTCTTCAGTCTTCTTTTGGTGGTCTTTTGGTGAAGGCTTCTCCTCTTCCTCATCGTCCTTTGGATAACCTTACAGGTTTGCGCGTGCGTACTAAGCGTTGTGTTATGTAAGTCTACTAATTAGTCTGATATTTACTGATTTTTAAACCCAATGCCTAAACTCATTCTAATTTTGTCCATCTCAAGGCAATTTTCATCCTGGGACATCACTTATCTTCCAAACGACATCCTGTACCTCAGTTTTAACATGTAACATCTGTAAAGGGGTACATCTGCCTTGTAACACATTCTTTTGATTGCTTCTAATAATAACTTGCCAAATAGTTACAATTCAGTTAGTACAAATCAATTCCATTTATTACAGTCATTATAGATTTGTACTCGTTGGTTTTTTTTGTCTTCCAATTAAATGTTTAATGGTTCTGTCAACAAGACTATCAGTAGTGATAAGCATTGTCCCTATTTTTATGATCCTTTGCTCATTTATTTGTTGCTATTGATATATTATTTGTAAGTTTAATAATCCCTTTTCAGTTTATCACTTTCAAAGGCCTCAAAGCAAATCCCCTTGCCAGCAGCATGCAGCATTGTACAAAGGATTTTTAACCTGCTCTAGAAGACTCAGAGCTTAACACCACGTCAGCAGTGTGTACTAATGAAGAACTTTCCTGCCAAAAGCCACAGTTACCCCAACAACAGCAGACTGTGTGAGGAGAAGGTTTTACCAGCACCAATCAACAGAAACTATAGGGGTGGGACTACCAACAACAAGCTGAGGGGACAGAGATGATAAAAGGAGCTAGGAGATTGGAAGAACTGTCCTTTTAACTGTGGATTAGCTGCAGCAGAGGATCCGACACTGCAGATTATGGTCTACATCTCTTTTAGAGATATTTATATAAATTTGAGTGCAGATTAGCTGCATTCACTGCAGTGCTGCTGAGTTCATGCCTTGGGGCCAAATCGCCAGTTTGGCCAGAGGATTCCTCAATCCTCATAGCCAGGCCCTTTTTGGTTTTTTTGCTTCTCTTTCCTCTCTTCTTTACTCCCTCTCCCACTATCCCTTCCTCCCCCTTGTTTGTTTTTTTCCCCTTAATAAACACCCTAGTTTATTTCAACCCCTGAAGTTGTGTCTTTTTCCTAACACCGTGACGGGACACTCCCCCTCCTTTGGGAACACCCCTTTTGTCGTGGATCCCAGCCCTCCCTCTCTCTCTGGTGTTGGTCCCCCTGCCATGGTCCTATCCCTTCCGGTCCCCTCATCACCGGGACAGGAAGCGGAAATGACGGCGACCGGAAGGAGGCCATCTTGGCCTCCCCTGCCACCCATCACTCAGCAGCTCCGGTTTGCCGCAGGAAGCCCCGCGCAGTTATCCAGCACGCTCCATCCTCCTCGGCACATGGGAGCAGCGACTCCTCAGA
Organism: Poecile atricapillus; assembly: GCF_030490865.1. Classification (NCBI taxonomy): domain Eukaryota; kingdom Metazoa; phylum Chordata; class Aves; order Passeriformes; family Paridae; genus Poecile; species Poecile atricapillus. Next base: position 39,612,420 of record NC_081253.1, on the reverse strand, counting down.
CCCCAACTCTACCGTCGGGTCTAAGGATTGCTGGGCCAGGACCCAGAGGAAAGCCACCTGGGATGGGGATTGGGAACTGGCCAACAAAATCTCAGCCTTCCCAATTGTCTGGAAACAGGAGAGAGGGGTTTTATGCTAGCCAATACGCTATGGGGAATTGAAAGAACTGTGTAAGGCGGCCAAAGAGCATGGGCAAGGATCTCGTTTCTTCAAGAACCTCCTGGAAACCACTTTCTCCATGCACACTCTGGTCCCCCATAACATAAAAAATATTACCAGCTGCCTCCTTTAGCAGCTGAGTATGTGTTGTGGGAAAGGCAGTGGAAAAAGCATTTAAAAACTTTACCAGAGACATATGCAAAATATTTCAATCCACCCAATCTGTCTGTTGAATAATTAGTGGGAGAAGGTGACTTCCAGAAGCCCCAAGGTCAACTAGATAGCTTACCCAAAGCCACAGTGAACGACATTGCCACCGCAGCAAAAACATCTCTGTTCCCTACCCCTGATGACACAATCCCAACACAAAGTTTTGCAAACGTTAAACAATGGGTAGATGAAACATTTATGAAGTTTGTTGACATACTCAAAATCACCCTTGAAAGACAAATAGAAATCCCAGAGGCCAGGAAAGAGGTATTTAATTAAATGGCCATGGCAAACGCCAATCCTGAATGCAGGGCAATTTTGAAAAGCCTACCCCTTGACACTGAACCAACAATTGAACAGATGGTAGAAGCCTGCACCCGGCGTGTGTCATTTGGAAACACTGTAGCACGGGAAGTGACTAAGGGTATTGTGGAAGGGGTAGCGGGAGCATTTGCGGCAGCAGTAAAAACAGTGATAGGTGTTTCAATTGTGGAGAGACTGGACATTTTTTTAAGGACTGTCCCTGGCCAAATACACCAACTGACTCCTGCAAGGACCATCCATGACCACAACAATGCCAGCCTTACCAGCAGCTCCTGGGAAACTCCCCACAGAGCGCGGACCAGCCCCGCGCTATGACATCAAATCAGAAGCCGTTCTGCTCCCCTCTGCCGGCCATTGCAGAGCAGAGGGAGAACCTGACACCTGCTCTGAGAGCTCCACAGCTGCCAGCGCATCTGGAGCAGACTCTGCATCCTGAGCAGTTCAGGTAGGAACCTGGCGCCAGCTGGTAAGTGACCTGTCAATTGACTCAACTGATGAGTGCTTCCATAAGTTATCAACTGGGAAGTATGGGCCAGGAGAGAGTCCTTGGGACATCTGAATTATTAGGGACCCATTGAACTCTCCTGAACAAGTTTATGTCCTCCCTAAAATTCACACTGTATACCCAGGGGACAAAATTTTTGTCTCCCTGGCATGCACAGACCCTCCATTCTACCCATCCCAACAGACTCCTATCCCACAGGCCTTTTTAGTGCCTCTACATTATCCAGAAGAGGTTCCCCATAACCCCACCGCTCTGCGCGTGCAGATTATGTGCTCCAACAAACCCATTGTGGGATGCGGCCTGTTCTGTCAGAGGGAGAAGATCTGCCGCCCAGACATGCTGGACACCGGAGTGGATGTCACCATCATGGCCCACTCCGAGTGGCCAGCAGATTGGGAACTACAGCCCATGGCAGGCATGATATCAGGGACTGGAGGTGTGACGGTCTCTTACTGCAGCAAGAGAAATGTTGTAGTGGGAGGTCCCGAGGGCAAAATGGCCACCATTCAACCTTATGTGGTGAGGGCCTGGGGTGGGGACCTGTTGTCTCATGAGGGGCTTCACTATCAATCCCCAGTCGGGATTTTTAATTGGGACCACTGTTGAGCACGCAACACCTACCAGCCCTCGGCTCACCTGGAAACAAGACCATCCAGTGTGGGTCGACCAGTGGTCCCTTTCTACCCAAAAATTGTGCACCCTGGAAGCCCCTGTGGAGGAGCAACTTTCCAAGGGCCACATCATGGAGACCAACAGCCCTTGGAACTTCCCTGTCTTTGTCTTGAAAAAGCCCAGCAAAGACAGGTGGAGGCTCCTCCACCACCTCAGAAAGATAAATGAGGCCATTGAGGACATGGGTCCCCTGCAGCCCGGCTTGCCCTCACCATCAGTGTTGCCCCAGGACTGGAAACTTGCAGTAACTGATATAAAAGACTGCTTTTGAAATATTCCCCTCCATCCACCTCACTCTTCATTCTCTGTCCTCTCCCCTAACACACTCGCCCCTCTAAAGTGCTACCACTGGCTTGTCCTCCTGCAAGGGATGAAAAATTTACAAGGATATACAGTGGTACGTGGCCCACACTCTGTCCCACATCAGGAGCCTGTTCCCAGAGGTGATAATACTCCATTTCATGGATGATATCTTGGTCTGTGCCCCAGGTGACTCATACCTGGATGTGACTTGAATAAGACTATTAAGGCCAACAAGGAGGCTGGGTTCAAAATCTGCGAGGACAAGATCCAATGCACCTTCCCCTGGGCCTAGCTGGGGCTCTGGATCTGTGGACAGACCATCGTGCCCCAGCAGCTTAAGATCAGGGATGACCCAAGGACCCTGCATGATCTCCACCAACTCTGTGCATCCATCAATTGGGTACATCCCCTGCTGGGAATCACAACAGAGGTCCTTGTGCCACTCTTCAACCTACGCCGCGGCAGCTAGGACCTGGATTCACCACATGCCCTCACACTGGATGCCCGGGAGCCCATCTCCAATGTTCAGGAGGCCCTGTCTTCATGGCAAGCCCACTGCTACGAGCTCAGCCTGCCTTTCCCGTTTGCCATCCTAGGTAAGGCCCCTCAATATCATGGCTTCATTTTCCAATGGGACACTCACTCAAAGAACCCCCTAATTATCCTCCAGTGGGTGTTCCCTCACCATCAGCCGGCTAAGATGATAACTACCACTCAGGAATTAATGGCAGAATTGGTCAAGAAGGCCCAATCTTGCCTCCACTCTCTCCTGGAATGTGAGTTCACATGCATTTACTTACCACTGGCTACCATGGAGGATTTGGAAGATTTGATCCAATTCAATGAGAGCCTTCAGTTCTCCCTGGATAGCTACCCAGACCAAAATTCCATCCGTTATCCCTAACATTAGCTGTTCAATTCAGCTTTCAAGCTGATCCCCAAATTCATCCAAAGTAAGGCACCTCTCAAGGTTCTGACTCTTTTCACTGACAGCTCAGGGTCCTCCCACAAGTCAGTAATGACTTGGAAGGAACCCAGGATGCAGAAGTGGAAGTCTGATGTCCAGGTGGTGGAAGGGTCACCACAACTAGCAGAATTAGTAGCCATCATTGGAGCATTTGAGAGATTTCAAGAACCTATAAATGTGGTTACTGATTTGGCATGTCTTGCAGGAGTAGCTATGAGGACTGAACATTCTTTATTAAAAGAAGTCTCCAACCTAAATTTGACCTGGGCCAGTGCTCCCTGGCTGGCTCAAATATGGTTTTTTCTTTTCTCTCCGGCTCGGGGCCACGAGGGGTCCTGGCCAGAACTTCTGTCTGTGTCTGGACCAGGATTTGAGCTCACCGGCTCACCTTGAGCACAAGTGCATTAAACAAGCAAAGAAGCAGGAGGGACCTTTCTCCTGGGTTATAATTCACAGCTTTATTTCTGCAAAGGGAACTCCAGGAGAAAGAGACAAGAGCTTCAGGGGTCTGACTGCTTCTTTCAAAGGAGGCTAGCTTTGGGGGGGTGGGAGTTTAGAGAGGACCAGTTAATATTCATGGCTGGCCAGCTCATCAACCCTCTACAAATCAGGAATGGACAAGTTAAGATGAGAAATAACAGACATGGACATCTTCAAATGACAAGAATTAGGGAGTTTCCAGTGGTGTGGGACTGTGGGGGCAGCCGTGGGGTGGACCCGCGTGGGGGGAAGAGGAGGCAGTGAAGGCAAGCTGCCCAACCTCTTCTGGATGGGACTCAGGGAAAAGGAAATACCTGGGCAGAAGCAGCGGAAACCCCGCGCCGGGATTGGGACAACAAAGAAGTCTCCCGCGTGAGCTCCGGTGGGCAGGTGCCGCTCACCGGAGCCCGTGCCACGGTAACAAAGGAGCCCATCTCCACAGTGGCGACCACAGCCCGTGCTGAGGTCCGAGCAGGGTGCGGCGATTGCGCCGCCAGCCGGGCGGTACCGGGGGCTCCACGTCGGCACAAGGGAGCGCAGAGCGCCCAAAGCCAGTGGCAATGGCAGCAGGACTGCCCCTTCGCTACCTCGGGTTCTCCGTGGTAGCGGCACGGCAGCGTGCTGGGAGGGGGGGAAATTGGTGCTGAGCCCGGCACAGGCAGGGGCCAAGACAAGGGACCGAGGGGGGAAAAACCCTGGTGAAAACGTTAAACACAGCTGCCGGCAGGGAGCAGGAGGGAAAAAAGCCCCGGCGGGCTCTGCCACGGCAGGGGAGGGCAAGGGGTGGGGAACGCCCCGGGCCTCCAGCCAAAGCAAGATAAACACAAAAGTTTATAATTCTGCTAATAAGCTAAAAAAAATCTCACCACAACATCAATTTATAGAAGATGCTTTCTAAAACGATTCATCTCATCTCCCACAGGAAGCATCCCTTTCACATAATGCATGTGAGGTCATATACTGAGCTCCCAGGTGCCATCGCAGAGAAAAACAGGAGGGCGGATGCACTTGCCATGATGGCTGGGACACCAAACGTGCTGGACTTCTTTGCCCAGGCAAAGATATCCCACATCTTTTTCCACCAAAATGTCCCAGCCCTCATGCACATGTTCCATCTATCTAGGGACCAAGTCAGAGCTATCGTGGCCACCTGCCCAAAGTGCCAGTCATATCAACTGCCATCCCTAAGCTCTGGGGTCAACGCCAGAGGCTTCAACAGTTGCTAAGTACGGCAGATGGATGTCACCCACTACCCATCATTCGGGAGATTAAAATAAATACACCAATTAGTGGACACCTTTTTGGGTGCAGTGTTTGCTTTGGCCCATGCAGGAGAAGATGCAACCCATACCATCAAGCATCTTCTCCTGGCATTTGCCATCCTGGGACTCCCCAAAGAAATCAAGACACACAATAAGCCTTAACACCTCCTGTAACTAAAAAACTTTTTTCAGTTAGTGGGGTGTGAAGCACACAGCAGGCATTCCCCATAATCCCATAGGTCAATAAATAATGAAAAGGACCCACTGTACCATCAAGCAGGCCCTTAATCAGCAGCCAGGTGGAACAGAGACTATGTCTCCCATTGGGAGACTCTGTAAGGCTCTCGATGTAATCAGTTTCTTAAATTGCATATTCTCAGAGCCGACCCCTCCCCTTTATTCCAGCACTTCTCCAATTCAACCCAAGCTAAGCTCAAGGAGAGGCCGCAGGTGCTGATGAAAGATCCTGAGACTGAACAAAAACAGGGCCTTTCCCATTGATTGCCTTAGGGAGGGGATATGCCTGTGTGTTAACTCCATCTAGTCCCAAATAGTTCCCAGGGAAATACAGCAAGCCTTACTTAAGGCTGACAAACACTACCCCTGAGAAAAAAAACAAGACCCTTTCCAAGTCCACTACCACAGAGCTGCAAGATGAAACCACAGCCGCCCGGAGGTGGAGGCGCCACAAGATGCAGCTTCTTCAAAAACCACACCGCCCTGTCACCAGGTCTCAGACAAAGCAGAACCCCAGAAGCCACTATAACATGACAGGTGGGGATCTCTTTTGGGCCATACAATCGCCCCAACTTAGGAAAATGGAGCTGCCCCAACCCGATGGTCGCCTGCCATGAGTGGAAGAAGACACTTGCATTTGCCCAGCAAAATCCACAGGAATTGGATCTATTGGGGTTGGCCAAAGTGAGTTATTGTATTAATATCCGTTTTCAGAATCCGTCCTTATGGGCGTATGTCATCACCCCCACAGACAAAGTTTATAATTTGACAAACTGGTGTCATTACACCCATAAGACACCAGCAGATTTCTCTGGAGAGTCCCGGGATCGACTTCTCCCCCTGCTGTGAGGTGCCTCAGGGAGGCAAAGATTTCGTTTCAGATAAGCATTGTTAAAGTGAGAGGCATGGCTGTAAGTCCGGCTACTGTGAATTTTGACCTCCTGCTTTGGGGGATGGGCAGTGTGAGCCCTGGATGAAGTTGTCCCACCCAAGACCCTTTGTGAGGGGCGGCCCAGGAGTTCTGATTGGGTTTGAGTCCCTGGGGGTTTCTCCTCTGTTGTGTTCCTAGTGGTCCCTGATCCTGAACTCCACCCTGGTTCTGTCCCTCAAAACCCCTCACCCTGCCTTTGTTTGGCGCTCTCTGTCTCTGAATGAGTTTGTTCCCAGGCTGAATAAATGGTTTCATGAACAAAGGCCCATCTCGTTCCTATCCTAAGCTGGGTCCCAGTAACTGTAGCTTCCCTGGACATGATCCTGCAACATCCCCCCAGGTGTCTTCTTCATCTGTGGGGATCGGGCATGGGCACGGATCCCCCACAAGCTTAAAGGAGGTCTGTGCACGCTATCAACTCTTGATCTTGACCCCAAACATAACATTGATTGAAGACTGGAGACAACGGAAACATTTGGCCCACTTAAAGAGGGAGACTGCCACATTTGATGTAAATTGTGATGACAAGTATTTCAATTGGCCAAAGACAAAGAGGGTCATCAGTGTTTTCACCATGGGTGGAAGTAGCAAAGGCCCTCGACAGTCTCTCTCACTTGGGATGTTGGGTAGTGAAGCGCATGAACCTAACTTATGCCGCCCTTCATGACCTCCTTAAAGATGAAGAGGTTACCAGGCATGCAACTTTACAAAACAGGGCAGCAATTGACTTCCTGCTGCTCACCCATGGGCATGGCTGTCAGGACTTTGAAGGGCTGCGCTGTTTCAACTTATCGTCCCACTCGGAAAGCATCCACACTAGCATCCAGAGGATCCAAAACAAAGTTGAAGATCTCACTGCTGAGAAGCCCCCTCAGCAGTGTCAAGATCAATTTGGACACCTGAGCATCAATGGATGGGTAGTTTCTTTTCTTAACAATGTTTTGTGGATTCTTTTGGTTATTTTTATTGTTTAACTTATGTTTTCATGTTTTTTACATTTTGGCAAAAAGGCTGTTGGGGAGGCTTTTTTTAATTACAAAAGAGGAAGGAGTTCTGGGGGCTGACAAACTGACTGATCCTGTAGCCATTCTCCCCTGGAGGGAGAGCCTCTAGGCTTTTACCAGCTGCTCTCCCTCAAAGGGCAAGGTCTCGATGGAGAGCCTTTGTTCTTACAGTGACATGTTAAGTGGCTCCCAACATGTCCTTCCCCCTGTATGCATATTATTTGTACCCTGTTGTCCCTTCCCCCTTGTTCTGCCCCTCAATCCTCAGACCATTGTCCCTGTTGCTTCACCCCGCCCCCTGCTTTTCCTATATAATCCCTGCTCTTACTGAGCCCAGGGCAGTTGTCGTCTCTGGGACCCTTTGGGAGAGAAGAAAAAAGACCTCCTTGGAAACCCACACGGCACCTCCTGTATCTTTTCCTTGGCGGCACCCAAGGAACAGCGGCCAATACAAAAGCCCTTTGGAGGGCTCGCAGCTGAATCACGAGGGCAAGGCAAGCGTGCCTGTGTGCCCAGGGGAAGTGCCACAGGAGACGCTTCCCTGGGAAGGTCGTGCCACCTTGACCGCCTCTGTCTGCTGCCAAAGGGAACTGGTCAAATTTCAATTAAAAAATGCCGTTTCGAAAGCAATAAATTGATCAGTAATAATTTTAAAGAGGGACAGCATGAGTCAGCCACTGACTTTGTGGACAGGTTCTGGGCAGCTGTGTGTAACTACACAGCCCTAGATCCCTTAGCAGAGGTGGGAAAGCAGCAGTTAGTATCCCTGATGTTAGGGAAATCCAGCCCAGATATCAGGCAGAAACTTCAGAAGCCAGAAGAGCCTGTAAATAGAGACTTCAAGGCATTAATGAAAAAAAGCATAGCAGGTGTACAGTAATAGAGACGAAAACAGAAAGAACTCACTACAGCCATAGGGGTAGCTCTGGATCAGCACCAGGGCAGGGGACATGGGCATGGATGAGACAGGGGCAAAAATACCAGAGGCGGAGGAAGTTCAAACCAGCCTCAGACTAAGTTGGGGCTGAACCAATGTGCATCTTGTAAGAAAGAAGGACACTGGAAACTCCAGTGGCCCAGGGCTCAGAGCAGCATTCGTGGCCTGGCCCACACGTTCCTTGTCTGTGTCACACCCTGTGCAGGTTTAGGATGGCCACCAGCCGGGCCGTGTCCCAAGGAGGCCGTGCCAGCTTCTGTGCAAGGCCCCGTGCCCTTCCTGCTGCGGCTGCGTCGGCAGCCCTGGGGGCTCCTTCTGCTGCCCTGAGCCTGCAGAGCAGGGCAGCGTTTGCTGATGGTTTGAGGCGTTCCTAAAGATCCCGTCGGGCTGTCTTGACGCAGTTCTGCCGGAGCCCAGGCTAGCTCCAAGAAACACACCAGCAGCCACATCAGGTGTGTGGAACTACCTTGGTTTATCAGTGCCAAAGGCAGAAGCTTTGACCCTTGAGCTCAACAGGCAGAATTGTCAGCCGCACTCAAGGAGCGGGTAGAGGAGGACGAGGAGGAGGAGGAGGAGGACGAGGAAGAGGAGGAGGAGGAGGAGGAGGAGGAGGAGGAGGAGGAGGAGTCTCTCGGTGTGAGGTCCCAGCAGAGAAAGGTTTACTGCTGAAGGGAGTCAGGGACCCAAGAGCCCCGAGCACAGCCCTGCTCGGGATTTTAAATAGCAGCAACACAATGGGAGGGTACAAACAAACAGCCAATGGGGAATCCAGGAGGAAGCAGCGAATGGAGGGCGTTACAATGCAGGAACCATCAGGGATGAGGGGGAATAGAGGACCGGTCACGCAGGCCAATGAGGCCTCGAGGCTTAGGGGGCTGACAAGGAAGGATCCAGAATAAAGGGCAGGGTTTACAATGATGGACAAGGGGTAGGGGCAGGGTTGTGGTGACAGGCAGGGAAGGCTTGGGAATAAGGAGCTGGCTTTACAACGAAGGGCAGTTCAGGGGAGGATACAACTCCTAGGGGCAAACCAACTTCGGATGAACAGGGCGGAGCAGAAGAGTGAACCATAGAACTGACAAACTTACAACAACAACTAAACTTAAACAATTGCCGCAACACTGTCTTTGACACTTTGGGCAAGAGATTCCTTCCAACCGGGGCCACTTTGAGGGGGGATGGGGGGCGGGGGGAGAACCAGGGCACGTGGCAGTGTTTGCAAGGGCCCTTTGTGACATGGTCAGCGTGGGATGGAAAGGGACAGGGTGTCAGAGGGCCCTTTGTGACACGTGGTGACACAGGAGCTGGCCACAGGGACAGGTCCACACCACAGTGCTCGGTGCATGCGACGGGACAGGACGCGCCAGAGCGGTGCTGTGAGGAGCCCCCGCACAGCGCACTCGTTTGTGTCTGACCCGGAGCTTCTCTGAGCCGTCATTCTTGCAGGTGACCTCGAGGCCAGACCACAGGACTTGGTGACCTGTGGCCTTGCCGAGGCTTATCTTCTTAAGGTGCCCTTGAGGGCAGACTGTGGGACCTGGTGACTCGGAGCTTTTCCGAGGCATCGCCCATCCCTGCAGTCACTGCCCTTGACACCAGAGCACAATCCTTGTCGAGGAGCCTCCTGTCCTTGTGGCAGGAGCCCTCAAGACCCGACTGCAGGACTTGCTGCCTCAGAGCTTTTCTGAGGCATCTCTCTTGCAAGTACCATAAATCCAGGCACTGCCATGGAGCAGCGACCCCCAAGAGTTCCCAAGCTGGCCTGGGTGGAGGAGGAGGAGGAGGAAGAAGAAGGCCCTGGAGCTGTGCCGGCACAGGAGACTGAAGAGGTGCAGGTGTTCCAGGCGCCACAGGAGGGTGAGTTGCAGAGCTGGGCCTTAGGGCTAGTACCTTTTGCCAGCTTGGCCCCACCCCACTGCATGCCATGCCATCCCCTGGTGCTGTTCCGATGGAAAGGATGGGAGAGTGTTGGAGAAGATCTGGAGCAGCGACCCCCGAGAGTGCCCAAGCTGGCCTGGGTGGAGGAGGAGGAAGAAGAAGGCCCTGGAGCTGCCCCAGAAGTAGAGACCGAAGAGGTGCAGGAGTTCCAGCCGCTGGAGGAGGGTGAGTGGCAGAGCTTGGCCTTAGGGCTAGTGCCTGTTGCCAGCTTAGCCCCATCCCATTGCATGCCATGCCATCCCCTGGTGCTGTTCCGATGGAAAGGATGGGAGAGTGTTGGAGAAGATCTGGAGCAGCGACCCCCGAGAGTGCCCAAGCTGGCCTGGGTGGAGGAGGAGGAGGAGGAAGAAGAAGAAGGCCCTGGAGCTGCCCCAGAAGTAGAGACCGAAGAGGTGCAGGAGTTCCAGCCACTGGAGGAGGGTGAGTGGCAGAGCTCGGCCTTAGGGCTAGTGCCTGTTGCCAGCTTTGCCCCATCCCATTGCATGCCATGCCATCCCCTGGTGCTGTTCCTATGGAAAGGATGGGAGAGTGTTGGAGAAGATCTGGAGCAGCGACCCCCGAGAGTGCCCAAGCTGGCCTGGGTGGAGGAGGAGGAGGAGGAAGAGGAAGAAGGCCCTGGAGCTGCCCCAGAAGTAGAGACTGAAGAGGTGCAGCAGTTCCAGCCGCTGGAGGAGGGTGAGTTGCAGAGCTCGGCCTTAAGGCTAGTTCGTGTTGCCAGCTTTGCCCCATCCCATCCAATCCCATCCCATGGGGACATGCCCTCAGAAAGGTTCAGAGAGAAGCTGGGGCTTGCCTCCAAGCAGTGGCTGTGCTCAGTTCCCTGGGGCTGTCCCTGCCTGGGGATCGCAGGGCTGGGCAGCGTTCTCCAGCCGCTCCTGCAGCCCCTCAGCTCTGGCTGCTCTTGCTCTTTGCCAGATGCAGCCATGGACCAGACACAAGAGCAGGACCTTGCCTGTGGCCTCTTCCACAGAACAGCACAGGTACCTGCAGCCATCCCCAACTGGGCTGGGCCTGCTGTCACTGCTCAGCCCAGCACCATGCTTGGAACACTCCATGCAACATCCCTCTCTTCCCACCCTTCCTTCTCCTACCCAACATGCAAATTCATCAAGCGCATTTGGCAGGAAGAGACCAGCGTCATGGGCACTGGGTCCATGGAAGATGGTGACGTCTACAGCAGCGACAGCAGCACTGCCATGCTGGAATTCATTTTGGAGGAGGGTGTTTCCATTCCAGAGCAAGTAAGCAGCCTGTGGCCAGGGTGTGATTCTCCAGGGATCACTTGGCCTCCCAAGCCACGCCTGCTGATCACTCTAAGCCTTTGAGGCCATTGCAGCGTGGTGACAAGGGAAGCACTTCTCTGGAGAAGCTGGGGACATTCCTGACTCCCTCTGGCAGCTTTCCAAGTCTCCTCTTGTGCCTTCTCCAGGTGCCTGCCGTGGTGAGGTACATCCACCAGTGGCTCATGGCCAATGAGTCTGCTGACTCCAGGCTGGGCAGGACCCTGCTGGATCTGACCGAGGCACAGCCCACTGACGTGGTCATCACTCTCCTGCGTGTGGCCCCAACGTGTGACAGGTACGGGGCCCACGTGCCCAGAGGGCTCAGGGCTCCCCAGCCCATCACCCTGCACAGCCTGGCCCAGGTGTCTGACCAACAGAGAGTTCCAGGGTCCTGTCTACCTGGGAACTTTCCCAGCCCTGCTACATCAGTCCCCGAGCCTGCTGCCATGCCATGCCCCTTCAGGGCCCTGTCCCCACAGGGCAGGGTTGTCTGGGTGCTGCTGCCGGCGAGGGGCAGCGGGCAGAGGCAGAGCTGGCAGCCAGCTCAGCTCCCCCTGCCACTGCTGCCCAGGCCACGGGGATGTGTCTGAGACCCCCGTGAGACAGAGCTGTCACCCCACAGAGCTGCAATGACCATGTGGAAGACCATCATGTGCTCGAGCAGGACTGTGGAGCCAGTAGTACAGATATTCCTCGATGTGCTGAGAACCTGGCCAGAGCACAGCACGTGCACCTCCGATGGGGACAACACGGGTGTCTTTGCCCTGGCTGTGAGTTTCTGCAACTGGCCTTTGCTCACCCCATGGCCGACCGCCTCTTCAGCAGCTCTGTTTCCTCCTTCCCCCACTGCATCTCCCTGCCTCAGGCACTGGGCTGAAACCTGGCCTAGGGGCAGCTTCAGGGGCACCAGGCGTGGAGCTCCCAAAGGCTTTCCCCTGGCCTTGCCCTGCCACGCTCAGGCCCTGCCACACAGATACCTTGGCACTGAGCACTATCCCTGGGTGCTTTGTCCTCTGCAGGCAACAGTGGTGATGTGGAAGTTCCTTCAGGTGCCCTGTGTCCCACGGGTAGTGAAGGCGTATTTTCCTCGCGTCTTAGTCCATCTGCTTTTCCAAGTGTTCTTCAGCACTTTGGAGATGCCACAGGAGGTTGATACCTTCTGGAAGGGATGCCAGGAGCAACACGGCCTTGCCATCAGCCCCAACAGGTGCTCCATCCCAGTCCTCCTGTTCCTGCCATCTCCGCAGAGCAGGAGCCAGTGCTCCCAGCCCTGTGACCTGGGCTTTGCTGTGCACACAGGTTTGCAGTGCGGGCCCTGAAGTCTCTACTCTGCCGAATGCATCGTGAGCAAGTGGTGTTGTCAATGGAACGCAAGCGTGGCTGGGACACTCTGCTCTGCGCCGACACCCACCACTACGCCGTGGGTCTGTTGGCCAGGTGAGACCCCCTTCTCCCCATTGCCTCTGGCATTTGTGCCCCGTGCTGAGGTTGCCCCACACAGTCCCCGTTGTCGTGGGCCAGAGGGCCTCGTCACCGAGGGACGGCTACGGAGACTGGAAAAGGTTGGGAGAGGAAGGCTCCCACATGGAGCCACCTCCCCAAGGGCTCAGGTCCCCTTGCAGGATGCTGATCAAAGACCAGAACTCTGGGAATCAGTCCTGGGAGATGTTTGTCCCCCTTACCCACAGGCTTTGTTACTTTTTCACCTGCCAGGGAGATATCCTGTGTCTCCAGACACTTGTCTTCCCGGATCGTTCGCTACCTGCTCCGGCTACTCAGCACACAGGAGGCACGCTGGGATCTGCCTGCCCTGGCATTCCTTGTGGAGGTGAGCCCCATGGCCAGAACTGCCTCCCTGCAGAACTGTCTGCCACCTCTCGGCCCTCTCATAGCTGCAGCTGCCTGGGATGGTGCCCATGCCTTGGGCTGCCGCCTGGCCCAGCCCTGTGTGGTTCCATGCTCCTGCCGGCTGGCTCCCCTGTCACTGTCCTGTTCCTTTCAGGTCCTGGCGCGCCTGGACTTGAGTGAACGTGGTGCTGACAGACTCCTGGAAATCTTGTCAATGCACCTGCAAAGCGAGTGCAGGGAGAGGCGTCACCTGGCACTCAGGGCCCTTCTTCAGCTTACTGACAAACCCTCAGTGGTGAGAAGTGGGCAGTGGCAGAAGCTGCACTGGGGAATGCAGTCACATGGGTTTGGCTGGGCTTCAGGCAAAAAGGCAGCTGCTGCCAGCTCTCCTAGCTCCCGCTTCAGCTGCCTGAGTGCTTTGGGACAGGCCTTTGGCCTCTTGACCCCGTGGCAGCAGCAGGGTGGCGTTTCATAGACTTCTGTTCTGCACAGACTGAAAAAATGCGGAGCCTGACTGAAAGGCTTGTGGAGCTCCTGCAGGATGCAGATGGAGAAAGAGTTCGGATAACGGTCATGGTGCTCAGCTTTATAGTCTTGGACACAAAGAGTCTGATACCCAGCCCCACTGCCCTGCAGCTGGCTGAGGCGCTCCTGCCACTCTTTGACTACGTAAGGCTCTGTGCCCCCAGCCGAGGCCACTGGCTGCTGCCTGGACACTTGATGCCCTGGGCATTTGCAGGCCTGTGCTCTGCTGAGCCCCGTGCCGACAGGGTTGAGGTTTTTTTCTCTTCCTTTCATATAGGATAATAGCCAGGTGCAGCTGGTGTCCATCTTGCTCTTCCGAACACTGGTGACTGTTCGCGTGGAAAAGGAAAAAGAGGCCCTGAAGTCACACGTGCACCAGAGCCTGCTGCCACTCTTCTTCCACTGCCATGACGAGAACCAGCAGGTGGCAGAGGTGAGGACGCCCGGGCTGCTGCTGTCACCCGGGGAGGGGGCTCGGCTGCCTCCTGCAGGCCTGGCACCTTGCCGGCTGCAGCCACCTGCAGGCCTTGGCACACGAATGCGGCTCCTGTGCCCTGGCTTGTGGGGCCATCTGCGGGTCTCTGCTGCTCTCCAGGCTTCTCAGAGAGCACTGCTTTGCATGGCCAAGTTCCTGAAGAGGAGAGATCTTGCAAATCCCGTGAAGGATAAGCAACTGTGGAAGTTCGCTGAAGTCCTGGTAAGGACGGCCGGGAAGGCCCAGCCCCAGCCTGGAGAAGCCCCCTGGCCCTGGCGCTCGGTGTATGGGGCTGGCAGCTGGGCCCCTGCCCAGTGCCGCAGCCGGGGCCACACGGCTTCTTCTCCAGGCTCCTGTGGCCCCGAGACAGGTGCCAATGGAGCCCCGAGTCACTGGGGCTGCGGGGCGGGCCGGCACCGCGGCTCCCCGGGCAGCAGCCGGCCCTCTGCCCCCTCCAGAGCCCGGCGCCAGCGGCTCCTGCCCGGTCGGGCCTCAGGGCTGGGCGGGCACGGGAGGTCGGGGCTGGCCGCAGGCAGCGCCCGGCCGAGGGGCAGAGCCCGCGCCAACCCTTCCCTCCTGCCGCTCTCTCCAGCTGGCACAAGACGAGAGCCGAGCGGCCGAGTACCTGCACCAGGCCCTGCCGTACCTGCAGAACCCACAGGAGTCCCTGCGAGCGGCGGCCATCAGGTTCATCGGTGAGCCACAAGCCCGGAATCCCTCCCTGCCGCAGCTCGGCCCCGGCCCCGGCTGCTGCCGCGGCAGTAGCACCCGGGCCCGGCGTCCTGGAGCCCCGGCTGCCCTCAGGACTGCTGTCGACCTCTGGCAGCCGTGCCCTTGGGCTGAGTCAGGATGAGGCAAGGGCTGGGGCTGAGCCCTGCCGGGGCAGGAGGGCGTGTGGCCCCAGGGCTGGCAGCGCCGCTGGCAGGGAGCTGTGCCGCCGGGGACCTGACAGGCTCTGTGTTCCCAGGGATTGTCGGGCGGCTCCTGATGGGGCAGAAGGAAGAGCTGCAGGTCTACGAATGTGAGTGAGGGCAGCGGGCTGGCAGCGGGGCTGGCGGGGGGAGCTGCAATCCCTGGCCTGGCTGCGGAGGGCTCTGCTCCCTCTGCAGATGGGGGGCGGTGTGGGCAGAGTACACAGAGACTTCAGGGGCACACGGGGCATTCGTGGCCAGCAGCTTCGAGCTGATCCCTGCTCCCTGCTGCCCATGGCAAGAGCCGGCTGGAATGGCCCTGGCAGAGGGCTCTCCATGGGCCCTCGTAGGACTGGGTTCTGACTGTGGCTCTGTTTGTCTCTCTTCCAGCCCTGGCAGAAATGAGGAATGACATCAGCCTGGAGATCAGAAGCCTAGCTCTCCACACATTTCACCTTCTGATGGCAGGAGACCCCGCTCCGATCTCCATGTTCCAGAGGCTGCGAGATCAGCTCCGCAGGGCATGGAGATTACGGCCTCGTCTATCGAGCCTCAGCTGCCTATGCTGCTGCAGCTGTGGCGGGAACTGATCCGGCAGGCTCTGTCTCTGTCTGCTGGGGCCACATGAGCTGGCAGGCATTTTGCTTTGCTTAAATATTGTTATTTTAATTTTTTCGTTTCTCTGTAGTATATAAATATAGGATATTAATATTAGTATATATTAATACACATATTAGTATATAAATATCGTCTGTTACAATACACAGACTGCCAAGACTTTTCTTTTGCTGCGCATGGTGCACAGGGCATAGGGGAAGAGGGTGAAAAGGGTGCTTGTGCTCGGCAAGCTGCCCAGGTGTGCAGTGGTGCAGGGAAAGTGGCTAGGAGCCCTTGGCCTGTGGTGGTTGTGCTGAAGGCACAACCTCTGTCCCAAGCCAGGAAGTGCCATCTGTGTCCTCGTGCCCGTGTGTTGCTGCCTGTGTTGCTGAGAGCTTCCAGGTGCCTCTTGATCCAGCTTCATAAGCAACCCCCAGCATCTGCCTTGTTCCTGACACCCAGCTTTTCTGGTGCTTCCCCAGAGCTCCAAACTGGAGCAGGTTTATCTGAGGGGCTTGAGAATGCTGGCATGTGCCAGCCCTGGAGATCTTAGGATTGCAAGAAAGACGCCACAAATCCCCTTTTTCAGGATATTCCAACCTTCTGAATCACGCGCGGAATAGGGATCTGCGGAATTACCAGAATGCCGATGGTTGGAAGATCCCCGCTGTACAGAGACGGGGTAACTGAGGGGTACTTTGAAAGATTTGATTCCATTATCAGTCTCATGGAAGGGTAAGTTATTTAAGATGTTCCATTCAACGCCATCACATCAGAAGCCAACTTACTTCCTGGGTACAATACCTTCTGCTTTTCAGCCTATTATCTTTTGCTGTATAATGCTGCTAATACTTCTAACACCAATCACCTCTGATTTTACCCCATGTGATCTTGATACAATGCATCTTTCCCAGTTCTGATTCTCCAAAATGTCTGGTCTGTTTGCAAGGCCATTGTTTGAAACTCGTTTCCAGTTCAATCTCGTTCTCTTTGAGGTCTTCTCTATTCCATGACCTAGCTAAGTCAGCAAACCTTATCTCAGAGTTTGCATACAAATGGACAAGAATATTTGAGCTTCCTTATCTCAGAGTTTGCATACAAACGTACAAGACTATGTGAGCTTTCAGTCAGGCTTTGAGAATCTTCTACAATTCCATTTCTCACAGCTGAGGGCTAGAATGCTGGGAAGAACCCAATTTCCTGATGGAAAATAATCCAATAATTCAGTTTCTGGAATTGGGAAAGCAAGGAAACGGTTTTTCAGGAGGTGCCATTGGTGCTCGTGGACCGGGGAATTCCCTAATCCATCCTTCCCTGATTGAGGAGCGGAAGTTCCTGGGATGAGTCAGGATTAACAGACCCCTCCCTCAGGTGTGCGATCCAGGATTTTCCTGGTTTTTCCCAGCCCAGGTGAACCATCTGCAGCGTTCCAAATAGATTGGTTAAAACCAGGAAGGATTTTATTCCTTGTGGGGATAAAACCATGCTCAAAAATGCTCCTTGACCTTGACTGCCTCTGTCTGCTGCCACAGTGAACTGGTTATTTGTTATAAAGCTTCATTTGTCTAATGCTCTTTTTGCTATCAAACAGAATCATAGGACACCCTGAGTAGATTAAAGAAATAATAAAAAAGGCAGTAAAAAAAAAATGGCTTATTTTTCACTTTTTTATTCCATTAAAAATATTCCCACAAAAAAAATAAAAAGAAGAAATAATAATAATAGCAACAACAACAACAATAATAGTAGCTTGTGAATATTCTGAATATTTCTTCTTTATAGCTTTTTTAGGTACTAAATTTTGGTACTTTATTTTACTATTTAAAATATATTATTTTTCCATGTGTTATTCTGGAAAGAAAACTATTTTGGTTTCTCGGACTTTTCATTATTTTGCCTTTGAGTTGCCTGGAATTTTTCTAATTGAAAATGAAAAGGGGTTGAGATTTAAAAAAAAAAAAAAAAAAAAAAAGGGGGGGGGGAAGAAATAAAAAAATAAAAACACGGAAAAAAGGAGGAAAAATGATTTTAAATGGGAAAAATATCTTGAAAATATAAAAAATAAACAAAAAAACCCAGTTACATGGTTTCCAATGTGTGGCTGAGTGCCTCGATGTTTCCATGTTTTTTGGTGTGTTCCTGACTTGTAGAGTTGTCCAGACATGATGTTGAGCTTGGCAGAGATTCCACAGCCCCTGAAGTCATTCCCAGTTTCCCACCTGTAGTATCCAATGCCGTCAAGTACATGACTGCTCTGTAGCAATAACTGTGCCATTTTTCAAATTCCTGATGCCCAGAATGCTATTATTCCATTGGAATTTGGTTCAGCAACTGGAGGATTTGAAATTCCCGATGCCTGGAATGCTGTTATGATATGGGAATTTTGGAGGGGAGCTGGAGTGTTGGGGAGGATGAAACAGGGAAACCTTATGAATGGGATTGTTTGGCAGAAGATTCTGAAAATATGAAGCCTAGAATTGAAGTAGAAATGAAAGCCTGCTTTGAGTCATGAAGCTGAGTACTAGTTACTGCATAACCAAAGAACAATAGCCTAGCCAGCTAAAGGAGAATCCCTGCTGATGAAACAATGTCTTGCTGCTGATAGGAAGTCCAAAGGTCAAGAAGCAAGGAAAGAACTTGTAAAGCTTTTAGAGTTTAAAATGCAATTACTGTATGTTAATATGGGGATGCTCAGAGGCTGTATGTAAATTCTTTAGTGGGTGTATCTCGTAGTGATTGGTTACTGGGAATTAGAATATTCACTATAGAAAAAGATATATTGTATTGTAACAAGAACTTCGCTCTCTTAGTTCTTACCTCTCTCTTATTTCCCTACCCCTCTCTTAGTTCCTACCCCTCTCTTACTTCTCACCCCTCTCTCAGCTCTTAGTTCCTTCCCTACTCTTAGCTCTTCTCTCATAGCCTTCCCCTACTCTCAGCTCTTGCTTTCCCTGCTCCTACCTCCCTCTTAGCTCTTACCCCTTTCCCCACCTCTTAGCCTTTCTGTGGATGCTAGCTTTGGAGCAAGCTGTAGGCCCATGGCCTGACAAGCCTGCCTGAGAAGCTAGCCTGGGAAATTCATGGGAGGATTCAAAACAATCCTCAAAGACACAAAACAGCCTGCAGGTGCTGTTTTCTGATTCCCGTGTTTTCCTTGCTTGAGAAGGTCAGGGGGTGGTGAACCCCACTGACCAATGATGGTAATGTAGTATTTTACTAACCAATAAGAGTTTCCTTTCTGTACTCTTCACGAACTAGTCTATATAACATGACTGTAACAATAAACTAGAGATTCTCTCCTGTTCTGACTCCCTTGAGAGTCCGTGTCGTTCTTTCCGCCGTTCCCAATTAGAACGACATCTGGTGACCCCGCGTGATGACGGACCGACCCTCCGAGGTCTGGTAACCCGACGTGATGTGCAGCCGACCCCCGAGGTCAGAAAGCAACGAACGTGAAGACATCTGCTAATCCCCTGAGGGTAAGCAGCGAGCGGGAAAAACACCGGCCCTTCCCCCTAGAGGGGAAAGTGGAATTCTCCCGAGCTTTCCAAGAGGAAGCTGGTTTTTAACCAACGGGATAGTGGAGCCTGCCAGAGAGTGGGCTTGGAACGGCTATCTTGGTGAAGCAGAGCTTGAAATCCCGGGTCCAAGCCGATAGCGTTTGCATAATTGCATTCGCGGAGCCGCCAAGATAAAAAAATTTTTTCATAATGGAGAACTGTGATTTAGCTGATGAGCAACTTGTCAGCTTTGCATGGCAAGACGCCTTGCTGAGCATGGGACTCTGTATTCCTGAAGAAGATATACGCGCTTTGTTCCACTGGGTGAAAGCGCAGGAGTTTACTGTGACTGTGAATAATGTGTTTAACCTTGAGATTTGGTGGTCAGTGGGAGACCACCTGTGGACTAAGCTAGCTGCAGGAGATACCAGTGCGTGCAGCTTAGCAGCAACTTGGAGAGTGATTTTTAAGGCACTGGAACAGTGCCAGCCTAAAAACAGTGAAACTGAACTGTGTAGCAGTCCTTCAGCTCTGCCCGGACCTTTAAAGAACTTTAGCAGCGGGCAGGAGCAATCCGTGAGCCAGAGAGCTCCCTCTCCAGAAAAATTTGAGCGCCCGCCCTCCACGGAGCTCGGCGTGCAAGTTTTACCAGCAGAAAAACAACAGAAGAGCGAAAATCGCTCGGCTCTGCCTTTACCGCACCCACAAGCGCCGCCATCGCCAGCGCCGCGAGAACCGCCTTTGCCTGCGCCCTCCGCGGAGCCTCCGCCGGCCCCCCCAGGACCAGCGCTGCGAGCACTGCTGCCAGCGGCCGCCGTGGAGCCTCCGCCGGTGCCCCGAGTACCCACAGCAGCAGCAGCAGCGGCGAGAAAAAAACGAGAGAAAAGGTGGAAAAAAAGGAAGAAAAAGCTAACTCAGGACGCCGCCCGCCGCCACCGGCCGCGGGCCGGGTGGCCAGCCGGGCTCCCTGGCTCCGGCCGGCTGCAAAAACCCCCTAAAAGCCGAGCCGAAGCCCGGATCTGGAGCCGGGGCCGGAGCCGTAGCGAGCATTCCCCCCCCACACACCCATCCAAAGTGCCGGCCGAAAAGCGGCGGGGGAGGGGGGGGGAGAGCCCAGGCACCCCTTTCGCTCGCGCGCGCGCGCCCTCTGAGCTCCTCTATTCTGTGCCGCCGGAAGCGGCGCGAGACCGCAGAGCCCGCGCGGACGCCCGCCGCTGCCCCGCGCGGAGCGGGCCGCGCGGAGCGAGCCGCGCGGAGCGAGCCGCGCGGGCGGCGCGGAGCCGCGGGACCTACACAACACCCCCGCTGCCCCGCGCTCCAGCGGGGAAGCGGCGGGGAGGACGGGGAGCGAACTCCGCTCCCCCCCGCGCCCGTCAGTGCGGCCTGCGCGCGCGCGGACCGTGCTACAGGCGCCGGGCCGGTTTCTGCCAGCCTTGTGCTGCCGGGTTCTCCTGCGAACCCGAGCCGCCCCGCAAGACGGTGCCGAGGCTCGAGCAGTGCCCCGGCCAGCACGCGTTCCCCCCCGCCTTGCAGGGGGTGAGCCGCACCAAAGTCCTGCGGTCCCTGCGAGACCCAAATTTGCTCACCTTATACCACTTTAGTGTTCTTTTAAACTACTATATTGACAAGTTAGACTGTCAGTTTGAACAGACTAACAATGTTTTGTATTAGTTCACTAAGTTAAGAATATTTGACTCAACCATCAAATCCTTGCAAGGAAAACAATCTTTAAACATCAAAATCATAAACCAAAATTCCAAATTAGTATCCATCCCAATATCTAGCAAAAGAAACCACTTGTGCCGTGTTTGTTCTCTCTCCTGCAAGGGCCCAGCAGGATGTTACAAACACTGTACATTTTATTTTTTATTTTTTTTTCCTAAACCGAAAAGGTGAGTTGTGGATGCTAGCTTTGGAGCAAGCTGTAGGCCCATGGCCTGACAAGCCTGCCTGAGAAGCTAGCCTGGGAAATTCATGGGAGGATTCAAAACAATCCTCAAAGACACAAAACAGCCTGCAGGTGCTGTTTTCTGATTCCCGTGTTTTCCTTGCTTGAGAAGGTCAGGGGGTGGTGAACCCCACTGACCAATGATGGTAATGTAGTATTTTACTAACCAATAAGAGTTTCCTTTCTGTACTCTTCACGAACTAGTCTATATAACATGACTGTAACAATAAACTAGAGATTCTCTCCTGTTCTGACTCCCTTGAGAGTCCGTGTCGTTCTTTCCGCCGTTCCCAATTAGAACGACACCTTTCCTCCTCTCTTAGCCCTTCCCTGCTCTTACCCCTCTCTAGCTTTCCCTGCTCTCTCCCTCTTGTTTTTCCCTCTTTCCCCCTCTTACCCCTCTCTTGTGCCCCCCTCTCTCTCCTAAGCCTCCCTGGTTTTCCCCGCTCTCCCTCTGTTGCTCTCGTTCCCTCCTTCCTCATCTCTAACCTCTTTTCTCCCTCTCTCCCCGCACTCTCTCCCCTCCCCCCGGGACCACGCGGACGCCGAGGCTGGTGGCGGACACGGGTCTCTCCCTCTCTTTGCCCTTACAATAAATTGTTTATACCTGAACAGCTTGACCCTGGAGAAGTCTCTCACCACGAGCGAGCATTTTGAACAGCAATACTGGAGGATCTGAAATTCCCAATGCCCAGAATGCTGTTATTCCATGGGAATTTTGGGAGGGGAGCTGGAGCATTCAAAATTCCTGACAGCTGGAATGCCATTATTCCATGGGCATTTGAGAGGGGAGTTAGACCATTTGAAACTCCTAGCACCCAGAATGCCATTATTCATAGGAATTTGGATGGGGAACTGGAGGATTCAAAATTCCTGGTGCCTGGAATACTGTTGGGATGCCTTGGGAATTTGATGGGAATTTGGGAGGACATATGGAGGAGACAATTTCCAACGCATGGAACTCTGTAATTCTATGCTTTTGTGGGAATTTGGGAGGGGAGCTGAAGAATTCCAAATTCCTGATGCCCGAAATGCTGTAATTCCATGGTTTTTGTGGGAATTTGTAAGGGAAATCGGAGGATTGCGAATTCCCAATGCTTGGAATTCTATAATTCCATGGGTTTGGGGGCAATCTTGGAGGGGAGCTGGAGGATTCTAAACTCTCAATGCACAGAATTCTCTTATTTCATGGAAATGTGTGAACTGGGGAGGACAGCTGGAGGCTTCAAAATTCATAACATCCAGAATGACATTATTTGATGGGAATTTCGGGAGGGGAGCTGAAGGATTCCAAATTCCTGCTGCCTGGATTGCTGTAATTCCATGGTTTTGGTGGGAATCTGGGATGGGAGCTGGAGGATTCCAAATTCTCAGTGCACAGAATGCCATTCCATGAGAATTGGGAATGAAACTGGAGCATTCGAAACTTCTTGATGATTGGAATGCTGTTATTCCATGGGAATTTTGGGAGGAGAGCTGGAGGAGTTTAAATTACCCATGGAAAGCAATTATTCCATGATTTCCCGGTGATCCCCATCAAAACCAAACCTCAACCTTCAAATCCAACTTTGGACTTTCAAATCCAACCTTTGCCCACCTAAGCCAACCTTGGACTTCAAGTCCAAAGTGGACCATAAATTTAACCTTGAACCACGTGGGACGGGATGGGATGGGATGGGATGGGATGGGATGGGATGGGATGGGATGGGATGGGATGGGATGGGATGGGATGGGATGGGATGGGATGGGATGGGATGGGATGGGATGGGATGGGATGGGATGGGATGGGGTGGGATGCGATGGGATGGGACAGGATGGGACAGGGCCACGCTCACTACTTGCCCTGGTCCTCCCCCATCCCCCCTAGAGTGACCCAGGTTGGAAGGAATCCCTTGCCCAAAGAGTCTAAGACAGCATGACAGGATCTTTAGGAACACCTCAAACCATCAGCAAACGCTGCCCTGCTCTGCAGGCTCAGGGCAGCAGAAGGAGCCCCCAGGGCTGCTGACGCAGCCGCAGCAGGAAGGGCACGGGGCTTGCACAGAAGCTGGCACGGCCTCCTTGGGACACGGCCCGGCTGGTGGCCATCCTAAACCTGCACAGGGTGTGACACAGACAAGGAACGTGTGGGCCAGGGCACAAATGCTGCTCTGAGCCCTGGGGCCTGGCCAGCACTGAAATCAGCAGGTGTGGCAGAGGCAGACCTGCCACCCCAGGCGAGCCCTGGCAGTGCTGGTGCCCATCTCCTGCCCCAGAGACCTGTGTCCTTGGGGGGCTTCTGTGCCAGAGGGCAGCCAAAGCCCACATGCATTGGGGGCTGGGCTCCCTTCCTGCGGGGGCTGTTGGCAGAAGCTCCTGGAACTACTGCTGACAGCTCTTGGTATCTGTCAGAGGATGTTGCTTCTTCCTGGAATGATTTTTTTTCATGGAAAGGATCGGCAGTAGCACCAGAACACCATCAGTTTCTGAGTTTCCCAGGACAATGCATTTGTACAGACATACTGTCAGGTGGCATTTGAGACAATAACTAACAGAACCGCCTCAACCTTAGAGCTAATAACAGAACAACAAAGGTAAACAAGGGCAGCCATTTATCAAAACAGATTGGACTTAGAATATCTTTTAACTGAAGAGGGAGGTGTGTGTGGAAAAATTCAGTCCATCAGATTGTTGTTTACAAATAGACAGACATGGAGAGGCAGTGATGGACTTGGCAAGGAAAATCAGAAAGATTGCATTTGTACCCATACCAAAGTGGGAACCCATCTTGAACAGTGATGGATGGAATAAGTTATTCAGAAGGGCTTGGTGGAAAATGGTAGGATTTATAATATGTTCTTTGGCAGGACTCCTATTTCTCCCTTGTCTAATACCTTGTTTTCTCAGATTAATAACCAGTGTGGTACAGAACATGCATTTGGTAGCCGTATCTACAAAGCAAATACAGATTGTAGTTTAAATAGAAAAGACATTAAGCTAGGTAGTGGAAAGTATTAAGGTTTTAAAGTTAAATTCAAGCAGTAGCTATAATCTATGGCAATTCTAATAGTTATTATCTCAACTGTTGGCTGTAATCAGATTATCCTATTAAGCATGTATATAGGAGTTTGGTAAACCCAACTGCCGTCTGGAGCCCGGGTGGCAGGTCCAGAAGTCTCTAGGATCCTTTTTGGGGGTCACTCATCCTTTCCCCTCCTTTGG
The DNA here is from genome assembly GCF_030490865.1 of Poecile atricapillus. Lineage (NCBI taxonomy): Eukaryota > Metazoa > Chordata > Aves > Passeriformes > Paridae > Poecile > Poecile atricapillus. The sequence goes on along the minus strand of NC_081253.1, from coordinate 39,588,203 downwards.
GTACCTCCAGTCTGGTCCCTTCAAGACCTTTTGAGGTCTTCATACACGGGTACTCCTAGTTTATCTCCTTTTTCAAAGGTAATAGAAAAAACCCGGTTGGATTAGCTCCAGGGTAGCTATTAGCTTCCTCTCCATTCTGAGGGTAAATTCATCTATGCTCTCCTTCCGCAAATCCAGAACAGAGCATTCAGGACCACCCGCATCTTGGAGGTGTTCCCTATATCCTGTTGGAGTCTAAAGCACAGAGTGTGTGCCCTTGTTTCTGATGCTTAGCTCTGAGATCCAGAAGAACACTGAATTTCATATAACATGAAATTTATGGGCATGTTTTCATAGTGATACATGAAAACAACTGTTCAAGTTAGATAGAAAAGCTAAAAGTGTGAGTGTGTAGATTAGAGTTTTCTTAAGTCACTATTGAAAAAGTTAAAGTTTAGAGTTTAAGCTAGTTTAGAAAGCAGAAAACAAGATGGAGGATTTAGAAAAATGTTTCTTTTCCGTCTTCTTTCTTCTTCACATTCTCCTAGAGGTTTTTGGGTAATAGTAAGTGACTGGATAGAAAATGCCACAGTGCAGCACACAGATGATGGGTCATTGGGTCATTAAGGAAAATAATATGCGTGTCTATTGTGAATTGGATAAGAATGAGTATAAAGATAAAAGAACTGTGTAGTTCAGGGCCATTTTGTGCCTTCAAAGTCCAAAGTGAGCCACAAGGCCATTTTGTACCATCAGAACAAAATGAGCCAGCTTGTGGTGAATTGAACTTGTGCAGAGAGTCTGGAGAGACCTGCCAAGTTTTGTGATAACATCCTAATAAACACGAGAAACAAGATCCTAACGAGCTCTGGAGTTTTCTTTGGACCTGGAGGACTGAGATAAGAGGGACTCCCTGTGAGGGAGTATCCCCAAGGAGCTCAGCTCAGAGGAGCTGAGAAATCCAGGAGTGAAGAGAAGTGCAGAAGAAGCACAGCAGAATCAAGAGAAAAAAGAAACAGAATTGAAAAAAGTTATAATAAGTGACCAATATGGAGCTATTCTGGGAATGTCTTCATATGGGTTGATCTTTTCGGGGGAGGAACTCCCATTGCATAGGAAGAGAGCTTCCTCCCTATCATACTGACACTGTGAGTTATTGCTCATTCTCCACAGCTGCTGAGGAGCTGAGGGGATTTGCTGTGTTGGCCTACAGCTGGCCTGGAGGCCTCACAGTTATAAATAATCCCAACTTGATAAGTGAAATGTGGTTGATTCCATAATTACCATCCTCATGTAACTCAGCCAGTCAGGGCCATTGGAGAGCAGGCCCAGGCCGCTGGGGATTCTGCCTGCTATGGGCTGGTTGGCCGTGTGGCAACGAGCTGGATCAATGAGGATTAACCACACGTGCCTTCTGATCCATATAAGGAGAAGAGGTCTCAGTAAAGTTAGCTGTTGCTGCATGACTTTCGTGTGTGCTTGTCGCTGTCCTGCCTCTGACACATCATTGCAATGACCCACCAGATGTTTGTTCCATTATTTACCTTGCAGCTGTTACAGGGGGTCTTTCCTACTTTCTTAGAGAAGGCCCTCCCAGTTCTCCAAATACTCTCCTCCCCAGTAGTCTCCGAGCTTAGTACCCACCCCTCAGGTTGACCAGTCCTTTGTCCCTCAGTTTGATTCCACTTCGATAACTCCACAGAACTGAAGTTACTCCCTTCCACGGCCACTCCTCGGTCATCAGTGGTCCTCCACATAGCCAACAGTTAATGAGATTGAATTCCTGGCTTATTCTTTCCCCTAGGTCCACAAATAGGTTCCATTCCCATTTGGGTAGCTCAGTTTCACTCTCCAGTGCTTTTTGTACCTTGTGTACATTTCTGCTTTTTGTACTTGGGTGGATATCGCCAGTGTCACGACAATCCTCAGATCAGCCAGGGTGGAAGAAATGAAATAAACGAATAGGGATGGGTTTGATTGAGAAACCTGGAAAACAACTTTGATCAGGGTGCAAACCAAAGAACATAATCCAAACAGCAGTACAGGGCAACCTCAAAAGACCCCAAAATTGGGGAAACGTAACAACTTACTTAACAATATATACAACACTGATAACAAATCATCAACAGGAATTCAGAACATAATCTTATATATCTATATCCAATCTTATATATAGATATATTATATATATAATCTTATATATAATATAAGTATATATATAATATATAATCTTATATGTATATAACATAATCTTACCTGTAAAACAATAATAACCAAACACCAACAAGAACCAAGAACGTTTCCTTCTATATCTTAGGACATTTACATAACATGAACATAATCCTTCCCATCATCCCATGCTCCTCCCCATGATCTAACCCAATGTTTCTCTCAGCCTTAGATTAATGGCCACTTCACAAACAGCCAAGGCTAACTCATTGTCAATCCCTGTCAATCCAAATCCCACAGGTGGATACTGATGGGCTTGCCAGCTTTTTGGTGGTATCCCATATGATTTCTTGTTTTACCAGATCTTGCACTCCACCTTCTTCTCAGATATCCCAATGTCCAGCCTTAGAGAAACAGATCCATTTTTCTCCCCATGGGCATCCCAACCCACTCCTTATCCTTCCTGGCCCTAAATGTTCTGCCACTCAGTAATTTTGTCCTTGAATGCTTCACGTTTCTAGCTTCTATGGGTCGTAACAGACTATTTATGTGAGTGTGGGCCACCAGATAAGAACCCTGGGTATTTCCATAATATTGATTTTGATAACATGGTGTCCTGGGGTGACTTTATGATACTGGTATCCCCAATCGTCTGGTTTATGTTATATATTAAGTTCTGCACCTTTAAGACTGGCTCTGAGAGCAAGAAAGGGGGAAGGAGAAGCGCGCAGTTTGTGTTAAAGAAAAACATCACTCCCACACATCTGGCTCCTGGACTGTGGTGTCTGTGGCACGGACAGACAGCGGGACAGAGCTTCTGTCTGGCTTTTAGTTAGTTTTAGCTAGCTGAGGCAGAGGAGTTCCCTGGACCTTTGTTTTCTCCTTTTCTTGGATCTGTGCAAGCCTGCTCTGGACTGAACACCCAGCCAAACCCCGGGAGCTCACGCCTGTGGCCCACCGGGGCCTGGGCCTCGGCACTTTCCAGCGTCAGAGAAACTGATAAGAAACTGAGCAAGCCGAGCTACACCACATGAAAAGGACTTTTCTTCCTAGACTTCCCATCCCGTCGAACAGCAAGAGGTTTTATTATTTAATATTATTCAAATTTCTGTTAAATAAACAGCTTTTTCCACTTCTCTCCAAGGAATTTTATTTTTTTTCCCTTTCCCGGACCAGTTGGTAGGGAGGGGCATTTCCCTGGGGAAATCCCCATTTGGAGTTTTCCTACCTAATTTGCCCTAAACTAGGACACATGGTGACACAGGAGCTGGTCACAGCGACAGGTCCACGCCACAGTGCTCGGTGCACGCGACGGGACAGGACGCGCCAGAGCGGTGCTGTGAGGAGCCCCCACACAGCGCACTCGTTTGTGTCTGACCCGGAGCTTCTCTGAGCCGTCATTCCTGCAGGTGACCTCGAGGCCAGACCACAGCACTTGGTGACCTGTGGCCTTGCCGAGGCTCCTCATCTGCAGATGCCCTCGAGGGCAGACTGTGGGACCTGGTGACATGGAGCTTATATATTTTAAATAGTAAAATAAAGTACCAAAATTTAGTCCCTAGAAAACTACAAAGAAATATTCAGAATACAGACAATTTTAAATTAATATTATCACAATTATTATTACTAATTATTAATTTTATTATGATTATTTTTTCTCTTTTATTTATCTTTTTGTGGGAATTTTTTTCTTTTTTTTTTTTTTGTGGTATAAAAGGTTTGCTTCTGTGAAAATGAAGCCAATATTTTAAATTTTCATTTATCTTCTTTCTCTTTTGTTTTTAACCTTTTCAGAATGTCCTATAATTATATCTTATAGCAAAAAGAGCACCAGACAAATGAAGGTTTATAACAAATAGCCAGGCTCTGATAGGTGGTAAAATTCTGATTTTTTAAATATTTTTTCCCATTTTTTTATTGGTGTTTTTCCTCTTTTTTTCACTGCAATTGCATCACAAGTAAAGACAATGAAAAAAGGTCACAGTTCATCATCATTTTCACCATTTTACAGAAGTTTCTAACAACAATGAGGATGGCCAAAACCAGAACAAAACACAAACAGGAGGTAACTTCCAGTCCCATCAAAAAGGAAATGGGATTTTCTTGGGAAAAAAAAAAAATTAAAAATTTAAAAAAACCAAATAAACCCAAATAAAACGAAACATTTGGGACCTCCCAGGCCTTGGTGACCTGTTGTGTTGGAATTTCTCCTATCCTACCTCCAAGTTATTCTTTTCAAGTGAATTTGTTTGGAATCCTTTTTTATCCTTTTCTTCCCCTTCCTTTTCCTTCTTAAAAATTATTTTATTCCTAGTTCCTTTGTGCTTGCTTCAACTGTGATTTCCTCATTCCTGGCACCATCTGGTATTTTTCTGAATCCAGATTGTGTCCAGCCTTGCTCCCCCTCTCCCAGCCCCCTGAAATCACAAGGAAAAAATGCCAAAAAACCTCAGAGCACTGAATCAGCACAACTTGCATCAGCACTGCCATTGGAGTGTTTCTAGAGAAATGGGCAGAATATTTGGGATGAGCATCCACTATCCAGCAGGTCCAGGGAATCCTGCAATGCGGAGGTGGAAAAAGCTGCTAAAATTGGGATTTTCCCTTTCTGGGAGTGTTTTTGAGGCCAGGATTATTCCCATGGGGAATAAAAAACCTAATCGGTTTTAACCAATCCATTTGGAATGCTGCACGTGGTTCACCTGGGCTGGGAAAAACCGGGGAGAAATGGAAAAAATCATGGATTTCCAACTTAACATCCCCATCTCTTTGGAATACTGCACATGGCTCACCTGGGCTGGGAAAAAACAGGGGAAAAAATGGGAAAATCATGGATTTCCCACTTAATGGCTTCATCCCTTTGGAATGCTGCACATGGCTCACCTGGGCTGGGAAAAAATGGGAAAATCCTGGACCACACACCTGAGGGAGGGGATCTGTTAATCCTGGCTCATCCCAGGAACTTCCATTCCTCAGTCAGGGATGGATGGATTAGGGAATTCCCCAGTCCAGGACTGCCTATGGCATCTCCAAGAAAACCATTTCCTTGCTTTTCCAACTCCAGGAACTGAATTCCTGGATTGTTTTCCATCAGGAAATTGCATTTATTAAAGTCTGGGTTTTTTCCCCCAGCAATCCAGTCTTTGGCATTCCAACCATTCTACCGATCCCTATGCTAGTTGTGATTCAGAGGGCTGGGATCTCCTGGAAAAGGGGATTTATGGTTTCTTCCTTAGAACCTCTGGTAGTTTTGAACCAGTAATTAACAAAAAGGGGAAAAAAATGAATTATTTATTTCTTGCTGTGAGATATGATTAAAACAAGAGCAAACTAGGCATAAAACTTAAAAGGAATAAAGAAAGTTTATTGACAAACTACAAGAATAAGAACACCAGAATAAACTTTTAGAAAAACCTTTTCATTTCTCACTGCCCACCATTCTTTTGTTCACATGACAACAGAGACAAAAACTTTATAATTTTGATGGTTTAAATAATCTCAATTCTTTCTACAGTCTTTCCATCAGTTTCTGTAAAGAAACAGAAGTTCCTTTCTGTTAATTTATGGAGTTTCTCACAAGAAAGCTATTTTGTTATAGTTTTCTGTTTCCTTGATATCAGCTGCCCAGAGCTGCTGTTATCAAAGCTCACCCCTCCCATTCCACATCACTCTGAAATGTGTTATGGGTCATGATGTTTAGGGATAGTATTTTTAAGGATAAGTCAGTCAAAGGCAAAAAGTATTCTTCATCTGTTTCTGTGAGCTTCACTAGAAAACAGTTTTCTGATTGCCTCTCAAGGCTTCAAATCTCTCAGCACTTCACTATACCACAATTACTCTACTTTTTACCCAAATTTACACTTTGAACACTCTATTCCTCCCCATACTCCATCATGAATTAAAGGAGTTCTTTTCAGGACTTCATTGTCCATCCCCATAGTTTTAACAGAAAGATATTTCAGCTTAATTAAAGCATCTTCTTAATTCTCTACCTTTCTTGACGCTTCTTTTCTTTCTTGCCACTAATAGTTTATAAAGTCTCTTTTCATGTTAATCACTCTCCTTTTCTCTCTCTGGATAAAAAGATTAATCCGCAAGTCTCATCTGGATAAGAAAGAGTTAAAATCTCGCCCAAGCTTTTGTAGATGGTTCGGTGATTTCTGCTGAACAGGAGCTGGAGCTGTCTGCGACAGAAAGTTCCTCATAGCTGCTGTAGAGAGTGTAGTCGGTGTCTCTGCTTGCTGCAGGCCTAGAGCTCTTCTTCTTCTTTACTTGACAGTTTTCTGGTAAATTCCATCACAGCAAAACCTGCAGCCAAGCCAGGAACCAGCCTGGCCTAGCTTGGCTCGGAGCAAGCTCCCGCAGGCCCCATCTCCCGGCCGGGAGAAGGGCAGGCCCGGCCTGGCCCCCGCCCGGCCACGTGGCCGGGCAGAGACCGAGAAGCCGAAGCTCTGCCACCTTTCACAGCCAGAAAACAAAGAGAGCCACAGACTTCTGGTTGTACACTTTAAGGTGGGGTTCACAAGTTGATTCTACTTTTCAATGGCTAAAACTGCTGTCAATTCTCAGCAATGACCGATAATTGGTCAGGGGAGAAGACTCTCGGCAGCCCCCAGCAACTTTAACTTTCTTAAAGGTAAAGTAACCCCATGACAGAACCCAAGGGCTCCAGTGCTGGCACATTGTAAGAGATGGTCTGCAGTTTCCCTCATTTGCCTCACGACCGTCACAAGAACAGAGACCGAGACCCTGAAGGCGCCAAGGGACTTTGTACAGGAGTTCTGGCCTGCTTGAGGTGGATGTTTGCCAGGTGATTCTTTGCAGGTGTGCTTGCTCTGCTGCCACCGTACACTGCCTTCATTCCTGCTGGTGAGCAGGGATGTGATAGATTGGCATTTAAAAAAACAAAGAGAAACACCTAAGGAAGTTAAAACTGCTGGAGGCTGATGGGAGTTTTTCTCCCAGCCAACAACTGGCCATTTCTAAGAATTGTCAGCAGTTTTGACCATTGAAAAGTGAGATCAACCTGTGAACACCACCTTAAGACCTAAGCCTGGGAATTTAATTGTCTCTTTGTTTCCTGGTTGTGAAAGGTAACAGAGCTCCAGCTGGTCTCCCGTTCCCCTGCCCAGCCCATGCGGCCCGGGCAGGGGCTGGGCTGGGCCTGCCGCGGCTCCCGGTCGGGAGATGGGGCCTGCGGGGCTTCTCCCCGGGCTCCGGCCGGGCCAGGCTGGTCCCTGGCTCAGCTGCAGTTTTTGCCGTGACTGAATTCACCAGAGACTGTTGAGTAAGAAAAGTAAAAAAAGCTCTTGACCTGCGGCAGGCTGAGACAGTGACCACACTCTCCAGAGCAGCCATGAAGAATCTTCCATTGCAGTCAGCTCCAGCCGCTGCTCCGGCAGAGATCACAGAACCATCTACAAAGCCTGGGCAAGATTTTAACCTTTTCATTACCCAGATGAGACTTGCAGATTAATCCTTTTTTTCCAGAGAGAAAAAGAGAGAGTAATCAACATGTAGAGAGACTTTATAAACTATCAGAGACAGTAAAGAAAATAATTAAGCTTCAGAAACGGTAGAGAATAAGGAGGTGCTTTAATAAGCTGAAATATTTTTCTGTTAAAGCTATGGAGATGGACAATAGTATTCTGAAAAAACTCCTTTAATTCATGACAGAGTATATTGAGAGGAATAGAGTAGTTCAAAGTGTGGATTTTAAGCAAAAAGTAAAGTGATTGTGATACAGTGAGGTGCTGGAACAGAGGGGAAGAAGTAATAGTTGGAGATTTGTAGAATTGTAGAGGCAAAAAGAAAACTTCTGTTTCCAGGGAAGCTCACAGAGACAGATGAAGAGAACTTTTGCCTTTGAATAACTCATCCTTAAAAATGACATCCCTAGACTCATGACCCATAACACACCTCAGAGTGATGTGAAATGGGAAGAGACAACTGATGACAGATTTCTGGGCAGCTGGCATCAGAGAAATAGAAAGATGTAACAGAAATAGTTTTCTGGTGAAAAACTCCATAGATTTGCAGAATAAGACTTCTGTTTCTCTACAAAGACTAATGGAAAGACGACAGCAAGAATTGAGATTGTTGTAAACACCAAAGTTTTTTGTCTCTATGTTCTCATGTGAACAAGAGAATAGTTGGGTAGTGAGAGAAAAAGAGAGAAAAGTGAGAGTTGGGTTTTCTGGAAGTTTTATTCTGGTTCTGTTATTCTTGTAGTTTTGTTAATAAACTTTCTTTATTCCTTTTAAGTTTTAATCCTGTTTTGCTCTTGTTCTAATCCTTATCTCACAGCAAGAAATAAGTAAATTTTCTAGCTATTTTTTAGTTGCTGCTTTAAAACCACAACAAGGGACTTGTAAGGCGTGGCCTGTTCTGTACCTTACACCTGCTTCCCAGAGCAACAGGTCTGATCACAACAGCCTAGGAATTTCCCCACCTCTTGGCCAGCTGGCCCTTGCTTTGAAACAGACTGTAAAAGTGACTAAGTTACCTTCTTTGAGAGAGATCTCCCCACAGAGGAAGACACTGGTGACCCCGTCTTGTGTGTTGGTAGCCATAACCCCCCCTTTTTCTCTCTTCTCACGTTGCCTTCTTATCCCTCTCTCCCCCTCTCTTTCTCTCCCTCTCATCTATCACATAACCCATGTTGCTTGCACTAAAATAAAAGTGCATTATTGCTGTTGTGATTTCAACTGAAATCCCTTGGTGTCCTGTTTGCACTCTGAGATCCAACAAACCTCTCATGACACCTGCTTGTGCTAGCAGATCATGACATTTAAATTGGTGGCATGGACAGCATTTCTGACAGACAGAAGGGGCTGCAGGTTTTGTTGTGCAGTCTGTATTAGGGGAAGGACGTTTCGCTCCAGCTGCACCCAGCCCGACACTCCCAAAAGAGTGAACAAGGGGGGGAAACTCAAATTTCCTGCAAACTGTACACGCCTAGGTGAAAATCACCCCACGCTCGTTTGAGGGCTCTGTCTTCAGACTTTTGCAAAAGATCTCAGTGTAAAAGGGCGGGACTGTTTTTTCTTGTTGCTGTGTATGAATTTTGACTGCTTGGTGTAGCAAAGAGACAACAAGAATTTTAAACTGAAGGAGTGCTTCCCAAGCAGATTTGGTCTCATCACCTGTCACTGTCGGACACGGAATAAGTCACACGGACGCAGCTCAAGAGATGGTGAAGAAGAAGCAAACTTTATTTCTTCTCTCACAATTTATAGCTTTCTGACCATGGCCAGGGATTGGGTAGTCAGCATAACACCTTTCCAACCACACTGGCCGTAAGAGATGTCCATCAAGAGATGTGCAAAAGAAGGAATGCATACATATCTATGTTTATAGTTACTGTCCTGGGAAAGGTCTTTAGAAACTATGTCAACAAGCTCCAAAGCTGAGTTTTCAGGGCGACAGTCACCCACATAGGGAAGCGAAGGGTGATGCAGCAAAAGCTATGTATTTGTGCATAATTTAAGTTTATACCTCCCTGTAGTGGTTTTCCCTTTGTAAAAATGACTGAAAATGGCAGTGCAGAAGTTAAAGCTGCATTTTATGCCCTATTAGCAAAACACAGTGCCAGACCTTCTCTGGGAGGGGAAGAGTGTGCACTTAATAACTGGTTTAATTTGGAAAATGTAATTGATAGAATATGTTCCTTACAACATGTAACAAAATTTAAACTGGGCAAAAATATATACTCTGCTCAGTTTTGGAAGCTTGTCTTACAGAAGCTATAGAAACTCGCTTTCAGCAAAGAAGCAAGGAAAGAACTATTATAGACTCCCTTCAAAACCTAGTTGAAATTTTGCAAAAACAATTAGATGAAGAAAGGAATGAGATCCACCTGTTGCCAGCGGCCCGAAGAGAGGAATGTGTTAAAAATTCAAAGTGTGCTTACTCACCAAAAGAAATAGAGGAGAGAGAAACCCATCCCACTAATCAAATTTACCCTCAAAAAGAACTAACCGATGAAAAATTGTGGGGAGCACTGCTTTCCTAGCTGGAAACCTTTAATTAAAACAGAATATAATCATATCAATGATGAAGATATTGATCCGCATACAACCACTGAAGAAATCCTGTACACTGCCACTGAATTGGCTAAGTTGAAAAAGACGTACAGGCATCTCCCTCATGAGTCTGAGACAAAATATGTATTGTATCTCTCACTGGAGGAGATCAGATTCGACTGACAGAACAAGAAGCCAGTGGGTACTGGGGACGTGGGGTCTTCTCAACAGCAGGAGACAGACATAACCCGTGGTCCCTAACTCAGCGTGCAGCTTATTGGGCAGCAGGGCTTAACCCCTTGGAAAGAGGAGACCTATAGCTATAGTTGGTACCCCTGACCAACTACTGGAAGACATGCACAAAGATTGCAAATGATACATGCCAGAAAATTAACAACTGGTTATGAATCACCAATGCAATTACCTGTGAAATGATGACCCCTTTGAGACCTTCCAGAATCACTGAAACCTACAACAATTCTCCTTCAAAAAACCATAGCAGCTATAACTCCTGTTGTTGGCACTAAAATAAAAGAGCACTGTGGGGGCCGAGGAATCGGCTGACAGAGGAGTGCTGGTGATCCCCTGCAGATCTTCATCATAGGCCAGGCACTTTGCCCTCCCAGTGAGAAAGTGTCTCTCCCAGAAACCCTGTGGTGTTACATGTTAAACTGTTGTACCCCATTGGTGTTCTTCCCTGCCATTCCACCCTGCTACTTGTATCCAAGTTTCCCCCGCCCCTCCCCTTCCCTATATAAACCCTGGGGTTGTTTTTTTTTGTTGTTGTTGTTGTTTGTTTGTTTTTTTTGGTTTTTTTTTTTTTTCCCCAAGTTGAGTGGAGCTTCTGTGCTAGCGCCCTTTGCAGAGGGCCCTGCACTAATAAAGGCTGATTTCTCTGTGGTAACTGCTGGCCAGAGCTCTAGTCCTTTTTCTCCCTGCATTGCCTGGGAAGGAGCTGCTGCTTAGCCGGTCATCACTTGTCAGGCCAGGAGAGAGACATGCCTGTTCCACTAAGAGCCGTCCTTCTCAGGATGCTTTTCCAAAAAGGTCGCGGCAGCCCTGACATCCACCCCACCGCAGCAGTGAACCATTGCTGTGATTTAAAGTAAAATACCTTTGTGTCCTTTTGCACTGTGAGATCAATAGAATCTCTCACGAGGTCCACCTGTGTTAGCAGATCATGACAGAGCCCTCAGCAAACCAGCCAGCACCACAGGAGTACGAGGACACAGATGGCGCTTCCTGGCTGGGACAGGGCTTGTCCCTTCAGCAAAACCGCCAAAAGCCAAGGGCTTCAGGCCATTTTCCCCGCACCACTGCACGCCTGGGCAGATTGCCGAGCACAAGCCCTTTTTCCCCCTCTTCTGCTATACCCTGTACACCATGGGCAGCAAAGGAAAGCTCCTGGGAGTCTGTCTAATACAACATATCCTATATTTATATACTAAAGAAAAACAAAAACAAGAAAAGAACAATGTTGAAGAAAAAAAAGCTCTGCTGGCTCAGGTGGCTCCAGCAGACAGAGCCTGCCAGATCAGCTCTCTGCAGACCTCCAGCAGCACAGCCAGCTGAGGCCCGATAGACGAGGCCGTGACCTCCATGCCCTGCGGAGCTGATCTCGCAGCCTCTGGAATGTGGAGATCGGAGCAGGGGCCCTTGCCCTCAGCAGGAACAACGTCTGAACTGCCAGGCTTCCGACCTCCAGGCTGCTGTCATCCATCGTGTCTTCAAGGGCTGGAAGAGAGACAAACAGATCCCAGACCTGCAAGGGCCCCCGGACAGCCCCCTGCCAGAGGCATCCCAGCCAGCTCTTGCCATGGCCAAGAAGGAGCAGGGACCGAGGGGATCAGCCCAAAGCTGCGACCACGAATGCCCCACGTGCCCCTGAAATCTCCATGGGCTTTGCCCACGCTGCCTCTCATCCGCACATTGAGCAGAGCCCTCCGCAGCCAGGCCAGGGATTGCAGCTCCCCCCGCCAGCCCCGCTGACAGCCCGCTGCCCTCACTCACATTCGTAGATCTGCAGGAGCTCTTCCTTCTGCCCCATCAGGAGCCGCCCGGCAATCCCTGGGAACACAGAGCCTGTCAGGTCCCCGGCGGCACAGCTCCCTGCCAGCGGCGCTGCCAGCCCTGGGGCCACACGCCCTCCTGCCCCGGCAGGGCTCAGCCCCAGCCCTTGCCTCATCCTGACTCAGCCCAAGGGCACGGCTGCCAGAGGCCGGCAGCAGCCCCGAGGGCAGCCGGGGCTCCAGGGCGCCCGGCCCGGGTGCCGCTGCCGGGGCAGCAGCCGGGGCCGGGGCCGAGCTGCGGCGGGGAGGGATTCCGGGCTTGTGGCTCACCGATGAACCTGATGGCCGCTGCTCGCAGGGCCTCCTGTGGGTGCTGCAAGTACCGCAGGGCCTGGTGCAGGTGCTCGGCTGCTCGGCTCTCGTCCTCTGCCAGCTGGAGAGAGCGGCAGGAGGGAAGGGTTGGCGAGGGCTCTGCCCCTCGGCCGGGCGCTGCCTGCGGCCAGCCCCGACCTCCCGTGCCCGCCCAGCCCTGAGGCCCGACCGGGCAGCAGCCGCTGGCGCCGGGCTCTGGAGGGGGCAGAGGGCCGGCTGCTGCCCGGGGAGGCGCGGTGCCGGCCCGCCCCGCAGCCCCAGTGACTCGGGGCTCCATTGGCACCTGTCTTGGGGCCACAGGAGCCTGGAGTAGAAGCCGTGAGGCCCCGGCTGCGGCACTGGGCAGGGGCCCAGCTGCCAGCCCCGTACACCGAGCGCCGGGGCCAGGGGGCTTCTCCAGGCTGAGGCTGGGCCTTCCAGGCCGTCCTTACCAGGACCTCAGCGAACTTCCACAGTTTCTCTTTCTTCACAGGATTTGGAAGGTCCCTCCTCTTCAAGAATTTGGCTATGCTGAGCAGTGCTCTCTGAGAAGCCTGGAGAGCAGCAGAGACCCGCAGATGGCCCCACAAGCCAGGGCACAGGAGCCGCATTCGTGTGCCAAGGCCTGCAGGTGGCTGCAGCCGGCAAGGTGCCAGGCCTGCAGGAGGCAGCCGAGCCCCCTCCCCGGGTGACAGCAGCAGCCCGGGAGTCCTCACCTGTGCTACACGCTGGTTCTCATCATGGCAGTGGAAGAAGAGTGGCAGCAGGCTCTGGCACATTTGTGTCTCCAGGGCCTCTTTTTCCATTTCAACTAAAACAATCACCAATGTTTGGAAGAGCAATATGGACACTAGCTGCACCTGGCTATTATCCTATATGAAAGGAAGAGAAAAAAACCTCAGCCCTGTCGGCACGGGGCTCAGCAGAGCACAGGCCTGCGAATCTCCAGGGCATCAAGTGTCCAGGCAGCAGCCAGTGGCCTCGGCTGGGGGCACAGAGCCTTACGTGGTCAAAGAGTGGTGGCAGCACCTCAGCCAGCTGCAGGGCGATGGGGCTGGGTATCAGCATCTCCTTGTCCAAGACTATAAAACTGAGTATCATGATTGTCATCCGAACTATTTCTCTGTCTGCGTCCCGCAGGAGCTCCACAAGCCTTTCAGTCAGGCTCCACATCTTTTCATTCTGTGTGGAAGACAAGTCTATGAAATGCCACCCTGCTGCCACAGGGCTGAGAGGCCAAAGGCCTGTCCCAAAGCACTCAGGTAGCTGAAGCGGGAGGCAGGAGAGCTGGCAGCAGCTGCCTTTTTGCCCGAAGCTCAGCCGAGCTCAAGTGACTGCATTCCCCAGTGCAGCTTTTGCCACTGCCCACTTCTCACCATCGAGGGATCGTCACCGAGCTTGAAAAGGGCTCTGAGCGCTAGATGACGCTTGTCCCTGCACTCGCTACTCAGGTGCCTTGAGAGGATTTCCAGGAGTCTGTCAGCAGCACGTTCACTCAAGTCCAGGTAGTCCAGGACCTGAAAGGCACAGGACAGTGACAGGGGAGCCAGCCGGCAGGAGCATGGAACCACACAGGGCTGGGCCCAGGTGGCAGCCCAGGGCATGGGCACCGTCCCAGGCAGCTGCAGCTATGAGAGGGCCGAGAGGTGGCAGACAGTTCTGCAGGGAGGCAGTTCTGGCCATGGGGCTCACCTCCACAAGGAATGCCAGGGCAGGCAGATCCCAGCGTGCCTCCTGTGTGCTGAGTAGCCGGAGCAGGTAGCGAGCAATCCGGGAACAGAAGCGCCTGGAGACACAGGACATCTCCCTGGCAGGTGAAAAAGTAACCAAGACTGTAAGTCAGAGAGACAAACCTCTCCCAGGAATGACTGAAAAGTCCTGGTCTTTCACCATGATCCTGCAAGGGGATCTGAGCTGCTCATGGGAGCCTTCATCTCCCAGCCTTTTCCAGTCTCCTTGGCCATCCCTTGGTGATGAGGCCCTATGGCCTGCGACAATGGGGACGGTGGACACAGGGCAACCTGGGCACGGGGCACAAATGCCAGAGGCAATGGGGAGAAGGGGGTCTCACCTGGCCAACAGACCCATGGCATAGTGGTGGGTGTCGGGGCAGAGCAGTGTGTCCCAGCCACGCTTGCGTTCCATTGAGAACACCACTTCATTACAGCGCATTTGGCAGAGCAGGGACTTCAGGGCCCGCACTGCAAACCTGTGTGCACAGCAAAGCCCAGGTCATGCTGGGAGCACTGGCTCCTGCCCTGGGGACATGGCAGGGACAGAAGGACTGGGATGGAGCACCTGCTGGGGCTGATGGCAAGGCCGTGTTGCTCCTGGCATCCCTTCCAGAAGGCATTGAGATCCTCTGATATATCCAAAGTGCTGAAGAACACTTGGAAGAGTAGATGCACAAAGAGGCGGGGGAAATAAACATTCACTACCCGTGGGACACAGGGCACCTGAAGGAACTTCCACATCACCACTGTTGCCTGCAGAGGACAAAGCACCCAGGGATAGTGCTCAGTGCCAAGGTATCTGTGTGGCAGGGCCTGAGCGTGGCAGGGCAAGGCCAGGGGAAAGCCTTTGGGAGCTCCACGCCTGGTGCCCCTGAAGCTGCCCCTAGGCCAGGTTTCAGCCCAGTGCCTGAGGCAGGGAGATGCAGTGGGGGAAGGAGGAAACAGAGCTGCTGAAGAGGCGGTCGGCCATGGGGTGAGCAAAGGCCAGTTGCAGAAACTCACAGCCAGGGCAAAGACACCCGTGTTGTCCCCATCGGAGGTGCACGTGCTGTGCTCTGGCCAGGTTCTCAGCACATCGAGGAGTATCTGTACTACTGGCTCCACAGTCCTGCTCGAGCACATGATGGTCTTCCACATGGTCATTGCAGCTCTGTGGGGTGACAGCTCTGTCTCACGGGGGTCTCAGACACATCCCCGTGGCCTGGGCAGCAGTGGCAGGGGGAGCTGAGCTGGCTGCCAGCTCTGCCTCTGCCCACTACCCCTCGCCGGCAGCAGCACCCAGACAACCCTGCCCTGCGGGGACAGGGCCCTGAAGGGGCATGGCATGGCAGCAGGCTCGGGGGCCGATGTAGCAGGGCTGGGAAAGGTCCCAGGTAGACAGGACCCTGGAACTCTCTGTTGGTCAGACACGTGGGCCAGGCTGTGCAGGGTGATGGGCTGGGGAGCCCTGAGCCCTCTGGGCACGTGGGCCCCGTACCTGTCACACGTTGGGGCCACACGCAGGAGAGCAATGACCACGTCAGTGGGCTGTGCCTCGGTCAGATCCAGCAGGGTCCTGCCCAGCCTGGAGTCAGCAGACTCATTGGCCATGAGCCACTGGTGGATGTACCTCACCACGGCAGGCACCTGGAGAAGGCACAAGGGGAGACTTGGAAAGCTGCCAGAGGGAGTCAGGATTATCCCCAGCTTCTCCAGAGAAGTGCTTCCCTTGTCACCATGCTGCATTGGCCTCAAAGGCTTAGAGTGATCAGCAGGCGTGGCTTGGGAGGCCAAGTGATCCCTGGAGAATCACACCCTGGCCACAGGCTGCTTACTTGCTCTGGAATGGAAACACCCTCCTCCAAAATGAATTCCAGCATGGCAGCACTGGTGTCGCTGGTGTAGACGTCACCATCTTCCATGGACCCAGTGCCCATGACGCTGGTCTCTTCCTGCCAAATGTGCTTGATGAATTTGCATATTGGGTAGGAGAAGGAAGGGTGGGAAGAGAGGGATGTTGCATGGAGTGTTCCAAGCATGGTGCTGGGCTGAGCAGTGACATCAGGCCCAGCCCAGCTGGGGATGGCTGCAGGTACCTGTGCTGTTCTGTGGAAGAGGCCACAGGCAAGGTCCTGCTCTTGTGTCTGGTCCATGGCTGCATCTGGCAAAGAGAGAGAGCAGCCAGAGCTGAAGGGCTGCAGGAGAGGCTGAAGAACGCTGCCCAGCCCTGCGATCCCCAGGCAGGGACAGCCCCGAGATGCCCCAGGGGACGGAGCACAGCCTCTGCTGAAGGGGCAGCCCCAGCCCCTCTTGTGTCCCGTCCCTGAGTGTGTCTCCACAGGATAGGGTAGGATGGGATGAGATGGAATGCAATGGGATTCAATGGGTTGGGATGGGGCCACCAGCCTTTTGTCCCAGCTCTGCAACTCACCCTCCTCCAGTGGCTGGAACTCCTGCACCTCTTCAGTCTCCACTTCTGGGGCAGCTCCAGGACCTTCTTCCTCTTTTTCCTCTTGCTCTTCCTCATCCACCCAGGCCTGCTTGGGCACTCTCGGGGGTCGCTGCTCCAGATCTTCTCCAACACTCTCCCATCCTTTCCATTGGAACAGAACCAGGGGATGGCATGGCATGCAGTGGGATGGGGCTAAGCTGGCAACAGGCACTAGCCCTAAGGCCGAGCTCTGCAACTCACCCTCCTCCAGCGGCTGGAACTCCTGCACCTCTTCAGTCTCTACTTCTGGGGCAGCTCCAGGGCCTTCTTCTTCCTCCTCCTCCTCCACCCAGGCCAGCTTGGGAACTCTTGGGGGTCGCTGCTCCATGGCAGTGCCTGGATTTATGGTACTTGCAAGACAGATGCCTCAGAAAAGCTCCGAGGCAGCAAGTCCTGCAGTCGGGTCTTGAGGGCTCCTGCCACAAGGACAGGAGGCTCCTCGACAAGGATTGTGCCCTGGTCTCAAGGGCAGTGACTGCAGGGATGGGCGATGCCTCGGAAAAACTCCAGGTCACCAGGTCCCACAGTCTGCCCTCAAGGGCACCTTAAGAAAAGAAGCCTCGGCAAGGCCACAGGTCACCAAGTCCTGTGGTCTGGCCTCGAGGTCACCTGCAGGAATGACGGCTCAGAGAAGCTCCAGGTCAGACACAAACGAGTGCGCTGTGCGGGGGCTCCTCACAGCACAGCTCTGGCGCGTCCTGTCCCGTTGCGTGCACCGAGCACTGTGGTGTGGTCTTGTCACCACCAGCTCTTGTCCGTTCCACCATTTCATTCCACCGTTACCAGGCTGCACCGTGTCACTAACGGCTTTTGCACACGCTGCCACCTTCCGGGTTCCTCCCCCATCCCCCCCAAAGTGGCCCAGGTTGGAAGGAATCCCTTACCCAAAGTGTTTAAGACAGCATGACGAGACCTTTAGGAACACCTCAAACCATCAGCAAACGCTGCCCTGCTCTGCAGGCTCAGGGCAGCAGAAGGAGCCCCCAGGGCTGCCGACGCAGCCGCAGCAGGAAGGGCACGGGGCCTTGCACAGAAGCTGGCACGGCCTCCTTGGGACACGGCCCGGCTGGTGGCCATCCTAAACCCACAGGTGTGACACAGACAAGGAACGTGTGGGCCAGGCCACGAATGCTGCTCTGAGTCCTGGGGCCCGGCCAGCACTGAAATCAGCAGGTGTGGCAGTGTCCCAGCCGAGGCAGACCTGCTGCCCTCCCAAACGATCCCTGGCAGTGCTGGTGCCTGTCTCCTGCCCCAGAGACCTGTGCCCTTGGGGGGCTTCTGTGCCAGAGGGCAGGCAAAGCCCATGTGCATTGGGGGCTGAGCTCCATCCTGCAGGGGCTTCCTGGATCAACTATTGCTATCTATCCCATGACGATGCCCCTTCCTGGAATAATTTTTTTTTCCCTAGAAGGGATTAGCAGCAGCACCAGAAGACCATCAGTTTCTGAGTTTCCCTGGACAATTCAATTGTACTGAGGTTCTCCCATGTTTCCTTCTGCTTTTACTTCTTGCATCCTGGAAAAAAAATTGGATCTACACAGCCTCTGATATTCTACATTCCTCTTGCTGCGTGTCTGGCTGTGGCAGCTCATGTCCAAACACAACTGCATCCCTGCTGAGCACGGGAATGGACGGCTACAAACAGGGAGGTCCCCAGTGAACCTCAAGGCAGACCCATGGGGAAATGCAGACTATTGGCATAACTCTGGGCAGAGAAGCTGTTCTGTGTCTCTGATTATGGTGCTGCTGCCCAGAAACTAGGCAAGAAAACCGTACTCCTTAATATAAGACCTATGGAGCAGGTATTTGTTTATTCGATTCCGAGATTTAGGGGCGTTGCTTCACTCATTCATCCATTCTTCACACCGTACTACCTTTTATACATTTTTTTAGTTAATGTGCACATTATACTTTCCTAACCTTCATATTGCAGTGTATTTTCCAATCACGTGGTTATGTAAGCCCTTGTAGCACATGTGCGGTTTCTGCACGAGATGGTCCTCAGCCTCCTGGTGGTTGGTTTGGATGATGGCTCATAAGTCTTCCTCAGGCTTGAACTTTTCACCCCTGCTTCCAAGGCATGCTCTATAAGATTGTCTGCTCACATAGTCAGTGGTTAGTTTTTGCAGTTCACTTGTTCCGCTAAATTTGCTGATTTCTAAAAAGTGCTTCATTTATATACCCTGTTACAACACAACTATTTACTGCACAGCTCCAGCTTTTTGTGTAGCTCAAACATTATCTCACTGCCTTTGCAACAAATCTGCCCTTTCTTTTATCCTTTGCAAATTCTTTTGCAGCTATAGGCTTGTTGTGGTCACAAAATATTTACCTGTTTTGATCCTGAATGTCATTTTAATTTGCTTCTGTTTGTGATATGTGGTGACAGTTTGGTTACAATACCATATGAAACTCTGGCTCATCATGCAGGTTCCTAAGATTAGTATTCCAATTCCTAAAATTCCTACAAACAGTTGTGTTAGCCAATTCATATAAGGTAGCCAAGATGTTAGAGTTTCCCACAAATGTTTACTCCAAGACGTATCGTCTTTGGTTACTTCAGGGAGCACCTTTGCACGTTGCCAAACGGTATGGATATCCATTGCTTTTTGCCCTGACTGATCTATCCAAGTGCAACACTGGTATTAATTAGAATACAAACTGTTTCCATTTGGGATTTTATCATCTCTAACACCATGTGGTTTTGAAAGACTGCTTCTTTTAGTGAGTTTATTTCATTTTGTAGTCTTAGTAAGTGTTGTGGTTTTAAAGCATTAGCTAAAAAAATCACTAGAAATCTTATTCATTTCTTGCTGTGAGATATGGATTAGAAGAAGAGCAAAACAGGCTTAAAACTTTAAAGGAATAAACAAAATTTATTAACAAAACTACAAGAATAAGAACACCAGAATAAAACTTCCAGAGCTCCTTTTTCCCCACTACTCAACCATTCTCTCGTTCACATGACAACACAGAGACAAAAAACTTTGATGGTTAAAACAGTCCCAACTTTGCTATAGTCTCTTCATCAGTCTTTGTAGAGAAAAAGAACTTCTCTTCTGCTAATCTATGGAGTTTTTCACAAGAAAACCATTTTTCCTATGGTTTTCTATTGCTCTGATGCCAGCCACCTGGAAAACTCTGTCATCACTTCTCTCCTCACATTTTTGACATCACTCTGAGGTGTGTTATGGGTCATGTGTCAAGGCGTGTCATTTTAAGGATGAGTTATTGAAAGGCAAAAGTTCTCTTCATCTGTCTCTGTATCTCTGGAAACAGAAGTTTTCTCTTTGCCTCCTAAGGCCACAAATTTTCAACAACTCTCACTTCTCCATTTTTGTTCCAGCATCACATAAGATCACAACTGCTTCACCATTTGCTGAAATTCACACTTTGAAATACTCTAGTCCCCCCAAAATACTCTTTCATGAATTAAAGGAGTTTTTCAGAACATTATTGTCCATCTCTATAGTTTTAGCAAAAGAATATTTCAGCATATTAAAGCATCTCTTTATTTCACTCCCCAGCTGAAGCTTAATTCCTTTCTTCACTGTCTTTGATAGTTTATGTTGTCTCTTTACCTGTTGATCACTCTCTCTTTTCCTCTCTCTCTCTGGAAAAAAAAGGATTAATCTGCAAGTCTCAGCTGGGTAGTGAAAGAGTTAAAATCTTGCCCAGGCCTTGTGGATGGTTCTGTGATCTCTGCCAGAGCAGCTGCTGGACCTGTCTGCTATGGAAGATTTTTTTCATGGTTGCTCTGGAAAGTGTAGTCACTGTCTCAGCCCACTGCAAGTCAATGGCTTTCTCTCTCCTTACTGGGCAGTCTCTGATGAAACTCAGCAACAGCAAAAACTGCAGCCAAGCCAGGGACTGGCCTGGCCCGGCCAGAGCCCGGGGAGAAGCCCCGCAGGCTCCATCTCCCGACCGGGAGCCGCGGCAGGCCCAGCCCAGCCCCTGCCCGGGCCGCATGGGCTGGGCAGGGGAACGGGAGACCAGCTGGAGCTCTGTTACCTTTCACAGCCAGAAACAAAGAGACAAAGAAATTCCCAGGCTTAGGTCTTAAGGTGGTGTTCACAGGTTGATCTCACTTTTCAATGGTCAAAACTGCTGTCAATTCTCAGAAATGGCCAGTTATTGACCAGGAGAAAAACTCCCAGCAGCCTCCAGCAGTTTTAACTTCTTTAGGTGTTTCTCTTTGTTTTCTTAAATGCCAGTCTGTCACAGTAAGGCATCTGCTGTTGAGTTAGCAATCCTATTTTGGCTGAGATGTTTGAAATTGCCTTTTCCAGTTGTGCAATTCTTAAAATTGGGAGCAACGCCCTAACAAAACTGTGAATCCTAGTGCTGCATCACACCAGTGGGCTATTGGGTGTTCTCTTAGTGAGTCTGTTCTTCCATAGTCCTTCCATAGCAAATTCAAGTGGCCCCTCCCCCAATTGGTTTGGGAAAAGATTTCTTTGGAGAAAAATGGACAAAATGTTTATTTAGCAGTCAAGTATTCACAAGTATAAAAAATGAATAATATTAAACAATAAAACTTTTCACAGTTTTGAAGAGATGGTAAATTCAGAAGGTCCTTTTTGTGGAGTGTAACTCGGCTCACTCAGACTCTTATCAGTCCCTCTGGTGCTGGAGTGCAGAGTCCCAGGCCCTGGTGGGCCACAGGCATGAGCTCCTGGTATTTCTCTGTGTTTTCAGTTCAGAGCAGGTTTAAACCATTCCAAGGAAAAGAAAAGCCACAGTCCAAGGGGCTTCTCTGCCTCAGCTAGCTAAAAAACTAACTAAAAGCAAAGGAGACCTCTGTCTCACTGTGCATCCATACTGCAGACAACACAGTCCAGGAGCAGGATGCAGGGGAGTGAGGGCAGTTTCTGAAAACAAACTGTGCTTCCTTTTTTCCTCTCTTTGCTCTCAGAACCAGTCTTAAACGTGCAGAAATTAATATCCAGCGTCAACAGAACAGACGCCTGGGGATACAAGCATCAAAAAGTCACCCCAGGACAGAGGGCTATTAGCTCAGCCTTTTGTGCTGAGGGTCCTGCTGCTCACGGCTTTGACTCGATTACCTCCAAGACTGTAGTCACAGTGTATCTCACCCTTTGCACTCCCTGTCTCACAAAACTGCTGCCATCAGTGAACCAGTTCATGGCACCTGGGAGCGGCTCCTCCTTTAGATCTGGGCAGCTGGAATACACAGCTTTGATGGTCTCCAGGCAGTCAGGTACTACAGGTTCAGCTTCAGACCTTCCTTGCAGAAAAGAGGCAGGGTTAATAATATTGGTCACTTGAATTTCAGTATCATCAGATTCGGCCAGGACTGCTTGGTACTTTTGGAACCTCGAGGAAGACAACCAATGGTTCCCTTTCTGATCTAATACAGGTGGCACTGTGTGTGACACTAAGACAATCATCTTTTGCCCTAGTGTAAACTTCTTTGCTTCTTCAGTGTTTGTGATCACTGCTGCTGCTGCCCTAAGGCAGGCAGGCCAGCCTTTGGCCACAGTATCAAGTTTAGAAAAATAGGCTACTGCCCTTTTGTAAGGACCCAGGTGTTGTGCCAGAACCACTAAAGCTATTCCCTGTCTCTCATGGGAGAATAACCAAAATTCCTTCCTTCACGCAGCCCCAAAGCAGGGACCCTCATGAGTTCACGCTTCCATTTTTCAAAGGCCCTGTTTGCTTTGGGGTTCCATATCACGGCATTTTCAGAGATTTTCACCAATTCATATAAAGGTTTCTCAATCAATCCATACCTGTGTACCCACAGTTGGCACCAACCTGTCATTTCAAGGAAAATACAGAGTTCTCTTACGGTTTGTGGTTGATGTGTCTGGAAAATTGCTTTCTTCTGGGCAGTTCCCAAGGACTGCTGTCCTACGGAGGCCTCATATTTGAGGTAGGTCACTTGTTGCTGTTCCAGCTGGGCTTTCTGTTGAGATACTCAATAACCATTCAATCCAAGAACATTCAGACTGCCCATTCAAAACATTCTTTAGTACTTTCAGTGGCAATCAACAAATCATCTGCATACTGTGGGAGTGTTCCTTCCCCAGGCAGAGATTGCTATTGCTCTCATTCTTTAGCCAATTGATTCCCGTTATAAATGACTCAGACCATAAGCAGGAATGAGTAAATAAAGTTTAGCTAGATCCTGTTCAAGTTACAAAGCAAAGTGGGGACAGGGCTGGGAGCGTTGTGAGATTCTTTCTGCTCACCAGAGGCTCAGCCCACAGAATGGTGTCTCTAAGCGTTGTGAGATTCTTTCTGCTCACCAGAGGCTCAGCCCACAGAATGGTGTCTCTACCTTTTATACACTCAAGGTTGCATCAGCTACATTAATATTCATAAGCAGTCCCTATATTTCCTCCCAGCACCTCCCGCAGTCCGTGGCTTTGCCCATATATGTATACTTGGCTCCTCCTGGGGTCCGTGGCCTCATCCCTAGAGGTAGATTTGGCTCTTCCCAAGGTCTGTCAGTCAGTCCTCTGTGCCTTTTGTCGGTGAAGCCCTTCTTGCATCTTGACTGGTGGTGAGATGTTGGCCTGCCAAGCCTCCCAGCACCCAGTGTCTTCCACTCCCTGCCACCTCTTGCCAGGGACAAGAGTACGCCCACCCTGACGTGTTTTGACAGCCCTGCCAGCCAGAGCTGCCAGGCAGTAACTGCAGAAAGGAAGGGGAGGAGTGAGGGGACAACGGAAAAGGGTTCAAAACCAAAGTGGAACAACAAGAGTACCTGTCAAAAGACCTATAAATCTTAACAGACATACTTCCCAACATACTTAATAACTCCTCCTCATTTGTGTGAGCCAATCGCTATACCTTATTCATTGCAATTCCCAAAAACTTTGGGAATTTTTTTGGACCCTTGAGGTAATACCCTCAATGAGTCCAGGTAAGGTTGGTTTTCCTGCCAGTGCTATGATTCTCCCATGCGAAAGCAAATGTATTTTGACTTTCTTCTGCAAATGGAAGACAGAAAAAAGCATCTTGAAGATCTATCACTGAAAAGCCCTTCCAGCCCTTGAAGACATGACAGATGACATCAGCCTGGAGGTCAAAAGCCTGGCAATTCAGACATTGTGCCTGCTGAGGGCAGGAGACCACGCTCCAATCTCCACGTTCCAGAGGCTGTGAGCCATGCCAGCTCCGCAGGGCATGGAGGTCATGGCCTTGTCTGTCGGGCCTCGGCTGGCTGTGCTGCTGGAGCTCTGCAGAGAGTTCATCTGGCAGGCTCTGTCTGCTGGGGCCACCTGAGCAGGCGAAGATTTCCCTTTTCTTCAAGATTGTTCATTTCTTTTTGTTTTTCTTTAGTATATAAATATAGGATATGTTATAATAGACTCCCTTTCTTTTGCTGCCCATGGTGCATAGGGCATAGGGGAAGAGGGAGAAAATTGTGGTCGTGCTCAGCAAGCTGCCCAGGCGTGCAGTGGTGCAGGGATAATGGTCAGAAGCTCTTGGCCTGTGGTGGTTTTGCTGAAGACACAAGCCCTGTCCCAGCCAGGAAGTGCCATCTGTGTCCTCGTGCCTGTGTGGTGCTGGCTGGGTTGCTGAGGGCTCCCAGGTGCCTCTTGATCCAGCTCCTCTGGAGCTCCTGTGGGGCTGTGGCGCTGCTGCCGGGCCACGCCAGGGGAGACTCTGAGGGGATGGGGTGGTTGGAAGCCATGAAGGGATGAGGGACTGCAGTGGCCATGACAGGACAAGGCTGTGGGAAGGCACGAGGGGGACGTGTGGAGGCTGGAGGCTCCAAGGGGACAGGAAGCTCTTGAGGAGCTGGGGCAATAGGAAGCCCTGAGGAACTGGGTGTCAGAGGGATAAGCAGCCCCCGGACAGCTGCCTTGTTCCTGACGCCCAGCAAATCTGATGCTTCCCTAAAGCGTCTCCCGGACCTGCGGCAGAAGCCATCAAGGCTGGGCCTTACCAGGATGGTGGGGACACCCCGAGGTGCGCAGGCTGGGCTGGTTGGGGACAGGGAGGGCAAGGCCCTCCTGCTGGAGTATGGCACAAGGTAGTGGGAAGTCAGATAACCTGATATTTTACTCCCAAAACGTTCTTTCTTTCTTTCTCCTAAAATTTATCTCAGATTTTGTCATAAAATTATCTCAATGTGCTCTCTAGCTATTACCTCAGACTTTTCCTCAAATGTAATTTTGTCTCTTCGAGGTCACCTCTAATTATCTGCCAAATGTCCACTACATGTACTCCAGTGATTACTTCCGATTTCATAATTCTCTCAGCCCAGTGATTACCTCAACTTTAACCCCCAAATGTTCATTCTGTGCCCTACAGGTGACACCAGATAATGCCAGCATTCCTCTGCTATGAAGTTCTCTCCCTCTGAGCCACTCCAGGTTTACCCCTCACAAACTGAAACACTCCCTAGTCCTGAGACAATCCTGCCCCATTCTCCTCGACGTGTATCAGCGCTGGGCTGCCCCAGGGCACCTCCCACACCGCTTATGGAAGGCCGCCCAGTGCCTCGCCCGGAGGGGCGGACACAGCGGGTTCGAGTTCCCGCCCCGTGGCTGAGGGGACCGGCGGGCCGGGGCCGCCCGCGCCTGGGCGGGAAACGCCCCCTGCGGCCGGGAGCGGCGGCGGCGGCTGCGGCTGCGCAGTGGGGACGCGCCCGCCCCTCCCGGGTCCCTCAGGGAGCGCCCACGTCCCCTCAGAGGCCCTCGGGTACCTTCAGCGACCAGCAGGTGTGCTCAGCCACACCCGGCATGCCCGACTCCCCCTCAAATGAGGCCCACGTTCCCTCAGTGACCCCGACATCCCCTGAGGGACTCAACAGACACCTGCCTCTGCTCAGTGACCTCCATGTCACCTCAGTGGAATCCTGAGCACCTGCCACCCTCAGTGACCCTCATGGCCCCAGAGTGGCATGCAGGGCACCTTCATGACACCTCAGTAACACACAGGGCATCAGCCTCCCCTCAGTGACGCATGAGGCACTTCTGCCAGGAAAATTAGCCCACAAACACCAGAGGTTTATATCCAAAATAAAGACAGAGGAGTCTTGTTACTTTATTTGAATAAAGGAAAAGGCCATGGGGCATTCTTCTGGGGTATCTCAAATTTTTAGAGGATGCAGCCTCCTTTTTTTCCTAATTTCCCGGCTGCATTTCCCACTCTCTTTACCCATTGGTGGAGGTATTTGAGAGGTACAGGCTTCCCAAATCGCCTAACAAAGACCCCCTTTTAATGTATACCCCCCCCCCCACCATTTTCTTATCCTATGGATCTGATGGTTCCACGCATTGCTTCTTCCATCTCTCAGTACCTAGCTTTACCCACAGTTTGTTTGTAAAGAGAAATCTCTCTCATTCCTTTCAACTGGATACCTATTCTGGGAACCTAGTATCAGCTCAGTGACCCACATGTCCCCTCAACATCACTTGGGTTGAAACAGAGAAATTAAGAACCAGGCATTATTTATAAAATTGTCTTGTGTAAAAGAAGGGGCTCCAAAACCTGTGCGAAATGCTGACTGCTCCCATAATAGCAGGAAGAGAATAAAGACTATAGGATGAGATAAGGAGCTGGAATACATAAACAGGATGCAAACATAAATGTGCCATAGGATGAGGGGCTTCCTTGGATTCTTTTGGACCCCTAAGCCAGAAGAAATGGAAAGAGGGGGGTTCAAAAGAACTGATGGCAGCATGTGCAAGAAGACAAGGTGAAAAGTTCAGCTGAAGGAAAATTGCTGACTTCAGCCCCAAAGACCCCCAGAAGACCACCAGAGTGACCAACAAGGAGCAGTGCGCACCTGCAAGTAGGCGTGGAACTAATTTTAATAGGAAGCGAGGAGAAAATGAATATGTATTGGGCATACTGTGTAACCTTAGTTTATAGAGAATAAAAAGGGAGAAACAAGTCTGCAAGGTGTGCATGCCTTTGGAGGAGATATCCCCCATGCAGCTCAGTGCTGAATAAGTTCATACCTCCTCTTATAACTACTTTGTGAGTTATAGAGTTCTTTCTATCCGCATATCATTTTGGCGAGCCAGGCAGGAGGATCTCTGTCTGGCCCTGGGAGCGGCTGAGGAGAAGATTCCCTGGTGTGCCCCCAGGACCTTCCTGGGAGGGACCCCCAACCTCAGATCGCTCACCGCAGGGACAGACAACAACCTGCTGGCCTTGCGGATAAAGATATGAATTAAATATCAAGGAAGGGGCTGCTGATAAGCCATATAGGGATGTCTGATGCACAGCACAGTCCCAGTGGGCCTGCAAGCACCCGGCCAGGAGGGGCCGGAGACAGAGGGAAAGGGATTGATCCTGGCCAATAGCACAGCTGACTGAGGGGTTCTCAGTGAGCTGATAGAGCAGCCCGCTAGTGACTCTGGGGGTGAGTCGAGAGAACCCTTGTTTTGTGTGAATGCTAAATCCAGACACGTTGAGTCACTGAGTGTGTTTGGTGTGTGAATGAGCGAGTGAGACGCACCAGAGGTGCGGAGTGAGTGTGGAGCTCTGACCTCGGGCGACTGAGGTGGCCAGAGAAAAGCAAAGTGACTGGAGTCAGTGTGGGGCAAGCCCTAGTGTAAATGAGGAGTGTTGTGCTTGAGTGTGAAATGGTTAATATTTGTTTTAACCGTGGGTAGATGCTGGTATTGTTGCTTTAATAACCATCAGGGCATATGCTCCATGTGCCAAGTGAAAACGCTGAGGTTTGTGTGTGGAAAATCACATTGGGTGCCCACAAATTGGAATTGTGTGTGAGAAGAATATTGGGAAGAGACAGTGAAATTGTGTGAGGAAAATTTTGGATGGAAACGGGACAGGACAAGAAGGACGATATAAGGGGCACTGGACAAAGTAAAGAAATCCCTAAAGTGAGTCCGCTAGGTTGTATTCTTGCACATTGGAAAAATATTGCTGGATATTGTGGGGGAACTGAGAACAAGAGGGATTTAATCAGGTTCTGTAAGGACTGGTGGCCACTAAATAAATTGGATGAGGGAGCGAAGTGGCCACCTAGTGGGACTTTGGACGACAACATGCTATTGCAACTCGTGCTCTTTCTCAGGAGGGAAGGGAAGTGGACAAAAGTATCATGTGCTGATATGTTTTTCTCCCTTTGTAATCACCCCAAATGGCAGAGGGACTGTGGGATCAGGGCTCCCTCTGACCCTCTGGCATTGGCCCTGGAGAAGGAAAATAAGACTAAGAGGGGAAAGCTTAAGCGGTGTTGTTCAGTGTGTAGCATAGGGCAAAGATGCACAAAATCAGATAAGGTTTACCAGACTGTGGCCCAAGAACAAGATCTGGCAGACGATCTGCTTAAGCCTCCCCACATAAGACCAGAAAGGGATGAGGATGTGGAGTCAGGGGATGTAGACACCCCTCCGATTGCACACCGGACTAGACAACAGACACACATATTACAGGCACCTCTGCATGAGGCAGTGGCACCAGAGGGAGGAGTGGTATTGGTTAAAGTTCCCTTTTCCACAATCGATTTGGAGGCATGGGAAAAAGTTGTTAAAAATTACCACAATGATCCAGTTAACACAGCTAAATGTCTGCAATATATAATAAAACAACACAATCCAGACTGGAGTGACATGCAATTATTATTGGATGCACTGACCGAGACAGAAAAACAATTAATTATAAAAACGGCAGGGGATCTGGCAGAAGATTATTATAAAACCCAACAATTGGATGTGAAAGATTATTTCCCATTCCAAAACCCACAGTGGGATCCAAACAGATTAACAGAATTGGAAAAACTGGAAATGTATCAGGAGTGGATTGCAAAGGGGATGGAAAGAGCCATCCCCAAAACTATAAATTGGTCAGCCTTATTTGCAATCAAGCAGGGACCCTCTGAGTCGCCATCCAAATTCCTTGAAAAATTAAGAGATGCCATGCATCGTCACACATCACTGGACCCTGGGTCTGAAGTAGGGATACAGCAGTTAGTTAATTTATTCCTGGGGCAGTCTACGGGTGACATAAGAAGTAAACTCCAAAAGCTTTGGGGGGCAGATGGGAGTAACTTAGAAACTTTGTTGGATGAGGCATGGAGAGTCTTTAATAACCAGGACGAAGGATATAAACAAGGAATGATTTAGTTTGTAGCTGTTGTAAGTGAGGGAGAGAGAGGAAAGCGTGAACAGGGATCACATAGACAAGGCCTGAGACCTGAGCAGAGACCAGTGTGTGATCTGTAAGAAATATGGTCACTAGAAAATCAATGCCCAGAGTCGAAATGGGGTGGCTTTCAGGAAAAGGGAGACTGGGAGAATGGGAAAATTATTTGAATATTTTTCACATTGCATATGTGAAAGAAGATTGAAGAGGACCAGTAGATCTCACCCCAGAAGATCCACTGGTTATAAAATTGAAACTAGGGGAAAAAGGGAAAAAGGTGGAATTTCTGGTTGACACATGGGCAACATATTCAGCCTTGAATAAGACTTTAGCACCTGTTTGGAAGGATTATGTTACAGTAATAGGAGCAACTGGTCAACCTGAAAAAGCATATTTTTGCAAGCCATTAAAGTATAAGCTTGGAAAGCAATGGGGCATTCATAAATTCCTATATCTGCCCAGCTCCTTTTGGGGAGAGACTTGTTAGAACACTTCCAAGTAACTACTAAATTTAAAAATGGAGAGGTTATTCTGGATGTAAATGATGAACAGTACATAGAGGTATTGAGTTTAATGTTGACAGCTGTCCAAATAGAGGGGGAAATTAGTGAAGAAATAATGAATCAAGTATTTCCTGGAGTGTGGGCCTCCAATATACCAGGGAGAGCAAAAAATGCACTTCCACTATTAATCAAACTCAAGGAAGGAAGACAACCAGTTAGAATTAAACAGTACCCCCTGAAGAGGGAAGATAGGGAAGGAATTAGTCCCAGAATTGAAAACTTTTTGCAATTGGGGCTGTTAAAGGAGCGCCCATCTGAGTTCAACACTCCCATTTTGCCAGTCCAAAAACCTGATGGGTCATACCAGATAGTACAAGATCTAAGGGCTGTTAACAAAATAACTGAGGTTCTCTATCCTGTAGTCGCAAACCGATTGTCGTGGTTTTAAAGCAGTAATTGAAAATTACTAGAAAGCTTACTTATTTCTTGCTGTGAGATATGGATTAGAACAAGAGCAAAACAGGATTAAAACTTAAAAATAATAAAGAAAATTTATTAACAAAACTACAAGAATAAGAACACCAGAATAAACCTCCAGAAAACCCGTTTATCCCCCACTACCTAACCATTCTTTTGTTCACATGACAACATAGAGACAAAAAACTTTGGAATTTTGGTGTTTAAAACAGTCCCAATTCCTGCTAGAGTCTTTTCATCACCCTTTGAAGAGAAACAGAAGTCTTCCTCTGCTAATCTATGGAGTTTCTCACAAGAAAACTATTTCTGTTATAGCCTTCTATTTTTCTGATGCCAGCTGCCTGGAAATCCTGTCATCAGTTCACTCCTCCCATTTCACATCACTCTGAGGTGTGTTATGGGCCATGAGTCTAGGGATGTCATTTTTAAGGATGAGTTATTCAAAGGCAAAAGTTCTCTTCATCTGTCTCTGTGAGCTTCTCTTGAAAGAGAAGTTTTCTCTTTGCCTCTACAACGGCCCCAATCTTCAACTATTACTTCTTCCCCTCTGTTCCAGCACCTCACTGTATCACAATTACTCCACCTTTTGCTCAAAATCCACACTTTGAACACTCCATTCCTCCCAATGTACTTTGTCATGAATTAAAGGAGTTTTTTCAGAACACTATTGTCCATCTCTATAGCTTTAACAGAAGAATATTTCAGCTTTGTCGTGGTTTTGAACCAGTAATTAACAAAAAGGGGAAAAAAGAATTATTTATGTCTTGCTGTGAGATATGGATTAAAATAAGAGCAAACCAGGCATAAAACTTAAAAGGAATAAAGAAAAGTTTATTGACAAACTACAAGAATAAGAACACCAGAATAAACTTTTAGAAAAAACCTTTTCATTTCTCACTGCTCACTATTCTTTCGTTCATATGACAACAGAGACAAAAACTTTATAATTTTGATGGTTTAAACAGTTCTAATTCTTTTTATAGTCTTTTCCTCAGTTTCTGTAGAGAAACAGAAGTTCCTTTCTGTTAATTTATGGAGTTTGTCACAAGAAAACTATTTTTGTTATAGTTTCTCGTTTTTCTGATATCAGCTGCTCAGAGCTACTGTTATTAAAGCCCACCCCTCCCATTCCACATCACTCTGAAATGTGTTATGGGTCATGAGTTTGAAGATAGCATTTTTAAGGATAAGTTAGTCAAAGGCAAAAAAGTATTCTTCATCTGCTTCTGTGAGCTTCACTAAGAAACAGTTTTCTCATTGCCTCTCAAGGCTTCAAATCTCTCAGCACTTCACTATACCACAATTACTTCACTTTTTACTCAAATTTACACTTTGAACACCTTATTCCTCTCCATACTCTATTATGAATTAAAGGGGTTTTTTTTCAGGACTTCATTGTCCATCTCCATAGTTTTAACAGAAAGATATTTCAGCTTAATTAAAGCATCTTCTTAATTCTCTACCTTTCTTGAAGTCTCTTTTCTTTCTTGCCACTAGTAGTTTATAAAGTCTCTTTTCATGTTGATCACTTTCCTTTTTTCTCTCTGGATGAAAAGATTAATCCGCAAGTCTCATCTGGATAAGAAAGAGTTAAAATCTTGCCTAAGCTTTTGTAGATGGTTCGGTGATCTCTGCTGAACAGGAGCTAGAGCCGTCTGCGATGGAAAGTTCCTCATAGCTGCTTTAGAGAGCGTGGTCTCCGTCTCTGCTTGCTGCAGGCTCAGAGTTCTTTTCTTTCTTCACTCGGCAGCTTTTAGTGAATGTAGTTACAGCAAACCCTCCAGCTGAACCAGAGATCGGGCCAAGCTCGGCCCAGCCCGACCTGGCCCAGGGCAAGCCTCATCTCCCGGCCGGGAGACGAGAGACGCGGCGGGCCCGGCCCGGCCCCCGCCCGGCCACATGGCTTGGGCAGGGAACCGGAGGCCAGCCGGAGCTCCGCCACTCTTCACAGTCAGGAAAACAAAGGACCACCACAGACTTCTGGGTGTACACTTTAAGGTGGGGTTCACAAGTTGATTCTACTTTTTAATGGCTAAAACTGCTGTCAGTTCTCAGCAATGACCGATAATTGGTCAGGAGAAAAGACTCCCAAGAGCCCCCAGCAACTTTAACTTCCTTAAAGGTAAATTAACCTCATGACAAGCTTATAAAGCATCTCCTTATTCTCTCTTCCTCATCTAAAACTTAACTCTTTTCTTCACTGTCTTTGATGGCTTTATGATGTCTTTTTCATGTTGATTGTCTCTCAGCTGAAGGAAAATTGCTGCCTTCAGCCCCAAAGACCCCCAGAAGACCACCAGAGTGACCAACAAGGAGCAGTGCGCAGCTGCAAATAGACATGGAACTAATTTTAATAGGAAGCGATGACAGGCGGGGTTAGCAAATGAATATGTATTGGGCATGCTGTGTAACCTTAGTTTATAGAGAATAAAAAGGGAGAAACAAGTCTGCAAGGTGTGCATGCCTTTGGAGGAGATATCCTCCATGCACCTCAGCGCTGAATAAATTCGTATCTCCTCTTATGACTACTCTGCGAGTTATAGAGTTCTTTCTATCCGCATGTCAGGGTCACCCACACGTCCTGTCAGCAAATCCAGGGGCACCAGCCATCCCCTCAGTAACTCACCCTGAGAAACAGCCCCAGGGGCCAGCAGCAGGCAGAAAGCCACAAGGAATGGGGAAAAAGCTCTGCTCTGCTTACAGCGTGGGCTGAGGGCTGGGAGAGCAGCATTTCAACCCTGAAGTTTTGGAGACAAGGGCTTTCACCCTCCTTATAGGGCTGTCCCTCTCTCCAGGCAGCCAAAGGAGCACAATGGCAAAAGGCCAGCAACAGCAAAGCAGAGACCCAGCCCTGCACACCGGGAGGTCGCCCAGCACAAACCAGCTGTGGCACCCTGAAGGTGCCCACCGCACTCTCATGTATCCCTGCCCTGGGAATGCCAGGAATATGCTTTGCCCAGAGGGTTTTACTATGGCCCCACTTGGGCTCCAAGTGCTGCTCTTCTCACTCACTCGTGCCTAAAGCCACAGAGCTTGGCCTCCCCCACTGCAAGAGGAACAAGACTCAACAGCCAGGCAGTCGAGCTCACAGAGTAAGGCTGATGGGTGGGGGGCTCCAATCCCGAGAACAGGGAGGGCACACGCCCAGCCCCACAACTCCTGGGCCCACATCTCTGAGAGGCCCAGACTAGGGTTACATGCCTGATTACAGGGGGCCCCTCCAAACTGAGGGAAATGCCTTGGGAAAGCACCCGAGAAGCCGAGTTTCAGGAACAAGGCAGCTGCCTGGGGGCACCTTATGGCCTCTGACACCCAATTCCTCAGGGCTTCCCACAACCCCGGCCCCTCAGGGTCTGCCCCAGACCAGCACAGCAGCAGCAGCACAGCCCCACAGGAGTTCCAGAGGAGCTGCATCAAGAGGCACCTGGGAGCTCTCAGCAACCCAGCCAGCACCACACGGGCACAAGGACACAGATGGCGCTTCCTGGCTAGGACAGGGCTTGTGCCTTCAGCAGAACCACCAAAGGCCAAGGGGTTTCTGGCCATTTTCCCTGCACCACTGCACGCCTGGGCAGCTTGCTGAGCACAAGGACCCTTTTCCCCCCTTTTCCCTATGCCCTGTACACCATGGGCAGCAAAAGAAAGCTCCTGGGAGTCTGTCTATTACAGTACATTCCATATTGACATACTATAGACAAACAGAAAGAAGAACAACGTAAAGAAAAGAAAAATCCCTGCTGGCTCTGGTGACCCAAACAGACAGTGTCATCCAGATCAACTCTCAGCAGAGCTCCAGCAGCACAGCCAGGCACTGCAGCCGCACAGACAGGGCTGGTTTTCCATGCCCCGCGCGGCTGATCTTGCAGCATCCACAGGATAAAGTAGGGAGCTCTCTGTACTGCCCGGAGGACGCACACTGTTTCAATTGCCAGGGTTCTGATGGCAGGGCTGATGACAGAGGCCATGGTTTCAACAGAGCCACGGTCAGATCCCAGACTTGCCAGGGCCCACGGAGAGCCCCCTGCCAGGGCTATCCCAGCCAGCTCTTGCCATGGGCAGTTGGGAGCACGGACCGAGGGGAACAGCCCAAAGCAGCCGTCCACGAATGCCCCACGTGCCCCTGAAATCTCCGTGGGCTCTGACCATGCCACCCCCCCATCTGCAGAGGGAGCAGAGCCCTCCGCAGCCAGGCCAGGGATTGCAGCTCCCCCCGCCAGCCCCGCTGACAGCCCACTGCCCTCACTCACATTCGTAGACCTGCAGCTCTTCCTTCTGCCCCATCAGGAGCCGCCCGGCAATCCCTGGGAACACAGAGCCTGTCAGGTCCCCGGCGGCACAGCTCCCTGCCAGCGGCGCTGCCAGCCCTGGGGCCACACGGCCTCCCGCCCCGGCAGGGCTCAGCCCCAGCCCTTGCCTCATCCTGACTCAGCCCAAGGGCACGGCTGCCAGAGGCCGGCAGCAGTCCTGAGGGCAGCCGGGGCTCCAGGGCGCCGGGCCCAGGTGCCGCTGCCGCGGCAGCAGCCGGGGCTGGGGCCGAGCTGCGGCAGGGAGGGATTCCGGGCTTGTGGCTCACCGATGAAACTGACGGCCACTGCTCGCAGGGCCTCCTGTGGGTGCTGCAAGTACCGCAGGGCCTGGTGCAGGTACTCGGCCGCTCGGCTCTCGTCCTCTGCCAGCTGGAGAGAGCGGCAGGAGGGAAGGGTTGGCGCGGGCTCTGCCCCTCGGCCGGGCGCTGCCTGCGGCCAGCCCCGGCCTCCCGTGCCCGCCCAGCCCTGAGGCACCGGGCAGCAGCCGCTGGCGCCGGGCTCTGGAGGGGGCAGAGGGCCGGCTGCTGCCCGGGGAGGCGCGGTGCCGGCCCGCCCCGCAGCCCCAGTGGCTTGGGACTCCATCGGCAGCCGGCTCAGGGCCACAGGAGCCTGGAGAGGAACCCGTGCGGCCCAGGGAAGGGAGCGGCGTGTGGGGCGCAGGCTGGAGCCCCTGGGTGCAGCACTGGGCTGCAGCTGCCAGCTCCACACACTGAGCACTGGGGACAGGGAGCTTTTCAAAGCTGAAGCTGGGGCTTCCAGGCTGTCCTTTACCATGCATTAGGTGATTTTCAACAAATTCTCTGTTGTCCGCACCCACTGGAGGTCTCTCTTCTTTCAAGAACCTGGACACACAGCATTTCCCGAGAGGCCTGGAGAGCAGCAGAGATGGCATCGCAGCCCACAGCGCAGGAGTTGCATCCCTGTGCCAAAGCCAGGAGGAGGCCACAGCCTGGGAGGCAGCAGGACAGGAGGCAGCCAAGCCCCGTCCCACAGACAAAGCATCACACAAAACCTCACATTTGCCACGGGCCAGTTCTCATCATGGCAGTGCAAAATGAGCGGGAGGAGGCTGTGGCTCACAATTCTCTGCAGGGCCTTTTTTCCTTTGTCCTCTGCCAAGTCCATTACCTTTTGAAAATGTTGAATGGAGAGCAACTGCACACGGCTGTTGTCCTGGAGAACAGGAAGTGGAAAATATCTCTAAGCACCAAGTTCTCCAGTCCCAACTGGGCAAAGGCCTGAATATCCACCTTCTGGAAAATTCCTTCCCCAACAGACCCACCAACACCAACCTCCCTCAACACCCATTCTCAACATCTCGCCAGGACCTCCAGCTGTCCCCATCCCTCCACAGAGCTTTCCCACCCTCCAGCAGACCCCCTGGTTCCCTGCACATGCCATGGGATGGCACTCAGCAGGATCTGCTCCAAGGCCTTCCGCGGTAGCAAGCTCAGGCTGCCAGGCCAATGGTTCCTGGCTCATCCTTCCCACTGACCCTTCCTGTGCACGGCTCTTCCATTTACACATTTGAGCTCAGCTTGGACTTCTCCCCTTAAGCAGGATTGCTGGGAAAGGATCAAGAGCAGCGTGGCAAGCTCTTTCTCCAGCTCCCTCTTTACTCTTGGAGCAGGTAGAACATTCCACAGGAAAGCAACTGGTGCTACAAGGAGCGGGCAGCATCAGGCAGCTCTGGGGAGACCCCTCAGGACTGCTGTATCCTGAGGGAACACCATTGTCCTTGACCTGTAGGTGTCGAGGTGACACTGGTGGTTGGGTTCTTTTCCCCAGGACTGAAATTGACGAGAGAGAGGCTGTTTTGTCGTCTTCGGCCTTGGTTGTTTATTCTTTCCTTATCTATATTACAT
Organism: Poecile atricapillus; assembly: GCF_030490865.1. Classification (NCBI taxonomy): domain Eukaryota; kingdom Metazoa; phylum Chordata; class Aves; order Passeriformes; family Paridae; genus Poecile; species Poecile atricapillus. The sequence goes on along the minus strand of NC_081253.1, from coordinate 39,552,217 downwards.
ATATACAGAGTACAAGGAGCTACATACACTAAGATAGAGAGGTGAAAAATGGAGAACGAAGAAGCTCTTCAAGGTTTTTTCTATGTCTATTTGTCCAATAATCAAATGCCAAGTAAGTTCTTTTTCTTAGTGACCCAATGACCTGACACCGGTGTGCTGCACTGCGGCATTTTCTATCCAATCACTCATTATTATCCAAAAACCCTTAAAAGAAGAAGATGAAGGAAGAAGAAGGAGAAAGGGACAACACCCTAAGTCCTCCATCTTGTCTCTTCTTTTCTAAAATAGCTTAAACCTTAAACTCTAACTTTCTTACCCAGTGACTTAAGAAAACTCTAACTAACTCACACACTCATATTCCCAGTTTTTCTACTTAACTTTCAAAGTTATCTCCATGGTATTGTGTTAAACTCAGTGCTCTCTCGGGTGTCAGAGGCAGGCACGACAGATATGGGCACATTTTCTGTACCCCAAGAGGGGAGAGAGTGCCGAAACCTACCTTTCTTTAGAGGAGACGCCCCTTTCAGGACATTTCCTCCTAACTTGTCTCAAAGTGAGAGAGAGGTGCAGTCCTCTAAAGATAGGCTGCTTTGGTTTGGAAGCAAGGGCCCTCTCTCTCCTCTGTCTTCTCACAGAAGCTGCTTCTGTGGCCCTGCCCCGCTACCAAAAATCAGGCTGTGCTAAATCCGCACGCACAGTATTGTGGCATTGCTCCACCAAGCTCTAGGGTTATGCCTTGTGCTGATAAAATTTGAAGTTAGTGAAGCTGTCTGCATTCAAGGTGCCTAAAACCTGCAACTCCAGTGGGGCATAAAGCAGGGCATTTCCCAAGGTGAGACAGTTGTTGCCACATTCTGGTAGCCCACAGATGCAGGGATGCTGTTCCATGACCGTAGGCTTTCCATCCCTTTGGATATCCCTCTAGGATAATGTTCCCTATCCTGGGGTTTAAGGGCTGGCCCATATAAAGCTCGGGAGACCCCATCAGGACACTAATTTTCATTACTTCTCCTTTAAGCAGATTGCATGCTTGTCCTAAAGTAGTCCATCCTTTGGCCACAGGTGGCCAAGCAGCATCATCGGTATAGGGACCTCAGTTGCTCCACGTGTTCTACAGCAGTTACAAATGCTTGACATTGTAACATCATGGAGCTTGTAGCTCCTCCATTTTTTCATCTTCTTCACCTCTTTGTCAAGCTCCGCATTCTCTTGAACAGCAACTTTGTATGCAACTAATAGGCAACCAGCCATCCGACCAGCAGGAGTCAGCCACTCTTTAGAGGGTCTCAGAGAGGAGTTTGTATAAATTCTCTGCAATATTTCAACAGCCCCACAAGCTCCTTGGTCTCCCATGCTTCAGGCCCAGTACTTGTCCAGGTTTCTAGCTAATGTCATCATGTGCTCCAGCCTGGAGCTTCCTGTATCCAGCCTGGTCACTCCACTGACAAAGCCACCGCCCGAGGCTCTTTTTCACAAAACATTGTTACCAGTGCACTCACACAAGGACACCCTAAGGACCACAAGAGAAATGAGGGCAAGAACTCTGTGCAGTGAAATTGCAACCACATGATCTGCTGCCCATGGAAAAGACTGCCCTGGGGCAGCTGTGTGCCCCACTGAGCAGCTCCTGCTCGTGGCACACGCACCCACGGCACTGCTTCCTTGCTGCAGCTACGCGCCCGCGCTCAGGGTGCTACTGTTATAAATGAAATTCAGCCAAATTTTATCAATAAGGATTTTATTGAAAAATCGGTAAAATCGAATTATGGAAACAACCACAATCACTGTCAGCGTCGAGCCCGGGATCGGCACTGGGTGAACTCTGAATCAGCCTCTGCCACACTGATTCCCCCAAGTTCACAACTTGTCTTTTGGAGAGCGGTGTTTTATACAGGTTTTTTCAGATTGAGGCTATGCAGTTTCAGTTTCTTTCTTTTTCTTGTCTTGTTACATATTCATAGTTCTGCTGCTGGACTGCTGATGAGTTTTCTGAGAAGGAGATGAAGTTTGAGTGGTTTTTCAGGAAGCAGGCTTTGAGATGTAGAACATTGAGATGTATGTTCCTGGAGAATCAGATCAGGTCGGTATCAGGTGTTAATCACCGGGTCCTTAGAGCACTTATCTTGCTTGGGTAGACCCAGCTCTTCTCAGTGTTATCTTAATTGCTGGGTCATTCTCTTGAACATTCCTGGTTTTCCAGCAGCTGCTTTTGCAATTTTACGTTGCTTGTGGTTTTTATTTTACATAAAACATGCTTTTATACTTGATTTTATATGTGTACAATAAAACACGAATTATACCAACATATATTACACAACCATACACTCCACTGCCCAAACCCTGTCCCTGTTCTCTTACCCACACTCAAACATGCGTCCATTTTTCACTCACACGTGCTCAAAACACCATGGGTTTTTGGGCTCTGGGCATCCCATCCTCATTGCCAAGAACATCATGGATGCCGGAAGATGCCCGTGCACAAAATTGCAAAGCAAGTCTTACCTTATTAGTTGCTGTTGCATAAAACCTACCAGCCCCTGGATTGGTGAAAAGCCACTGAGCAGCGGCAGGAGATGGAGCATCGTGCTCCAATGGGAGGGGCAGGCAGGCCATGCACCTTCAGGGCATGCCCTGCATCAAAAAGGCGTGCATTTTGTCCTTCTTGCCTCTCCACTGCAGAACCAAGCCTCCTATCTTCTCCCCTGGACTGGAATTTTCCCAGTTACCATGTCATCTCACCCTTGGCCTGTACATGAGGTAAGGTCACCATGCCAATAACAGCCTCATTGTTACTGTTCCTCTTTCACAGGTTAACTTCCCATCAATTGATCAATCCACTGTTCCTCTTAAGGGTCAAATTCCCAGCAGTTAACCCATAAGGTTTCCTTCAAAGTCTGTTCTTCGCCATCCTGCTGACGTGCACAACAGAGGACCAAATACGGCAGGGCCTTAGACACAACTTTGTTCCCTGACACACACAGGCTCCTTGTCCCACTACTGCCCTTCAGTAACACCTTGAAATCCACAATGCTGTGGAACCGGGCCTTCAGCACAGGGACCTTTCCAGCCTGATCTGCGCTCGTTCCTCTGCGTCTCTGCACAAAACACGGTGCAGGAGAGAACGGCAGGAGGGGCCTGTGTGTCACAGCACTCCGGATTGGTAACCCTTCAACTCCAGACAGATGCAGGTTAAGTGAAAAAGGCAAACTGTTTATTAATGCAAGGCGAAGCAAAGGGATGAACTGGAAAGGGAAAGAAGGGGATGGGCATGGACTGAGGGCTGGAGGTAAGGAGCTGTCAAAAGGGAGGAAGAATAGAGGGGAAAAAGAGGATGGGCACAGTCTGAGGGCTGGAGGGAGCTATCTACAGGCTGGGAGAGAGCTGAAGCCCCATGAGAATCCCACAAGCTCAGCTTTGCCAGTTGTCAGCTGTGCCTGGATCTCCACTGGCACTGGGAGGTGGTGTCCTCTTCAGTGTCTCCTGCAGCTGTTCTTGGGACACTTGTTAACTGGCAACCTGAGCTTGGATATGCTGGTTGCTGTGGGATGGGGTGGTGTCTTTCCTCGGGGCTTCAGTGGCTGGAAGAGAGAGGACGAGAGCCACGGTCAGGGCATGTATCTGCAGGGATCCTAGGAGACATTCCTGCCAAGGACATTCCACCTGGCTCTTGCAATGGACACAAGAGAAGACCAGACAACAGGATCAGCCAGAAGGTGCTGGCCACAACTCCCACCCATGTCCTTGAAATCTCTCTGTTCTCCGCCCACACCGCCCTCATCCAGACAGGGAATGAAGCACTCTGCAGCTGGGCCAGGGATTGCAGCTCCCTGCCCAGGCATAGCAACTGCCCTCTGCCAGCCCCCACTGCCAGCCCACTCCTCTCACTCACCCTCACTGAGGGTCTGCAGCTCTTCCTTGTGCGCCCTTGTGTATGAAGGTCCTGACCGTGCCTGGGAACACAGAGCCTGTCAGGGCCCCGGCGGCACAGCTCCCTGCCAGCGGCGCTGCCAGCCCTGGGGCCACACGGCCTCCCGCCCCGGCAGGGCTCAGCCCCAGCCCTTGCCGCATCCTGACTCAGCCTAAGGGCACGGCTGCCAGAGGCCGGCAGCAGCCCCGAGGGCAGCCGGGGCTCCAGGGCGCCGGGCCCGGGTGCCGCTGCCGGGGCAGCAGCCGGGGCTGGGGCCGAGCTGCGGCGGGGAGGGAGCCCGGGCTCGTGGCTCACCGATGAAGCTGACGGCTGCCTCTCGCAGGGACTCCTGTGGGCTGTCCAGATATGGCAATGCCCCGCGCAGGTGCTCGGCTGCTCGGCTCCTGTCGTCTGCCAGCTGGAGAGAGCGGCAGGAGGGAAGGGTTGGCGCGGGCTCTGCCCCTCGGCCGGGCGCTGCCCGCCCAGCCCTGAGGCCCTGGGCAGCAGCCCCACTTGGCTGGGGCTCCATCGGCACCCGGCTCGGGGCCACAGGAGCCTGAAGAGGAACCCGTGTGGCCCAGGGAAGGGAGCGGTGTGTGGGGCGCAGGCTGGCTCCCCAGGGTGGAGCACTGCGCCACAGCTGCCAGCCCCACACACTGAGCACTGGGGACAGGGAGCTTCTCCAGGCTGAGGCTGGGGTTTGCAGGCCATCCTTTACCACACATTCAGCGATCTTCGACAGATCCTCTGTTGGCAGCACCCACAGGAGCTCTGTGTTCTTTAAGAATGTGGCAGCACAGTGCAGCGTTTCCCGAGAGGCCTGGAGAGATGCAGAGATGCCATTGCTGGCCAGGGCACAGGAGTTGCATCCCTGTGCCAAGGCCAGGAGGAGGCTGCAGCCTGGGAGGCAGCAGGGCAGGAGGCAGCTGAGCCCCCTCCCAGAGATCCACCAGCATCACACAAAACCTCACATCTGCCACGCGCTGGTTCTCATCGTGGCAGTGTAAAATGAGCGGGAGCAGGCTCTGCGTCACAATACTCTCCATTGCCTTTTTTCCCTCTTCCACTACCAGGTTCATCGTATCGCGGAAGAGGTGAATGGAGAGCACCTGCACGTGGCTTTTGTCCTGGAGGAAAGAAGGAGGAAATTATCTCAGCACCAGCTTCTCCAGCCCACCTGGGCAAAGACCTGAAAATCCACAGGGCCAAAGGTTGTGTGGGCAGCAGCCAGTGCCCGTGGCCAGGGCACAGAGCCTTACGTGGTCAAAGAGCAGCACAAGTGGCTCAGCAAGCTTCGGGGCAGCAGTCCTTGATAACAGAAGATTTTTTCTCTTCAGCATATTTGTGAGCACAGACAGAGACATGCTGACCACTTCTCCGTCTGTGTCACTCAGCAGCTGCAGGAAGCTTTGACACAGTCTGCGTATAGGTGCGGCCTGTGTGGAACACAAGGCTGTGCTGGAAGCCCTGAACGGCTGCAGCACCAAGACCACCCTGGCACTGCAACCCCACCCTGCTGCTCCCAGGCCCAGAGGTCAAAGGCCTGTCCCAAAGCACTCAGGCAGGTGAGGCAGGAGAGCTGGGAGCAGCTGCCTCAGCTCCTGAAGCCCAGCCAGCCCAAGGGGCTGCTTTGCCCAGCACAGCTTCAGCTGCTGCCCCGTTCTCACCAGCGAGGGTTCCTTGCTGAGAACCACGAAGGCTCTGAGTGCCAGGCGACGCCTCTCCCTGCACTCGCTCTGCAGGTGCCTTGACGCGATCTCGAGGACACAGTACCCACAGTCACTCAAGTTCAGGCAATCCAGGACCTGAAAGGCACAGGACAGTGAGAGGGAAGCCAGCCAGCAGGAGCCTGGAACTGCGCAGGGCTGGGCCCAGGCAGCAGCACAGGGCACGGGCACCGTCCCAGGCAGCTGCAGCTATGCAAGGGGACAGGGCATGAGGGCAGCTCAGTGAGGTAGTGCTGGCCATCGGGCTCACCTCCACAAGGAATGCCAGGGAGGACAGATCCCAACGTGCCTCCTCCCTGATGAGCCACCGGACAAATTGGTGTGCCACACGGTAACACAAGGGCGTCAAGTCACGGCGCATCACCCTGGAAGGGGGGAAATGGCACCAAGATGGTGAGGTGGGGGGTGGGGAGGCAAACCTCTCCCAGGGATGACTCACGGAGATCTGGCCTTTCCCCAGCATGCCTGGAGGGACCATGGGTGCTTTGGGACCATGGGGCTTCTTCTGGGCACTCTCCTCTCAGACTTCTCCAGTCTGCTCGGCCATCCCCCAATGGCAAAGCCCTCTGACCAGGACCACAGGGACTGTGGTAGGGCACTCTGGGCACAGGGCACACATTTCAGAGGCAATGGCGAGAAGGGCTCTCACCTGGCCAACAGACCCACGGCATAGTGCTGGGTGTCAGCACGGAGCAGCGTTTCCCAGCCACACTTGCGCTCCATAGCCATCAACTCCTTGTCATAGTGCAAAAAGCAGAGCAGAGCCTTCATGGCCTGCACTGCAAACCTGTGTGCAGAGCAAAGCCCGGGTCACACTGGGTGCATTGGTGTCAGCCACAAGGGCATGGGAAGGACAGGAGGACTGGCACCTGTTGGGTTTTTTGGGAAGGCGGTGTTCCTCCTGGCATTCTCTCCAGAAGTTATCAACTTCTGCTGGCATCAGATGCGTGGTGGTGAAAACGTGCAACAGCAGAGCCGCAAACAGAGAGTTGGAATAATGCATCATGGCCTCATGGCTCTGAGGCACTTGCATAATCACCCAGAGCACCAGAGTTGCCTGCAAAAGAAGCACATCAAGACAGTGCTCAGTGCCGAGGTGTCCATGGGGCAAAGCCCAAGGGGAGATGCAGGGGGAACAGCGGGCCCGGTGTCCCCTGAGCCTGCCCCTAGGCCAAGTTTCAGCCCAGCCTGAGGCAAGGAGAGGATGAAGAGCTGCTGCAGAAGTGACCTAGGGGACAGTCCAGGCCAGTTCAAGAAACTCACAGCCAGAGCAAAAACGTCCTTGTTGTCCTCATCAGAGGTGCAGATGCTGCAAAGTGGCCAGTTCTCCATCACATGGAGCAGAGTTGGCAGCACCTTCTCCATCGCTGGTTTTGATGAGGCTATGGTTTTCCACATCACTGCAGCAGCTCTGTGGGATCAGAGCTGTGTGTCAGGGGTGTCTCAGTCACAGAGCCATGCCCTGTGTAGCTGTGGGGTCCCAGGTGACAGAGCCCCAGTGCCCTGAGGGGCAGGGAGGGAGCATTGGCAGCAGCCTCAGGAAAGAGAGGGGACATCTCTGCCTGTTGGGCAGAGCCCATTGGACAGGCTGTGCAGGGCCATGGGCCCTAAAGGCCGGTGAGCCCTGAGCTCTCAAGGCACGTGGGTGCTGTACCTGTCACACGATGGGGCACAGCGCAGGAGGGTCAGCACCACATCTTCCGGGTGTTCTTCAGCCAGCCTCACGATGTTAGTGGGCAGCCTGGCATCCACCGTAACAGAGCACATAAGATGCTGGTGAATGCTCTGTACAATAGCTGGCACCTAGAGTAGGAATGGGGAAGACTTGGAGTGCTGTCCAAGGCAGCAGCTTCCCCAGCTTCTCCCAAGAAGTGCTTGCCTTCATGCCACACTCTGCTGGCCTCAAAAGCTGAGGGGGCCCTGTGGATGTGGCTTGAAGGGGCACACGATCGTGGGAGACCTCCAGTTCTGGCGCCTGGCTGGCAACCTGCTGGTCAGAAGGAACACCCCCCTTTCAAAAACATCCATATTAGGTGCATGACTCATGGTGGGAGGGGGCGTAGTGTCAGTATTTGCGGAATGGCCATGTCCTCAGTCAGTGCCACATCAGAGTTTGCCCTGTCATCACTCACCGCAGCGTCAGAGTCTTGTGAGGGCGCAGCTGAATCTGGGCTGACATCAGGCTCTGCCTGGAGCTCGGTCAGCCCAGAGTCAGGCTCAGCTGTGTCCTCAGTTCCTATGGGGCTGATCTTTCTATGCCGAATTGGCAGGAACCGGCGGAACCTCTATGCAGAATGAAAAAAGGACAGGGAAGAGAGGCATGTTCCAAGGAGTGCTCCATGTGCAGAGCTGGGCTGAGCAGTGACAGCAGGCCCAGCCCAGGTGGGGATGGCTGCAGGTACCTTCAGCATTTTGCGGAAGCGGCCACGGGCGGGCTCCTGCTGTTGTCTCTTTTCCATGGCTGCATCTGGAAAAGCGCAACCAGAGCTGAGGGGCTGCGGGAGAGGCCGGAGAACACAGCCCAGCCCTGCACTCCCCAGGCAGGGACAGCCCTGGGGTGGCTCAGGGGATGGAGCACGGTCACTGGCAGGGGTCAACCCCAGCCCCTCTTCTGTCCTGTCCCTGGGCATGTCCACAGGGGAGGGGACAGAATGGGATGGGATGGGATGGGATGGGATGGGATGGGATGGGATGGGATGGGATGGGATGGGATGGGATGGGATGGGATGGGATGGGATGGGATGGGATGGGATGGGATGGTGCGGGCCCTAGCTGGCTGCAGCCATCAGCCCTGTGGCCCAGCTCTGCCACTCACCATCCTGCCGTGGCTGGAACTGCTCTGGCTCTTCAGGGTGTTCTGCTGGGGCAGCTCCAGGGTCGGTGTTTCTGTTCCTTCGGAACACTCTGAATAGGCTGATGAATCTGCCTGCCATGACAAAATCTGGCCTTGGGAGCACCTTCTAAAAAGATGTCTACGGAAATCTCCGGCTCACCAAGACCCACGCTCTGCTCACAATGTGAGCTGTAGGAATTATGCCTCGGAAAAGCTTTGGGTCAGGCACAAAAGAGTGGGCTGTGCGGGGCTCCTCACAGCACCACTCTGGCGCGTCCTGTCCCGTAGCATGCACCAGGCACTCTGGTGTGGTCTTGTCACCACCAGCTCCTGTTCATTTCACCGTTCCATTCCACCGTTACCAGGCTGTGCCGTGTCACTAACGGCCTTTGCACACACTGCCACCTTCCTGGTTCTGTCCCCATCCCCCCCAAAGTGGCCCAGGTTGGAAGGAATCCCTCGCCCAAAGTGTCTAAGACAGCATGACAGGATCTTTAGGAACGCCTCAAACCAACAGCAAACGCTGCCCTGCTCTGCAGGCTCAGGGCAGCAGAAGGAGCCCCCAGGGCTGCCGAGGCAGCCGCAGCAGGAAGGGCACGGGGCCTTGCACAGAATCGGTTCAGGGGCCTGGCAGCACTGAAATCAGCAAGTGTGGCAGAGTCCCCACTGAGGCAGACCTGCCACCCCAGCAGAGCCCTGGGATCTTCTGTGTCTTTTTCTGCGACAAATGTTAGCCCAGTCTCTGATGTTCAAGGCTCCAGTTGCTGTGTGTCTGTCTGTGTTACAGCTGATGCAAGGCAAACATTTCCTCCAGACACAGAGTCCTCCTTGAACAGTCACAGAGCTACATCTATTTTTACATTATATTTGTAATTTTAATTTTTTTTAAGTTTTCCAGAGCCTGCTGACTGTTTTCAAGGTTTTCTCCCTACCCCTAGTGCACATTCTCCAGAAATTGTGCTTTCACATCCTTTTGCATTTATTAAAGTTACCTGCAATGACCACTCAATCAAAGCCCTGGGAAAACTTGAACTTCAAGGTGAAACCCCGCAAAATATTTATCTCCCACATCTGAAGCCATGAATCGCCAAGTACTGTCCCCAGTACACCTGTAGGTGTGCTGATGGCATTTCAAAGGGGTTGCCAATGAAAACAAATTTTAATATTTTTGTAGTTTCCACATTGGAATTAAAGTCCTTGACTAGAAAAATCGCATGTCAAAATTTCTAGGACTCTTACATACCAAAGCTGTCATTTTCACCCTGCATTTTAGAGTCTCGGAACAGTCACACAAGGTTTTAGTTCTAGACACTACAGAAAAAGTCCTTGGTGTTCGGCTATAGGTTTTCATCAGCATATAGTCTTGATGATTACTTTAGGCAGGAGCAGCAAACTCAAGAATGAGCCAAACGGGCTATTCCTGTGTTATTCCTTCTCATGTCCTGAGTCTCTCTCTCTCTCTCTCACGATGGCGCCAAGGCCGCTGCCTTGGGACACCTGAGTGTGGAAGGCGAGCCCGCCCTCAAGCAGGGCCATCCAAGTCAGTCACGGGCACAGGCTGCAGCTGAAGCTGCCAAGCATTGGTGTGAGGCTGGCAAGTCAAGAGAAAGCCATTGTGGCCAATTGTGCTGAAGCCTTTTGCCAAAGCAAAGGCAGCTGTGCCCACAGCCTCCCCCTGTTTGGCAGCCGGCTGCTGCGGACGCCTCAGTGCACAGGTGCCGACGTTGGGGCTGCTGCTGTTCCTGTGCACACTCTGCTGCTGTTTCTGTGCACACTCTGCTGCTGTTCCTGTGCACACTCTGCTGCTGTTCCTGTGCAAACTCTGCTGCTGTTTCTGTGCACACTCTGCTGCTGTTCCTGTGCACACTCTGCTGCTGTTCCTGTGCACACTCTGCTGCTGTTCCTGTGCACACTCTGCTGCTGTTCCTGTGCACACTCTGCTGCTGTTTCTGTGGGCTCCAGAGCCGCTTGGGCAGCAGTGACTGGGCAGCCCTGCTGGAGGAGACATCACTGCCCTCCCCATGGTGGCAGCAGCTCAGTGGGCCCCGAGCTCTGTGCCAGGGGGGCCTCGGTCACAGCAGCATGGCCTGGGCAGCCGCGAGGGCCCGGCCTGGTCACCAGCCCTGCCTCTGCCCACTGCCCCTTATCGCAGGCACCCAGTGGCCGTGGCCTGGCAGCACCCCCCTGCCCTCCATGTCCCCAGCCAGCCCAGCCTGGGCACACCTCAGGCTGTCCCCACCCTCCTGGAGGGGTGCTGTCCCAGCCTGGAGGGCTTCTGCTGCAGGCCTGGGAGACATTTTGGGGAAGCGCCAGATCAGACGGGTGTCAGGAACCAGGCGGCTGCCCTGGGGCTGCTTATGGCCTCTGACACCCAGTTCCTCAGGTCTTCCCACCAGCCCGGCCCCTCAGGGGCCTCCTGTCCCCTTGGAGCCTCCTGACACCCACTCCCTCACACGTCCCCCTTGTGCCTTCCCACTGCCTTGTCCCGTCAGGGCCTCCACAGCCCCTCATCCCCTCATGGCCTCCCAGCACCCTGTTCCCTCAGGGTCTCCCCTGGCGTGGCCCGGCAGCAGCGCCACAGCCCCACAGGAGCTCCAGAGGAGCTGCATCAAGAGGCACCTGGGAGCCCTCAGCAACCCAGCCAGCACCACACGGGCACGAGGACACAGATGGCACTTCCTGGCTGGGACAGGGGTTGTGCCTTCAGCAGAACCACCAAAGGCCAAGGGGTTTCTGGCCGTTTTCCCTGCACCACTGCACACCCTGGCAGGTTGTTGAGCACAAGGACCCTTTTCCCTCTCTTCCCCGGTATCCTGCTAACCTTGGGCAGCAAAAGAAAGCTCCTGGGATTCTGTGTATTTAGAACATATGCTATATTTACATACTAAACAAAAACAAAAATAAGGAAAGAACAATTTTGAAGACAAATAAAATCCTGGCTGGCTCAGGTGGCCCCAGCAGACAGAGCCTCCCAGATCAGCTCTCAGCAGAGCTCCAGCAGCGCATCCAGTCAAGGCCTGAGAGATGAGACCGTGTCCTGTATGCCATGTGCAGCTGATCTTGCAGGTTTCCAAAGATGGAATATTGAGTTCTCTCTACTGCCTGAAGGATACAAAATTTTTGAATTGCCAGGCTTCTGATGGCAGGGCTGATGTTGCCTGCCATGTCTTCAAGGGCTGGAAGAGAGGAACAGAGCTGTTAGAGTTCAGAAACACACATAATCACGGAATGATTATATGAAGGTGCTTTATTGAAGAGCTCTGGGTGTCACGGGTACACAGACCCAAATCTGACCCAATTTGGTTTTGAGTTGAACATGTTTTATACTCTATCCTTATACAACTTACATATTAATTATTAAACTTCCATTGTTCTATTGTATGCATTGTTTTTACCCAAGCATGGATTTCTCATGATCCCCCCTAGCCCCCTAACATTGTTCCCCATGTTCTTTAAACAATAATTATATCTAATCACATCTAACAATTGTATCATTTATCATCTACTGACTACACAGGTGCAGTTTGACATGATCTTTAGCAAGCAAAAGGCCTAACATATCTCAGGGCCTACTTTTTCCAGGGCTTTCCAAACCTAACTTTCTTTCTAAGTCCCCAAATTTTCTAAGATTTTAAGACCTTTTCTATCACCCTCACTTCTTTTGTGGTCCTTAGGGTGTCCTTGTGTGAGTGCACTGGTAACAATGTTTTGTGAAAAAGAGCCTCGGGCGGTGGCTTTGTCAGTGGAGTGACCAGGCTGGATGCAGGAAGCTCCAGGCTGGAGCACATGATGGCATTAGCTAGAAACCTGGACAAGTACTGGGCCTGAAGCATGGGAGACCAAGGAGCTTGTGGGGGTGTTGAAATATTGCAGAGAATTTATACAAACTCCTCTCTGAGACCCTCTAAAGAGTGGCTGACTCCTGCTGGTTGGATGGCTGGTTGCCTATTAGTTGCATACAAAGATGCTGTTCAAGAGAATGCAGAGCTTGACAAAGAGGTGAAGAAGATGAAAAAATGGAGGAGCTACAAGCTGGTATGTTGTAACTTGACAAGTTACAATGTCAAGCATTTGTAAGTGCTGTAGAACAGGTGGAGCAACTCAGGTCCCTATACCAATGATGCTGCTTGGCCACCTGTGGCCAAAGGATGGACTACTTTAGGACAAGCATGCAATCTGCTTAAAGGAAAAGGAATGAAAATTAGTGTCCTGATGGAGTCTCTCGAGCTTTATATGGGCCAGTCCTTAAACCCCAGGATAGGGAACATTATCCTAGAGGGATGCCCAAAGGGATGGAAAGCCTACGGTCATGGAACAGCGTCCCTGCATCTGTGGGCTACCAGAATGTGGCAACCACTGTCTCACCTTGGGAAGTGCCCTTATGCCCCACTGGAGTTGCAGGTTTTAGGCACCTTGAATGCAGACAACTTCATTAACTTCTATTTTATCAGCACAAGGCATAACCCTAGAGCTTGGTGGGGCAATGCCACAATACTGTGCGTGCGGATTTAGCACAGCCTGATTTTTGGTAGCGGGGCAGGGCCACAGAAGCAGCTTGTGTGAGAAGACAGGAGAGAGAGGGCCCTTGCTTCCAAACTGAAGCAGCCTATCTTTAGAGGACTGCACCTCTCTCTCACTTTGAGACAAGTTAGGAGGAAATGTCCTGAAAGGGGCGTCTCCTCTAAAGAAAGGTAGGTTTCGGCACTCTCTCCCCTCTTGGGGGTACAGAAAATGTGCCCATATCTGTCGTGCCTGCCTCTGACACCCGAGAGAGCACTGACTTTCACACAACACCATGGAGATAACTTTGAAAGTTAAGTAGAGAAACTGGGAATATGAGTGTGTGAGTTAGTTAGAGTTTTCTTAAGTCACTGGGTAAGAAAGTTAGAGTTTAAGGTTTAAGCTATTTTAGAAAAGAAGAGACAAGATGGAGGACTTAGGGCGTTATTCCTTTCTCCTTCTTCTTCCTTCATCTTCTTCTTTTAAGGGTTTTTGGGTAATAATGAGTGATTGGATAGAAAAAGTCGCAGTGCAGCACACAGGTGTCAGGTCATTGGGTCACTAAGAAAAAGAACTTACTTGGCATTTGATTATTGGACAAATAGACATAGAAAAAACCTTGAAGAGCTTCTTCGTTCTCCATTTTGCACCTCTCTATCTTAGTGTATGTAGCTCCTTATAGTCTCTATATATGTAATATAGATAAGGAAAGAATAAACAACCAAGTGTGACCATGAGAAAACAGCCTCTCTCTCGTCAATCTCAGTCCTGGGGAAAAGAACCCAACCACCAGTGTCACCTCGACACCTACAGGTCAAGGCCAACGGTGTTCCCTCAGGATACAGCAGTCATGTGTAAGGTACAGAACAGGCCACTCCTTACAAGTCCCTTGTTATGGTTTTAAAGCAGCAATTGAAAAATCACTAGAAAACTTACTTATTTCTTACTGTGAGATATGGGTTAGAACAAGAGTAAAACAGGATTAAAACTTAAAAGGAATAAAGAAAGTTTTTAAACAAAACTACAAGAATAAGGAAACCAGAATAAAACTTCCAGAAAACCTTTTTTTCCCCCACTACCCAACTATTCTCTTGTTCACATGACAACATAGAGACAAAAATCTTTGGTGTGTACAAGTGTCTCAATTCTTGCTATCATCTTTTCATTAGTCTTTGTAGAGAAACAAGTCTTCTTCTGCACATCTATGGAGTTTTTCACAAGAAAACTACTTCTGTTATAGCTTTCTATTTCTCTGATGCCAGCTGCCCAGAAATCCAGTCATCAGTTGTCTCTTCCCATTTCACATCACTCTGAAGTGTATTATGGGTCGTGAGTCTAGGGATGTCATTTTTAAGGATGAGTTATTCAAAGGCAAAAGTTCTCTTCATCTGTCTCTGTGAGCTTCTCTGGAAACAGAAGTTTTCTCTTTGCCTCTACAAAGCTACAAATCTTCAACTATTACTTCTTCCCCTCTGTTCCAGCACCTCACTGTATCACAGTCACTTTACTTTTTGCTTAAAATCCACACTTTGAACTACTCTATTCCTCTCAATATACTCTGTCATGAGTTAAAGGAGTTTTTTTTCAGAACACTATTGTCCATCTCCATAGCTTTAAGAGAAAAATATTTCAGCTTATTAAAGCACCTCCTTATTCTCTACCTTTTCTGAAGCTTAATTCTTTTCTTTACTGTCTCTGATATTTTATAAAGTCTCTTTACATGTTGATTACTCACTCTTTTACTCTCTGGAAAAAAAGGATTAATCTGCAAGTCTCATCTGGGTAATGAAAAGGTTAAAATCTCACCCAGGCTTTGTAGATGGTTCTGTGATCTCTGCCGGAGCAGCGGCTGGAGCTGTCTGCGTTGGAAGATTCTTCATGGCTGCTCTGGAGAGTGTGGTCACTGTCTCAGCCCACCGCAGATCAAGAGCTTTTGTCTTTCTTTACTCGACAGTCTCTGGTGAATTCAGTCACGGCAAAAAAAACTGCAGCTGAGCCAGGGACCAGCCTGGCCCGGCCGGAGCCCGGGGAGAAGCCCCGCAGGCCCCATCTCCCGACCGGGAGCCGCGGCAGGCCCAGCCCAGCCCCTGCCCGGGCCGCATGGAAGCCAGCTAAAGCTCAGTTTCCTTTCACAGCCAGGAAACAAAGAGACAAAGAAATTCCCAGGCTTAGGTCTTAAGGTGGTGTTCACAGGTTGATCTCACTTTTCAATGGTCAAAACTGCTGACAATTCTTAGAAATGGCCAGTTGTTGGCCGGGAGAAAAACTCCCATCAGCCTCCAGCAGTTTTAACTTCCTTAGGTGTTTCTCTTTGTTTTCTTAAATGCCAATCTATCACATCCCTGCTCACCAGCAGGAATGAAGGCAGTGTACGGTGGCAGCAGAGCAAGCACACCTGCAAAGAATCACCTGGCAAACATCCACCTCAAGCAGGCCAGAACTCCTGTACAAAGTCCCTTGGCGCCTTCAGGGTCTCGGTCTCTGTTGTTGTGACGGTCGTGAGGCAAATGAGGGAAACTGCAGACCATCTCTTACAATGTGCCAGCACTGGAGGCCTTGGGTTCCAAGGAAGCAACCATAAATCCCCTTTTCCAGGAGATCCCAGCCCTCTGAATCACAACTAGCATAGGGATCGGTAGAATGGTCGGAATGCCAAAGACTGGATTGCTGAGGAAAAAACCCCAGACTTTAATAAATGCAATTGCCTGATGGAAAACAATTCAGGAATTCAGTTCCTGGAGTTGGAAAAGCAAGGAAATGGTTTTCTTGGAGATGCCATAGGCAGTCCTGGACTGGGGAATTCCCTAATCCATCCATCCCTGACTGAGGAATGGAAGTTCCTGGGATGAGCCAGGATTAACAGATCCCCTCCCTCAGGTGTGTGGTCCAGGATTTTCCCATTTTTTCCCAGCCCATGTGAGCCACGTGCAGCATTCCAAAGGGATGAAGCCATTAAGTGGGAAATCCATGATTTTCCCATTTTTCCCCTGTTTTTTCCCAGCCCAGGTGAGCCATGTGCAGTATTCCAAAGTGATGGGGGTGTTAAGTGGGAAATCCATGATTTTTTCCATTTCTCCCCGGTTTTTCCCAGCCCAGGTGAACCACGTGCAGCATTCCAAATGGATTGGTTAAAACCGATTAGGTTTTTTATTCCCCATGGGAATAATCCTGGCCTCAAAAACACTCCCAGAAAGGGAAAATCCCAATTTTAGCAGCTTTTTCCACCTCCACATTGCAGGATTCCCTGGACCTGCTGGACAGTGGATGCTCATCCCAAATATTCTGCCCATTTCTCTAGAAACACTCCAATGGCAGTGCTGATGCAAGTTGTGCTGATTCAGTGCTCTGAGGTTTTTTGGCATTTTTTCCTTGTGATTTCAGGGGGCTGGGAGAGGGGGAGCAAGGCTGGACACAATCTGGATTCAGAAAAATACCAGATAGTGCCAGGAATGAGGAAATCACAGTTGAAGCAAGCACAAAGGAACTAGAAATAAAATAATTTTTAAGAAGGAAAAGGAAGGGGAAGAAAAGGATAAAAAAGGATTCCAAACAAATCCACTTGAAAAGAATAACTTGGAGGTAGGATAGGAGAAATTCCAACACAACAGGTCACCAAGGCCTTGGAGGTCTCATATGTTTGGTTTTATTTGGGGTTTTTTTGGATTTTAAATTTTTAATTTTTTTTCTTTTCCAAGAAAATCCCATTTCTTTTTGATGGGACTGGAAGTTACCTCCTGTTTGTGTTTTGTTCTGGTTTTGGCCATCCTCATTGTTGTTAGAAACTTCTGTAAAATGGTGAAAATGATGATGAACTGTGACCTTTTTTCATTGTCTTTACTTGTGATGCAATTGCAGTGAAAAAAAGAGGAAAAACACCAATAAAAAAATGGGAAAAAATATTTAAAAAATCAGAATTTTACCACCTACCAGAGCCTGGCTATTTGTTATAAACCGTCATTTGTCTGGTGCTCTTTTTGCTATCAGATATAATTATAGGGCATTCTGAAAAGGTTAAAAACAAAAGAGAAAGAAGGTAAATTAAAATCTAAAATTTTGGCTTCATTTTCACAGAATATACCACAAAAAAAAAAAAAAAAAAAAAAAAAAAAAAGAAAAAATTCCCACAAAAAGATAAATAAAAGAAAAAGAATAGTCATAATAATAATTATAATTAGTAATAATCATTGTAATAACATTAATTAAAAATTGTCAGTATTCTAAATATTTCTTCTTTGTAGTTTTCTAGGGACTAAATTTTGGTACTTTATTTTACTATTTAAAATATATAAGCTCCATGTCACCAGGTCCCACAGTCTGCCCTCGAGGGCATCTGCAGATGAGGAGCCTCGGCAAGGCCACAGGTCACCAAGTGCTGTGGTCTGGCCTCGAGGTCACCTGCAGCAATGACGGCTCAGAGAAGCTCCGGGTCAGACACAAACGAGTGCGCTGTGCGGGGGCTCCTCACAGCACCGCTCTGGCGCGTCCTGTCCCGTCGCGTGCACCGAGCACTGTGGCGTGGACCTGTCGCTGTGGCCAGCTCCTGTGTCACCATGTTACAAAATCAATATTATGGAAATACCCAGGGTTCTTATCTGGTGGCCCACACTGACATAAATAGTCTGTTATGACCCATAGAAGCTAGAAACGTGAAGCATTCAAGGACAAAATTACTGAGTGGCAGAAAATTTAGGGCCAGGAAGGATAAGGAGTGGGTTGGGATGCCCATGGGGAGAAAAATGGATCTGTTTCTCTAAGGCTGGACATTGGGATATCTGAGAAGAAGGTGGAGTGCAAGATCTGGTAAAACAAGAAATCATACGGGATACCACCAAAAAGCTGGCAAGCCCACCAGTATCCACTTGTGGGAGTTGGATTGACAGGGATTGACAATGAGTTGGCCTTGGCTGTTTGTGAAGTGGCCATTAATCTAAGGCTGAGAGAAACATTGGGTTAGATCATGGGGAGGAGCATGGGATGATGGGAAGGATTATGTTCATGTTATGTAAATGCGCTAAGACACTTAAGGTAATGTACTTGGTTCTTGTTGGTGTTTGGTTATTATTGTTTTACATATAAGGTTATGTTCTGAGCTCCTGTTGATGATTGTTTATCAGTGTTGTATATATTGTTAAGTAAGTTGTTACGTTTTCCCAATTTTGGGGTCTTTTGAGGTTGCCCTGTACTGCTGTTCGGATTATGTTCTTTTGTTTGCGCCCTAATCAAAGTTGTTTTCAGGTTTCTCAATCAAACCCATCCCTATTCGTTTATTTCATTTCTTCCACCCTGGCTGATCTGAGGATTGTCGTGACACTGGCGATATCCAGCCAAGTACAGAAAGCAGAAATGTACACAAAGATACAAAAAGCACTGGGGAGTGAAACTGAGCTACCCAAATGGGAATGGAACCTATTTGTGGACCTAGGGGAAAGAATAAGCCAGGAATTCAATCTCATTAACTGTTGGCTATGTGGAGGACCACTGATGACCGAGGAGTGGCCGTGGAAGGGAGTAACTTCAGTTCTGTGGAGTTATCGAAGTGGAATCAAACTGAGGGACAAAGGACTGATCGACCTGAGGGGTGGGTACTAAGCTCGGAGACTACTGGGGAGGAGAGTATTTGGAGAACTGGGAGGGCCTTCTCTAAGAAAGTAGGAAAGACCCCCTGTAACAGCTGCAAGGTAACTAACGGAACAAACATCTGGTGGGTCATTGCAATGATGTGTCAGAGGCAGGACAGCGACAAGCACACACGAAAGTCATGCAGCAACAGCTAACTTTACTGAGACCTCTTCTCCTTATATGGATCAGAAGGCACGTGTGGTTAATCCTCATTGATCCAGCTCGTTGCCACACGGCCAACCAGCCCATAGCAGGCAGAATAATCCCCAGCGGCCTGGGCCTGCTCTCCAATGGCCCTGACTGGCTGAGTTACATGAGGATGGTAATTATGGAATCAACCACATTTCACTTATCAAGTTGGGATTATTTATAACTGTGAGGCCTCCAGGCCAGCTGTAGGCCAACACAGCAAATCCCCTCAGCTCCTCAGCAGCTGTGGAGAATGAGCAATAACTCACAGTGTCAGTATGATAGGGAGGAAGCTCTCTTCCTATGCAATGGGAGTTCCTCCCCCGAAAAGATCAACCCATATGAAGACATTCCCAGAATAGCTCCATATTGGTCACTTATTATAACTTTTTTCAATTCTGTTTCTTTTTTCTCTCGATTCTGCTGTGCTTCTTCTGCACTTCTCTTCACTCCTGGATTTCTCAGCTCCTCTGAGCTGAGCTCCTTGGGGATACTCCCTCACAGGGAGTCCCTCTTATCTCAGTCCTCCAGGTCTGAAGAAAACTCCAGAGCTCATTAGGATCTTGTTTCTCGTGTTTATTAGGATGTTGTCACAAAACTTGGCAGGTCTCTCCAGACTCTCTGCACAAGTTCAATTCACCACAAGCTGGCTCATTTTGTTCTGATGGTACAAAATGGCCTTGTGGCTCACTTTGGACTTTGAAGGCACAAAATGGCCCTGAACTACACAGTTCTTTTATCTTTATACTCATCCAATGAACAATAGACACGGATATTATTTTCCTTAATGACCCAATGACCCATCATCTGTGTGCTGCACTGTGGCATTTTCTATCCAATCACTTACTATTACCCAAAAACCTCTAGAGGAAGAACATGAAGAAGAAAGAAGAAGGAAAAGAAACGACATTCTAAATCCTCCATCTTGTTTTCTGCTTTCTAAACTAGCTTTAACTCTAAACTTTAACTTTTTCACTAGTGACTTAAGAAAACTCTCTAATCTACACACTCACACTTTTAGCTTTTCTATCTAACTTGAACAGTTGTTTTCATGTATCACTATGAAAACATGCCCATAAATTTCATGTTATATGAAATTCAGTGTTCTTCTGGATCTCAGAGCTAAGCATCAGAAACAAGGGCACACACTCTGTGCTTTAGACTCCAACAGGATATAGGGAACACCTCCAAGATGCGGGTGGTCCTGAATGCTCTGTTCTGGATTTGCAGAAGGAGAGCATAGATGAATTTACCCTCAGAATGGAGAGGAAGCTAATAGCTACCCTGGAGCTAATCCAACCGGGTTTTTTCTATTACCTTTGAAAAAGGAGATAAAAGTAGGAGTACCCATGTATGAAGACCTCAAAAGGTCTTGAAGGGACCAGACTGGAGGTACCCAAAGGTGGGGAAAGGATGAGTGACCCCCAAAAAGGATCCTAGAGACTTCTGGACCTGCCACCCTGGCTCCAGACGGCAGTTGGGTTTACCAAACTCCTATATACATGCTTAATAGGATAATCTGATTACAGCCAACAGTTGCGATAATAACTATTAGAATCACCATAGATTATAGCTACTGCTTGAACTTAACTTTAAAACCTTAATACTTTCCACTACCTAGCTTAATGTCTTTTCTATTTAAACTACAATCTGTATTTGCTTTGTAGATATGGCTACCAAATGCATGTTCTGTACCACACTGGTTATTAATCTGAGAAAACAAGGTATTAGACAAGGGAGAAATAGGAGTCCTGCCAAAGAACATATTATAAATCCTACCATTTTCCACCAAGCCCTTCTGAATAACTTATTCCATCCATCACTGTTCAAGATGGGTTCCCACTTTGGTATGGGTACAAGTGCAATCTTTCTGATTTCCCTTGCCAAGTCCATCACTGCCTCTCCATGTCTGTCTATTTGTAAACAACAATCTGATGGACTGAATTTTTCCACACACACCTCCCTCTTCAGTTAAAAGATATTCTAAGTCCAATCTGTTTTGATAAATGGCTGCCCTTGTTTACCTTTGTTGTTCTGTTATTAGCTCTAAGGTTGAGGCAGTTCTGTTAGCTATTGTCTCAAATGCCACCTGACAGTATGTCTGTACAAATGCATTGTCCTGGGAAACTCAGAAACTGATGGTGTTCTGGTGCTACTGCCAATCCTTTCCATGAAAAATATTCATTCCAGGAAGAAGCAACATCATCTGACAGATGAGCTGTCAGCAGTAGTTCCAGGAGCTTCTGCCAACAGCCCCCGCAGGAAGGGAGCCCAGCCCCCAATGCATGTGGGCTTTGGCTGCCCTCTGGCACAGAAGCCCCCCAAGGGCACAGGTCTATGGGGCAGGAGATGGGCACCAGCACTGCCAGGGCTCGGCTGGGGTGGCACGTCTGCCTCTGCCACACCTGCTGATTTCAGTGCTGGCCGGGCCCCAGGGCTCAGAGCAGCATTTGTGCCCTGGCCCACACGTTCCTTGTCTGTGTCACACCCTGTGCAGGTTTAGGATGGCCACCAGCCGGGCCGTGTCCCAAGGAGGCCGTGCCAGCTTCTGTGCAAGGCCCCGTGCCCTTCCTGCTGCGGCTGCCTCGGCAGCCCTGGGGGCTCCTTCTGCTGCCCTGAGCCTGCAGAGCAGGGCAGCGTTTGCTGATGGTTTGAGGCGTTCCTAAAGATCCTCTTGGGCTGTCTTAGACTCTTTGGGCAAGGGATTCCTTCCAACCTGGGTCACTCTAGGGGGGATGGGGGAGGACCAGGGCAAGTAGTGAGCGTGGCCCTGTCCCATCCCATCCCATCCCATCCCATCCCATCCCATCCCATCCCATCCCATCCCATCCCATCCCATCCCATCCCATCCTGTCCCACGTGGTTCAAGGTTAAATTTATGGTCCACTTTGGACTTGAAGTCCAAGGTTGGCTTAGGTGGACAAAGGTTGGATTTGAAAGTCCAAAGTTGGATTTGAAGGTTGAGGTTTGGTTTTGATGGGGAACCCTGAGAAATCATGGAATAATTGCTTTCCATGGGTATTTTAAACTCCTCCAGCTCCCCTCCCAAAATTTCCATGGAATAACAGCATTGTTGTCATCAAGAATTTTGAATGTTCCAGTTTCATTCCCAGATTCTCATGGAACGGCATTCTGTGCACTGAGGATTTGGAATCCTCCAGCTCCCATCCCAGATTTCCACCAAAACCATGGAATTACAGTAATCCAGGCATCAGGAATTTGGAATCCTTCAGCTCCCCTCCTATAATTCCCATCAAATAATGTCATTCTGGATGTCATGAATTTTGAAGCCTCCAGCTGTCCTCCCCAGTTCTCATATTTCCATGTAATAAGAGAATTCTGTTCATTGAGAATTTAGAATCCTCCAGCTCCCCTCCAAGATTGCCCCCAAACCTATGGAATTATAGAATTCCAAGCAGTGGGAATTCAAAAGCCTCTGATTACCCTCACAAATCCCCACAAAAACCATGGAATTACTGTAATCCAGGCATCAGGAATTTGGAATCCTTCAGCTCCCCTCCCAAATTCCCACAAAAGCATAGAATTACAGAGTTGCAAGCGTTGGAAATTGTCTCCCCCATATGTCCTCCCTAATTCCCATCAAATTCCCAAGGCATAACAGCATTCCAGGCACCAGGAATTTTGAATCCTCCAGTTCCCCATCCAAATTCCTATGAATAATGGCATTCTGGGTGCTAGGAGTTTCAAATGCCCTAGCTCCCCTCTCAAATGCCCATGGAATAACGGCATTCCAGCTGTCAGGAATTTTGAATGCTCCAGCTCCCCTCCCAAAATTCCCATGGAATAACAGCATTCCGGGTGTAAAGAATTTGGAATCCTCCATGTCCCCATCCAAATTCCCATGAATAATGGCATTCCTGGCATCAGGAATTTCAAATCCTCTACCTCCCCTCCCAAATTGCCATGGAATAACAGCATTCCAGCTATTGGGAATTTAGAATCCTCCATATCAGCTCCCAAATTCCCATCAAATTCCCATGGAATAATGGCATTCCAAACTTCAGGAATTTGGAATTCCCAAGCTGTCCTCCCCATCTGCCATGGAATAACAGCATTCCAAGTGTCAGAAATTCTGAATCCTCCAGTTCTGCTCCCAAATTCCCATGGATTAATGGCATTCCAGGCATCAGGAATTTCCAATCCTCTAGCTGCCCTCCCAAATTTCCATGGAAGAATGGCATTCCAGGTATCAGGTATTTTTAATCCTCCAGCTCCCCTTTCCAAATTCCCACCAAGTTTCCATGGGATAACGGCATTCCATGCATTGAGAATTCAGAATCCTCCAGCTCTATTGAGAAACCGCCAGACTATTCAGCCGAGTCTTCACAGAAGTATGGCGAGCGTCGTTTATTTCTGTCTCTAGCACACTTTCATAGGGTCCCACAGGGTCCGCGGGCTTAGCAAGCTACTACTGGTTAATACATATGGTTTACATTCTTTCCCCAATACACAAGGCTATTGTTTTTCTTTCATTCTTGCTGCTTCAGGAGAGTTTCAAGGACACTATCTTTAATATCATCGCTTATACCAAAGGCTGGCTTGTGCAGACAGGCTTTTACTAAAATGCCATGCTTTTACTCTCTTAAAATGTTTTACTACAATTCCCCATTTCTCTTTTTGCACAAGCCAGACTTTAGACACGATTCTATTTACACTTTTACAGAGACAAGATAACATACAACTTAAAACTACTATCCTTATTAATACTATAAGTAAAATCTGTCCTCCCTTCAACACAAGAGACTTAAATCATCCAGCAATGCCCCAGCTGGCAAACCAACTTCCAATGGGGTCACTGTCTTCTTTCAGGGCATGCAACCCATTCTGTAGCTGCTTTAGTTGTTTGTGGATTGAAACTGAATGATCAGTAAGGTTCAAACAGCACATGCCTTCAAACTCCTCACAATTATGTCTTTGTGCTAAGAGCAAGAAATTAATTGCAGTTTGATTTTGCAATACAGTGTGGCGTACACCACCCACATCAGCTGAAAGTTCACTTAACACTGTTGATGTTAAGTTCAGTTCTTTCCTGATCTAACAAGCTAGCTCTTTTAGAGTTGACAAGCTTTTAGCAGCAGCTGCTCTTGGAGCAAAAGGGAGGCTAGCTATATTATACCATGACCCCAAAAATCTGGGTCTCTAACCTCATCACATTGTCATTCATATAGGTTTCACTTTGACCATTTGATGTTTTTTATTTTACCAGCTATATTGAGCAATGAGTGTAAGTTTGGATGGAACAAAGTAAGTTTCCCAAGGTAACAGGGTCCTCTATGTGGGCTAGCAGGAATTCCATTCCATGCTCTATCTCCACAAATTAAGAATATTGAACTAGGTAATCGCTTTGGTGATCGTCCTGTGAGACTGCATCGTGAATAAAAAGCTTTACTTTTGGTGTTAGTAATGAGATCAACTACAGGGTTAACTGGAGCTCAGTGTTGCGCCACTTTATTGGAGTGGCTTTTTGTTAGGGGTTCAATCATCCATCCACCTGAGGTATTGGTGGAGTTTAACAAATCCAATTCTTCTGGGGGGCCCTATGGTAACCTTGAGAATTTCAATCATTTTTTCTTGCCAACAGGCTTCATGTTGTCTTGACGTGAAGCCAACAGTGCGATGGCACTCTCATAACACTGCTAATGGATTCAGTTGAGTCTCATTACTAACTAAACCTTTAAATGCTTGAGGATCCCATTCAGGGACACCTTTGAGACAGGTGCAAAAAGGATCTCCAGGTGTGGCTAGGCTTAGACACATTGATTTTTGGCCAGTCAAATGTACCAGAGTGACCCATGTGTTCTGTCGCTTTTGGATGTTAGTTAGCAGACAGTTGGAACTCTACACAGTACAATTACCGTAAGCAGTTTGTTCCATGCAAATGACACCATGCTTTCAGAATTACAGCTTAGGTTTTAAGGTTAAATGAACTTTCAAATATGCTCACTTTAACTCTTGAAGGGGGAATACTTATACTTTATACTAATATCTTTTCTAAACTTATCAATAACTTACAAATAACAATTATCACACAAGCTAAACTCTTTATCCTAAACTATTATCTAACTACTTTTAACACACGTGCTCTAGTATTTATGCAATATAAGCGTGAAAGCAATTTGCTTAAAAGGTAAAATACAGTTACAATTTGCTTTTATATACATCTAGATGGAGTCTCTATACTCTTCTAGATCTTCTGTAAAACTCTTCTCACAAACAATGATTTAACGCGATTCAGTCTTGGAACATCCGCTGCTCTTGTGACGTCAGCTGGCAGCTGATCAGTGACTGACTGAAGGCATCGATGTTTGGATTGTTCTTCACATCCTTCTAAATCTTGAAACAGAGAACAACTGAAGAAAAATGGTACAGACACAACATCATGATAAAAACATAAAATTTCTGTTGGCAAACTGTCTGTGTACTTTTCAGACACAACTGTGTCCTGGCAGCTCCACTTCTGATCTTGTTTGGAGTACCAAGGTTGTGTGGTGACGTCTCTGTTCACTGGATCTCGTGTGTTCAGAGGCAGACAGCCTGGTCAGATGAACAGGTGACCTTTTTGAACTTGTTAACAAAACACAGACATTTCTCTCCTTGAAGTTAATAAATTACACTAATTAAAGGCTTTTAGGGCATCAATTTCCCCCATTTTCCTTAAAAAAATAAAAATGAGATGCATTTCTGTTCAACATTAACACAAAACCTTATGCACAATTAGTAAGAACTTATACCAGTTAAAAATCAATTAAATCTTAAACATTATTAATAACATATGTAATATAAAACTGCTATTAATTACTAAAACACTGCACTAGCATCCCATAGTTAGCAAACAAACAGAAACAAAAAAAAAATCAGTGAAGGATTGGAAAATCATCTCCGGAAATGATTCTCCAAGCCCACTTCAAAATTGATCCAGCTGTCATATCAATAGGGTCAAATTGTTGAGTCAACAAGTGACTCAAATACTCTTTTGGTACAGAAAATATCTGGATCTGTTGGCAAACATTCTGTCCAGGTAAAGTCAAGGCTTGGCCAGGGTCTTAGGCTTTAAACTGGAAAGATGCCTCTTAACTCATTTCTAAAACAAGGTTCTCAATAGTAGCAGCTATGAGATGCTTACAGCACAGCAAAATGTTAAAATGCATTTGTACAAAGCAAATGATCAGGAGCCTTGGGTACCAGACCAATTAAACCATGCAGCAGTTGGTTTAACCTGAAGCCTCTCCTGTGGCAGCTGATCCTCAGCAATGGCACATCTTAAAATTCTGGAAACACTGAAAAATAAGAAAGCTATGAAAAACAAAAACTGCCGAGATTGCAACAAACAATAGAACTCCTGATGAAGTCAAGGGTGTCACAGACTGCATTCACTTCTATCCACAAGCAGGTGTTCACCAGTGTTCCATCACAGCTGTCTCAGCTGTGGCCGTCCTCCTCTCTCTAGGAAAACAACTATACTTTGCAGTTTAAACAAGTGTCTCCAACAAAACACAAAACAATTTCAATCAAACAATATCTAAACCCAACAATAATTATATATGACAAAAGGAAATAACAAAACTTAACCTTAAAAGAATATCTAAGTTATAAAACTTAACTTAAAAACATTCAAGCCTAAACATTATAAAACTTGACTATCCTTAATTCTATTAACACTTATTCTAGATTAAATGAAAACATAACTTAATCTTATTCTGTTACTACAAAAAAGCAACTAAAAGTTTAATATATACCTTTTAAACACAATATAACAATAACATGGATTCACTATAAAGATTATAAAAATGTAAGAAATACATCACAATTCTATGTCATCTAGCTTTGAGAATAACCCACAATAACTGCAAATGTTACTAAAAATACTTATTCATAACAGGAATTTGCCTAGTATATGTTTAAATTGGTTAGGATTTTAAAGTGTAGTTTTTCTAGAGAAAAACCACCACAACAACATGCGATTTGGCAAGTTGCCATCCAGCTTTTGTAGCACTTTTCAAGAACATCAAGTCCAATTTTTAAACTAAAATCCAAAATCCAAATTGCTATATATGCAGTTATATGTGTTTTATATAACAAAAGAACTCACATTGAAATTACCTTATTAAAATTGTGGAAAAAACAAGGAAATAGATAATACATGCTCTAACTTAACTTTGTCTTGTACAATAAAGTTCTCTTAACTAATTATTTTTTAAACCACAAATCTCTTCTGTAGATAACATTAATTGGAAGGTTTTCTTAAAAGCTGTAAATCACACCATATTTTAACCTTAAGTTCTAAAACCAATTATTGCAAGGCAACTTCTATTAATATTCACCTTAAACACTTTTTTTTTTTAACTTTCAAAGAACCACAATAATTTCTCTAGTAAAACACTAAAAACTGCAATTGCATAAACTCATAATTACTTAAAACACAACATTAACTCTACAATGGTATATAAAAACATTTTGAAAACCTAATAAATCATGACTTTTCAACAAACTGGGTACTATCCCCCTGCTTTTTCTTAGAGAGGGAGCGGGGGGGGGGGTGAGCTGCCCACTCTGCTGCCGCTGCAGCTCTGCTCTTATCTTTCTTCACATTCTCTACATACTCTAGCAGCGAGGAAAAATGGAGAAAAAGAAAAAAAACCTCACAAAGTTAACTTTAACAAATGCAGTTTTTTCTCTCAATCTCTCTTGTTCGCTGATAGAGGAAAAAAGGGCACGATTTTACAAAAGCAGGTGATGTTACATGAAATGTCTCTCACGGCCAGGTGCTAACAACGGCGATCATGGCAGCTTATCAGCATGGCCTTGGAACTTTTCTTGCGCTGCTTCTACCCCCAGGGTACCTTTGTTCTCTGCGCCCACCTCGCTCCCCCATGTCCCCCTGGTTCGGGTGGAAACCAGTCTAAATTTGGCTTCTTTTCTTCCAGGGTGGTAAAGATGGAACTTAAATAAGATTGTAATGCTAAAAGTGACTCCAAAAATGAAGCAAATAGTTCCGAATGTATCACATCCTGCCATAACTGAACAGATTCTGTTTGTTGTTTCAGCGTTCGCTGTGGAACATTTTTTTTTTTTTTTCTCATTATTTTCTTCTCTTTGACTCTCCCTCCCTCTCTCCATGGGCAGCATAGATAGGAGAGCTTGCCCAGCAGTGGGAGATAAAGGCATCTGCCGCTGTGACGCAGGTAGAATTATGGAGCTCACAGCCTCAGCATATCTCACTTTTCTGGTTTTTAAGGTATTAATTACAATCTGCCAAGTTGGACCGAGAGACACAGTGTCCTTGCTCTTTTCCGTAATTGCTGTTTCCCATATCAGAGCCCTTAAATCCGTCCATTCTTACGCTGCAAAGAGCAGTGCTGGCACTACTAAATGCCCGTGATAATTAGCCCATATAATGAGCACATCCAGGTCCTTTTCCCGGGCTGCTTCGCCGCGTTTAACGAGGATGCTAAGAAGCAGTTTATCTGCCGCCGCAAATTCCACATCCATGCTGATGGCAACCCGCAAGGGGGAAGGTTGCGACCCTTCTACCACGCCCTTGCCTGCCTGGGCCCCCCCCAGCAGCCTTACTTCCACGTCCAACCGCTCCGCGTCTCACCGCGCTCAGGCTGCCTATCTGGTGCCGATCCAAGCCCGCGACGTCTAACGCCCAGATCCACTCCGCTGACTCCAAAACCCCTCTGCCCGCAGGGGTGTCCTTGCTCGGAGCGCCAGATGTTGAAAGACCCCCGAGCTATTCACCAGTCTTCACAGAAGTAATTGTGAATGCCGTTTATTTCTATCTTTAGCACACCTTTTATAGGGTTCTACAGGGTCTGCGGGCAGAGCAAGCTACTATTGGCTAACACACACAGTTTACATTTTTTCTCCTACACACAAGGATATTGTTTTACTTTACTCTCTCTTCTGCATGAAGGTTTCAAGGACTTTAGCCTTTAATATCACGACTTATGTCAAAGGCTGGTTTGTGCATACAGGCCTTTACTAATATATAAAATATAGCAACACACCAGGGTTTCCAAATCCCAGCTGTCTGGGCCTCAGAAAACAAATTTATTAGCTGCTTCATTCCTTCACTCGATCCTGGGTCCAGGCTGGTATGTTTCCACATTGCATTGCGCAGTTGATCTAAAAATTCAGAAGGTGTTTGAGAAGGACCTTCTTTAATAGCATATAGAGATGATTAATTTATAGTTCCAGGAATTGCTCTTTCCAGTTCTTTTACTATTAATTCCTGATATCTTTGTAACTGTCTTAGTCCTCCTTGTTCATTGGGATTCCAGCCAGGATCTTGAAGGGGAAATACATCCTTAACATCCTCCTGTGTTGTCCTACAATCATCCTCAGCTAGGTCTTTAGCTATCTTTAATACCAAGAGTTTTTCTGTCTCTGTCAGGGCATCAAGCAGTAGCTGTAAATCTGACCAATCTGCTGAATGCTGCTTAACCACAAATCTCAGTTTCTTAGCAACGCCTACTAGATCACTCCGATAAATCTTAGCAATCTTTTCCCAAACCTCCAAATGTATTGTAGAAATGGACTCATGGACTAATTGACTAATCTTGTCGTTCCCTCAGGGGTCATTGCTTCTCTCAGAGGTGCTTGTATAACCTCTTTAACCTGCTTTTGGGTCCTGGATGCTACAGGGCTTGGTGGGGGAGACTTAGAAGTCTTGGTACTTGATGAGGAAGACCCAGGCTCCTCATCCTCACTGTCACCACTCAGCAATGGTGGTTCTGAGCCTGCTTCCTCTTCCACCTCCCCCCTCTCTCTAACATTCTAAGAGGTGGTCTTAGGAAGTTTGCTGGTTCCCATTCCAAAACCTCTCTTTGGTATACTTCATCAGGGTGAGTGCATCTTTGATTAATTGAGCATGTTCTACAACACCATTTAGGCTTTTCTCCTTGAGCTTTGTTACCTTTCTCCAGGGCCAATACCAAGGGATCAGATGGTGGTCTAATCCCACAATCCCTCTGCCACTCAGGGTGGCCACAGAGGGTAAAAAACATATCAGCATAAGTCACTTCCAGCCACTTGTGTTCATGCTGGAGGAAAAGCATTAACTGCAATAAGGTTTCCTAGTCCAGCGTACCATTTACTGGCCACCTCACACCCCCATCCAGTCTATATATGGCCACCACTGTGTACAGAATTTAACAAGCTCCCTCTTGCTCTCTGCACCAACATATCCCACTAGTTCTTTCCAATGTGTTAAAAGCCATTCCAAAGGACTACTCCTAGGAATTTCTTTACTCTCATTTGCTCCCATCCTGGAAGTTCTTTTTCTTGCAATGTTTCGTTATCCCAACTTCGGAGTTTCTCTTCGTAATGTTCAGGTACCAAATTATCTTGGGCACACTAAACCCTAAGAATGTCTATTGGTTTCTTTAAGGGCCCTGAAACACCATGCTCTAATAACTCAAATATCTCACTTCTGCCATGGGTTACTTTACCAGTTCCTAGCAAGATTTTTATCGCTATCTGGGTGGCTTTATTCTCTTTTGTGCTAGAAAGGAAACAGAGTCCCCACTTGGGGATCCTCCACCTAAACACCCGTTGGACAACTACAACTACAAGCAACCACAATCACTGTCAGCGTCCAGCCTGGGATTGGCGCTGGGTGAACTCTGAACCGGCCTCTGCCACACTGATTCCCCAAAGTTCACAACTTGTCTTTGGGAGAGCCGTGTTTTATACAGATTTTTCAGCTTGAGGCTATGCAGTTTCAGTTACTTTGTTTTTTTGTTTGTTTTTTTCCGGCTGTTAGATATTCATATTTCTGCTGCTGGACTGCTGATGAGTTTTCTGAGAAGGAGATGAAGTTTGGCTGGTTTTTTTGGGAAGCAGGCTTTGAGATGTAGAATCGTGATGAGTTATTTTTTTTTAGTCTGTGTAGTTTTTTTAGGGAAACCGACATTGAGATGCATGGTCCTGGAAAATCAGATCAAGTCGGTATCAAGCGTTAATCACCAAGTCCTTAGAGCACTTATCTTGCTTGAGTGCAACCACCTCTACTCGATGTTATCTTAATTGCTTAGTCATTTTCTTGCAAATTCCTGGTTTTCCAGCAGCTGGTTTTGCAAACTCAAGTTGTTTCAGTTTTTTACATAGAACCTGTTTTTATACTTGATTTTATATGTGTACAATAAAACGCAAATTATACTAACACATATTACAAGAACAACCAGCCCAACAGCGCACCGGCTGCTGCAAATCACCTCTGCTGAGCCTCTCTCAGCTTGTGACAAATCACTCTGCCGAGCCCCCCTCGGCCCTCGGCTGGCCACACAAATCCCCAGCAGCTAATACCGCTTCCTGCTACCTTTGTCACTCCACACTTAGAGTCAATTAATTCCTGTGACCCAAAATCAACCTTTACAGCTCTCTCCAGGACCTTTCTTGTCCCTAAACCTGGGACCAAAACCACAAACTGCAACCTACCAGGCCGCTTTTTAATCACAAATCAAACAAAATGGGAGCCTCCACGGCTCCCAAAACACAGCGAACCAGCAATTCTGTTGTTACCACCGTTTCAACTCAAGACACAAACTATTAACTCCCAGCTGCCGCTCCTGGCACTGCTTAAAACACAAACCACCAGCAGCTTACGCTGCTCCTCCTGCTCTCAACTTAAGAGCTCACACTCTTAAAACCAGTTTTTCTGTGGAAACATACAAATAAAACCACAGAGGCATTTGTAATTCGTACCAAATTTGCACGTAAAGACATCTCTTTTATTTATCAATTTTATCTATCTATCAACAGCCTTTTAACAGTGGATATGCCATACACCACCTCAAAGATAGCTGTTTCAATTTTTAAACATACCTTTTGTCCATAGTTATTGAGAGACCGCCAGCTCTTCACCAGTCTTCACGGAAGTAATTGTGAATGCCAATTTATTTCTATCTTCAGTACACTTTTATAGGGTTCTACAGGGTCTGCAGGCAGAGCAAGCAACTATTGGCTAACACACACGGTTTACATTTTTTCTCTTACACACCGGGATATTGTTTTGCTTTACTCTCTCTTCTGCATGAAGGTTTCAAGGACTTTAGCCCTTAATATCACGACTTATTTCAAAGGCTGGTTTGTGCATACAGGCCTTTACTAATATATCAAATATAGCAACACATAGTTCTGGCAGTTCCTGGTCTTTCTCCACGCTGTCAGTGAGGACACAAGAGCCTCCCTCTTCTCAGAAAATTCTGGGTGTGCCTGGACCCCTGCTTGCCCCTGGGCTAGAGAGAGCAGAGTCCTGCCACGGTCGCCAAAATGATTTACCAAAATATGGATATGATCTAGTATCAGTATCCAGCTGAGACGGACAAAGACTCTTTAACCGATTAAGGTTACAGAGTGTGTGTTTATTGGCAGTGCTGGGCCGATGGGCAGGGTCACCCCTTAATACACACGGCCCTGAGTTCAGGTGAATAGAGACTTTTATTTACTGAGATATTGAATACAAATACATATTCATAACCCAGTTACCACCCACTCCCTGCTTCCCATGCCAATTAAGAAAGAAACAATTGAGCATGGGCAGTTTGTTCCTTGAAATGAGTCAGTGGTCTTATTATGGGAAGTGGTCACAAAAGGAGGAAGGAATATATATCTCTTCCTCATTCTGAACTTCCTACCTTTTCAGTCCAAAGTGACAAATGGATCCCAGGCCAGGCTTGTAGTTTCGTGTTTCCAATTAGTTTCTGGTTTGTAATTGTCTTATGTTCTTGAAGTTCCTCACAAGATTCTTTGTTTCTCATTACAAGCCCAGCTGAACAAACACAAGGCTGACAGACAGTTATTGGGTAATGATTAGCTCCTAATTCTAGTAGGGCCTCTCTATATATTTTGTGAGGAAAAAGACACAACTTTGGGGGTTCAAATAAACTAGGGCGTTTATTAAGGGAAAAAAACAAAGGGGAGGAAGGGATAATGGGTGAGGGAGAAAAAAAGAAAAGAAATTTTAAAAAGTCCCTGGTTTGAGGATTGAGGAATCCTCTGGCCGAACCGGCATTTTGGTCCCAAAGCAAGAACTCAGCGGCACTGCAGTGAATGCAGCTAATCTGCACTCACATTTATATAAAAAAGTCTCTAAAAGAGATGCAGACCGAAGTCTGCAGTGTTGGGTCCTCAGCTGCAGCTAATCCACAGTTAAAGGGCACTTCTTCCAACTTCACAGCTCCTTTTATAATCTCTGTCCCCTCAGCTTGTTGCTGGCAGTCCCACCCCTATAGCTGTTGTTGATTGGTGCTGGTAACATCTTCTCCTCCAACAGTTTGCTGTCCTTGGGGTAACTGAGGTTTTGGAGGGAAAGTTCCTCATTAGTATTCACCGTTGCCGCGGTGTCAAGTTACAAGTCTTCTGGGGCAGCTTAAAAATTCTCTGTAAAATGCTGCTGGTGAGGGGATTTGCTTTGAAGACCTCGACAGTAACAAACTTAAAAGAGATTATTAAACTTACAAACAATGCATCAATAGCAACAAACAAATGAGTAAGGGACGACAAAAACAGGGATAATGCTTATGACATTTAAACATTCAATTGGACCCACAAAAAAAACCCGACCAGTACAATTCTACAATGAACAACTTCTAAACAACAACAACAAACACTTCCACATGCAAAAGCCAATGTAAGGTTTTATAGATGACATATTTTAATTTTATTTAGCAAGGATTAATTTTAATTAAGGCTTTAGCTTTTCTAATATCTTAAATTCCTCAAAGTTTATGTTTCAGCCTGAAAGAAGAACAAATTTCAGAGGACTGGGAACACCTATTGGAATGGCTGCAGGTAAAAAGATGGCACCCAGGTGCCAAAGATTTGTACAAAGAAGCTCTTGCCCGTGGCTGGCCTGTCACCAGGGAAATGTGTAAAACCTGCATATCAGCCTGTGAGCAGTGTCACAGATGACTAGAAAGGCATCCTTTAGAAGATGATCTACACACTTAAGAAAGGGTAAAGGCTTATGGGATGTGTGGCAGGTAGATTATATTGGTCCCTTTAAGAAGTCAGGTGGTAAACACTTTGTGCTGGTAGGAGTGGAGATTATATGTGGGTTGGCCCAAGCCCAAGCTTTGAAAAGAACTACAGGAGATAATACTGTCAAAGCATTGCAAGGGTGGTTTGGAATTTTCCCAAAACCACAAGAACGGCTCCTTAAACCACAAGAGGGAAGCTGGGCTCTTTGGCTAAGGGAAGCTGTAAAAAATGTAAATGATAGATGGGGAGTAAACAGGTGTCCCAAAATCACTGCCTTTTGTCCAAAAGCCCCAAGCATAATTCCCACTCTATGGGGACCAAGTGACCCTAAGAATCCAGCACACTACCCTGGACAACCTGCCCTGGTGGACCTTCCTAGTGTAGGGCAAGTACCACTAGTATTAAAAACATCTCCAAATAAATATGCATGGGTGGCCTCCGATGCTCTGGGAAAAAAGCCTCGGATCAACACATGCTGGGTAATTCCATCATTTTAAGTTTCTGCCTTTTGGGGGCAGACTCTGTTGTGTTCACTTTCCACAGAAGAACACCGAGGGCCATGAAGACCACACAAAACATGATAATACTAGTATTAAATAGTAAGTACTTACTATGGTAAGATACTTGTCTGCCTCTTACCACAACACCATGGCCAAAACTCGGCTGAGTGGCCGTGGTCTGAAGCTACCATCAGGTACACCTGATGTGTTCTAGGATCCTACCCTAGAAACCGTCACCCAAACCTAGTGACCGTAGTACTACACGACTCTTGAGGTACGTACCGTCAAAATGACTGGGGTTGGGACTGAAAAGATTGGCCCAGAGTGATGACTGGAACAATTGGTGAAGAAATTAAGGTAGGATGCAGAAAAGTGGAAAAGTCTCTTTACAAGAAAGCTTCCACCATTGCAATCTCCGGAAATTTTCCAGAATCAGATGTGACAAGCAATTTGCACCCCAACATCATGGCGAAACTCTGCGCCACAGCAGTGTGGTCATATAACAAACAATCCCCCCTCATACTGTGTTGTCATCAGAAAAATATCGGTTACTATACCCTGGACCCCAGTACCAACAAGTGGAAATTACGAAGCTTTGTAAAAAACAATCTACTGACTGTTGGTATCATTTCACTTGAACCAAATCAACCTCTGTAACATGTAATTGGCAAAATGACCTGACACATCAGTCAGGTCTGAAAGGTCTAATTTATAGACTCAAAATCAATGCTGTGGAAAAACCCATACTGAGTGCAGTAATCATGTACCATGGTGTAATCACCCCCCAGTGCTGGATGACAAACATAATGTTTTCCCTCCCTTTATGGGAACGCAAGGTGATGATGTGACAATAACCTGAAAATTAAATGCTGAATCCTCATTGAACCTGTATACAGTTATGGCATGGGACCTCATGGCCATGTTCTATTTTGTGAAATTCAAAATCAGAATTGTTGGCTAAAGCTAACTGACGTACAATTTTCCCATCAAATCGTGTGTGGGAAAAACAATACCAAACACGGGGGAGAACTTGATGTTAATGTTGTAACACCTACACCTACCACCACCCAACCCCAGCAGAAGCCCAGCCACTGCCTTTGTATGGACTATACGGAATTCTTCAGTGCATTCAATATTCCCTATCATTGCATTAGGGCTGAATCATGATGGAGCTGCTCTCTGTCCTTTTGAGCATAGGGATTGGGCCCATCAAATTGGTGAGAAGTGGCAAACCATTGGTTTGGAAACTTAATTAATAACTTAATTCACTGTAAATTTGAAAACTTGTATTGTCCAGGAACAACAAGGGTTTATCTGTGAAAGTAATGCAACCAAAGCTCATGCTATTTGTTTGGACACGGAACAAAATATCTGCAACTCTGAAATACATCCTACCGAGACTTCTGAAACAGAACTTGTGCATATAGGACGTGGATGTGCATGTCTGAGAACTGCTTGTGATAGTGTACTTCTAGAAATCTTAGTAGTGAATACAAAAAAATCATTCAAATTTTTCTGTTTGTAATTTTACTAAGATTGCAGGAAATGATTTTTCTTATGTAGTCCTAGCTATTTCTTATCACTTTTTGCAGTCCAATCACACACTGATCCACCATTTATTGCCTACCTCTGTTGGGATGAATTTCACACTGGTAAAGCAATTGTTGCTTCACCAGGATTTAATTGAAATTTTGGAAAAGTAAAAATAGGAAATCGGCCCTCGTGATAAAGAAATTGCCTGAAATTGTTTATTTGGATTGTATTGGATGAATTGAAATTGCTTATTCTTTGTAATAAGAAGTTGAATGTATATTTTAAGTGAAAATGGATTCTTTGCTTTTGTTTTTCCTTTTTTCTTGCCCTTATCTTTCTCCTACTTTACTTTTTCTGTCTGATTTTCTGTCTCTGTTTTCCGGGGTATGCTACCAAGCTTTGATGAGACCTGAAGACTTCGTAACAACACTACAAAGGAGCCCTCTTGACGCTGATCGTGAGTCACGGGGTGGTGTAAGAGACGCTCTGAAGTTTCCCTCATTTGCCTCACGAGCATGGCAAGAACAGAGACCGAGACCCTGAGGAGCCCAGGGGTGTCGTTCTAATTGGGAACGGCAGGAAGAACGACACGGACTCTCAAGGGAGTCAGAACAGGAGAGAATCTCTAGTTTAGTGCTACAGCCATGTTATATAGACGAGTTCGTGGAAAGTACAGAAAAGAAACTCTTATTGGTTAGTAAAGTACTACATTACCATCATTGGTCAGTGGGGCTCACCACCCCCTGACTTTCTCCTGCAAGGAAAACACGGGAACAGACAAACAGCACCTGCAGGCTGTTTTCTGTCTTTGAGGATTGTTTTGAATCCTCCCATGAAATTCCCAGGCTAGCTCTCAGGCAGGGCTGGCAGGCCATGGGCCTACAGCCTGCTCCAAAGCTAGCCTCCACACAGGGGACTTTGTGCAGGGGTTCTGGCCTGGTTGAGGTGGATGCTTGCTAAGCCATTGTTTGAAGATGTGCTCGACCTACAGCACAAGAGTGATTGTTTGCAGGTGTTTGCTGTGCTGCCACGGTACACTGTCTTCGTTCCTGCTGCTGAGCAGGGACTTGTAAGGAGCGGGGCCTGTTCAGTACCTCACACCTGCTTCCCAGAGCAACGGGTCACACCACAATAGCCTATACATCTCCCCACCTTTTGGCCAACTGCCCCTCACCTTGAAACTTGAGACTCTAAAGGTGACTTTTCTAAGTTGCTTTCAGAGAGAGAGTTCCCCACGGAAGAAGGCACTGGCGACCCCATCTTGTCCATTGGTAGCGATACCTCCCCCTCGCCTTCTCTCATTACTTTGCCTCTTTATTCCTCTCTCTCTATCTCACTTTCTCTCCTTCTCATCTATTGCATAACCCATGATGCTGGCACTAAAATAAAGATGCATTATTGCTGTTGTGATTTAAACTGAAATCCCTTGGTGTCCTTTATGCACTCTGAGATCAAACAAACCTGTGACGACGCCCGCCTGTATGAGCAGATTGTGACACATGTATACTTCAATGTGTGCACAAATGATGGATAAGACAATTTCTAGCATCTATGTTGTTCATCAGGCCAGGGGAGATGTTAGGGAGGATGAAAATTTAACAAAAAGTTTCACAGATATGAATGCTTACTGGAAGGTTCTCTAGAAATGAAAGCAAGCTTGGATGTATAAAAAGACATTTGTAGGGCCACTTATTGCTGAAACCACCGAGAGAACAAAGGTTTAGTCGAGATGGAAGGTTTAGAGCAAGGGTTTAGTCAGTTAGAAGGAGGTTTTATGGATGAAGTCCAACAGCTTTAAGTTGTCTGCAAACAAAGCATGTTTTCTACCAAGTAAAAAAGCTTAGGCAGACAGAAAGACGTTTTTTACCAAAGCAAAAAGAATTTTCCACTGCAAAATAACTTTCAGAGTTTACCATGCAATTACTAACTGAAATGATGAGTTAGTCACTAACATGGTTTGGTAATTTTAGCAGTTTTGATAGGATCTATGTACATGTAAAGGTATTGTGTATGATGCTGATTGGTTGTTATGCAATGATACGCACAGCAAAAGAAAGCGATAAAATGCACTGTAACCAGAACTAAGTGGGCTTCAGGACACAGGGCTTGCCTGTAGCCAGCAGCTGTAGGCTGAGCCACGACCCCCTGCTGTAATCTAGTCGATAGAATAAATAGCATTCTAAAGAAGAGCCATCTGAAGTCCCCATCTCTCTGCTGGCTCTAACATTTCTGCCCTCTCCCTGATCCTGTCCATGGATGGAGCATTACTGTGCTTTCAGGAAGCTGTTCTAGAAAGCCTCAGGCATTCCAAGCTCCTTTGTCCTCTGTGCATGCTTGCCACAGAATCCCTCACAGCTGCATTCAGGGCATACTCAGCTTGGCTCTTCCAAAATCCATGGCCTTCAGGATGTTCAGTTAAATCTTGAACTCCACTGTGCTGTGGAACTGGACCTTCAGCACAGGGACCTTTCCAGCCTGATCTGCGCTCGTTCCTCTGCGTCTCTGCACAAAACACGGTGCAGGAGAGAACAGCAGGAGGGGCCTGTGTATCACAGAGCTCTGGATTTGTGACCCTTCAACTCCACAGATATGCAGGTTTAGTGAAAAAGCCAAACTGTTTATTGATGGGATGCGAAGCAAAGGGATGAGCTGAGGGGCAAAAAAGGGGATGGGCAAGGTCTGAGGGCTGGAGGGAGGGAGCTGTGAGAAGGGAGGGAGAGTGGAGGGAAAAAGAAGGGATGGACAATGTCTGAGGGCTACAGGGAGTGAGCTGTGAAAAGGGAGGGAAACTGGTGGGTAAAAGAAGGGATGGGCAGTGTCTGAGGGCATGGAGGCATGGAGCTATCAAAAGGGATGGAGAATTGAGGGAAAAAGAAGGGATGGAAAGTGTTTGAGGGGCGCAGGGAGGGAGGTATTCAAAAGGGAAGGAAACTGGAGGGGAAAAGAAGGGATAGGCAGTTTCTGAGGGCTGCAGGGACAGAGCTATCTACAGGCAGGGAGAGGGCTGAAGCCATGCGAGCTTCCCACAGGCTCAGCTGTGCCAGTTGTCAGCTGTGCCTGGAGCTCCAGCTGGTCTCTTCTGGTTTCAGCGTAGTCTCATCTTCCATGGCATCTTAAACAAAGACTGGTTCTCCTAAAGCAGCAGACGAATGAACTTCTGCTGTATTTTCAATAAATGTCTGCTGAAAAACTGTGTTCCTCTGAGAAGGGTTGTCATCTCTCCTCAGGGTTTGAAGTGCTGGAAGAGAGGGGAACAGAGCCACGATCAGAGCCCGGATCTGTGGCAATCCTAGGAGAAAGTGCTGCCAGGGCCAGGCCAGCCTGCTCTTGCTGTGGCCACA
Organism: Poecile atricapillus; assembly: GCF_030490865.1. NCBI lineage: Eukaryota > Metazoa > Chordata > Aves > Passeriformes > Paridae > Poecile > Poecile atricapillus. The sequence goes on along the minus strand of NC_081253.1, from coordinate 39,513,062 downwards.
AGAGGTAAGGGGCCAACAGGAACAGCTGCAAGGTCCTGGCCACCCCACCCAAATCTGCCCCCCCACATCCCTGAAATCTCTCTGTGATATTTCCACACCACCGAGGTGTCCACACAGGGAGAGAAGCCCTCTGAAGCCGGGGCAGGGATTACAGCTCCCTGCCTGGGCATTGCAGCTCCCCCAGTGCCAGCCCCTCACTGCCAGCCCTCACTCACCCTCGATGAGGGCCTGCAGCTCTTCCTGCTGCCCCCTCAGGTGCTCCCCGGCCATCCCTGGGAACACAGAGCCTGTCAGGGCCCCGGCGGCACAGCTCCCTGCCAGCGGCGCTGCCAGCCCTGGGGCCACACGGCCTCCCGCCCCGGCAGGGCTCAGCCCCAGCCCTTGCCGCATCCTGACTCAGCCCAAGGGCACGGCTGCCAGAGGCCGGCAGCAGCCCCGAGGGCAGCCGGGGCTCCAGGGCGCCGGGCCCGGGTGCCGCTGCCGGGGCAGCAGCCGGGGCTGGGGCCGAGCTGCGGCGGGGCGGGGAGCCAGCCCGGGCTCGTGGCTCACCCATGAACCTGACGGTGTTCAACAGCGTGACAATCTCTTCAGTCCTTCACAAGCAACACGGCTGCAGGCCTCTAATAAATCCATGGGCCTGACAGTTTGTTACTTTTCTCAAGGCTTGCAAGCTGGGAAGAAACTGGACGCCTTTCCTCTTCTCAGATAGTGTGTAATCTACTTTCTTCCTGGCTTCCCAGCAATCTTCTGCACTTTCAGCCTTGCTCCTTTCTCACACATACCTGTCTACCTTTGTGTTTCCTTCTACTGTTCCATGCCGGTTTTCACAGTGACAACTCTACACCTTTAGCTTTACACATATGTGTTTTGCTCAGATGTTGGTGAATGAGACATCATGAGATACAGGAGGCTTCCCCATGTTGGGATTGATTTTCTTGGGGTTTGCAGGCTGTTCAAAGCATCGCTGCGCACTACATCTTCCCAGACTTTGTGTCATCTCCCAACTAAACGATCTCTTAGTTCAGTTGGGGTCCCTCTACTAAAAATCTTAATACATTAAGAATCATTTCTACAGAGGCTGGGATCATTTAATCTGCACATTTGTGTTTTGTTGGTAAGTAGTGAAATTTTGTAGCAGCAGCAGAGATATTCTTAGCTGACTGTGGAGGGGTTGAGGTAGGTTCCCCTGTTTTTCAGAATATGCAATTCTGCTGGTCGTTGAATGGGTTTTGTCAGGACGGTCTGGCCTGAGGTGCGGAAGGGCACGCACATGACAGAATCCAAAACTTTCCATAGCACCTGTATGGGTTCTGACCAAGGTAAAGTTCACAGCCCTTCCAGTGCTGTGCTTTGCATTGGTTCCTGGGTGGGTGTTGAGAACAGAGCAGTGTTTTGGCTACTGCCGGGCAGTGCTGTCCCTCTGACATTCCTTCCCCCATCAAAGGGGATGGGAGTGGGCAAGATGCTGGGAGAGGACACAACCAAGCCAAATGACCCAAATTAGCCAAAGAGATATTCCACATCTTATGACAACAGCTCAGAGAGCTAAGCTCAGGGGGAGAGGAGGATGGGGGGGAGCATTTGTGAGTTTTCAGTGTTTTCCTTCTGGAGGAGTCGTTACGCGTGCTGAAGCCCTTCTTTTCAGGAAATGTCTGAACATCAGATGGGAAGTAGAGAGTGACTTTTTTCTCTTCAGCCCATGCAGGCACAGATTTCTGATTAGTTCTTTATTTTACTGTAATAAAACTGCCTTATCTCACCCTGCTGGCTGATCTCTGTCTTATCCTCTTCCCTGTCCCAGTGGGAAAGAGAGTGACAGAGTGGGCACCTGGCACGCAGCCAGGGTTGAACGACTACAGTCGTTTAGGCACCCGAATGTGGGGAGATATAAAATTGGTGAAATGGACTATAGCTGGAACCTCGAGGGGCTGGGCTGGGACAGCAGAGGAGTGCAGGCCTGGGGTGGCAGACAGTTTAGCAATGAGCTCAAAGCTGTGGCAGGAGCAGCATGAGGCTGTGCAGACCCAGGGATGTTGAGATAAAAGTGTACTAAAAATCCGGAGCAGCGGCAGAAACAGCAGGGTCTGGGCAGCCCTGGAAAGAGAAAAGGGGTGGGGGAGAGGATTGTTTTAGGTGTTCCCTGGCTGTCACCTGTGCAATGCCCTGGCAACAGCAGCAGCTGCTGGGCTCCCACAAGCAGCCGTGAAACTCCTCCCTTTCAGAGGTGGCCGGGGTCCCTGTTTTCCTCTGCGGCACCCAAGCACATGGTGAGGATCCCTCCCAGAGTGATCGGGTATTGAAAGGAGCCAGTTACATGGCCACACCTGGGAGCAGAGGCTCACCCACATTAAAGAGACAAAGTGATGGAAAAGTTCTGCAGTAGCAGTGGATCCTCTGGGCAGCAGCAGTCCAACATCAAAACCTCAGCCATCTGCCCTTTGAGCCGTGTCCCCCAGCTCAGAGACAGCCATAACCCCACTGCCTGTCCCTCCTCCCCCAGGCATGACTCCCAAATGCTCCTTTCCCTTGGCTGACTCCTTAGTGTGGGATGTAAGAGGTCTCGGCCACGTCTTTTGTTCCTTCATGACCTGTATTTGTGCCCCAGACAACTGCTGCCTTCACAGAGTCTTCCTTTCAGATGGGAAACAATTCCCCAAAGAATCCAAACCAAAAGAAGGGCCTCTACTTTGCTGTATTGAGACAAAATTAAATGCTAAAAATTAGCTAAAATACAGGATAAAAAAAATAAATTCTTAGCTTATAATGGCACAGCTCCTTATCAAATTCAGGGATCCCTAAATTTCTAGCTAAATACAATCTCACTCATTTTCAACATGTAAACAAGACAGCCAGCCCTGTCCTGCTGGCTCCCAGCAGTGCTTTGCAGCAGTCCAGCATCCACGTCAGGATGCTGGCCAACTCAGGGCTGTCCTGGAAACTAAGGCCACCGACTTGAAGTTTGTGCAGGTACCCAAAGGCCAAGCCCAGCAGTGTTCCCTCAGGATATAGCGGTCCTGAGTGATGTCCCCTGACGTCGCCCACTCCTTGTGGCACCAGTTGCTTTCCTGTGGAATGTTCTAGCTGCCCCAAGAGTAAAGAGGGAGCTGGAGAAAGAGCTTGCCAGGCTGCTCTCCATCCTTTCCCAGCAATCCTGCTTAAGGGGAGAAGTCCAAGCTGAGCTCAAATGTGTAAATGGAAGAGCCGTGCACAGGAAGGCTCAGTGGGAAGGATGATCCAGGAACCATTGGCCTGACAGCCTGAGCTTGCTACCGCGGAAGGCCTTGGAGCAGATCCTGCTGAGTGCCATGCCATGGCATGTGCAGGGAACCAGGGGGTCTGCTGGAGGGTGGGAAAGCTCTGTGGAGGGATGGGAACAGCTGGGGGTGCTGGTGGGGTGTTGAGGAGTTCTGTGAGCGTGTTTTGGGGGCGTTGGTGCGGGTGGGTGTGTTAGGGAAGGAGTTGTCTGGAAGTCAGAGGTCTAGGCTGGAATTTGAGTCAGTTTGATGGCATCATCCATGGTTTGGCACAGCCTTGGTTATGGAGGACATAAGGAATATCTGTGACTTTTCCTGTTAGTGGTCCTGGTTTGCATGCAAAAAAGAAGAGGGGAGAGCTGTAATTTATTGGCCGCCTCGATATCTGTACCAGGGGGAGGATTAGCCTTTTTGCAATCGACTCAATTGTTTGGACGACTTTTGTAATACTGAGTGGACTGTCATTCCTTGAGAGCTTTAATCCTTCAGAGAATTAGGATATTATCATCCCTCCATAGAAAAGTAAAGGTTTGCAAACCAAAGAATGGCCTTTTTTTAACCTCTGTGCAGTGTTATATTTTGTAAAGTGACTCTCGATGAATGATGTTAAGGTAAAGGACTTGCTGCTTTGAGATGGGAAGCAAACTTGCACATCTTTCATATTCTCTGGCCATTCCAATGAATTGGTGAAGTCCACCAGATCCTTCTGTACCTTCTCAACAAAGATGTTTTTTGAGCAGCATGAAATGACTTCAATGGGAAAATAATTCCAATTAATGTAATTAATCTGACCAAGACTAAGAGTTGCCAGCAGTTGTTCCAGATGCTCCTGCCAACAGCCCCTGCAGGAAGGTGCCCAGCCCCCAATGGACGTGGGCTTTGGCCGCCCTCTGGCACAGAAACCCCCCAGGGGCACAGGTCTCTGGGGCAGGAGAAGGGCACCAGCACTGCCAGGGCTCGGCTGGGGTGGCAGGTCTGCCTCAGTGGGGACTCTGCCACACTTGCTGATTTCAGTGCTGCCAGGCCCCTGTACAGATTCTGTGCAAGCCCCATGCCCTTCCTGCTGCGGCTGCCTCGGCAGCCCTGGGGGCTCCTTCTGCTGCCCTGAGCCTGCAGAGCAGGGCAGTGTTTGCTGATGGTTTGAGGTGTTCCTAAAGATCCTGTCATGCTGTCTTAGACACTTTGGGCAAGGGATTCCTTCCAACCTGGGCCACTTTGGGGGGGATGGGGGCGGAACCAGGGCAGGTGGCAGTCAGTGCAAGGGCCCTTTGTGACACGGTGCAGCCTGGTAACCGTGGAATGGAAAGGGACAGGGTGTCCAAGGGCCCTTTGTGACACAGGGTGACATAGGAGCTGTTGGTGACAGGTCCACGCCACAGTGCTCAGTGCACGTGACGGGACAGGACGCGCCAGAGCGGTGCTGTGAGGAGCCCCCACACAGCACACTCGTTTGTGTCTTACCCGGAGCTTTTCCAAGGCGTTGCTTCCACAGGTGACCTCGTGGCAAGACTGCGGGCCTTGGTGGCCCGTGGCTTTCCCGAGGCTTTTCTTTTGCAGGGGCCTGCGGGGCAAGACTGCGGGCCTTGCTGGCCTGTGGCTTTCCCGAGGCTTTTCTTTTCTAGGTGCCTGCGGGGCAAGACTGCGGCCCTTGGTGGCCCGTGGTCTTCCCGAGGCTTTTCTTTTCCAGGTGTCTGTGGGGAAAGACTGCTGGACTTGGTGGCCCGTGGTCTTCCCAAGACTTTTCTTTTGCAGGTGCCTTCAAGGCCAGACTCCGGTACTTGGTGACCTGGAGCTTTTCTGAGGCATCTCCCATCCTTCTGACCTCTGTCCTCAAGGTGAGACTGTGGGACCTGGTGACCACAGTCATTTACGAGGAGTCTCCAGTCATTGTGGCAGGAGCCCTCGAGACCAGACTGCAGGACTTGCTGTCCTGTAGCCTCCCTGAGGCTTCTCTCTCACAGGTGCCTTCAAGGCACAACTGCACAGTTTGTTTTCTCAGAGATTTCCCAAGGCATCTCTCTTTAAGGTGCCTTTGAGGCAGGATTGCATCATGGCAGGCAGATTCCTCAACCTGTTCAAAGTGTTCCGACGGAACAGAAAGACAGACCCTGGAGCTGCCCCAGCACAAGAGCCAGAAGAGCCGGAGCAGTTCCAACCACTGCAGGATGGTGAGTGGCAGAGCTGGGCAACAGGGCTGATGGCTGCAGACAGCTGGATCACATCCATGCCATCCCATCCCATCCCATGCCATCCCATGCCATCCCATGCCATCCCATGCCATCCCATGCCATGCCATGCCATCCCATGCCATGCCATCCCATCCCATCCCATCCCATCCCATCCCATCCCATCCCATCCCATCCCGTCCCGTCCCGTCCCGTCCCGTCCCGACCCGTCCCGTCCCGTCCCGTGTGGACATGCCCAGGGACAGGACAGAAGAGGGGCTGGGACTGACCCCCGCCAGAGACCGTGCTCCATCCCCTGAGCCACCCCAGGGCTGTCCCTGCCTGGGGAGTGCAGGGCTGGGCTGTGTTCTCCGGCCTCTCCCGCAGCCCCTCAGCTCTGGCTGCGCTTTTCCAGATGCAGCCATGGAAAAGACACAACAGCAGGAGCCCACCCGCGGCCGCTTCCGCAAAACGCTGAAGGTACCTGCAGCCATCCCCACCTGGGCTGGGCCTGCTGTCACTGCTCAGCCCAGCTCTACACTTGCAGCACTCCATGGAACATGCCTCTCTTCCCTGTCCTTTGTTCATTCTGCACAGAGGTTCCGCAAATTCCTGCGCATTCAGCGTAGAAACAACACCACCACAGCAGCAACTGAGGGCGCAGCTGAGCCTGACTCTGGGCTGGAGGAGCTCCAGGCAGAGCCTGATGTCAGCCCAGATTCAGCTGAGCCCTCAGAAGTTTCTGACGCTGCAGTGAAGGATGACAGGGCCGAGGCTGACATGGCAGGGACCGAGGACGTGACCATTCAAAATTATGACGTTGGAGAGACTCAGGGCATGGCGAATGCCAACAGGACACCCACTCCCACTCTAAGCCTAGAGTTCATATGGGATTATTTCAAGGACCCTCGTGTTTCTTCTGACATTGTTGACAAGAGAGCTGCTTCTTTTGACCAGCAGGTACCCAGCCAGGAGCCAGAACTGGAGGTCTCCCAGGATCCTGTGCCCCCTCACGCCACATCCACAGGGCCCCCTCAGCCTATGAGGCCAGCAGAGTGTGATGGGACGGTAAGCACTTCTTGGGGGAAGCTGGGGAAGTTGCTGCCTTGGACAGCGCTCCAAGTCTTCCCCATTCCTACTCCAGGTGCCAGCTATTGTGAGGAACATTCACCAGAGTCTGGTGTCCCATGTCACTGTGGATGTCAGGAAGGAAATTGACATAATAAGGCTGGCTGAAGAACACCCTATCAATGTGGTGCTGACCCTGCTGCACTGTGCCCCATCGTGTGACAGGTACGGGGCCCACGTGCCTTGAGAGCTCAGGGCTCACCAGCCTTTAGGGCCCATCGCCCTGCACAGCCTGTCCAATGGGCTCTGCCCAACAGGCAGAGAGGTCCAGGAGCCTCGGGCCCCTCTGTTTCCTGAGGCTGCTGCCAATGCTCCCTCCCTGCCCCTCAGGGCACCGGGGCTCTGTCACCTGGGACCCCACAGCTACACAGGGCATGGCTCTGTGACTGAGACACCCCTGACACAGAGCTCTGATCCCACAGAGCTGCTGCACTGATGTGGCAAACCATAGCGTCATCGGGACCAACAGTTGAGAAAGTGCTGCCTACACTGCTCTGTGTGATGGAGAACTGGCCCCTTTGCAGCACCTGCACCTCTGATGGGGACAACAAGGATGTTTTTCCCTTGAGCGTGAGTTTCTGGAGATGGCCTTTGATCACCTGGAGCTTGCTTCCCCAGGAAATCTCCATCTTCTCCCTGTCTAACGCACTGGGCTGAAACCTGGGCTAGGGGAAGGCTCAGGGGACACTGGGCCCACTGCTCCCCGTGCATGTCCCCTCAGGCCCTGCCCCATGGACACATTGGCACTGAGCGCTGTCTTGGTGTGCTTCTTTTGCAGGCAACTCTGGTGCTCTGGGTGATGGTCCAGATGCCTCAGTGCCGCGAGGCGATGATGCTTTATTCCGCCCGCCTGTTTGTGGCTCTGCTGTTCCAAGTTGTCATCACCACACAGCTGATGCCACCAGTGGAAGTTGACAGCTTCTGGAAAGCATGCCGGGAGCAACACCGCCTTCCCAGCAACCCCAACAGGTGCCAGTCCTCCTGTCCTTCCCATGCCCTTGTGGCTGACACCAGTGCACCCAGTGTGACCTGGGCTTTGCTCTGCACACAGGTTTGCAGTGCAGGCCATGAAGGCTCTGCTCTGCCGACTGGGGTGTGACAATGTGGTCATGGAAATGGGACGCAAGCGTGGCTGGGACACGCTGCTCTATGCTGACACCCAGCACTATGCCGTGGGTCTGCTGGCCAGGTGAGCCTCACTTCTCCCAACAGCCTCTGAAACTTGTGCCCGGTGCCTGGGGTGCCTCACACAGTCCCTGTGGTCCTGGCCAGAGGGCCTCATCACTGAGGGATGGCTGAGCAGGCTGGAAAAGGCTGAGAGAGGAGGGTGCCCAAAGGAGAAGCCACTTCCCAAAGCACCCACAGTCCCTCCAGGGATGCTGGGGAAAGGCCAGATCTCTGTGAGTCATTCCTGGGGGAGGTTTGTCCCCCCAGCATCAGGGTCTTGGTGCCGTTTTCCCCCTGACAGGGAGATGCGCCGTGGCTTGATCCCCTTCTGTTCCCACATTGCACTCGACCTGCTCAAGTCACTCAGAAGGAAGGAGCCATGCTGTGATCTGTCCTTCCTGGCATTCCTTGTGGAGGTGAGCTTGATGGCCAGCACTACCTCGCTGAGCTGCCTGCCAGCCCTGTCCCCTTGCATAGCCGCAGCTGCCTGGGACGGTGCCCGTGCCCTGTGCTGCTGCCTGGGCCCAGCCCTGCGCAGTTCCAGGCTCCTGCTGGCCGGCTCCCCTCTCACTGCCCTGTGCTTTTCAGGTCCTTGAGTACTTAGATTTGACGAAATATGGTGACTGTGTCCTCGAGATCGCGTCAATGCACCTGCAGAGCGAGTGCAGGGAGAGGCGTCGCCTGGCGCTCAGAGGCCTCGTGGGGCTCAGCAAGGATCCCTCGATGGTGAGAACGGGGCAGCGGCAAAGCAGCCCCTTGGATTGGCTGGGCTTCAGGAGCTGAGGCAGCTGCTCCCAGCTCTCCTGCCTCACCTGCCTGAGTGCTTTGGGACAGGCCTTTGGCCTCTGGGCCCAGCAGCAGCAGGGTGTGGTTGCAGTGCCAGGGTGGTCTTGGCACTGCAGCCGTTCAGGGCTTCCAGCACAGCCTTGTGTTCCAAACAGGCCATAAGAATGTGCAGCCTGTCTCAACGCCTTCAGGACCTGCTGGGTGATACAGATGGAGATGTGGTTGGCATGACCCTCCAGGTGTTCATCAATATTCTCAACAGTAAAGACATCGGGATATGCAGCACCACTGCTCCGAAGCTGGCTCAGGCACTCCTGCTGCTCTTTGATCACGTAAGGCTCTGTGCCCTCAGCCACGGGCATTGGCTGCTGCCCAGAAACTTTGTGTCTTACAGATTTCTGGGCCTTTGTCCAGTCGAGCCTGGAGGAATTGGTATTAAGGTCTTTTTCTCTTCTTTTCCTCCAGGACCACAGCCATGTGCAGTTGCTTTCCCTTGACCTCTTCTTCAAGACAATGGACTTGGTAGTGGATGAGGGAAAGAAGCCTCTGGAGAAGATTTTGAACCAGAGCCTGCTTCCACTCTTCATCCACTGCCATGATGAGAACTGGCGTGTGGCGAAGGTGAGGTTTGCTGTGGTGCCGGTGCATCCCTGGGAGGGGCATCGGCTTCCTCCTGTCCTGGAACCTCCCAGGCTGCAGCTTCCTCTGGGCCCTGTCACCCAGACAAGAGTCCTGTGCCCTCGGCTGCAGTGCCATCTCTGCATCTCTGCTGCTCTCCAGGCCTCTCGGGAAACGCTGCTTCGTGTGGCCGAGTTCCTCAAGAGGAGGAATTTGAAGCAGCTCGTGAGGAAGGAGCAGCTGGCGAAGTTTGCCGAGTGTCTGGTAAGAACGGCCTGGAGAAGCCCAAATTTGAGAAGCCCCCAGCCCCCAGTGCTCAGTGTGTGGGGCTGGCAGCGGTGGCCCAGTGCTGCACCCGGGGGCGCCAGCCTGTGCCCTACACACCGCTCCCTTCCCTGGGCTGCACGGCTTCTTCTCCAGGCTCCTGTGGCCCCGAGCCGGCTGCCGATGGAGCCCCAGCCCCGGCTGGGGCTGCGGGCCGGGCCTCAGGGCTGGGCGGGCACGGGAGGCTGGGGCTGGCAGAGCCCGCGCTAACCCTTCCCTCCTGCCGCTCTCTCCAGCTGGCAGACGACAGGAGCCGAGCAGCCGAGCACCTGCGCGGGGCCCTGCCATACCTGGACAGCCCACAGGAGTCCCTGCGAGAGGCGGCCGTCAGGTTCATCGGTGAGCCACGAGCCCGGGCTGGCTCCCCGCCCCGCCGCAGCTCGGCCCCTGCCCCGGCTGCTGCCCCGGCAGCGGCACCCGGGCCCGGCGCCCTGGAGCCCCGGCTGCACTCGGGGCTGCTGCCGGCCTCTGGCAGCCGTGCCCTTGGGCTGAGTCAGGATGCGGCAAGGGCTGGGGCTGAGCCCTGCCGGGGCGGGAGGCCGTGTGGCCCCAGGGCTGGCAGCGCCGCTGGCAGGGAGCTGTGCCTCTGGGGCCCTGACAGGCTCTGTGTTCCCAGGGATGGCCGGAGAGCACCTGAGGGGGCAGCAGGAAGAGCTGCAGGCCCTCATCGAGGGTGAGTGAGAGCTGGCAGTGAGGGGCAGGCACTGGGGCATCTGCAATGCCCGGCCATGGTGCTGTAATCCGTGTCCCGGCTTCAGAGGGCTTCTCTCTCTGTGTGGACACCTTGGTGGTGTGGAAATATCACAGAGAGATTTCAGGGATGCAGGGCGAGAGATTTGGGTGGGGATGTAGTTGGGGAGATTTGTGACCAGGACCTTGCAGCTGATTCTGTTGGCCCCTTACCTCTTGTGGCCACAGCAAGAGCAGGCTGGCATGGCCCTGGCAGGACTTTCTCCTAGGATTGCCACAGATCTGGGCTCTGATCGTGGCTCTGTTCCCCTCTCTTCCAGCACTTGAAGCTTTGAGGACAGATGACAGCCCATCTCAAAAAAACACAGACCTTCGAGAAATATTCTCTAAAAGAGCTGGAGAGCTACGCTGTCTGCGGGCTTAGGAGAAGCAGTTTTCATTTAAGGTGCCATGGAAGACGAGACTACGCTGAAACCAGAAGAGACCTGCTGGAGCTCCAGGCACAGCTGACAACTGGCACAGCTGAGCCTGTGGGAAGCTCGCATGGCTTCAGCCCTCTCCCTGCCTGTAGATAGCTCTGTCCCTGCAGCCCTCAGAAACATCCTATCCCTTCTTTTTCCTTCCACTCTCCTTCTCTTTTCACAGCTCCCTGCCTCCAGCCCTCAGACACTGCCCATCCCTTCTTTTTCCCTCCACTTTCCCTCCCTTTTGATACCTCCCTCCTTCCAGCCCTTAGACACTGCCCATCCCTTCTTTTTCCCTCCACTTTCCCTCCCTTTTGATACCTCCCTCCTTCCAGCCCTTAGACACTCCCCATCCCCTTCTTTGCCCCTCAGCTCATCCCTTTGCTTCGCATCCCATCAATAAACAGTTTGCCTTTTTCACTAAACCTGCATCTCTGTGGAGTTGAAGGGTCACAAATCCAGAGCGCTGTGACACACAGGCCCCTCCTGCCGTTCTCTCCTGCACCGTGTTTTGTGCAGAGACGCAGAGGAACGAGCGCAGATCAGGCTGGAAAGGTCCCTGTGCTGAAGGCCTGGTTCCACAGCATTGTGGAGTTCAAGGTGTTACTGAAGGCCAGTAGTGGGACAAGAAGCCTGTGTGTGTCAGGGACCAAAGTTGTGTCTAAGGCCCTGCCGTATTTGGTCCTCTTTTGTGCACGTTGAAAGGTTAATGAATAAAGCCAGGTTCAAAGACCCTCCTGGAAAGGCAAAATCCCGATTTTAGCAGCTTTTTCCACTTCGGCATTGCAGGTATTGATGGATCTACTGGAGAGGGAATGTTCATCCCAAATTTCTGCCCATTTTTCTAGGAACACTCCAATGGCAGTACAATGCCACGTGTACTGATTCAGTTTTTTGGGTTATTCTCTTTTGGGATTTAGGGGGACGGAAGGTGGGGAGAGAGGCAGGACACAATCCAGAACCGGAAAAATCCCATACAGCACTGGAAATGAGGAAAACATAGTGGAAACAAGCAGAAAGGAACTGGAGGAAAAAAGGATTTTTAAGAAGGAAAAATAGGGAAAAGTAAGGACAAAATTCCAGACAAATCCATTAGGAAAGAATAATTTGGAGGTGGAATAGGAGAAATTCCAGCCCAGCAGGCTACCAGGGCCTGGGAGGGCCCAAATTTTTTATTTTATTTGGGAACTTTTTAGGGCTTTTTAAAAATATTATTGGATTTTTTTCCAGGAAGATCCCCCTTTTCCTTTCTGATGGGACTGGAAGTCAACTCGTGCTCCTGCAGTGCCTCTTTTTGCCCATCCTCATTCCTGAATATTCTTAGAAACGTCTGTAAAACGGTGAAAATGATGATGGACTGTGGCCTTTTTTCATTCTCAATACCTGTGATGCTATTGGAGTGAAAAGAAGAGGGAAAAACCAATAAAAAAATGGGAAAAAATATTTATAAATCAGAATTCCCCCATCTATCAGTGCCTGGCTTTTTGTTACAAAGCTTATTAAAAAGAAAAAAAAAAGGTGGTTGTAGTGGGTGACTCCCTTCTGAGGGGAACAGAGGGCCCCGTACACTGACTGGACCCATCCCACAGGGAGGTCTGCTGCCTCCCTGGGACTCGGCTACGGGGTATCACTGAGAGACTTCCTGGGCTGATCCAGCCCTCTGGTTGTTATCCACTGCTGCTACTCCAGGCTGGCAGAGATGAGACTGAAACGAGGAGTGCCAGGGTAATTCAAAGAGACTTCAGGGCACTGGCTCAGTGGTTGATGGGGCAGGAGCACAGGTAGACTTTTCCTCAGTCCCTTTGGTGGCAGAAAAAAAGTGAAAGCAATAGGAGAGCCCACATTATTAACAAGTGGCTCAAGGGTTGGTGTCATCGGCAGAATTCTGGGTTCTCTGATCATGGGGCGACTTTTCTAGCACCCGGCCTGCTGGAACTGGATGGGCTGCATCTCTCTTAAGGGTAGAAGAATTTTATCTTATGAACTGGCAGAACTCACTGAGAGGGCTTTAAACTAGGTTTCAAGGGGGAAGGGGATGCAGCTGGGCTGTCTGGAAGCAGGCCCAAGGGTGGTGAGCCTGAGTTAGGGGTGAAATCAGTAGCTCAGATGAGGGGCATGTACACCAATGCACACAGCATGGGTAACAAAGAAGAAGAGCTGGAGGCCGTGGTGCAACAGCAAAGCCATGATGTACTCATGGCTGAGTGCTGCACTGGGTGGCTACAAGCTCTTCAGAAGAGACGGGAAAGGGAGAAGAGGTGGAGGAGTGGCCCTTTCTGTTAGGGAGGTTTTGACACCGTAAGTATGGATGCTAACTGTGAAGTAGGGAGCACAGTGCCTGTGGAATAGCAGGCCACATAACTTTCTCAGTCTTGCCTGGGAAAGTGGCCTGGGAATTCCTAAGGAGGAATTAAAACGACCCTCAGAGATAGAAAAGAGCCTTGCGGGCGCTGTTTGTCTGTTCCTTGTTTTCTTACAAGAGAAGGTTGAGGGGTGGTATACCCCACTGACCAATGATGGTGATGTGTTCATTTACTAAGCAATAAGAGTTTTCCTTTCTGTACTTTCACGTATCGGTCTGTAAAAAAGACCTGAAGCAATAAACCGGGAGAAATTCTCCTGATCGACTCCCAAGAGAGTCTGTCGTTCTTCTCGCTGTTCCCAATAGAGCGACACTGTAAGTATTGAAACTGATGATGATAAAGTTGAGTGCCTATGGGTAAGAATTAAGGGGAAGGCCCACAAGGCTGATATCCTACTGGGAGTCTGTTATCGTCCACCCAACCAGGAAGAAGAGGCAGACAACTCATTCTATAAGCAGCTGGAGAAGGTTTCAGCATCACCAGCCCTTGTTCTTGTAGGTGATTTTAGCCAACCAGACATCTGCTGGTAACTTAATACAGCAGGAAAGAGGCAGTCCAGGAAGATTTTAGTATGTGGAGGACAACTTTTTGTCGCAGCTGGTGAGTGAGCCCAGCAGGGGAGGGACTATGTTAGACCTGTTGTTTGCAAATAGAGATGGGCTGGTGGGAGATGTGGTGGTTGGAGGCTGCTTGGGACATAGTGATCATGGAATGATAGAGTTCTCCAGATCTGGTGAAATCAGGAGGAACATCAATAGGACTTTTATATTGGACTTTACTTACATTGGAGTGCCTATTTAGGAGACTTACTGTCCCTAAAGCAGGACACTTATTCAAAGCATTCCTTGGGAAGTAGCCCTTAAAAACAAAGGAGTCCAGGAAGGATGGGTGGTCTTCAAAACAGAGATCTTGAGGGCACAGAAGAGTCTGTCCCTGTGTGCTGAAAGATGAGTCGATGAGGTAAACATCCAGCCTGGATGGGCAATGAAGTTTTGAAGGAACTGAAGAATAAAAAGAGGATGTATATCATCTTTGAAAGGAAGGTCAGGTCTCTCAGGATGTGTTTTAGGGGGGTTGCTAGGGCATGTAGGGAAAACATTAGGGAGGACAAAGCTCAGCTCAAACTTCGTATGTCAACTTTTGTAAAGGATAATAAAAAATGATTTTATGAAGACATGAATGGTAAAAGGAAGGGTAAGAGCCACCCTTGTTCTCTATTAGATGCAGGAGGGAACTTAGTAACTGCAGATGAGGAGAAGGCAGAGGTGCTTAACACCTTCTTTTCCTCAATCTTTAGTGGAAAGCGGCTTGTCCTCAGGACAGCTGTCCTCTTGGGTTGGTAGATGGTGTCAGGGAGCAGGATGGTCCCGCTGTTGTCCAGGAGGAGGCAGTCAGAGAACTGCTGAGCCACTTGGATGTTCATAAATCTATGGGGCAGATGGGATCCAGCCAGGGTGATGAGGGAGCTGGCAGGTGAGCTGGCAAAACCACTCCCCATCATTTACCAACAGTCCTGGCTCACTGGTGAGGTTCCAGATGACTGGAAACTGGCCAATGTGACAGCCATTCACAAAAAGGGTGGGAAGGAGGATCCTGGTGATTACAGGCCAGTCAGCCTGAGCTCAGTACCTGATAAGATAATGGAGCAGTTTATGCTGAGTGTCATCACACAGCATTCACAGGATGGCCAGGGTATCAGACCCAGCCAGTGTGGGTTCAGGAGGGATAGGTCTTGTTTTATGACCAGGTGACCTGCCTAGTGGATGCAGGAAAGGCTGTGGATGTTGTGTACCTGGACTTCAGCAAGGCCTTTGGCTCTGTCTCCCGCAGCATTCCCTGGAAAAGCTGCAGCCCAGGCTTGGACAGGAGCACTCTTTGCTGGGTTAGGAACAGTCTGGATGGCTGGGCCCAGAGAGTGCTGGTGAACGGTGCTGCATCCAGCTGGGGGCCAGTGAGCAGTGGTGTCCCTCAGGGGTCTGTGCTGGGTCCTGTTGTGTTCAATATCTTTACTGATGATATGGATGAGGGGATTGAGTCCACCACCAGTAAATTTGCAATGACACCAAGCTGGGAGTGTGTATTGATCTGTTGGAGGGTAGAAGGGCTCTGCAGAGAGACCTGGAACTGTTGGATGGGTGGGCAGAGTCCAATAAGATGAAGTTTAGCAAATCCAAGTGCTGAGTCCTGCATTTTGGCCACAATAACCCCCTGCAATGCTCCAGGCTGGGGACGGTGTGGCTGGTCAGTGCCCAGGCAGAAAGGGACCTGGGGGTGCTGGTGACAGCAGCTGAACACAAGCCAGCAGCGTGCCCTGGTGGTCAAGATGGCCAGTGGCCCCTGGCCTGGATCAGGAATAGTGTGGCCAGCAGGAGCAGGGAGGTCATTCTTCCCCTGTGCTCGGCACTGGTGAGGCCACACCTTGAGTGCTTTGTCCACTTCTGATCCCTCACTTTGGGAAGGACGTTGAGATGTTTGAGCACGTCCAGAGGAGGCAACGAGGCTGGGAACACAAACCCTGTGAGGAACAGCTGAGGGAGCTGGGGTTGTTTATCCTGGAGACAAGGAGACTCAGAGCTGTTCTTACCACTCCCTGAAAGGTGGCTGTGGGCAGGTGGGCTTGGTCTCTTTCTCCAGGCAGCAGCTGACAGAGGCAGAGGACACAGTCTCAAGCTGTGCCAAGGGAAATCTAGGTTGAATATCAGGAAAGAGTTTTCACAGAAAGAGTGATAAAGCACTGGCATGGTCTGCCTGGGGATGTGGTGGAGTCACCATCCCTGGGTGTGTTTAAATAAGGACTGTATTTGGCACTCGGTGCCATGGTTTAGTTGAGGTGTTGGGGCATGAGTTGGACTCAATGATCTTGAAGGTCTCTTCCAGCCTTGTGATTCTATGATGAGTTAGTCTAGTGTTCTTTTTGCCACAAAATAGAATAGAGGACACCTTGAGTGTTTGGAAAAAATAGAAAAAAATCCCCAAGAAAACCCCAAAAAACCCCAAAACCAAAACATTTGGGTTATTTTTCAGAGGAGAAATCCTTTTACACCATGGAATTAAAAAAATAAAAACAAAAAAAAACCCAAAAAATGGATTTTAAGAAGGAGATAAAAGTAATACTAATAATTTAAAAAATTATCAAGATTCTGAATATGTCTTCTTTGTAGATTTTCTGGGGAGTGAAAGTTTGGTACCTTATTTTACTACTTAAATTGTTTTGCCATGTGTAATCCGAGAGATGAAAACTTCTTTGGTTTCTTGGGTTGTTTGGGTTTTTCCACTTGAGTTGCTTGGAATTTTTCCAGTTGGAAATCAAAAAAGGGTTGAAAATTAAAAATAAAGGAAGGAAAAAGAACAAAAAAATTAGTGGTGAAGAAGAAAAAAAAAGGACAAATCTCTTGAAAATATAAAAAACAAAAAAAGAAGAGTTACACTTAGTTTCCAATGTGTGCCTGGGTGCCTTGACTTTTCCATGTTTTTTGGTACATTCCTGAGTTGTCGTGGAGTTGTGCAGACAGGATGTTGAGCTTGGCAGAGATTCTGGAGCCGCCACAGCAATTCCCAGTTTCCTTCCCACCTGTAGTATCCGATGCCATCGTGTCCATGACCATTCTGTAGCAATAAATGTGCCATTTTTCTAATTCCTGATGCCTGGAATTCCATAATTGCATGGGAATTGTGGAGGAGAGCTGTAGGGTTCAAGATTCTTGATGCCTGGAATTCCATTATTTCGTGGGAATTTGGGTGGGAAATGGAAGGATTCAAGATTCCTGATGTCCGGAATGCTGTTATTCTATGGTTTTGCTGGGAATATGGAAAGGAAGCTGGAGGAGTCAAAATTCCCAATGAAAAGAATGCTGTTATTCCATGGATTTCCACTGTTGATGGGAATTTGGGAGCGCAGCTGGAGGATTCTAAAATCCCATCAACTGGAATGCCATTAATCCACCAAATTCAACCCTGGACTTTCAAGTCCAACCTTTGACCATCAACTACAAACTGAGACCTTTCAATCACACTTTTGACCTTCAAATCCAACTTTTGACAAATAAATACAACCTTTGACAACCAAATCCAACCTTGGGACTTCAAGTCGAAACTTTGACCATCAAATTCAACCTTTAACCACCTGGGATGGGATGGGATGGCATGGCATGGGGATGATGGGGATGGGGATGGGGATGGGGATGGGGATGGGGATGGGGATGGGGATGGGGATGGGGATGGGGATGGGGATGGGGATGGGGATGGGGATGGGGATGGGGATGGGGATGGGGATGGGGCCAAGCCAGCCACAGGCAGAGCCCTGTTGCCCAGCTCTGCCACTCACCTTCCTGCAGTGGCTGGAACTGCTGCACCTCTTTGGTCTCCTGTGCTGGGGCAGCTCCAGGGCCTTCTTCTTCCTCCTCCTCAACCCAGGCCAACTTGGGCACTCCTGGGGGTCCCTGCTCCATGGCACTGCCTGGATTTATGGTACTTGCAAGAGAGATGCCTTGGAAAAGCTCCAAGGCAGCAAGTCCTGCAGTTGTGCCTGGAAGGTACCTGCAAGACTCAAGTCCTGGCAAGACTGCAGGACAGCAAGTCCTGCACTCGGGTCTTGAGGGCTCCCGCCACAAGGACAGGAGGCTCCTTGTCAAGGATTGTGCTCTGGTCTCAAGGGCAGTGACTGCAGGGATGGGCGATGCCTCGGAAAAGCTCCGGGTCACCAGGTCCCAGAGTCTGCCCTTGAGAGCACCTGCAGAAGAGAAGCCTCGGCAAGGCCACAGGTCACCAAGTGCTGTGGTCTGGCCTCGAGGTCACCTGCAGGAATGATGGCTCAGAGAAGCTCCGGGTCAGACACAAACGAGTGTGCTGTGCGGGGGCTCCTCACAGCATTGCTCTGGTGTGTCCTGTCCCATCGCGTGCACCGAGCACTGTGGTGTGGACCTGTCACTGTGGCCACCTCCTCTGTCACCACGTGTCATGAAGGGTCCTTGCACACACTGTCACCTGCCCTTGTGCTGCCCCCACCCCACCCCCCCCAAAGTGGCCCAGGTTGGAAGGAATACCTTGCCCAAAGTGTCTAAGACAGCATGACAGGATCTTTAGGAACAGCTCTAACCATCAGCAAACGCTGCCCTGCTCTGCAGGCTCAGGGCAGCAGAAGGAGCCCCCAGGGCTGCCGAGGCAGCCGCAGCAGGAAGGGCACGGGGCCTTGCACAGAATCTGTACAGGGGCCTGGCAGCACTGAAATCAGCAAGTGTGGCAGAGTCCCCACTGAGGCAGACCTGCCACCCCAGCTGAGCCCTGGGCTGCTCAGGGGCTGCTTATGGCCTCTGACACCCAGTTCCTCAGGTCTTCCCACCACCCCGGCCCCTCAGGGGCCTCCTGTCCCCTTGGAGCCTCCTGACACCCACTCCCTCACACATCCCCCTTGTGCCTTCCCACTGCCTTGTCCCGCCAGGGCCTCCACAGCCCCTCATCCCCTCATGGCCTCCCAGCACCCTGTTCCCTCAGGGTCTCCCCCAGCGTGGCCCGGCAGCAGCGCCACAGCCCCACAGGAGCTCCAGAGGAGCTGCATCAAGAGGCACCTGGGAGCCCTCAGCAACCCAGCCAGCACCACACGGGCACGAGGACACAGATGGCACTTCCTGGCTGGGACAGGGGTTGTGCCTTCAGCAAAACCACCAAAGGCCAAGGGGTTTCTGGCCAATTTCCCTTCACCACTGCACGCCCTGGCAAGTTGCTGAGCACAAGGACCCTTTTCCCTCTCTACACCGGTATCCTGAGGACCTTGGGCAGCAAAAGAAAGCTCCTGGGAGTCTGTGTATTTAGAACATATCCTATATTTACATACTAAACAAAAACAAAAATAAGGAAATAACTATTTTGAAGAAAAATAAAATCCTGGCTGGCTCAGGTGGCCCCAGCAGACAGAGCCTCCCAGATCAGCTCTCAGCAGAGCTCCAGCAGCGCATCCAGTCAAGGCCTGAGAGATGAGACCGTGTCCTGTATGCCATGTGGAGCTGATCTTGCAGGTTTCCAAAGATAGAATATTGAGTTCTCTCTACTGCCTGAAGGATACAAAATTTTTGAATTGCCAGGCTTCTGATGGCAGGGCTGATGTTATCTGCCATGTCTTCAAGGGTTGGAAGAGAGGAACAGAGCTGTTAGAGTTCAGAAACACACATAATCACGGAATGATTATATGAAGGTGCTTTATTGAAGAGCTCTGGGTGTCAGGGGTACACAAACCCAAATCTGACCCATCTTGGTTTTGAGCTGAACATGTTTTATACTCTATCGTTATATAACTTACATATTAATTATTAAACTTCCATTGTTCTATAGTATGCAATGTTTTTACCCAGGCATGGATTTCTCGTGATCCCCCCCAGCCCCATAACATTGTTCCTCATGTTCTTTAAACAATAATTATAGCTAATCACATCTAACAATTGTATCATTTATCATATATTGATTACACTGGTGCAGTTTGACATGATCTTTAGCAAGTACAAGGCCTAACATTTCCCAGGGCCTACTTTTCCCAGGGATTGCCAAACCTACCTTTCTTTCTAAGTCCCTGAATTTTCTAAGATTTTAAAACCTTCTGCTATCACAGGTATTAGAGCCTTATTCAACACTGAAAATGTTGCTCCTGTATCTCTTAGAAATTCCACTTCTTTTTCTTTATTCCCTAGATTGGGAGCTATAACCAGACGGTCCCCTGGGGTAGGGCACACTGGTCCTCTTCAGTCTTCTTTCACATGAGCAACCACCCCCTTTCCGATCATCTCTTCTCTGTTCATCACTTTTTCTTACTTCTGGGCACTGATTTTTGCAGTGTCCAAATGTCTTGCAAAATGCACATTGATCCCTTCCCACTTGGGGTGGTCCTCGTTTTGGTGGACCTTGCTTACATTTTTCTTTCTCCCCCTTCTTCACTACTGCCACCAATTTTCTCATCCCCTCTTTATATCCTTCTCAATTGCTAAAGACCCTCCAGACTTCATCCACCAGTGTTGAAAGACCCCCGAGCTATTCACCAGTCTTCACAGAAGTAATTGTGAATGCCGTTTATTTCTATCTTTAGCACACCTTTTATAGGGTTCTACAGGGTCTGCGGGCAGAGCAAGCTACTATTGGCTAACACACACAGTTTACATTTTTTCTCCTACACACAAGGATATTGTTTTACTTTGCTCTCTCTTCTGCATGAAGGTTTCAAGGACTTTAGCCTTTAATATCACGACTTATGTCAAAAGCTGGTTTGTGCATACAGGCCTTTACTAATATATAAAATATAGCAACAATTCCCCCTTTCTCTTTTTGCACAAACCAGGCTTTGGATAAGATAACATACAACCTAGACTGTCATCCCGATTAACATTATAAGTAAAGTCCATCCCCCTTCTAGCACAAGAGACCTCAACTATCCAGTGATGCCTCAGCTGGCGAACCAACTTCCAATGGGGTCACTATCTTCCTTCAGGGCATGCAAACCATCCTGTAGCTGTTGTAGTTGCTGATGGATGGAAGCTGAATGATCAGTAAGATCCAAGCAGCACATGCCTCCAAACTCCTCACAACCATGTCCTTGTGCTAAGAGCAAAAAGTCTATACTAACCTAGCAATCACTACACAGGCTAAACACTTTATCTTAAACTATTATCTAACTACTTTTAACTCATGTGCTCCGGTATATATGTAGTCTAAGCGTGAAAGCAATTTGCTGAAAGGGTAAACACATAACTACACTTTGCTTTATATACAATTAGATGGAGTCTCTACACTTTCCTTAGGTCTTCTACAGAATTTCTCCAGCACGATTCAGTCCTGGAATGTTCACTGCTCCCATGATGTCAGCTGGCAGTTGATCGGTGACTGAGGGCTTTGATGTTCAAGTTGTTCTTCAGATCCTTCTAAATCTTAAAACAAAGCATACCTGAAAAATTGGTAGAGACACAACATCATAACGACAACATAAAATTTCTGTTGGTAAACTGTCTGTGTAGTGTTCAGACACAACTGTGTCCTGACAGGTCCACTTCTGATCCCTGTCTGAAGTACCACGGCTGTGTGATGACATCTCTGTTCACTGGATCTCGTGTGTTCAGAGGCACACAGTCTGGTCAGATGGACAGGTGACCTTTTTAAACCTGCCAACAAAACACAGACATTTCTCTCCTTGAAGTTAATAAATTACACTAATTAAAGGCTTTTAGGGCATCAATTTCCCCCATTTTCCTTAAAAAAAATAAAAATGAGATGCATTTCTGTTCAACATTAACACAAAACCTTATGCACAATTAGTAAGAACTTATACCAGTTAAAAATCAATTAAATCTTAAACATTATTAATAACATATGTAATATAAAACTGCCATTAATTACTAAAACACTGCACTAGCATCCCATAGTTAGCAAACAAACAGAAACAAAAAAAAAAAATCAGTGAAGGATTGGAAAATCATCTCCGGAAATGATTCTCCAAGCCCACTTCAAAATTGATCCAGCTGTCATATCAATAGGGTCAAATTGTTGAGTCAACAAGTGACTCAAATACTCTTTTGGTACAGAAAATAGCTGGATCTGTTGGCAAACATTCTGTCCAGGTAAAGTCAAGGCTTGGCCAGGGCCTTAGGCTTTAAACTGGAAAGATGCCTCTTAACTCATTTCTAAAACAAGGTTCTCAATAGTAGCAGCTATGAGATGCTTACAGCACAGCAAAATGTTAAAATGCATTTGTACAAAGCAAATGATCAGGAGCCTTGGGTACCAGACCAATTAAACCATGCAGCAGTTGGTTTAATCTGAAGCCTCTCCTATGGCAGCTGATCCTCAGCAATGGCACATCTTAAAATTCTGGAAACACTGAAAAATAAGAAAGCCATGAAAAACAAAAACTGCCGAGATTGCAACAAACAATAGAACTCCTGATGAAGTCAAGGGTGTCACAGACTGCATTCACTTCTATCCACAAGCAGGTGTTCACCAGTGTTCCATCACAGCTGTCTCAGCTGTGGCCGTCCTCCTCTCTCTAGGAAAACAACTATACTTTGCAGTTTAAACAAGTGTCTCCAACAAAACACAAAACAATTTCAATCAAACAATATCTAAACCCAACAATAATTATATATGACAAAAGGAAATAACAAAACTTAACCTTAAAAGAATATCTAAGTTATAAAACTTAACTTAAAAACATTCAAGCCTAAACATTATAAAACTTGACTATCCTTAATTCTATTAACACTTATTCTATATTAAATGAAAACATAACTTAATCTTATTCTGTTACTACAAAAAAGCAACTAAAAGTTTAATATATACCTTTTAAACACAATATAACAATAACATGGATTCACTATAAAGATTATAAAAATGTAAGAAATACATCACAATTCTATGTCATCTAGCTTTGAGAATAACCCACAATAACTGCAAATGTTACTAAAAATACTTATTCATAACAGGAATTTGCCTAGTATATGTTTAAATTGGTTAGGATTTTAAAGTGTAGTTTTTCTAGAGAAAAACCACCACAACAACATGCGATTTGGCAAGTTGCCATCCAGCTTTTGTAGCACTTTTCAAGAACATCAAGTCCAATTTTTAAACTAATATCCAAAATCCAAATTGCTATATATGCAGTTATATGTGTTTTATATAACAAAAGAACTCACATTGAAATTACCTTATTAAAATTGTGGAAAAAACAAGCAAATAGATAATACATGCTCTAACTTAACTTTGTCTTGTACAATAAAGTTCTCTTAACTAATTATTTTTTAAACCACAAATCTCTTCTGTAGATAACATTAATTGGAAGGTTTTCTTAAAAGCTGTAAATCACACCATATTTTAACCTTAAGTTCTAAAACCAACTATTGCAAGGCAACTTCTGTTAATATTCACCTTAAACACTTTTTTTTTTTTTTAACTTTCGAAGAACCACAATAATTTCTCTAGTAAAACTCTAAAAACTGCAATTGCATAAACTCATAATTACTTAAAACACAAAATTAACTCTACAATGGTATATAAAAACATTTTGAAAACCTAATAAATCATGACTTTTCAACAAACTGGGTACTATCCCCCTGCTTTTTCTTAGAGAGGGAGCAGGGGGGGGGTGAGCTGCCCACTCTGCTGCCGCTGCAGCTCTGCTCTTATCTTTCTTCACATTCTCTACATACTCTAGCAGCGAGGAAAAATGGAGAAAAAGAAAAAAAACCTCACAAAGTTAACTTTAACAAATGCAGTTTTTTCTCTCAATCTCTCTTGTTGTTCGCTGATAGAGGAAAAAAGGGCACGATTTTACAAAAGCAGGTGATGTTACATGAAATGTCTCTCACGGCCAGGTGCTAACAACGGCGATCATGGCAGCTTATCAGCATGGCCTTGGAACTTTTCTTGCGCTGCTTCTACCCCCAGGGTACCTTTGTTCTCTGCGCCCACCTCGCTCCCCCATGTCCCCCTGGTTCGGGTGGAAACCAGTCTAAATTTGGCTTCTTTTCTTCCAGGGTGGTAAAGATGGAACTTAAATAAGATTGTAATGCTAAAAGTGAATCCAAAAATGAAGCAAATAGTTCCGAATGTATCACATCCTGCCATAACTGAACAGATTCTGTTTGTTGTTTCAGCGTTCGCTGTGGAACTTTTTTTTTTTTTTTCTCATTATTTTCTTCTCTTTGACTCTCCATCCCTCTCTCCACGGGCAGCATAGATAGGAGAGCTTGCCCAGCAGTGGGAGATAAAGGCATCTGCCGCTGTGAGGCAGGTAGAATTACGGAGCTCACAGCCTCAGCATATCTCACTTTTCTGGTTTTTAAGGTATTAATTACAATCTGCCAAGTTGGACCGAGAGACACAGTGTCCTTGCTCTTTTCCGTAATTGCTGTTTCCCATATCAGAGCGCGTAAATCTGTCCATTCTTACACTGCAAAGAGCAGTGCTGGCACTACTAAATGCCCGTGATAATTAGCCCATATAATGAGCATATCCAGGTCCTTTTCCCGGGCTGCTTCGCCTCGTTTAACGAGGATGCTAAGAAGCAGTTTATCTGCCGCCGCAAATTCCACATCCATGCTGATGGCAACCCGCAAGGGGGAAGGTTGCGACCCTTCTACCACGCCCTTGCCTGCCTGGGCCCCCCCCAGCAGCCTTACTTCCACGTCCAACCGCTCCGCGTCTCACCGCGCTCAGGCTGCCTATCTGGTGCCGATCCAAGCCCGCGACGTCTAACGCCCAGATCCACTCCGCTGACTCCAAAACCCCTCTGCCCGCAGGGGTGTCCTTGCTCGGAGCGCCAGATGTTGAAAGACCCCCGAGCTATTCACCAGTTTTACAGAAGTAATTGTGAATGCCGTTTATTTCTATCTTTAGCACACCTTTTATAGGGTTCTACAGGGTCTGCGGGCAGAGCAAGCAACTATTGGCTAACACACACAGTTTACATTTTTTCTCCTACACACAAGGATATTGTTTTACTTTGCTCTCTCTTCTGCATGAAGGTTTCAAGGACTTTAGCCTTTAATATCACGACTTATGTCAAAGGCTGGTTTGTGCATACAGGCCTTTACTAATATATAAAATATAGCAACACACCAGGGTTTCCAGATCCCAGCTGTCTGGGCCTCAGAAAACAAATTTATTAGCTGCTTCATTCCTTCACTCGATCCTTGGTCCAGGCTGGTATGTTTCCACATTGCATTGCGCAGTTGATCTAAAAATTCAGAAGGTGTTTGAGAAGGACCTTCTTTAATAGCATATAGAGATGATTAATTTATAGTTCCAGGAATTGCTCTTTCCAGTTCTTTTACTATTAATTCCTGATATCTTTGTAACTGTCTTAGTCCTCCTTGTTCATTGGGATTCCAGCCAGGATCTTGAAGGGGAAATACATCCTTAACATCCTCCTGTGTTGTCCTACAGTCATCCTCAGCAAGGTCTTTAGCTATCTTTAATACCAATAGTTTTTCTGTCTCTGTCAGGGCATCAAGCAGTAGCTGTAAATCTGACCAATCTGCTGAATGCTGCTTAAGCATAAATCTCAGTTTCTTAGCAATGCCTACTGGATCACTCCGATAACTCTTAGCAATCTTTTCCCAAACCTCCAAATGTATTGTAGAAATGGACTCATGGACTAATTGACTAATCTTGTTGTTCCCTCAGGGGTCATTGCTTCTCTCAGAGGTGCTTGTATAACCTCTTTAACCTGCTTTTGGGTCCTGGATGCTACAGGGCTTGGTGGGGGAGACTTAGAAGTCTTGGTACTTGATGAGGAAGACCCAGGCTCCTCATCCTCACTGTCACCACTCAGCAATGGTGGTTCTGAGCCTGCTTCCTCTTCCACCTCCCCCCTCTCTCTAACATTCTAAGAGGTGGTCTTAGGAAGTTTGCTGGTTCCCATTCCAAAACCTCTCTTTGGTATACTTCATCAGGGTGAGTGCATCTTTGATTAATTGAGCATGTTCTACAACACCATTTAGGCTTTTCTCCTTGAGCTTTGTTACCTTTCTCCAGGGCCAATACCAAGGGATCAGATGGTGGTCTAATCCCACAATCCCTCTGCCACTCAGGGTGGCCACAGAGGGTAAAAAACATATCAGCATAAGTCACTTCCAGCCACTTGTGTTCATGCTGGAGGAAAAGCATTAACTGCAATAAGGTTTCCTAGTCCAGCGTACCATTTACTGGCCACCTCACACCCCCATCCAGTCTATATATGGCCACCACTGTGTACAGAATTTAACAAGCTCCCTCTTGCTCTCTGCACCAACATATCCCACTAGTTCTTTCCAATGTGTTAAAAGCCATTCCAAAGGACTACTCCTAGGAATTTCTTTACTCTCATTTGCTCCCATCCTGGAAGTTCTTTTTCTTGCAATGTTTCGTTATCCCAACTTCGGAGTTTCTCTTCGTAATGTTCAGGTACCAAATTATCTTGGGCACACTAAACCCTAAGAATGTCTATTGGTTTCTTTAAGGGCCCTGAAACACCATGCTCTAATAACTCAAATATCTCACTTCTGCCATGGGTTACTTTACCAGTTCCTAGCAAGATTTTTATCGCTATCTGGGTGGCTTTATTCTCTTTTGTGCTAGAAAGGAAACAGAGTCCCCACTTGGGGATCCTCCACCTAAACACCCGTTGGACAACTACAACTACAAGCAACCACAATCACTGTCAGCGTCGAGCCTGGGATTGGCGCTGGGTGAACTCTGAACCAGCCTCTGCCATACTGATTCCCCAAAGTTCACAACTTGTCTTTGGGAGAGCCGTGTTTTATACAGATTTTTCAGCTTGAGGCTATGCAGTTGCAGTTTCTTTGTTTTTTTGTTTGTTTTTTTCCGGTTGTTAGATATTCATATTTCTGCTGCTGGACTGCTGATGAGTTTTCTGAGAAGGAGATGAAGTTTGGCTGTTTCTTTTGGGAAGCAGGCTTTGAGATGTAGAATCGTGATGAGTTATTTTTTTTTAGTCTGTGTAGTTTTTTTAGGGAAACCGACATTGAGATGCATGGTCCTGGAAAATCAGATCAAGTCGGTATCAAGCGTTAATCGCCAAGTCCTTAGAGCACTTATCTTGCTTGAGTGCACCCACTCCTACTCGATGTTATCTTAATCGCTTAGTCGTTTTCTTGCAAATTCCTGGTTTTCCAGCAGCTGGTTTTGCAATCTCAAGTTGTTTCAGTTTTTTACATAGAACCTGTTTTTATACTTGATTTTATATGTGTACAATAAAACGCAAATTATACTAACACATATTACAAGAACAACCAGCCCAACAGCGCACCGGCTGCTGCAAATCACCTCTGCTGAGCCTCTCTCAGCTTGTGACAAATCACTCTGCCGAGCCCCCCTCGGCCCTCGGCTGGCCACACAAATCCCCAGCAGCTAATACCGCTTCCTGCTACCTTTGTCACTCCACACTTAGAGTAAATTAATTCCTGTGACCCAAAATCAACCTTTACAGCTCTCTCCAGGACCTTTCTTGTCCCTAAACCTAGGACCAAAACCACAAACTGCAACCTACCAGGCTGCTTTTTAATCACAAATCAAACAAAATGGGAGCCTCCATGGCTCCCAAAACACAGCAAACCAGCAATTCTGTTGTTACCACCGTTTCAATTCAAGACACAAACTATTAACTCCCAGCTGCCGCTCCTGGCACTGCTTAAAACACAAACCACCAGCAACTTACGCTGCTCCTCCTGCTCTCAACTTAAGAGCTCACACTCCTAAAACCACTTTTTCTGTGGAAACATACAAATAAAACCACAGAGGCATTTGTAATTCGTACCAAATTTGCACGTAAAGACATCTCTTTTATTTATCAATTTTATCTATTTATCAACAGCCTTTTAACAGTGGATATGCCATACACCACCTCAAAGATAGCTGTTTCAATTTTTAAACATACCTTTTGTCCATAGTTCTGGCAGTTCCTGGTCTTTCTCCACGCTGTCAGTGAGGACACAGGAGCCTCCCTCTTCTCAGAAAATTCTGGGTGTGCCTGGACCCCTGCTGGCCCCTGGGCTAGAGAGAGCAGAGTCCTGCCACGGTTGCCAAAATGATTTACCAAAATATGGATATGATCTAGTATCAGTATCCAGCTGAGATGGACAAAGACTCTTTAACCGATTAGGGTTACAGAGTGTGTGTTTATTGGCAGTGCTGGGCCGATGGGCAGGGTCACCCCTTAATACACATGGCCCTGAGTTCAGGTGAATAGGGACTTTTATTTACTGAGATATTGAATACAAATACATATTTATAACCCAGTTACCACCCACTCCTTGCTTCCCATGCCAATTAAGAAAGAAACAATTGAGCATGGGCAGTTTGTTCCTTGAAATGAGTCAGTGGTCTTATTATGGGAAGTGGTCACAAAAGGAGGAAGGAATATATATCTCTTCCTCATTCTGAACTTCCTACCTTTTCAGTCCAAAGTGTCAAATGGATCCCAGGCCAGGCTTGTAGTTTCGTGTTTCCAATTAGTTTCTGGTTTGCAATTGTCTTATGTTCTTGAAGTTCCTCACAAGATTCTTTGTTTCTCATTAAAAGCCCAGCTGAACAAACACAAGGCTGACAGACAGTTATTGGGTAATGATTAGCTCCTAATTCTTGTAGGGCCTCTCTATATATTTTGTGAGGAAAAAGACACAACTTTGGGGGTTCAAATAAACTAGGGCGTTTATTAAGGGAAAAAAACAAAGGGGAGGAAGGGATAATGGGTGAGGGAGAAAAAAAGAAAAGAAATTTTAAAAAGTCCCTGGTTTGAGGATTGAGGAATCCTCTGGCCAAACCGGCATTTTGGTCCCAAAGCAAGAACTCAGCGGCACTGCAGTGAATGCAGCTAATCTGCACTCAGATTTATATAAAAAAGTCTCTAAAAGAGATGCAGACCGAAGTCTGCAGTGTTGGGTCCTCAGCTGCAGCTAATCCACAGTTAAAGGGCACTTCTTCCAACTTCACAGCTCCTTTTATAATCTCTGTCCCCTCAGCTTGTTGCTGGCAGTCCCACCCCTATAGCTGTTGTTGATTGGTGCTGGTAACATCTTCTCCTCCAACAGTTTGCTGTCCTTGGGGTAACTGAGGTTTTGGAGGGAAAGTTCCTCATTAGTATTCACCGTTGCCGCGGTGTCAAGTTACAAGTCTTCTGGGGCAGCTTAAAAATTCTCTGTAAAATGCTGCTGGTGAGGGGATTTGCTTTGAAGACCTCGACAGTAACAAACTTAAAAGAGATTATTAAACTTACAAACAATGCATCAATAGCAACAAACAAATGAGTAAGGGACTACAAAAACAGGGATAATGCTTATGACATTTAAACATTCAATTGGACCCACAAAAAAAACCAACCAGTACAATTCTACAATGAACAACTTCTAAACAGCAACAACAAACAATTCCACATGCAAAAGCCAATGTAAGGTTTTATAGATGACATATTTTAATTTGATTTAGCAAGGATTAATTTTAATTAAGGCTTTAGCTTTTCTAATATCTTAAATTCCTCAAAGTTTATGTTTCAGCCTGAAAGAAGAACAAATTTCAGAGGACTGGGAACACCTGTTGGAATGGCTGCAGGTAAAAAGACGGCACCCAGGTGCCAGAGATTTGTACAAAGAAGCTCTTGCCCGTGGCTGGCCTGTCACCAGGGAAATGTGTAAAACTTGCATATCAGCCTGTGGGCAGTGTCACAGATGACTAGAAAGGCATCCTTTAGAAGATGATCTACGCACTTAAGAAAGGGTAAAGGCTTATGGGATGCGTGGCAGGTAGATTATATTGGTCCCTTTAAGAAGTCAGGTGGTAAACACTTTGTGCTGGTAGGAGTGGAGATTATATGTGGGTTGGCCCAAGCCCAAGCTTTGAAAAGAACTACAGGAGATAATACTGTCAAAGCATTGCAAGGGTGGTTTGGAATTTTCCCAAAACCACAAGAAATTCAATCTGCTAATGGGTCCCACTTCACTGCCAAAATTGTACACAATTGGGAAAAGGTGAAGGAATAAAATGGACTTTTCACACCCCTTACTGCCCTCAAGCTAACGGGACTGTAGAAAGGACCAATGGTTTCCTGAAATGGCTCCTTAAACCACAAGAGGGAAGCTGGGCTCTTTGGCTAAGGGAAGCTGTAAAAAATGTAAATGATAGATGGGGAGTAAACAGGTGTCCCAAAATCACTGCCTTTTGTCCAAAAGCCCCAAGCATAATTCCCACTCTATGGGGACCAAGTGACCCTAAGAATCCAGCACACTACCCTGGACAACCTGCCTTGGTGAACCTTCCTAGTGTAGGGCAAGTACCACTAGTACTAAAAACATCTCCAAATAAATATGCATGGGTGGCCTCCGATGCTCTGGGAAAAAAGCATCGGATCAACACATGCTGGGTAATTCCATCATTTTAAGTTTCTGCCTTTTGGGGGCAGACTCTGTTGTGTTCACTTTCCACAGAAGAACACCAAGGGCCATGAAGACCAGACAAACCATGATAATACTAGTATTAAATAGTAAATACTTACTATGGTAGGATACTTGTCTGCCTCTTACCACAACACCATGGCCAAAACTCGGTTGAGTGGCCGTGGTCTGAAGCTACCATCAGGTACCCCTGATGTGTTCTAGGATCCTACCCTAGAAACTGTCACCCAAACCTAGTGACCGTAGTACTACACGACTCTTGAGGTACGTACCGTCAAAATGACTGGGGTTGGGACTGAAAAGATTGGCCCAGAATGATGACTGGAACAATTGGTGAAGAAATTAAGGTAGGATGCAGAAAAGTGGAAAAGTCTCTTTACAAGAAAGCTTCCACCATTGCAATCGCCGGAAATTTTCTAGAATCAGATGTGACAAGCAATTTGCACCCCAACATCATGGCGAAACTCTGCGCCACAGCAGTGTGGTCATGGAACAAACAATCCCCCCTCATACTGTGTTGTCATCAGAAAAATATCGGTTACTATACCCTGGACCCCAGTACCAACAAGTGGAAATTACGAAGCTTTGTAAAAAACAATCTACTGACTGTTGGTATCATTTCACTTGAACCAAATCAACCTCTGTAACATGTAATTGGCAAAATGACCTGACACATCAGTCAGGTCTGAATGGTCTAATTTATAGACTCAAAATCAATGCTGTGGAAAAACCCATACTGAGTGCAGTAATCATGTACCATGGTGTAATCACCCCCCAGTGCTGGATGACAAACATAATGTTTTCCCTCCCTTTATGGGAACGCAAGGTGATGATGTGACAATAACCTGAAAATTAAATGTTGAATCCTCATTGAACCTGTATACAGTTATGGCATGGGACCTCATGGCCATGTTCTATTTTGTGAAATTCAAAATCAGAATTGTTGGCTAAAGCTTACTGACATACAATTTTCCCATCGAATCGTGTGTGGGAAAAACAATACCAAATACTGCAGAGACCTTGATGTTAATGTTGTAACACCTACACCTACCACCACCCAACCCCAGCAGAAGCCCAGCCACTGCCTTTGTATGGACTATACGGAATTCTTCAGTGCATTCAATATTCCCGATCATTGCATTAGGGCTGAATCATGATGGAGCTGCTCTCTATCCTTTTGAGCATAGGGATTGGGCCCATCAAATTGGTGAGAAGTGGCAAACTGTTGGTTTGGAAACTTAATTAATAACTTAATTCACTGTAAATTTGAAAACTTGTACTGTCCAGGAACAACAAGGGTTTATCTGTGAAAGTAATGCAACCAAAGCTCAAGCTATTTGTTTGGACACGGAACAAAATATCTGCAACTCTGAAATACAACCTACCGAGACTTCTGAAACAGAACTTGTGCATATAGGACGTGGATGTGTGTTGAGTTCGGCGGGAGAAATGCAGCACTCAATATGAATGATCAGCAAGTCTCATTTATTGGTAATTCTAAAACCACTTATATAGCATCAATAATTAGGCTCATATATAGTGCAAAAGCAAGCTCATTATTGGATATTTCATTTAAGGTCAACTCCACCTAATTCTACATTCCTGTGATCGCTCATCTATGCTGAATTCACATTCTTCTGACTACAGTGTTCTGTTCTCAGTTAACAGTTATCATCAAGGCCTTCCTGACTTTTGCAACATCTCACACCAACTGTACTCCATTGTCTATTTCTTTCCCAGCTAACTGCTGCATGGGAAAGTGACCTTTGCTCTCTAGCCATTCCTCTATAATTCCCCTGTTTTCTTTTTGCACTAACAAAACTGTAGAAGTAGCCTTTTTTACCATGTTTTGTAACCATTGCAGTATGCAAGGAATAAACAGTAACACAATGACAATGATCAATATAACAACAATTGCCATTTGTACCAAATTTTTTAACCATCCTGTGAGACCTAGGGATTGAAACTATTTCTCTAACGGATTTGTTTCTATGGTTAACTTTTTCATATTGTTCTGTAGTTGTTGAAGACGAGCATGAATAGATACCGAATGGTCAGAAAGATTCATGCAACACATCCCATCAAAGTCTTCACAGCCATGGCCCTGTGCTAATAGCAAAAAATCAATAGCAGCTCTATTCTGCAGTACAGCATGCCTAACACTGTTCATATCCAAAAGCAAATCAGACAAAACCTTTGATGTAATATTAAACTGTTTTCCTGTCCAGCATGCCAGTCGTCGTAACTGTGTTAAGGCTTGAGCACTAGATACTCCAGGTGTAAAAATAGATGAAACAATCACTGTAGGACGCTCCCAAAGTTCAACCTTATCTTTGCATTCTGGCCTTAATTGAAACACACTTCTCTTTGTTCGTAACCTGGTTCTATTGGCTCCTAATAACTGCTGTATAGTGGGTGCAAACAATGTCAATTTCCCAAAATAACAAGGTCCTCCATAAAGGTTTGCTGGCAGTCCTTGCCATGCACGATCTCCACAAATTAGAAAAATACCAGGTGGTAATTGTAGAGGTGTACTGCTAGAATTTACTTTGTGAGACCAATTGCCACAGTATGCATCCTTATTCTGCAAGTATATATTTGCTATTCTGCAAGTATAGCAAATTTTGTGGAGAGACATTTGTACCATTTTGCCCATGAGACCTTTTTGCATGATTGTTCCTAGCCCGATTGACAAAAATTAAACAATAATTGCTAGGGGCTGAACCTAACAGTCTTAACTCTTGAGGTTCTGACCCAGTAACATTTAAACCTGTAGCAATGTACCAATTTTGAGCACCAATGGGATTTGCTGAAATTAAATCTGTGTCACAGATATTGATCATGAATTTACCTGATGGAATTTCACATAATGTTTTGTTTGCTTCCTTGGGTGTTTTCCAATACTTTGTCCAGTTTTTAAACATTGTGGCATTGAGTGAATCATCTAAAGGTGCGCCCACTAAACAAGTTCGAAAAGGATCCGAAGGGGTAGCCATTGAAAGGCAAAAATTATCCTGTCCAGTTTGATTAGCCCAGGTTACCCACATATTTTGTCTCTCATCCATGTCAATCAAAAACCCTTCATTTCCCTTTATCATTGTAAACCACAACAACTTGATCAGAGATAGTTCTTTAAGGACTTTAAAAGGATTGCGGCAGCTCAGCCAGCATCTTGGCTGGATCCCATGTGAGATCTTGCTTCCCTTTCCTTTTACCCTTCTGCCTCGCCCGTTGATTCGGTTGCTTCGAACCACGGGGTGTTCCATCTTCTCGGCAGCAAGGATAACTTTCAGGGAAAGACCCCTTTTCTCGAGACTGCCGTTTTAAGAATTGCTCCCAATTTTTATTTTTTACTCCTGGAATATCACACCTAACTTGTGTCAGTGTCTTGCGACAACGTATTGCAATTATTTCAATAATATATGGTAAAGGGGTATTAGGATGATAACAATAGTTTTCTGGATTTATCTCAAAAGCAAAAATCTCCCACCATCTATCAGATCCTTTTTCAAATTGTCCTGTTTGCACACCTTCCTGTAATGCAATCTCAGTTAAATTTCTTTCAAAGTTGTAACACTCTGTACAAATCCCTCTTGAAGATCGACCCCACTTAGAATGTATCCACCACTTCTCTTTCACACTTTACAAATGTAACATACAAAAGGATAACATTCACAATCTGGTACTGTACACAAAATTTTCACATGAGAGTTCATCAGATCCCTTCTCTATGTTGATGGTAGAGAGCGAGAAGTATCTGCTAAATTTTCTGGATCAGCTGAAGATAAATCACTGGGATCAGCAGGTTTAGTCCATCGGCTTGGCACCCAGACAGGCCCTGTGGGGGTAGACACACAAAGATAACCACGTCCCCAATAGAGTACTTTACTAGGACCTCCCCACAGTCCTGTTTTAGGATCCCTATAGCGAACCCATATTGGACTTTGAGTTTTCTCTGCTTCAGGTGCACTATGACGTATTGCTGCAGGCAAATCACTGTTTCCAAAAATACAGAGAAAATTTAAAACAAATAAACAACGCAATAATCGTTCTTGTGGATCTTTGATCTCCCTAAATTTATTCAGATATTGTTTTAGGGTACCATTTGCTCTTTCTACTATTGCCTGACTCATGGGGGAATGTGGAATCCCTGTTATGTGTTTGATTCCCCATGATTGCATCACCTGCTTAATTCTACTACTACAATAAGCAGGTCCATTGTCTGTTTTAATAGAACGTGGAACTCCCATGACTGCAAAACAACTTACTAAATGTCGCTCAACATTCCGTGCTTTCTCACCAGATTGAGCTGTAGCCCAGATGTAATGACTATAAGTATCAATGGTGACATGCACATATTTAACTCTCCCAAACTCTGCAACATGAGTAACATCCATTTGCTACAACTCATTAGCCTGTAATCCTCTAGGGTTTACCCCAAGACCCAATCCACTACCTTGATTATGAAAACTACAAATAGGACATGCTTTGACAATAGCCCGAGCCTCCTCCAAAGGTATCTGAAACTCTCGATGGAGTCCTTTTGCATTTTGGTGAAAGATGGCATGAGCTTCTCTAGCTAATGTCTGTGGTGGGACAGGGCTATTTTGTGACAATGACACCAATCGGTCTGCCCTAGCATTTCCTTCTCCTAAACCCACATCCCATTTGTGGCTACGAATATGGATAATAGCAAAGGCAGCAGTCCTCAACTTTATGGCTCTCTGAAGCTGCAAAAACAGTTCATATAAACGAGAGTTTTTACTTCCTTAATGTCTGCATTCTCAATACGTTCACTCACTCCTGCAACATATAAAGAATCAGTTACCACATTAACAGGACCCTTAAACTGTACCAAAACCCAAACAACAGCAACTAATTCCAGAGTTTGTAATGTGTCCTCCTTTTGAGCTGGAATAATATGATGATTCCATTGTCCTTCTGAATCTTGCCATGTAGCAGCAGCTGTACGAGACTTCTTTCCAGCATCAGTGAACACAGTTGATGCCTCTGGTAATGGCACAAATGATCGTTTGGGCTTTTCAATCTAATTCTGCTGACCTATCCATCGCAGTGGTATTCGAGGCACTTCCTCAGTACTGACTACACTGCTGTTGTTAAGCAATGCTTCTTGCAATGTGGAGCTGTGAATTAAATACCAATCTAAAGTGTCCTTTTTTATTGGTATCTGAATTTCAGCTGGATCTGCACCCGTAAGTTTCCACAATCGCTTCCGTCCTTGTTTTATCAAGTTTGCTAAAATTTCAATTTTTTGAATTAAAGTATGTCTCTGTTGTAGTGGTGGCAACAACCACTCTAATACCCATATCTCCCCTGTTTTCTTTTGATGCTGTGTCAGGGCACCGATGAGATGTTGAGGTCCAAACCATACAGTAAGATTAATGTCCAAGTCTGGATCTCGCCTACGAACAACACCTGTCTGGATACAGTCCATTATTTTATTGAGAGCTTCTTGTTGTTCACTGGTGACTTGTATGGGTGCTGTAGGATCAGTACCTTTTAACAAAGGTCGTAGGGATTGCAAAAGTTCATTAGGAATACTCACAACAGGTTTAAGCCATTGTAAATCTCTTAGCAATCGCTGAGCATCATGAACAGTATGAAGTGACATGTTTAATGACAGTTTCTGAGGGGCAACAGACTGTTCAGTTAAAGTCCACCCGAGATATTTCCATGGGGATGACTGCTGTATTTTCTCAGGTGCAACAACTAGTTCATTCTGAAGTAGTTGTGTTTGAATGCCTTTAACTTGTTTATCTGCAAAAGGTTGTGGCTGAGCAAAAAGAATATCATCCATATAATGATAAATAATAGTTGTAGGCCACCGAGCACGTAGTGGTTGCAAAGCATTATCAACATAAAGCTGACACAAAGTAGGAGAATTACGCATACCGTGTGGTAAAACTGTCCATTCAAATCTCTTGTCTGGTTCTGCTCGATTTAATGAAGGCAAAGTAAAAGCAAATCTGCAAGTATCCTGTTCATGCAGTGAGATAGTGAAAAAACAGTCTTTTAAATCAATTATTAACAAGGGCCAATCTTTTGGTAACATTGCAGGATTGGGCAAACCAGGTTGTAGCGCCCCCATTGGCTCCATTTGTTCATTGACTGCACGTAAGTCATGCAGCAATCGATATTTCCTAGATTTCTTTTTTATAACAAAAATAGGAGTATTCCAAGGACTTGTTGACAGCTTTAAATGTCCTTGTTGATATTGTTCCAGCACTAATTGATGAGCTTGTTGCAGACTTTCCCTTTTTAAAGGCCACTGTTCAACCCATACTGGTTCCTGGATTATCCATTTGAGTGGGATTGGGAAAGTCCAAACAATGGCTTCTATTCTAAAGGTCATTGGTCAAAATAACACCAAGCTGTGACAAAATATCTCGTCCAATTAGACATTGAACCTTGTCTGGTAATGGAACAATTGACAAAACAGAACTGATGACCTTCCCATCTAATTGAATCTGAATTTGTGGAGACCTTTTTGCTAAAGTTAAGCCTCCAACTCCTGTAACAGTAACCATACTAGGCAGCAAAGGCCATTCTTGGGGCCAATATTGTGGAGCAACAATACTTGAGTCCGCCCCAGTATCCAACAGTCCTTCCAATTGATGGGATTCTCCGTTATAATTAAGAACAACTGTTCGCTTGGGTCTGGTGTTTAAGTCCAGAGTAAGTAATGAAAGTCCTCCTGTAGAACCAAATCCACCTGTACCTCGTGATTGATTTTTCAATGGTGTCAACTGATGGGTAAATTGTGGCAGCGGCACCAATTGTGCAATTCGCTGTCCTTTATCAATTCTGGTTGGTGGTGCCAGTGTATATGCAATGATATATATTTCACCAGAATAGTCCACATCAATTACTCCAGGTAAAATAAATAGTCCCAATAAACTAGTAGATGAACGTCCCAACACAATTGCACCCATAGCTTTTCCATTTATTATCACTGGTCCAATAATTCCCGTGGGAATCTTGTAGGGTTGTGATGTCAATAAATCCACAGTTACTGAGGCTGCCAGGTCCAAGCCGAGGCTCCCTGCTGTGGCAGGCTGGAGGGAAGTTGCACTGATGTTCCTGCGGCTGCTATTTGTGTCCTGGCACGGCGGCTCCTCGTGCTGACCTTCCCGTTTCCCGATCTCTGGCGGCAAACACTATCAGCGTGGGTATTGGACCGACACTGATTGCACCAAACAGATGGTACAGTACATTCCTTCCGAATATGTCCAAGGTTGCCACAGCGAAAACATTTGAGTTGAGAGGCTGGAATTCTGCCATTGTTGATTGTGGCCGCTTGTAGGGGTGCAAGAGCTGCTAAAACCTGACTCTGATTAGATGCAGCCTGCTTTTCTATAGATGCAGCCTGTTTTTCTAACCCCTTTCCTAGTTCTTTAATTGCCTGGACTAACATTGCCTGTGAGCCCACCGGTATATTAGACATCCTCTCTAATGCCTCTTCAATAGTCCAGCTAGCATTTAAGGAACTCAAAACTGACCTGGTTGCTGGATTACAATTTTGTAATGCACATTGTTTTAACAATGCTCCCCTCATATATTCAGGAACACCTGCCCTCTCTATAGCTGAAGCTGCTTTATCAATAAATGCTCCAAATGGCTCATCTCGCCCTTGTTTAATACCCATATAAGATGGAATACCTCCTGGCTCCTTAATCCTATCAAATGCAGCTCGTGCTAACCGCATTCCTTCTTTCAACTTATCTGGTCCCAAAATTGCTTGTGCTTCCACTTGACTATATGCTCCTAAGTCCATAAGTTCTTCCAAAGTCAGCCCATGCAATGGATCACCTGCCTGTCTTTGCACATTTACACTTTCTTGACAATAAGCTTGCCAGTGTGCATTAAACAACTGCTGATGCTGACTAAGAATCAATTTCATAATACTCTTACAATCTGAAGGCAACAAAATCTGTGTACTCCACAAATAATCAATCATCTGTCTAACCGGTTCACTGGTCACTCCAAACTGACTGACTGTAGATCGCAACTGTGATAACCATTTCCAATCTAAAGCTGTAATTTGAGCTTGTATTCCTCCCCCTTGCATTGGTGCAAAGGTTACGGGACATGCTACTTCCAATACAGCGTCTGCTATTTCCTGATCTCCTTCTTGCAAAATATTCCGTGCTAACACAGCCCATGTCTCCCTTCTTTCCCGTGCAATAGCCTCACCTAATTCACGCCTTTCCCCAGGGACAGATTTATTTCCCATAGGGGAGGATGGTAACGGTGCAGAAGGCTCCGTTCCAGAATCAAGGTTAGTAGGTGAAGGAATTTGAGATGACATAAAAGAATTAGCAGCTGCAGCAGAGGTCAGTGACTGCGCGGGAGGGTATAAAATTATTGTATTTGTGGCGGGTGGCAATGAACATTCATTAATTTCCTGTAAAAGCCTGTTTTTTGACATAGCTGCAGATGCCTGCGTGGCAGCTGCCTGTTCAGCCTGATACTGCAAGACAGCATTATGAACTATCCGCCACAGTTTTCCCAATTTTCTAGCAGTTTTATCATCCTCTAAAGTAGCCTCCCACAATTTATCTCCAAACTTTCGCCACTCACTTAATTCATAGACTGTATGGGGATTCTGAAAACAACCCTGAGCATACCCATAAGCAAGAAGTTCAGGAAGCTCCTTGCGCAAATCAAGATTTTTAACCTGTCGCTTTTCTAAAAAGCAGGTAAATAAATCATATGCTGCTTGCCTTTCCATCTTACCGTCAGCGCGCGCTGTTGCAGCCCCTACAAGGTTTCGGCAGCACGTTACGGCAGGACTCTTCTATAAGGTCGCCTGGGCGCGGCAACGTTGCTGTGTGTTCAGGACTCTCCTCCGAGGTTGCCTGGATCGCAGCACAGCTGTTGCTTTTCGCCGTCCTTGCTGCAAAGGACCCGTCCCCTGTCGCCGACTCCCGTGGCCGACTCCGATTCCTTTTCAGGG
Source organism: Poecile atricapillus (assembly GCF_030490865.1). Classification (NCBI taxonomy): domain Eukaryota; kingdom Metazoa; phylum Chordata; class Aves; order Passeriformes; family Paridae; genus Poecile; species Poecile atricapillus. The sequence continues at coordinate 39,474,213 of NC_081253.1, read as the reverse complement.
TTCCAAAAGTTTCCAAAGGTTCCAAAGGTTCTGAGGGTTCCAAATATTCCAAGTGTCCCAAAGGTTCCTAGGGTCCCAAAGGTCCCAAATGTCCCTGCTGTTCGGGCGCCATTTGTTGAGTTCGGCGGGAGAAATGCAGCACTCAATATGAATGATCAGCAAGTCTCATTTATTGGTAATTCTAAAACCACTTATATAGCATCAATAATTAGGCTCATATATAGTGCAAAAGCAAGCTCATTATTGGATATTTCATTTAAGGTCAACTCCACCTAATTCTACATTCCTGTGATCGCTCATCTATGCTGAATTCACATTCTTCTGACTACAGTGTTCTGTTCTCAGTTAACAGTTATCATCAAGGCCTTCCTGACTTTTGCAACATCTCACACCAACTGTACTCCATTGTCTATTTCTTTCCCAGCTAACTGCTGCATGGGAAAGTGACCTTTGCTCTCTAGCCATTCCTCTATAGATGTGCATGTCTGAGAACTGCTTGTGATAGTGTACTTCTAGAAATCTTAGTAGTGAATACAAAAAAATCATTCAAATTTTTCTCTTTGTAATTTTACTAAGATTGCAGGAAATGATTTTTCTTATGTAGTCCTAGCTATTTCTTATCACCTTTTGCAGTCCAATCACACACTGATCCACCATTTATTGCCTACCTCTGTTGGGATGAATTTCACACTGGTAAAGCAATTGTTGCTTCACCAGGATTTAATTGAAATTTTGGAAAAGTAAAAATAGGAAATCGGCCCTCGTGATAAAGAAATTGCCTGAAATTGTTTACTTGGATTGTATTGGATGAATTGAAATTGCTTATTCTTTGTAATAAGAAGTTGAATGTATATTTTAAGTGAAAATGGATTCTTTGCTTTTGTTTTTCCTTTTTTCTTGCCCTTATCTTTTTCCTACTTTACTTTTTCTGTCTGATTTTCTGTCTCTGGTTTCCGGGGTATGCTACCAAGCTTTGATGAGACCTGAAGACTTCGTAACAACACTACAAAGGAGCCCTCTTGACGCTGATCGTGAGTCACGGGGTGGTGTAAGAGATGCTCTGAAGTTTCCCTCATTTGCCTCACGAGCATGGCAAGAACAGAGACCGAGACCCTGAGGAGCCCAGGGGACTTTGTGCAGGGGTTCTGGCCTGGTTGAGGTGGATGCTTGCTAAGCCATTGTTTGAAGGTGTGCTCAGCCTACAGCACAAGAGTTATTGTTTGCAGGTGTTTGCTGTGCTGCCACGGTACACTGTCTTCGTTCCTGCTGCTGAGCAGGGACTTGTAAGGAGCGGGGCCTGTTCAGTACCTCACACCTGCTTCCCAGAGCAACGGCTCACACCACAATAGCCTATACATCTCCCCACCTTTTGGCCAACTGCCCCTCACCTTGAAACTTGAGACTCTAAAGGTGACTTTTCTAAGTTGCTTTCGGAGAGAGAGTTCCCCACGGAAGGAGACACTGGCGACCCCATCTTGTCCATTGGTAGCGATACCTCCCCCTCGTTTTCTCTCTTTACTTTGCCTCTTTATTTCTCTCTCTCTCTCTCTCTCTTTATCTCATCTATTGCATAAGCCATGATGCTGGCACTAAAATAAAGATGCATTATTGCTGTTGTGATTTAAACTGAAATCCTTTGGTGTCCTTTATGCACTCTGAGATCAAACAAACCTCTCACGATTGTGACACATGTATACTTCAATGTGTGCACAAATGATGGATAAGACAATTTCTAGCATCTATGTTGTTCATCAGGCCAGGGGAGATATTAGGGAGGATGAGAATTTAACAGAAAAGTTTCACAGATAGGAATGCTTACTGGAAGGTTCTCTAGAAATGAAAGCAAGCTTGGATATATAAAAAGACATTTGTAGGGCCACTTATTGCTGAAACCACCGAGAGAACAAAGGTTTAGTCGAGATGGAAGGTTTAGAGCAAGGGTTTAGTCAGTTAGAAGGAGGTTTGATGGCTAAAGTCCAACAGCTTTAAGTTGTCTACAAACAAAGCATGTTTTCTACCAAGTAAAAAAGCATAGGCAGACAGAAAGACGTTTTTTACCAAAGTAAAAAGAATTTTCCACTGCAAAACAACTTTCAGAGTTTAACATGTAATTACTAACTAAAATGATTAGTTAGTCACTACCATAGTATGGCAATTTGAGTTTTGATAGGATTTATGTACATGTAAAGGTATTGTGTATGATGCTGATTGGTTGTTATGCAATGATACACACAGCAAAAGAAAGCGATATAATGCACTGTAACCAGAACTAAGTGGGCTTCAGGACACAGGGCTTGCCTGTAGCCAGCAGCTGTAGGCTGAGCCACGACCCCCTGCTGTAATCTAGTCGATAGAATAAATAGCATTCTAAAGAAGAGCCATCTGAAGTCCCCATCTCTCTGCTGGCTCTAACAGCTCTCTGTTAGAGAACTCTCTCAAGAGAGTCTCCCTCTCCCTGATCCTGTCCACGGATGGAGCGTTGCTGTGCTTTCAGGAAGCTGTTCTAGAAAGCCTCAGGCATTCCAAGCTCCTTTGCCCTCTGTGGATGCTTGCCAGAGAATCCCTCACAGCCAGGTTCAGGGCATACACAGCTTGGCTCTTCCAAAATCCAAGGCCTTCAAGTTAAACCTTGAACTCCACTGTGCTGTGGAACTGGACCTTCAGCACAGGGACCTTTCCAGCCTGATCTGCGCTTGTTCCTCTGCGTCTCTGCACAAAACACAGCGCAGGAGAGAACGGCAGGAGGGGCCTGTGTGTCACAGCGCTCTGGATTTGTGACCCTTCAACTCCAGAGATGCAGGCTTAGTGAAAAAGGCAAACTGTTTATTGATGGGATGCGAAGCAAAGGGATGAGCTGAGGGGCAAAAAAGGGGATGGGCAAGGTCCGAGGGCTGGAGGCAGAGCGCTGTGAAAAGGGAGGAAGAGTGGAGGGAAAAAGAAGGGATGGACAATGTCTGAGGGCTACAGGGAGGGAGCTGTGAAAAGGGAGGGAAACTGGTGGGTAAAAGAAGGGATGGGCAGTGTCTGAGGGCATGGAGGCATGGAGTTATCAAAAGGGATGGAGAACTGAGGGAAAAAGAAGGGATGGAAAGTGTTTGAGGGCCGCAGGGAGGGAGGTATTCAAAAGGGAAGGAAACTGGAGGGAAAAAGAAGGGATGGGAAGTTTCTGAGGGCTGCAGGGACAGAGCTATCTACAGGCAGGGAGAGGGCTGAAGCCATGCGAGCTTCCCACAGGCTCAGCTGTGCCAGTTGTCAGCTGTGCCTGGAGCTCCAGCTGGTCTCTTCTGGTCTCAGCGTAGTCTCATCTTCCATGGCATCATATACAAAGACTGGTTCTCCTAAAGCAGCAGACGAGTGAACTTCTGCTGTTCTTTCAATAAATGTCTGCTGAAAAACTGTGTTCCTCTGAGAAGGGTTGTCATCTCTTCTCAGGGCTTGAAGTGCTGGAAGAGATGGGAACAGAGCCACGATCAGAGCCCGGATCGGTGGCAATCCTAGGAGAAAGTGCTGCCAGGGCCAGGCCAGCCTGCTCTTGCTGTGGCCACAAGAGTTAAGGGGCCAACAGGATCAGCTGCAAGGTCCTGGTCACCCCACCCAAATCTGCCCCCCCACATCCCTGAAATCTCTCTGTGATATTTCCACACCACCAAGGTGTCCACACAGAGAGAGAAGCCCTCTGAAGCTGGGGCAGGGATTACAGCTCCATGGCCAGGCATTGCAGATGCCCCAGTGCCAGCCCCTCACTGCCAGCCCTCACTCACCCTCGATGAGGGCCTGCAGCTCTTCCTGCTGCCCCCTCAGGTGCTCCCCGGCCATCCCTGGGAACACAGAGCCTGTCAGGGCCCCGGCGGCACAGCTCCCTGCCAGCGGCACTGCCAGCCCTGGGGCCACACGGCCTCCCGCCCCGGCAGGGCTCAGCCCCAGCCCTTGCCGCATCCTGACTCAGCCCAAGGGCACGGCTGCCAGAGGCCGGCAGCAGCCCCGAGGGCAGCCGGGGCTCCAGGGCGCCGGGCCCGGGTGCCGCTGCCGGGGCAGCAGCCGGGGCTGGGGCCGAGCTGCGGCGGGGCGGGGAGCCAGCCCGGGCTCGTGGCTCACCCATGAACCTGACGGTGTTCAACAGCGTGACAATCTCTTCAGTCCTTCACAAGCAACACGGCTGCAGGCCTCTAATAAATCCATGGGCCTGACAGTTTGTTACTTTTCTCAAGGCTTGCAAGCTGGGAACGCCTTTCCTGTTCTCAGATAGTGTGTAATCACCTTTCTTCCAGGCTTCCCAGCAATCTTCTGCACTTTCAGCCTTGCTCCTTTCTCACACGTACCTGTCTACCTTTGTGTTTCATTCTATTTCCATTCCAGTTTTCACAGTGACAGCCCTACACCTTAGCTTTACACATACTTCATGTGTTTGGCTCAGGTGTTGGTGAATGAGACATCATGAGATACAGGAGGTTTCCCCATGTTGGGATTGATTTTCTTGGGGTTTGCAGGCTGTTCAAAGCATCGCTGCGCACTACATCTTCCCAGACTTTGTGTCATCTCCCAGCTAAACAATCTCTTAGTGCAGTTGGGGTCCCTCTAGTAAAAATCTTAATACATTAAGAATCATTTCTACAGAGGCTGGGATCATTTAATCTGCACATTTGTGTTTTGTTGGTAAGTAGTGAATTTTTGTAGCAGCAGCAGAGATATTCTTAGCTGACTGTGGAGGGGTTGAGGTAGGTTCCCCTGTTTTTCAGAATATGCAATTCTGCTGGACATTGAATGGGTTTTGTCAGGATGGTCTGGCATGTGGTGCAGAAGGGCACGCACATGCCAGAATCCAAAACTTTCCATAACACCTGTATGGGTTCTGACCAAGGTAAAGTTCACAGCCCTTCCAGTGCTGTGCTTTGCATTGGTTCCTGGGTGGGTGTTGAGAACAGAGCAGTGTTTTGGCTTCTGCCGGGCAGTGCTGTCCCTCTGACATTCCTTCCCCCATCAAAGGGGATGGGAGTGGGCAAGATGCTGGGAGAGGACACAACCAAGCCAAATGACCCAAATTAGCCAAAGGGATATTCCACATCTTATGACAACAGCTCAGAGAGCTAAGCTCAGGGAGAGAGGAGGAAGGGGGGGAGCATTTGTGAGTTTTCAGTGTTTTCCTTCTGGAGGAGCCGTTACGCGTGCTGAAGCCCTTCTTTTCAGAAAATGTCCAAACATCAGATGGGAAGTAGAGAGTGACTTTTTTCTCTTCAGCCCATGCAGGCACAGATTTCTGATTAGTTCTTTATTTTACTGTAATAAAACTGCCTTATCTCACCCTGCTGGCTGTTCTCTGTCTTATCCTCTTCCCTGTCCCAGTGGGAAAGAGAGTGACAGAGTGGGCACCTGGCACCCAGCCAGAATTGACCCACTACAGTCGTTTAGGCACCCGAATGTGGGCAGATAGAAAATTGGTGAAATGGACTGTAGCAGGAACCTCGAGGGGCTGGGCTGGAACAGCAGAGGAGTGCAGGCCTGGGGTGGCAGACAGTTTAGCAATGAGCACAAAGCTGTGGCAGGAGCAGCATGAGGCTGGGCAGACCCAGGGATGTTGAGCTCAAAGTGTACTAAAAATCCAGAGCAACAACAGAAACAGCAGGGTTTGGGCAGCCCTGGAAGGAGAAAAAAGGTGGAGGGGGGATTGTTTTTGGGTGTTCCCTGGCTGTCACCTGTGTAAGGCCCTGGCAACAGCAGCAGCTGCTGGGCTCCCACAAGCAGCCGTGAAACTCCTCCCTTTCAGAGGTGGTCGGGGTCCCGGTTTTCCCCTGAGGCACCCAAGCACATGGTGAGGATCCCTCCCAGAGTGATTGGGTATTGAAAGGACCCAGTTACATGGCCACACCTGGGAGCAGAGGCTCACCCACATTAAAGAGACACAGTGATGGAAAAGTTCTGCAGTAGCAGTGGATCCCCTGGGCAGCAGCAGTCCAACACCAAAACCTCAGCCATCTGCCCTTTGAGCCGTGTCCCCCAGCTCAGAGACAGCCATAACCCCACTGCCTGTCCCTCCTCCCCCAGGCATGACTCCCAAATGCTCCTTTCCCTTGGCTGACTCCTTACTGTGGGATGTAAGAGGTCTCGGCCATGTCTTTTGTTTCTTCATGACCTGTATTTGTGCCCCAGACAACTGCTGCCTTCACAGAGTCTTCCTTTCAGATGGGAAACAATTCCCTAAAGAATCCAAACCAAAAGAAGGTCCTCTACTTTGCTGTATTGAGACAAAATTAAACGCTAAAAATTAGCTAAAATGCAGAATAAAAAACCAAATATTCCTAGCTTATAATGGCACAGCTCCTTATCAAATTCAGGGATCCCTAAATTTCTAGCTAAATACAATCTCACTCATTTTCAACATGTAAACAAGACAGCCAGCCCTGTCCTGCTGGCTCCCAGCAGTGCTTTGCAGCAGTCCAGCATCCACGTCAGAATGCTGTCCAACACAGGGCTGTCCTGGAAACTAAGGCCACTGACTTGAAGTTTGTGCAGGTACCCAAAGGCCAAGCCCAGCGGTGTTCCCTCAGGATGTAGCGGTCCTGAGTGATGTCCCCTGACGTCACCCACTCCTTGTGGCACCAGTTGCTTTCCTGTGGAATGTTCTAGCTGCCCCAAGAGTAAAGAGGGAGCTGGAGAAAGAGCTTGCCAGGCTGCTCTCCATCCTTTAACAGCAATCCTGCTTAAGGGGAGAAGTCCAAGCTGAGCTCAAATGTGTAAATGGAAGAGCCGTGCACAGGAAGGGTCAGTGGGAAGGATGATCCAGGAACCATTGGCCTGGCAGCCTGAGCTTGCTACCGCGGAAGGCCTTGGAGCAGATCCTGCTGAGTGCCATGCCATGGCATGTGCAGGGAACCAGGGGGTCTGCTGGAGGGTGGGAAAGCTCTGTGGAGGGATGAGGACAGCTGAGGGTCCTGGTGAGATGAGGGAGGTTGGTGTTGGTGGGTGTGTTGGGGAAGGATTTTTCCAGAAGGTGGATTTTCAGGCCTTTGCCCAGGTGGGACTAGAGAACTTGGAGCTTAGAGATATTTTCTGCTTCCTTTTCTCCAGGACAGCAGCCATGTGCATCTGGTCACCATTCAACATTTTCAAAAGGTAATGAACTTGGAAGAGGACAAAGGAAAGAAGCCCCTGAAAAGAACTGTGAGCAAGAGCCTGCTCCCACTCTCCTTGCACTGCCATGAGGAGAACCGGCACATGACAAATGTGAGAGTTTGTGTGATGCTGGTGGATCTCTGGGAGGGGGCTCGGCTGCTTCCTGCCCTGCTGCCTCCCAGGCTGCAGCCTCCTCCTGGCCTTGGCACAGGGATGCAACTCCTGTGCCCTGGCCAGCAATGGCATCTCTGCATCTCTCCAGGCCTCTCGGGAAACGCTGCACTGTGCTGCCAGGTTCTTGAAAAACACAGAGCTCCTGTGGGTGCTGCCAACAGAGGATCTGTCGAAGATCACCGAATGCGTGGTAAAGAACGGCCTGGAAACCCCAGCCTCAGCCTGGAGAAGCTCCCTGTCCCCAGGGCTAAGTGTGTGGGGCTGGCAGCTGTTTCCCAGTGCCGCACCCAGGGGCTCCAGCCTGCGCCCCACATGCCGCTCCCTTCCCTGGGCTGTACGGCTTCTTCTCCAGGCTCCTGTGGCCCCAAGCCCTGACAGGTTCTGTGTTGCCAGGGATGGCCGGGCAGCACCTGAGGGGGAAGAAGAAAGAGATGCTGCTCATCTGTGAGGGTGAGTGAGGGCAGTGGGCTGTCAGCGGGGCTGGCGGGGGGAGCTGCAAGCCCTGGCCTGGCTGCGGAGGGCTCTGCTCCCTCTGCGGATGGGGGACGGTGTGAGCGGAGCACACCGAGATTTCAGGGGCACGTGGGGCATTTGTGGCCAGCATCTTGGCTGATCCCCTTGTTCCCTGCTCCCTCCTGGCCATGGCAAGAGCCAGCTGGGATGGCCCTGGCAGGGGCCTCTCCGTGGGCCCTCGCAGGCCTGGGATCTGACCGTGGCTCTGATAGTAAAAGGGCTTAAAATCTTAGAAAATTCGGGGACTTAGAAAGAAAGTTAGGTTTGGAAAGCCCTGGGAAAAGTAGGCCCTGGGAAGTGTTAGGCCTTGCACTGGCTAAAGATCATGTCAAACTGCACCTGTGTAGTCAGTAAATGATAAATGATACAACTGTTAAATATGATTAGCTATAATTATTGTTTAAAGAACATGAGGAACAATGTTAGGGGGCTGGGGGGGATCACGAGAAATCCATGTTTGGGTAAAAACAATGTATACAATAGAACAGTGGAAATTTAATAATTAATATGTAAGTTATATAAGGATAGAGTATAAAACATGTTCAGCTCAAAACAAAAAAAAAAACCTCAAAAAAAAGGGTAAACATATGGACTGACTCAAAGTATGCTTTTGGAGTAGTACATGTACATGGAGCACTGTAGAAAGAAAGAAGACTGCTGTCTTCTCAAATTACCCACATTAAACATCAAGATGCAGTCCTGCAATTGATAAAAACCGTCCAAAAACCAGAACAAGTGGCAATTATGCACTGCAAATCACACTAATCAGGAAACTCCAAAATTTGTGAGGGGAATTGAAAGGCAGACTGGACAGCTCGACAGATTGCTCGAGAAGTGCAAACAACAATGGCATTGATACCTTTAAAAGTTAACGTATCTCAATTTAATTTGCCTCCAAAACCAAAAGATTCAATAGAAGATGAGAAATTGGGACAGTTGCTAAATGCACCAAAGAATTCAAAACTGCACAAAGACAAATATTGTTAACCCCCTTGATAATGAGAGAAGTTCTACAAATTAAACATAACAAATGGCATTGGGGTGCAGAGGTATCGTTAAAATTGCTAAAGCAAAAATTAATCTCGGTACGGATGCTAACAATGGCAAAATCAACTCAGTGGCTAGACACAGGCATAGCTAGGAGAGATTAGGATAGGAATAGAATCAAGATGACACTTAGCAAGAACCCTCTAGTGAAGTGAAATTTAGGTGGGCCCTAGAGTCTTTGCTTGGTCCTATAGCAAACTATCAGAAGAGAGAAATGTTGTACAAACTTACAGGTCAGGTAGATAGACTAGCAAGAGTCACCCAGGAAAGATTTAAAGAACTAAACGTAAAATGACAGTTTATTACTCCTGAAAGAGCATGGAGTGTGTGAGTTTTTCTAAAGGGACAGATTGATCATTGTTGTGTCCACATCCCAAATGTGACTGCAGATGTAGAAGATGACATCTATCAGTTGCAGCAAATAGAGCACGAAGCACAGGAAGAGCAAAAGGATTTGACCACAAGTTGGTTAGGCAAAATCTTCAAAGGGTTAGGGTAGAATGTGAATTCATGGATTAAATCTATCATTGAGAATGTGATCATCTTACTAATTGTATTCTTAGCAATTTGGTTAGTTAGCAGCATCTTAAAGGGAGAAATACAGAAGAAAACATCCTGAAACCAGAAAATAATAAAGGCACTAACACGAGATCTACCCCCACCATCTTCTGGTTCTCCAATTTGTGACAACATCCAGGACAACGCTTACATCAATCAAGGATTCGAAGAACATCAAGTATAAACTCAGAAAAAAAGGACTGTATCAAGTGAAAACATTTTCACTTCTAGTGAAGTGAAAATGCTTTCAAAGGTGGGAATGATAGTAAAAGGTCTTAAAATCTTAGAAAATTTGGGGACTTAGAAAGAAAGGTAGGTTTGGCAAGCCCTGGGAAAACTACACCCTGGGAAATGTTGGGCCTTGTGCTTGCTAAAGATCATGTCAAACTGCACCTGTGTAGTCAGTAGATTATGAATGATACAATTGTTAGATGTGATTAGAAATAATTATTGTTTAAAGAACATGAGGAACAATGTTAGGGGGCTGGGGGGGATCATGAGAACTCCATGCTTGGGTAAAAACATTGCATACTATAAAACAATGGAAGTTTAATAATTAATATGTAAGTTATATAACGATAGAGTATAAAACATGTTCAGCTCAAAACCAAGATGGGTCAGATTTGGGTTTGTGTACCCCTGACACCCAGAGCTCTTCAATAAAGCACCTTCATATAATCATTCCGTGACTATGTGTGGTTCTGAACTCTAACAGCTCTGTTCCTCTCTTCCAGCCCTTGAAGACATGGCAGATAACATCAGCCCTGCCATCAGAAGCCTGGCAATTCAAAAATTTTGTATCCTCCAGGCAGTAGAGAGAACTCAATATTCTATCTTTGGAAACCTGCAAGATCAGCTCCACATGGCATACAGGACACGGTCTCATCTCTCAGGCCTTGACTGGATGCGCTGCTGGAGCTCTGCTGCGAGCTGATCTGGGAGGCTCTGTCTGCTGGGGCCACCTGAGCCAGCCAGGATTTTATTTTTCTTCAAAATAGTTATTTCCTTATTTTTGTTTTTGTTTAGTATGTAAATAAAGGATATGTTCTAAATACACAGACTCCTAGGAGCTTTCTTTTGCTGCCCAAGGTCCGCAAGATATCGAGGAAGAGAGGGAAAAGGGTCCTTGTGCTCAGCAACCTGCCAGGGTGTTCAGTAGTGCAGGGAAAATGGCCAGAAACCCCTTGGCCTGTGGTGGTTCTGCTGAAGGCACAACCCCTGTCCCAGCCAGGAAGTGCCATCTGTGTCCTCGTGCCCGTGTGGTGCTGGCTGGGTTGCTGAGGGCTCCCAGGTGCCTCTTGATGCAGCTCCTCTGGAGCTCCTGTGGGGCTGTGGCGCTGCTGCCGGGCCACGCTGGGGGAGACCCTGAGGGAACAGGGTGCTGGGAGGCCATGAGGGGATGAGGGGCTGTGGAGGCCCTGACGGGACAAGGCAGTGGGAAGGCACAAGGGGGATGTGTGAGGGAGTGGGTGTCAGGAGGCTCCAAGGGGACAGGAGGCCCCTGAGGGGCCGGGCTGGTGGGAAGACCTGAGGAACTGGGTGTCAGAGGCCATATGCAGCCCCTGAGCAGCCCAGAGCTCGGCTGGGGTGGCAGGTCTGCCTCAGTGGGGACTCTGCCACACTTGCTGATTTCAGTGCTGCCAGGCCCCTGTACAGATTCTGTGCAAGCCCCGTGCCCTTCCTGCTGCGGCTGCCTCGGCAGCCTTGGGGGCTCCTTCTGCTGCCCTGAGCCTGCAGAGCAGGGCAGCGTTTGCTGATGGTTAGAGCTGTTCCTAAAGATCCTGTCATGCTGTCTTAGACACTTTGGGCAAGGTATTCCTTCCAACCTGGGCCACTTTGCGGGGGGTGGGGTGGGGGCAGCACAAGGGCAGCTGACAGTGTGTGCAAGGACCCTTCATGACACGTGGTGACAGAGGAGGTGGCCACAGTGACAGGTCCACACCACAGTGCTCGGTGCACGCGATGGGACAGGACACACCAGAGCAATGCTGTGAGGAGCCCCCGCACAGCGCACTCGTTTGTGTCTGACCCGGAGCTTCTCTGAGCCATCATTCCTGCAGGTGACCTCGAGGCCAGACCACAGCACTTGGTGACCTGTGGCCTTGCCGAGCTTCTCTTCTGCAGGTGCTCTCAAGGGCAGACTCTGGGACCTGGTGACCCGGAGCTTTTCCGAGGCATCGCCCATCCCTGCAGTCACTGCCCTTGAGACCAGAGCACAATCCTTGACGAGGAGCCTCCTGTCCTTGTGGCGGGAGCCCTCAAGACCCAAGTGCAGGACTTGCTGTCCTGCAGTCTTGCCAGGACTTGAGTCTTGCAGGTGCCTTCCAGGCACAACTGCAGGACTTGCTGCCTTGGAGCTTTTCCAAGGCATCTCTCTTGCAAGTACCATAAATCCAGGCAGTGCCATGGAGCAGGGACCCCCAGGAGTGCCCAAGTTGGCCTGGGTTGAGGAGGAGGAAGAAGAAGGCCCTGGAGCTGCCCCAGCACAGGAGACCAAAGAGGTGCAGCAGTTCCAGCCACTGCAGGAAGGTGAGTGGCAGAGCTGGGCAACAGGGCTCTGCCTGTGGCTGGCTTGGCCCCATCCCCATCCCCATCCCCATCCCCATCCCCATCCCCATCCCCATCCCCATCCCCATCCCCATCCCCATCCCCATCCCCATCCCCATCATCCCCATGCCATGCCATCCCATCCCATCCCAGGTGGTTAAAGGTTGACTTTGATGGTCAAAGTTTCGACTTGAAGTCCCAAAGTTGGATTTGGTTGTCAAAGGTTGTATTTATTTGTCAAAAGTTGGATTTGAAGGTCAAAAGTGTGATTGAAAGGTCTCAGTTTGTAGTTGATGGTCAAAGGTTGGACTTGAAAGTCCAGGGTTGAATTTGGTGGATTAATGGCATTCCAGTTGATGGGATTTTAGAATCCTCCAGCTGCGCTCCCAAATTCCCATCAACAGTGGAAATCCATGGAATAACAGCATTCTTTTCATTCGGAATTTTGACTCCTCCAGCTTCCTTTCCATATTCCCAGCAAAACCATAGAATAACAGCATTCCGGACATCAGGAATCTTGAATCCTTCCATTTCCCACCCAAATTCCCACGAAATAATGGAATTCCAGGCATCAAGAATCTTGAACCCTACAGCTCTCCTCCACAATTCCCATGCAATTATGGAATTCCAGGCATCAGGAATTAGAAAAATGGCACATTTATTGCTACAGAATGGTCATGGACACGATGGCATCGGATACTACAGGTGGGAAGGAAACTGGGAATTGCTGTGGCGGCTCCAGAATCTCTGCCAAGCTCAACATCCTGTCTGCACAACTCCACGACAACTCAGGAATGTACCAAAAAACATGGAAAAGTCAAGGCACCCAGGCACACATTGGAAACTAAGTGTAACTCTTCTTTTTTTGTTTTTTATATTTTCAAGAGATTTGTCCTTTTTTTTTCTTCTTCACCACTAATTTTTTTGTTCTTTTTCCTTCCTTTATTTTTAATTTTCAACCCTTTTTTGATTTCCAACTGGAAAAATTCCAAGCAACTCAAGTGGAAAAACCCAAACAACCCAAGAAACCAAAGAAGTTTTCATCTCTCGGATTACACATGGCAAAACAATTTAAGTAGTAAAATAAGGTACCAAACTTTCACTCCCCAGAAAATCTACAAAGAAGACATATTCTACAAGAAGACATATTCAGAATCTTGATAATTTTTTAAATTATTAGTATTACTTTTATCTCCTTCTTAAAATCCATTTTTTGTTTTTTTTTTGTTTTTATTTTTTTAATTCCATGGTGTAAAAGGATTTCTCCTCTGAAAAATAACCCAAATGTTTTGGTTTTGGGGTTTTTTGGGGTTTTCTTGGGGATTTTTTTCTATTTTTTCCAAACACTCAAGGTGTCCTCTATTCTATTTTGTGGCAAAAAGAACACTAGACTAACTCATCATAGAATCACAAGGCTGGAAGAGACCTTCAAGATCATTGAGTCCAACTCATGCCCCAACACCTCACCTAAACCATGGCACCGAGTGCCAAATACAGTCCTTATTTAAACACACCCAGGGATGGTGACTCCACCACATCCCCAGGCAGACCATGCCAGTGCTTTATCACTCTTTCTGTGAAAACTCTTTCCTGATATTCAACCTAGATTTCCCTTGGCACAGCTTGAGACTGTGTCCTCTGCCTCTGTCAGCTGCTGCCTGGAGAAAGAGACCAAGCCCACCTGCCCACAGCCACCTTTCAGGGAGTGGTAAGAACAGCTCTGAGTCTCCTTGTCTCCAGGATAAACAACCCCAGCTCCCTCAGCTGTTCCTCACAGGGTTTGTGTTCCCAGCCTCGTTGCCTCCTCTGGACGTGCTCAAACATCTCAACGTCCTTCCCAAAGTGAGGGATCAGAACTGGACAAAGCACTCAAGGTGTGGCCTCACCAGTGCCGAGCACAGGGGAAGAATGACCTCCCTGCTCCTGCTGGCCACACTATTCCTGATCCAGGCCAGGGGCCACTGGCCATCTTGACCACCAGGGCACGCTGCTGGCTTGTGTTCAGCTGCTGTCACCAGCACCCCCAGGTCCCTTTCTGCCTGGGCACTGACCAGCCACACCGTCCCCAGCCTGGAGCATTGCAGGGGGTTATTGTGGCCAAAATGCAGGACTCAGCACTTGGATTTGCTAAACTTCATCTTATTGGACTCTGCCCACCCATCCAACAGTTCCAGGTCTCTCTGCAGAGCCCTTCTACCCTCCAACAGATCAATACACGCTCCCAGCTTGGTGTCATTGCAAATTTACTGGTGGTGGACTCAATCCCCTCATCCATGTCATCAGTAAAGATATTGAACACAACAGGACCCAGCACAGACCCCTGAGGGACACCACTGCTCACTGGCCCCCAGCTGGATGCAGCACCGTTCACCAGCACTCTCTGGGCCCAGCCATCCAGACTGTTCCTAACCCAGCAAAGAGTGCTCCTGTCCAAGCCTGGGCTGCAGCTTTTCCAGGGAATGCTGCGGGAGACAGAGCCAAAGGCCTTGCTGAAGTCCAGGTACACAACATCCACAGCCTTTCCTGCATCCACTAGGCAGGTCACCTGGTCATAAAACAAGACCTATCCCTCCTGAACCCACACTGGCTGGGTCTGATACCCTGGCCATCCTGTGAATGCTGTGTGATGACACTCAGCATAAACTGCTCCATTATCTTATCAGGTACTGAGCTCAGGCTGACTGGCCTGTAATCACCAGGATCCTCCTTCCCACCCTTTTTGTGAATGGCTGTCACATTGGCCAGTTTCCAGTCATCTGGAACCTCACCAGTGAGCCAGGACTGTTGGTAAATGATGGGGAGTGGTTTTGCCAGCTCACCTGCCAGCTCCCTCATCACCCTGGCTGGATCCCATCTGCCCCATAGATTTATGAACATCCAAGTGGCTCAGCAGTTCTCTGACTGCCTCCTCCTGGACAACAGCGGGACCATCCTGCTCCCTGACACCATCTACCAACCCAAGAGGACAGCTGTCCTGAGGACAAGCCGCTTTCCACTAAAGATTGAGGAAAAGAAGGTGTTAAGCACCTCTGCCTTCTCCTCATCTGCAGTTACTAAGTTCCCTCCTGCATCTAATAGAGAACAAGGGTGGCTCTTACCCTTCCTTTTACCATTCATGTCTTCATAAAATCATTTTTTATTATCGTTTACAAAAGTTGACATACGAAGTTTGAGCTGAGCTTTGTCCTCCCTAATGTTTTCCCTACATGCCCTAGCAACCCCCCTAAAACACATCCTGAGAGACCTGACCTTCCTTTCAAAGATGATATACATCCTCTTTTTATTCTTCAGTTCCTTCAAAACTTCATTGCCCATCCAGGCTGGATGTTTACCTCATCGACTCATCTTTCAGCACACAGGGACAGACTCTTCTGTGCCCTCAAGATCTCTGTTTTGAAGACCACCCATCCTTCCTGGACTCCTTTGTTTTTAAGGGCTACTTCCCAAGGAATGCTTTGAATAAGTGTCCTGCTTTAGGGACAGTAAGTCTCCTAAATAGGCACTCCAATGTAAGTAAAGTCCAATATAAAAGTCCTATTGATGTTCCTCCTGATTTCACCAGATCTGGAGAACTCTATCATTCCATGATCACTATGTCCCAAGCAGCCTCCAACCACCACATCTCCCACCAGCCCATCTCTATTTGCAAACAACAGGTCTAACATAGTCCCTCCCCTGCTGGGCTCACTCACCAGCTGCGACAAAAAGTTGTCCTCCACATACTAAAATCTTCCTGGACTGCCTCTTTCCTGCTGTATTAAGTTACCAGCAGATGTCTGGTTGGCTAAAATCACCTACAAGAACAAGGGCTGGTGATGCTGAAACCTTCTCCAGCTGCTTATAGAATGAGTTGTCTGCCTCTTCTTCCTGGTTGGGTGGACGATAACAGACTCCCAGTAGGATATCAGCCTTGTGGGCCTTCCCCTTAATTCTTACCCATAGGCACTCAACTTTATCATCATCAGTTTCAATACTTACGGTGTCGCTCTATTGGGAACAGCGAGAAGAACGACAGACTCTCTTGGGAGTCGATCAGGAGAATTTCTCCCGGTTTATTGCTTCAGGTCTTTTTTACAGACCGATACGTGAAAGTACAGAAAGGAAAACTCTTATTGCTTAGTAAATGAACACATCACCATCATTGGTCAGTGGGGTATACCACCCCTCAACCTTCTCTTGTAAGAAAACAAGGAACAGACAAACAGCGCCCGCAAGGCTCTTTTCTATCTCTGAGGGTCGTTTTAATTCCTCCTTAGGAATTCCCAGGCCACTTTCCCAGGCAAGACTGAGAAAGTTATGTGGCCTGCTATTCCACAGGCACTGTGCTCCCTACTTCACAGTTAGCATCCATACTTACGGTGTCAAAACCTCCCTAACAGAAAGGGCCACTCCTCCACCTCTTCTCCCTTTCCCGTCTCTTCTGAAGAGCTTGTAGCCACCCAGTGCAGCACTCAGCCATGAGTACATCACGGCTTTGCTGTTGCACCACGGCCTCCAGCTCTTCTTCTTTGTTACCCATGCTGTGTGCATTGGTGTACATGCCCCTCATCTGAGCTACTGATTTCACCCCTAACTCAGGCTCACCACCCTTGGGCCTGCTTCCAGACAGCCCAGCTGCATCCCCTTCCCCCTTGAAACCTAGTTTAAAGCCCTCTCAGTGAGTTCTGCCAGTTCATAAGATAAAATTCTTCTACCCTTAAGAGAGATGCAGCCCATCCAGTTCCAGCAGGCCGGGTGCTAGAAAAGTCGCCCCATGATCAGAGAACCCAGAATTCTGCCGATGACACCAACCCTTGAGCCACTTGTTAATAATGTGGGCTCTCCTATTGCTTTCACTTTTTTTCTGCCACCAAAGGGACTGAGGAAAAGTCTACCTGTGCTCCTGCCCCATCAACCACTGAGCCAGTGCCCTGAAGTCTCTTTGAATTGCCCTGGCACTCCTCGTTTCAGTCTCATCTCTGCCAGCCTGGAGTAGCAGCAGTGGATAACAACCAGAGGGCTGGATCAGCCCAGGAAGTCTCTCAGTGATACCCCGTAGCCGAGTCCCAGGGAGGCAGCAGACCTCCCTGTGGGATGGGTCCAGTCAGTGTACGGGGCCCTCTGTTCCCCTCAGAAGGGAGTCACCCACTACAACCACCTTTTTTTTTCTTTTTAATAAGCTTTGTAACAAAAAGCCAGGCACTGATAGATGGGGGAATTCTGATTTATAAATATTTTTTCCCATTTTTTATTGGTTTTTCCCTCTTCTTTTCACTCCAATAGCATCACAGGTATTGAGAATGAAAAAAGGCCACAGTCCATCATCATTTTCACCGTTTTACAGACGTTTCTAAGAATATTCAGGAATGAGGATGGGCAAAAAGAGGCACTGCAGGAGCACGAGTTGACTTCCAGTCCCATCAGAAAGGAAAAGGGGGATCTTCCTGGAAAAAAATCCAATAATATTTTTAAAAAGCCCTAAAAAGTTCCCAAATAAAATAAAAAATTTGGGCCCTCCCAGGCCCTGGTAGCCTGCTGGGCTGGAATTTCTCCTATTCCACCTCCAAATTATTCTTTCCTAATGGATTTGTCTGGAATTTTGTCCTTACTTTTCCCTATTTTTCCTTCTTAAAAATCCTTTTTTCCCCCAGTTCCTTTCTGCTTGTTTCCACTATGTTTTCCTCATTTCCAGTGCTGTATGGGATTTTTCCGGTTCTGGATTGTGTCCTGCCTCTCTCCCCACCTTCCGTCCCCCTAAATCCCAAAAGAGAATAACCCAAAAAACTGAATCAGTACACGTGGCATTGTACTGCCATTGGAGTGTTCCTAGAAAAATGGGCAGAAATTTGGGATGAACATTCCCTCTCCAGTAGATCCATCAATACCTGCAATGCCGAAGTGGAAAAAGCTGCTAAAATCGGGATTTTGCCTTTCCAGGAGGGTCTTTGAATCTGGCTTTATTCATTAACCTTTCAACGTGCACAAAAGAGGACCAAATACGGCAGGGCCTTAGACACAACTTTGGTCCCTGACACACACAGGCTTCTTGTCCCACTACTGGCCTTCAGTAACACCTTGAACTCCACAATGCTGTGGAACCAGGCCTTCAGCACAGGGACCTTTCCAGCCTGATCGGCGCTCGTTCCTCTGCGTCTCTGCACAAAACACGGTGCAGGAGAGAACGGCAGGAGGGGCCTGTGTGTCACAGCGCTCTGGATTTGTGACCCTTCAACTCCACAGAGATGCAGGTTTAGTGAAAAAGGCAAACTGTTTATTGATGGGATGCGAAGCAAAGGGATGAGCTGAGGGGCAAAGAAGGGGATGGGGAGTGTCTAAGGGCTGGAAGGAGGGAGGTATCAAAAGGGAGGGAAAGTGGAGGGAAAAAGAAGGGATGGGCAGTGTCTGAGGGCTGGAGGCAGGGAGCTGTGAAAAGAGAAGGAGAGTGGAAGGAAAAAGAAGGGATGGACAGTTTCTGAGGGCTGCAGGGACAGAGCTATCTACAGGCAGGGAGAGGGCTGAAGCCATGCGAGCTTCCCACAGGCTCAGCTGTGCCAGTTGTCAGCTGTGCCTGGAGCTCCAGCTGGTCTCTTCTGGTTTCAGCGTAGTCTCGTCTTCCATGGCACCTTAAATGAAAACTGCTTCTCCTAAGCCAGCAGACAGCGTAGCTCTCCAGCTCTTTTAGAGAATATTTCTCGAAGGTCTGTGTTTTTTTGAGAAGGGCTGTCATCTGTCCTCAGGGCTTCAAGTGCTGGAAGAGAGGGGAACAGAGCCACGATCAGAGCCCAGATCTGTGGCAATCCTAGGAGAAAGTGCTGCCAGGGCCATGCCAGCCTGCTCTTGCTGTGGCCACAAGAGTTAAGGGGCCAACAGAATCAGCTGCAAGGTCCTGGTCACAAATCTCCCCAACTACATCCCCACCCAAATCTCTCGCCCTGCATCCCTGAAATCTCTCTGTGATATTTCCACACCACCAAGGTGTCCACACAGAGAGAGAAGCCCTCTGAAGCCGGGACACGGATTACAGCACCATGGCCGGGCATTGCAGATGCCCCAGTTCCTGCCCCTCACTGCCAGCTCTCACTCACCCTCGATGAGGGCCTGCAGCTCTTCCTGCTGCCCCCTCAGGTGCTCTCCGGCCATCCCTGGGAACACAGAGCCTGTCAGGGCCCCGGCGGCACAGCTCCCTGCCAGCGGCGCTGCCAGCCCTGGGGCCACACGGCCTCCCGCCCCGGCAGGGCTCAGCCCCAGCCCTTGCCGCATCCTGACTCAGCCCAAGGGCACGGCTGCCAGAGGCCGGCAGCAGCCCCGAGTGCAGCCGGGGCTCCAGGGCGCCGGGCCCGGGTGCCGCTGCCGGGGCAGCAGCCGGGGCTGGGGCCGAGCTGCGGCGGGGCGGGGAGCCAGCCCGGGCTCGTGGCTCACCCATGAACCTGACGGCCGCCTCTCGCAGGGACTCCTGTGGGCTGTCCAGGTATGGCAGGGCCCGGCGCAGGTGCTCGGCTGCTCGGCTCCTGTCGTCTGCCAGCTGGAGAGAGCGGCAGGAGGGAAGGGTTAGCGCGGGCTCTGCCAGCCCCAGCCTCCCGTGCCCGCCCAGCCCTGAGGCCCGGCCCGCAGCCCCACTGGGCTGGGGCTCCATTGGCACCCGGCTCGGGGTTACAGGAGCCTGGAGAAGAAGCCGTGCAGCCCAGGGAAGGGAGCGGTGTGTAGGGCACAGGCTGGCGCCCCCGGGTGCAGCACTGGGCCACCGCTGCCAGCCCCACACACTGAGCACTGGGGGCTGGGGGCTTCTCAAATTTGGGCTTCTCCAGGCCGTTCTTACCAGACACTCGGCAAACGTCGACAGCTGCTCCTTCCTCAGGAGCTGCTTCAAATTCCTCCTCTTGAGGAACTCGGCCACACGAAGCAGCGTTTCCCGAGAGGCCTGGAGAGCAGCAGAGATGCAGAGATGGCTCTGCAGCCGAGGGCACAGGACTCTTGTCTGGGTGACAGGGCCCAGAGGAAGCTGCAGCCTGGGAGGTTCCAGGACAGGAGGAAGCCGATGCCCCTCCCAGGGATGCACCGGCACCACAGCAAACCTCACCTTCGCCACACGCCAGTTCTCATCATGGCAGTGGATGAAGAGTGGAAGCAGGCTCTGGTTCAAAATCTTCTCCAGAGGCTTCTTTCCCTCATCCACTACCAAGTCCATTGTCTTGAAGAAGAGGTCAAGGGAAAGCAACTGCACATGGCTGTGGTCCTGGAGGAAAAGAAGAGAAAAAGACCTTAATACCAATTCCTCCAGGCTCGACTGGACAAAGGCCCAGAAATCTGTAAGACACAAAGTTTCTGGGCATCAGCCAATGCCCGTGGCTGAGGGCACAGAGCCTTACGTGATCAAAGAGCAGCAGGAGTGCCTGAGCCAGCTTCGGAGCAGTGGTGCTGCATATCCCGATGTCTTTACTGTTGAGAATATTGATGAACACCTGGAGGGTCATGCCAACCACATCTCCATCTGTATCACCCAGCAGGTCCTGAAGGCGTTGAGACAGGCTGCACATTCTTATGGCCTGTTTGGAACACAAGGCTGTGCTGGAAGCCCTGAACGGCTGCAGTGCCAAGACCACCCTGGCACTGCAACCACACCCTGCTGCTGCTGGGCCCAGAGGCCAAAGGCCTGTCCCAAAGCACTCAGGCAGGTGAGGCAGGAGAGCTGGGAGCAGCTGCCTCAGCTCCTGAAGCCCAGCCAACCCAAGGGGCTGCTTTGCCGCTGCCCCGTTCTCACCATCGAGGGATCCTTGCTGAGCCCCACGAGGCCTCTGAGCGCCAGGCGATGCCTCTCCCTGCACTCGCTCTGCAGGTGCATTGACGCGATCTCGAGGACACAGTCACCATATTTCGTCAAATCTAAGTACTCGAGGACCTGAAAAGCACAGGGCAGTGAGAGGGGAGCCGGCCAGCAGGAGCCTGGAACTGCGCAGGGCTGGGCCCAGGCAGCAGCACAGGGCACGGGCACCGTCCCAGGCAGCTGCGGCTATGCAAGGGGACAGGGCTGGCAGGCAGCTCAGCGAGGTAGTGCTGGCCATCAAGCTCACCTCCACAAGGAATGCCAGGAAGGACAGATCACAGCATGGCTCCTTCCTTCTGAGTGACTTGAGCAGGTCGAGTGCAATGTGGGAACAGAAGGGGATCAAGCCACGGCGCATCTCC
The DNA here is from genome assembly GCF_030490865.1 of Poecile atricapillus. Taxonomy (NCBI): domain Eukaryota; kingdom Metazoa; phylum Chordata; class Aves; order Passeriformes; family Paridae; genus Poecile; species Poecile atricapillus. Next base: position 39,453,105 of record NC_081253.1, on the reverse strand, counting down.
CTGTCAGGGGGAAAACGGCACCAAGACCCTGATGCTGGGGGGACAAACCTCCCCCAGGAATGACTCACAGAGATCTGGCCTTTCCCCAGCATCCCTGGAGGGACTGTGGGTGCTTTGGGAAGTGGCTTCTCCTTTGGGCACCCTCCTCTCTCAGCCTTTTCCAGCCTGCTCAGCCATCCCTCAGTGATGAGGCCCTCTGGCCAGGACCACAGGGACTGTGTGAGGCACCCCAGGCACCGGGCACAAGTTTCAGAGGCTGTTGGGAGAAGTGAGGCTCACCTGGCCAGCAGACCCACGGCATAGTGCTGGGTGTCAGCATAGAGCAGCGTGTCCCAGCCACGCTTGCGTCCCATTTCCATGACCACATTGTCACACCCCAGTCGGCAGAGCAGAGCCTTCATGGCCTGCACTGCAAACCTGTGTGCAGAGCAAAGCCCAGGTCACACTGGGTGCACTGGTGTCAGCCACAAGGGCATGGGAAGGACAGGAGGACTGGCACCTGTTGGGGTTGCTGGGAAGGCGGTGTTGCTCCCGGCATGCTTTCCAGAAGCTGTCAACTTCCACTGGTGGCATCAGCTGTGTGGTGATGACAACTTGGAACAGCAGAGCCACAAACAGGCGGGCGGAATAAAGCATCATCGCCTCGCGGCACTGAGGCATCTGGACCATCACCCAGAGCACCAGAGTTGCCTGCAAAAGAAGCACACCAAGACAGCGCTCAGTGCCAATGTGTCCATGGGGCAGGGCCTGAGGGGACATGCACGGGGAGCAGTGGGCCCAGTGTCCCCTGAGCCTTCCCCTAGCCCAGGTTTCAGCCCAGTGCGTTAGACAGGGAGAAGATGGAGATTTCCTGGGGAAGCAAGCTCCAGGTGATCAAAGGCCATCTCCAGAAACTCACGCTCAAGGGAAAAACATCCTTGTTGTCCCCATCAGAGGTGCAGGTGCTGCAAAGGGGCCAGTTCTCCATCACACAGAGCAGTGTAGGCAGCACTTTCTCAACTGTTGGTCCCGATGACGCTATGGTTTGCCACATCAGTGCAGCAGCTCTGTGGGATCAGAGCTCTGTGTCAGGGGTGTCTCAGTCACAGAGCCATGCCCTGTGTAGCTGTGGGGTCCCAGGTGACAGAGCCCCGGTGCCCTGAGGGGCAGGGAGGGAGCATTGGCAGCAGCCTCAGGAAACAGAGGGGCCCGAGGCTCCTGGACCTCTCTGCCTGTTGGGCAGAGCCCATTGGACAGGCTGTGCAGGGCGATGGGCCCTAAAGGCTGGTGAGCCCTGAGCTCTCAAGGCACGTGGGCCCCGTACCTGTCACACGATGGGGCACAGTGCAGCAGGGTCAGCACCACATCTTCCGGGTGTTCTTCAGCCAGCCTTATTATGTCAATTTCCTTCCTGACATCCACAGTGACATGGGACACCAGACTCTGGTGAATGTTCCTCACAATAGCTGGCACCTGGAGTAGGAATGGGGAAGACTTGGAGCGCTGTCCAAGGCAGCAACTTCCCCAGCTTCCCCCAAGAAGTGCTTACCGTCCCATCACACTCTGCTGGCCTCATAGGCTGAGGGGGCCCTGTGGATGTGGCGTGAGGGGGCACAGGATCCTGGGAGACCTCCAGTTCTGGCTCCTGGCTGGGTACCTGCTGGTCAAAAGAAGCAGCTCTCTTGTCAACAATGTCAGAAGAAACACGAGGGTCCTTGAAATAATCCCATATGAACTCTAGGCTTAGAGTGGGAGTGGGTGTCCTGTTGGCATTCGCCATGCCCTGAGTCTCTCCAACGTCATAATTTTGAATGGTCACGTCCTCGGTCCCTGCCATGTCAGCCTCGGCCCTGTCATCCTTCACTGCAGCGTCAGAAACTTCTGAGGGCTCAGCTGAATCTGGGCTGACATCAGGCTCTGCCTGGAGCTCCTCCAGCCCAGAGTCAGGCTCAGCTGCGCCCTCAGTTGCTGCTGTGGTGGTGTTGTTTCTACGCTGAATGCGCAGGAATTTGCGGAACCTCTGTGCAGAATGAACAAAGGACAGGGAAGAGAGGCATGTTCCATGGAGTGCTGCAAGTGTAGAGCTGGGCTGAGCAGTGACAGCAGGCCCAGCCCAGGTGGGGATGGCTGCAGGTACCTTCAGCGTTTTGCGGAAGCGGCCGCGGGCGGGCTCCTGCTGTTGTGTCTTTTCCATGGCTGCATCTGGAAAAGCGCAGCCAGAGCTGAGGGGCTGCGGGAGAGGCCGGAGAACACAGCCCAGCCCTGCACTCCCCAGGCAGGGACAGCCCTGGGGTGGCTCAGGGGATGGAGCACGGTCTCTGGCGGGGGTCAGTCCCAGCCCCTCTTCTGTCCTGTCCCTGGGCATGTCCACACGGGACGGGACGGGACGGGACGTGACGGGATGGGATGGGATGGGATGGGATGGGATGGCATGGCATGGCATGGCATGGCATGGCATGGCATGGCATGGCATGGCATGGCATGGCATGGCATGGCATGGCATGGCATGGCATGGCATGGCATGGCATGGCATGGCATGGCATGGCATGGCATGGATGTGATCCAGCTGGCTGCAGCCATCAGCCCTGTTGCCCAGCTCTGCCACTCACCATCCTGCAGTGGTTGGAACTGCTCCGGCTCTTCTGGCTCTTGTGCTGGGGCAGCTCCAGGGTCTGTCTTTCTGTTCCGTCGGAACACTTTGAACAGGTTGAGGAATCTGTCTGCCATGATGCAGTCTTGCCTCAAAGGCACCTTAAGGAGAGATGCCTTGGGAAATCTCTGAGAAAACAAACTGTGCAGTTGTGCCTTGAAGGCACCTGTGAGAGAGAAGCCTCAGGGAGGCTACAGGACAGCAAGTCCTGCAGTCTGGTCTCGAGGGCTCCTGCCACAATGACTGGAGACTCCTCGTAAATGACTGTGGTCACCAGGTCCCACAGTCTCACCTTGAGGACAGAGGTCAGAAGGATGGGAGATGCCTCAGAAAAGCTCCAGGTCACCAAGTACCGGAGTCTGGCCTTGAAGGCACCTGCAAAAGAAAAGTCTTGGGAAGACCACGGGCCACCAAGGGCCGCAGTCTTGCCCTGCAGGCACCTGGAAAAGAAAAGCCTCGGGAAAGACACAGGCCAGCAAGGCCCGCAGTCTTGCCCCGCAGGCCCCTGCAAAAGAAAAGCCTCGGGAAAGCCACGGGCCACCAAGGCCCGCAGTCTTGCCACGAGGTCACCTGTGGAAGAAACGCCTTGGAAAAGCTCCGGGTAAGACACAAACGAGTGTGCTGTGTGGGGGCTCCTCACAGCACCGCTCTGGCGCGTCCTGTCCCGTCGCGTGCACTGAGCACTGTGGCGTGGACCTGTCACCAACAGCTCCTATGTCACCATGTGTCACAAAGGCCCCTTGGACACCCTGTCCCTTTCCATTCCACGGTTACCAGGCTGCACCGTGTCACAAAGGGCCCTTGCACTGACTGCCACCTGCACTGGTTCCGCCCCCATCCCCCGCAAAGTGGCCCAGGTTGTAAGGAATCCCTTGCCCAAAATGTCTAAGACAGCCCGACAGGATCTTTAGGAACACCTCAAACCATCAGCAAACACTGCCCTGCTCTGCAGGCTCAGGGCAGCAGAAGGAGCCCCCAGGGCTGCCGAGGCAGCCTCAGCAGGAAGGGCACGGGGCTTGCACAGAATCTGTACAGGGGCCTGGCAGCACTGAAATCAGCAAGTGTGGCAGAGTCCCCACCGAGGCAGACCTGCCACCCCAGCCGAGCCCTGGCAGTGCTGGTGCCCTTCTCCTGCCCCAGAGACCTGTGCCCCTGGGGGGTTTCTGTGCCAGAGGGCGGCCAAAGCCCACGTCCATTGGGGGCTGGGCACCTTCCTGCAGGGGCTGTTGGCAGGAGCATCTGGAACAACTGCTGGCAACTCTTAGTCTTGGTCAGATTAATTACATTAATTGGAATTATTTTCCCATTGAAGTCATTTCATGCTGCTCAAAAAACATCTTTGTTGAGAAGGTACAGAAGGATCTGGTGGACTTCACCAATTCATTGGAATGGCCAGAGAATATGAAAGATGTGCAAGTTTGCTTCCCATCTCAAAGCAGCAAGTCCTTTACCTTAACATCATTCATCGAGAGTCACTTTACAAAATATAACACTGCACAGAGGTTAAAAAAAGGCCATTCTTTGGTTTGCAAACCTTTGCTTTTCTATGGAGGGATGATAATATCCTAATTCTCTGAAGGATTAAAGCTCTCAAGGAATGACAGTCCACTCAGTATTACAAAAGTCGTCCAAACAATTGAGTAGCTTGCAAAAAGGCTAATCCTCCCCCTGGTACAGATATCTAGGCAGCCAATAAATTACAGCTCTCCCCTCTTCTTTTTTGCATGCAGACCAGGACTACTAACAGGAAAAGTCACAGATATTCCTTATGTCCTCCATAACCAAGGCTGTTGCAAACCATGGATGATGCCATCAAACTGAATCAAATTCCAGCCTAGACCTCTCATTTCCAGACAACTCCTTCCCCAACACACCCACCCGCACCAACGCCCCCAAAACACGCTCACAGAACTCCTCAACACCCCACCAGCACCCCCAGCTGTCCCCATCCCTCCACAGAGCTTTCCCACCCTCCAGCAGACCCCCTGGTTCCCTGCACATGCCATGGCATGGCACTCAGCAGGATCTGCTCCAAGGCCTTCCGTGGTAGCAAGCTCAGGCTGCCAGGCCAATGGTTCCTGGATCATCCTTCCCACTGAGCCTTCCTGTGCACGGCTCTTCCATTTACACATTTGAGCTCAGCTTGGACTTCTCCCCTTAAGCAGGATTGCTGGGAAAGGATGGAGAGCAGCCTGGCAAGCTCTTTCTCCAGCTTCCTTTTTACTCTTGAGGCAGCTAGAACATTCCACAGGAAAGCAACTGGTGCCGCAAGGAGTGGGCGACGTCAGGGGAGATCACTCAGGACTGCTATATCCTGAGGGAACACCGCTGGGCTTGGCCTTTGGGTACCTGCACAAACTTCAAGTCAGTGGCCTTAGTTTCCAGGACAGCCCTGTGTTGGCCAGCATCCTGACGTGGATGCTGGACTGCTGCAAAGCACTGCTGGGAGCCAGCAGGACAGGGCTGGCTGTCTTGTTTACATGTTGAAAATGAGTGAGATTGTATTTAGCTAGAAATTTAGGGATCCCTGAATTTGATCAGGAGCTGTGCCATTATAAGCTAAGAATTTATTTTTTTTATTCTGTACTTTAGCTAATTTTTAGCATTTAATTTTGTCTCAATACAGCAAAGTAGAGGCCCTTCTTTTGGTTTGGATTCTTTGGGGAATTGTTTCCCATCTGAAAGGAAGACTCTGTGAAGGCAGCAGTTGTCTGGGGCACAAATACAGGTCATGAAGGAACAAAAGACGTGGCCGAGACCTCTTACATCCCACACTAAGGAGTCAGCCAAGGGAAAGGAGCATTTGGGAGTCATGCCTGGGGGAGGAGGGACAGGCAGTGGGGTTATGGCTGTCTCTGAGCTGGGGGACACGGCTCAAAGGGCAGATGGCTGAGGTTTTGATGTTGGACTGCTGCTGCCCAGAGGATCCACTGCTACTGCAGAACTTTTCCATCACTGTGTCTCTTTAATGTGGGTGAGCCTCTGCTCCCAGGTGTGGCCATGTAACTGGCTCCTTTCAATACCCGATCACTCTGGGAGGGATCCTCACCATGTGCTTGGGTGCCGCAGAGGAAAACTGGGACCCCGACCACCTCTGAAAGGGAGGAGTTTCACGGCTGCTTGTGGGAGCCCAGCAGCTGCTGCTGTTGCCAGGGCCTTACACAGGTGACAGCCAGGGAACACCTAAAACAATCCTCTCCTCCACCCCTTTTCTCTTTCCAGGGCTGCCCAGACCCTGCTGTTTCTGCCGCTGCTCCGGATTTTTCGTACACTTTTATCTCAACATCCCTGGGTCTGCACAGCCTCATGCTGCTCCTGCCACAGCTTTGTGCTCATTGCTAAACTGTCTGCCACCCCAGGCCTGCACTCCTCTGCTGTTCCAGCCCAGCCCCTCGAGGTTCCAGCTATAGTCCATTTCACCAATTTTATATCTGCCCACATTCGGGTGCCTAAACGACTGTAGTGGTTCAACCCTGGCTGCGTGCCAGGTGCCCACTCTGTCACTCTCTTTCCCACTGGGACAAGGAAGGGGATAAGACAGAGATCAGCCAGCAGGGTGAGATAAGGCAGTTTTATTACAGTAAAATAAAGAACTAAGCAGAGATCTGTGCCTGCATGGGCTGAAGAGAAAAAAGTAACTCTCTACTTCCCATCTGATGTTCAGACATTTCCTGAAAAGAAGGGCTTCAGCACGCGTAACGGCTCCTCCAGAAGGAAAACACTGAAAACTCACAAATGCTCCCCCCCATCCTCCTCTCCCCCTGAGCTTAGCTCTCTGAGCTGTTGTCATAAGATGTGGAATATCCCTTTGGCTAATTTGGGTCAGTTGGCTTGGTTGTGTCCTCTCCCAGCATCTTGCCCACTCCCATCCCCTTTGATGGGGGAAGGAATGTCAGAGGGACAGCACTGCCCGGCAGTAGCCAAAACACTGCTCTGTTCTCAACACCCACCTAGGTACCAATGCAAAACACAGTACTGGAAGGGCTGTAAACTTTACCTTGGTCAGAACCCATACAGGTGCTATGGAAAGTTTTGGATTCTGTCATGTGCGTGCCCTTCCGCACCTCAGGCCAGACCGTCCTGACAAAACCCATTCAATGTCCAGCAGAATTGCATATTCTGAAAAACAGGGGAACCTACCTCAACCCCTCCACAGTCAGCTAAGAATATCTCTGCTGCTGCTACAAAAATTCACTACTTACCAACAAAACACAAATGTGCAGATTAAATGATCCCAGCCTCTGTAGAAATGATTCTTAATGCATTAAGATTTTTAGTAGAGGGACCCCAACTGAAGTAAGAGATTGTTTAGTTGGGAGATGACACAAAGTCTGGGAAGATGTAGTGCGCAGCGATGCTTTGAACAGCCTGCAAACCCCAAGAAAATCAATCCCAACATGGGGAAGCCTCCTGTATCTCATGATGTCTCATTCACCAACATCTGAGCCAAACACATATGTGTAAAGCTAAAGGTGTAGAGTTGTCACTGTGAAAACCGGCATGGAACAGTAGAAGGAAACACAAAGGTAGACAGGTATGTGTGAGAAAGGAGCAAGGCTGAAAGTGCAAAAGATTGCTGGGAAGCCAGGAAGAAAGGTGATTACACACTATCTGAGAAGAGGAAAGGCGTCCAGTTTCTTCCCAGCTTGCAAGCCTTGAGAAAAGTAACAAACTGTCAGGCCCATGGATTTATTAGAGGCCTGCAGCCGTGTTGCTTGTGAAGGACTGAAGAGATTGTCACGCTGTTGAACACCGTCAGGTTCATGGGTGAGCCACGAGCCGGGGCTGGCTCCCCGCCCCGCCGCAGCTCGGCCCCAGCCCCGGCTGCTGCCCCGGCAGCGGCACCCGGGCCCGGCGCCCTGGAGCCCCGGCTGCCCTCGGGGCTGCTGCCGGCCTCTGGCAGCCGTGCCCTTGGGCTGAGTCAGGATGCGGCAAGGGCTGGGGCTGAGCCCTGCCGGGGCGGGAGGCCGTGTGGCCCCAGGGCTGGCAGTGCCGCTGGCAGGGAGCTGTGCCGCCGGGGCCCTGACAGGCTCTGTGTTCCCAGGGATGGCCAGGGAGCACCTGAGGGGGCAGCAGGAAGAGCTGCAGGCCCTCATCGAGGGTGAGTGAGGGCTGGCAGTGAGGGGCAGGCACTGGGGGAGCTGCAATGCCCAGGCAGGGAGCTGTAATCCCTGCCCCAGCTTCAGAGGGCTTCTCTCCCTGTGTGGACACCTTGGTGGTGTGGAAATATCACAGAGAGATTTCAGGGATGTGGGGGGGCAGATTTGGGTGGGGTGGCCAGGACCTTGCAGCTGTTCCTGTTAGCCCCTTAACTCTTGTGGCCACAGCAAGAGCAGGCTGGCCTGGCCCTGGCAGCACTTTCTCCTAGGATTGCCACAGATCCGGGCTCTGATCGTGGCTCTGTTCCCCTCTCTTCCAGCACTTCAAACCCTGAGGAGAGATGACAACCCTTCTCAGAGGAACACAGTTTTTCAGCAGACATTTATTGAAAGAACAGCAGAAGTTCACTCGTCTGCTGCTTTAGGAGAACCAGTCTTTGTTTAAGATGCCATGGAAGATGAGACTACGCTGAAACCAGAAGAGACCAGCTGGAGCTCCAGGCACAGCTGACAACTGGCACAGCTGAGCCTGTGGGAAGCTCGCATGGCTTCAGCCCTCTCCCTGCCTGTAGATAGCTCTGTCCCTGCAGCCCTCAGAAACTGCCCATCCCTTCTTTTTCCTTCCACTCTCCTTCTCTTTTCACAGCTCCCTGCCTCCAGCCCTCAGACACTGCCCATCCCTTCTTTTTCCCTCCACTTTCCCTCCCTTTTGATACCTCCCTCCTTCCAGCCCTTAGACACTCCCCATCCCCTTCTTTGCCCCTCAGCTCATCCCTTTGCTTCGCATCCCATCAATAAACAGGTAAACCTTTCATCTCTGTGGAGTTGAAGGGTCACAAATCCAGAGCTCTGTGATACACAGGCCCCTCCTGCTGTTCTCTCCTGCACCGTGTTTTGTGCAGAGACGCAGAGGAACAAGCGCAGATCAGGCTGGAAAGGTCCCTGTGCTGAAGGTCCAGTTCCACAGCACAGTGGAGTTCAAGGTTTAACTGAACATCCTGAAGGCCTTGGATTTTGGAAGAGCCAAGCTGAGTATGCCCTGAATGCAGCTGTGAGGGATTCTGTGGCAAGCATGCACAGAGGACAAAGGAGCTTGGAATGCCTGAGGCTTTCTAGAACAGCTTCCTGAAAGCACAGTTATGCTCCATCCATGGACAGGATCAGGGAGAGGGCAGAACCGTTAGAGCCAGCAGAGAGATGGGGACTTCAGATGGCTCTTCTTTAGAATGCTGTTTATTCTATCGACTAGATTACAGCAGGGGGTCGTGGCTCAGCCTACAGCTGCTGGCTACAGGCAAGCCCTGTGTCCTGAAGCCCACTTAGTTCTGGTTACAGTGCATTATATCGCTTTCTTTTGCTGTGTGTATCATTGCATAACAACCAATCAGCATCATACACAATACCTTTACATGTACATAGATCCTATCAAAACTGCTAAAATTACCAAACTATGTTAGTGACTAACTCATCATTTGAGTTAGTAATTACATGTTAAACTCTGAAGGTTATTTTGCAGTGGAAAATTCTTTTTGCTTTGGTAAAAAACGTCTTTCTGTCTGCCTAAGCTTTTTTACTTGGTAGAAAACATGCTTTGTTTGTAGACAACTTAAAGCTGTTGGACTTCATCCATAAAACCTCCTTCTAACTGACTAAACCCTTGCTGTAAACCTTCCATCTCGACTAAACCTTTGTTCTCTCGGTGGTTTCAGCAATAAGTGGCCCTACAAATGTCTTTTTATACATCCAAGCTTGCTTTCATTTCTAGAGAACCTTCCAGTAAGCATTCATATCTGTGAAACTTTTTGTTAAATTTTCATCCTCCCTAACATCTCCCCTGGCCTGATGAACAACATAGATGCTAGAAATTGTCTTATCCATCATTTGTGCACACATTGAAGTATACATGTGTCACAAGCTGCTCACACAGGCGGGCGTCGTCAGAGGTTTGTTTGATCTCAGAGTGCATAAAGGACACCAAGGGATTTCAGTTTAAATCACAACAGCAATAATGCATCTTTATTTTAGTGCCAGCATCATGGGTTATGCAATAGATGAGAAGGAGAGAAAGTGAGATAGAGAGAGAGGAATAAAGAGGCAAAGTAATGAGAGAAAACGAGGGGGAGGTATCGCTACCAATGGACAAGATGGGGTCGCCAGTGCCTTCTTCCGTGGGGAACTCTCTCTCTGAAAGCAGCTTAGAAAAGTCACCTTTAGAGTCTCAAGTTTCAAGGTGAGGGGCAGTTGGCCAAAAGGTGGGGAGATGTATAGGCTATTGTGGTGTGAGCCGTTGCTCTGGGAAGCAGGTGTGAGGTACTGAACAGGCCCCGCTCCTTACAAGTCCCTGCTCAGCAGCAGGAACGAAGACAGTGTACCGTGGCAGCACAGCAAACACCTGCAAACAATCACTCTTGTGCTGTAGGTCGAGCACACCTTCAAACAATGGCTTAGCAAGCATCCACCTCAACCAGGCCAGAACCCCTGCACAAAGTCCCCTGTGTGGAGGCTAGCTTTGGAGCAGGCTGTAGGCCCATGGCCTGCCAGCCCTGCCTGAGAGCTAGCCTGGGAATTTCATGGGAGGATTCAAAACAATCCTCAAAGACAGAAAACAGCCTGCAGGTGCTGTTTGTCTGTTCCCATGTTTTCCTTGCAGGAGAAAGTCAGGGGGTGGTGAACCCCACTGACCAATGATGGTAATGTAGTACTTTACTAACCAATAAGAGTTTCTTTTCTGTACTTTCCACGAACTCGTCTATATAACATGGCTGTAGCACTAAACTAGAGATTCTCTCCTGTTCTGACTCCCTTGAGAGTCCGTGTCGTTCTTCCTGCCGTTCCCAATTAGAACGACACCCCTGGGCTCCTCAGGGTCTCTGTCTCTGTTCTTGCCATGCTCGTGAGGCAAATGAGGGAAACTTCAGAGCGTCTCTTACACCACCCCGTGACTCACGATCAGCGTCAAGAGGGCTCCTTTGTAGTGTTGTTACGAAGTCTTCAGGTCTCATCAAAGCTTGGTAGCATACCCCGGAAACCAGAGACAGAAAATCAGACAGAAAAAGTAAAGTAGGAAAAAGATAAGGGCAAGAAAAAAGGAAAAACAAAAGCAAAGAATCCATTTTCACTTAAAATATACATTCAACTTCTTATTACAAAGAATAAGCCATTTCAATTCATCCAATACAATCCAAATAAACAATTTCAGGCAATTTCTTTATCACGAGGGCCGATTTCCTATTTTTACTTTTCCAAAATTTCAATTAAATCCTGGTGAAGCAACAATTGCTTTACCAGTGTGAAATTCATCCCAACAGAGGTAGGCAATAAATGGTGGATCAGTGTGTGATTGGACTGCAAAAGGTGATAAGAAATAGGTAGGACTACATAAGAAAAATCATTTCCTGCAATCTTAGTAAAATTACAAACAGAAAAATTTGAATGATTTTTTTGTATTCACTACTAAGATTTCTAGAAGTACACTATCACAAGCAGTTCTCAGACATGCACATCCACGTCCTATATGCACAAGTTCTGTTTCAGAAGTCTCGGTAGGATGTATTTCAGAGTTGCAGATATTTTGTTCCGTGTCCAAACAAATAGCATGAGCTTTGGTTGCATTACTTTCACAGATAAACCCTTGTTGTTCCTGGACAATACAAGTTTTCAAATTTACAGTGAATTAAGTTATTAATTAAGTTTCCAAACCAACAGTTTGCCACTTCTCACCAATTTGATGGGCCCAATCCCTATGCTCAAAAGGACAGAGAGCAGCTCCATCATGATTCAGCCCTAATGCAATGATAGGGAATATTGAATGCACTGAAGCATTCCGTATAGTCCATACAAAGGCAGTGGCTGGGCTTCTGCTGGGGTTGGGTGGTGGTAGGTGTAGGTGTTACAACATTAACATCAAGTTCTCCTCCGTGTTTGGTATTTTTTTTCCCACACACGATTTGATGGGAAAATTGTACGTCAGTTAGCTTTAGCCAACAATTCTGATTTTGAATTTCACAAAACAGAACATGGCCATGAGGTCCCATGCCATAACTGTATACAGCTTCAATGCGGATTCAGCATTTAATTTTCAGGTTATTGTCACATCATCACCTTGCGTTCCCATAAAGGGAGGGAAAACATTATGTTTGTCATCCAGCACTGGGGGGGTGATTACAACATGGTATGTGATCACTGCACTCAGTATGGGTTTTTCCACAGCATTGATTTTGAGTCTATAAATTAGACCTTTCAGACCTGACTGATGTGTCAGGTCATTTTGCCAATTACATGTTACAGAGGTTGATTTGGTTCAAGTGAAATGATACCAACAGTCAGTAGATTGTTTTTTACAAAGCTTCATAATTTCCACTTGTTGGTACTGGGGTCCAGGGTATAGTAACCGATATTTTTCTGATGACAACACAGTATGAGGAGGGATTGTTTGTTATATGACCACACTGCTGTGGCGCAGAATTTAGCCATGATGTTGGGGTGCAAATTGCTTGTCACATCTGATTCTAGAAAATATCCGGCAATTGCAATGGTGGAAGCTTTCTTGTAAAGAGACTTTTCCACTTTTCTGCATCCTACCTTAATTTCTTCACCAATTGTTCCAGTCATCACTCTGGGCCAATCTTTTCAGTCCCAACCCCAGTCATTTTGACGGTACGTACCTCAAGAGTCGTGTAGTACTACGGTCACTAGGTTTGGGTGATGGTTTCTGGGGTAGGATCCTAGAACACATCAGGGGTACCTGATGGTAGCTTCAGAACACGTCCACTCAACCGAGTTTTGGCCATGGTGTTGTGGTAAGATGCAGACAAGAATCTTACCTTAAATCTTATCTTAAGTATCTTATTAAATAGTAAGTACTTACAATAGTAAGTACTTACTATTTAATACTAGTATTATCATGTTTTGTGTGGTCTTCATGGCCCTCGGTGTTCTTCTGTGGAAAGTGAACACAACAGAGTCTGCCTCCAAAAGGCAGAAACTTATAATGATGGAATTACCCAGCATGTGTTGATCCGATGCTCTTTTCCCAGAGTGTCAGAGGCCACCCATGCATATTTTTTTGGAGATGTTTTTAATACTAGTGGTACTTGCCCTACACTAGGAAAGTCCACCAGGGCAGGTTGTCCAGGCTAGTGTGCTGGATCCTTAGGGTCACTTGGTCCCCATAGAGTGGGAATTATGCTTGGGGCTTTTGGACAAAAGGCAGTGATTTTGGGACACCTGTTTACTCCCCATCTATCATTTACATTTTTTACAGCTTCTCTTAACCAAAGAGCCCAGCTTCACTCCTGTGGTTTAAGGAGCCATTTCAGGAAACCATTGGTCCTTTCTACAATCCCGTTAGCTTGAGGGCAGTAAGGGGTGTGAAAAGTCCATTTTATTCCTTCACCTTTTGCCCAATTGTGTACAATTTTGGCAGTGAAGTGGGACCCGTTATCAGATTGAATTTCTTGTGGTTTTGGGAAAATTCCAAACCACCCTTGCAATGCTTTGACAGTATTATCTCCTGTAGTTCTTTTCAAAGCTTGGGCTTGGGCCAACCCACATATAATCTCCACTCCTACCAGCACAAAGTGTTTACCACCTGACTTCTTAAAGGGACCAATATAATCTACCTGCCACGCATCCCATAAGCCTTTACCCTTTCTTAAGTGCGTAGATCATCTTCTAAAGGATGCCTTTCTAGTCATCTGTGACACTGCTCACAGGCTGATATGCAAGTTTTACACATTTCCCTGGTGACAGGCCAGCCACGGGCAAGAGCTTCTTTGTACAAATGTTTGGCACCTGGGTGCCGTCTTTTTACCTGCAGCCATTCCAACAGGTGTTCCCAGTCCTCTGAAATTTGTTCTTTCAGGCTGAAACATAAACTTTGAAGAATTTAAGATATTAGAAAAGCTAAAGCCTTAATTAAAATATGCCATCTATAAAACCTTAGGTTGGCTTTTACATGTGGAATTGTTTGTTGTTGTTGTTTAGAAGTTGTTCATTGTAGTACTGGTTGGTTTTTTTTGTGGGTTCCAATTGAATGTTTCAATGTCATAAGCATTATCCCTGTTTTTGTAGTCCCTAACTCATTTGTTTGTTGCTATTGATGCATTGTTTGTAAGTTTAATAATCTTTTTTAAGTTTGTTACTGTCGAGGTCGTCAAAGCAAATCCCCTCACCAGCAGCATTTTACAGAGAATTTTTAAGCTGCCCCAGAAGACTTGTAACTTGACACCACGGCAACGGTGAATACTAATGAGGAACTTTCCCTCCAAAACCTCAGTTACCCCAAGGACAGCAAACTGTTGGAGGAGAAGATGTTACCAGCACCAATCAACAACAGCTATAGGGGTGGGACTGCCAGCAACAAGCTGAGGGGACAGAGATTATAAAAGGAGCTGTGAAGTTGGAAGAAGTGCCCTTTAACTGTGGATTAGCTGCAGCTGAGGACCCAACACTGCAGACTTCGGTCTGCATCTCTTTTAGAGACTTTTTTATATAAATCTGAGTGCAGATTAGCTGCATTCACTGCAGTGCCGCTGAGTTCTTGCTTTGGGACCAAAATGCCGGTTCGGCCAGAGGATTCCTCAATCCTCAAACCAGGGACTTTTTAAAATTTCTTTTCTTTTTTTCTTCCTCACCCATTATCCCTTCCTCCCCTTTGTTTTTTTCCCTTAATAAACACCCTAGTTTATTTGAACCCCAAAAGTTGTGTCTTTTTCCTCACAAAATCCATAGAGAGGCCCTACTAGAATTAGGAGCTAATCATTACCCAATAACTGTCTGTCAGCCTTGTGTTTGTTCAGCTGGGCTTGTAATGAGAAACAAAGAATCTTGTGAGGAACTTCAAGAACATAAGACAATTGCAAACCAGAAACTAATTGGAAACACGAAACTACAAGCCTGGCCTGGGATCCATTTGTCACTTTGGACTGAAAAGGTAGGAAGTTCAGAATGAGGAAAAGATATATATTCCTTCCTCCTTTTGTGACCACTTCCCATAATAAGACCACTGACTCATTTCAAGGAACAAACTGCACATGCTCAATTGTTTCTTTCTTAATTGGCATGGGAAGCGGGGAGTGGGTGGTAACTGGGTTATGAATATGTATTTGTATTCAATATCTCAGTAAATAAAAGTCTCTATTCACCTGAACTCAGGGCCGTGTGTATTAAGGGGTGACCCTGCCCATCGGCCCAGCACTGCCAATAAACACACACTCTGTAACCCTAATCGGTTAAAGAGTCTTTGTCCATCTCAGCTGGATACTGATACTAGATCATATCCATATTTTGGTAAATCATTTTGGCGACAGTGGCAGGACTCTGCTCTCTCTAGCCCAGGGGCCAGCAGGGGTCCAGGCACACCCAGAATTTTCTGGGAAGAGGGAGGCTCCTGTGTCCTCACTGACAGCGTGGAGAAAGACCAGGAACTGCCAGAACTATGTGTTGCTATATTTGATATATTAGTAAAGGCCTGTATGCACAAACCAGCCTTTGAAATAAGTCGTGATATTAAGGGCTAAAGTCCTTGAAACCTTCATGCAGAAGAGAGAGTAAAGCAAAACAATATCCCTGTGTGTAAGAGAAAAAATGTAAACCGTGTGTGTTAGCCAATAGTTGCTTGCTCTGCCTGCAGACCCTGTAGAACCCTATAAAAGTGTGCTAAAGATAGAAATAAATTGGCATTCACAATTACTTCTGTGAAGACTGGTGAAGAGCTGGCGGTCTCTCAATAACTATGGACAAAAGGTATGTTTAAAAATTGAAACAGCTATCTTTGAGGTGGTGTATGGCATATCCACTGTTAAAAGGCTGTTGATAAATAGATAAAATTGATAAATAAAAGAGATGTCTTTACGTGCAAATTTGGTACGAATTACAAATGCCTCTGTGGTTTTATTTGTATGTTTCCACAGAAAAACTGGTTTTAGGAGTGTGAGCTCTTAAGTTGAGAGCAGGAGGAGCAGCGTAAGCTGCTGGTGGTTTGTGTTTTAAGCAGTGCCAGGAGCGGCAGCTGGGAGTTAATAGTTTGTGTCTTGAGTTGAAACGGTGGTAACAACAGAATTGCTGGTTTGCTGTGTTTTGGGAGCCGTGGAGGCTCCCATTTTGTTTGATTTGTGATTAAAAAGCGGCCTGATAGGTCGCAGTTTGTGGTTTTGGTCCCAGGTTTAGGGACAAGAAAGGTCCTGGAGAGAGCTGTCAAGGTTGATTTTGGGTCACAGGAATTAATTTACTCTAAGTGTGGAGTGACAAAGGTAGCAGGAAGCAGTATTAGCTGCTGGGGATTTGTGTGGCCAGCCGAGGGCCGAGGGGGGCTCGGCAGAGTGATTTGTCACAAGCTGAGAGAGGCTCAGCAGAGGTGATTTGCAGCAGCCGGTGCGCTGTTGGGCTGGTTGTTCTTGTAATATGTGTTAGTATAATTTGCGTTTTATTGTACACATATAAAATCAAGTATAAAAACAGGTTCTATGTAAAAAACTGAAACAAATTGAGATTTCAAAAGCAGCTGTTGGAAAACCAGGAATTTGCAAGAAAATGACTCAGCAATTAAGATAATACCGAGTAGTGGTGGGTCTGCTCAAGCAAGATAAGTGCTCTAAGGACTTGGCAATTAACGCTTGATACCGACTTGATCTGATTTTTTAGGACCATGCATCTCAATGTCGGTTTCCCTAAAAAAACTACACAGACTAAAAAAAAATAACTCATCATGATTCTACATCTCAAAGCCTGCTTCCCAAAAAAAACAGTCAAACTTCATCTCCTCAGAAAACTCATCAGCAGTCCAGCAGGAGAAATATGAACATCGAACAACCGGAAAAAAAACAAAAAAAGAAAAAGAAAGAAACTGCAACTGCATAGCCTCAAGCTGAAAAATCTGTATAAAACATGGCTCTCCCAAAGACAAGTTGTGAACTTCGGGGAATCAGTGTGACAAAAGCCGATTCAGAGTTCACCCATCGTCAATCCCAGGCTCGACGCTGACAGTGATTGTAGTTGCTTCCATAATTGGATTTTACAAATTTTTCAATAAAATCCTTATTGATAAAAGTAGGCTGAATTTCATTTGTAACATTCTGAAACAGGAGAGGCTTGGAAGCAGGAGAGGCTCGAGTGGCTGAGCCAGTAATGTTTGTAGATTGAGAAATTGTGTGCCCTGAAAGGCCAGAGGAAGTGCGTGTTTGAGACGTGCTATCAGCACGGGGTGAGTGGGAATCCCAATCTGTGGTTTCGCTCTGGGCGACTGCAAGCAGCTAGAAAAGGACAAAGTGATTGGGGTGTATGTTTGATTGTATGAAACCCGTTTAATAAAATCTCCTCTTTTCCCTGTGGTTGGGTTGTGATAAGCATTTTTGAGGAGACGCCACCATCTAGTGACAGGAGTTACAACTGCTGACTGTTACCATTTTTGGATTAAGCTTACATGCCTAGGAATCAGGGGCATTGGAGAGCCAGGAAGAAAGAATTTCTCTGTTTAAAGAAAGGTTGTGATTGTAAGCCTTGGATTGTGTTTCATTGTGTAGCTGTCAAGAGCCTTGGGTCCAACGGATATTTAGGTGGAGGATCCCCAAGTGGGGACTCTGTTTCCTTTGTAGCACAAAAGAGAATAAAGCCACCCAGATAGCGATAAAAATCTTGCTAGGAACTGGTAAAGTAACCCATAGCAGAAGTGAGATATTTGAGTTATTAGAGCATGGTGTTTCAGGGCCCTTAAAGAAACCAATTGACATTCTTAGGGTTGAGTGTGCCCAAGTGTCATGAGGTGACTTTACCTTTAAGGTGGTTTTGGGAGCTAAAGAAGTTGAAGTTGCTGGTGACTGATGGGAGTCTTTTCTCCTGACCAATTATCGGTCATTACTGGGAATTGACAGCAGTTTTGGCCATTGAAAAGTGGCATCAACTTGTGAACCCTACCTTAAGATGTAAAGTCGGGGCACTTTTGGGCTCTTTGTTTCCTGGCTGTGAAAGGTAACAGAGCTCGGGCTGGCCTCCCGTTTTCTGCCCAGCCCATGCAGCCGGGCCGGGGCTGGGCTGGGCCTGCCGTGTCCCCTGGCCAGGAGATGGGGCCTGCGGGGGGGGCTTGCCCCGGGCTCTGGCCGGGCCAGGCTGGTTCCTGGCTAAGCTGCAGTTTTTGATGTGATGAAAATCACCAGAGACTGCTGAGTAAAGAAAAGAAAAAGCTCTTGACCTGCGGCAAGCAGAAACAGCGACCACACTCTCCAGAGCAGCCATGAGGAATCTTCTATCGAAGACAGCTCCAGCTCCTGTTCCGGCAGAGATCACAGAACCATCTACAAAGCCTGGGCAAGATTTTAACCCTTTCATTACCCAGATGAGACTTGCAGATTCATCTTTTAATCCAGAGAGAGAAAAAGAGAGTGATCAACATGAAAAGAGACTTTATAAACTACCAGTGACAGGAAAGAAAAGAAGCTTCAGAAAAGGTAGAGAATAAGGAGATGCTTTATAATCTGAAATATCTTTCTGTTAAAACTATGGAGATGGACAATAAAGTCCTGAAAGAACTCCTTTAATTCATGATAGAGTATGTAGGGAGGAATGGAGTGCTCAAAGTGTAGATTTTGAGTAAAAAGTAGAGTAATTGTGATACAGTGAAGTGCTAGAAGATTTGAAGCCTTGGGGGGCAATGAGAAAACTGTTTTCTAGTGAAGCTCACAGAGACAGATGAAGAAGTCTTTTGCTTTTGAACAACTCATCCTTAAAATGCCATCTCTAGACTCATGGCCCATACACACCTCAGAGTGATGTGAAATGGGAGGAGTGAGCTCTGATAACAGCAGTTCTGGGCAGCTGGCATCAGGGAAATAGAAAACTATAACAGAAATAGTTTTCTTGTGAGAAACTCCATAAATTAACAGAAAGAGACTTCTGTTTCTCTACAAAGACTGGTGAAAAGACTGCAGCAGGAACTGGGACTGTTTTAACCATCAAAGTTCCAAGGTTCTGGGGTTTTTTTGTCTCTGTTGTCATGTGAACAAGGGAATGGTGGGTAGTAGGGGATAAAAAGGAGTTTTCTGGAAGTTTATTCTGGTGTTCTTATTATTGTAGTTTGTTAATAAACTTTCTTTATTCCTTTTAAGTTTTAAGCCTGTTTTGCTCTTGTTCTAATCCATAGCTCACAGTAAGAAATAAGAATTTTTTTTTTTTGTTACTGGTTTAAAACCATGACACCAAGATAATTTGGTACCTGAATATTACAAAGTGAAACTCCAAAGTTAGGATAAAGAAACATTGCAAGAAAAAGAACTTCCAGGATGGGAGCAAATGAGAGTAAAGAAATTCCTAGGAGTAGTCCTTTGGAATGGCTTTTAACACATTGGAAAGAACTAGTGGGATATGTTGGTGCAGAAAGCAAGAGGGAGCTTGTTAAGTTCTGTACACAATGGTGGCCACTATATAGGCTGGATGGGGGCGTGAGGTGGCCAGTAAATGGTACGCTGGACTAGGAAACCTTATTGCAGTTAATGCTTTTCCTCCAGCATGAACACAAGTGGCTGGAAGTCATTTATGCTGGTATGTTTTTTACCCTCTGTGGCCACCCTGAGTGGCAGAGGGATTGTGGGATTAGACCACCATCTGATCCCTTGGTATTGGCCCTGGAGAAAGGTAACAAAGCTCAAGGGGGAAAGCCTAAATGGTGTTGTAGAACATGCTCAATTAATCAAAGATGCACTCACCCTGATGAAGTATACCAAAGAGAGGTTTTGGAATGGGAACCAGCAAACTTCCTAAGACCACCTCTTAGAATGTTAGAGAGAGGGGGGAAGTGGAAGAGGAAGCAGGCTCAGAACCACCATTGCTGAGTGGTGACAGTGAGGATGAGGAGCCTGGGTCTTCCTCATCAAGTACCAAGACTTCTAAGTCTCCCCCACCAAGCCCTGTAGCATCCAGGACCCAAAAGCAGGTTAAAGAGGTTATACAAGCACCTCTGAGAGAATGACAATGACCCCTGAGAGAACGACAAGATTAGTCAATTAGTCCATGAGTCCATTTCTACAATACATTTGGAGGTTTGGGAAAAGATTGCTAAGATTTATCGGAGTGATCCAGTAGGCGTTGCTAAGAAACTGAGATTTATGCTTAAGCAGCATTCACCAGATTGGTCAGATTTACAGCTACTGCTTGATGCCCTGACAGAGACAGAAAAACTATTGGTATTAAAGATAGCTAAAGACCTAGCTGAGGATGATTGTAGGACAACACAGGAGGATGTTAAGGATGTATTTCCCCTTCAGGATGCTGGCTGGAATCCCAATGAACAAGGAGGACTAAGACAGTTACAAAGATATCAGGAATTAATAGTAAAAGAACTGGAAAGAGCAATTCCTGGAACTATAAATTAATCATCTCTATATGATATTAAAGAAGGTCCTTCTCAAACACCTTCTGAATTTTTAGATCAACTGCGCAATGCAATGTGGAAACATACCAGCCTGGACCCAGGATCGAGTGAAGGAATGAAGCAGCTAATAAATTTGTTTTCTGAGGCCCAGACAGCTGGGATCTGGAAACCCTGGTGTGTTGCTATATTTTATATATTAGTAAAGGCCTGTATGCACAAACCAGCCTTTGACATAAGTTGTGATATTAAAGGCTAAAGTCCTTGATACCTTCATGCAGAAGAGAGAGCAAAGTAAAACAATATCCTTGTGTGTAGGAGAAAAAATGTAAACTGTGTGTGTTAGCCAATAGTAGCTTGCTCTGCCCGCAGACCCTGTAGAACCCTATAAAAGGTGTGCTAAAGATAGAAATAAACGGCATTCACAATTACTTCTGTGAAGACTGGTGAATAGCTCGGGGGTCTTTCAACATCTGGCGCTCCGAGTAAGGACACCCCTGCGGGCAGAGGGGTTTTGGAGTCAGCGGAGTGGATCTGGGCGTTAGACGTTGCGGGCTTGGATCGGCACCAGATAGGCAGCCTGAGCGCGGTGAGACGCGGAGCGGTTGGACGTGGAAGTAAGGCTGCTGGGGGGGGCCCAGGCAGGCAAGGGCGTGGTAGAAGGGTCGCAACCTTCCCCCTTGCGGGTTGCCATCAGCATGGATGTGGAATTTGCGGCGGCAGATAAACTGCTTCTTAGCATCCTCGTTAAACGAGGCGAAGCAGCCCGGGAAAAGGACCTGGATATGCTCATTATATGGGCTAATTATCACGGGCATTTAGTAGTGCCAGCACTGCTCTTTGCAGTGTAAGAATGGACGGATTTAGGCGCTCTGATATGGGAAACAGCAATTACGGAAAAGAGCAAGGACACTGTGTCTCTCGGTCCAACTTGGCAGATTGTAATTAATACCTTAAAAACCAGAAAAGTGAGATATGCTGAGGCTGTGAGCTCCGTAATTCTACCTGCCTCACAGCGGCAGATGCCTTTATCTCCCACTGCTGGGCAAGCTCTCCTATCTATGCTGCCCATGGAGAGAGGGAGGGAGAGTCAAAGAGAAGAAAATAATGAGAAAAAAAAAAAAAAAAGTTCCACAGCGAACGCTGAAACAACGAACAGAATCTGTTCAGTTATGGCAGGATGTGATACATTCGGAACTATTTGCTTCATTTTTGGAGTCACTTTTAGCATTACAATCTTATTTAAGTTCCATCTTTACCACCCTGGAAGAAAAGAAGCCAAATTTAGACTGGTTTCCACCCGAACCAGGGGGACATGGGGGAGCGAGGTGGGCGCAGAGAACAAAGGTACCCTGGGGGTAGAAGCAGCGCAAGAAAAGTTCCAAGGCCATGCTGATAAGCTGCCATGATCGCCGTTGTTAGCACCTGGCCGTGAGAGACATTTCATGTAACATCACCTGCTTTTGTAAAATCGTGCCCTTTTTTCCTCTATCAGCGAACAACAAGAGAGATTGAGAGAAAAAACTGCATTTGTTAAAGTTAACTTTGTGAGGTTTTTTTTCTTTTTCTCCATTTTTCCTCGCTGCTAGAGTATGTAGAGAATGTGAAGAAAGATAAGAGCAGAGCTGCAGCGGCAGCAGAGTGGGCAGCTCACCCCCCCCCTGCTCCCTCTCTAAGAAAAAGCAGGGGGATAGTACCCAGTTTGTTGAAAAGTCATGATTTATTAGGTTTTCAAAATGTTTTTATATACCATTGTAGAGTTAATTTTGTGTTTTAAGTAATTATGAGTTTATGCAATTGCAGTTTTTAGAGTTTTACTAGAGAAATTATTGTGGTTCTTCGAAAGTTAAAAAAAAAAAAAAAGTGTTTAAGGTGAATATTAACAGAAGTTGCCTTGCAATAGTTGGTTTTAGAACTTAAGGTTAAAATATGGTGTGATTTACAGCTTTTAAGAAAACCTTCCAATTAATGTTATCTACAGAAGAGATTTGTGGTTTAAAAAATAATTAGTTAAGAGAACTTTATTGTACAAGACAAAGTTAAGTTAGAGCATGTATTATCTATTTGCTTGTTTTTTCCACAATTTTAATAAGGTAATTTCAATGTGAGTTCTTTTGTTATATAAAACACATATAACTGCATATATACCAATTTGGATTTTGGATTTTAGTTTAAAAATTGGACTTGATGTTCTTGAAAAGTGCTACAAAAGCTGGATGGCAACTTGCCAAATCGCATGTTGTTGTGGTGGTTTTTCTCTAGAAAAACTACACTTTAAAATCCTAACCAATTTAAACATATACTAGGCAAATTCCTGTTATGAATAAGTATTTTTAGTAACATTTGCAGTTATTGTGGGTTATTCTCAAAGCTAGATGACATAGAATTGTGATGTATTTCTTACATTTTTATAATCTTTATAGTGAATCCATGTTATTGTTATATTGTGTTTAAAAGGTATATATTAAACTTTTAGTTGCTTTTTTGTAGTAACAGAATAAGATTAAGTTATGTTTTCATTTAATATAGAATAAGTGTTAATAGAATTAAGGATAGTCAAGTTTTATAATGTTTAGGCTTGAATGTTTTTAAGTTAAGTTTTATAACTTAGATATTCTTTTAAGGTTAAGTTTTGTTATTTCCTTTTGTCATATATAATTATTGTTGGGTTTAGATATTGTTTGATTGAAATTGTTTTGTGTTTTGTTGGAGACACTTGTTTAAACTGCAAAGTATAGTTGTTTTCCTAGAGAGAGGAGGACGGCCACAGCTGAGACAGCTGTGATGGAACACTGGTGAACACCTGCTTGTGGATAGAAGTGAATGCAGTCTGTGACACCCTTGACTTCATCAGGAGTTCTATTGTTTGTTGCAATCTCGGCAGTTTTTGTTTTTCATGGCTTTCTTATTTTTCAGTGTTTCCAGAATTTTAAGATGTGCCATTGCTGAGGATCAGCTGCCATAGGAGAGGCTTCAGATTAAACCAACTGCTGCATGGTTTAATTGGTCTGGTACCCAAGGCTCCTGATCATTTGCTTTGTACAAATGCATTTTAACATTTTGCTGTGCTGTAAGCATCTCATAGCTGCTACTATTGAGAACCTTGTTTTAGAAATGAGTTAAGAGGCATCTTTCCAGTTTAAAGCCTAAGGCCCTGGCCAAGCCTTGACTTTACCTGGACAGAATGTTTGCCAACAGATCCAGCTATTTTCTGTACCAAAAGAGTATTTGAGTCACTTGTTGACTCAACAATTTGACCCTATTGATATGACAGCTGGATCAATTTTGAAGTGGGCTTGGAGAATCATTTCCGGAGATGATTTTCCAATCCTTCACTGATTTTTTTTTTTGTTTCTGTTTGTTTGCTAACTATGGGATGCTAGTGCAGTGTTTTAGTAATTAATGGCAGTTTTATATTACATATGTTATTAATAATGTTTAAGATTTAATTGATTTTTAACTGGTATAAGTTCTTACTAATTGTGCATAAGGTTTTGTGTTAATGTTGAACAGAAATGCATCTCATTTTTATTTTTTTTAAGGAAAATGGGGGAAATTGATGCCCTAAAAGCCTTTAATTAGTGTAATTTATTAACTTCAAGGAGAGAAATGTCTGTGTTTTGTTGGCAGGTTTAAAAAGGTCACCTGTCCATCTGACCAGACTGTGTGCCTCTGAGCACACGAGATCCAGTGAACAGAGATGTCATCACACAGCCGTGGTACTTCAGACAGGGATCAGAAGTGGACCTGTCAGGACACAGTTGTGTCTGAACACTACACAGACAGTTTACCAACAGAAATTTTATGTTGTCGTTATGATGTTGTGTCTCTACCAATTTTTCAGGTATGCTTTGTTTTAAGATTTAGAAGGATCTGAAGAACAACTTGAACATCAAAGCCCTCAGTCACCGATCAACTGCCAGCTGACATCACGGGAGCAGTGAACATTCCAGGACTGAATCGTGCTGGAGAAATTCTGTAGAAGACCTAAGGAAAGTGTAGAGACTCCATCTAATTGTATATAAAGCAAAGTGTAGTTATGTGTTTACCCTTTCAGCAAATTGCTTTCACGCTTAGACTACATATATACCGGAGCACATGAGTTAAAAGTAGTTAGATAATAGTTTAAGATAAAGTGTTTAGCCTGTGTAGTGATTGCTAGGTTAGTATAGACTTTTTGCTCTTAGCACAAGGACATGGTTGTGAGGAGTTTGGAGGCATGTGCTGCTTGGATCTTACTGATCATTCAGCTTCCATCCATCAGCAACTAGAACAGCTACAGGATGGTTTGCATGCCCTGAAGGAAGATAGTGACCCCATTGGAAGTTGGTTCGCCAGCTGAGGCATCACTGGATAGTTGAGGTCTCTTGTGCTAGAAGGGGGATGGACTTTACTTATAATGTTAATCGGGATGACAGTCTAGGTTGTATGTTATCTTATCCAAAGCCTGGTTTGTGCAAAAAGAGAAAGGGGGAATTGTTGCTATATTTTATATATTAGTAAAGGCCTGTATGCACAAACCAGCCTTTGACATAAGTCATGATATTAAAGGCTAAAGTCCTTGAAACCTTCATGCAGAAGAGAGAGCAAAGTAAAACAATATCCTTGTGTGTAGGAGAAAAAATGTAAACTGTGTGTGTTAGCCAATAGTAGCTTGCTCTGCCCGCAGACCCTGTAGAACCCTATAAAAGGTGTGCTAAAGATAGAAATAATCGGCATTCACAATTACTTCTGTGAAGACTGGTGAATAGCTCGGGGGTCTTTCAACACTGGTGGATGAAGTCTGGAGGGTCTTTAGCAATTGAGAAGGATATAAAGAGGGGATGAGAAAATTGGTGGCAGTAGTGAAGAAGGGGGAGAAAGAAAAATGTAAGCAAGGTCCACCAAAACGAGGACCACCCCAAGTGGGAAGGGATCAATGTGCATTTTGCAAGACATTTGGACACTGCAAAAATCAGTGCCCAGAAGTAAGAAAAAGTGATGAACAGAGAAGAGATGATCGGAAAGGAAAGGGGGTGGTTGCTCATGTGAAAGAAGACTGAAGAGGACCAGTGTGCCCTACCCCAGGGGACCGTCTGGTTATAGCTCCCAATCTAGGGAATAAAGAAAAAGAAGTGGAATTTCTAAGAGATACAGGAGCAACATTTTCAGTGTTGAATAAGGCTCTAATACCTGTGATAGCAGAAGGTTTTAAAATCTTAGAAAATTCAGGGACTTAGAAAGAAAGGTAGGTTTGGCAATCCCTGGGAAAAGTAGGCCCTGGGAAATGTTAGGCCTTGTACTTGCTAAAGATCATGTCAAACTGCACCAGTGTAATCAATATATGATAAATGATACAATTGTTAGATGTGATTAGCTATAATTATTGTTTAAAGAACATGAGGAACAATGTTATGGGGCTGGGGGGGATCACGAGAAATCCATGCCTGGGTAAAAACATTGCATACTATAGAACAATGGAAGTTTAATAATTAATATGTAAGTTATATAACGATAGAGTATAAAACATGTTCAGCTCAAAACCAAGATGGGTCAGATTTGGGTTTGTGTACCCCTGACACCCAGAGCTCTTCAATAAAGCACCTTCATATAATCATTCCGTGATTATGTGTGTTTCTGAACTCTAACAGCTCTGTTCCTCTCTTCCAACCCTTGAAGACATGGCAGATAACATCAGCCCTGCCATCAGAAGCCTGGCAATTCAAAAATTTTGTATCCTTCAGGCAGTAGAGAGAACTCAATATTCTATCTTTGGAAACCTGCAAGATCAGCTCCACATGGCATACAGGACACGGTCTCATCTCTCAGGCCTTGACTGGATGCGCTGCTGGAGCTCTGCTGAGAGCTGATCTGGGAGGCTCTGTCTGCTGGGGCCACCTGAGCCAGCCAGGATTTTATTTTTCTTCAAAATAGTTATTTCCTTATTTTTGTTTTTGTTTAGTATGTAAATATAGGATATGTTCTAAATACACAGACTCCCAGGAGCTTTCTTTTGCTGCCCAAGGTCCTCAGGATACCGGTGTAGAGAGGGAAAAGGGTCCTTGTGCTCAGCAACTTGCCAGGGCGTGCAGTGGTGCAGGGAAATTGGCCAGAAACCCCTTGGCCTTTGGTGGTTTTGCTGAAGGCACAACCCCTGTCCCAGCCAGGAAGTGCCATCTGTGTCCTCGTGCCCGTGTGGTGCTGGCTGGGTTGCTGAGGGCTCCCAGGTGCCTCTTGATGCAGCTCCTCTGGAGCTCCTGTGGGGCTGTGGCGCTGCTGCCGGGCCACGCTGGGGGAGACCCTGAGGGAACAGGGTGCTGGGAGGCCATGAGGGGATGAGGGGCTGTGGAGGCCCTGGCGGGACAAGGCAGTGGGAAGGCACAAGGGGGATGTGTGAGGGAGTGGGTGTCAGGAGGCTCCAAGGGGACAGGAGGCCCCTGAGGGGCCGGGCTGGTGGGAAGACCTGAGGAACTGGGTGTCAGAGGCCATAAGCAGCCCCTGAGCAGCCCAGGGCTCAGCTGGGGTGGCAGGTCTGCCTCAGTGGGGACTCTGCCACACTTGCTGATTTCAGTGCTGCCAGGCCCCTGTACAGATTCTGTGCAAGCCCCGTGCCCTTCCTGCTGCGGCTGCCTCGGCAGCCCTGGGGGCTCCTTCTGCTGCCCTGAGCCTGCAGAGCAGGGCAGCGTTTGCTGATGGTTTGAGGTGTTCCTAAAGATCCTGTCGGGCTGTCTTAGACACTTTGGGCAAGGTATTCCTTCCAACCTGGGCCACTTTGCAGGGGGTGGGGTGGGGGCAGCACAAGGGCAGGTGACAGTGTGTGCAAGGACCCTTCATGACACGTGGTGACATAGGGGCTGGTGGTGACAGGTCCATGCCACAGTGCTCGGTGCACGCGACGGGACAGGACGCGCCACAGCAATGCTGTGAGGAGCCCCCGCACAGCGCACTTGTTTGTGTCTGATCCAGAGCTTCTCTGAGCCGTCATTCTTGCAGGTGACCTCGAGGCCAGACCACAGCACTTGGTGACCTGTGGCCTTGCCGAGGCTTCTCTTCTTAAGGTGCCCTTGAGGGCAGACTGTGGGACCTGGTGAACCGGAGCTTTTCTGAGGCATCGCCCATCCCTGCAGTCACTGCCCTTGAGACCAGAGCACAATCCTTGACAAGGAGCCAGGATCCTGTCCTTGTGGCAGGAGCCCTCAAGACCCGAGTGCAGGACTTGCTGTCCTGCAGTCTTGCCAGAACTTGAGTCTTGCAGGTGCCTTCCAGGCACAACTGCAGGACTTGCTGCCTCGGAGCTTTTCCAAGGCATCTCTCTTGCAAGTACCATAAATCCAGGCAGTGCCATGGAGCAGGGACCCCCAGGAGTGCCCAAGTTGGCCTGGGTTGAGGAGGAGGAAGAAGAAGGCCCTGGAGCTGCCCCAGCACAGGAGACCAAAGAGGTGCAGCAGTTCCAGCCACTGCAGGAAGGTGAGTGGCAGAGCTGGGCAACAGGGCTCTGCCTGTGGCTGGCTTGGCCCCATCCCCATCCCCATCCCCATCCCCATCCCCATCCCCATCCCCATCCCCATCCCCATCCCCATCCCCATCCCCATCATCCCCATGCCATTCCATCCCATCCCATCCCAGGTGGTCAAAGGTTGAATTTGATGGTCAGAGATTCGACTTGAAGTCCCAAGGTTGGATTTGGTTGTCAAAGGTTGTATTTATTTGTCAGAAGTTGGATTTGAAGGTCAAAAGTGTGATTGAAAGGTCTCAGTTTGTAGTTGATGGTCAAAGGTTGGACTTGAAAGTCCAGGCTTGAATTTGGTGGAATAATGGCATTCCAGTTGATGGGATTTTAGAATCCTCCAGCTGCGCTCCCAAATTCCCATCAACAGTGGAAATCCATGGAATAACAGCATTCTTTTCATTGGGAATTTTGACTCCTCCAGCTCCCTTTCCATATTCTCACCAAAACCATGGAATAACAGCATTCCAGACATCAGGAATTCTGAATCCTTCCATTTTCCACCCAAATTCCCACGAATTAATGGAATTCCAGGCATCAGGAATCTTGAACCCTACAGCTCTCCTCCACAATTCCCATGCAATTATGGAATTCCAGGCATTGGGAATATTGAGTCATCCAGCTCCCCTCCCAAATTCCCATGAAATAACATCATTCTGGGCATCGGGAATTTTGAATCCACCCATTCCCTTCACAAACGCTCATGGAATGATAGCATTCCAGGTGTTGGGAATTTAGAATCCTCCAGCTCTTCTCACAAATTCCCATGGAATAACAGCATTCCGGGCATCGAGAATTAGAAAAATGGCACATTTATTGCTACAGAATGGTCATGGACATGATGGCATCGGATACTACAGGTGGGAAGGAAACTGGGAATTGCTGTGGCGGCTCCAGAATCTCTGCCAAGCTCAACATCCTGTCTGCACAACTCCACGACAACTCAGGAATGTACCAAAAAGCATGGAAAAGTCAAGGCGCCCAGGCATACATTGGAAACTAAGTGTAACTCTTCTTTTTTTGTTTTTTATATTTTCAAGAGATTTGTCCTTTTTTTTTTCTTCTTCACCACTATTTTTTTTTTCTTTTTCCTTCTTTTATTTTTAATTTTCAACCCTTTTTTCATTTTCAACTGGAAAAATTCCAAGCAACTCAAGTGGAAAAACCCAAACAACCCAAGAAACCAAAGAAGTTTTCATCTCTCGGATTACACATGGCAAAACAATTTAAGTAGTAAAATAAGGTACCAAACTTTCACTCCCCAGAAAATCTACAAAGAAGACATATTCAGAATCTTGATAATTTTTTAAATTATTAGTATTACTTTTATCTCCTTCTTAAAATCCATTTTTTGTTGTTTTTTTGTTTTTATTTTTTTAATTCCATGGTGTAAAAGGATTTCTCCTCTGAAAAATAACCCAAATGTTTTGGTTTTGGGGTTTTCTTGGGGATTTTTTTCTATTTTTTCCAAACACTCAAGGTGTCCTCTATTCTATTTTGTGGCAAAAAGAACACTAGACTAACTCATCATAGAATCACAAGGCTGGAAGAGACCTTCAAGATCATTGAGTCCAACTCATGCCCCAACACCTCAACTAAACCATGGCACCGAGTGCCAAATACAGTCCTTATTTAAACACACCCAGGGATGGTGACTCCACCACATCCCCAGGCAGACCATGCCAGTGCTTTATCACTCTTTCTGTGAAAACTCTTTCCTGATATTCAACCTAGATTTCCCTTGGCACAGCTTGAGACTGTGTCCTCTGCCTCTGTCAGCTGCTGCCTGGAGAAAGAGACCAAGCCCACCTGCCCACAGCCACCTTTCAGGGAGTGGTAAGAACAGCTCTGAGTCTCCTTGTCTCCAGGATAAACAACCCCAGCTCCCTCAGCTGTTCCTCACAGGGTTTGTGTTCCCAGCCTCGTTGCCTCCTCTGGACGTGCTCAAACATCTCAACGTCCTTCCCAAAGTGAGGGATCAGAAGTGGACAAAGCACTCAAGGTGTGGCCTCACCAGTGCCGAGCACAGGGGAAGAATGACCTCCCTGCTCCTGCTGGCCACACTATTCCTCATCCAGGCCAGGGGCCACTGGCCATCTTGACCACCCGGGCACGCTGCTGGCTTGTGTTCAGCTGCTGTCACCAGCACCCCCAGGTCCCTTTCTGCCTGGGCACTGACCAGCCACACCGTCCCCAGCCTGGAGCATTGCAGGGGGTTATTGTGGCCAAAATGCAGGACTCAGCACTTGGATTTGCTAAACTTCATCTTATTGGACTCTGCCCACCCATCCAACAGTTCCAGGTCTCTCTGCAGAGCCCTTCTACCCTCCAACAGATCAATACACGTTCCCAGCTTGGTGTCATTGCAGATTTATTGGTGGTGGACTCAATCCCCTCATCCATGTCATCAGTAAAGATATTGAACACAACAGGACCCAGCACAGACCCCTGAGGGACACCACTGCTCACTGGCCCCCAGCTGGATGCAGCACCGTTCACCAGCACTCTCTGGGCCCAGCCATCCAGACTGTTCCTAACCCAGCAAAGAGTGCTCCTGTCCAAGCCTGGGCTGCAGCTTTTCCAGGGAATGCTGCGGGAGACAGAGCCAAAGGCCTTGCTGAAGTCCAGGTACACAACATCCACAGCCTTTCCTGCATCCACTAGGCAGGTCACCTGGTCATAAAACAAGACCTATCCCTCCTGAACCCACACTGGCTGGGTCTGATACCCTGGCCATCCTGTGAATGCTGTGTGATGACACTCAGCATAAACTGCTCCATTATCTTATCAGGTACTGAGCTCAGGCTGACTGGCCTGTAATCACCAGGATCCTCCTTCCCACCCTTTTTGTGAATGGCTGTCACATTGGCCAGTTTCCAGTCATCTGGAACCTCACCAGTGAGCCAGGACTGTTGGTAAATGATGGAGAGTGGTTTTGCAAGCTCACCTGCCAGCTCCCTCATCACCCTGGCTGGATCCCATCTGCCCCATAGATTTATGAACATCCAAGTGGCTCAGCAGTTCTCTGACTGCCTCCTCCTGGACAACAGCGGGACCATCCTGCTCCCTGACACCATCTACCAACCCAAGAGGACAGCTGTCCTGAGGACAAGCCGCTTTCCACTAAAGATTGAGGAAAAGAAGGTGTTAAGCACCTCTGCCTTCTCCTCATCTGCAGTTACTAAGTTCCCTCCTGCATCTAATAGAGAACAAGGGTGGCTCTTACCCTTCCTTTTACCATTCATGTATTCATAAAATCATTTTTTATTATCCTTTACAAAAGTTGACAAATGAAGTTTGAACTAAGCTTTGTCCTCCCTAATGTTTTCCCTACATGCCCTAGCAACCTCCCTAAAACACATCCTGAGAGACCTGACCTTCCTTTCAAAGATGATATACGTCCTCTTTTTATTCTTCAGTTCCTTTAAAACTTCATTGCCCATCCAGGCTGGATGTTTGCCTCATCGACTCATCTTTCAGCACACAGGGACACTCTTCCTGTGCCCTCATGTCGTGGTTTTGAACCAGTAATTAACAAAAAGGGGAAAAAAGAATTATTTATCTCTTGCTGTGAGATATGGATTAAAATAAGAGCAAACCAGGCATAAAACTTAAAAGGAATAAAGAAGAGTTTATTGACAAACTACAAGAATAAGAACACCAGAATAAACTTTTAGAAAAACCTCTTCATTTCTCACTGCTCACCATTCTTTTGTTCACATGATAACAGAGACAAAAACTGTATAATTTTGATGGTTTAAACAGTTCTAATTCTTTCTATAGTCTTTTCCTCAGTTTCTGTAGAGAAACAGAAGTTCTTTTCTGTTAATTTATGGAGTCTTTCACAAGAAAGCTATTTTGTTATAGTTTTCTGTCTCTTTGATATCAGCTGCTCAGAGCTGCTGCTATCAAAGCTCACTCCTCCCATTCCACATCACTCTGAAATGTGTTATGGGTCATAAGTTTGGGGATAGCATTTTTAAGGATAAGTTAGTCAAAGGCAAACAGTATTTTTTATCTGTTTCTATGCGCTTCACTAGAAAACAGTTTTCTCATTGCCCCTCAAGGCTCCAAATCTCCCAGCACTTCACTATACCACAATTACTCTGCTTTTTACTCAAATTCACACTTTGAACACTCTATTCCTCTCCATACTCTATTATGAATTAAAGGAGTTCCTTTCAGGACTTCATTGTCCATCTCCATAGTTTTAACAGAAAGATATTTCAGCTTAATTAAAGCATCTTCTTAATTCTCTACCTTTCTTGAAGTCTCTTTTCTTTCTTGCCACTAGTAGTTTATAAAGTCTCGTTTCATGTTGATCACTCTCCTTTTTTCTCTCTTGATGAAAAGATTAATCCGCAAGTCTCATCTAGATAAGAAAGAGTTAAAATCTTGCCTAAGCTTTTGTAGATGGTTCGGTGATCTCTGCTGAACAGGAGCTGGAGCTGTCTGCGATGGAAAGTTCCTCATAGCTGCTTTAGAGCGTGGTCTCCGTCTCTGCTTGCAGCAGGCTCAGAGCTCCTTTCCTTCTTCACTCGGCAGTTTTCTAGTGAATGTAGTTACAGCAAAACTCTGCAGCCGAGCCAGAGATCAGGCCGGGCCCGGCCCAGCCCGACCTAGCTCGGGGCAAGCCTCATCTCCCGGCCGGGAGACGAGAGACGCGGCGGGCCCGGCCCGGCCCCTGCCCGGCCGCATGGCCTGGGCAGGGAACCGGAGGCCAGCCGGAGCTCCGCCACCCTTCACAGTCAAGAAACAAAGAGAATCACAGACTTCTGGTTGTACACTTTAAAGTGAGGTTCACAAGTTGATTCTACTTTTCAGTGGCTAAAACTGCTGTCAATTCTCAGCAATGACCGATAATTGGTCAGGAGAAAAGACTCTCAGGAGTCCCTAGCAACTTTAACTTTCTTAAAGGTAAACTAACCCCATGACACCTTAAGATCTCTGTTTTGAAGACCACCCATCCTTCCTGGACTCCTTTGTTTTTAAGGGCTACTTCCCAAGGAATGCTTTGAATAAGTGTCCTGCTTTAGGGACAGTAAGTCTCCTAAATAGGCACTCCAATGTAAGTAAAGTCCAATATAAAAGTCCTATTGATGTTCCTCCTGATTTCACCAGATCTGGAGAACTCTATCATTCCATGATCACTATGTCCCAAGCAGCCTCCAACCACCACATCTCCCACCAGCCCATCTCTATTTGCAAACAACAGGTCTAACATAGTCCCTCCCCTGCTGGGCTCACTCACCAGCTGCGACAAAAAGTTGTCCTCCACATACTAAAATCTTCCTGGACTGCCTCTTTCCTGCTGTATTAAGTTACCAGCAGATGTCTGGTTGGCTAAAATCACCTACAAGAACAAGGGCTGGTGATGCTGAAACCTTCTCCAGCTGCTTATAGAATGAGTTGTCTGCCTCTTCTTCCTGGTTGGGTGGACGATAACAGACTCCCAGTAGGATATCAGCCTTGTGAGCCTTCCCCTTAATTCTTACCCATAGGCACTCAACTTTATCATCATCAGTTTCAATACTTACGGTGTCGCTCTATTGGGAACAGCGAGAAGAACGACAGACTCTCTTGGGAGTCGATCAGGAGAATTTCTCCCGGTTTATTGCTTCAGGTCTTTTTTACAGACCGATACGTGAAAGTACAGAAAGGAAAACTCTTATTGCTTAGTAAATGAACATATCACCATCATTGGTCAGTGGGGTATACCACCCCTCAACCTTCTCTTGTAAGAAAACAAGGAACAGACAAACAGCGCCCGCAAGGCTCTTTTCTATCTCTGAGGGTCGTTTTAATTCCTCCTTAGGAATTCCCAGGCCACTTTCCCAGGCAAGACTGAGAAAGTTATGTGGCCTGCTATTCCACAGGCACTGTGCTCCCTACTTCACAGTTAGCATCCATACTTACGGTGTCAAAACCTCCCTAACAGAAAGGGCCACTCCTCCACCTCTTCTCCCTTTCCCGTCTCTTCTGAAGAGCTTGTAGCCACCCAGTGCAGCACTCAGCCATGAGTACATCATGGCTTTGCTGTTGCACCACGGCCTCCAGCTCTTCTTCTTTGTTACCCATGCTGTGTGCATTGGTGTACATGCCCCTCATCTGAGCTACTGATTTCACCCCTAACTCAGGCTCACCACCCTTGGGCCTGCTTCCAGACAGCCCAGCTGCATCCCCTTCCCCCTTGAAACCTAGTTTAAAGCCCTCTCAGTGAGTTCTGCCAGTTCATAAGATAAAATTCTTCTACCCTTAAGAGAGATGCAGCCCATCCAGTTCCAGCAGGCCGGGTGCTAGAAAAGTCGCCCCATGATCAGAGAACCCAGAATTCTGCCGATGACACCAACCCTTGAGCCACTTGTTAATAATGTGGGCTCTCCTATTGCTTTCACTTTTTTTCTGCCACCAAAGGGACTGAGGAAAAGTCTACCTGTGCTCCTGCCCCATCAACCACTGAGCCAGTGCCCTGAAGTCTCTTTGAATTGCTCTGGCACTCCTCGTTTCAGTCTCATCTCTGCCAGCCTGGAGTAGCAGCAGTGGATAACAACCAGAGGGCTGGATCAGCCCAGGAAGTCTCTCAGTGATACCCCGTAGCCGAGTCCCAGGGAGGCAGCAGACCTCCCTGTGGGATGGGTCCAGTCAGTGTACGGGGCCCTCTGTTCCCCTCAGAAGGGAGTCACCCACTACAACCACCTTTTTTTTTTCTTTTTAATAAGCTTTGTAACAAAAAGCCAGGCACTGATAGATGGGGGAATTCTGATTTATAAATATTTTTTCCCATTTTTTATTGGTTTTTCCCTCTTCTTTTCACTCCAATAGCATCACAGGTATTGAGAATGAAAAAAGGCCACAGTCCATCATCATTTTCACCGTTTTACAGACGTTTCTAAGAATATTCAGGAATGAGGATGGGCAAAAAGAGGCACTGCAGGAGCACGAGTTGACTTCCAGTCCCATCAGAAAGGAAAAAGGGGATCTTCCTGGAAAAAAATCCAATAATATTTTTAAAAAGCCCTAAAAAGTTCCCAAATAAAATAAAAAATTTGGGCCCTCCCAGGCCCTGGTAGCCTGCTGGGCTGGAATTTCTCCTATTCCCCCTCCAAATTATTCTTTCCTAATGGATTTGTCTGGTATTTTGTCCTTACTTTTCCCTATTTTTCCTTCTTAAAAATCCTTTTTTCCCCCAGTTCCTTTCTGCTTGTTTCCACTATGTTTTCCTCATTTCCAGTGCTGTATGGGATTTTTCCGGTTCTGGATTGTGTCCTGCCTCTCTCCCCACCTTCCATGCCCCTAAATCCCAAAAGAGAATAACCCAAAAAACCTCAGAAGACTGAATCAGTACACGTGGCATTGTACTGCCATTGGAGTGTTCCTAGAAAAATGGGCAGAAATTTGGGATGAACATTCCCTCTCCAGTAGATCCATCAATACCTGCAATGCCGAAGTGGAAAAAGCTGCTAAAATCGGGATTTTGCCTTTCCAGGAGGGTCTTTGAACCTGGCTTTATTCATTAACCTTTCAACGTGCACAAAAGAGGACCAAATACGGCAGGGCCTTAGACACAACTTTGGTCCCTGACACACACAGGCTTCTTGTCCCACTACTGGCCTTCAGTAACACCTTGAACTCCACAATGCTGTGGAACCAGGCCTTCAGCACAGGGACCTTTCCAGCCTGATCTGCGCTCGTTCCTCTGCGTCTCTGCACAAAACACGGTGCAGGAGAGAACGGCAGGAGGGGCCTGTGTGTCACAGCGCTCTGGATTTGTGACCCTTCAACTCCACAGATATGCAGGTTTAGTGAAAAAGGCAAACTGTTTATTGATGGGATGCGAAGCAAAGGGATGAGCTGAGGGGCAAAGAAGGGGATGGGGAGTGTCTAAGGGCTGGAAGGAGGGAGTTATCAAAAGGGAGGGAAAGTGGAGGGAAAAAGAAGGGATGGGCAGTGTCTGAGGGCTGGAGGCAGGGAGCTGTGAAAAGAGAAGGAGAGTGGAAGGAAAAAGAAGGGATGGACAGTTTCTGAGGGCTGCAGGGACAGAGCTATCTACAGGCAGGGAGAGGGCTGAAGCCATGCGAGCTTCCCACAGGCTCAGCTGTGCCAGTTGTCAGCTGTGCCTGGAGCTCCAGCAGGTCTCTTCTGGTTTCAGCGTAGTCTCGTCTTCCATGGCACCTTCAATGAAAACTGCTTCTCCTAAGCCAGCAGACAGCGTAGCTCTCCAGCTCTTTTAGAGAATATCTCTCGAAGGTCTGTGTTTTTCTGAGAAAGGCTGTCATCTGTCCTCAGGGCTTCAAGTGCTGGAAGAGAGGGGAACAGAGCCACGATCAGAGCCCAGATCTGTGGCAATCCTAGGAGAAAGTCATGCCAGGGCCATGCCAGCCTGCTCTTGCTGTGGCCACAAGAGGTAAGGGGCCAACAGAATCAGCTGCAAGGTCCTGGTCACAAATCTCCCCAACTACATCCCCACCCAAATCTCTCGCCCTGCATCCCTGAAATCTCTCTGTGATATTTCCACACCACCAAGGTGTCCACACAGAGAGAGAAGCCCTCTGAAGCCGGGACACGGATTACAGCACCATGGCCGGGCATTGCAGATGCCCCAGTGCCAGCCCCTCACTGCCAGCCCTCACTCACCCTCGATGAGGGCCTGCAGCTCTTCCTGCTGCCCCCTCAGGTGCTCCCCGGCCATCCCTGGGAACACAGAGCCTGTCAGGGCCCCGGCGGCACAGCTCCCTGCCAGCGGCGCTGCCAGCCCTGGGGCCACACGGCCTCCCGCCCCGGCAGGGCTCAGCCCCAGCCCTTGCCGCATCCTGACTCAGCCCAAGGGCACAGCTGCCAGAGGCCGGCAGCAGCCCCGAGGGCAGCCGGGGCTCCAGGGCGCCGGGCCCGGGTGCCGCTGCCGGGGCAGCAGCCGGGGCTGGGGCCGAGCTGCGGCGGGGCAGGGAGCCAGCCCGGGCTCGTGGCTCACCCATGAACCTGACGGTGTTCAACAGCGTGACAATCTCTTCAGTCCTTCACAAGCAACACGGCTGCAGGCCTCTAATAAATCCATGGGCCTGACAGTTTGTTACTTTTCTCAAGGCTTGCAAGCTGGGAACGCCTTTCCTGTTCTCAGATAGTGTGTAATCTACTTTCTTCCAGGCTTCCCAGCAATCTTCTGCACTTTCAGCCTTGCTCCTTTCTCACACGTACCTGTCTACCTTTGTGTTTCATTCTATTTCCATTCCAGTTTTCACAGTGACAGCCCTACACCTTTAGCTTTACACATACTTCATGTGTTTGGCTCAGGTGTTGGTGAATGAGACATCATGAGATACAGGAGGTTTCCCCATGTTGGGATTGATTTTCTTGGGGTTTGCAGGCTGTTCAAAGCATCGCTGCGCACTACATCTTCCCAGACTTTGTGTCATCTCCCAACTAAACAATCTCTTAGTGCAGTTGGGGTCCCTCTACTAAAAATCTTAATACATTAAGAATCATTTCTACAGAGGCTGGGATCATTTAATCTGCACATTTGTGTTTTGTTGGTAAGTAGTGAATTTTTGTAGCAGCAGCAGAGATATTCTTAGCTGACTGTGGAGGGGTTGAGGTAGGTTCCCCTGTTTTTCAGAATATGCAATTCTGCTGGACATTGAATGGGTTTTGTCAGGATGGTCTGGCATGTGGTGCAGAAGGGCACGCACATGCCAGAATCCAAAACTTTCCATAACACCTGTATGGGTTCTGGCCAAGGTAAAGTTCACAGCCCTTCCAGTGCTGTGCTTTGCATTGGTTCCTGGGTGGGTGTTGAGAACAGAGCAGTGTTTTGGCTTCTGCCGGGCAGTGCTGTCCCTCTGACATTCCTTCCCCCATCAAAGGGGATGGGAGTGGGCAAGATGATGGGAGAGGACACAACCAAGCCAAATGACCCAAATTAGCCAAAGGGATATTCCACATCTTATGACAACAGCTCAGAGAGCTAAGCTCAGGGAGAGAGGAGGAAGGGGGGGAGCATTTGTGAGTTTTCAGTGTTTTCCTTCTGGAGGAGCCGTTACGCGTGCTGAAGCCCTTCTTTTCAGAAAATGTCCAAACATCAGATGGGAAGTAGAGAGTGACTTTTTTCTCTTCAGCCCATGCAGGCACAGATTTCTGATTAGTTCTTTATTTTACTGTAATAAAACTGCCTTATCTCACCCTGCTGGCTGTTCTCTCTCTTATCCTCTTCCCTGTCCCAGTGGGAAAGAGAG
The DNA here is from genome assembly GCF_030490865.1 of Poecile atricapillus. NCBI lineage: Eukaryota > Metazoa > Chordata > Aves > Passeriformes > Paridae > Poecile > Poecile atricapillus. The sequence continues at coordinate 39,415,307 of NC_081253.1, read as the reverse complement.
TGACAGAGTGGGCACCTGGCACCCAGCCAGAATTGACCCACTACAGTCGTTTAGGCACCCGAATGTGGGCAGATATAAAATTGGTGAAATGGACTATAGCAGGAACCTCGAGGGGCTGGGCTGGAACAGCAGAGGAGTGCAGGCCTGGGGTGGCAGACAGTTTAGCAATGAGCACAAAGCTGTGGCAGGAGCAGCATGAGGCTGGGCAGACCCAGGGATGTTGAGCTCAAAGTGTACTAAAAATCCAGAGCAACAACAGAAACAGCAGGGTTTGGGCAGCCCTGGAAAGAGAAAAAAGGTGGAGGGGGGATTGTTTTTGGGTGTTCCCTGGCTGTCACCTGTGTAAGGCCCTGGCAAAAGCAGCAGCTGCTGGGCTCCCACAAGCAGCCGTGAAACTCCTCCCTTTCAGAGGTGGTCGGGGTCCCGGTTTTCCCCTGAGGCACCCAAGCACATGGTGAGGATCCCTCCCAGAGTGATTGGGTATTGAAAGGACCCAGTTACATGGCCACACCTGGGAGCAGAGGCTCACCCACATTAAAGAGACACAGTGATGGAAAAGTTCTGCAGTAGCAGTGGATCCCCTGGGCAGCAGCAGTCCAACACCAAAACCTCAGCCATCTGCCCTTTGAGCCGTGTCCCCCAGCTCAGAGACAGCCATAACCCCACTGCCTGTCCCTCCTCCCCCAGGCATGACTCCCAAATGCTCCTTTCCCTTGGCTGACTCCTTAGTGTGGGATGTAAGAGGTCTCGGCCATGTCTTTTGTTTCTTCATGACCTGTATTTGTGGCCTGGACAACTGCTGCCTTCACAGAGTCTTCCTTTCAGATGGGAAACAATTCCCTAAAGAATCCAAACCAAAAGAAGGGCCTCTACTTTGCTGTATTGAAACAAAATTAAACTCTAAAAATTAGCTAAAATGCAGAATAAAAAACCAAATATTCCTAGCTTATAATGGCACAGCTCCTTATCAAATTCAGGGATCCCTAAATTTCTAGCTAAATACAATCTCACTCCTTTTCAACATGTAAACAAGACAGCCAGCCCTGTCCTGCTGGCTCCCAGCAGTGCTTTGCAGCAGTCCAGCATCCACGTCAGGATGCTGGCCAACTCAGGGCTGTCCTGGAAACTAAGGCCACTGACTTGAAGTTTGTGCAGGTACCCAAGGGCCAAGCCCAGCAGTGTTCCCTCAGGATATAGCGGTCCTGAGTGATCTCCCCTGACGTTGCCCACTCCTTGTGGCACCAGTTGCTTTCCTGTGGAATGTTCTAGCTGCCCCAAGAGTAAAGAGGAAGCTGGAGAAAGAGCTTGCCAGGCTGCTCTTGATCCTTTCCCAGCAATCCTGCTTAAGCGGAGAAGTCCAAGCTGAGCTCAAATGTGTAAATGGAAGAGCCGTGCACAGGAAGGCTCAGTGGGAAGGATGATCCAGGAACCATTGGCCTGGCAGCCTGAGCTTGCTACCGCGGAAGGCCTTGGAGCAGATCCTGCTGAGTGCCATGCCATGGCATGTGCAGGGAACCAGGGGGTCTGCTGGAGGGTGGGAAAGCTCTGTGGAGGGATGAGGACAGCTGAGGGTCCTGGTGAGATGAGGGAGGTTGGTGTTGGTGGGTGTGTTGGGGAAGGATTTTTCCAGAAGTTGGATTTTCAGGCCTTTGCCCAGGTGGGACTAGAGAACTTGGAGCTTAGAGATATTTTCTGCTTCCTTTTCTCCAGGTCAGCAGCCATGTGCATCTGGTCACCATTCAACATTTTCAAAAGGTAATGAACTTGGAAGAGGACAAAGGAAAGAAGCCCCTGAAAAGAACTGTGAGCAAGAGCCTGCTCCCACTCTCCTTGCACTGCCATGAGGAGAACCGGCACATGACAAATGTGAGGTTTTGTGTGATGCTGGTGGATCTCTGGGAGGGGGCTCGGCTGCTTCCTGCCCTGCTGCCTCCCAGGCTGCAGCCTCCTCCTGGCCTTGGCACAGGGATGCAACTCCTGCGCCCTGGGCAGCAATGGCATCTCTGCATCTCTCCAGGCCTCTCGGGAAACGCTGCACTGTGCTGCCAGGTTCTTGAAAAACACAGAGCTGCTGTGGGTGCTGCCAACAGAGGATCTGTCGAAGATCACCGAATGCGTGGTAAAGAACGGCCTGGAAACCCCAGCCTCAGCCTGGAGAAGCTCCCTGTCCCCAGGGCTAAGTGTGTGGGGCTGGCAGCTGTTTCCCAGTGCCGCACCCAGGGGCTCCAGCCTGCGCCCCACATGCCGCTCCCTTCCCTGGGCTGTACGGCTTCTTCTCCAGGCTCCTGTGGCCCCAAGCCCTGACAGGTTCTGTGTTGCCAGGGATGGCCGGGCAGCACCTGAGGGGGAAGAAGAAAGAGATGCTGCTCATCTGTGAGGGTGAGTGAGGGCAGCGGGCTGTCAGCGGGGCTGGCGGGGGGAGCTGCAAGCCCTGGCCTGACTGCGGAGGGCTCTGCTCCCTCTGCGGATGGGGGACGGTGTGAGCGGAGCACACCGAGATTTCAGGGGCACGTGGGGCATTTGTGGCCAGCATCTTGGCTGATCCCCTTGTTCCCTGCTCCCTCCTGGCCATGGCAAGAGCCAGCTGGGATGGCCCTGGCAGGGGCCTCTCCGTGGGCCCTCGCAGGCCTGGGATCTGACCGTGGCTCTGATAGTAAAAGGGCTTAAAATCTTAGAAAATTCGGGGACTTAGAAAGAAAGTTAGGTTTGGAAAGCCCTGGGAAAAGTAGGCCCTGGGAAGTGTTAGGCCTTGCACTGGCTAAAGATCATGTCAAACTGCACCTGTGTAGTCAGTAGATGATAAATGATACAACTGTTAAATATGATTAGCTATAATTATTGTTTAAAGAACATGAGGAACAATGTTAGGGGGCTGGGGGGGATCACGAGAAATCCATGTTTGGGTAAAAACAATGTATACAATAGAACAGTGGAAATTTAATAATTAATATGTAAGTTATATAAGGATAGAGTATAAAACATGTTCAGCTCAAAACAAAAAAAAACCTGAAAAAAAAGGGTAAACATATGGACTGACTCAAAGTATGCTTTTGGAGTAGTACATGTACATGGAGCACTGTAGAAAGAAAGAAGACTGCTGTCTTCTCAAATTACGCACATTAAACATCAAGATGCAGTCCTACAATTGATAAAAACCGTCCAAAAACCAGAACAAGTGGCAATTATGCACTGCAAATCACACTAATCAGGAAACTCCAAAATTTGTGAGGGGAATTGAAAGGCAGACTGGACAGCTCGACAGATTGCTCGAGAAGTGCAAACAACAATGGCATTGATACCTTTAAAAGTTAACGTATCTCAATTTAATTTGCCTCCAAAACCAAAAGATTCAATAGAAGATGAGAAATTGGGACAGTTGCTAAATGCACCAAAGAATTCAAAACTGCACAAAGACAAATATTGTTAACCCCCTTGATAATGAGAGAAGTTCTACAAATTAAACATAACAAATGGCATTGGGGTGCAGAGGTATCGTTAAAATTGCTCAAGCAAAAATTAATCTTGGTACGGATGCTAACAATGGCAAAATCAACTCAGTGGCTAGACACAGGCATAGCTAGGAGAGATTAGGATAGGAATAGAATCAAGATGACACTTAGCAAGAACCCTCTAGTGAAGTGAAATTTAGGTGGGCCCTAGAGTCTTTGCTTGGTCCTATAGCAAACTATCAGAAGAGAGAAATGTTGTACAAACTTACAGGTCAGGTAGATAGACTAGCAAGAGTCACCCAGGAAAGATTTAAAGAACTAAACGTAAAATGACAGTTTATTACTCCTGAAAGAGCATGGAGTGTGTGAGTTTTTCTAAAGGGACAGATTGATCATTGTTGTGTCCACATCCCAAATGTGACTGCAGATGTAGAAGATGACATCTATCAGTTGCAGCAAATAGAGCACGAAGCACAGGAAGAGCAAAAGGATTTGACCACAAGTTGGTTAGGCAAAATCTTCAAAGGGTTAGGGTAGAATGTGAATTCATGGATTAAATCTATCATTGAGAATGTGATCATCTTACTAATTGTATTCTTAGCAATTTGGTTAGTTAGCAGCATCTTAAAGGGAGAAATACAGAAGAAAACATCCTGAAACCAGAAAATAATAAAGGCACTAACACGGGATCTACCCCCACCATCTTCTGGTTCTCCAATTTGTGACAACATCCAGGACAACGCTTACATCAATCAAGGATTCGAAGAACATCAAGTATAAACTCAGAAAAAAAGGACTGTATCAAGTGAAAACATTTTCACTTCTAGTGAAGTGAAAATGCTTTCAAAGGTGGGAATGATAGTAAAAGGTCTTAAAATCTTAGAAAATTTGGGGACTTAGAAAGAAAGGTAGGTTTGGCAAGCCCTGGGAAAACTACACCCTGGGAAATGTTGGGCCTTGTGCTTGCTAAAGATCATGTCAAACTGCACCTGTGTAGTCAGTAGATTATGAATGATACAATTGTTAGATGTGATTAGAAATAATTATTGTTTAAAGAACATGAGGAACAATGTTAGGGGGCTGGGGGGGATCATGAGAACTCCATGCTTGGGTAAAAACATTGCATACTATAAAACAATGGAAGTTTAATAATTAATATGTAAGTTATATAACGATAGAGTATAAAACATGTTCAGCTCAAAACCAAGATGGGTCAGATTTGGGTTTGTGTACCCCTGACACCCAGAGCTCTTCAATAAAGCACCTTCATATAATCATTCCGTGACTATGTGTGGTTCTGAACTCTAACAGCTCTGTTCCTCTCTTCCAGCCCTTGAAGACATGGCAGATAACATCAGCCCTGCCATCAGAAGCCTGGCAATTCAAAAATTTTGTATCCTCCAGGCAGTAGAGAGAACTCAATATTCTATCTTTGGAAACCTGCAAGATCAGCTCCACATGGCATACAGGACACGGTCTCATCTCTCAGGCCTTGACTGGATGCACTGCTGGAGCTCTGCTGAGAGCTGATCTGGGAGGCTCTGTCTGCTGGGGCCACCTGAGCCAGCCAGGATTTTATTTTTCTTCAAAATAGTTATTTCCTTATTTTTGTTTTTGTTTAGTATGTAAATATAGGACATGTTCTAAATACACAGACTCCTAGGAGCTTTCTTTTGCTGCCCAAGGTCCGCAAGATATCGAGGAAGTGAGGGAAAAGGGTCCTTGTGCTCAGCAACCTGCCAGGGTGTGCAGTAGTGCAGGGAAAATGGCCAGAAACCCCTTGGCCTTTGGTGGTTTTGCTGAAGGCACAACCCCTGTCCCAGCCAGGAAGTGCCATCTGTGTCCTCGTGCCCGTGTGGTGCTGGCTGGGTTGCTGAGGGCTCCCAGGTGCCTCTTGATGCAGCTCCTCTGGAGCTCCTGTGGGGCTGTGGCGCTGCTGCCGGGCCACGCTGGGGGAGACCCTGAGGGAACAGGGTGCTGGGAGGCCATGAGGGGATGAGGGGCTGTGGAGGCCCTGGCGGGACAAGGCAGTGGGAAGGCACAAGGGGGATGTGTGAGGGAGTGGGTGTCAGGAGGCTCCAAGGGGACAGGAGGCCCCTGAGGGGCCGGGCTGGTGGGAAGACCTGAGGAACTGGGTGTCAGAGGCCATATGCAGCCCCTGAGCAGCCCAGAGCTCGGCTGGGGTGGCAGGTCTGCCTCAGTGGGGACTCTGCCACACTTGCTGATTTCAGTGCTGCCAGGCCCCTGTACAGATTCTGTGCAAGCCCCGTGCCCTTCCTGCTGCGGCTGCCTCGGCAGCCTTGGGGGCTCCTTCTGCTGCCCTGAGCCTGCAGAGCAGGGCAGCGTTTGCTGATGGTTAGAGCTGTTCCTAAAGATCCTGTCATGCTGTCTTAGACACTTTGGGCAAGGTATTCCTTCCAACCTGGGCCACTTTGGGGGGGGTGGGGTGGGGGCAGCACAAGGGCAGGTGACAGTGTGTGCAAGGACCCTTCATGACACGTGGTGACAGAGGAGGTGGCCACAGTGACAGGTCCACACCACAGTGCTCGGTGCACGCGATGGGACAGGACACACCAGAGCAATGCTGTGAGGAGCCCCCGCACAGCACACTCGTTTGTGTCTGACCCGGAGCTTCTCTGAGCCATCATTCCTGCAGGTGACCTCGAGGCCAGACCACAGCACTTGGTGACCTGTGGCCTTGCCGAGCTTCTCTTCTGCAGGTGCTCTCAAGGGCAGACTCTGGGACCTGGTGACCCGGAGCTTTTCCGAGGCATCGCCCATCCCTGCAGTCACTGCCCTTGAGACCAGAGCACAATCCTTAACAAGGAGCCTCCTGTCCTTGTGGCGGGAGCCCTCAAGACCCGAGTGCAGGACTTGCTGTCCTGCAGTCTTGCCAGGACTTGAGTCTTGCAGGTACCTTCCAGGCACAACTGCAGGACTTGCTGCCTTGGAGCTTTTCCAAGGCATCTCTCTTGCAAGTACCATAAATCCAGGCAGTGCCATGGAGCAGGGACCCCCAGGAGTGCCCAAGTTGGCCTGGGTTGAGGAGGAGGAAGAAGAAGGCCCTGGAGCTGCCCCAGCACAGGAGACCAAAGAGGTGCAGCAGTTCCAGCCACTGCAGGAAGGTGAGTGGCAGAGCTGGGCAACAGGGCTCTGCCTGTGGCTGGCTTGGCCCCATCCCCATCCCCATCCCCATCCCCATCCCCATCCCCATCCCCATCCCCATCCCCATCCCCATCCCCATCCCCATCCCCATCCCCATCCCCATCCCCATCCCCATCCCCATCCCCATCATCCCCATGCCATCCCATCCCATCCCATCCCAGGTGGTCAAAGGTTGAATTTGATGGTCAAAGTTTCGACTTGAAGTCCCAAAGTTGGATTTGGTTGTCAAAGGTTGTATTTATTTGTCAAAAGTTGGATTTGAAGGTCAAAAGTGTGATTGAAAGGTCTCAGTTTGTAGTTGATGGTCAAAGGTTGGACTTGAAAGTCCAGGCTTGAATTTGGTGGATTAATGGCATTCCAGTTGATGGGATTTTAGAATCCTCCAGCTGCGCTCCCAAATTCCCATCAACAGTGGAAATCCATGGAATAACAGCATTCTTTTCATTCGGAATTTTGACTCCTCCAGCTTCCTTTCCATATTCCCAGCAAAACCATAGAATAACAGCATTCCGGACATCAGGAATCTTGAATCCTTCCATTTCCCACCCAAATTCCCACGAAATAATGGAATTCCAGGCATCAAGAATCTTGAACCCTACAGCTCTCCTCCACAATTCCCATGCAATTATGGAATTCCAGGCATCAGGAATTAGAAAAATGGCACATTTATTGCTACAGAATGGTCATGGACACGATGGCATCGGATACTACAGGTGGGAAGGAAACTGGGAATTGCTGTGGCGGCTCCAGAATCTCTGCCAAGCTCAACATCCTGTCTGCACAACTCCACGACAACTCAGGAATGTACCAAAAAACATGGAAAAGTCAAGGCACCCAGGCACACATTGGAAACTAAGTGTAACTCTTCTTTTTTTGTTTTTTATATTTTCAAGAGATTTGTCCTTTTTTTTTCTTCTTCACCACTAATTTTTTTGTTCTTTTTCCTTCCTTTATTTTTAATTTTCAACCCTTTTTTGATTTCCAACTGGAAAAATTCCAAGCAACTCAAGTGGAAAAACCCAAACAACCCAAGAAACCAAAGAAGTTTTCATCTCTCGGATTACACATGGCAAAACAATTTAAGTAGTAAAATAAGGTACCAAACTTTCACTCCCCAGAAAATCTACAAAGAAGACATATTCTACAAGAAGACATATTCAGAATCTTGATAATTTTTTAAATTATTAGTATTACTTTTTTCACCTTCTTAAAATCCATTTTTTGTTTTTTTTTTGTTTTTATTTTTTTAATTCCATGGTGTAAAAGGATTTCTCCTCTGAAAAATAACCCAAATGTTTTGGTTTTGGGGTTTTTTGGGGTTTTCTTGGGGATTTTTTTCTATTTTTTCCAAACACTCAAGGTGTCCTCTATTCTATTTTGTGGCAAAAAGAACACTAGACTAACTCATCATAGAATCACAAGGCTGGAAGAGACCTTCAAGATCATTGAGTCCAACTCATGCCCCAACACCTCAACTAAACCATGGCACCGAGTGCCAAATACAGTCCTTATTTAAACACACCCAGGGATGGTGACTCCACCACATCCCCAGGCAGACCATGCCAGTGCTTTATCACTCTTTCTGTGAAAACTCTTTCCTGATATTCAACCTAGATTTCCCTTGGCACAGCTTGAGACTGTGTCCTCTGCCTCTGTCAGCTGCTGCCTGGAGAAAGAGACCAAGCCCACCTGCCCACAGCCACCTTTCAGGGAGTGGTAAGAACAGCTCTGAGTCTCCTTGTCTCCAGGATAAACAACCCCAGCTCCCTCAGCTGTTCCTCACAGGGTTTGTGTTCCCAGCCTCGTTGCCTCCTCTGGACGTGCTCAAACATCTCAACGTCCTTCCCAAAGTGAGGGATCAGAACTGGACAAAGCACTCAAGGTGTGGCCTCACCAGTGCCGAGCACAGGGGAAGAATGACCTCCCTGCTCCTGCTGGCCACACTATTCCTGATCCAGGCCAGGGGCCACTGGCCATCTTGACCACCAGGGCACGCTGCTGGCTTGTGTTCAGCTGCTGTCACCAGCACCCCCAGGTCCCTTTCTGCCTGGGCACTGACCAGCCACACCGTCCCCAGCCTGGAGCATTGCAGGGGGTTATTGTGGCCAAAATGCAGGACTCAGCACTTGGATTTGCTAAACTTCATCTTATTGGACTCTGCCCACCCATCCAACAGTTCCAGGTCTCTCTGCAGAGCCCTTCTACCCTCCAACAGATCAATACACGCTCCCAGCTTGGTGTCATTGCAAATTTACTGGTGGTGGACTCAATCCCCTCATCCATGTCATCAGTAAAGATATTGAACACAACAGGACCCAGCACAGACCCCTGAGGGACACCACTGCTCACTGGCCCCCAGCTGGATGCAGCACCGTTCACCAGCACTCTCTGGGCCCAGCCATCCAGACTGTTCCTAACCCAGCAAAGAGTGCTCCTGTCCAAGCCTGGGCTGCAGCTTTTCCAGGGAATGCTGCGGGAGACAGAGCCAAAGGCCTTGCTGAAGTCCAGGTACACAACATCCACAGCCTTTCCTGCATCCACTAGGCAGGTCACCTGGTCATAAAACAAGACCTATCCCTCCTGAACCCACACTGGCTGGGTCTGATACCCTGGCCATCCTGTGAATGCTGTGTGATGACACTCAGCATAAACTGCTCCATTATCTTATCAGGTACTGAGCTCAGGCTGACTGGCCTGTAATCACCAGGATCCTCCTTCCCACCCTTTTTGTGAATGGCTGTCACATTGGCCAGTTTCCAGTCATCTGGAACCTCACCAGTGAGCCAGGACTGTTGGTAAATGATGGGGAGTGGTTTTGCCAGCTCACCTGCCAGCTCCCTCATCACCCTGGCTGGATCCCATCTGCCCCATAGATTTATGAACATCCAAGTGGCTCAGAAGTTCTCTGACTGCCTCCTCCTGGACAACAGCGGGACCATCCTGCTCCCTGACACCATCTACCAACCCAAGAGGACATCTGTCCTGAGGACAAGCCACTTTCCACTAAAGATTGAGGAAAAGAAGGTGTTAAGCACCTCTGCCTTCTCCTCATCTGCAGTTACTAAGTTCCCTCCTGCATCTAATAGAGAACAAGGGTGGCTCTTACCCTTCCTTTTACCATTCATGTCTTCATAAAATCATTTTTTATTATCCTTTACAAAAGTTGACATACGAAGTTTGAGCTGAGCTTTGTCCTCCCTAATGTTTTCCCTACATGCCCTAGCAACCCCCCTAAAACACATCCTGAGAGACCTGACCTTCCTTTCAAAGATGATATACATCCTCTTTTTATTCTTCAGTTCCTTCAAAACTTCATTGCCCATCCAGGCTGGATGTTTACCTCATCGACTCAACTTTCAGCACACAGGAACAGACTCTTCTGTGCCCTCAAGATCTCTGTTTTGAAGACCACCCATCCTTCCTGGACTCCTTTGTTTTTAAGGGCTACTTCCCAAGGAATGCTTTGAATAAGTGTCCTGCTTTAGGGACAGTAAGTCTCCTAAATAGGCACTCCAATGTAAGTAAAGTCCAATATAAAAGTCCTATTGATGTTCCTCCTGATTTCACCAGATCTGGAGAACTCTATCATTCCATGATCACTATGTCCCAAGCAGCCTCCAACCACCACATCTCCCACCAGCCCATCTCTATTTGCAAACAACAGGTCTAACATAGTCCCTCCCCTGCTGGGCTCACTCACCAGCTGCGACAAAAAGTTGTCCTCCACATACTAAAATCTTCCTGGACTGCCTCTTTCCTGCTGTATTAAGTTACCAGCAGATGTCTGGTTGGCTAAAATCACCTACAAGAACAAGGGCTGGTGATGCTGAAACCTTCTCCAGCTGCTTATAGAATGAGTTGTCTGCCTCTTCTTCCTGGTTGGGTGGACGATAACAGACTCCCAGTAGGATATCAGCCTTGTGGGCCTTCCCCTTAATTCTTACCCATAGGCACTCAACTTTATCATCATCAGTTTCAATACTTACGGTGTCGCTCTATTGGGAACAGCGAGAAGAACGACAGACTCTCTTGGGAGTCGATCAGGAGAATTTCTCCCGGTTTATTGCTTCAGGTCTTTTTTACAGACCGATACGTGAAAGTACAGAAAGGAAAACTCTTATTGCTTAGTAAATGAACACATCACCATCATTGGTCAGTGGGGTATACCACCCCTCAACCTTCTCTTGTAAGAAAACAAGGAACAGACAAACAGCGCCCGCAAGGCTCTTTTCTATCTCTGAGGGTCGTTTTAATTCCTCCTTAGGAATTCCCAGGCCACTTTCCCAGGCAAGACTGAGAAAGTTATGTGGCCTGCTATTCCACAGGCACTGTGCTCCCTACTTCACAGTTAGCATCCATACTTACGGTGTCAAAACCTCCCTAACAGAAAGGGCCACTCCTCCACCTCTTCTCCCTTTCCCGTCTCTTCTGAAGAGCTTGTAGCCACCCAGTGCAGCACTCAGCCATGAGTACATCATGGCTTTGCTGTTGCACCACGGCCTCCAGCTCTTCTTCTTTGTTACCCATGCTGTGTGCATTGGTGTACATGCCCCTCATCTGAGCTACTGATTTCACCCCTAACTCAGGCTCACCACCCTTGGGCCTGCTTCCAGACAGCCCAGCTGCATCCCCTTCCCCCTTGAAACCTAGTTTAAAGCCCTCTCAGTGAGTTCTGCCAGTTCATAAGATAAAATTCTTCTACCCTTAAGAGAGATGCAGCCCATCCAGTTCCAGCAGGCCGGGTGCTAGAAAAGTCGCCCCATGATCAGAGAACCCAGAATTCTGCCGATGACACCAACCCTTGAGCCACTTGTTAATAATGTGGGCTCTCCTATTGCTTTCACTTTTTTTCTGCCACCAAAGGGACTGAGGAAAAGTCTACCTGTGCTCCTGCCCCATCAACCACTGAGCCAGTGCCCTGAAGTCTCTTTGAATTGCCCTGGCACTCCTCGTTTCAGTCTCATCTCTGCCAGCCTGGAGTAGCAGCAGTGGATAACAACCAGAGGGCTGGATCAGCCCAGGAAGTCTCTCAGTGATACCCCGTAGCCGAGTCCCAGGGAGGCAGCAGACCTCCCTGTGGGATGGGTCCAGTCAGTGTACGGGGCCCTCTGTTCCCCTCAGAAGGGAGTCACCCACTACAACCACCTTTTTTTTTCTTTTTAATAAGCTTTGTAACAAAAAGCCAGGCACTGATAGATGGGGGAATTCTGATTTATAAATATTTTTTTCCCATTTTTTATTGGTTTTTCCCTCTTCTTTTCACTCCAATAGCATCACAGGTATTGAGAATGAAAAAAGGCCACAGTCCATCATCATTTTCACCGTTTTACAGACGTTTCTAAGAATATTCAGGAATGAGGATGGGCAAAAAGAGGCACTGCAGGAGCACGAGTTGACTTCCAGTCCCATCAGAAAGGAAAAGGGGGATCTTCCTGGAAAAAAATCCAATAATATTTTTAAAAAGCCCTAAAAAGTTCCCAAATAAAATAAAAAATTTGGGCCCTCCCAGGCCCTGGTAGCCTGCTGGGCTGGAATTTCTCCTATTCCACCTCCAAATTATTCTTTCCTAATGGATTTGTCTGGAATTTTGTCCTTACTTTTCCCTATTTTTCCTTCTTAAAAATCCTTTTTTCCTCCAGTTCCTTTCTGCTTGTTTCCACTATGTTTTCCTCATTTCCAGTGCTGTATGGGATTTTTCCGGTTCTGGATTGTGTCCTGCCTCTCTCCCCACCTTCCGTCCCCCTAAATCCCAAAAGAGAATAACCCAAAAAACTGAATCAGTACACGTGGCATTGTACTGCCATTGGAGTGTTCCTAGAAAAATGGGCAGAAATTTGGGATGAACATTCCCTCTCCAGTAGATCCATCAATACCTGCAATGCCGAAGTGGAAAAAGCTGCTAAAATCGGGATTTTGCCTTTCCAGGAGGGTCTTTGAACCTGGCTTTATTCATTAACCTTTCAACGTGCACAAAAGAGGACCAAATACGGCAGGGCCTTAGACACAACTTTGGTCCCTGACACACACAGGCTTCTTGTCCCACTACTGGCCTTCAGTAACACCTTGAACTCCACAATGCTGTGGAACCAGGCCTTCAGCACAGGGACCTTTCCAGCCTGATCTGCGCTCGTTCCTCTGCGTCTCTGCACAAAACACGGTGCAGGAGAGAACAGCAGGAGGGGCCTGTGTGTCACAGCGCTCTGGATTTGTGACCCTTCAACTCCACAGATATGCAGGTTTAGTGAAAAAGGCAAACTGTTTATTGATGGGATGCGAAGCAAAGGGATGAGCTGAGGGGCAAAGAAGGGGATGGGGAGTGTCTAAGGGCTGGAAGGAGGGAGGTATCAAAAGGGAGGGAAAGTGGAGGGAAAAAGAAGGGATGGGCAGTGTCTGAGGGCTGGAGGCAGGGAGCTGTGAAAAGAGAAGGAGAGTGGAAGGAAAAAGAAGGGATGGACAGTTTCTGAGGGCTGCAGGGACAGAGCTATCTACAGGCAGGGAGAGGGCTGAAGCCATGCGAGCTTCCCACAGGCTCAGCTGTGCCAGTTGTCAGCTGTGCCTGGAGCTCCAGCAGGTCTCTTCTGGTTTCAGCGTAGTCTCGTCTTCCATGGCACCTTCAATGAAAACTGCTTCTCCTAAGCCCGCAGACAGCGTAGCTCTCCAGCTCTTTTAGAGAATATTTCTCGAAGGTCTGTGTTTTTTTGAGAAGGGCTGTCATCTGTCCTCAGGGCTTCAAGTGCTGGAAGAGAGGGGAACAGAGCCACGATCAGAGCCCAGATCTGTGGCAATCCTAGGAGAAAGTGCTGCCAGGGCCATGCCAGCCTGCTCTTGCTGTGGCCACAAGAGTTAAGGGGCCAACAGAATCAGCTGCAAGGTCCTGGTCACAAATCTCCCCAACTACATCCCCACCCAAATCTCTCGCCCTGCATCCCTGAAATCTCTCTGTGATATTTCCACACCACCAAGGTGTCCACACAGAGAGAGAAGCCCTCTGAAGCCAGGACACGGATTACAGCACCATGGCCGGGCATTGCAGATGCCCCAGTGCCTGCCCCTCACTGCCAGCTCTCACTCACCCTCGATGAGGGCCTGCAGCTCTTCCTGCTGCCCCCTCAGGTGCTCTCCGGCCATCCCTGGGAACACAGAGCCTGTCAGGGCCCCAGAGGCACAGCTCCCTGCCAGCGGCGCTGCCAGCCCTGGGGCCACACGGCCTCCCGCCCCGGCAGGGCTCAGCCCCAGCCCTTGCCGCATCCTGACTCAGCCCAAGGGCACGGCTGCCAGAGGCCGGCAGCAGCCCCGAGGGCAGCCGGGGCTCCAGGGCGCCGGGCCCGGGTGCCGCTGCCGGGGCAGCAGCCGGGGCAGGGGCCGAGCTGCGGCGGGGCGGGGAGCCAGCCCGGGCTCGTGGCTCACCGATGAACCTGACGGCCGCCTCTCGCAGGGACTCCTGTGGGCTGTCCAGGTATGGCAGGGCCCCGCGCAGGTGCTCGGCTGCTCGGCTCCTGTCGTCTGCCAGCTGGAGAGAGCGGCAGGAGGGAAGGGTTAGCGCGGGCTCTGCCAGCCCCAGCCTCCCGTGCCCGCCCAGCCCTGAGGCCCGGCCCGCAGCCCCAGCCGGGGCTGGGGCTCCATCGGCAGCCGGCTCGGGGCCACAGGAGCCTGGAGAAGAAGCCGTGCAGCCCAGGGAAGGGAGCGGTGTGTAGGGCACAGGCTGGCGCCCCCGGGTGCAGCACTGGGCCACCGCTGCCAGCCCCACACACTGAGCACTGGGGGCTGGGGGCTTCTCAAATTTGGGCTTCTCCAGGCCGTTCTTACCAGACACTCGGCAAACGTCGACAGCTGCTCCTTCCTCACGAGCTGCTTCAAATTCCTCCTCTTGAGGAACTCGGCCACACGAAGCAGCGTTTCCCGAGAGGCCTGGAGAGCAGCAGAGATGCAGAGATGGCACTGCAGCCGAGGGCACAGGACTCTTGTCTGGGTGACAGGGCCCAGAGGAAGCTGCAGCCTGGGAGGTTCCAGGACAGGAGGAAGCCGATGCCCCTCCCAGGGATGCACCGGCACCACAGCAAACCTCACCTTCGCCACACGCCAGTTCTCATCATGGCAGTGGATGAAGAGTGGAAGCAGGCTCTGGTTCAAAATCTTCTCCAGAGGCTTCTTTCCCTCATCCACTACCAAGTCCATTGTCTTGAAGAAGAGGTCAAGGGAAAGCAACTGCACATGGCTGTGGTCCTGGAGGAAAAGAAGAGAAAAAGACCTTAATACCAATTCCTCCAGGCTCGACTGGACAAAGGCCCAGAAATCTGTAAGACACAAAGTTTCTGGGCAGCAGCCAATGCCCGTGGCTGAGGGCACAGAGCCTTACGTGATCAAAGAGCAGCAGGAGTGCCTGAGCCAGCTTCGGAGCAGTGGTGCTGCATACCCCGATGTCTTTACTGTTGAGAATATTGATGAACACCTGGAGGGTCATGCCAACCACATCTCCATCTGTATCACCCAGCAGGTCCTGAAGGCGTTGAGACAGGCTGCACATTCTTATGGCCTGTTTGGAACACAAGGCTGTGCTGGAAGCCCTGAACGGCTGCAGTGCCAAGACCACCCTGGCACTGCAACCACACCCTGCTGCTGCTGGGCCCAGAGGCCAAAGGCCTGTCCCAAAGCACTCAGGCAGGTGAGGCAGGAGAGCTGGGAGCAGCTGCCTCAGCTCCTGAAGCCCAGCCAACCCAAGGGGCTGCTTTGCCGCTGCCCCGTTCTCACCATCGAGGGATCCTTGCTGAGCCCCACGAGGCCTCTGAGCGCCAGGCGATGCCTCTCCCTGCACTCGCTCTGCAGGTGCATTGACGCGATCTCGAGGACACAGTCACCATATTTCGTCAAATCTAAGTACTCGAGGACCTGAAAAGCACAGGGCAGTGAGAGGGGAGCCGGCCAGCAGGAGCCTGGAACTGCGCAGGGCTGGGCCCAGGCAGCAGCACAGGGCACGGGCACCGTCCCAGGCAGCTGCGGCTATGCAAGGGGACAGGGCTGGCAGGCAGCTCAGCGAGGTAGTGCTGGCCATCAAGCTCACCTCCACAAGGAATGCCAGGAAGGACAGATCACAGCATGGCTCCTTCCTTCTGAGTGACTTGAGCAGGTCGAGTGCAATGTGGGAACAGAAGGGGATCAAGCCACGGCGCATCTCCCTGTCAGGGGGAAAACGGCACCAAGACCCTGATGCTGGGGGGACAAACCTCCCCCAGGAATGACTCACAGAGATCTGGCCTTTCCCCAGCATCCCTGGAGGGACTGTGGGTGCTTTGGGAAGTGGCTTCTCCTTTGGGCACCCTCCTCTCTCAGCCTTTTCCAGCCTGCTCAGCCATCCCTCAGTGATGAGGCCCTCTGGCCAGGACCACAGGGACTGTGTGAGGCACCCCAGGCACCGGGCACAAGTTTCAGAGGCTGTTGGGAGAAGTGAGGCTCACCTGGCCAGCAGACCCACGGCATAGTGCTGGGTGTCAGCATAGAGCAGCGTGTCCCAGCCACGCTTGCGTCCCATTTCCATGACCACATTGTCACACCCCAGTCGGCAGAGCAGAGCCTTCATGGCCTGCACTGCAAACCTGTGTGCAGAGCAAAGCCCAGGTCACACTGGGTGCACTGGTGTCAGCCACAAGGGCATGGGAAGGACAGGAGGACTGGCACCTGTTGGGGTTGCTGGGAAGGCGGTGTTGCTCCCGGCATGCTTTCCAGAAGCTGTCAACTTCCACTGGTGGCATCAGCTGTGTGGTGATGACAACTTGGAACAGCAGAGCCACAAACAGGCGGGCGGAATAAAGCATCATCGCCTCGCGGCACTGAGGCATCTGGACCATCACCCAGAGCACCAGAGTTGCCTGCAAAAGAAGCACACCAAGACAGCGCTCAGTGCCAATGTGTCCATGGGGCAGGGCCTGAGGGGACATGCACGGGGAGCAGTGGGCCCAGTGTCCCCTGAGCCTTCCCCTAGCCCAGGTTTCAGCCCAGTGCCTTAGACAGGGAGAAGATGGAGATTTCCTGGGGAAGCAAGCTCCAGGTGATCAAAGGCCATCTCCAGAAACTCACGCTCAAGGGAAAAACATCCTTGTTGTCCCCATCAGAGGTGCAGGTGCTGCAAAGGGGCCAGTTCTCCATCACACAGAGCAGTGTAGGCAGCACTTTCTCAACTGTTGGTCCCGATGAGGCTATGGTTTGCCACATCAGTGCAGCAGCTCTGTGGGATCAGAGCTCTGTGTCAGGGGTGTCTCAGTCACAGAGCCATGCCCATGCCCTGTGTAGCTGTGGGGTCCCAGGTGACAGAGCCCCGGTGCCCTGAGGGGCAGGGAGGGAGCATTGGCAGCAGCCTCAGGAAACAGAGGGGCCCGAGGCTCCTGGACCTCTCTGCCTGTTGGGCAGAGCCCATTGGACAGGCTGTGCAGGGCGATGGGCCCTAAAGGCTGGTGAGCCCTGAGCTCTCAAGGCACGTGGGCCCCGTACCTGTCACACGATGGGGCACAGTGCAGCAGGGTCAGCACCACATCTTCCGGGTGTTCTTCAGCCAGCCTTATTATGTCAATTTCCTTCCTGACATCCACAGTGACATGGGACACCAGACTCTGGTGAATGTTCCTCACAATAGCTGGCACCTGGAGTAGGAATGGGGAAGACTTGGAGCGCTGTCCAAGGCAGCAACTTCCCCAGCTTCCCCCAAGAAGTGCTTACCGTCCCATCACACTCTGCTGGCCTCATAGGCTGAGGGGGCCCTGTGGATGTGGCGTGAGGGGGCACAGGATCCTGGGAGACCTCCAGTTCTGGCTCCTGGCTGGGTACCTGCTGGTCAAAAGAAGCAGCTCTCTTGTCAACAATGTCAGAAGAAACACGAGGGTCCTTGAAATAATCCCATATGAACTCTAGGCTTAGAGTGGGAGTGGGTGTCCTGTTGGCATTCGCCATGCCCTGAGTCTCTCCAACGTCATAATTTTGAATGGTCACGTCCTCGGTCCCTGCCATGTCAGCCTCGGCCCTGTCATCCTTCACTGCAGCGTCAGAAACTTCTGAGGGCTCAGCTGAATCTGGGCTGACATCAGGCTCTGCCTGGAGCTCCTCCAGCCCAGAGTCAGGCTCAGCTGCGCCCTCAGTTGCTGCTGTGGTGGTGTTGTTTCTACGCTGAATGCGCAGGAATTTGCGGAACCTCTGTGCAGAATGAACAAAGGACAGGGAAGAGAGGCATGTTCCATGGAGTGCTGCAAGTGTAGAGCTGGGCTGAGCAGTGACAGCAGGCCCAGCCCAGGTGGGGATGGCTGCAGGTACCTTCAGCGTTTTGCGGAAGCGGCCGCGGGCGGGCTCCTGCTGTTGTGTCTTTTCCATGGCTGCATCTGGAAAAGCGCAGCCAGAGCTGAGGGGCTGCGGGAGAGGCCGGAGAACACAGCCCAGCCCTGCACTCCCCAGGCAGGGACAGCCCTGGGGTGGCTCAGGGGATGGAGCACGGTCTCTGGCGGGGGTCAGTCCCAGCCCCTCTTCTGTCCTGTCCCTGGGCATGTCCACACGGGACGGGACGGGACGGGACGTGACGGGATGGGATGGGATGGGATGGCATGGCATGGCATGGCATGGCATGGCATGGCATGGCATGGCATGGCATGGCATGGCATGGCATGGCATGGCATGGCATGGCATGGCATGGCATGGCATGGCATGGCATGGCATGGCATGGATGTGATCCAGCTGGCTGCAGCCATCAGCCCTGTTGCCCAGCTCTGCCACTCACCATCCTGCAGTGGTTGGAACTGCTCCGGCTCTTCTGGCTCTTGTGCTGGGGCAGCTCCAGGGTCTGTCTTTCTGTTCCGTCGGAACACTTTGAACAGGTTGAGGAATCTGTCTGCCATGATGCAGTCTTGCCTCAAAGGCACCTTAAGGAGAGATGCCTTGGGAAATCTCTGAGAAAACAAACTGTGCAGTTGTGCCTTGAAGGCACCTGTGAGAGAGAAGCCTCAGGGAGGCTACAGGACAGCAAGTCCTGCAGTCTGGTCTCGAGGGCTCCTGCCACAATGACTGGAGACTCCTCGTAAATGACTGTGGTCACCAGGTCCCACAGTCTCACCTTGAGGACAGAGGTCAGAAGGATGGGAGATGCCTCAGAAAAGCTCCAGGTCACCAAGTACCGGAGTCTGGCCTTGAAGGCACCTGCAAAAGAAAAGTCTTGGGAAGACCACGGGCCACCAAGGGCCGCAGTCTTGCCCTGCAGGCACCTGGAAAAGAAAAGCCTCGGGAAAGACACAGGCCAGCAAGGCCCGCAGTCTTGCCCCGCAGGCCCCTGCAAAAGAAAAGCCTCGGGAAAGCCACGGGCCACCAAGGCCCGCAGTCTTGCCACGAGGTCACCTGTGGAAGAAACGCCTTGGAAAAGCTCCGGGTAAGACACAAACGAGTGTGCTGTGTGGGGGCTCCTCACAGCACCGCTCTGGCGCGTCCTGTCCCGTCGCGTGCACTGAGCACTGTGGCGTGGACCTGTCACCAACAGCTCCTATGTCACCATGTGTCACAAAGGCCCCTTGGACACCCTGTCCCTTTCCATTCCACGGTTACCAGGCTGCACCGTGTCACAAAGGGCCCTTGCACTGACTGCCACCTGCACTGGTTCCGCCCCCATCCCCCGCAAAGTGGCCCAGGTTGTAAGGAATCCCTTGCCCAAAATGTCTAAGACAGCCCGACAGGATCTTTAGGAACACCTCAAACCATCAGCAAACACTGCCCTGCTCTGCAGGCTCAGGGCAGCAGAAGGAGCCCCCAGGGCTGCCGAGGCAGCCTCAGCAGGAAGGGCACGGGGCTTGCACAGAATCTGTACAGGGGCCTGGCAGCACTGAAATCAGCAAGTGTGGCAGAGTCCCCACCGAGGCAGACCTGCCACCCCAGCCGAGCCCTGGCAGTGCTGGTGCCCTTCTCCTGCCCCAGAGACCTGTGCCCCTGGGGGGTTTCTGTGCCAGAGGGCGGCCAAAGCCCACGTCCATTGGGGGCTGGGCACCTTCCTGCAGGGGCTGTTGGCAGGAGCATCTGGAACAACTGCTGGCAACTCTTAGTCTTGGTCAGATTAATTACATTAATTGGAATTATTTTCCCATTGAAGTCATTTCATGCTGCTCAAAAAACATCTTTGTTGAGAAGGTACAGAAGGATCTGGTGGACTTCACCAATTCATTGGAATGGCCAGAGAATATGAAAGATGTGCAAGTTTGCTTCCCATCTCAAAGCAGCAAGTCCTTTACCTTAACATCATTCATCGAGAGTCACTTTACAAAATATAACACTGCACAGAGGTTAAAAAAAGGCCATTCTTTGGTTTGCAAACCTTTGCTTTTCTATGGAGGGATGATAATATCCTAATTCTCTGAAGGATTAAAGCTCTCAAGGAATGACAGTCCACTCAGTATTACAAAAGTCGTCCAAACAATTGAGTAGCTTGCAAAAAGGCTAATCCTCCCCCTGGTACAGATATCTAGGCAGCCAATAAATTACAGCTCTCCCCTCTTCTTTTTTGCATGCAGACCAGGACTACTAACAGGAAAAGTCACAGATATTCCTTATGTCCTCCATAACCAAGGCTGTTGCAAACCATGGATGATGCCATCAAACTGAATCAAATTCCAGCCTAGACCTCTCATTTCCAGACAACTCCTTCCCCAACACACCCACCCGCACCAACGCCCCCAAAACACGCTCACAGAACTCCTCAACACCCCACCAGCACCCCCAGCTGTCCCCATCCCTCCACAGAGCTTTCCCACCCTCCAGCAGACCCCCTGGTTCCCTGCACATGCCATGGCATGGCACTCAGCAGGATCTGCTCCAAGGCCTTCCGTGGTAGCAAGCTCAGGCTGCCAGGCCAATGGTTCCTGGATCATCCTTCCCACTGAGCCTTCCTGTGCACGGCTCTTCCATTTACACATTTGAGCTCAGCTTGGACTTCTCCCCTTAAGCAGGATTGCTGGGAAAGGATGGAGAGCAGCCTGGCAAGCTCTTTCTCCAGCTTCCTTTTTACTCTTGAGGCAGCTAGAACATTCCACAGGAAAGCAACTGGTGCCGCAAGGAGTGGGCGACGTCAGGGGAGATCACTCAGGACTGCTATATCCTGAGGGAACACCGCTGGGCTTGGCCTTTGGGTACCTGCACAAACTTCAAGTCAGTGGCCTTAGTTTCCAGGACAGCCCTGTGTTGGCCAGCATCCTGACGTGGATGCTGGACTGCTGCAAAGCACTGCTGGGAGCCAGCAGGACAGGGCTGGCTGTCTTGTTTACATGTTGAAAATGAGTGAGATTGTATTTAGCTAGAAATTTAGGGATCCCTGAATTTGATAAGGAGCTGTGCCATTATAAGCTAAGAATTTATTTTTTTTATTCTGTACTTTAGCTAATTTTTAGCATTTAATTTTGTCTCAATACAGCAAAGTAGAGGCCCTTCTTTTGGTTTGGATTCTTTGGGGAATTGTTTCCCATCTGAAAGGAAGACTCTGTGAAGGCAGCAGTTGTCTGGGGCACAAATACAGGTCATGAAGGAACAAAAGACGTGGCCGAGACCTCTTACATCCCACACTAAGGAGTCAGCCAAGGGAAAGGAGCATTTGGGAGTCATGCCTGGGGGAGGAGGGACAGGCAGTGGGGTTATGGCTGTCTCTGAGCTGGGGGACACGGCTCAAAGGGCAGATGGCTGAGGTTTTGATGTTGGACTGCTGCTGCCCAGAGGATCCACTGCTACTGCAGAACTTTTCCATCACTGTGTCTCTTTAATGTGGGTGAGCCTCTGCTCCCAGGTGTGGCCATGTAACTGGCTCCTTTCAATACCCGATCACTCTGGGAGGGATCCTCACCATGTGCTTGGGTGCCGCAGAGGAAAACTGGGACCCCGACCACCTCTGAAAGGGAGGAGTTTCACGGCTGCTTGTGGGAGCCCAGCAGCTGCTGCTGTTGCCAGGGCCTTACACAGGTGACAGCCAGGGAACACCTAAAACAATCCTCTCCTCCACCCCTTTTCTCTTTCCAGGGCTGCCCAGACCCTGCTGTTTCTGCCGCTGCTCCGGATTTTTCGTACACTTTTATCTCAACATCCCTGGGTCTGCACAGCCTCATGCTGCTCCTGCCACAGCTTTGTGCTCATTGCTAAACTGTCTGCCACCCCAGGCCTGCACTCCTCTGCTGTTCCAGCCCAGCCCCTCGAGGTTCCAGCTATAGTCCATTTCACCAATTTTATATCTGCCCACATTCGGGTGCCTAAACGACTGTAGTGGTTCAACCCTGGCTGCGTGCCAGGTGCCCACTCTGTCACTCTCTTTCCCACTGGGACAAGGAAGGGGATAAGACAGAGATCAGCCAGCAGGGTGAGATAAGGCAGTTTTATTACAGTAAAATAAAGAACTAAGCAGAGATCTGTGCCTGCATGGGCTGAAGAGAAAAAAGTAACTCTCTACTTCCCATCTGATGTTCAGACATTTCCTGAAAAGAAGGGCTTCAGCACGCGTAACGGCTCCTCCAGAAGGAAAACACTGAAAACTCACAAATGCTCCCCCCCATCCTCCTCTCCCCCTGAGCTTAGCTCTCTGAGCTGTTGTCATAAGATGTGGAATATCCCTTTGGCTAATTTGGGTCAGTTGGCTTGGTTGTGTCCTCTCCCAGCATCTTGCCCACTCCCATCCCCTTTGATGGGGGAAGGAATGTCAGAGGGACAGCACTGCCCGGCAGTAGCCAAAACACTGCTCTGTTCTCAACACCCACCTAGGTACCAATGCAAAACACAGTACTGGAAGGGCTGTAAACTTTACCTTGGTCAGAACCCATACAGGTGCTATGGAAAGTTTTGGATTCTGTCATGTGCGTGCCCTTCCGCACCTCAGGCCAGACCGTCCTGACAAAACCCATTCAATGTCCAGCAGAATTGCATATTCTGAAAAACAGGGGAACCTACCTCAACCCCTCCACAGTCAGCTAAGAATATCTCTGCTGCTGCTACAAAAATTCACTACTTACCAACAAAACACAAATGTGCAGATTAAATGATCCCAGCCTCTGTAGAAATGATTCTTAATGCATTAAGATTTTTAGTAGAGGGACCCCAACTGAAGTAAGAGATTGTTTAGTTGGGAGATGACACAAAGTCTGGGAAGATGTAGTGCGCAGCGATGCTTTGAACAGCCTGCAAACCCCAAGAAAATCAATCCCAACATGGGGAAGCCTCCTGTATCTCATGATGTCTCATTCACCAACATCTGAGCCAAACACATATGTGTAAAGCTAAAGGTGTAGAGTTGTCACTGTGAAAACCGGCATGGAACAGTAGAAGGAAACACAAAGGTAGACAGGTATGTGTGAGAAAGGAGCAAGGCTGAAAGTGCAAAAGATTGCTGGGAAGCCAGGAAGAAAGGTGATTACACACTATCTGAGAAGAGGAAAGGCGTCCAGTTTCTTCCCAGCTTGCAAGCCTTGAGAAAAGTAACAAACTGTCAGGCCCATGGATTTATTAGAGGCCTGCAGCCGTGTTGCTTGTGAAGGACTGAAGAGATTGTCACGCTGTTGAACACCGTCAGGTTCATGGGTGAGCCACGAGCCGGGGCTGGCTCCCCGCCCCGCCGCAGCTCGGCCCCAGCCCCGGCTGCTGCCCCGGCAGCGGCACCCGGGCCCGGCGCCCTGGAGCCCCGGCTGCCCTCGGGGCTGCTGCCGGCCTCTGGCAGCCGTGCCCTTGGGCTGAGTCAGGATGCGGCAAGGGCTGGGGCTGAGCCCTGCCGGGGCGGGAGGCCGTGTGGCCCCAGGGCTGGCAGTGCCGCTGGCAGGGAGCTGTGCCGCCGGGGCCCTGACAGGCTCTGTGTTCCCAGGGATGGCCAGGGAGCACCTGAGGGGGCAGCAGGAAGAGCTGCAGGCCCTCATCGAGGGTGAGTGAGGGCTGGCAGTGAGGGGCAGGCACTGGGGGAGCTGCAATGCCCAGGCAGGGAGCTGTAATCCCTGCCCCAGCTTCAGAGGGCTTCTCTCCCTGTGTGGACACCTTGGTGGTGTGGAAATATCACAGAGAGATTTCAGGGATGTGGGGGGGCAGATTTGGGTGGGGTGGCCAGGACCTTGCAGCTGTTCCTGTTAGCCCCTTAACTCTTGTGGCCACAGCAAGAGCAGGCTGGCCTGGCCCTGGCAGCACTTTCTCCTAGGATTGCCACAGATCCGGGCTCTGATCGTGGCTCTGTTCCCCTCTCTTCCAGCACTTCAAACCCTGAGGAGAGATGACAACCCTTCTCAGAGGAACACAGTTTTTCAGCAGACATTTATTGAAAGAACAGCAGAAGTTCACTCGTCTGCTGCTTTAGGAGAACCAGTCTTTGTTTAAGATGCCATGGAAGATGAGACTACGCTGAAACCAGAAGAGACCAGCTGGAGCTCCAGGCACAGCTGACAACTGGCACAGCTGAGCCTGTGGGAAGCTCGCATGGCTTCAGCCCTCTCCCTGCCTGTAGATAGCTCTGTCCCTGCAGCCCTCAGAAACTGCCCATCCCTTCTTTTTCCTTCCACTCTCCTTCTCTTTTCACAGCTCCCTGCCTCCAGCCCTCAGACACTGCCCATCCCTTCTTTTTCCCTCCACTTTCCCTCCCTTTTGATACCTCCCTCCTTCCAGCCCTTAGACACTCCCCATCCCCTTCTTTGCCCCTCAGCTCATCCCTTTGCTTCGCATCCCATCAATAAACAGGTAAACCTTTCATCTCTGTGGAGTTGAAGGGTCACAAATCCAGAGCTCTGTGATACACAGGCCCCTCCTGCTGTTCTCTCCTGCACCGTGTTTTGTGCAGAGACGCAGAGGAACAAGCGCAGATCAGGCTGGAAAGGTCCCTGTGCTGAAGGTCCAGTTCCACAGCACAGTGGAGTTCAAGGTTTAACTGAACATCCTGAAGGCCTTGGATTTTGGAAGAGCCAAGCTGAGTATGCCCTGAATGCAGCTGTGAGGGATTCTGTGGCAAGCATGCACAGAGGACAAAGGAGCTTGGAATGCCTGAGGCTTTCTAGAACAGCTTCCTGAAAGCACAGTTATGCTCCATCCATGGACAGGATCAGGGAGAGGGCAGAACCGTTAGAGCCAGCAGAGAGATGGGGACTTCAGATGGCTCTTCTTTAGAATGCTGTTTATTCTATCGACTAGATTACAGCAGGGGGTCGTGGCTCAGCCTACAGCTGCTGGCTACAGGCAAGCCCTGTGTCCTGAAGCCCACTTAGTTCTGGTTACAGTGCATTATATCGCTTTCTTTTGCTGTGTGTATCATTGCATAACAACCAATCAGCATCATACACAATACCTTTACATGTACATAGATCCTATCAAAACTGCTAAAATTACCAAACTATGTTAGTGACTAACTCATCATTTGAGTTAGTAATTACATGTTAAACTCTGAAGGTTATTTTGCAGTGGAAAATTCTTTTTGCTTTGGTAAAAAACGTCTTTCTGTCTGCCTAAGCTTTTTTACTTGGTAGAAAACATGCTTTGTTTGTAGACAACTTAAAGCTGTTGGACTTCATCCATAAAACCTCCTTCTAACTGACTAAACCCTTGCTGTAAACCTTCCATCTCGACTAAACCTTTGTTCTCTCGGTGGTTTCAGCAATAAGTGGCCCTACAAATGTCTTTTTATACATCCAAGCTTGCTTTCATTTCTAGAGAACCTTCCAGTAAGCATTCATATCTGTGAAACTTTTTGTTAAATTTTCATCCTCCCTAACATCTCCCCTGGCCTGATGAACAACATAGATGCTAGAAATTGTCTTATCCATCATTTGTGCACACATTGAAGTATACATGTGTCACAATCTGCTCACACAGGCGGGCGTCGTCAGAGGTTTGTTTGATCTCAGAGTGCATAAAGGACACCAAGGGATTTCAGTTTAAATCACAACAGCAATAATGCATCTTTATTTTAGTGCCAGCATCATGGGTTATGCAATAGATGAGAAGGAGAGAAAGTGAGATAGAGAGAGAGGAATAAAGAGGCAAAGTAATGAGAGAAAACGAGGGGGAGGTATCGCTACCAATGGACAAGATGGGGTCGCCAGTGCCTTCTTCCGTGGGGAACTCTCTCTCTGAAAGCAGCTTAGAAAAGTCACCTTTAGAGTCTCAAGTTTCAAAGTGAGGGGCAGTTGGCCAAAAGGTGGGGAGATGTATAGGCTATTGTGGTGTGACCCGTTGCTCTGGGAAGCAGGTGTGAGGTACTGAACAGGCCCCGCTCCTTACAAGTCCCTGCTCAGCAGCAGGAACGAAGACAGTGTACCGTGGCAGCACAGCAAACACCTGCAAACAGTCACTCTTGTGCTGTAGGTCGAGCACACCTTCAAACAATGGCTTAGCAAGCATCCACCTCAACCAGGCCAGAACCCCTGCACAAAGTCCCCTGTGTGGAGGCTAGCTTTGGAGCAGGCTGTAGGCCCATGGCCTGCCAGCCCTGCCTGAGAGCTAGCCTGGGAATTTCATGGGAGGATTCAAAACAATCCTCAAAGACAGAAAACAGCCTGCAGGTGCTGTTTGTCTGTTCCCGTGTTTTCCTTGCAGGAGAAAGTCAGGGGGTGGTGAACCCCACTGACCAATGATGGTAATGTAGTACTTTACTAACCAATAAGAGTTTCTTTTCTGTACTTTCCACGAACTCGTCTATATAACATGGCTGTAGCACTAAACTAGAGATTCTCTCCTGTTCTGACTCCCTTGAGAGTCCGTGTCGTTCTTCCTGCCGTTCCCAATTAGAACGACACCCCTGGGCTCCTCAGGGTCTCTGTCTCTGTTCTTGCCATGCTCGTGAGGCAAATGAGGGAAACTTCAGAGCGTCTCTTACACCACCCCGTGACTCACGATCAGCGTCAAGAGGGCTCCTTTGTAGTGTTGTTACGAAGTCTTCAGGTCTCATCAAAGCTTGGTAGCATACCCCGGAAACCAGAGACAGAAAATCAGACAGAAAAAGTAAAGTAGGAAAAAGATAAGGGCAAGAAAAAAGGAAAAACAAAAGCAAAGAATCCATTTTCACTTAAAATATACATTCAACTTCTTATTACAAAGAATAAGCCATTTCAATTCATCCAATACAATCCAAATAAACAATTTCAGGCAATTTCTTTATCACGAGGGCCGATTTCCTATTTTTACTTTTCCAAAATTTCAATTAAATCCTGGTGAAGCAACAATTGCTTTACCAGTGTGAAATTCATCCCAACAGAGGTAGGCAATAAATGGTGGATCAGTGTGTGATTGGACTGCAAAAGGTGATAAGAAATAGCTAGGACTACATAAGAAAAATCATTTCCTGCAATCTTAGTAAAATTACAAAGAGAAAAATTTGAATGATTTTTTTGTATTCACTACTAAGATTTCTAGAAGTACACTATCACAAGCAGTTCTCAGACATGCACATCCATGTCCTATATGCACAAGTTCTGTTTCAGAAGTCTCGGTAGGATGTATTTCAGAGTTGCAGATATTTTGTTCCGTGTCCAAACAAATAGCATGAGCTTTGGTTGCATTACTTTCACAGATAAACCCTTGTTGTTCCTGGACAATACAAGTTTTCAAATTTACAGTGAATTAAGTTATTAATTAAGTTTCCAAACCAACAGTTTGCCACTTCTCACCAATTTGATGGGCCCAATCTCTATCCTCAAAAGGACAGAGAGCAGCTCCATCATGATTCAGCCCTAATGCAATGATAGGGAATATTGAATGCACTGAAGCATTCCGTATAGTCCATACAAAGGCAGTGGCTGGGCTTCTGCTGGGGTTGGGTGGTGGTAGGTGTAGGTGTTACAACATTAACATCAAGTTCTCCTCCGTGTTTGGTATTTTTTTTCCCACACACGATTTGATGGGAAAATTGTACGTCAGTTAGCTTTAGCCAACAATTCTGATTTTGAATTTCACAAAACAGAACATGGCCATGAGGTCCCATGCCATAACTGTATACAGCTTCAATGCGGATTCAGCATTTAATTTTCAGGTTATTGTCACATCATCACCTTGCGTTCCCATAAAGGGAGGGAAAACATTATGTTTGTCATCCAGCACTGGGGGGGTGATTACAACATGGTATGTGATCACTGCACTCAGTATGGGTTTTTCCACAGCATTGATTTTGAGTCTATAAATTAGACCTTTCAGACCTGACTGATGTGTCAGGTCATTTTGCCAATTACATGTTACAGAGGTTGATTTGGTTCAAGTGAAATGATACCAACAGTCAGTAGATTGTTTTTTACAAAGCTTCATAATTTCCACTTGTTGGTACTGGGGTCCAGGGTATAGTAACCGATATTTTTCTGATGACAACACAGTATGAGGAGGGATTGTTTGTTATATGACCACACTGCTGTGGCGCAGAGTTTCGCCATGATGTTGGGGTGCAAATTGCTTGTCACATCTGATTCTAGAAAATATCCGGCAATTGCAATGGTGGAAGCTTTCTTGTAAAGAGACTTTTCCACTTTTCTGCATCCTACCTTAATTTCTTCACCAATTGTTCCAGTCATCACTCTGGGCCAATCTTTTCAGTCCCAACCCCAGTCATTTTGACGGTACGTACCTCAAGAGTCGTGTAGTACTACGGTCACTAGGTTTGGGTGATGGTTTCTGGGGTAGGATCCTAGAACACATCAGGGGTACCTGATGGTAGCTTCAGAACACGTCCACTCAACCGAGTTTTGGCCATGGTGTTGTGGTAAGATGCAGACAAGTATCTTACCATAGTAAGTACTTACTATTTAATACTAGTATTATCATGGTTTGTCTGGTCTTCATGGCCCTCGGTGTTCTTCTGTGGAAAGTGAACACAACAGAGTCTGCCTCCAAAAGGCAGAAACTTAGAATGATGGAATTACCCAGCATGTGTTGATCCGATGCTCTTTTCCCAGAGTGTCAGAAGCCACCCATGCATATTTTTTTGGAGATGTTTTTAATACTAGTGGTACTTGCCCTACACTAGGAAGGTCCACCAGGGCAGGTTGTCCAGGCTAGTGTGCTGGATCCTTAGGGTCACTTGGTCCCCATAGAGTGGGAATTATGCTTGGGGCTTTTGGACAAAAGGCAGTGATTTTGGGACACCTGTTTACTCCCCATCTATCATTTACATTTTTTACAGCTTCTCTTAACCAAAGAGCCCAGCTTCACTCCTGTGGTTTAAGGAGCCATTTCAGGAAACCATTGGTCCTTTCTACAATCCCGTTAGCTTGAGGGCAGTAAGGGGTGTGAAAAGTCCATTTTATTCCTTCACCTTTTGCCCAATTGTGTACAATTTTGGCAGTGAAGTGGGACCCGTTATCAGATTGAATTTCTTGTGGTTTTGGGAAAATTCCAAACCACCCTTGCAATGCTTTGACAGTATTATCTCCTGTAGTTCTTTTCAAAGCTTGGGCTTGGGCCAACCCACATATAATCTCCACTCCTACCAGCACAAAGTGTTTACCACCTGACTTCTTAAAGGGACCAATATAATCTACCTGCCACGCATCCCATAAGCCTTTACCCTTTCTTAAGTGCGTAGATCATCTTCTAAAGGATGCCTTTCTAGTCATCTGTGACACTGCTCACAGGCTGATATGCAAGTTTTACACATTTCCCTGGTGACAGGCCAGCCACGGGCAAGAGCTTCTTTGTACAAATCTTTGGCACCTGGGTGCCGTCTTTTTACCTGCAGCCATTCCAACAGGTGTTCCCAGTCCTCTGAAATTTGTTCTTTCAGGCTGAAACATAAACTTTGAAGAATTTAAGATATTAGAAAAGCTAAAGCCTTAATTAAAATATGCCATCTATAAAACCTTAGGTTGGCTTTTACATGTGGAATTGTTTGTTGTTGTTGTTTAGAAGTTGTTCATTGTAGTACTGGTTGGTTTTTTTTGTGGGTTCCAATTGAATGTTTCAATGTCATAAGCATTATCCCTGTTTTTGTAGTCCCTTACTCATTTGTTTGTTGCTATTGATGCATTGTTTGTAAGTTTAATAATCTTTTTTAAGTTTGTTACTGTCGAGGTCGTCAAAGCAAATCCCCTCACCAGCAGCATTTTACAGAGAATTTTTAAGCTGCCCCAGAAGACTTGTAACTTGACACCGCGGCAACGGTGAATACTAATGAGGAACTTTCCCTCCAAAACCTCAGTTACCCCAAGGACAGCAAACTGTTGGAGGAGAAGATGTTACCAGCACCAATCAACAACAGCTATAGGGGTGGGACTGCCAGCAACAAGCTGATGGGACAGAGATTATAAAAGGAGCTGTGAAGTTGGAAGAAGTGCCCTTTAACTGTGGATTAGCTGCAGCTGAGGACCCAACACTGCAGACTTCGGTCTGCATCTCTTTTAGAGACTTTTTATATAAATCTGAGTGCAGATTAGCTGCATTCACTGCAGTGCCGCTGAGTTCTTGCTTTGGGACCAAAATGCCGGTTCGGCCAGAGGATTCCTCAATCCTCAAACCAGGGACTTTTTAAAATTTCTTTTCTTTTTTTCTTCCTCACCCATTATCCCTTCCTCCCCTTTGTTTTTTTCCCTTAATAAACACCCTAGTTTATTTGAACCCCCAAAGTTGTGTCTTTTTCCTCACAAAATCCATAGAGAGGCCCTACTAGAATTAGGAGCTAATCATTACCCAATAACTGTCTGTCAGCCTTGTGTTTGTTCAGCTGGGCTTGTAATGAGAAACAAAGAATCTTGTGAGGAACTTCAAGAACATAAGACAATTGCAAACCAGAAACTAATTGGAAACACGAAACTACAAGCCTGGCCTGGGATCCATTTGTCACTTTGGACTGAAAAGGTAGGAAGTTCAGAATGAGGAAAAGATATATATTCCTTCCTCCTTTTGTGACCACTTCCCATAATAAGACCACTGACTCATTTCAAGGAACAAACTGCCCATGCTCAATTGTTTCTTTCTTAATTGGCATGGGAAGCGGGGAGTGGGTGGTAACTGGGTTATGAATATGTATTTGTATTCAATATCTCAGTAAATAAAAGTCTCTATTCACCTGAACTCAGGGCCGTGTGTATTAAGGGGTGACCCTGCCCATCGGCCCAGCACTGCCAATAAACACACACTCTGTAACCCTAATCGGTTAAAGAGTCTTTGTCCATCTCAGCTGGATACTGATACTAGATCATATCCATATTTTGGTAAATCATTTTGGCGACAGTGGCAGGACTCTGCTCTCTCTAGCCCAGGGGCCAGCAGGGGTCCAGGCACACCCAGAATTTTCTGGGAAGAGGGAGGCTTCTGTGTCCTCACTGACAGCGTGGAGAAAGACCAGGAACTGCCAGAACTATGTGTTGCTATATTTGATATATTAGTAAAGGCCTGTATGCACAAACCAGCCTTTGAAATAAGTCGTGATATTAAGGGCTAAAGTCCTTGAAACCTTCATGCAGAAGAGAGAGTAAAGCAAAACAATATCCCTGTGTGTAAGAGAAAAAATGTAAACCGTGTGTGTTAGCCAATAGTTGCTTGCTCTGCCTGCAGACCCTGTAGAACCCTATAAAAGTGTGCTAAAGATAGAAATAAATTGGCATTCACAATTACTTCTGTGAAGACTGGTGAAGAGCTGGCGGTCTCTCAATAACTATGGACAAAAGGTATGTTTAAAAATTGAAACAGCTATCTTTGAGGTGGTGTATGGCATATCCACTGTTAAAAGGCTGTTGATAAATAGATAAAATTGATAAATAAAAGAGATGTCTTTACGTGCAAATTTGGTACGAATTACAAATGCCTCTGTGGTTTTATTTGTATGTTTCCACAGAAAAACTGGTTTTAGGAGTGTGAGCTCTTAAGTTGAGAGCAGGAGGAGCAGCGTAAGCTGCTGGTGGTTTGTGTTTTAAGCAGTGCCAGGAGCGGCAGCTGGGAGTTAATAGTTTGTGTCTTGAGTTGAAACGGTGGTAACAACAGAATTGCTGGTTTGCTGTGTTTTGGGAGCCGTGGAGGCTCCCATTTTGTTTGATTTGTGATTAAAAAGCGGCCTGGTAGGTCGCAGTTTGTGGTTTTGGTCCCAGGTTTAGGGACAAGAAAGGTCCTGGAGAGAGCTGTAAAGGTTGATTTTGGGTCACAGGAATTAATTTACTCTAAGTGTGGAGTGACAAAGGTAGCAGGAAGCGGTATTAGCTGCTGGGGATTTGTGTGGCCAGCCGAGGGCCGAGGGGGGCTCGGCAGAGTGATTTGTCACAAGCTGAGAGAGGCTCAGCAGAGGTGATTTGCAGCAGCCGGTGCGCTGTTGGGCTGGTTGTTCTTGTAATATGTGTTAGTATAATTTGCGTTTTATTGTACACATATAAAATCAAGTATAAAAACAGGTTCTATGTAAAAAACTGAAACAAATTGAGATTTCAAAAGCAGCTGTTGGAAAACCAGGAATTTGCAAGAAAATGACTCAGCAATTAAGATAATACCGAGTAGTGGTGGGTCTGCTCAAGCAAGATAAGTGCTCTAAGGACTTGGCAATTAACGCTTGATACCGACTTGATCTGATTTTTTAGGACCGTGCATCTCAATGTTGGTTTCCCTAAAAAAACTACACAGACTAAAAAAAAATAACTCATCATGATTCTACATCTCAAAGCCTGCTTCCCAAAAAAAACAGTCAAACTTCATCTCCTCAGAAAACTCATCAGCAGTCCAGCAGGAGAAATATGAACATCGAACAACTGGAAAAAAAACAAAAAAAGAAAAAGAAAGAAACTGCAACTGCATAGCCTCAAGCTGAAAAATCTGTATAAAACATGGCTCTCCCAAAGACAAGTTGTGAACTTCGGGGAATCAGTGTGACAAAAGCCGATTCAGAGTTCACCCATCGTCAATCCCAGGCTCGACGCTGACAGTGATTGTAGTTGCTTCCATAATTGGATTTTACAAATTTTTCAATAAAATCCTTATTGATAAAAGTAGGCTGAATTTCATTTGTAACATTCTGAAACAGGAGAGGCTTGGAAGCAGGAGAGGCTCGAGTGGCTGAGCCAGTAATGTTTGTAGATTGAGAAATTGTGTGCCCTGAAAGGCCAGAGGAAGTGCGTGTTTGAGACGTGCTATCAGCACGGGGTGAGTGGGAATCCCAATCTGTGGTTTCGCTCTGGGCGACTGCAAGCAGCTAGAAAAGGACAAAGTGATTGGGGTGTATGTTTGATTGTATGAAACCCGTTTAATAAAATCTCCTCTTTTCCCTGTGGTTGGGTTGTGATAAGCATTTTTGAGGAGACGCCACCATCTAGTGACAGGAGTTACAACTGCTGACTGTTACCATTTTTGGATTAAGCTTACATGCCTAGGAATCAGGGGCATTGGAGAGCCAGGAAGAAAGAATTTCTCTGTTTAAAGAAAGGTTGTGATTGTAACCCTTGGATTGTGTTTCATTGTGTAGCTGTCAAGAGCCTTGGGTCCAACGGATATTTAGGTGGAGGATCCCCAAGTGGGGACTCTGTTTCCTTTGTAGCACAAAAGAGAATAAAGCCACCCAGATAGCGATAAAAATCTTGCTAGGAACTGGTAAAGTAACCCATAGCAGAAGTGAGATATTTGAGTTATTAGAGCATGGTGTTTCAGGGCCCTTAAAGAAACCAATTGACATTCTTAGGGTTGAGTGTGCCCAAGTGTCATGAGGTGACTTTACCTTTAAGGTGGTTTTGGGAGCTAAAGAAGTTGAAGTTGCTGGTGACTGATGGGAGTCTTTTCTCCTGACCAATTATCGGTCATTACTGGGAATTGACAGAAGTTTTGGCCATTGAAAAGTGGCATCAACTTGTGAACCCTACCTTAAGATGTAAAGTCGGGGCACTTTTGGGCTCTTTGTTTCCTGGCTGTGAAAGGTAACAGAGCTCGGGCTGGCCTCCCGTTTTCTGCCCAGCCCGTGCAGCCGGGCCGGGGCTGGGCTGGGCCTGCCGTGTCCCCTGGCCAGGAGATGGGGCCTGCGGGGGGGGCTTGCCCCGGGCTCTGGCCGGGCCAGGCTGGTTCCTGGCTAAGCTGCAGTTTTTGATGTGATGAAAATCACCAGAGACTGCTGAGTAAAGAAAAGAAAAAGCTCTTGACCTGCGGCAAGCAGAAACAGCGACCACACTCTCCAGAGCAGCCATGAGGAATCTTCTATCGAAGACAGCTCCAGCTCCTGTTCCAGCAGAGATCACAGAACCATCTACAAAGCCTGGGCAAGATTTTAACCCTTTCATTACCCAGATGAGACTTGCAGATTCATCTTTTAATCCAGAGAGAGAAAAAGAGAGTGATCAACATGAAAAGAGACTTTATAAACTACCAGTGACAGGAAAGAAAAGAAGCTTCAGAAAAGGTAGAGAATAAGGAGATGCTTTATAATCTGAAATATCTTTCTGTTAAAACTATGGAGATGGACAATAAAGTCCTGAAAGAACTCCTTTAATTCATGATAGAGTATGTAGGGAGGAATGGAGTGCTCAAAGTGTAGATTTTGAGTAAAAAGTAGAGTAATTGTGATACAGTGAAGTGCTAGAAGATTTGAAGCCTTGGGGGGCAATGAGAAAACTGTTTTCTAGTGAAGCTCACAGAGACAGATGAAGAAGTCTTTTGCTTTTGAACAACTCATCCTTAAAATGCCATCTCTAGACTCATGGCCCATACACACCTCAGAGTGATGTGAAATGGGAGGAGTGAGCTCTGATAACAGCAGTTCTGGGCAGCTGGCATCAGGGAAATAGAAAACTATAACAGAAATAGTTTTCTTGTGAGAAACTCCATAAATTAACAGAAAGAGACTTCTGTTTCTCTACAAAGACTGGTGAAAAGACTGCAGCAGGAACTGGGACTGTTTTAACCATCAAAGTTCCAAGGTTCTGGGGTTTTTTTGTCTCTGTTGTCATGTGAACAAGGGAATGGTGGGTAGTAGGGGATAAAAAGGAGTTTTCTGGAAGTTTATTCTGGTGTTCTTATTATTGTAGTTTGTTAATAAACTTTCTTTATTCCTTTTAAGTTTTAAGCCTGTTTTGCTCTTGTTCTAATCCATAGCTCACAGTAAGAAATAAGAATTTTTTTTTTTTGTTACTGGTTTAAAACCATGACACCAAGATAATTTGGTACCTGAATATTACAAAGTGAAACTCCAAAGTTAGGATAAAGAAACATTGCAAGAAAAAGAACTTCCAGGATGGGAGCAAATGAGAGTAAAGAAATTCCTAGGAGTAGTCCTTTGGAATGGCTTTTAACACATTGGAAAGAACTAGTGGGATATGTTGGTGCAGAAAGCAAGAGGGAGCTTGTTAAGTTCTGTACACAATGGTGGCCACTATATAGGCTGGATGGGGGCGTGAGGTGGCCAGTAAATGGTACGCTGGACTAGGAAACCTTATTGCAGTTAATGCTTTTCCTCCAGCATGAACACAAGTGGCTGGAAGTCATTTATGCTGGTATGTTTTTTACCCTCTGTGGCCACCCTGAGTGGCAGAGGGATTGTGGGATTAGACCACCATCTGATCCCTTGGTATTGGCCCTGGAGAAAGGTAACAAAGCTCAAGGAGAAAAGCCTAAATGGTGTTGTAGAACATGCTCAATTAATCAAAGATGCACTCACCCTGATGAAGTATACCAAAGAGAGGTTTTGGAATGGGAACCAGCAAACTTCCTAAGACCACCTCTTAGAATGTTAGAGAGAGGGGGGAAGTGGAAGAGGAAGCAGGCTCAGAACCACCATTGCTGAGTGGTGACAGTGAGGATGAGGAGCCTGGGTCTTCCTCATCAAGTACCAAGACTTCTAAGTCTCCCCCACCAAGCCCTGTAGCATCCAGGACCCAAAAGCAGGTTAAAGAGGTTATACAAGCACCTCCGAGAGAATGACAATGACCCCTGAGAGAACGACAAGATTAGTCAATTAGTCCATTAGTCCATTTCTACAATACATTTGGAGGTTTGGGAAAAGATCGCTAAGATTTATCGGAGTGATCCAGTAGGCGTTGCTAAGAAACTGAGATTTATGCTTAAGCAGCATTCACCAGATTGGTCAGATTTACAGCTACTGCTTGATGCCCTGACAGAGACAGAAAAACTATTGGTATTAAAGGTAGCTAAAGACCTAGCTGAGGATGATTGTAGGACAACACAGGAGGATGTTAAGGATGTATTTCCCCTTCAGGATGCTGGCTGGAATCCCAATGAACAAGGAGGACTAAGACAGTTACAAAGATATCAGGAATTAATAGTAAAAGAACTGGAAAGAGCAATTCCTGGAACTATAAATTAATCATCTCTATATGCTATTAAAGAAGGTCCTTCTCAAACACCTTCTGAATTTTTAGATCAACTGCGCAATGCAATGTGGAAACATACCAGCCTGGACCCAGGATCGAGTGAAGGAATGAAGCAGCTAATAAATTTGTTTTCTGAGGCCCAGACAGCTGGGATCTGGAAACCCTGGTGTGTTGCTATATTTTATATATTAGTAAAGGCCTGTATGCACAAACCAGCCTTTGACATAAGTCGTGATATTAAAGGCTAAAGTCCTTGATACCTTCATGCAGAAGAGAGAGCAAAGTAAAACAATATCCTTGTGTGTAGGAGAAAAAATGTAAACTGTGTGTGTTAGCCAATAGTAGCTTGCTCTGCCCGCAGACCCTGTAGAACCCTATAAAAGGTGTGCTAAAGATAGAAATAAACGGCATTCACAATTACTTCTGTGAAGACTGGTGAATAGCTTGGGGGTCTTTCAACATCTGACGCTCCGAGCAAGGACACCCCTGCGGGCAGAGGGGTTTTGGAGTCAGCGGAGTGGATCTGGGCGTTAGACGTCGCAGGCTTGGATCGGCACCAGATAGGCAGCCTGAGCGCGGTGAGACGCGGAGCGGTTGGACGTGGAAGTAAGGCTGCTGGGGGGGGCCCAGGCAGGCAAGGGCGTGGTAGAAGGGTCGCAACCTTCCCCCTTGCGGGTTGCCATCAGCATGGATGTGGAATTTGCGGCGGCAGATAAACTGCTTCTTAGCATCCTCGTTAAACGAGGCGAAGCAGCCCGGGAAAAGGACCTGGATATGCTCATTATATGGGCTAATTATCACGGGCATTTAGTAGTGCCAGCACTGCTCTTTGCAGCGTAAGAATGGACGGATTTAAGGGCTCTGATATGGGAAACAGCAATTACGGAAAAGAGCAAGGACACTGTGTCTCTCGGTCCAACTTGGCAGATTGTAATTAATACCTTAAAAACCAGAAAAGTGAGATATGCTGAGGCTGTGAGCTCCGTAATTCTACCTGCCTCACAGCGGCAGATGCCTTTATCTCCCACTGCTGGGCAAGCTCTCCTATCTATGCTGCCCATGGAGAGAGGAAGGGAGAGTCAAAGAGAAGAAAATAATGAGAAAAAAAAAAAAAAAAGTTCCACAGTGAACGCTGAAACAACGAACAGAATCTGTTCAGTTATGGCAGGATGTGATACATTCGGAACTATTTGCTTCATTTTTGAAGTCACT
Organism: Poecile atricapillus; assembly: GCF_030490865.1. Classification (NCBI taxonomy): domain Eukaryota; kingdom Metazoa; phylum Chordata; class Aves; order Passeriformes; family Paridae; genus Poecile; species Poecile atricapillus. Next base: position 39,378,265 of record NC_081253.1, on the reverse strand, counting down.
TTTAGCATTACAATCGTATTTAAGTTCCATCTTTACCACCCTGGAAGAAAAGAAGCCAAATTTAGACTGGTTTCCACCCGAACCAGGGGGACATGGGGGAGCGAGGTGGGCGCAGAGAACAAAGGTACCCTGGGGGTAGAAGCAGCGCAAGAAAAGTTCCAAGGCCATGCTGATAAGCTGCCATGATCGCCGTTGTTAGCACCTGGCCGTGAGAGACATTTCATGTAACATCACCTGCTTTTGTAAAATCGTGCCCTTTTTTCCTCTATCAGCGAACAACAAGAGAGATTGAGAGAAAAAACTGCATTTGTTAAAGTTAACTTTGTGAGGTTTTTTTTCTTTTTCTCCATTTTTCCTCGCTGCTAGAGTATGTAGAGAATGTGAAGAAAGATAAGAGCAGAGCTGCAGCGGCAGCAGAGTGGGCAGCTCACCCCCCCCCCCCCCCCCGCTCCCTCTCTAAGAAAAAGCAGGGGGATAGTACCCAGTTTGTTGAAAAGTCATGATTTATTAGGTCTTCAAAATGTTTTTTTATACCATTGTAGAGTTAATGTTGTGTTTTAAGTAATTATGAGTTTATGCAATTGCAGTTTTTAGAGTTTTACTAGAGAAATTATTGTGGTTCTTTGAAAGTTAAAAAAAAAAAAAGTGTTTAAGGTGAATATTAATAGAAGTTGCCTTGCAATAGTTGGTTTTAGAACTTAAGGTTAAAATATGGTGTGATTTACAGCTTTTAAGAAAACCTTCCAATTAATGTTATCTACAGAAGAGATTTGTGGTTTAAAAAATAATTAGTTAAAAGAACTTTACTGTACAAGACAAAGTTAAGTTAGAGCATGTATTATCTATTTGCTTGTTTTTTCCACAATTTTAATAAGGTAATTTCAATGTGAGTTCTTTTGTTATATAAAACACATATAACTGCATATATAGCAATTTGGATTTTGGATTTTAGTTTAAAAATTGGACTTGATGTTCTTGAAAAGTGCTACAAAAGCTGGATGGCAACTTGCCAAATCGCATGTTGTTGTGGTGGTTTTTCTCTAGAAAAACTACACTTTAAAATCCTAACCAATTTAAACATATACTAGGCAAATTCCTGTTATGAATAAGTATTTTTAGTAACATTTGCAGTTATTGTGGGTTATTCTCAAAGCTAGATGACATAGAATTGTGATGTATTTCTTACATTTTTATAATCTTTATAGTGAATCCATGTGATTGTTATATTGTGTTTAAAAGGTATATATTAAACTTTTAGTTGCTTTTTTGTAGTAACAGAATAAGATTAAGTTATGTTTTCATTTAATATAAAGTGTTAATAGAATTAAGGATAGTCAAGTTTTATAATGTTTAGGCTTGAATGTTTTTAAGTTAAGTTTTCTAACTTAGATATTCTTTTAAGGTTAAGTTTTGTTATTTCCTTTTGTCATATATAATTATTGTTGGGTTTAGATATTGTTTGATTGAAATTGTTTTGTGTTTTGTTGGAGACACTTGTTTAAACTGCAAAGTATAGTTGTTTTCCTAGAGAGAGGAGGACGGCCACAGCTGAGACAGCTGTGATGGAGCACTGGTGAACACCTGCTTGTGGATAGAAGTGAATGCAGTCTGTGACACCCTTGACTTCATCAGGAGTTCTATTGTTTGTTGCAATCTCGGCAGTTTTTGTTTTTCATAGCTTTCTTATTTTTCAGTGTTTCCAGAATTTTAAGATGTGCCATTGCTGAGGATCAGCTGCCATAGGAGAGGCTTCAGATTAAACCAACTGCTGCATGGTTTAATTGGTCTGGTACCCAAGGCTCCTGATCATTTGCTTTGTACAAATGCATTTTAACATTTTGCTGTGCTGTAAGCATCTCATAGCTGCTACTATTGAGAACCTTGTTTTAGAAATGAGTTAAGAGGCATCTTTCCAGTTTAAAGCCTAAGGCCCTGGCCAAGCCTTGACTTTACCTGGACAGAATGTTTGCCAACAGATCCAGATATTTTCTGTACCAAAAGAGTATTTGAGTCACTTGTTGACTCAACAATTTGACCCTATTGATATGACAGCTGGATCAATTTTGAAGTGGGCTTGGAGAATCATTTCCGGAGATGATTTTCCAATCCTTCACTGATTTTTTTTTTGTTTCTGTTTGTTTGCTAACTATGGGATGCTAGTGCAGTGTTTTAGTAATTAATGGCAGTTTTATATTACATATGTTATTAATAATGTTTAAGATTTAATTGATTTTTAACTGGTATAAGTTCTTACTAATTGTGCATAAGGTTTTGTGTTAATGTTGAACAGAAATGCATCTCATTTTTATTTTTTTTAAGGAAAATGGGGGAAATTGATGCCCTAAAAGCCTTTAATTGGTGTAATTTATTAACTTCAAGGAGAGAAATGTCTGTGTTTTGTTCACAAGTTCAAAAAGGTCACCTGTTCATCTGACCAGGATGTCTGCCTCTGAAAATGTGAGATCCAGTGAACAGAGACGTCACCACACAACCTTGGTACTCCAAACAAGATCAGAAGTGGAGCTGCCAGGACACAGTTGTGTCTGAAAAGTACACAGACAGTTTGCCAACAGAAATTTTATGTTTTTATCATGATGTTGTGTCTGTACCATTTTTCTTCAGTTGTTCTCTGTTTCAAGATTTAGAAGGATGTGAAGAACAATCCAAACATCGATGCCTTCAGTCAGTCACTGATCAGCTGCCAGCTGACGTCACAAGAGCAGCGGATGTTCCAAGACTGAATCGCGTTAAATCATTGTTTGTGAGAAGAGTTTTACAGAAGATCTAGAAGAGTATAGAGACTCCATCTAGATGTATATAAAAGCAAATTGTAACTGTATTTTACCTTTTAAGCAAATTGCTTTCACGCTTATATTGCATAAATACTAGAGCACGTGTGTTAAAAGTAGTTAGATAATAGGATATCTTTTAGGATAAAAGTTTATTTTTAGGATAAAGAGTTTAGCTTGTGTGATAATTGTTATTTGTAAGTTATTGATAAGTTTAGAAAAGATATTAGTATAAAGTATAAGTATTCCCCCTTCAAGAGTTAAAGTGAGCATATTTGAAAGTTCATTTAACCTTAAAACCTAAGCTGTAATTCTGAAAGCATGGTGTCATTTGCATGGAACAAACTGCTTACGGTAATTGTACTGTGTAGAGTTCCAACTGTCTGCTAACTAACATCCAAAAGCGACAGAACACATGGGTCACTCTGGTACATTTGACTGGCCAAAAATCAATGTGTCTAAGCCTAGCCACACCTGGAGATCCTTTTTGCACCTGTCTCAAAGGTGTCCCTGAATGGGATCCTCAAGCATTTAAAGGTTTAGTTAGTAATGAGACTCAACTGAATCCATTAGCAATGTTATGAGAGTGCCATCGCACTGTTGGCTTCACGTCAAGACAACATGAAGCCTGTTGGCAAGAAAAAATGATTGAAATTCTCAAGGTTACCATAGGGCCCCCCAGAAGAATTGGATTTGTTAAACTCCACCAATACCTCAGGTGGATGGATGATTGAACCCCTAACAAAAAGCCACTCCAATAAAGTGGCGCAACACTGAGCTCCAGTTAACGCTGTAGTTGATCTCATTACTAACACCAAAAGTAAAGCTTTTTATTCACGATGCAGTCTCACAGGACGATCACCAAAGCGATTACCTAGTTCAATATTCTTAATTTGTGGAGATAGAGCATGGAATGGAATTCCTGCTAGCCCACATAGAGGACCCTGTTACCTTGGGCAACTTACTTTGTTCCATCCAAACTTACACTCATTGCTCAATATAGCTGGTAAAATAAAAAACATCAAGTGGTCAAAGTGAAACCTATATGAATTACAATGGGATGAGGTTAGAGACCCAGATTTTTGGGGTCATGGTATAATATAGCTAGCCTCCCTTTTGCTCCAAGAGCAGCTGCTGCTAAAAGCTTGTCAACTCTAAAAGAGCTAGCTTGTTAGATCAGGAAAGAACTGAACTTAACATCAACAGTGTTAAGTGAACTTTCAGCTGATGTGGGTGGTGTACGCCACACTGTATTGCAAAATCAAACTGCAATTAATTTCTTGCTCTTAGCACAAAGACATAATTGTGAGGAGTTTGAAGGCATGTGCTGTTTGAACCTTACTGATCATTCAGTTTCAATCCACAAACAACTAAAGCAGCTACAGAATGGGTTGCATGCCCTGAAAGAAGACAGTGACCCCATTGGAAGTTGGTTTGCCAGCTGGGGCATTGCTGGATGATTTAAGTCTCTTGTGTTGAAGGGAGGACAGATTTTACTTATAGTATTAATAAGGATAGTAGTTTTAAGTTGTATGTTATCTTGTCTCTGTAAAAGTGTAAATAGAATCGTGTCTAAAGTCTGGCTTGTGCAAAAAGAGAAATGGGGAATTGTAGTAAAACATTTTAAGAGAGTAAAAGCATGGCATTTTAGTAAAAGCCTGTCTGCACAAGCCAGCCTTTGGTATAAGCGATGACATTAAAGATAGCGTCCTTGAAACTCTCCTGAAGCAGCAAGAATGAAAGAAAAACAATAGCCTTGTGTATTGGGGAAAGAATGTAAACCATATGTATTAACCAGTAGTAGCTTGCTAAGCCCGCGGACCCTGTGGGACCCTATGAAAGTGTGCTAGAGACAGAAATAAACGACGCTCGCCATACTTCTGTGAAGACTCGGCTGAATAGTCTGGCGGTTTCTCAATAGAGCTGGAGGATTCTGAATTCTCAATGCATGGAATGCCGTTATCCCATGGAAACTTGGTGGGAATTTGGAAAGGGGAGCTGGAGGATTAAAAATACCTGATACCTGGAATGCCATTCTTCCATGGAAATTTGGGAGGGCAGCTAGAGGATTGGAAATTCCTGATGCCTGGAATGCCATTAATCCATGGGAATTTGGGAGCAGAACTGGAGGATTCAGAATTTCTGACACTTGGAATGCTGTTATTCCACGGCAGATGGGGAGGACAGCTTGGGAATTCCAAATTCCTGAAGTTTGGAATGCCATTATTCCATGGGAATTTGATGGGAATTCGGGAGCTGATATGGAGGATTCTAAATTCCCAATAGCTGGAATGCTGTTATTCCATGGCAATTTGGGAGGGGAGGTAGAGGATTTGAAATTCCTGATGCCAGGAATGCCATTATTCATGGGAATTTGGATGGGGACATGGAGGATTCCAAATTCTTTACACCCGGAATGCTGTTATTCCATGGGAATTTTGGGAGGGGAGCTGGAGCATTCAAAATTCCTGACAGCTGGAATGCCGTTATTCCATGGGCATTTGAGAGGGGAGCTAGGGCATTTGAAACTCCTAGCACCCAGAATGCCATTATTCATAGGAATTTGGATGGGGAACTGGAGGATTCAAAATTCCTGGTGCCTGGAATGCTGTTATGCCTTGGGAATTTGATGGGAATTAGGGAGGACATATGGGGGAGACAATTTCCAACGCTTGGAACTCTGTAATTCTATGCTTTTGTGGGAATTTGGGAGGGGAGCTGAAGGATTCCAAATTCCTGATGCCTGGATTACAGTAATTCCATGGTTTTTGTGGGGATTTGTGAGGGTAATCGGAGGCTTTTGAATTCCCACTGCTTGGAATTCTATAATTCCATAGGTTTGGGGGCAATCTTGGAGGGGAGCTGGAGGATTCTAAATTCTCAATGCACAGAATTCTCTTATTTCATGGAAATATGAGAACTGGGGAGGACAGCTGGAGGCTTCAAAATTCATGACATCCAGAATGACATTATTTGATGGGAATTTCAGGAGGGGAGCTGAAGGATTCCAAATTCCTGATGCCTGGATTACTGTAATTCCATGGTTTTGGTGGAAATCTGGGATGGGAGCTGAAGGATTCCAAATCCTCAGTGCACAGAATGCCGTTCCATGAGAATCTGGGAATGAAACTGGAACATTCAAAATTCGTGATGACAACAATGCTGTTATTCCATGGAAATTTTGGGAGGGGAGCTGGAGGAGTTTAAAATACCCATGGAAAGCAATTATTCCATGATTTCTCAGGGTTCCCCATCAAAACCAAACCTCAACCTTCAAATCCAACTTTGGACTTTCAAATCCAACCTTTGTCCACCTAAGCCAACCTTGGACTTCAAGTCCAAAGTGGACCATAAATTTAACCTTGAACCACGTGGGACGGGATGGGATGGGATGGGATGGGATGGGATGGGATGGGATGGGATGGGATGGGATGGGATGGGATGGGGCCAAGCTCTCCGCTTGCCCTGGTTCCGCCCCCCTCCCCCCCAAAGTGGCCCAGGTTGGAAGGAATCCCTTGCCCAAAGAATCTAAGACAGCCCAAGAGGATCTTTAGGAACGCCTCAAACCATCAGCAAACGCTGCCCTGCTCTGCAGGCTCAGGGCAGCAGAAGGAGCCCCCAGGGCTGCCGACGCAGCCGCAGCAGGAAGGGCACGGGGCCTTGCACAGAAGCTGGCACGGCCTCCTTGGGACACGGCCCGGCTGGTGGCCATCCTAAACCTGCACAGGGTGTGACACAGACAAGGAACGTGTGGGCCAGGGCACAAATGCTGCTCTGAGCCCTGGGGCCTGGCCAGCACTGAAATCAGCAGGTGTGGCAGAGGCAGACGTGCCACCCCAGCCGAGCCCTGGCAGTGCTGGTGCCCATCTCCTGCCCCAGAGACCTGTGTCCTTGGGGGGCTTCTGTGCCAGAGGGCAGCCAAAGCCTACATGCATTGGGGGCTGGGCTCCCTTCCTGCGGGGGCTGTTGGCAGAAGCTCCTGGAACTACTGCTGACAGCTCTTGGTATCTGTCAGATGATGTTGCTTCTCCCTGGAATGAATTTTTTTCATGGAAAGGATCGGCAGTAGCACCTGAACACCATCAGTTTCTGAGTTTCCCAGGACAATGCATTTGTACAGACATACTGTCAGGTGGCATTTGAGACAATAACTAACAGAACCGTCTCAATCTTAGAGCTAATAACAGAACAACAAAGGTAAACAAGGGCAGCCATTTATCAAAACAGATTGGACTTAGAATATCTTTTAACTGAAGAGGGAGGTGTGTGTGGAAAAATTCAGTCCATCAGATTGTTGTTTACAAATAGACAGACATGGAGAGGCAGTGATGGACTTGGCAAGGGAAATCAGAAGGATTGCACTTGTACCCATACCAAAGTGGGAACCCATCTTGAACAGTGATGGATGGAATAAGTTATTCAGAAGGGCTTGGTGGAAAATGGTAGGATTTATAATATGTTCTTTGGCAGGACTCCTATTTCTCCCTTGTCTAATACCTTGTTTTCTCAGATTAATAACCAGTGTGGTACAGAACATGCATTTGGTAGCCATATCTACAAAGCAAATACAGATTGTAGTTTAAATAGAAAAGACATTAAGCTAGGTAGTGGAAAGTATTAAGGTTTTAAAGTTAAGTTCAAGCAGTAGCTATAATCTATGGTGATTCTAATAGTTATTATCTCAACTGTTGGCTGTAATCAGATTATCCTATTAAGCATGTATATAGGAGTTTGGTAAACCCAACTGCTGTCTGGAGCCCGGGTGGCAGGTCCAGAAGTCTCTAGGATCCTTTTTGGGGGTCACTCATCCTTTCCCCACCTTTGGGTACCTCCAGTCTGGTCCCTTCAAGACCTTTTGAGGTCTTCATACACGGGTACTCCTACTTTTATCTCCTTTTTCAAAGGTAATAGGAAAAAACCCGGTTGGATTAGCTCCAGGGTAGCTATTAGCTTCCTCTCCATTCTGAGGGTAAATTCATCTATGCTCTCCTTCTGCAAATCCAGAACAGAGCATTCAGGACCACCCGCATCTTGGAGGTGTTCCCTATATCCTGTTGGAGTCTAAAGCACAGAGTGTGTGCCCTTGTTTCTGATGCTTAGCTCTGAGATCCAGAAGAACACTGAATTTCATATAACATGAAATTTATGGGCATGTTTTCATAGCGATACATGAAAACAACTGTTAAAGTTAGATAGAAAAGCTAAAAGTGTGAGTGTGTAGATTAGAGAGTTTTCTTAAGTCACTAGTGAAAAAGTTAAAGTTTAGAGTTTAAGCTAGTTTAGAAAGCAGAAAACAAGATGGAGGATTTAGAATGTTGTTTCTTTTCCTTCTTCTTTCTTCTTCATGTTCTTCCTCTAGAGGTTTTTGGGTAATAGTAAGTGATTGGATAGAAAATGCCACAGTGCAGCACACAGATGATGGGTCATTGGGTCATTAAGGAAAATAATATCCGTGTCTATTGTTCATTGGATGAGTATAAAGATAAAAGAACTGTGTAGTTCAGGGCCATTTTGTGCCTTCAAAGTCCAAAGTGAGCCACAAGGCCATTTTGTACCATCAGAACAAAATGAGCCAGCTTGTGGTGAATTGAACTTGTGCAGAGAGTCTGGAGAGACCTGCCAAGTTTTGTGACAACATCCTAATAAACACGAGAAACAAGATCCTAATGAGCTCTGGAGTTTTCTTCGGACCTGGAGGACTGAGATAAGAGGGACTCCCTGTGAGGGAGTATCCCCAAGGAGCTCAGCTCAGAGGAGCTGAGAAATCCAGGAGTGAAGAGAAGTGCAGAAGAAGCACAGCAGAATCAAGAGAAAAAAGAAACAGAATTGAAAAAAGTTATAATAAGTGACCAATATGGAGCTATTCTGGGAATGTCTTCATATGGGTTGATCTTTTCGGGGGAGGAACTCCCATTGCATAGGAAGAGAGCTTCCTCCCTATCATACTGACACTGTGAGTTATTCCTCATTCTCCACAGCTGCTGAGGAGCTGAGGGGATTTGCTGTGTTGGCCTACAGCTGGCCTGGAGGCCTCACAGTTATAAATAATCCCAACTTGATAAGTGAAATGTGGTTGATTCCATAATTACCATCCTCATGTAACTCGACCAGTCAGGGCCATTGGAGAGCAGGCCCAGGCCGCTGGGGATTCTGCCTGCTATGGGCTGGTTGGCCGTGTGGCAACGAGCTGGATCAATGAGGATTAACCACACGTGCCTTCTGATCCATATAAGGAGAAGAGGTCTCAGTAAAGTTAGCTGTTGCTGCATGACTTTCATGTGTGCTTGTCGCTGTCCTGCCTCTGACACATCATTGCAATGACCCACCAGATGTTTGTTCCGTTAGTTACCTTGCAGCTGTTACAGGGGGTCTTTCCTACTTTCTTAGAGAAGGCCCTCCCAGTTCTCCAGATACTCTCCTCCCCAGTAGTCTCCGAGCTTAATACCCACCCCTCAGGTCGATCAGTCCTTTGTCCCTCAGTTTGATTCCACTTCGATAACTCCACAGAACTGAAGTTACTCCCTTCCACGGCCACTCCTCGGTCATCAGTGGTCCTCCACATAGCCAGCAGTTAATGAGATTGAATTCCTGGCTTATTCTTTCCCCTAGGTCCACAAATAGGTTCCATTCCCATTTGGGTAGCTCAGTTTCACTCCCCAGTGCTTTTTGTATCTTTGTGTACATTTCTGCTTTCTGTACTTGGGTGGATATCGCCAGTGTCACGACAATCCTCAGATCAGCCAGGATGGAAGAAATGAAATAAACGAATAGGGATGGGTTTGATTGAGAAACCTGAAAACAACTTTGATTAGGGCGCAAACAAAAGAACATAATCCGAACAGCAGTACAGGGCAACCTCAAAAGACCCCAAAATTGGGGAAACGTAACAACTTACTTAACAATATATACAACACTGATAAACAATCATCAACAGGAGCTCAGAACATAACCTTATATGTAAAACAATAATAACCAAACACCAACAAGAACCAAGAACATTACCTTAAGTGTCTTAGCGCATTTACATAACATGAACATAATCCTTCCCATCATCCCATGCTCCTCCCCATGATCTAACCCAATGTTTCTCTCAGCCTTAGATTAATGGCCACTTCACAAACAGCCAAGGCCAACTCATTGTCAATCCCTGTCAATCCAACTCCCACAAGTGGATACTGGTGGGCTTGCCAGCTTTTTGGTGGTATCCCGTATGATTTCTTGTTTTACCAGATCTTGCACTCCACCTTCTTCTCAGATATCCCAATGTCCAGCCTTAGAGAAACAGATCCATTTTTCTCCCCATGGGCATCCCAACCCACTCCTTATCCTTCCTGGCCCTAAATTTTCTGCCACTCAGTAATTTTGTCCTTGAATGCTTCACGTTTCTAGCTTCTATGGGTCATAACAGACTATTTATGTCAGTGTGGGCCACCAGATAAGAACCCTGGGTATTTCCATAATATTGATTTTGTAACATGGTGACACAGGAGCTGGCCACAGTGACAGGTCCACGCCACAGTGCTCGGTGCATGCGACGGGACAGGACGCGCCAGAGCGGTGCTGTGAGGAGCCCCCGCACAGCGCACTCGTTTGTGTCTGACCCGGAGCTTCTCTGAGCCGTCATTGCTGCAGGTGACCTCGAGGCCAGACCACAGCACTTGGTGACCTGTGGCCTTGCCGAGGCTCCTCATCTGCAGATGCCCTCGAGGGCAGACTGTGGGACCTGGTGACATGGAGCTTATATATTTTAAATAGTAAAATAAAGTACTAAAATTTAGTCCCTAAAAAACTACAAAGAAGAAATATTTAGAATACTGACAATTTTTAATTAATGTAATTACAATGATTATTACTAATTATAATTATTATTATGACAATTCTTTTTCTTTTATTTATCTTTTTGTGGGAATTTTTTCTTTTTTTTTTTTTTTTTGTGGTATATTCTGTGAAAATGAAGCCAAAATTTTAGATTTTAATTTACCTTCTTTCTCTTTTGTTTTTAACCTTTTCAGAATGCCCTATAATTATATCTTATAGCAAAAAGAGCACCAGACAAATGACGGTTTATAACAAATAGCCAGGCTCTGGTAGGTGGTAAAATTCTGATTTTTTAAATATTTTTTCCCATTTTTTTATTGGTGTTTTTCCTCTTTTTTTCACTGCAATTGCATCACAAGTAAAGACAATGAAAAAAGGTCACAGTTCATCATCATTTTCACCATTTTACAGAAGTTTCTAACAACAATGAGGATGGCCAAAACCAGAACAAAACACAAACAGGAGGTAACTTCCAGTCCCATCAAAAAGGAAATGGGATTTTCTTGGAAAAGAAAAAAAATTAAAAATTTAAAATCCAAAAATCCCCAAATAAAACCAAACATATGGGACCTCCAAGGCCTTGGTGAACTGTTGTGTTGGAATTTCTCCTATCCTACCTCCAAGTTATTCTTTTCAAGTGGATTTGTTTGGAATCCTTTTTTATCCTTTTCTTCCCCTTCCTTTTCCTTCTTAATAATTATTTTATTTCTAGTTCCTTTGTGCTTGCTTCAACTGTGATTTCCTCATTCCTGGCACTATCTGGTATTTTTCTGAATCCAGACTGTGTCCAGCCTTGCTCCCCCCCTCCCAGCCCCCTGAAATCACAAGGAAAAAATGCCAAAACACCTCAGAGCACTGAATCAGCACAACTTGCATCAGCACTGCCATTGGAGTGTTTCTAGAGAAATGGGCAGAATATTTGGGATGAGCATCCACTATCCAGCAGGTCCAGGGAATCCTGCAATGTGGAGGTGGAAAAAGCTGCTAAAATTGGGATTTTCCCTTTCTGGGAGTGTTTTTGAGGCCAGGATTATTCCCAAGGGGAATAAAAAACCTAATCGGTTTTAACCAATCCATTTGGAATGCTGCACGTGGTTCACCTGGGCTGGGAAAAACCGGGGAAAAAATAGAAAAAATCATGGATTTCCCACTTAACACCCCCATCCCTTTGGAATACTGCACATGGCTCACCTGGGCTGGGAAAAAACGGGGGAAAAATGGGAAAATCATGGATTTCCCACTTAATGGCTTCATCCCTTTGGAATGCTGCACGTGGCTCACATGGGCTGGGAAAAAATGGGAAAATCCTGGACCACACACCTGAGGGAGGGGATCTGTTAATCCTGGCTCATCCCAGGAACTTCCATTCCTCAGTCAGGGATGGATGGATTAGGGAATTCCCCAGTCCAGGACTGCCTATGGCATCTCCAAGAAAACCATTTCCTTGCTTTTCCAACTCCAGGAACTGAATTCCTGGATTGTTTTCCATCAGGAAATTGCATTTATTAAAGTCTGGGGTTTTTTCCTCAGCAATCCAGTCTTTGGCATTCAGACCATTCTACATATCCCTATGCTAGTTGTGATTCAGAGGGCTGGGATCTCCTGGAAAAGGGGATTTATGGTTGCTTCCTTGGAACCCAAGGGCTCCAGTGCTGGCACATTGTAAGAGATGGTCTGCAGTTTCCCTCATTTGCCTCACGACCATCACAAGAACAGAGACCGAGACCCTGAAGGCGCCAAGGGACTTTGTACAGGAGTTCTGGCCTGCTTGAGGTGGATGTTTGCCAGGTGATTCTTTGCAGGTGTGCTTGCTCTGCTGCCACCGTACACTGCCTTCATTCCTGCTGGTGAGCAGGGATGTGATAGATTGGCATTTAAGAAAACAAAGAGAAACACCTAAGGAAGTTAAAACTGCTGGAGGCTGATGGGAGTTTTTCTCCCAGCCAACAACTGGCCATTTCTAAGAATTGTCAGCAGTTTTGACCATTGAAAAGTGAGATCAACCTGTGAACACCACCTTAAGACCTAAGCCTGGGAATTTCTTTGTCTCTTTGTTTCCTGGCTGTGAAAGGAAACTGAGCTTTAGCTGGCTTCCATGCGGCCCGGGCAGGGGCTGGGCTGGGCCTGCCGCGGCTCCCGGTCCGGAGATGGGGCCTGCGGGGCTTCTCCCCGGGCTCCGGCCGGGCCAGGCTGGTCCCTGGCTCAGCTGCAGTTTTTTTTGCCGTGACTGAATTCACCAGAGACTGTCGAGTAAAGAAAGACAAAAGCTCTTGATCTGCGGTGGGCTGAGACAGTGACCACACTCTCCAGAGCAGCCATGAAGAATCTTCCAACGCAGACAGCTCCAGCCGCTGCTCCGGCAGAGATCACAGAACCGTCTACAAAGCCTGGGCAAGATTTTAACCTTTTCATTACCCAGATGAGACTTGCAGATTAATCCTTTTTTTCCAGAGAGTAAAAGAGTGAGTAATCAACATGTAAAGAGACTTTATAAAATATCAGAGACAGTAAAGAAAAGAATTAAGCTTCAGAAAAGGTAGAGAATAAGGAGGTGCTTTAATAAGCTGAAATATTTTTCTCTTAAAGCTATGGAGATGGACAATAGTGTTCTGAAAAAAAACTCCTTTAACTCATGACAGAGTATATTGAGAGGAATAGAGTAGTTCAAAGTGTGGATTTTAAGCAAAAAGTAAAGTGACTGTGATACAGTGAGGTGCTGGAACAGAGGGGAAGAAGTAATAGTTGAAGATTTGTAGCTTTGTAGAGGCAAAGAGAAAACTTCTGTTTCCAGAGAAGCTCACAGAGACAGATGAAGAGAACTTTTGCCTTTGAATAACTCATCCTTAAAAATGACATCCCTAGATTCACGACCCATAATACACTTCAGAGTGATGTGAAATGGGAAGAGACAACTGATGACAGGATTTCTGGGCAGCTGGCATCAGAGAAATAGAAAGCTATAACAGAAATAGTTTTCTTGTGAAAAACTCCATAGATGTGCAGAAGAAGACTTGTTTCTCTACAAAGACTAATGGAAAGATGATAGCAAGAATTGAGACTGTTGTAAACACCAAAGTTTTTGTCTCTATGTTGTCATGTGAACAAGAGAATGGTGGGGGAGTGGGGGAGAAAAGAGTTTTCTGGAAGTTTTATTCTGGTTCTGTTATTCTTGTAGTTTTGTTAAAAAACTTTCTTTATTCCTTTTAAGTTTTAATCCTGTTTTGCTCTTGTTCTAATCCATATCTCACAGCAAGAAATAAGTAAGTTTTCTAGTGATTTTTTAGTTGCTGCTTTAAAACCACAACAAGGGACTTGTAAGGAGTGGCCTGTTCTGTACCTTACACCTGCTTCCCAGAGCAACAGGTCTGATCACAACAGCCTAGGAATTTCCCCACCTCTTGGCCAGCTGGCCCTTGCTTAGAAACAGACTGTAAAAGTGACTAAGTTACCTTCTTTGAGAGAGATCTCCCCACAGAGGAAGACACTGGTGACCCCGTCTTGTGTGTTTGTAGCCATAACCCCCCCTTTTTCTCTCTTTTCACTTTGCCTTTTTATCCCTCTCTCCCCCTCTCTTTCTCTCCCTCTCATCTATCACATAACCCTTGTTGCTTGCACTAAAATAAAAGTGCATTATTGCTGTTGTGATTTCAACTGAAATCCCTTGTTGTCCTTTTTGCACTCTGAGATCAAACAAACCTCTCATGACACCTGCTTGTGCTAGCAGATCATGACATTTAAATTGGTGGCATGGACAGCATTTCTGACAGACAGAAGGGGCTGCAGGTTTTGTTGTGCAGTCTGTATTAGGGGAAGGACGTTTCGCTCCAGCTGCACCCAGCCCGACACTCCCAAAAGAGTGAGCAAGGGGGGAGAAACTCAAATTTCCCACAAACTGTACATGCCTAGGTGAAAATCACCCCACACTCGTTTGAGGGCTCTGTCTTCAGACTTTTGCAAAAGATCTCAGTGTAAAAGGGTGGGACTGTTTTTTCTTGTTGCTGTGTATGAATTTTGACTGCTTGGTGTAGTAAAGAGACAACAAGAATTTTAAACTCCTTGGGAAGGAGTGCTTCCCAAGCAGATTTGGTCTCGTCACTCACACAGGGTGATGCAGCAAAAGTTATGTATTTGTGCATAATTTAAGTTTATACCACCCTGTAGTGGTTTTCCCTTTGTAAAAATGACTGAAAATGGCAGTGCAGAAGTTAAAGCTGCATTTTATGCCCTATTAGCAAAACACAGTGCCAGACCTTCTCTGGGAGGGGAAGAGTGTGCACTTAATAACTGGTTTAATTTGGAAAATGTGATTGATAGAATATGTTCCTTACAACATGAAACAAAATTTAAACTGGGCAAAAATATATACTCTGCTCAGTTTTGGAAGCTTGTCTTACAGCAGCTATAGAAACTCGCTTTAAGCAAAGAAGCAAGGAAAGAACTATTATAGACTCCCTTCAAAACCTAGTTGAAATTTTGCAAAAACAATTAGATGAAGAAAGGAATGAGATCCACCTGTTGCCAGCGGCCTGAAGAGAGGAACGTGTTAGAAATTCAAAGTGTGCTTACTCACCAAAAGAAATAGAGGAGAGAGAAACCCATCCCACTAATCAAATTTACCCTCAAAAAGAACTAACCGATGAAAAATTGTGGGGAGCACTGCTCTCCTAGCTGGAAACCTTTAATTAAAACAGAATATTATCATATCAATGATGAAGATATTGATCCGCATACAACCACTGAAGAAATCCTGTACACTGCCACTGAATTGGCTGAGTTGAAAAAGACGTACAGGCATCTCCCTCATGAGTCAGAGACAAAATATGTATTGTATCTCTCACTGGAGGAGATCAGATTCGACTGACAGAACAAGAAGCCAGTGGGTACTGGGGACGTGGGGTCTTCTCAACAGCAGGAGACAGACGTAACGCGTGGTCCCTAACTCAGCGTGCAGCTTATTGGGCAGCAGGGCTTAACCCCTTGGAAAGAGGAGACCTATAGCTATAGTTGGTACCCCTGACCAACTACTGGAAGACATGCACAAAGATTGCAAATGATACATGCCAGAAAATTAACAACTGATTATGAATCACCAATGCAATTACCTGTGAAATGATGACCCCTTTGAGACCTTCCAGAATCACTGAAACCTACAGCAATTCTCCTTCAAAAAACCATAGCAGCTATAACTCCTGTTGTTGGCACTGAAATAAAAGAGCACAGTGGGGGCCGAGGAATCGGCTGACAGAGGAGTGCTGGTGATCCCCTGCAGATCTTCATCATAGGCCAGGCACTTTGCCCTCCCAGTGAGAAAAGTGTCTCTCCCAGAAACCCTGTGGTGTTACATGTTAAACTGTTGTACCCCATTGGTGTTCTTCCCTGCCATTCCACCCTGCTACTTGTATCCAAGTTTCCCCCGCCCCTCCCCTTCCCTATATAAACCCTGGGGTTGTTGGTTTTTTTGTTGTTGTTTGTTTGTGGTTTTTGTTTGTTTTTTTTTCCCAAGTTGAGTGGAGCTTCTGTGTTAGCCCCCTTTGCAGAGGGCCCTGCACTAATAAAGGCTGATTTCTCTGTGGTAACTGCTGGCCAGAGCTCTAGTCCTTTTTCTCCCTGCATTGCCTGGGAAGGAGCTGCTGCTTAGCCGGTCATCACTTGTCAGGCCAGGAGAGAGACATGCCTGTTCCACTAAGAGCCGTCCTTCTCAGGATGCTTTTCCAAAAAGGTCGCGGCAGCCCTGACATCCACCCCACCGCAGCAGTGCACCATTGCTGTGATTTAAAGTAAAATACCTTTGTGTCCTTTTGCACTGTGAGATCAATAGAATCTCTCACGAGGTCCACCTGTGTTAGCAGATCATGACAGAGCCCTCAGCAAACCAGCCAGCACCACAGGAGTACGAGGACACAGATGGCACTTCCTGGCTGGGACAGGGCTTGTCCCTTCAGCAAAACCGCCAAAAGCCAAGGGCTTCAGGCCATTTTCCCCGCACCACTGCACGCCTGGGCAGATTGCCGAGCACAAGCCCTTTTTCCCCCTCTTCTGCTATACCCTGTACACCATGGGCAGCAAAGGAAAGCTCCTGGGAGTCTGTCTAATACAACATATCCTATATTTATATACTAAAGAAAAACAAAAACAAGAAAAGAACAATGTTGAAGAAAAAAAAGCTCTGCTGGCTCAGGTGGCTCCAGCAGACAGAGCCTGCCAGATCAGCTCTCTGCAGACCTCCAGCAGCACAGCCAGCTGAGGCCCGATAGACGAGGCCGTGACCTCCATGCCCTGCGGAGCTGATCTCGCAGCCTCTGGAATGTGGAGATCGGAGCAGGGGCCCTTGCCCTCAGCAGGAACAACGTCTGAACTGCCAGGCTTCCGACCTCCAGGCTGCTGTCATCCATCGTGTCTTCAAGGGCTGGAAGAGAGACAAACAGATCCCAGACCTGCAAGGGCCCCCGGACAGCCCCCTGCCAGAGGCATCCCAGCCAGCTCTTGCCATGGCCAAGAAGGAGCAGGGACCGAGGGGATCAGCCCAAAGCTGCGACCACGAATGCCCCACGTGCCCCTGAAATCTCCATGGGCTTTGCCCACGCTGCCCCTCATCCGCACATTGAGCAGAGCCCTCCGCAGCCTGGCCAGGGATTGCAGCTCCCCCCGCCAGCCCCGCTGACAGCCCGCTGCCCTCACTCACATTGGTAGATCTGCAGGAGCTCTTCCTTCTGCCCCATCAGGAGCCGCCCGGCAATCCCTGGGAACATAGAGCCTGTCAGGGCCCCGGCGGCACAGCTCCCTGCCAGCGGCGCTGCCAGCCCTGGGGCCACACGCCCTCCTGTCCCGGCAGGGCTCAGCCCCAGCCCTTGCCTCATCCTGACTCAGCCCAAGGGCACGGCTGCCAGAGGCCGGCAGCAGCCCCGAGGGCAGCCGGGGCTCCAGGGCGCCGGGCTCCAGGGCGCCGGGCCCGGGTGCCGCTGCCGGGGCAGCAGCCGGGGCCGGGGCCGAGCTGCGGTGGGGAGGGAGCCCGGGTTCGTGGCTCACCGATGAACCTGATGGCCGCCGCTCGCAGGGCCTCCTGTGGGTGCTGCAAGTACCGCAGGGCCTGGTGCAGGTGCTCGGCCGCTCGGCTCTCGTCCTCTGCCAGCTGGAGAGAGCGGCAGGAGGGAAGGGTTGGCGCGGGCTCTGCCCCTCGGCCGGGCGCTGCCTGCGGCCAGCCCCGACCTCCCGTGCCCGCCCAGCCCTGAGGCACCGGGCAGCAGCCGCTGGCGCCGGGCTCTGGAGGGGACAGAGGGCTGGCTGCTGCCCGGGGAGGCGCGGTGCCGGCCCGCCCCGCAGCCCCAGTGACTCGGGGCTCCATTGGCACCTGTCTCGGGGCCACAGGAGCCTGGAGTAGAAGCCGTGAGGCCCCGGCTGCGGCACTGGGCCGGGGCCCAGCTGCCAGCCCCATACACCGAGCGCCGGGGCCAGGGGGCTTCTCCAGGCTGAGGCTGGGCCTTCCAGGCCGTCCTTACCAGGACTTCAGCGAACTTCCACAGTTTCTCTTTCTTCACAGGATTTGGAAGGTCCCTCCTCTTCAAGAATTTGGCCATGCTGAGCAGTGCTCTCTGAGAGGCCTGGAGAGCAGCAGAGACCCGCAGATGGCCCCACAAGCCAGGGCACAGGAGCCGCATTCGTGTGCCAAGGCCTGCAGGTGGCTGCAGCCAGCAAGGTGCCAGGCCTGCAGGAGGCAGCCGAGCCCCCTCCCCGGGTGACAGCAGCAGCCCCGGAGTCCTCACCTGTGCTACACGCTGGTTCTCATCATGGCAGTGGAAGAAGAGTGGCAGCAGGCTCTGGCACATTTGTGTCTCCAGGGCCTCTTTTTCCATTTCAACTAAAACAATCACCAAAGTTTGGAAGAGCAAGATGGACACTAGCTGCACCTGGCTATTATCCTATATGAAAGGAAGAGGAAAAAACCTCAGCCCTGTCGGCACAGGGCTCAGCAGAGCACAGGCCTGCGAATCTCCAGGGCACCAAGTGTCCAGGCAGCAGCCAGTGGCCTCGGCTGGGGGCACAGAGCCTTACGTGGTCAAAGAGTGGTGGCAGCACCTCAGCCAGCTGCAGGGCGATGGGGCTGGGTATCAGCATCTCCTTGTCCAAGACTATAAAACTGAGTATCATGATTGTCATCCGAACTATTTCTCTGTCTGCGTCCCGCAGGAGCTCCACAAGCCTTTCAGTCAGGCTCCACATCTTTTCATTCTGTGTGGAAGACAAGTCTATGAAACGCCACCCTGCTGCCACAGGGCTGAGAGGCCAAAGGCCTGTCCCAAAGCACTCAGGCAGCTGAAGCGGGAGGCAGGAGAGCTGGCAGCAGCTGCCTTTTTGCCTGAAGCCCAGCCGAGCCCAAGTGACTGCATTCCCCAGTGCAGCTTTTGCCACTGCCCACTTCTCACCATCGAGGGATCGTCACCGAGCTTGAAAAGGGCTCTGAGCGCTAGATGACGCTTGTCCCTGCACTCGCTACTCAGGTGCCTTGAGAGGATTTCCAGGAGTCTGTCAGCACCACGTTCACTCAAGTCCAGGTAGTCCAGGACCTGAAAGGCACAGGACAGTGACAGGGGAGCCAGCCGGCAGGAGCATGGAACCACACAGGGCTGGGCCCAGGTGGCAGCCCAGGGCATGGGCACCGTCCCAGGCAGCTGCAGCTATGAGAGGGCCGAGAGGTGGCAGACAGCTCTGCAGGGAGGCAGTTCTGGCCATGGGGCTCACCTCCACAAGGAATGCCAGGGCAGGCAGATCCCAGCGTGCCTCCTGTGTGCTGAGTAGCCGGAGCAGGTAGCGAGCAATCCGGGAACAGAAGTGCCTGGAGACACAGGACATCTCCCTGGCAGGTGAAAAAGTAACCAAGACTGTAAGTCTGAGAGACAAACCTCTCCCAGGAATGACTGAAAAGTCCTGGTCTTTCACCATGATCCTGCAAGGGGATCTGAGCTGCTCATGGGAACCTTCATCTCCCAGCCTTTTCCAGTCTCCTTGGCCATCCCTTGGTGATGAGGCCCTATGGCCTGCGACAATGGGGACGGTGGACACAGGGCAACCTGGGCACGGGGCACAAATGCCAGAGGCAATGGGGAGAAGGGGGTCTCACCTGGCCAACAGACCCACGGCATAGTGGTGGGTGTCGGGGCAGAGCAGTGTGTCCCAGCCACACTTGCGTTCCATTGAGAACACCACTTCATTACAGCGCATTTGGCAGAGCAGGGACTTCAGGGCCCGCACTGCAAACCTGTGTGCACAGCAAAGCCCAGGTCACAGGGCTGAGAGCACTGGCTCCTGCCCTGGGGACATGGCAGGGACAGAAGGACTGGGATGGAGCACCTGCTGGGGCTGATGGCAAGGCCGTGTTGCTCCTGGCATCCCTTCCAGAAGGCATTGAGATCCTCTGATATATCCAAAGTGCTGAAGAACACTTGGAAGAGTAGATGCACAAAGAGGCGGGGGAAATACACATTCACTACCCGTGGGACACAGGGCACCTGAAGGAACTTCCACATCACCACTGTTGCCTGCAGAGGACAAAGCACCCAGGGATAGTGCTCAGTGCCAAGGTATCTGTGTGGCAGGGCCTGAGCGTGGCAGGGCAAGGCCAGGGGAAAGCCTTGGGGAGCTCCACGCCTGGTGCCCCTGAAGCTGCCCCTAGGCCAGGTTTCAGCCCAGTGCCTGAGGCAGGGAGATGCAGTGGGGGAAGGAGGAAACAGAGCTGCTGAAGAGGCGGTCGGCCATGGGGTGAGCAAAGGCCTGTTCCAGAAACTCACAGCCAGGGCAAAGACACCCGTGTTGTCCCCATTGGAGGTGCACGTGCTGTGCTCTGGCCAGGTTCTCAGCACATCGAGGAGTATCTGTACTACTGGCTCCACAGTCCTGCTCGAGCACATGATGGTCTTCCACATGGTCATTGCAGCTCTGTGGGGTGACAGCTCTGTCTCACGGGGGTCTCAGACACATCCCCGTGGCCTGGGCAGCAGTGGCAGGGGGAGCTGAGCTGGCTGCCAGATCTGCCTCCGCCCGCTGCCCCTCGCCGGCAGCAGCACCCAGACAACCCTGCCCTGCTGGGCACTGAAGGGGCATGGCATGGCAGCAGGCTCGGGGGCCGATGTAGCAGGGCTGGGAAAGGTCCCAGGTAGACAGGACCCTGGAACTCTCTGTTGGTCAGACACCTGGGCCAGGCTGTGCAGGGTGATGGGCTGGGGAGCCCTGAGCCCTCTGGGCACGTGGGCCCCGTACCTGTCACACGTTGGGGCCACACGCAGGAGAGCAATGACCACGTCAGTGGGCTGTGCCTCGGTCAGATCCAGCAGGGTCCTGCCCAGCCTAGAGTCAGCAGACTCATTGGCCATGAGCCACTGGTGGATGTACCTCACCATGGCAGGCACCTGGAGAAGGCACAAGGGGAGACTTGGAAAGCTGCCAGAGGGAGTCAGGAATGTCCCCAGCTTCTCCAGAGAAGTGCTTCCCTTGTCACCACGCTGCAATGGCCTCAAAGGCTTAGAGTGATCAGCAGGCGTGGCTTGGGAGGCCAAGTGATCCCTGGAGAATCACACCCTGGCCACAGGCTGCTTACTTGCTCTGGAATGGAAACACCCTCCTCCAAAATGAATTCCAGCATGGCAGCACTGGTGTCGCTGGTGTAGACGTCACCATCTTCCATGGACCCAGTGCCCATGACGCTGGTCTCTTCCTGCCAAATGTGCTTGATGAATTTGCATGTTGGGTAGAAGGAAGGGTGGGAAGAGAGGGATGTTGCATGGAGTGTTCCAAGCATGGTGCTGGGCTGAGCAGTGCCAGCAGGCCCAGCCCAGCTGGGGATGGCTGCAGGTACCTGTGCTGTTCTGTGGAAGAGGCCACAGGCAAGGTCCTGCTCTTGTGTCTGGTCCATGGCTGCATCTGGCAAAGAGAGAGAGCAGCCAGAGCTGAGGGGCTGCAGGAGAGGCTGGAGAACGCTGCCCAGCCCTGCGATCCCCAGGCAGGGACAGCCCCGAGATGCCCCAGGGGATGGAGCACAGCCTCTGCTGAAGGGGCAGCCCCAGCCCCTCTTGTGTCCTGTCCCTGGGTGTGTCTCCACAGGATAGGGTAGGATGGGATGAGATGGAATGCAGTGGGATGCAATGGGTTGGGATGGGGCCACCAGCCTTTTGTCCCAGCTCTGCAACTCACCCTCCTCCAGTGGCTGGAACTCCTGCACCTCTTCAGTCTCCACTTCTGGGGCAGCTCCAGGACCTTCTTCCTCTTTTTCCTCTTGCTCTTCCTCATCCACCCAGGCCTGCTTGGGCTCTCTTGGGGGTCGCTGCTCCAGATCTTCTCCAACACTCTCCCATCCTTTCCATCGGAACAGCACCAGGGGATGGCATGGCATGCAGTGGGATGCGGCCAAGCTGGCAACAGGCACTAGCCCTAAGGCCGAGCTCTGCAACTCACCCTCCTCCAGCGGCTGGAACTCCTGCACCTCTTCGGTCTCTACTTCTGGCACAGCTCCAGGGCCTTCTTCTTCCTCCTCCTCCTCCACCCAGGCCAGCTTGGGAACTCTTGGAGGTCGCTGCTCCATGGCAGTGCCTGGATTTATGGTACTTGCAGGACAGATGCCTCAGAAAAGCTCCGAGGCAGCAAGTCCTGCAGTTGTGTCTGGAAGGCACCTGCAAGACTCAAGTCCTGGCAAGACTTCAGGACAGTAAGTCCTGCACTCGGGTCTTGAGTACTCCTGCCACAAGGACAGGAGGCTTCTCGACAAGGATTGTGCCCTGGTCTCAAGGGCAGTGACTGCAGGGATAAGCAATGCCTCGGAAAAGCTCCGGGTCACCAAGTCCCACAGTCTGCCCTCGAGAGCACCTTAAGAAAAGAAGCCTCGGCAAGGCCACAGGTCAGCACGTCCTGTGGTCTGGCCTCGAGGTCACCTGCAGGAATGACGGCTCAGAGAAGCTCCAGGTCTGACACAAACGAGTGCGCTGTGCGGGGGCTCCTCACAGCACCGCTCTGGCGCGTCCTGTCTCGTTGCGTGCACCGAGCACTCTGGTGTGGTCTTGTCACCACCAGCTCTTGTCCGTTCCACCGTTTCATTCCACCGTTACCAGGCTGCACCGTGTCACTAACGGCTTTTGCACACACTGCCACCTTCCGGGTTCCTCCCCCATCCCCCCTAGAGTGACCCAGGTTGGACGGAATCCCTTACCCAAAGTGTCTAAGACAGCATGACGAGACCTTTAGGAACACCTCAAACCATCAGCAAACACTGCCCTGCTCTGCAGGCTCAGGGCAGCAGAAGGAGCCCCCAGGGCTGCCGACGCAGCCGCAGCAGGAAGGGCACGGGGCCTTGCACAGAAGCTGGCACGGCCTCCTTGGGACACGGCCCGGCTGGTGGCCATCCTAAACCCACAGGTGTGACACAGACAAGGAACGTGTGGGCCAGGCCACGAATGCTGCTCTGAGTCCTGGGGCCCGGCCAGCACTGAAATCAGCAGGTGTGGCAGTGTCCCAGCCGAGGCAGACCTGCTGCCCTCCCAAGCGAGCCCTGGCAGTGCTGGTGCCCTTCTCCAGCCCCAGAGACCTGTGCCCTTGGGGGGCTTCCGTGCCAGAGGGCAGCCAAAGCCCATGTGCATTGGGGGCTGAGCTCCATCCTGCAGGGGCTTCCTCAATCAACTATTGCTATCTATCCCATGACGATGCCCCTTCCTGGAATAATTTTTTTTTCCCTAGAAGGGATTAGCAGTAGCACCAGAACACCATCAGTTTCTGGGTTTCCCTGGACAATTCAATTGTACTGAGGTTCTCCCATGTTTCCTTCTGCTTTTACTTCTTGCATCCTGGAAAAAAAATTGGATCTACACAGCCTCCGATATTCTACATTCCTCTTGCTGCGTGTCTGGCTGTGGCAGCTCATGTCCAAACACAACTGCATCCCTGCTGAGCACGGGAATGGACGGCTACAAACAGGGAGGTCCCCAGTGAACCTCAAGGCAGACCCATGGGGAAATGCAGACTATTGGCATAACTCTGGGCAGAGAAGCTGTTCTGTGTCTCTGATTATGGTGCTGCTGCCCAGAAACTAGGCAAGAAAACCGTACTCCTTAATATAAGACCTATGGAGCAGGTATTTGTTTATTCGATTCCGAGATTTAGGGGCGTTGCTTCACTCATTCATCCATTCTTCACACCGTACTACCTTTTATACATTTTTTTAGTTAATGTGCACATTATACTTTCCTAACCTTCATATTGCAGCGTATTTTCCAATCACGTGGTTATGTAAGCCCTTGTAGCACATGTGCGGTTTCTGCACGAGATGGTCCTCAGCCTCCTGGTGGTTGGTTTGGATGATGGCTCATAAGTCTTCCTCAGGCTTGAACTTTTCACCCCTGCTTCCAAGGCATGCTCTATAAGATTGTCTGCTCACATAGTCAGTGGTTAGTTTTTGCAGTTCACTTGTTCCGCTAAATTTGCTGATTTCTAAAAAGTGCTTCATTTACATACCCTGTTACAACACAACTATTTACTGCACAGCTCCAGCTTTTTGTGTAGCTCAAACATTATCTCACTGCCTTTGCAACAAATCTGCCCTTTCTTTTATCCTTTGCAAATTCTTTTGCAGACTTGTTGTGGTCACAAAATATTTACCTGTTTTGATCCTGAATGTCATTTTAATTTGCTTCCGTTTGTGATACGTGGTGACAGTTTGGTTACAATACCATATGAAACTCTGGCTCATCATGCAGGTTCCTAAGATTAGTATTCCAATTCCTAAAATTCCTACAAACAGTTGTGTTAGCCAATTCATATAAGGTAGCCAAGATGTTAGAGTTTCCCACAAATGTTTACTCCAAGACGTATCGTCTTTGGTTACTTCAGGGAGCACCTTTGCACGTTGCCAAACGGTATGGATATCCATTGCTTTTTGCCCTGACTGATCTATCCAAGTGCAACACTGGTATTAATTAGAATACAAACTCTTCCCATTTGGGATTTTATCATCTCTAACACCATGTGGTTTTGAAAGACTGCTTCTTTTAGTGAGTTTATTTCATTTTGTAGTCTTAGTAAGTGTTGTGGTTTTAAAGCATTAGCTAAAAAAATCACTAGAAATCTTATTCATTTCTTGCTGTGAGATATGGATTAGAAGAAGAGCAAAACAGGCTTAAAACTTTAAAGGAATAAACAAAATTTATTAACAAAACTACAAGAATAAGAACACCAGAATAAAACTTCCAGAGCTCCTTTTTCCCCACTACTCAACCATTCTCTCCTTCACATGACAACACAGAGACAAAAAACTTTGATGGTTAAAACAGTCCCAACTTTGCTATAGTCTCTTCATCAGTCTTTGTAGAGAAAAAGAACTTCTCTTCTGCTAATCTATGGAGTTTTTCACAAGAAAACCATTTTCCTATGGTTTTCTATTGCTCTGATGCCAGCCACCTGGAAAACTCTGTCATCACTTCTCTCCTCACATTTTTGACATCACTCTGAGGTGAGTTATAGGTCATGTGTCAAGGCGTGTCATTTTAAGGATGAGTTATTCAAAGGCAAAAGTTCTCTTCATCTGTCTCTGTATCTCTGGAAACAGAAGTTTTCTCTTTGCCTCCTAAGGCCACAAATTTTCAACAACTCTCACTTCTCCATTTTTGTTCCAGCATCACATAAGATCACAACTGCTTCACCATTTGCTGAAATTCACACTTTGAAATACTCTAGTCCCCCCAAAATACTCTTTCATGAATTAAAGGAGTTTTTCAGAACATTATTGTCCATCTCTATAGTTTTAGCAAAAGAATATTTCAGCTTATTAAAGCATCTCTTTATTTCTCTCCCCAGCTGAAGCTTAATTCCTTTCTTCACTGTCTTTGATAGTTTATGTTGTCTCTTTACCTGTTGATCACTCTCTCTTTTCCTCTCTCTCTCTGGAAAAAAAAGGATTAATCTGCAAGTCTCAGCTGGGTAGTGAAAGAGTTAAAACTTGCCCAGGCCTTGTGGATGGTTCTGTGATCTCTGCCAGAGCAGCCGCCGGACCTGTCTGCTATGGAAGATTTTTTTCATGGTTGCTCTGGAAAGTGTAGTCACTGTCTCAGCCCACTGCAAGTCAATGGCTTTCTCTCTCCTTACTGGGCAGTCTCTGATGAAACTCAGCAACAGCAAAAACTGCAGCCAAGCCAGGGACTGGCCTGGCCCGGCCAGAGCCCGGGGAGAAGCCCCGCAGGCTCCATCTCCCGACCGGGAGCCGCGGCAGGCCCAGCCCAGCCCCTGCCCGGGCCGCATGGGCTGGGCAGGGGAACGGGAAACCAGCTGGAGCTCTGTTACCTTTCACAGCCAGAAACAAAGAGACAAAGAAATTCCCAGGCTTAGGTCTTAAGGTGGTGTTCACAGGTTGATCTCACTTTTCAATGGTCAAAACTGCTGTCAATTCTCAGAAATGGCCAGTTATTGACCAGGAGAAAAACTCCCAGCAGCCTCCAGCAGTTTTAACTTCTTTAGGTGTTTCTCTTTGTTTTCTTAAATGCCAATCTGTCACAGTAAGGCATCTGCTGTTGAGTTAGCAATCCTATTTTGGCTGAGATGTTTGAAATTGCCTTTTCCAGTTGTGCAATTCTTAAAATTGGGAGCAACGCCCTAACAAAACTGTGAATCCTAGTGCTGCATCACACCAGTGGGCTATTGGGTGTTCTCTTAGTGAGTCTGTTCTTCCATAGTCCTTCCATAGCAAATTCAAGTGGCCCCTCCCCCAATTGGTTTGGGAAAAGATTTCTTTGGAGAAAAATGGACAAAATGTTTATTTAGCAGCCAAGTATTCACAAGTATAAAAAATGAATAATATTAAACAATAAAACTTTTCACAGTTTTGAAGAGATGGTAAATTCAGAAGGTCCTTTTTGTGGAGTGTAACTCGGCTCACTCAGACTCTTATCAGTCCCTCTGGTGCTGGAGTGCAGAGTCCCAGGCCCTGGTGGGCCACAGGCATGAGCTCCTGGTATTTCTCTGCGTTTTCAGTTCAGAGCAGGTTTAAACCATTCCAAGGAAAAGAAAAGCCACAGTCCAAGGGACTTCTCTGCCTCAGCTAGCTAAAAAACTAACTAAAAGCAAAGGAGACCTCTGTCTCACTGTGCATCCATACTGCAGACAACACAGTCCAGGAGCAGGATGCAGGGGAGTGAGGGCAGTTTCTGAAAACAAACTGCATGCTTCCTTTTTTCCTCTCTTTGCTCTCAGAACCAGTCTTAAACGTGCAGAAATTAATATCCAGCGTCAACAGAACAGACGCCTGGGGATACAAGCATCAAAAAGTCACCCCAGGACAGAGGGCTATTAGCTCAGCCTTTTGTGCTGAGGGTCCTGCTGCTCACGGCTTTGACTCGATTACCTCCAAGACTGTAGTCACAGTGTAGCTCACCCTTTGCACTCCCTGTCTCACAAAACTGCTGCCATCAGTGAACCAGTTCATGGCACCTGGGAGCGGCTCCTCCTTTAGATCTGGGCAGCTGGAATACACAGCTTTGATGGTCTCCAGGCAGTCAGGTACTACAGGTTCAGCTTCAGACCTTCCTTGCAGAAAAGAGGCAGGGTTAATAATATTGGTCACTTGAATTTCAGTATCATCAGATTCGGCCAGGACTGCTTGGTACTTTTGGAACCTCGAGGAAGACAACCAATGGTTCCCTTTCTGATCTAATACAGGTGGCACTGTGTGTGACACTAAGACAATCATCTTTTGCCCTAGTGTAAACTTCTTTGCTTCTTCAGTGTTTGTGATCACTGCTGCTGCTGCCCTAAGGCAGGCAGGCCAGCCTTTGGCCACACTATCAAGTTTAGATAAATAGGCTACTGCCCTTTTGTAAGGACCCAGGTGTTGTGCCAGAACCACTAAAGCTATTCCCTGTCTCTCATGGGAGAATAACCAAAATTCCTTCCTTCACGCAGCCCCAAAGCAGGGACCCTCATGAGTTCACGCTTCCATTTTTCAAAGGCCCTGTTTGCTTTGGGGTTCCATATCACGGCATTTTCAGAGATTTTCACCAATTCATATAAAGGTTTCTCGATCAATCCATAGCTGTGTACCCACAGCTGGCACCAACCTGTCATTTCAAGGAAAATACAGAGTTCTCTTACGGTTTGTGGTTGATGTGTCTGGAAAATTGCTTTCTTCTGGGCAGTTCCCAAGGACTGCTGTCCTACGGAGGCCTCATATTTGAGGTAGGTCACTTGTTGCTGTTCCAGCTGGGCTTTCTGTTGAGATACTCAATAACCATTCAATCCAAGAACATTCAAACTGCCCATTCAGAACATTCTTTAGTACTTTCAGTGGCAATCAACAAATCATCTGCATACTGTGGGAGTGTTCCTTCCCCAGGCAGAGATTGCTCTCATTCTTTAGCCAATTGATTCCTGTTATAAATGACTCAGACCATAAGCAGGAATGAGTAAATAAAGTTTAGCTAGATCCTGTTCAAGTTACAAAGCAAAGTGGGGACAGGGCTGGGAGCGTTGTGAGATTCTTTCTGCTCACCAGAGGCTCAGCCCACAGAATGGTGTCTCTACCTTTTATACATTCAAGGTTGCATCAGCTACATTAATATTCATAAGCAGTCCCTATATTTCCTCCCAGCACCTCCCGCAGTCCGTGGCTTTGCCCATATATGTATACTTGGCTCCTCCTGGGGTCCGTGGCCTCATCCCTAGAGGTAGATTTGGCTCTTCCCAAGGTCTGTCAGTCAGTCCTCTGTGCCTTTTGTCGGTGAAGCCCTTCTTGCATCTTGACTGGTGGTGAGATGTTGGCCTGCCAAGCCTCCCAGCATCCAGTGTCCCCCACTCCCTGCCACCTCTTGCCAGGGACAAGAGTACGCCCACCCTGACGTGTTTTGACAGCCCTGCCAGCCAGAGCTGCCAGGCAGTAACTGCAGAAAGGAAGGGGAGGACTGAGGGGACAACGGAAAAGGGTTCAAAACCAAAGTGGAACAACAAGAGTACCTGTCAAAAGACCTATAAATCTTAACAGACATACTTCCCAACATACTTAATAACTCCTCCTCATTTGTGTGAGCCAATCGCTATACCTTATTCATTGCAATTCCCAAAAACTTTGGGAATGTTTTTGGACCCTTGAGGTAATACCCTCAATGCGTCCAGGTAAGGTTGGTTTTCCTGCCAGTGCTATGATTCTCCCATGCGAAAGCAAATGTATTTTGACTTTCTTCTGCAAATGGAAGACAGAAAAAAGCATCTTGAAGATCTATCACTGAAAACCCCTTCCAGCCCTTGAAGACATGACAGATGACATCAGCCTGGAGGTCAAAAGCCTGGCAATTCAGACATTGTGCCTGCTGAGGGCAGGAGACCACGCTCCAATCTCCACGTTCCAGAGGCTGTGAGCCATGCCAGCTCCGCAGGGCATGGAGGTCATGGCCTTGTCTGTTGGGCCTCAGCTGGCTGTGCTGCTGGAGCTCTGCAGAGAGTTCATCTGGCAGGCTCTGTCTGCTGGGGCCACATGAGCAGGCGAAGATTTCCCTTTTCTTCAAGATTGTTCATTTCTTTTTGTTTTTCTTTAGTATATAAATATAGGATATGTTATAATAGACTCCCTTTCTTTTGCTGCCCATGGTGCATAGGGCATAGGGGAAGAGGGAGAAAATTGTGGTCATGCTCAGCAAGCTGCCCAGGCGTGCAGTGGTGCAGGGATAATGGTCAGAAGCTCTTGGCCTGTGGTGGTTTTGCTGAAGACACAAGCCCTGTCCCAGCCAGGAAGTGCCATCTGTGTCCTCGTGCCTGTGTGGTGCTGGCTGGGTTGCTGAGGGCTCCCAGGTGCCTCTTGATCCAGCTCCTCTGGAGCTCCTGTGGGGCTGCGGCGCTGCTGCCGGGCCATGCCAGGGGAGACTCTGAGGGGATGGGGTGGTTGGAAGCCATGAAGGGATGAGGGACTGCAGTGGCCATAACAGGACAAGGCTGTGGGAAGGCACGAGGGGGACGTGTGGAGGCTGGAGGCTCCAAGGGGACAGGAAGCTCTTGAGGAGCTGGGGCAATAGGAAGCCCTGAGGAACTGGGTGTCAGAGGCCATAAGCAGCCCCCGGACAGCTGCCTTGTTCCTGACGCCCAGCAAATCTGATGCTTCCCCAAAGCGTCTCCCGGACCTGCGGCAGAAGCCATCAAGGCTGGGCCTTACCAGGATGGTGGGGACACCCCGAGGTGCGCAGGCTGGGCTGGCTGGGGACAGGGAGGGCAAGGCCCTCCTGCTGGAGTATGGCACAAGGTAGTGGGAAGTCAGATAACCTGATATTTTACTCCCAAAACGTTCTTTCTTTCTCCTAAAATTTATCTCAGATTTTGTCATAAAATTATCTCAATGTGCTCTCTAGCTATTACCTCAGACTTTTCCTCAAATGTAATTTTGTCTCTTCGAGGTCATCTCTAATTATCTGCCAAATGTCCACTACATGTACTCCAGTGATTACTTCCGATTTCATAATTCTCTCAGTCCAGTGATTACCTCAACTTTAACCCCCAAATGTTCATTCTGTGCCCTACAGGTGACACCAGATAATGCCAGCATTCCTCTGCTATGAAGTTCTCTCCCTCTGAGCCACTCCAGGTTTACCCCTCACAAACTGAAACACTCCCTAGTCCTGAGACAATCCTGCCCCATTCTCCTCGACGTGTATCAGCGCTGGGCTGCCCCAGGGCACCTCCCACACCGCTTATGGAAGGCCGCCCAGTGCCTCGCCCGGAGGGGCGGACACAGCGGGTTCGAGTTCCCGCCCCGTGGCTGAGGGGACCGGCGGGCCGGGGCCGCCCGCGCCTGGGCGGGAAACGCCCCCTGCGGCCGGGAGCGGCGGCGGCGGCGGCTGCGGCTGCGCAGTGGGGACGCGCCCGCCCCTCCCGGGTCCCTCAGGGAGCGCCCACGTCCCCTCAGAGGCCCTCGGGTACCTTCAGCGACCAGCAGGTGTGCTCAGCCACACCCGGCATGCCCGACTCCCCCTCAAATGAGGCCCACGTTCCCTCAGTGACCCCGACATCCCCTGAGGGACTCAACAGACACCTGCCTCTGCTCAGTGACCTCCATGTCACCTCAGTGGAATCCTGAGCACCTGCCACCCTCAGTGACCCTCATGGCCCCAGAGTGGCATGCAGGGCACCTTCATGACACCTCAGTAACACACAGGGCATCAGCCTCCCCTCAGTGACGCATGAGGCACTTCTGCCAGGAAAATTAGCCCACAAACACCAGAGGTTTATATCCAAAATAAAGACAGAGGAGTCTTGTTACTTTATTTGAATAAAGGAAAAGGCCATGGGGCATTCTTCTGGGGTATCTCAAATTTTTAGAGGATGCAGCCTCCTTTTTTTCCTAATTTCCCGGCTGCATTTCCCACTCTCTTTACCCATTGGTGGAGGTATTTGAGAGGTACAGGCTTCCCAAATCGCCTAACAAAGACCCCCTTTTAATGTATACCCCTCCACCCACCATTTTCTTATCCTATGGATCTGATGGTTCCACGCATTGCTTCTTCCATCTCTCAGTACCTAGCTTTACCCACAGTTTGTTTGTAAAGAGAAATCTCTCTCATTCCTTTCAGCTGGATACCTATTCTGGGAACCTAGTATCAGCTCAGTGACCCACATGTCCCTTCAACATCACTTGAGTTAAAACAGAGAAATTAAGAACAAGGCATTATTTATAAAATTGTCTTGTGTAAAAGAAGGGGCTCCAAAACCTGTGTGAAATGCTGACTGCTCCCATAATAGCAGGAAGAGAATAAAGACTATGGGATGAGATAAGGAGCTGGAATACATAAACAGGATGCAAGCACAAATGCGCCATAGGATGAGGGGTTCCTTGGATTCTTTTGGACCCCTAAGCCAGAAGAAATGGAAAGAGGGGGGTTCAAAAGAACTGAAGGCAGCATGTGCAAGAAGACAAGGTGAAAAGTTCAGCTGAAGGAAAATTGCTGACTTCAGCCCCAAAGACCCCCAGAAGACCACCAGAGTGACCAACAAGGAGCAGTGCGCAGCTGCAAGTAGGCATGGAACTAATTTTAATAGGAAGCAAGGAGAAAATGAATATGTATTAGGCATACTGTGTAACCTTAGTTTATAGAGAATAAAAAGGGAGAAACAAGTCTGCAAGGTGTGCATGCCTTTGGAGGAGATATCCCCCATGCAGCTCAGTGCTGAATAAGTTCATACCTCCTCTTATAACTACTCCGTGAGTTATAGAGTTCTTTCTATCCGCATATCATTTTGGCGAGCCAGGCAGGAGGATCTCTGTCTGGCCCTGGGAGCGGCTGAGGAGAAGATTCCCTGGCGTGCCCCCAGGACCTTCCTGGGAGGGACCCCCAACCTCAGATCACTCACCGCAGGGACAGACAACAACCTGCTGGCCTTGCGGATAAAGACATGAATTAGATATCAAGGAAGGGGCTGCTGATAAGCCATATAGGGATGTCTGATGCACAGCACAGTCCCAGTGGGCCTGCAAGCACCCGGCCAGGAGGGGCCGGAGACAGAGGGAAAGGGATTGATCCTGGCTGATAGCACAGCTGACTGAGGGGTTCTCACTGAGCTGATAGAGCAGCCCGCTAGTGACTCTGGGGGTGAATAGAGAGAACCCTTGTTTTGTGTGAATGCTAAATCCAGACACGTTGAGTCACTGAGTGTGTTTGGTGTGTGAATGAGCGAGTGAGACGCACCAGAGGTGCGGAGTGAGTGTGGAGCTCTGACCTCGGGTGACTGAGGTGGCCAGAGAAAAGCAAAGTGACTGGAGTCAATGTGGGGCAAGCCCTAGTGTAAATGAGGAGTGTTGTGCTTGAGTGTGAAATGGTTAATATTTGTTTTAACCATGGGTAGATGCTGGTATTGTTGCTTTAATAACCATCAGGGCATATGCTCCACGTGCCAAGTGAAAACGCTGAGGTTTGTGTGTGGAAAATCACATTGGGTGCCCACAAATTGGAATTGTGTGTGAGAAGAATATTGGGAAGAGACAGTGAAATTGTGTGAGGAAAATTTTGGATGGAAACGGGACAGGACAAGAAGGACGATATAAGGGGCACTGGACAAAGTAAAGAAATCCCTAAAGTGAGTCCGCTAGGTTGTATTCTTACACATTGGAAAAATATTGCTGGATATTGTGGGGGAACTGAGAACAAGAGGGATTTAATCAGGTTCTGTAAGGACTGGTGGCCACTATATAAATTGGATGAGGGAGCGAAGTGGCCACCTAGTGGGACTTTGGACTACAACAATCTATTGCAACTCGTGCTCTTTCTCAGGAGGGAAGGGAAGTGGACAAAAGTATCATGTGCTGATATGTTTTTCTCCCTTTGTAATCACCCCAAATGGCAGAGGGACTGTGGGATCAGGGCTCCCTCTGACCCTCTGGCATTGGCCCTGGAGAAGGAAAATAAGACTAAGAGGGGAAAGCTTAAGCAGTGTTGTTCAGTGTGTAGCATAGGGCAAAGATGCATAAAATCAGATAAGGTTTACCAGACTGTGGCCCAAGAACAAGATCTGGCAGACGATCTGCTTAAGCCTCCCCACATAAGACCAGAAAGGGATGAGGATGTGGAGTCAGGGGATGTAGACACCACTCCGATTGCACACCGGACTAGACAACAGACACACATATTACAGGCACCTCTGCATGAGGCAGTGGCACCAGAGGGAGGAGTGGTATTGGTTAAAGTTCCCTTTTCCACAATCGATTTGGAGGCATGGGAAAAAGTTGTTAAAAATTACCACAATGATCCAGTTAACACAGCTAAATGTCTGCAATATATAATAAAACAACACAATCCAGACTGGAGTGACATGCAATTATTATTGGATGCACTGACCGAGACAGAAAAACAATTAATTATAAAAACGGCAGGGGATCTGGCAGAAGATTATTATAAAACCCAACAACTGGATGTGAAAGATTATTTCCCACTCCAAAACCCACAGTGGGATCCAAACAGATTAACAGAATTGGAAAAACTGGAAATGTATCAGGAGTGGATTGCAAAGGGGATGGAAAGAGCCATCCCCAAAACTATAAATTGGTCAGCCTTATTTGCAATCAAGCAGGGACCCTCTGAGTCGCCATCCAAATTCCTTGAAAAATTAAGAGATGCCATGCATCGTCACACATCACTGGACCCTGGGTCTGAAGTAGGGATACAGCAGTTAGTTAATTTATTCCTGGGGCAGTCTACGGGTGACATAAGAAGTAAACTCCAAAAGCCTTGGGGGGCAGATGGGAGGAACTTAGAAACTTTGTTGGATGAGGAATTAGTCCCAGAATTGAAAACTTTTTGCAATTGGGGCTGTTAAAGGAGTGCCCATCTGAGTTCAATACTCCCATTTTGCCAGTCCAAAAACCTGATGGGTCATACCAGATAGTACAAGATCTAAGGGCTGTTAACAAAATAACTGAGGTTCTCTATCCTGTAGTCGCAAACCGATTGTCATGGTTTTAAAGCAGTAATTGAAAATTACTAGAAAGCTTACTTATTTCTTGCTGTGAGATATGGATTAGAACAAGAGCAAAACAGGATTAAAACTTAAAAATAATAAAGAAAATTTATTAACAAAACTACAAGAATAAGAACACCAGAATAAACCTCCAGAAAACCCGTTTATCCCCCACTACCCAACCATTCTCTTGTTCACATGACAACATAGAGACAAAAAACTTTGGAACTTTGGTGTTTAAAACAGTCCCAATTCCTGCTAGAGTCTTTTCATCAGCCTTTGAAGAGAAACAGAAGTCTTCTTCTGCTAATCTATGGAGTTTCTCACAAGAAAACTAATTCTGTTATAGCCTTCTATTTTTCTGATGCCAGCTGCCCGGAAATCCTGTCATCAGTTCACTCCTCCCATTTCACATCACTCTGAGGTGTGTTATGGGCCATGAGTCGAGGGATGTCATTTTTAAGGATGAGTTATTCAAAGGCAAAAGTTCTCTTCATCTGTCTCTGTGAGCTTCTCTTGAAAGAGAAGTTTTCTCTTTGCCTCTACAACGGCCCCAATCTTCAACTATTACTTCTCCCCCCTCTGTTCCAGCACCTCACTGTATCACAATTACTCCACCTTTTGCTCAAAATCCACACTTTGAACACTCCATTCCTCCCAATGTACTTTGTCATGAATTAAAGGAGTTTTTTCAGAACACTATTGTCCATCTCTATAGCTTTAACAGAAGAATATTTCAGTTTATAAAGCATCTCCTTATTCTCTCTTCCTCATCTAAAACTTAACTCTTTTCTTCACTGTCTTTGATGGCTTTATGATGTCTTTTTCATGTTGATTGTCTCTCAGCTGAAGGAAAATTGCTGCCTTCAGTCCCAAAGGCCCCCAGAAGACCACCAGAGTGACCAACAAGGAGCAGTGCGCAGCTGCAAATAGACATGGAACTAATTTTAATAGGAAGCAATGACAGGCGGGGTTAGCAAATGAATATGTATTGGGCATGCTGTGTAACCTTAGTTTATAGAGAATAAAAAGGGAGAAACAAGTCTCCAAGGTGTGCATGCCTTTGGAGGAGGTATCCCCCATGCACCTCAGCGCTGAATAAATTCGTATCTCCTCTAATGACTACTCTGCGAGTTATAGAGTTCTTTCTATCCGCATGTCAGGGTCACCCACACATCCTGTCAGCAAATCCAGGGGCACCAGCCATCCCCTCAGTAACTCACCCTGAGAAACAGCCCCAGGGGCCAGCAGCAGGCAGAAAGCCACAAGGAATGGGGAAAAAGCTCTGCTCTGCTTACAGCGTGGGCTGAGGGCTGGGAGAGCAGCATTTCCACCCTGAAGTTTTGGAGACAAGGGATTACACCCTCCTTATAGGGCTGTCCCTCTCTCCAGGCAGCCAAAGGAGCACAATGGCAAAAGGCCAGCAACAGCAAAGCAGAGACCCAGCCCTGCACACCAGGAGGTCGCCCAGCACAAACCAGCTGTGGCACCCTGAAGGTGCCCACCACACTCTCATGTATCCCTGCCCTGGGAATGCCAGGAATATGGTTTGCCCAGAGGGTTTTACTATGGCCCCACTTGGGCTCCAAGTGCTGCTCTTCTCACTCACTCGTGCCTAAAGCCACAGAGCTTGGCGTCCCCCACTGCAAGAGGAACAAGACTCAACAGCCAGGCAGTCGAGCTCACAGAGTAAGGCTGATGGGTGGGGGGCTCCAATCCCGAGAACAGGGAGGGCACACGCCCAGCCCCACAACTCCTGGGCCCACATCTCTGAGAGGCCCAGACCAGGGTTACATGCCTGATTACAAGGGGCCCCTCCAAACTGAGGGAAATGCCTTGGGAAAGCACCCGAGAAGCCGAGTTTCAGGAACAAGGCAGCTGCCTGGGGGCACCTTATGGCCTCTGACACCCAATTCCTCAGGGCTTCCCACAACCCCGGCCCCTCAGGGTCTGCCCCAGACCTGCACAGCAGCAGCAGCACAGCCCCACAGGAGCTCCAGAGGAGCTGGATCACCTGGGAGCCCTCAGCAACCCAGCCAGCACCACACGGGCACAAGGACACAGATGGCGCTTCCTGGCTAGGACAGGGGTTGTGGCTTCAGCAAAACCACCAAAGGCCAAGGGCTTCTGGCCATTTTCCCTGCACCACTGCACGCCTGGGCAGCTTGCTGAGCACAAGCACCCTTTTACCCCCTTTTCCCTATGCCCTGTACACCATGGGCAGCAAAAGAAAGCTCCTGGGAGTCTGTCTATTACAGTACATTCCATATTGACATACTATAGACAAACAGAAAGAAGAACAATTTAAAGAAAAGAAAAATCCCTGCTGGCTCTGGTGACCCAAACAGACAGTGTCATCCAGATCAACTCTCAGCAGAGCTCCAGCAGCACAGCCAGGCACTGCAGCCGCACAGACAGGGCTGGTTTTCCATGCCCCGCGCGGCTGATCTTGCAGCATCCACAGGATAAAGTAGGGAGCTCTCTGTACTGCCCGGAGGACGCACACTGTTTCAATTGCCAGGGTTCTGATGGCAGGGCTGATGACAGAGGCCATGGTTTCAACAGAGCCACGGTCAGATCCCAGACTTGCCAGGGCCCACGGAGAGCCCCCTGCCAGGGCTATCCCAGCCAGCTCTTGCCATGGGCAGTTGGGAGCACGGACCGAGGGGAACAGCCCGAGGCTGCTGGCCACGAATGCCCCACGTGCCCCTGAAATCTCCGTGGGCTCTGACCATGCCACCCCCCCCATCTGCAGAGGGAGCAGAGCCCTCCGCAGCCAGGCCAGACTGGAGCCCCTGGGTGCAGCACTGGGCTGCAGCTGCCAGCCCCACACACTGAGCACTGGGGACAGGGAGGTTTTCAAAGCTGAAGCTGGGGCTTCCAGGCTGTCCTTTACCATGCATTAGGTGATTTTTAACAAATTCTCTGTTGTCCGCACCCACTGGAGGTCTCTCTTCTTTCAAGAACCTAGACACACAGCGTTTCCCGAGAGGCCTGGAGAGCAGCAGAGATGGCATCAAAGCCCACAGCGCAGGAGTTGCATCCCTGTGCCAAGGCCAGGAGGAGGCCTCAGCCTGGGAGGCAGCAGGACAGGAGGCAGCCAAGCCCCGTCCCACAGTTCCACCAGCATCACACAAAACCTCACATTTGCCACGGGCCAGTTCTCATCATGGCAGTGCAAAATGAGCAGGAGGAGGCTGTGGCTCACAATTCTCTGCAGGGCCTTTTTTCCTTTGTCTTCTGCCAAGTCCATTACCTTTTGAAAATGTTGAATGGAGAGCAACTGCACACAGCTGTTGTCCTGGAGAACAGGAAGTGGAAAATATCTCTAAGCACCAAGTTCTCCAGTCCCAACTGGGCAAAGGCCTGAATATCCACCTTCTGGAAAATTCCTTCCCCAACAGACCCACCAACACCAACCTCCCTCAACACCCACTCTCAACATCTCGCCAAGACCTCCAGCTGTCCCCATCCCTCCACAGAGCTTTCCCACCCTCCAGCAGACCCCCTGGTTCCCTGCACATGCCATGGGATGGCACTCAGCAGGATCTGCTCCAAGGCCTTCCGCGGTAGCAAGCTCAGGCTGCCAGGCCAATGGTTCCTGGATCATCCTTCCCACTGACCCTTCCTGTGCACGGCTCTTCCATTTACACATTTGAGCTCAGCTTGGACTTCTCCGCTTAAGCAGGATTGCTGGGAAAGGATCAAGAGCAGCCTGGCAAGCTCTTTCTCCAGCTCCCTCTTTACTCTTGCAGCAGGTAGAACATTCCACAGGAAAGCAACTGGTGCCGCAAGGAGCGGGCAGCATCAGGCAGCTCTGGGGAGACCCCTCAGGACAGCTGTATCCTGAGGGAACACCATTGTCCTTGACCTGTAGGTGTCGAGGTGACACTGGTGGTTGGGTTCTTTTCCCCAGGACTGAAATGGACGAGAGAAAGGCTCTTTTCTCGTCTTCGGCCTTGGTTGTTTATTCTTTCCTTATCTATATTACATATATACAGAGTACAAGGAGCTACATACACTAAGATAGAGAGGTGAAAAATGGAGAACGAAGAAGCTCTTCAAGGTTTTTTCTATGTCTATTTGTCCAATAATCAAATGCCAAGTAAGTTCTTTTTCTTAGTGACCCAATGACCTGACACCGGTGTGCTGCACTGCGACTTTTTCTATCCAATCACTCATTATTATCCAAAAATCCTTAAAAGAAGAAGATGAAGGAAGAAGAAGGAGAAAGGGACAACACCCTAAGTCCTCCATCTTGTCTCTTCTTCTCTAAAATAGCTTAAACCTTAAACTCTAACTTTCCCACCCAGTGACTTAAGAAAACTCTAACTAACTCACACACTCATATTCCCAGTTTTTCTACTTAACTTTCAAAGTTATCTCCATGGTGTTGTGTTAAACTCAGTGCTCTCTCGGGTGTCAGAGGCAGGCACGACAGATAAGGGCACATTTTCTGTACCTCTGAGCCCAAGAGGGGAGAGAGTGCTGAAACCTACCTTTCTTTAGAGGAGACGCCCCTTTCAGGACATTTCCTCCTAACTTGTCTCAAAGTGAGAGAGAGGTGCAGTCCTCTAAAGATAGGCTGCTTTGGTTTGGAAGCAAGGGCCCTCTCTCTCCTCTGTCTTCTCACACAAGCTGCTTCTGTGGCCCTGCCCCGCTACCAAAAATCAGGCTGTGCTAAATCCGCACGCACAGTATTGTGGCATTGCCCCACCAAGCTCTAGGGTTATGCCTTGTGCTGAAAAATTTGAAGTTAGTGAAGCTGTCTGCATTCAAGGTGCCTAAAACCTGCAACTCCAGTGGGGCATAAGGGCACTTCCCAAGGTGAGACAGTTGTTGCCACATTCTGGTAGCCCACAGATGCAGGGATGCTGTTCCATGACCGTAGTCTTTCCATCCCTTTGGATATCCCTCTAGGATAATATTCCCTATCCTGGGGTTTAAGGGCTGGCCCATATAAAGCTCGAGAGACCCCATCAGGACACTAATTTTCATTCCTTCTCCTTTAAGCAGATTGCATGCTTGTCCTAAAGTAGTCCATCCTTTGGCCACAGGTGGCCAAGCAGCATCATTGGTATAGGGACCTGAGTTGCTCCACCTGTTCTACAGCAGTTACAAATGCTTGACATTGTAACATCATGCCAGCTTGTAGCTCCTCTATTTTTTCATCTTCTTCACTTGTTTGTCAAGCTCTGCATTCTCTTGAACAGCAACTTTGTATGCAACTAATAGGCAACCAGCCATCCAACCAGCAGGAGTCAGCCACTCTTTAGAGCATCTCGGAGAGGAGTTTGTATAAATTCTCTGCAATATTTCAACACCCCCACAAGGTCCTTGGTCTCCCATGCTTCAGGCCCAGTACTTGTCCAGGTTTCTAGCTAATGCCATCATGTGCTCCAGCCTGGAGCTTCCTGCATCCAGCCTGGTCACTCCACTGACAAAGCCACCGCCCGAGGCTCTTTTTCACAAAACATTGTTACCAGTGCACTCACACAAGGACACCCTAAGGACCACAAGAGAAGTGAGGGCAAGAACTCTGTGCAGTGAAATTGCAACCACATGATCTGCTGCCCATGGAACAGACTGTCCTGGGGCAGCTGTGTGCCCCACTGAGCAGCTCCTGCTCGTGGCACACGCACCCACGGCACTGCTTCCTTGGTGCAGCTACGCGCCCGCGCTCAGGGTGCTACTGTTATAAATGAAATTCAGCCAAATTTTATCAATAAGGATTTTATTGAAAAATCGGTAAAATCGAATTATGGAAACAACCACAATCACTGTCAGCGTCGAGCCCGGGATCGGCACTGGGTGAACTCTGAATCAGCCTCTGCCACACTGATTCCCCCAAGTTCACAACTTGTCTTTTGGAGAGCGGTGTTTTATACAGGTTTTTTCAGATTGAGGCTATGCAGTTTCAATTTCTTTCTTTTTCTTGTCTTGTTACATATTCATAGTTCTGCTGCTGGACTGCTGATGAGTTTTCTGAGAAGGAGATGAAGTTTGAGTGGTTTTTTGGGAAGCAGGCTTTGAGATGTAGAATCATGGTGAGTTTTTTTTTTAGTCTGTGTAGTTGTTTTTGGGAAACCGACATTGAGATGTATGGTCCTGGAGAATCCGATCAGGTTGGTATCAGATATTAATCAGCGGGTCATTAGAGCACTTATCTTGCTTGGGTAGACCCAGCTCTTCTCAGTGTTATCTTAATTGCTGGGTCATTCTCTTGAACATTCCTGGTTTTCCAGCAGCTGCTTTTGCAATTTTAAGTTGCTTGTGGTTTTTATTTTACATAAAACATGCTTTTATACTTGATTTTATATGTGTACAATAAAACACGAATTATACCAACATCTATTACACAACCATACACTCCACTGCCCAAACCCTGTCCCTGTTCTCTTACCCACACTCAAACATGCGTCCATTTTTCACTCACACGTGCTCAAAACACCATGGGTTTTTGGGCTCTGGGCATCCCATCCTCATTGCCAAGAACATCATGGGTGCTGGAAGATGCCCGTGCACAAAATTGCAAAGCAAGTCTTACCTTATTAGTTGCTGTTGCATAAAACCTACCAGCCCCTGGATTGGTGAAAAGCCACTGAGCAGCGGCAGGAGATGGAGCATCGTGCTCCAATGGGAAGGGCAGGCAGGCCTTGCACCTTCAGGGCATGCCCTGCATCAAAAAGGCGTGCATTTTGTCCTTCTTGCCTCTCCACTGCAGAACCAAGCCTCCTATCTTGTCCCCTGGACTGGAATTTTCCCAGTTACCATGTCATCTCACCCTTGGCCTGTACATGAGGTAAGGTCACCATGCCAATAACAGCCTCATTGTTACTGTTCCTCTTTCACAGGTTAACTTCCCATCAATTGATCAATCCACTGTTCCTCTTAAGGGTCAAATTCCCAGCAGTTAACCCATAAGGTTTCCTTCAAAGTCTGTTCTTCGCCATCCTGCTGACGTGCACAACAGAGGACCAAATACGGCAGGGCCTTAGACACAACTTTGCTCCCTGACACACACAGGCTTCTTGTCCCACTACTGCCCTTCAGTAACACCTTGAACTCCACAATGCTGTGGAACCGGGCCTTCAGCACAGGGACCTTTCCAGCCTGATCTGCGCTCCTTCCTCTGCGTCTCTGCACAAAACACGGTGCAGGAGAGAACGGCAGAAGGGGCCTGTGTGTCACAGCACTCCGGATTGGTAACCCTACAACTCCAGACAGATGCAGGTTAAGTGAAAAAGGCAAACTGTTTATTAATGCAAGGCGAAGCAAAGGGATGAACTGGAAAGGGGAAAAAGGGGATGGGCATGGACTGAGGGCTGGAGGTAAGGAACTGTCAAAAGGGAGGAAGAATAGAGGGGAAAAAGAGGATGGGCACAGTCTGAGGGCTGGAGGGAGCTATCTACAGGCTGGGAGAGAACTG
This sequence comes from Poecile atricapillus, assembly GCF_030490865.1. Classification (NCBI taxonomy): domain Eukaryota; kingdom Metazoa; phylum Chordata; class Aves; order Passeriformes; family Paridae; genus Poecile; species Poecile atricapillus. Next base: position 39,336,781 of record NC_081253.1, on the reverse strand, counting down.
AAGCCCCATGAGAATCCCACAAGCTCAGCTTTGCCAGTTGTCAGCTGTGCCTGGATTTCCACTGGCACTGGGAGGTGGTGTCCTCTTCAGTGTCTCCTGCAGCTGTTCTTGGGACACTTGTTCACTGGCAACCTGAGCTTGGATATGCTGGTTGCTGTGGGATGGGGTGGTGTCTTTCCTCGGGGCTTCAGTGGCTGGAAGAGAGAGGACGAGAGCCACGGTCAGGGCATGTATCTGCAGGGATCCTAGGAGACATTCCTGCCAAGGACATTCCACCTGGCTCTTGCAATGGACACAAGAGAAGACCAGACAACAGGATCAGCCAGAAGGTGCTGGCCACAACTCCCACCCATGTCCTTGAAATCTCTCTGTTCTCCGCCCACACCGCCCTCATCCAGACAGGGAATGAAGCACTCTGCAGCTGGGCCAGGGATTGCAGCTCCCTGCCCAGGCATAGCAACTGCCCTCTGCCAGCCCCCACTGCCAGCCCACTCCTCTCACTCACCCTCACTGAGGGTCTGCAGCTCTTCCTTGTGCGCCCTTGTGTATGAACATCCTGACCGTGCCTGGGAACACAGAGCCTGTCAGGGCCTTGGCGGCACAGCTCCCTGCCAGCGGCGCTGTCAGCCCTGGGGCCACACAGCCTCCCACCCCCGGCAGGGCTCAGCCCCAGCCCTTGCCGCATCCTGACTCAGCCCAAGGGCACGGCTGCCAGAGGCCGGCAGCAGCCCCGAGGGCAGCCGGGGCTCCAGGGCGCCGGGCCCGGGTGCCGCTGCCGGGGCAGCAGCCGGGGCTGGGGCCGAGCTGCGGCGGGGAGGGAGCCCGGGCTCGTGGCTCACCCATGAAGCTGACGGCTGCCTCTCGCAGGGACTCCTGTGGGCTGTCCAGATATGGCAATGCCCGGCGCAGGTGCTCGGCCGCTCGGCTCCTGTCGTCTGCCAGCTGGAGAGAGCGGCAGGAGGGAAGGGTTGGTGCGGGCTCTGCCCCTCGGCCGGGCACTGCCTGCGGCCAGCCCCGGCCTCCTGTGCCCGCCCAGCCCTGAGGCCCTGGGCAGCAGCCCCACTGGGCTGGGGCTCCATCGGCACCCGGCTTGGGGCCACAGGAGCCTGAAGAGGAACCCGTGTGGCCCAGGGAAGGGAGCGGTGTGTGGGGCGCAGGCTGGCTCCCCAGGGTGGAGCACTGCGCCACAGCTGCCAGCCCCACACACTGAGCACTGGGGACAGGGAGCTTCTCCAGGCTGAGGCTGGGGTTTGCAGGCCATCCTTTACCACACATTCAGCAATCTTCGACAGATCCTCTGTTGGCAGCACCCACAGGAGCTCTGTGTTCTTTAAGAATGTGGCAGCACAGTGCAGCGTTTCCCGAGAGGCCTGGAGAGATGCAGAGATGCCATTGCTGGCCAGGGCACAGGAGTTGCATCCCTGTGCCAAGGCCAGGAGGAGGCTGCAGCCTGGGAGGCAGCAGGGCAGGAGGCAGCTGAGCCCCCTCCCAGAGATCCACCAGCATCACACAAAACCTCACATCTGCCACGCGCTGGTTCTCATCGTGGCAGTGTAAAATGAGCGGGAGCAGGCTCTGCGTCACAATTCTCTCCATTGCCTTTTTTCCCTCTTCCACTACCAGGTTCATCGTATTGTGGAAGAGGTGAATGGAGAGCACCTGCACGTGGCTTTTGTCCTGGAGGAAAGAAGGAGGAAATGATCTCAGCACCAGCTTCTCCAGCCCACCTGGGCAAAGACCTGAAAATCCACAGGGCCAAAGTTTGTGTGGGCAGCAGCCAGTGCCCGTGGCCAGGGCACAGAGCCTTACGTGGTCAAAGAGCAGCACAAGTGGCTCAGCAAGCTTCGGGGCAGCAGTCCTTGATAACAGAAGATTTTTTTTTTTCAGCATATTTGTGAGCACAGACAGAGACATGCTGACCACTTCTCCGTCTGTGTCACTCAGCAGCTGCAGGAAGCTTTGACACAGTCTGCGTATAGGTGCGGCCTGTGTGGAACACAAGGCTGTGCTGGAAGCCCTGAACGGCTGCAGCACCAAGACCACCCTGGCACTGCAACCCCACCCTGCTGCTCCCAGGCCCAGAGGTCAAAGGCCTGTCCCAAAGCACTCAGGCAGGTGAGGCAGGAGAGCTGGGAGCAGCTGCCTCAGCTCCTGAAGCCCAGCCAGCCCAAGGGGCTGCTTTGCCCAGCACAGCTTCAGCCGCTGCCCCGTTCTCACCAGCGAGGGTTCCTTGCTGAGAACCACGAAGGCTCTGAGTGCCAGGCGACGCCTCTCCCTGCACTCGCTCTGCAGGTGCCTTGACGCGATCTCGAGGACACAGTAACCACAGTCACTCAAGTTCAGGCAATCCAGGACCTGAAAGGCACAGGGCAGTGAGAGGGAAGCCAGCCAGCAGGAGCCTGGAACTGCGCAGGGCTGGGCCCAGGCAGCAGCACAGGGCACGGGCACCGTCCCAGGCAGCTGCAGCTATGCAAGGGGACAGGGCATGAGGGCAGCTCAGTGAGGTAGTGCTGGCCATCAGGCTCACCTCCACAAGGAATGCCAGGGAGGACAGATCCCAACGTGCCTCCTCCCTGATGAGCCACCGGACAAATTGGTGTGCCACACGGTAACACAAGGGCGTCAAGTCACGGCGCATCACCCTGGAAGGGGGGAAATGGCACCAAGATGGTGAGGTAGGGGGTGGGGAGGCAAACCTCTCCCAGGGATGACTCACGGAGATCTGGCCTTTCCCCAGCATGCCTGGAGGGACCATGGGTGCTTTGGGACCATGGGGCTTCTTCTGGGCACTCTCCTCTCAGACTTCTCCAGTCTGCTCGGCCATCCCCCAATGGCAAAGCCCTCTGACCAGGACCACAGGGACTGTGGTAGGGCACTCTGGGCACAGGGCACACATTTCAGAGGCAATGGCGAGAAGGGCTCTCACCTGGCCAACAGACCCACGGCATAGTGCTGGGTGTCAGCACGGAGCAGCGTTTCCCAGCCACACTTGCGCTCCATAGCCATCAACTCCTTGTCATAGTGCAAAAAGCAGAGCAGAGCCTTCATGGCCTGCACTGCAAACCTGTGTGCAGAGCAAAGCCCGGGTCACACTGGGTGCATTGGTGTCAGCCACAAAGGCATGGGAAGGACAGGAGGACTGGCACCTGTTGGGTTTTTTGGGAAGGCGGTGTTCCTCCTGGCATTCTCTCCAGAAGTTATCAACTTCTGCTGGCATCAGCTGCGTGGTGGTGAAAACGTGCAACAGCAGAGCCGCAAACAGAGAGTTGGAATAATGCATCATGGCCTCATGGCTCTGAGGCACTTGCATAATCACCCAGAGCACCAGAGTTGCCTGCAAAAGAAGCACACCAAGACAGTGCTCAGTGCCAAGGTGTCCATGGGGCAAAGCCCAAGGGGAGATGAAAGGGGAACAGCGGGCCTGGGGTCCCCTGAGCCTGCCCCTAGGCCAAGTTTCAGCCCAGCCTGAGGCAAGGAGAGGATGAAGAGCTGCTGCAGAAGTGACCTAGGGGACAGTCCAGGCCAGTTCCAGAAACTCACAGCCAGAGCAAAAACGTCCTTGTTGTCCTCATCAGAGGTGCAGATGCTGCAAAGTGGCCAGTTCTCCATCACATGGAGCAGAGTTGGCAGCACCTTCTCCATCGCTGGTTTTGATGAGGCTATGGTTTTCCACATCACTGCAGCAGCTCTGTGGGATCAGAGCTGTGTGTCAGGGGTGTCTCAGTCACAGAGCCATGCCCTGTGTAGCTGTGGGGTCCCAGGTGACAGAGCCCCAGTGCCCTGAGGGGCAGGGAGGGAGCATTGGCAGCAGCCTCAGGAAACAGAGGGGACATCTCTGCCTGTTGGGCAGAGCCCATTGGACAGGCTGTGCAGGGCCATGGGCCCTAAAGGCCGGTGAGCCCTGAGCTCTCAAGGCATGTGGGTGCTGTACCTGTCACACGATGGGGCACAGCGCAGGAGGGTCAGCACCACATCTTCCGGGTGTTCTTCAGCCAGCCTCACGATGTTAGTGGGCAGCCTGGCATCCACCGTAACAGAGCACATAAGATGCTGGTGAATGCTCTGTACAATAGCTGGCACCTAGAGTAGGAATGGGGAAGACTTGGAGCGCTGTCCAAGGCAGCAGCTTCCCCAGCTTCTCCCAAGAAGTGCTTCCCTTCATGCCACACTGTGCTGGCCTCAAAAGCTGAGGGGGCCCTGTGGATGTGGCTTGAAGGGGCACACGATCGTGGGAGACCTCCAGTTCTGGCGCCTGGCTGGCAACCTGCTGGTCAGAAGGAACACCTCCCTTTCAAAAACATCCATGACTCATGGTGGGAGGGGGCGTAGTGTCAGTATTTGCGGAATGGCCATGTCCTCAGTCAGTGCCACATCAGAGTTTGCCCTGTCATCACTCACCGCAGCATCAGAGTCTTGTGAGGGCGCAGCTGAATCTGGGCTGACATCAGGCTCTGCCTGGAGCTCGGTCAGCCCAGAGTCAGGCTCAGCTGTGTCCTCAGTTCCTATGGGGCTGATCTTTCTATGCCGAATTGGCAGGAACTGGCGGAACCTCTATGCAGAATGAAAAAAGGACAGGGAAGAGAGGCATGTTCCATGGAGTGCTGCAAGTGCAGAGCTGGGCTGAGCAGTGACAGCAGGCCCAGCCCAGGTGGGGATGGCTGCAGGTACCTTCAGCATTTTGCGGAACCGGCCGCGGGCGGGCTCCTGCTGTTGTCTCTTGTCCATGGCTGCATCTGGAAAAGAGCAGCCAGAGCTGAGGGGCTGCGGGAGAGGCCGGAGAACACAGCCCAGCCCTGCACTCCCCAGGCAGGGACAGCCCTGGGGTGGCTCAGGGGATGGAGCACGGTCACTGGCGGGGGTCAGCCCCAGCCCATATTCTGTCTTGCCCTTGGGCATGTCCACAGGGGAGGGGATGGGATGGGATGGGATGGGATGGGATGGGATGGGATGGGATGGGATGGGATGGGATGGGATGGGATGGGATGGGATGGGATGGGATGGGATGGGATGGGATGGGATGGGATGGGATGGGATGGTGCGGGCCCTAGCTGGCTGCAGCCATCAGCCCTGTGGCCCAGCTCTGCCACTCACCATCCTGCCGTGGCTGGAACTGCTCTGGCTCTTCAGGGTGTTCTGCTGGGGCAGCTCCAGGGTCGGTGTTTCTGTTCCTTCGGAACACTCTGAATAGGCTGATGAATCTGCCTGCCATGACAAAATCTGGCCTTGGGAGCACCTTCTAAAAAGATGTCTATAGAAATCTCCGGCTCACCAAGACCCACACTCTGCTCACAATGTGAGCTGTAGGAATTCTGCCTTGGAAAAGCTTTGGGTCAGGCACAAAAGAGTGGGCTGTGCGGGGCTCCTCACAGCACCACTCTGGTGCGTCCTGTCCCATAGCATGCACCAGGCACTCTGGTGTGGTCTTGTCACCACCAGCTCCTGTTCATTTCACCGTTCCATTCCACCGTTACCAGGCTGCGCCATGTCACTAACGGCCTTTGCACACACTGCCACCTTCCTAGTTCTGTCCCCATCTTCCCCAAAGTGGCCCAGGTTGGAAGGAATCCCTCACCCAAAGTGTTTAAGACAGCATGACAGGATCTTTAGGAACGCCTCAAACCATCAGCAAACGCTGCCCTGCTCTGCAGGCTCAGGGCAGCAGAAGGAGCCCCCAGGGCTGTCGAGGCAGCCGCAGCAGGAAGGGCACGGGGCCTTGCACAGAATCGGTTCAGGGGCCTGGCAGCACTGAAATCAGCAAGTGTGGCAGAGTCCCCACTGAGGCAGACCTGCCACCCCAGCCGAGCCCTGGGATCTTCTGTGTCTTTTTCTGGGACAAATGTTAGCCCAGTCTCTGATGTTCAAGGCTCCAGTTGCTGTGTGTCTGTCTGTGTTACAGCTGATGCAAGGCAAACATTTCCTCCAGACACAGAGTCCTCCTTGAACAGTCACAGAGCTACATCTATTTTTACATTATATTTGTAATTTTAATTTTTTTTAAGTTTTCCAGAGCCTACTGACTGTTTTCAAGGTTTTCTCCCTACCCCTAGTGCACATTCTCCAGAAATTGTGCTTTCACATCCTTTTGCATTTATTAAAGTTACCTGCAATGAGCAGTCAATCAAAGCCCTGGGAAAACTTGAACTTCAAGGTGAAACCCCGCAAAATATTTATCTCCCACATCTGAAGCCATGAATCGCCAAGTACTGTCCCCAGTACACCTGTAGGTGTGCTGATGGCATTTCAAAGGGGTTGCCAATGAAAACAAATTTTAATATTTTTGTAGTTTCCACATTGGAATTAAAGTCCTTGACTAGCAAAATCGCATGTCAAAATTTCTAGGACTATTACATACCATAGCTGTCATTTTCACCCTGCATTTTAGAGTCTCGGAACAGTCACACAAGGTTTTAGTTCTAGACACTACAGAAAAAGTCCTTGATGTTCGGCTATAGGTTTTCATCAGCATATAGTCTTGATGATTATTTTAGGCAGGAGCAGTAAACTCAAGAATGAGCCAAACAGGCTATTCCTGTGTTCTCATGTCCTGAGTCTCTCTCTCTCTCTCTCACGATGGCGCCAAGGCCGCTGCCTTGGGACACCTGAGTGTGGAAGGCGAGCCCGCCCTCAAACAGGGCCATCCAAGTCAGTCACAGGCACAGGCTGCAGCTGAAGCTGCCAAGCATTGGTGTGAGGCTGGCAAGTCAAGAGAAAGCCATTGTGGCCAATTGTGCTGAAGCCTTTTGCCAAAGCAAAGGCAGCTGTGCCCACAGCCTCCCCCTGTTTGGCAGCCGGCTGCTGCGGACGCCTCAGTGCGCAGGAGCCGACGTTGGGGCTGCTGCTGTTCCTGTGCACACTCTGCTGCTGTTCCTGTGCACACTCTGCTGCTGTTCCTGTGCACACTCTGCTGCTGTTCCTGTGCACACTCTGCTGCTGTTCCTGTGCACACTCTGCTGCTGTTTCTGTGGGCTCCAGAGCCGCTTGGGCAGCAGTGACTGGGCAGCCCTGCTGGAGGAGACATCGCCGCCCTCCCCATGGTGGCAGCAGCTCAGTGGGCCCCGAGCTCTGTGTCAGGGGGGCCTCGGTCACAGCAGCGTGGCCTGGGCAGCCGCGAGGGCCCGGCCTGGCCGCCAGCCCTGCCTCTGCCCACTGCCCCTTATCGCAGGCACCCAGTGGCCGTGGCCTGGCAGCACCACCCTGCCCTCCATGTCCCCAGCCAGCCCAGCCTGGGCACACCTCAGGCTGTCCCCACCCTCCTGGAGGGGTGCTGTCCCAGCCTGGAGGGCTTCTGCTGCAGGCCTGGGAGACATTTTGGGGAAGCGCCAGATCAGACGGGTGTCAGGAACCAGGCGGCTGCCCTGGGGCTGCTTATGGCCTCTGACACCCAGTTCCTCAGGTCTTCCCACCAGCCCGGCCCCTCAGGGGCCTCCTGTCCCCTTGGAGCCTCCTGACACCCACTCCCTCACACATCCCCCTTGTGCCTTCCCACTGCCTTGTCCCGCCAGGGCCTCCACAGCCCCTCATCCCCTCATGGCCTCCCAGCACCCTGTTCCCTCAGGGTCTCCCCCAGCGTGGCCCGGCAGCAGCGCCACAGCCCCACAGGAGCTCCAGAGGAGCTGCATCAAGAGGCACCTGGGAGCCCTCAGCAACCCAGCCAGCACCACACGGGCACGAGGACACAGATGGCACTTCCTGGCTGGGACAGGGGTTGTGCCTTCAGCAGAACCACCACAGGCCAAGGGGTTTCTGGCCATTTTCCCTGCACCACTGCATGCCTGGGCAGGTTGTTGAGCACAAGGACCCTTTTCCCTCTCTTCCCCGGTATCCTGCGGACCTTGGGCAGCAAAAGAAAGCTCCTGGGATTCTGTGTATTTAGAACATATCCTTTATTTACATACTAAACAAAAACAAAAATAAGGAAAGGACAATTTTGAAGACAAATAAAATCCTGGCTGGCTCAGGTGGCCCCAGCAGACAGAGCCTCCCAGATCAGCTCGCAGCAGAGCTCCAGCAGCACATCCAGTCAAGGCCTGAGAGATGAGACCGTGTCCTGTATGCCATGTGCAGCTGATCTTGCAGGTTTCCAAAGATGGAATATTGAGTTCTCTGTACTGCCTGAAGGATACAAAATTTTTGAATTGCCAGGCTTCTGATGGCAGGGCTGATGTTGCGTGCCATGTCTTCAAGGGCTGGAAGAGAGGAACAGAGCTGTTAGAGTTCAGAAACACACATAATCACGGAATGATTATATGAAGGTGCTTTATTGAAGAGCTCTGGGTGTCAGGGGTACACAGACCCAAATCTGACCCAATTTGGTTTTGAGTTGAACATGTTTTATACTCTATCCTTATACAACTTACATATTAATTATTAAACTTCCATTGTTCTATTGTATGCATTGTTTTTACCCAAGCATGGATTTCTCATGATCCCCCCTAGCCCCCTAACATTGTTCCTCATGTACTTTAAACAATAATTATATCTAATCACATCTAACAATTGTATCATTTATCATCTACTGACTACACAGGTGCAGTTTGACATGATCTTTAGCAAGCAAAAGGCCTAACATATCTCAGGGCCTACTTTTTCCAGGGCTTTCCAAACCTAACTTTCTTTCTAAGTCCCCAAATTTTCTAAGATTTTAAGACCTTTTCTATCACCCTCACTTCTCTTGTGGTCCTTAGGGTGTCCTTGTGTGAGTGCACTGGTAACAATGTTTTGTGAAAAAGAGCCTCGGGCGGTGGCTTTGTCAGTGGAGTGACCAGGCTGGATGCAGGAAGCTCCAGGCTGGAGCACATGATGGCATTAGCTAGAAACCTGGACAAGTACTGGGCCTGAAGCATGGGAGACCAAGGACCTTGTGGGGGTGTTGAAATATTGCAGAGAATTTATACAAACTCCTCTCCGAGACGCTCTAAAGAGTGGCTGACTCCTGCTGGTTGGATGGCTGGTTGCCTATTAGTTGCATACAAAGATGCTGTTCAAGAGAATGCAGAGCTTGACAAACAGGTGAAGAAGATGAAAAAATGGAGGTGCTACAAGCTGGTATGTTGTAACTTGACAAGTTACAATGTCAAGCATTTGTAAGTGCTGTAGAACAGGTGGAGCAACTCAGGTCCCTATACCAATGATGCTGCTTGGCCACCTGTGGCCAAAGGATGGACTACTTTAGGACAAGCATGCAATCTGCTTAAAGGAGAAGGAATGAAAATTAGTGTCCTGATGGAGTCTCTCGAGCTTTATACGGCCAGTCCTTAAACCCCAGGATAGGGAACATTATCCTAGAGGGATATCCAAAGGGATGGAAAGCCTACGGTCATGGAACAGCGTCCCTGCATCTGTGGGCTACCAGAATGTGGCAACAACTGTCTCCCCTTGGGAAGTGCCCTTATGCCCCACTGGAGTTGCAGGTTTTAGGCACCTTGAATGCAGACAACTTCATTAACTTCTATTTTATCAGCACAAGGCATAACCCTAGAGCTTGGTGGGGCAGTGCCACAATACTGTGCGTGTGGATTTAGCACAGCCTGATTTTTGGTAGTGGGGCAGGGCCACAGAAGCAGCTTGTGTGAGAAGACAGGAGAGAGAGGGCCCTTGCTTCCAAACTGAAACAGCCTATCTTTAGAGGACTGCACCTCTCTCTCACTTTGAGACAAGTTAGGAGGAAATGTCCTGAAAGGGGCGTCTCCTCTAAAGAAAGGTAGGTTTCGGCACTCTCTCCCCTCTTGGGGGTACAGAAAATGTGCCCTTATCTGTCATGTCTGCCTCTGACACCCGAGAGAGCACTGAGTTTAACACAACACCATGGAGATAACTTTGAAAGTTAAGTAGAGAAACTGGGAATATGAGTGTGTGAGTTAGTTAGAGTTTTCTTAAGTCACTGGGTAAGAAAGTTAGAGTTTAAGGTTTAAGCTATTTTAGAAAAGAAGAGACAAGATGGAGGACTTAGGGCGTTATTCCTTTCTCCTTCTTCTTCCTTCATCTTCTTCTTTTAAGGGTTTTTGGGTAATAATGAGTGATTGGATAGAAAAAGTCGCAGTGCAGCACACAGGTGTCAGGTCATTGGGTCACTAAGAAAAAGAACTTACTTGGCATTTGATTATTGGACAAATAGACATAGAAAAAACCTTGAAGAGCTTCTTCGTTCTCCATTTTGCACCTCTCTATCTTAGTGTATGTAGCTCCTTATAGTCTCTATATATGTAATATAGATAAGGAAAGAATAAACAACCAAGTGTGAACATGAGAAAACAGCCTCTCTCTCGTCAATCTCAGTCCTGGGGAAAAGAACCCAACCACCAGTGTCACCTCGACACCTACAGGTCAAGGCCAACGGTGTTCCCTCAGGATACAGCAGTCATGTGTAAGGTACAGAACAGGCCACTCCTTACAAGTCCCTTGTTGTGGTTTTAAAGCAGCAATTGAAAAATCACTAGAAAACTTACTTATTTCTTACTGTGAGATATGGATTAGAACAAGAGTAAAACAGGATTAAAACTTAAAAGGAATAAAGAAAGTTTTTAAACAAAACTACAAGAATAAGGAAACCAGAATAAAACTTCCAGAAAACCTTTTTTTCCCCCACTACCCAACTATTCTCTTGTTCACATGACAACATAGAGACAAAAAACTTTGCTGTGTACAAGTGTCTCAATTCTTGCTATCATCTTTCCATTACTCTTTGTAGAGAAACAAGTCTTCTTCTGCACATCTATGGAGTTTTTCACAAGAAAACTATTTCTGTTATAGCTTTCTATTTCTCTGATGTCAGCTGCCTGGAAAAAGCTGTCATCAGTTGTCTCTTCCCATTTCACATCACTCTGAAGTGTATTATGGGTCGTGAGTCTAGGGATGTCATTTTTAAGGATGAGTTATTCAAAGGCAAAAGTTCTCTTCATCTGTCTCTGTGAGCTTCTCTGGAAACAGAAGTTTTCTCTTTGCCTCTACAAAGCTACAAATCTTCAACTATTACTTCTTCCCCTCTGTTCCAGCACCTCACTGTATCACAGTCACTTTACCGTTTGCTTAAAATCCACACTTTGAACTACTCTATTCCTCTCAATATACTCTGTCATGAGTTAAAGGAGTTTTTTTTCAGAACACTATTGTCCATCTCCATAGCTTTAAGAGAAAAATATTTCAGCTTATTAAAGCACCTCCTTATTCTCTACCTTTTCTGAAGCTTAATTCTTTTCTTTACTGTCTCTGATAGTTTATAAAGTCTCTTTACATGTTGATTACTCACTCTTTTACTCTCTGGAAAAAAAGGATTAATCTGCAAGTCTCATCTGGGTAATGAAAAGGTTAAAATCTTGCCCAGGCTTTGTAGACGGTTCTGTGATCTCTGCCGGAGCAGCGGCTGGAGCTGTCTGCGTTGGAAGATTCTTCATGGCTGCTCTGGAGAGTGTGGTCACTGTCTCAGCCCACCGCAGATCAAGAGCTTTTGTCTTTCTTTACTCGACAGTCTCTGGTGAATTCAGTCACGGCAAAAAAAACTGCAGCTGAGCCAGGGACCAGCCTGGCCCGGCCAGAGCCCGGGGAGAAGCCCCGCAGGCCCCATCTCCCGACCGGGAACCGCGGCAGGCCCAGCCCAGCCCCTGCCTGGGCCGCATGGAAGCCAGCTAAAGCTCAGTTTCCTTTCGCAGCCAGGAAACAAAGAGACAAAGAAATTCCCAGGCTTAGGTCTTAAGATGGTGTTCACAGGTTGATCTCACTTTTCAATGGTCAAAACTGCTGACAATTCTTAGAAATGGCCAGTTGTTGGCCGGAAGAAAAACTCTTATCAACCTCCAGCAGTTTTAACTTCCTTAGGTGTTCCTCTTTGTTTTCTTAAATGCCAATCTATCACATCCCTGCTCACCAGCAGGAATGAAGGCAGTGTACGGTGGCAGCAGAGCAAGCACACCTGCAAAGAATCACCTGGCAAACATCCACCTCAAGCAGGCCAGAACTCCTGTACAAAGTCCCTTGGCGCCTTCAGGGTCTCGGTCTCTGTTGTTGTGATGGTCGTGAGGCAAATGAGGGAAACTGCAGACCATCTCTTACAATGTGCCAGCACTGGAGGCCTTGGGTTCCAAGGAAGCAACCATAAATCCGCTTTTCCAGGAGATCCCAGCCCTCTGAATCACAACTAGCATAGGGATATGTAGAATGGTCTGAATGCCAAAGACTGGATTGCTGAGGAAGAAACCCCAGACTTTAATAAATGCAATTGCCTGATGGAAAACAATCCAGGAATTCAGTTCCTGGAGTTGGAAAAGCAAGGAAATGGTTTTCTTGGAGATGCCATAGGCAGTCCTGGACTGGGGAATTCCCTAATCCATCCATCCCTGACTGAGGAATGGAAGTTCCTGGGATGAGCCAGGATTAACAGATCCCCTCCCTCAGGTGTGTGGTCCAGGATTTTCCCATTTTTTCCCAGCCCATGTGAGCCACGTGCAGCATTCCAAAGGGATGAAGCCATTAAGTGGGAAATCCATGATTTTCCCATTTTTCCCCCATTTTTTCCCAGCCCAGGTGAGCCATGTGCAGTATTCCAAAGGGATGGGGGTGTTAAGTGGGAAATCCATGATTTTTTCCATTTCTCCCCGGTTTTTCCCAGCCCAGGTGAACCACGTGCAGCATTCCAAATGGATTGGTTAAAACCGATTAGGTTTTTTATTCCCCATGGGAATAATCCTGGCCTCAAAAACACTCCCAGAAAGGGAAAATCCCAATTTTAGCAGCTTTTTCCACCTCCACATTGCAGGATTCCCTGGACCTGCTGGATAGTGGATGCTCATCCCAAATATTCTGCCCATTTCTCTAGAAACACTCCAATGGCAGTGCTGATGCAAGTTGTGCTGATTCAGTGCTCTGAGGTTTTTTGGCATTTTTTCCTTGTGATTTCAGGGGGCTGGGAGGGGGGGAGTAAGGCTGGACACAATCTGGATTCAGAAAAATACCAGATAGTGCCAGGAATGAGGAAATCACAGTTGAAGCAAGCACAAAGGAACTAGGAATAAAATAATTTTTAAGAAGGAAAAGGAAGGGGAAGAAAAGGATAAAAACGGATTCCAAACAAATCCACTTGAAAAGAATAACTTGGAGGTAGGATAGGAGAAATTCCAACACAACAGGTCACCAAGGCCTTGGAGGTCCCATATGTTTGGTTTTATTTGGGGTTTTTTTGGATTTTAAATTTTTAATTTTTTTTCTTTTCCAAGAAAATCCCATTTCCTTTTTGATGGGACTGGAAGTTACCTCCTGTTTGTGTTTTGTTCTGGTTTTGGCCATCCTCATTGTTGTTAGAAACTTCTGTAAAATGGTGAAAATGATGATGAACTGTGACCTTTTTTCATTGTCTTTACTTGTGATGCAATTGCAGTGAAAAAAAGAGGAAAAACACCAATAAAAAAATGGGAAAAAATATTTAAAAAATCAGAATTTTACCACCTACCAGAGCCTGGCTATTTGTTATAAACCGTCATTTGTCTGGTGCTCTTTTTGCTATAAGATATAATTATAGGGCATTCTGAAAAGGTTAAAAACAAAAGAGAAAGAAGGTAAATTAAAATCTAAAATTTTGGCTTCATTTTCACAGAATATACCACAAAAAAAAAAAAAAATAAAAAATTCCCACAAAAAGATAAATAAAAGAAAAAGAATAGTCATAATAATAATTATAATTAGTAATAATCATTGTAATAACATTAATTAAAAATTGTCAGTATTCTAAATATTTCTTCTTTGTAGTTTTTTAGGGACTAAATTTTGGTACTTTATTTTACTATTTAAAATATATAAGCTCCATGTCACCAGGTCCCACAGTCTGCCCTCGAGGGCATCTGCAGATGAGGAGCCTCGGCAAGGCCACAGGTCACCAAGTGCTGTGGTCTGGCCTCGAGGTCACCTGCAGGAATGACGGCTCAGAGAAGCTCCGGGTCAGACACAAACGAGTGCGCTGTGCGGGGGCTCCTCACAGCACCGCTCTGGCGCGTCCTGTCCCGTCGCGTGCACCGAGCACTGTGGCGTGGACCTGTCGCTGTGACCAGCTCCTGTGTCACCATGTTACAAAATCAATATTATGGAAATACCCAGGGTTCTTATCTGGTGGCCCACACTGACATAAATAGTCTGTTATGACCCATAGAAGCTAGAAACGTGAAGCATTCAAGGACAAAATTACTGAGTGGCAGAAAATTTAGGGCCAGGAAGGATAAGGAGTGGGTTGGGATGCCCATGGGGAGAAAAATGGATCTGTTTCTCTAAGGCTGGACATTGGGATATCTGAGAAGAAGGTGGAGTGCAAGATCTGGTAAAACAAGAAATCATATGGGATACCACCAAAAAGCTGGCAAGCCCACCAGTATCCACTTGTGGGAGTTGGATTGACAGGGATTGACAATGAGTTGGCCTTGGCTGTTTGTGAAGTGGCCATTAATCTAAGGCTGAGAGAAACATTGGGTTAGATCATGGGGAGGAGCATGGGATGATGGGAAGGATTATGTTCATGTTATGTAAATGCGCTAAGACACTTAAGGTAATGTTCTTGGTTCTTGTTGGTGTTTGGTTATTATTGTTTTACATATAAGGTTATGTTCTGAGCTCCTGTTGATGATTGTTTATCAGTGTTGTATATATTGTTAAGTAAGTTGTTACGTTTTCCCAATTTTGGGGTCTTTTGAGGTTGCCCTGTACTGCTGTTCGGATTATGTTCTTTGGTTTGCACCCTGATCAAAGTTGTTTCCAGGTTTCTCAATCAAACCCATCCCTATTCGTTTATTTCATTTCTTCCACCCTGGCTGATCTGAGGATTGTCGTGACACTGGCGATATCCACCCAAGTACAGAAAGCAGAAATGTACACAAAGATACAAAAAGCACTGGGGAGTGAAACTGAGCTACCCAAATGGGAATGGAACCTATTTGTGGACCTAGGGGAAAGAATAAGCCAGGAATTCAATCTCATTAACTGTTGGCTATGTGGAGGACCACTGATGACCGAGGAGTGGCCGTGGAAGGGAGTAACTTCAGTTCTGTGGAGTTATCGAAGTGGAATCAAACTGAGGGACAAAGGACTGATCGACCTGAGGGGTGGGTACTAAGCTCGGAGACTACTGGGGAGGAGAGTATTTGGAGAACTGGGAGGGCCTTCTCTAAGAAAGTAGGAAAGACCCCCTGTAACAGCTGCAAGGTAACTAACGGAACAAACATCTGGTGGGTCATTGCAATGATGTGTCAGAGGCAGGACAGCGACAAGCACACACGAAAGTCATGCAGCAACAGCTAACTTTACTGAGACCTCTTCTCCTTATATGGATCAGAAGGCATGTGTGGTTAATCCTCATTGATCCAGCTCGTTGCCACACGGCCAACCAGCCCATAGCAGGCAGAATCCCCAGCGGCCTGGGCCTGCTCTCCAATGGCCCTGACTGGCTGAGTTACATGAGGATGGTAATTATGTAATCAACCACATTTCACTTATCAAGTTGGGATTATTTATAACTGTGAGGCCTCCAGGCCAGCTGTAGGCCAACACAGCAAATCCCCTCAGCTCCTCAGCAGCTGTGGAGAATGAGGAATAACTCACAGTGTCAGTATGATAGGGAGGAAGCTCTCTTCCTATGCAATGGGAGTTCCTCCCCCGAAAAGATCAACCCATATGAAGACATTCCCAGAATAGCTCCATATTGGTCACTTATTATAACTTTTTTCAATTCTGTTTCTTTTTTCTCTTGATTCTGCTGTGCTTCTTCTGCACTTCTCTTCACTCCTGGATTTCTCAGCTCCTTTGAGCTGAGCTCCTTGGGGATACTCCCTCACAGGGAGTCCCTCTTATCTCAGTCCTCCAGGTCCGAAGAAAACTCCAGAGCTCGTTAGGATCTTGTTTCTCGAGTTTATTAGGATGTTATCACAAAACTTGGCAGGTCTCTCCAGACTCTCTGCACAAGTTCAATTCACCACAAGCTGGCTCATTTTGTTCTGATGGTACAAAATGGCCTTGTGGCTCACTTTGGACTTTGAAGGCACAAAATGGCCCTGAACTACACAGTTCTTTTATCTTTATACTCATCCAATGAACAATAGACACGGATATTATTTTCCTTAATGACCCAATGACCCATCATCTGTGTGCTGCACTGTGGCATTTTCTATCCAATCACTTACTATTACCCAAAAACCTCTAGAGGAAGAACATGAAGAAGAAAGAAGAAGGGAAAGAAACAACATTCTAAATCCTCCATCTTGTTTTCTGCTTTCTAAACTAGCTTAAACTCTAAACTTTAACTTTTTCACTAGTGACTTAAGAAAACTCTCTAATCTACACACTCACACTTTTAGCTTTTCTATCTAACTTGAACAGTTGTTTTCATGTATCACTATGAAAACATGCCCATAAATTTCATGTTATATGAAATTCAGTGTTCTTCTGGATCTCAGAGCTAAGCATCAGAAACAAGGGCACACACTCTGTGCTTTAGACTCCAACAAGATATAGGGAACACCTCCAAGATGCGGGTGGTCCTGAATGCTCTGTTCTGGATTTGCAGAAGGAGAGCATAGATGAATTTACCCTCAGAATGGAGAGGAAGCTAATAGCTACCCTGGAGCTAATCCAACCGGGTTTTTTCTATTACCTTTGAAAAAGGAGATAAACTAGGAGTACCCGTGTATGAAGACCTCAAAAGGTCTTGAAGGGACTAGACTGGAGGTACCCAAAGGTGGGGAAAGGATGAGTGACCTCTAAAAAGGATCCTAGAGACTTCTGGACCTGCCACCCGGGCTCCAGACAGCAGTTGGGTTTACCAAACTCCTATATACATGCTTAATAGGATAATCTGATTACAGCCAACAGTTGAGATAATAACTATTAGAATTGCCATAGATTATAGCTACTGCTTGAACTTAACTTTAAAACCTTAATACTTTCCACTACCTAGCTTAATGTCTTTTCTATTTAAACTACAATCTGTATTTGCTTTGTAGATATGGCTACCAAATGCATGTTCTGTACCACACTGGTTATTAATCTGAGAAAACAAGGTATTAGACAAGGGAGAAATAGGAGTCCTGCCAAAGAACATATTATAAATCCTACCATTTTCCACCAAGCCCTTCTGAATAACTTATTCCATCCATCACTGTTCAAGATGGGTTCCCACTTTGGTATGGGTACAAGTGCAGTCTTTCTGATTTCCCTTGCCAAGTCCATCACTGCCTCTCCATGTCTGTCTATTTGTAAACAACAATCTGATGGACTGAATTTTTCCACACACACCTCCCTCTTCAGTTAAAAGATATTCTAAGTCCAATCTGTTTTGATAAATGGCTGTCCTTGTTTACCTTTGTTGTTCTGTTATTAGCTCTAAGGTTGAGGCGGTTCTGTTAGTTATTGTCTCAAATGCCACCTGACAGTATGTCTGTACAAATGCATTGTCCTGGGAAACTCAGAAACTGATGGTGTTCTGGTGCTACTGCCAATCCTTTCCATGAAAAAAAATCATTCCAGGAAGAAGCAACATCCTCTGACAGATACCAAGAGCTGTCAGCAGTAGTTCCAGGAGCTTCTGCCAACAGCCCCCGCAGGAAGGGAGCCCAGCCCCCAATGCATGTAGGCTTTGGCTGCCCTCTGGCACAGAAGCCCCCCAAGGACATAGGTCTCTGGGGCAGGAGATGGGCACCAGCACTGCCAGGGCTCGGCTGGGGTGGCACGTCTGCCTCTGCCACACCTGCTGATTTCAGTGCTGGCCAGGCCCCAGGGCTCAGAGCAGCATTTGTGCCCTGGCCCACACATTCCTCGTTTGTGTCACACCCTGTGCAGGTTTAGGATGGCCACCAGCCGGGCCGTGTCCCAAGGAGGCCGTGCCAGCTTCTGTGCAAGGCCCCGTGCCCTTCCTGCTGCGGCTGCGTCGGCAGCCCTGGGGGCTCCTTCTGCTGCCCTGAGCCTGCAGAGCAGGGCAGCGTTTGCTGATGGTTTGAGGTGTTCCTAAAGATCCTGTCATGCTGTCTTAGACTCTGGGCAAGGGATTCCTTCCAAGCTGGGCCACTTTGGGGGGGATGGGGGCGGAACCAGGGCAAGCGGAGAGCTTGGCCCCATCCCATCCCATCCCATCCCATCCCATCCCATCCCATCCCACGTGGTTCAAGGTTAAATTTATGGTCCACTTTGGACTTGAAGTCCAAGGTTGGCTTAGGTGGACAAAGGTTGGATTTGAAAGTCCAAAGTTGGATTTGAAGGTTGAGGTTTGGTTTTGATGGGGAACCCTGAGAAATCATGGAATAATTGCTTTCCATGGGTATTTTAAACTCCTCCAGCTCCCCTCCCAAAATTTCCATGGAATAACAGCATTGTTGTCATCAAGAATTTTGAATGTTCCAGTTTCATTCCCAGATTCTCATGGAACGGCATTCTGTGCACTGAGGATTTGGAATCCTCCAGCTCCCATCCCAGATTTCCACCAAAACCATGGAATTACAGTAATCCAGGCATCAGGAATTTGGAATCCTTCAGCTCCCCTCCTGAAATTCCCATCAAATAATGTCATTCTGGATGTCATGAATTTTGAAGCCTCCAGCTGTCCTCCCCAGTTCTCATATTTCCATGAAATAAGAGAATTCTGTGCCTTGAGAATTTAGAATCCTCCAGCTCCCCTCCAAGATTGCCCCCAAACCTATGGAATTATAGAATTCCAAGCAGTGGGAATTCAAAAGCCTCCGATTACCCTCACAAATCCCCACAAAAACCATGGAATTACTGTAATCCAGGCATCAGGAATTTGGAATCCTTCAGCTCCCCTCCCAAATTCCCACAAAAGCATAGAATTACAGAGTTGCAAGCGTTGGAAATTGTCTCCCCCATATGTCCTCCCTAATTCCCATCAAATTCCCAAGGCATAACAGCATTCCAGGCACCAGGAATTTTGAATCCTCCAGTTCCCCATCCAAATTCCTATGAATAATGGCATTCTGGGTGCTAGGAGTTTCAAATGCCCTAGCTCCCCTCTCAAATGCCCATGGAATAACGGCATTCCAGCTGTCAGGAATTTTGAATGCTCCAGCTCCCCTCCCAAAATTCCCATGGAATAACAGCATTCCGGGTGTAAAGAATTTGGAATCCTCCATGTCCCCATCCAAATTCCCATGAATAATGGCATTCCTGGCATCAGGAATTTCAAATCCTCTACCTCCCCTCCCAAATTGCCATGAAATAACAGCATTCCAGCTATTGGGAATTTAGAATCCTCCATATCAGCTCCCAAATTCCCATCAAATTCCCATGGAATAATGGCATTCCAAACTTCAGGAATTTGGAATTTCCAAGCTGTCCTCCCCATCTGCCGTGGAATAACAGCATTCCAAGTGTCAGAAATTCTGAATCCTCCAGTTCTGCTCCCAGATTCCCATGGATTAATGGCATTCCAGGCATCAGGAATTTCCAATCCTCTAGCTGCCCTCCCAAATTTCCATGGAAGAATGGCATTCCAGGTATCAGGTATTTTTAATCCTCCAGCTCCCCTTTCCAAATTCCCACCAAGTTTCCATGGGATAACGGCATTCCATGCATTGAGAATTCAGAATCCTCCAGCTCTATTGAGAAACCGCCAGACTATTCAGCCGAGTCTTCACAGAAGTATGGCGAGCGTCGTTTATTTCTGTCTCTAGCACACTTTCATAGGGTCCCACAGGGTCCGCGGGCTCAGCAAGCTACTACTGGTTAATACATATGGTTTACATTCTTTCCCCAATACACAAGGCTATTGTTTTTCTTTCATTCTTGCTGCTTCAGGAGAGTTTCAAGGACACTATCTTTAATATCATCGCTTATACCAAAGGCTGGCTTGTGCAGACAGGCTTTTACTAAAATGCCATGCTTTTACTCTCTTAAAATGTTTTACTACAATTCCCCATTTCTCTTTTTGCACAAGCCAGACTTTAGACACGATTCTATTTACACTTTTACAGAGACAAGATAACATACAACTTAAAACTACTATCCTTATTAATACTATAAGTAAAATCTGTCCTCCCTTCAACACAAGAGACTTAAATCATCCAGCAATGCCCCAGCTGGCGAACCAACTTCCAATGGGGTCACTGTCTTCTTTCAGGGCATGCAACCCATTCTGTAGATGCTTTAGTTGTTTGTGGATTGAAACTGAATGATCAGTAAGGTTCAAACAGCACATGCCTTCAAACTCCTCACAATTATGTCTTTGTGCTAAGAGCAAGAAATTAATTGCAGTTTGATTTTGCAATACAGTGTGGCGTACACCACCCACATCAGCTGAAAGTTCACTTAACACTGTTGATGTTAAGTTCAGTTCTTTCCTGATCTAACAAGCTAGCTCTTTTAGAGTTGACAAGCTTTTAGCAGCAGCTGCTCTTGGAGCAAAAGGGAGGCTAGCTATATTATACCATGACCCCAAAAATCTGGGTCTCTAACCTCATCCCATTGTAATTCATATAGGTTTCACTTTGACCATTTGATGTTTTTTATTTTACCAGCTATATTGAGCAATGAGTGTAAGTTTGGATGGAACAAAGTAAGTTGCCCAAGGTAACAGGGTCCTCTATGTGGGCTAGCAGGAATTCCATTCCATGCTCTATCTCCACAAATTAAGAATATTGAACTAGGTAATCGCTTTGGTGATCGTCCTGTGAGACTGCATCGTGAATAAAAAGCTTTACTTTTGGTGTTAGTAATGAGATCAACTACAGCGTTAACTGGAGCTCAGTGTTGCGCCACTTTATTGGAGTGGCTTTTTGTTAGGGGTTCAATCATCCATCCACCTGAGGTATTGGTGGAGTTTAACAAATCCAATTCTTCTGGGGGGCCCTATGGTAACCTTGAGAATTTCAATCATTTTTTCTTGCCAACAGGCTTCATGTTGTCTTGACGTGAAGCCAACAGTGCGATGGCACTCTCATAACATTGCTAATGGATTCGGTTGAGTCTCATTACTAACTAAACCTTTAAATGCTTGAGGATCCCATTCAGGGACACCTTTGAGACAGGTGCAAAAAGGATCTCCAGGTGTGGCTAGGCTTAGACACATTGATTTTTGGCCAGTCAAATGTACCAGAGTGACCCATGTGTTCTGTCGCTTTTGGATGTTAGTTAGCAGACAGTTGGAACTCTACACAGTACAATTACCGTAAGCAGTTTGTTCCATGCAAATGACACCATGCTTTCAGAATTACAGCTTAGGTTTTAAGGTTAAATGAACTTTCAAATATGCTCACTTTAACTCTTGAAGGGGGAATACTTATACTTTATACTAATATCTTTTCTAAACTTAGCAATAACTTACAAATAACAATTATCACACAAGCTAAACTCTTTATCCTAAACTATTATCTAACTACTTTTAACACACGTGCTCTAGTATTTATGCAATATAAGCGTGAAAGCAATTTGCTTAAAAGGTAAAATACAGTTACAATTTGCTTTTATATACATCTAGATGGAGTCTCTATACTCTTCTAGATCTTCTGTAAAACTCTTCTCACAAACAATGATTTAACGCGATTCAGTCTTGGAACATCCGCTGCTCTTGTGACGTCAGCTGGCAGCTGATCAGTGACTGACTGAAGGCATCGATGTTTGGATTGTTCTTCACATCCTTCTAAATCTTGAAACAGAGAACAACTGAAGAAAAATGGTACAGACACAACATCATGATAAAAACATAAAATTTCTGTTGGCAAACTGTCTGTGTAGTGTTCAGACACAACTGTGTCCTGGCAGCTCCACTTCTGATCTTGTTTGGAGTACCAAGGTTGTGTGGTGACGTCTCTGTTCACTGGATCTCACATTTTCACAGGCAGACAGCCTGGTCAGATGAACAGGTGACCTTTTTGAACTTGTTAACAAAACACAGACATTTCTCTCCTTGAAGTTAATAAATTACACCAATTAAAGGCTTTTAGGGCATCAATTTCCCCCATTTTCCTTAAAAAAAATAAAAATGAGATGCATTTCTGTTCAACATTAACACAAAACCTTATGCACAATTAGTAAGAACTTATACCAGTTAAAAATCAATTAAATCTTAAACATTATTAATAACATATGTAATATAAAACTGCCATTAATTACTAAAACACTGCACTAGCATCCCATAGTTAGCAAACAAACAGAAACAAAAAAAAAATCAGTGAAGGATTGGAAAATCATCTCCGGAAATGATTCTCCAAGCCCACTTCAAAATTGATCCAGCTGTCATATCAATAGGGTCAAATTGTTGAGTCAACAAGTGACTCAAATACTCTTTTGGTACAGAAAATATCTGAATCTGTTGGCAAACATTCTGTCCAGGTAAAGTCAAGGCTTGGCCAGGGCCTTAGGCTTTAAACTGGAAAGATGCCTCTTAACTCATTTCTAAAACAAGGTTCTCAATAGTAGCAGCTATGAGATGCTTACAGCACAGCAAAATGTTAAAATGCATTTGTACAAAGCAAATGATCAGGAGCCTTGGGTACCAGACCAATTAAACCATGCAGCAGTTGGTTTAATCTGAAGCCTCTCCTATGGCAGCTGATCCTCAGCAATGGCACATCTTAAAATTCTGGGAACACTGAAAAATAAGAAAGCTATGAAAAACAAAAACTGCCGAGATTGCAACAAACAATAGAACTCCTGATGAAGTCAAGGGTGTCACAGACTGCATTCACTTCTATCCACAAGCAGGTGTTCACCAGTGTTCCATCACAGCTGTCTCAGCTGTGGCCGTCCTCCTCTCTCTAGGAAAACAACTATACTTTGCAGTTTAAACAAGTGTCTCCAACAAAACACAAAACAATTTCAATCAAACAATATCTAAACCCAACAATAATTATATATGACAAAAGGAAATAACAAAACTTAACCTTAAAAGAATATCTAAGTTATAAAACTTAACTTAAAAACATTCAAGCCTAAACATTATAAAACTTGACTATCCTTAATTCTATTAACACTTATTCTATATTAAATGAAAACATAACTTAATCTTATTCTGTTACTACAAAAAAGCAACTAAAAGTTTAATATATACCTTTTAAACACAATATAACAATAACATGGATTCACTATAAAGATTATAAAAATGTAAGAAATACATCACAATTCTATGTCATCTAGCTTTGAGAATAACCCACAATAACTGCAAATGTTACTAAAAATACTTATTCATAACAGGAATTTGCCTAGTATATGTTTAAATTGGTTAGGATTTTAAAGTGTAGTTTTTCTAGAGAAAAACCACCACAACAACATGCGATTTGGCAAGTTGCCATCCAGCTTTTGTAGCACTTTTCAAGAACATCAAGTCCAATTTTTAAACTAAAATCCAAAATCCAAATTGCTATATATGCAGTTATATGTGTTTTATATAACAAAAGAACTCACATTGAAATTACCTTATTAAAATTGTGGAAAAAACAAGCAAATAGATAATACATGCTCTAACTTAACTTTGTCTTGTACAGTAAAGTTCTCTTAACTAATTATTTTTTAAACCACAAATCCCTTCTGTAGATAACATTAATTGGAAGGTTTTCTTAAAAGCTGTAAATCACACCATATTTTAACCTTAAGTTCTAAAACCAACTATTGCAAGGCAACTTCTATTAATATTCACCTTAAACACTTTTTTTTTTTTTAACTTTCAAAGAACCACAATAATTTCTCTAGTAAAACTCTAAAAACTGCAATTGCATAAACTCATAATTACTTAAAACACAACATTAACTCTACAATGGTATATAAAAACATTTTGAAAACCTAATAAATCATGACTTTTCAACAAACTGGGTACTATCCCCCTGCTTTTTCTTAGAGAGGGAGCGGGGGGGGGGGGTGAGCTGCCCACTCTGCTGCCGCTGCAGCTCTGCTCTTATCTTTCTTCACATTCTCTACATACTCTAGCAGCGAGGAAAAATGGAGAAAAAGAAAAAAAACTCACAAAGTTAACTTTAAGAAATGCAGTTTTTTCTCTCAATCTCTCTTGTTGTTCGCTGATAGAGGAAAAAAGGGCACGATTTTACAAAAGCAGGTGATGTTACATGAAATGTCTCTCACGGCCAGGTGCTAACAACGGCGATCATGGCAGCTTATCAGCATGGCCTTGGAACTTTTCTTGCGCTGCTTCTACCCCCAGGGTACCTTTGTTCTCTGCGCCCACCTCGCTCCCCCATGTCCCCCTGGTTCGGGTGGAAACCAGTCTAAATTTGGCTTCTTTTCTTCCAGGGTGGTAAAGATGGAACTTAAATAAGATTGTAATGCTAAAAGTGACTCCAAAAATGAAGCAAATAGTTCCGAATGTATCACATCCTGCCATAACTGAACAGATTCTGTTCGTTGTTTGAGCGTTTGCTGTGGAACTTTTTTTTTTTTTTTTTCTCATTATTTTCTTCTCTTTGACTCTCCCTCCCTCTCTCCACGGGCAGCATAGATAGGAGAGCTTGCCCAGCAGTGGGAGATAAAGGCATCTGCCGCTGTGACGCAGGTAGAATTACGGAGCTCACAGCCTCAGCATATCTCACTTTTCTGGTTTTTAAGGTATTAATTACAATCTGCCAAGTTGGACCGAGAGACACAGTGTCCTTGCTCTTTTCCGTAATTGCTGTTTCCCATATCAGAGCCCTTAAATCCGTCCATTCTTACGCTGCAAAGAGCAGTGCTGGCACTACTAAATGCCCGTGATAATTAGCCCATATAATGAGCATATCCAGGTCCTTTTCCCGGGCTGCTTCGCCTCGTTTAACGAGGATGCTAAGAAGCAGTTTATCTGCCGCCGCAAATTCCACATCCATGCTGATGGCAACCCGCAAGGGGGAAGGTTGCGACCCTTCTACCACGCCCTTGCCTGCCTGGGCCCCCCCCAGCAGCCTTACTTCCACGTCCAACCGCTCCGCGTCTCACCGCGCTCAGGCTGCCTATCTGGGGCCGATCCAAGCCCACGACGTCTAACGCCCAGATCCACTCCGCTGACTCCAAAACCCCTCTGCCCGCAGGGGTGTCCTTGCTCGGAGCGCCAGATGTTGAAAGACCCCTGAGCTATTCACCAGTTTTACAGAAGTAATTGTGAATGCCGTTTATTTCTATCTTTAGCACACCTTTTATAGGGTTCTACAGGGTCTGCGGGCAGAGCAAGCTACTATTGGCTAACACACACAGTTTACATTTTTTCTCCTACACACAAGGATATTGTTTTACTTTACTCTCTCTTCTGCATGAAGGTTTCAAGGACTTTAGCCTTTAATATCACGACTTATGTCAAAGGCTGGTTTGTGCATACAGGCCTTTACTAATATATAAAATATAGCAACACACCAGGGTTTCCAAATCCCAGCTGTCTGGGCCTCAGAAAACAAATTTATTAGCTGCTTCATTCCTTCACTCGATCCTGGGTCCAGGCTGGTATGTTTCCACATTGCATTGCGCAGTTGATCTAAAAATTCAGAAGGTGTTTGAGAAGGACCTTCTTTAATAGCATATAGAGATGATTAATTTATAGTTCCAGGAATTGCTCTTTCCAGTTCTTTTACTATTAATTCCTGATATCTTTGTAACTGTCTTAGTCCTCCTTGTTCATTGGGATTCCAGCCAGGATCTTGAAGGGGAAATACATCCTTAACATCCTCCTGTGTTGTCCTACAATCATCCTCAGCTAGGTCTTTAGCTATCTTTAATACCAATAGTTTTTCTGTCTCTGTCAGGGCATCAAGCAGTAGCTGTAAATCTGACCAATCTGCTGAATGCTGCTTAACCACAAATCTCAGTTTCTTAGCAACGCCTACTGGATCACTCCAATAACTCTTAGCAATCTTTTCCCAAACCTCCAAATGTATTGTAGAAATGGACTCATGGACTAGTTGACTAATCTTGTCGTTCCCTCAGGGGTCATTGCTTCTCTCAGAGGTGCTTGTATAACCTCTTTAACCTGCTTTTGGGTCCTGGATGCTACAGGGCTTGGTGGGGGAGACTTAGAAGTCTTGGTACTTGATGAGGAAGACCCAGGCTCCTCATCCTCACTGTCACCACTCAGCAATGGTGGTTCTGAGCCTGCTTCCTCTTCCACCTCCCCCCTCTCTCTAACATTCTAAGAGGTGGTCTTAGGAAGTTTGCTGGTTCCCATTCCAAAACCTCTCTTTGGTATACTTCATCAGGGTGAGTGCATCTTTGATTAATTGAGCATGTTCTACAACACCATTTAGGCTTTTCTCCTTGAGCTTTGTTACCTTTCTCCAGGGCCAATACCAAGGGATCAGATGGTGGTCTAATCCCACAATCCCTCTGCCACTCAGGGTGGCCACAGAGGGTAAAAAACATATCAGCATAAGTCACTTCCAGCCACTTGTGTTCATGCTGGAGGAAAAGCATTAACTGCAATAAGGTTTCCTAGTCCAGCGTACCATTTACTGGCCACCTCACACCCCCATCCAGTCTATATATGGCCACCACTGTGTACAGAATTTAACAAGCTCCCTCTTGCTCTCTGCACCAACATATCCCACTAGTTCTTTCCAATGTGTTAAAAGCCATTCCAAAGGACTACTCCTAGGAATTTCTTTACTCTCATTTGCTCCCATCCTGGAAGTTCTTTTTCTTGCAATGTTTCGTTATCCCAACTTCGGAGTTTCTCTTCGTAATGTTCAGGTACCAAATTATCTTGGGCACACTAAACCCTAAGAATGTCTATTGGTTTCTTTTAAGGGCCCTGAAACACCATGCTCTAATAACTCAAATATCTCACTTCTGCCATGGGTTACTTTACCAGTTCTTAGCAAGATTTTTATCGCTATCTGGGTGGCTTTATTCTCTTTTGTGCTATAAAGGAAACAGAGTCCCCACTTGGGGATCCTCCACCTAAACACCCGTTGGACAACTACAACTACAAGCAACCACAATCACTGTCAGCGTCGAGCCTGGGATTGGCGCTGGGTGAACTCTGAACCAGCCTCTGCCACACTGATTCCCCAAAGTTCACAACTTGTCTTTGGGAGAGCCGTGTTTTATACAGATTTTTCAGCTTGAGGCTATGCAGTTGCAGTTTCTTTGGTTTTTTGTTTGTTTTTTTCCGGTTGTTAGATATTCATATTTCTGCTGCTGGACTGCTGATGAGTTTTCTGAGAAGGAGATGAAGTTTGGCTGTTTTTTTTGGGAAGCAGGCTTTGAGATGTAGAATCGTGATGAGTTATTTTTTTTTAGTCTGTGTAGTTTTTTTAGGGAAACCGACATTGAGATGCATGGTCCTGGAAAATCAGATCAAGTTGGTATCAAGCGTTAATCACCAAGTCCTTAGAGCACTTATCTTGCTTGAGTGCACCCACCTCTACTCGATGTTATCTTAATCGCTTAGTCGTTTTCTTGCAAATTCCTGGTTTTCCAGCAGCTGGTTTTGCAATCTCAAGTTGTTTCAGTTTTTTACATAGAACCTGTTTTTATACTTGATTTTATATGTGTACAATAAAACGCAAATTCTACTAACACATATTACAAGAACAACCAGCCCAACAGCGCACCGGCTGCTGCAAATCACCTCTGCTGAGCCTCTCTCAGCTTGTGACAAATCACTCTGCCGAGCCCCCCTCGGCCCTCGGCTGGCCACACAAATCCCCAGCAGCTAATACCGCTTCCTGCTACCTTTGTCACTCCACACTTAGAGTCAATTAATTCCTGTGACCCAAAATCAACCTTTACAGCTCTCTCCAGGACCTTTCTTGTCCCTAAACCTGGGACCAAAACCACAAACTGCAACCTACCAGGCCGCTTTTTAATCACAAATCAAACAAAATGGGAGCCTCCACGGCTCCCAAAGCACAGCAAACCAGCAATTCTGTTGTTACCACCGTTTCAACTCAAGACACAAACTATTAACTCCCAGCTGCCGCTCCTGGCACTGCTTAAAACACAAACCATCAGCAGCTTACGCTGCTCCTCCTGCTCTCAACTTAAGAGCTCACACTCCTAAAACCAGTTTTTCTGTGGAAACATACAAATAAAACCACAGAGGCATTTGTAATTCGTACCAAATTTGCACGTAAAGACATCTCTTTTATTTATCAATGTTATCTATTTATCAACAGCCTTTTAACAGTGGATATGCCATACACCACCTCAAAGATAGCTGTTTCAGTTTTTAAACATACCTTTTGTCCATAGTTCTGGCAGTTCCTGGTCTTTCTCCACGCTGTCAGTGAGGACACAGGAGCCTCCCTCTTCTCAGAAAATTCTGGGTGTGCCTGGACCCCTGCTGGCCCCTGGGCTAGAGAGAGCAGAGTCCTGCCACGGTCGCCAAAATGATTTACCAAAATATGGATATGATCTAGTATCAGTATCCAGCTGAGATGGACAAAGACTCTTTAACCAATTAGGGTTACAGAGTGTGTGTTTATTGGCAGTGCTGGGCCGATGGGCAGGGTCACCCCTTAATACACACGGCCCTGAGTTCAGGTGAATAGAGACTTTTATTTACTGAGATATTGAATACAAATACATATTCATAACCCAGTTACCACCCACTCCCCGCTTCCCATGCCAATTAAGAAAGAAACAATTGAGCATGGGCAGTTTGTTCCTTGAAATGAGTCAGTGGTCTTATTATGGGAAGTGGTCACAAAAGGAGGAAGGAATATATATCTCTTCCTCATTCTGAACTTCCTACCTTTTCAGTCCAAAGTGACAAATGGATCCCAGGCCAGGCTTGTAGTTTCGTGTTTCCAATTAGTTTCTGGTTTGTAATTGTCTTATGTTCTTGAAGTTCCTCACAAGATTCTTTGTTTCTCATTAAAAGCCCAGCTGAACAAACACAAGGCTGACAGACAGTTATTGGGTAATGATTAGCTCCTAATTCTAGTAGGGCCTCTCTATGGATTTTGTGAGGAAAAAGACACAACTTTGGGGGTTCAAATAAACTAGGGCGTTTATTAAGGGAAAAAAACAAAGGGGAGGAAGGGATAATGGGTGAGGGAGAAAAAAAGAAAAGAAATTTTAAAAAGTCCCTGGTTTGAGGATTGAGGAATCCTCTGGCCGAACCGGCATTTTGGTCCCAAAGCAAGAACTCAGCGGCACTGCAGTGAATGCAGCTAATCTGCACTCAGATTTATATAAAAAAGTCTCTAAAAGAGATGCAGACCGAAGTCTGCAGTGTTGGGTCCTCAGCTGCAGCTAATCCACAGTTAAAGGGCACTTCTTCCAACTTCACAGCTCCTTTTATAATCTCTGTCCCCTCAGCTTGTTGCTGCCAGTCCCACCCCTATAGCTGTTGTTGATTGGTGCTGGTAACATCTTCTCCTCCAACAGTTTGCTGTCCTTGGGGTAACTGAGGTTTTGGAGGGAAAGTTCCTCATTAGTATTCACCGTTGCCGCGGTGTCAAGTTACAAGTCTTCTGGGGCAGCTTAAAAATTCTCTGTAAAATGCTGCTGGTGAGGGGATTTGCTTTGACGACCTCGACAGTAACAAACTTAAAAGAGATTATTAAACTTACAAACAATGCATCAATAGCAACAAACAAATGAGTAAGGGACTACAAAAACAGGGATAATGCTTATGACATTTAAACATTCAATTGGACCCACCAAAAAAACCAACCAGTACAATTCTACAATGAACAACTTCTAAACAACAACAACAAACACTTCCACATGCAAAAGCCAATGTAAGGTTTTATAGATGACATATTTTAATTTTATTTAGCAAGGATTAATTTTAATTAAGGCTTTAGCTTTTCTAATATCTTAAATTCCTCAAAGTTTATGTTTCAGCCTAAAGAAGAACAAATTTCAGAGGACTGGGAACACCTATTGGAATGGCTGCAGGTAAAAAGACGGCACCCAGGTGCCAAAGATTTGTACAAAGAAGCTCTTGCCTGTGGCTGGCCTGTCACCAGGGAAATGTGTAAAACTTGCATATCAGCCTGCGAGCAATGTCACAGACGACTAGAAAGGCATCCTTTAGAAGATGACCTATGCACTTAAGAAAGGGTAAAGGCTTATGGGATGCGTGGCAGGTAGATTATATTGGTCCCTTTAAGAAGTCAGGTGGTAAACACTTTGTGCTGGTAGGAGTGGAGATTATATGTGGGTTGGCCCAATCCCAAGCTTTGAAAAGAACTACAGGAGATAATACTGTCAAAGCATTGCAAGGGTGGTTTGGAATTTTCCCAAAACCACAAGAAATTCAATCTGCTAATGGGTCCCACTTCACTGCCAAAATTGTACAGATTTGGGAAAAGGTGAAGGAATAAAATGGACTTTTCACACCCCTTACTGCCCTCAAGCTAACGGCATTGTAGAAAGGACCAATGGTTTCCTGAAACGGCTCCTTAAACCACAAGAGGGAAGCTGGGCTCTTTGGCTAAGGGAAGCTGTAAAAAATGTAAATGATAGATGGGGAGTAAACAGGTGTCCCAAAATCACTGCCTTTTGTCCAAAAGCCCCAAGCATAATTCCCACTCTATGGGGACCAAGTGACCCTAAGAATCCAGCACACTACCCTGGACAACCTGCCCTGGTGGACCTTCCTAGTGTAGGGTGATGTGGGTAGACAGGGAACCCCGGTCTGAAGATCTCGCGTTGTACGCGAAGATAGGGTCCCTCCTTCTACAATGTTCTATAACCCATAATACTACGGTGATTACGTCATCATATCTCGGTGATATAAAACCTAGCTCACCGGAAATAAAGGCTTTTCACCGTCCACCACATTGGTGTTAGCGCGTGATTTGCCCGACAGGCCTGTAAGTTTAGCCGTCGTGTCACCCACGAACCGGGTCGCTACGCCTCACCCCGAGGTGACAAATGGTGCCGAAACCCAGGACCGCTCCCCGATACACGCGGGTTCGAGCGGCCGGAGTTTGGGAGTCTTGCCAGACGCTGAGTGACGGCTGGAGCGGCAGGACCGACTTCAGCGGGGAGGACGCTCCCGTACCGCCGACATGCAGTCGATCGGCAAGGTAGTTATGCAGCTGCACAAGCAGTGGGATATAGACTGCAAATCAGGGGATTTCGAACGCGCGATTACTAGATTGCTAGAATTTTGTATCATTGATGATCCGGTAGATATATTACACCCAGATTGCTGGGTCAGGTGTACCGAGGCGCTCACGAATGACGTGTTGTGCTTTAAGTCCAGCAAGTGCCTTAAAAGCTGGGCGAGAGTTTTGGAAGCACTGAGAAAAGCCCTTCACGAGCAGAATGTTTGGAAGGCAGCTCAAAGCTGTTTAAGGGTTACACCGCGGGTGGGGGTAGGAGCTGCCACTCAGACCACGTGTATTGATTGCCCCACCGATTCTAACGAGCCATCTAATGATGACGGGCGACCCGAGTCGCCATCCCGCCTGCCCGGCTCTGACGCGGGTTTGGCCGCAGAACACACTTTGCCGCCGGGGCGTACCGATGCCGCGGAGCCGCGGGGCGTGCCCGACACCGCGGGCCCTGGAGATGTTGGGGAAAGGCCCCCGCCATACGTGCCGTGTAATGGCGCCGGGAACACGAGCAAGGGGCGAAATGAAGGGTGTCTAACACACACGGACATACGCGATCGGGAGCCTAACGGGAGGCGGGCGGACAGCACCGAGAGTGAAGGGGAGGAGAGCTCACGGTCCAATCGGAGAGCATGCTCTAGAGTGTCTTCCAGTAAGGGAAAGAACCCGCTGGAAGGAAGGCGGAGAAAGGGAGGGGACAAACCCGTCCCTGGAAAAGGGAGAGAGCGAAGCCCAAGAAAAAGGCACTGCAGCCCGGAAACCTCGAGTCAGTCGACTTCTGGCACTGATCCAGACACCGGTCAGAGCAAGCGGTCAAATGACGCGCCCACAGCGCAGGCTTGCAACCGCAGTAAACTAAGCCCTTGTATTTACACCCAAGGCTTTGGCTCCTCCGCTGACTCTATTGGGAGACCAAGGCCCTTGTAGAGGGGTCGGTCTCCTCTCTCTCCGACGTTGTTTTGCAGGGCGAAGCGAAATCTCAGCCTTCGGCTCATGCGACGGAAACACCTCTGTGCCGCCCTAAAGAAAGAGTGCTGCTTTTGCGCGAATCGCGCTGGAGTTGTGCAGGACGTTGTAGCTGGGCTGCAGGACAGACTGGTCCGACGGAAGGCAGCCGAAATAGCTCAGCTGGGAGAGTGTTGGATTGGGAATCAGGGTGGAAATTGGTCCTGACAGGTCGAGGGTATGCTGCAGTGGAGAAAGATAACATCATTAAGTGGTGTCCATTGAAATCTATAAAGCCTGTGCTGTATAACTTAGCTAATGAAACCTCAGAGTTTCTTTTGGCAGGTCTACCGCTATGATCCTCCACCTCGACCCTGCTTCTCGTCCTCAACATGGACATCGGCAGTTTCACAACGTCTGTGCCTTTGTGCTTTCCTGTTTCTAAGCCTGCCTCGCAGTGGACAGGGAGAACCGGATGTGCATCCTTACCGGCCGTACACCTGGACACTTCGCAATCCTGTGGACAGTAGAGTAATTGCCCAAACTGTGTCTAATGCCCCTAGCTTCATTGTTCAAATCAGTGACATCTTTAACACCAATGACATAGGAATAGACCCTAGTCAGGGAAAACCTTTTGCCTACATTAATTGGGGAACATACTGGTGCCCTAGTGTCAACCCTGGTAAGCTACTGCACCCATCCTGGGTACGGGTTTTGTGGGTACTGGGGTTGTGAGACCATTGTCACCAGTAACCAGTGGACACCAGCTAGGAAAGATAGTTTCCTAGACGTGGGGTTTTGGCCCAAAGGCTGTAAACGGCCCATGTTTGGAAAGAGCGGTATGGTCACTGCCAGAGGAAGCTGTTCCCACCTAAATGTAACAGTCCTGCAACCTCATGACATCAGCTGGTCGCTAGGACGAAAGTGGTCAGTATTCCTTCATAGTTGGGATACAGACCCAGGCACAATCGTTCAAATTATCAGAGCTTCACCACCGCACCACACCGCTCTCGGACCCAACAGAGTCGTGGCCCAACAATACAACCACATAAACAGCAGTCCCACGCCTAGCCTCACTAGTGCCACATCAACACTTCATGGTGCACTTGCACTGACTTCCCATGCCCTCTTTCACCGCATGTTGAATGCCGCATTCCTATCGCTAAATGCCACAAAGCCAGACCTTACCCGATCTTGTTGGCTTTGCTATGATGCCAACCCGCCCTTTTACGAAGGGGTAGCCCTTAACACCATGTTTAGCTACTCCAGAGCAAATAACCCCAAGCGATGCCTGTGGAACACTCCTCGCAAGGGAATCACACTAGAGCAGGTTTCAGGCAAAGGCATTTGCATAGGTAACAGACAGGCAATACAACGCCATGAGGAAATTTGTGACGCTCCTGTGACCCTGGATAAGACCAAGTCCTGGGTAATTCCAGCAACCTCAGGAATCTGGTCCTGTAGCTCCACAGGTGTTACTACATGCATTTCCATCAAACACTTTGACGAAGCTAATGATTTCTGTGTCCAAGTGGTTGTCATCCCTAGGATCCTAAACTTCCCGGGAGACGAATTACCTTCCCACCAGGAGAGAGGTTTCCCACGGCAAAGGCGAGAGCTCATCACCGCTGTCAGCCTCGCAGTGCTTTTAAGCTTAGGATCAACAGGCGCAGCAACAGGTGTGTCAGCTTTAGTGACCCAAAATCAAGGTCTGGCCCAACTGCAAACCACAGTTGACGAGGACTTACACAGGATCCAAGAGTCCATTTCCAACTTAGAGTGATCCCTCAACTCCCTTGCAGATGTTATGCTGCAAAACAGACGAGGACTGGACATTTTACTCATGCATCAAGGAGGTTTGTGTGCTGCCTTGGATGAGAAGTGTTGTTTCTATGCCAATTACTCAGGGCCAATCAAGCAGTCCATGGCAGAGCTACAACAGAGACTCGAACAACGTAGCCGGCAACGTTCCCAACAAAACTGGTTTAATTCGATGTTCAGCCAATCCCCTTGGATTATCACCCTTATTTCTACGTTAGCAGGACCAGTTATCGTTGTTGTGTTCGTACTTATTTTCGGTCCTTGTCTTCTTAATAAGTTAGCCCAGTTCATAAAAACCCGTTTAGATAAGATAGACATTTTATATTTAGAGCAGAGACAGTTAACCTAAGTTTGCATGACAGTTCATACTAACACACCGCGGTTTTGTTTCACGTTTGTTACTAACAAGTTCACGGTTTATTGTTAATTACATAAGTCATTTGTTATAAAGTTCTGTTCATGGAGAGGGGGGCAGATGATGTGGGTAGACAGGGAACCCCAGTCGGAAGATCTCGCGTTGTACGCGAAGATAGGGTCCCTTCTTCTACAATGTTCTATAACCCATAATACTACGGTGATTACGACATCATATCTCGGTGATATAAAACCTAGCTCACCGGAAATAAAGGCTTTTCACCGTCCACCACATTGGTGTTAGCGCGTGATTTGCCCGACAGGCCTGTAAGTTTAGCCGTCGTGTCACCCACGAACCGGGTCGCTACGCCTCACCCCGAGGTGACAGTAGGGCGAGTACCACCAGTATTAAAAACATCTCCAAATAAATATGCATGGGTGGCCTCCGATGCTCTGGGAAAAAAGCATCGGATCAACACATGCTGGGTAATTCCATCATTTTAAGTTTCTGCCTTTTGGGGGCAGACTCTGTTGTGTTCACTTTCCACAGAAGAACACCGAGGGCCATGAAGACCACACAAACCACGATAATACTAGTATTAAATAGTAAGTACTTACTATGGTAAGATACTTGTCTGCCTCTTACCACAACACCACGGCCAAAACTCGGCTGAGTGGCCGTGGTCTGAAGCTACCATCAGGCACACCTGATGTGTTCTAGGATCCTACCCTAGAAACCGTCACCCAAACCTAGTGACCGTAGTACTACACGACTCTTGAGGTACGTACCGTCAAAATGACTGGGGTTGGGACTGAAAAGATTGGCCCACAGTGATGACTGGAACAATTGGTGAAGAAATTAAGGTAGGATGCAGAAAAGTGGAAAAGTCTCTTTACAAGAAAGCTTCCACCGTTGCAATCGCCGGAAATTTTCTAGAATCAGATGTGACAAGCAATTTGCACCCCAACATCATGGCGAAACTCTGTGCCACAGCAGTGTGGTCATGGAACAAACAATCCCCCCTCATACTGTGTTGTCATCAGAAAAATATCGGTTACTATACCCTGGACCCCAGTACCAACAAGTGGAAATTATGAAGCTTTGTAAAAAACAATCTACTGACTGTTGGTATCATTTCACTTGAACCAAATCAACCTCTGTAACATGTAATTGGCAAAATGACCTGACACATCAGTCAGGTCTGAAAGATCTAATTTATAGACTCAAAATCAATGCTGTGGAAAAACCCATACTGAGTGCAGTAATCATGTACCATGGTGTAATCACCCCCCAGTGCTGGATGACAAACATAATGTTTTCCCTCCCTTTCTGGGAACGCAAGGTGATGATGTGGCAATAACCTGAAAATTAAATGTTGAATCCTCATTGAACCTGTATACAGTTATGGCATGGGACCTCATGGCCATGTTCTGTTTTGTGAAATTCAAAATCAGAATTGTTGGCTAAAGCTAACTGACGTACAATTTTCCCATCGAATCGTGTGTGGGAAAAACAATACCAAATACTGGGGAGAACTTGATGTTAATGTTGTAACACCTACACCTACCACCACCCAACCCCAGCAGAAGCCCAGCCACTGCCTTTGTATGGACTATACGGAATTCTTCAGTGCATTCAATATTCCCGATCATTGCATTAGGGCTGAATCATGATGGAGCTGCTCTCTGTCCTTTTGAGCATAGGGATTGGGCCCATCAAATTGGTGAGAAGTGGCAAACTGTTGGTTTGGAAACTTAATTAATAACTTAATTCACTGTAAATTTGAAAACTTGTATTGTCCAGGAACAACAAGGGTTTATCTGTGAAAGTAATGCAACCAAAGCTCAAGCTATTTGTTTGGACACGGAACAAAATATCTGCAACTCTGAAATACATCCTACCGAGACTTCTGAAACAGAACTTGTGCATATAGGACGTGGATGTGCATGTCTGAGAACTGCTTGTGATAGTGTACTTCTAGAAATCTTAGTAGTGAATACAAAAAAATCATTCAAATTTTTCTCTTTGTAATTTTACTAAGATTGCAGGAAATGATTTTTCTTATGTAGTCCTAGCTATTTCTTATCACTTTTTGCAGTCCAATCACACACTGATCCACCATTTATTGCCTACCTCTGTTGGGATGAATTTCACACTGGTAAAGCAATTGTTGCTTCACCAGGATTTAATTGAAATTTTGGAAAAGTAAAAATAGGAAATCGGCCCTCGTGATAAAGAAATTGCCTGAAATTGTTTATTTGGATTGTATTGGATGAATTGAAATTGCTTATTCTTTGTAATAAGAAGTTGAATGTATATTTTAAGTGAAAATGGATTCTTTGCTTTTGTTTTTCCTTTTTTCTTGCCCTTATCTTTCTCCTACTTTACTTTTTCTGTCTGATTTTCTGTCTCTGTTTTCCGGGGTATGCTACCAAGCTTTGATGAGACCTGAAGACTTCGTAACAACACTACAAAGGAGCCCTCTTGACGCTGATCGTGAGTCACGGGGTGGTGTAAGAGACGCTCTGAAGTTTCCCTCATTTGCCTCACGAGCATGGCAAGAACAGAGACCGAGACCCTGAGGAGCCCAGGGGTGTCGTTCTAATTGGGAACGGCAGGAAGAACGACACGGACTCTCAAGGGAGTCAGAACAGGAGAGAATCTCTAGTTTAGTGCTACAGCCATGTTATATAGACGAGTTCGTGGAAAGTACAGAAAAGGAACTCTTATTGGTTAGTAAAGTACTACATTACCATCATTGGTCAGTGGGGCTCACCACCCCCTGACTTTCTCCTGCAAGGAAAACACGGGAACAGACAAACAGCACCTGCAGGCTGTTTTCTGTCTTTGAGGATTGTTTTGAATCCTCCCATGAAATTCCCAGGCTAGCTCTCAGGCAGGGCTGGCAGGCCATGGGCCTACAGCCTGCTCCAAAGCTAGCCTCCACACAGGGGACTTTGTGCAGGGGTTCTGGCCTGGTTGAGGTGGATGCTTGCTAAGCCATTGTTTGAAGGTGTGCTCGACCTACAGCACAAGAGTGATTGTTTGCAGGTGTTTGCTGTGCTGCCACGGTACACTGTCTTCGTTCCTGCTGCTGAGCAGGACCTGTTCAGTACCTCACACCTGCTTCCCAGAGCAACGGGTCACACCACAATAGCCTATACATCTCCCCACCTTTTGGCCAACTGCCCCTCACCTTGAAACTTGAGACTCTAAAGGTGACTTTTCTAAGTTGCTTTCAGAGAGAGAGTTCCCCACGGAAGAAGGCACTGGCGACCCCATCTTGTCCATTGGTAGTGATACCTCCCCCTCGTTTTCTCTCATTATTTTGCCTCTTTATTCCTCTCTCTCTATCTCACTTTCTCTCCTTCTCATCTATTGCATAACCCATGATGCTGGCACTAAAATAAAGATGCATTATTGCTGTTGTGATTTAAACTGAAATCCCTTGGTGTCCTTTATGCACTCTGAGATCAAACAAACCTCTGACAACGCCCGCCTGTGTGAGCAGATTGTGACACATGTATACTTCAATGTGTGCACAAATGATGGATAAGACAATTTCTAGCATCTATGTTGTTCATCAGGCCAGGGGAGATATTAGGGAGGATGAAAATTTAACAAAAAGTTTCACAGATATGAATGCTTACTGGAAGGTTCTCTAGAAATGAAAGCAAGCTTGGATGTATAAAAAGACATTTGTAGGGCCACTTATTGCTGAAACCACCGAGAGAACAAAGGTTTAGTCGAGATGGAAGGTTTAGAGCAAGGGTTTAGTCAGTTAGAAGGAGGTTTTATGGATGAAGTCCAACAGCTTTAAGTTGTCTACAAACAAAGCATGTTTTCTACCAAGTAAAAAAGCTTAGGCAGACAGAAATACGTTTTTTACCAAAGCAAAAAGAATTTTCCACTGCAAAATAACTTTCAGAGTTTACCATGTAATTACTAACTCAAATGATGAGTTAGTCACTAACATAGTTTGGTAATTTTAGCAGTTTTGATAGGATCTATGTACATGTAAAGGTATTGTGTATGATGCTGATTGGTTGTTATGCAATGATACACACAGCAAAAGAAAGCGATATAATGCACTGTAACCAGAACTAAGTGGGCTTCAGGACACAGGGCTTGCCTGTAGCCAGCAGCTGTAGGCTGAGCCACGACCCCCTGCTGTAATCTAGTCGATAGAATAAACAGCATTCTAAAGAAGAGCCATCTGAAGTCCCCATCTCTCTGCTGGCTCTAACAGTTCTGCCCTCTCCCTGATCCTGTCCATGGATGGAGCATTACTGTGCTTTCAGGAAGCTGTTCTAGAAAGCTTCAGGCATTCCAAGCTCCTTTGTCCTCTGTGCATGCTTGCCACAGAATCCCTCACAGCTGCATTCAGGGCATACTCAGCTTGGCTCTTCCAAAATCCAAGGCCTTCAGGATGTTCAGTTAAACCTTTAACTCCACTGTGCTGTGGAACTGGACCTTCAGCACAGGGACCTTTCCAGCCTGATCTGCGCTCCTTCCTCTGCGTCTCTGCACAAAACACAGCGCAGGAGAGAACGGCAGGAGGGGCCTGTGTATCACAGAGCTCTGGATTTGTGACCCTTCAACTCCACAGAGATGAAAGGTTTACCTGTTTATTGATGGGATGCGAAGCAAAGGGATGAGCTGAGGAGCAAAGAAGGGGATGGGGAGTGTCTAAGGGCTGGAAGGAGGGAGGTATCAAAAGGGAGGGAAAGTGGAGGGAAAAAGAAGGGATGGGCAGTGTCTGAGGGCTACAGGGAGGGAGCTGTGAAAAGAGAAGGAAACTGGACGGGAAAAGAAGGGATGGGAAGTTTCTGAGGGCTGCAGGGACAGAGCTATCTACAGGCAGGGAGAAGGCTGAAGCCATGCGATCTTCCCACAGGCTCAGCTGTGCCAGTTGTCAGCTGTGCCTGGAACTCCAGCTGGTCTCTTCTGGTTTCAGCGTAGTCTCATCTTCCATGGCATCTTATACAAAGACTAGTTCTCCTAAAGCAGCAGACGAATGAACTTCTGCTGTACTTTCAATAAATGTCTGCTGAAAAACTGTGTTCCTCTGAGAAGGGTTGTCATCTCTCCTCAGGGTTTGAAGTGCTGGAAGAGAGGGGAACAGAGCCACGATCAGAGCCCGGATCTGTGGCAATCCTAGGAGAAAGTGCTGCCAGGGCCAGGCCAGCCTGCTCTTGCTGTGGCCACAAGAGGTAAGGGGCCAACAGGAACAGCTGCAAGGTCCTGGCCACCCCACCCAAATCTGCCCCCCCACATCCCTGAAATCTCTCTGTGATATTTCCACACCACCAAGGTGTCCACACAGGGAGAGAAGCCCTCTGAAGCCGGGGCAGGGATTACAGCTCCCTGCCTGGGCATTGCAGCTCCCCCAGTGCCTGCCCCTCACTGCCAGCCCTCACTCACCCTCGATGAGGGCCTGCAGCTCTTCCTGCTGCCCCCTCAGGTGCTCTCCGGCCATCCCTGGGAACACAGAGCCTGTCAGGGCCCCGGCGGCACAGCTCCCTGCCAGCGGCGCTGCCAGCCCTGGGGCCTCACGGCCTCCCGCCCCGGCAGGGCTCAGCCCCAGCCCTTGCCGCATCCTGACTCAGCCCAAGGGCACGGCTGCCAGAGGCTGGCAGCAGCCCCGAGGGCAGCCGGGGCTCCAGGGCGCCGGGCCCGGGTGCCGCTGCCGGGGCAGCAGCCGGGGCTGGGGCCGAGCTGCGGCGGGGCAGGGAGCCAGCCTCGGCTCGTGGCTCACCCATGAACCTGACGGTGTTCAACAGCGTGACAATCTCTTCAGTCCTTCACAAGCAACACGGCTGCAGGCCTCTAATAAATCCATGGGCCTGACAGTTTGTTACTTTTCTCAAGGCTTGCAAGCTGGGAACGCCTTTCCTGTTCTCAGATAGTGTGTAATCACCTTTCTTCCAGGCTTCACTGCAATCTTCTGCACTTTCAGCCTTGCTCCTTTCTCACACGTACCTGTCTACCTTTGTGTTTCATTCTATTTCCATTCCAGTTTTCACAGTGACAGCCCTACACCTTTAGCTTTACACATACTTGATGTGTTTGGCTCAGGTGTTGGTGAATGAGACATCATGAGATACAGGAGGTTTCCCCATGTTGGGATTGATTTTCTTGGGGTTTGCAGGCTGTTCAAAGCATCGCTGCGCACTACATCTTCCCAGACTTTGTGTCATCTCCCTGCTAAACAATCTCTTAGTGCAGTTGGGGTCCCTCTACTAAAAATCTTAATACATTAAGAATCATTTCTACAGAGGCTGGGATCATTTAATCTGCACATTTGTGTTTTGTTGGTAAGTAGTGAATTTTTGTAGCAGCAGCAGAGATATTCTTAGCTGACTGTGGAGGGGTTGAGGTAGGTTCCCCTGTTTTTCAGAATATGCAATTCTGCTGGACATTGAATGGGTTTTGTCAGGATGGTCTGGCATGTGGTGCAGAAGGGCACGCACATGACAGAATCCAAAACTTTCCATAGCACCTGTATGGGTTCTGACCAAGGTAAAGTTCACAGCCCTTCCAGTGCTGTGCTTTGCATTGGTTCCTGGGTGGGTGTTGAGAACAGAGCAGTGTTTTGGCTACTGCCGGGCAGTGCTGTCCCTCTGACATTCCTTCCCCCATCAAAGGGGATGGGAGTGGGCAAGATGCTGGGAGAGGACACAACCAAGCCAATGACCCAAATTAGCCAAAGGGATATTCCACATCTTATGACAACAGCTCAGAGAGCTAAGCTCAGGGAGAGAGGAGGAAGGGGGGGAGCATTTGTAAGTTTTCAGTGTTTTCCTTCTGCAGGAGCCGTTACGCGTGCTGAAGCCCTTCTTTTCAGAAAATGTCCAAACATCAGATGGGAAGTAGAGAGTGACTTTTTTCTCTTCAGCCCATGCAGGCACAGATCTCTGCTTAGTTCTTTATTTTACTGTAATAAAACTGCCTTATCTCACCCTGCTGGCTGTTCTCTGTCTTATCCTCTTCCCTGTCCCAGTGGGAGAGTGACAGAGTGACAGAGTGGGCACCTGGCACGCAGCCAGGGTTGAACCACTACAGTCGTTTAGGCACCCGAATGTGGGCAGATAGAAAATTGGTGAAATGGACTATAGCTGGAACCTCGAGGGGCCGGGCTGGAACAGCAGAGGAGTGCAGGCCTGGGGTGGCAGACAGTTTAGCAATGAGCTCAAAGCTGTGGCAGGAGCAGCATGAGGCTGGGCAGACCCAGGGATGTTGAGATAAAAGTGTACTAAAAATCCGGAGCAGCGGCAGAAACAGCAGGGTCTGGGCAGCCCTGGAAAGAGAAAAAAGGTGGAGGGGGGATTGTTTTTGGGTGTTCCCTGGCTGTCACCTGTGTAAGGCCCTGGCAACAGCAGCAGCTGCTGGGCTCCCACGAGCAGCCGTGAAACTCCTCCCTTTCAGAGGTGGTCGGGGTCCCAGTTTTCCTCTGCGACACCCAAGCACATGGTGAGGATCCCTCCCAGAGTGATTGGGTATTGAAAGGAGCCAGTTACATGGCCACACCTGGGAGCAGAGGCTCACCCACATTAAAGAGACACAGTGATGGAAAAGTTCTGCAGTAGCAGTGGATCCTCTGGGCAGCAGCAGTCCAACATCAAAACCTCAGCCATCTGCCCTTTGAGCCGTGTCCCCCAGCTCAGAGACAGCCATAACCCCACTGCCTGTCCCTCCTCCCCCAGGCATGACTCCCAAATGCTCCTTTCCCTTGGCTGACTCCTTACTGTGGGATGTAAGAGGTGTCGGCCATGTCTTTTGTTTCTTCATGACCTGTATTTGTGGCCTGGACAACTGCTGCCTTCACAGAGTCTTCCTTTCAGATGGGAAACAATTCCCCAAAGAATCCAAACCAAAAGAAGGGCCTCTACTTTGCTGTATTGAAACAAAATTAAACGCTAAAAATTAGCTAAAATGCAGAATAAAAACCCAAATATTCTTAGCTTATAATGGCACAGCTCCTTATCAAATTCAGGGATCCCTAAATTTTTAGCTAAATACAATCTCACTCCTTTTCAACATGTAAACAAGACAGCCAGCCCTGTCCTGCTGGCTCCCAGCAGTGCTTTGCAACAGTCCAGCATCCACGTCAGGATGCTGGCCAACTCAGGGCTGTCCTGGAAACTAAGGCCACTGACTTGAAGTTTGTGCAGGTACCCAAAGGCCAAGCCCAGCGGTGTTCCCTCAGGATGTAGCGGTCCTGAGTGATGTCCCCTGACGTTGCCCAATCCTTGTGGCACCAGTTGCTTTCCTGTGGAATGTTCTAGCTGCCCCAAGAGTAAAGAGGGAGCTGGAGAAAGAGCTTGCCAGGCTGCTCTCCATCCTTTAACAGCAATCGTGCTTAAGGGGAGAAGTCCAAGCTGAGCTCAAATGTGTAAATGGAAGAGCCGTGCACAGGAAGGCTCAGTGGGAAGGATGGTCCAGGAACTATTGGCCTGGCAGCCTGAGCTTGCTACCACGAAAGGCCTTGGAGCAGATCCTGCTGAGTGCCATGCCATGGCATGTGCAGGGAACCAGGGGGTCTGCTGGAGGGTGGGAAAGCTCTGTGGAAGGATGGGGACAGCTGAGGGTCCTGGTGAGATGAGGGAGGTTGGTGTTGGTGGGTGTGTTGGGGAAGGATTTCTCCAGAAGGTGGATTTTCAGGCCTTTGCCCAGGTGGGACTAGAGAACTTGCAGCTTATAGATATTTTCTGCTTCCTTTTCTCCAGGACAGCAGCCATGTGCAGCTGGTCACCATTCAACATTTTCAAAAGGTAATGAACTTGGAAGAGGACAAAGGAAAGAAGCCCCTGGAAAGAACTGTGAGCGAGAGCCTGCTCCCACTCTCCTTGCACTGCCATGAGGAGAACCGGCACATGACAAATGTGAGGGTTTGTGTGATGCTGGTGGATCTCTGGGAGGGGGCTCGGCTGCTTCCTGCCCTGCTGCCTCCCAGGCTGCAGCCTCCTCCTGGCCTTGGCACAGGGATGCAACTCCTGCGCCCTGGGCAGCAATGGCATCTCTGCATCTCTCCAGGCCTCTCGGGAAACGCTGCACTGTGCTGCCAGGTTCTTGAAAACACAGAGCTCCTGTGGGTGCTGCCAACAGAGGATCTGTCGAAGATCACCGAATGCGTGGTAAAGAACGGCCTGGAAACCCCAGCCTCAGCCTGGAGAAGCTCCCTGTCCCCAGGGCTAAGTGTGTGGGGCTGGCAGCTGTTTCCCAGTGCTGCACCCAGGGGCTCCA
Source organism: Poecile atricapillus (assembly GCF_030490865.1). Lineage (NCBI taxonomy): Eukaryota > Metazoa > Chordata > Aves > Passeriformes > Paridae > Poecile > Poecile atricapillus. The sequence continues at coordinate 39,293,464 of NC_081253.1, read as the reverse complement.
GCCTGCGCCCCACATGCCGCTCCCTTCCCTGGGCTGTACGGCTTCTTCTCCAGGCTCCTGTGGCCCCGAGCCCTGACAGGTTCTGTGTTGCCAGGGATGGCCGGGCAGCACCTGAGGGGGAAGAAGAAAGAGATGCTGCTCATCTGTGAGGGTGAGTGAGGGCAGCGGGCTGTCAGCGGGGCTGGCGGGGGGAGCTGCAAGCCCTGGCCTGGCTGCGGAGGGCTCTGCTCCCTCTGCGGATGGGGGACGGTGTGAGCAGAGCACACCGAGATTTCAGGGGCACGTGGGGCATTCGTGGCCAGCATCTTGGCTGATCCCCTTGTTCCCTGCTCCCTCCTGGCCATGGCAAGAGCCAGCTGGGATGGCCCTGGCAGGGGCCTCTCCGTGGGCCCTCGCAGGCCTGGGATCTGACCGTGGCTCTGATAGTAAAAGGGCTTAAAATCTTAGAAAATTCGGGGTCTTAGAAAGAAAGTTAGGTTTGGAAAGCCCTGGGAAAAGTAGGCCCTGGGAAGTGTTAGGCCTTGCACTGGCTAAAGATCATGTCAAACTGCACCTGTGTAGTCAGTAGATGATAAATGATACAACTGTTAAATATGATTAGCTATAATTATTGTTTAAAGAACATGAGGAACAATGTTAGGGGGCTGTGGGGGATCACGAGAAATCCATGCTTGGGTAAAAACAATGTATACAATAGAACAGTGGAAATTTAATAATTAATATGTAAGTTATATAAGGATAGAGTATAAAACATGTTCAGCTCAAAACAAAAAAAAACCTCAAAAAAAGGGTAAACATATGGACTGACTCAAAGTATGCTTTTGGAGTAGTACATGTACATGGAGCACTGTAGAAAGAAAGAAGACTGCTGTCTTCTCAAATTACGCACATTAAACATCAAGATGCAGTCCTACAATTGATAAAAACCGTCCAAAAACCAGAACAAGTGGCAATTATGCACTGCAAATCACACTAATCAGGAAACTCCAAAATTTGTGAGGGGAATTGAAAGGCAGACTGGACAGCTCGACAGATTGCTCGAGAAGTGCAAACAACAATGGCATTGTTACCTTTAAAAGTTAACGTATCTCAATTTAATTTGCCTCCAAAACCAAAAGATTCAATAGAAGATGAGAAATTGGGACAGTTGCTAAATGCACAAAAGAATTCAAAACTGCACAAAGACAAATATTGTTAACCCCCTTGATAATGAGAGAAGTTCTACAAATTAAACATAACAAATGGCATTGGGGTGCAGAGGTATCGTTAAAATTGCTCAAGCAAAAATTAATCTCGGTACGGATGCTAACAATGGCAAAATCAACTCAGTGGCTAGACACAGGCATAGCTAGGAGAGATTAGGATAGGAATAGAATCAAGATGACACTTAGCAAGAACCCTCTAGTGAAGTGAAATTTAGGTGGGCCCTAGAGTCTTTGCTTGGTCCTATAGCAAACTATCAGAAGAGAGAAATGTTGTACAAACTTACAGGTCAGGTAGATAGACTAGCAAGAGTCACCCAGGAAAGATTTAAAGAACTAAACGTAAAATGACAATTTATTACTCCTGAAAGAGCATGGAGTGTGTGAGTTTTTCTAAAGGGACAGATTGATCATTGTTGTGTCCACATCCCAAATGTGACTGCAGATGTAGAAGATGACATCTATCAGTTGCAGCAAATAGAGCACGAAGCACAGGAAGAGCAAAAGGATTTGACCACAAGTTGGTTAGGCAAAATCTTCAAAGGGTTAGGGTAGAATGTGAATTCATGGATTAAATCTATCATTGAGAATGTGATCATCTTACTAATTGTATTCTTAGCAATTTGGTTAGTTAGCAGCATCTTAAAGGGAGAAATACAGAAGAAAACATCCTGAAACCAGAAAATAATAAAGGCACTAACACGAGATCTACCCCCACCATCTTCTGGTTCTCCAATTTGTGACAACATCCAGGACAACGCTTACATCAATCAAGTATTCGAAGAACATCAAGTATAAACTCAGAAAAAAAGGACTGTATCAAGTGAAAACATTTTCACTTCTAGTGAAGTGAAAATGCTTTCAAAGGTGGGAATGATAGTAAAAGGTCTTAAAATCTTAGAAAATTTGGGGACTTAGAAAGAAAGGTAGGTTTGGCAAGCCCTGGGAAAAGTAGGCCCTGGGAAATGTTAGGCCTTGTGCTTGCTGAAGATCATGTCAAACTGCACCTGTGTAGTCAGTAGATTATGAATGATACAATTGTTAGATGTGATTAGAAATAATTATTGTTTAAAGAACATGAGGAACAATGTTAGGGGGCTGGGGGGGATCATGAGAATTCCATGCTTGGGTAAAAACATTGCATACTATAAAACAATGGAAGTTTAATAATTAATATGTAAGTTATATAACGATAGAGTATAAAACATGTTCAGCTCAAAACCAAGATGGGTCAGATTTGGGTTTGTGTACCCCTGACACCCAGAGCTCTTCAATAAAGCACCTTCATATAATCATTCCGTGATTATGTGTGTTTCTGAACTCTAACAGCTCTGTTCCTCTCTTCCAGCCCTTGAAGACATGGCAGATAACATCAGCCCTGCCATCAGAAGCCTGGCAATTCAAAAATTTTGTATCCTCCAGGCAGTAGAGAGAACTCAATATTCTATCTTTGGAAACCTGCAAGATCAGCTCCACATGGCATACAGGACACGGTCTCATCTCTCAGGCCTTGACTGGATGCACTGCTGGAGCTCTGCTGAGAGCTGATCTGGGAGGCTCTGTCTGCTGGGGCCACCTGAGCCAGCCAGGATTTTATTTTTCTTCAAAATAGTTATTTCCTTATTTTTGTTTTTGTTTAGTATGTAAATATAGGACATGTTCTAAATACACAGACTCCTAGGAGCTTTCTTTTGCTGCCCAAGGTCCGCAAGATATCGGGGAAGAGAGGGAAAAGGGTCCTTGTGCTCAGCAACCTGCCAGGGTGTGCAGTGGTGAAGGGAAATTGACCAGAAACCCCTTGGCCTTTGGTGGTTTTGCTGAAGGCACAACCCCTGTCCCAGCCAGGAAGTGCCATCGGTGTCCTCGTGCCCGTGTGGTGCTGGCTGGGTTGCTGAGGGCTCCCAGGTGCCTCTTGATGCAGCTCCTCTGGAGCTCCTGTGGGGCTGTGGCGCTGCTGCTGGGCCACGCTGGGGGAGACCCTGAGGGAACAGGGTGCTGGGAGGCCATGAGGGGATGAGGGGCTGTGGAGGCCCTGACGGGACAAGGCAGTGGGAAGGCACAAGGGGGATGTGTGAGGGAGTGGGTGTCAGGAGGCTCCAAGGGGACAGGAGGCCCCTGAGGGGCCGGGCTGGTGGGAAGACCTGAGGAACTGAGTGTCAGAGGCCATAAGCAGCCCCTGAGCAGCCCAGAGCTCGGCTGGGGTGGCAGGTCTGCCTCAGTGGGGACTCTGCCACACTTGCTGATTTCAGTGCTGCCAGGCCCCTGTACAGATTCTCTGCAAGGCACCGTGCCCTTCCTGCTGCGGCTGCCTCGGCAGCCCTGGGGGCTCCTTCTGCTGCCCTGAGCCTGCAGAGCAGGGCAGCGTTTGCTGATGGTTTGAGCTGTTCCTAAAGATCCTGTCAGGCTGTCTTAGACACTTTGGGCAAGGGATTCCTTCCAACCTGGGCCACTTTGCGGGGGGTGGGGTGGCCGTCATTCTTGCAGGTGACCTCGAGGCCAGACCACAGCACTTGGTGACCTGTGGCCTTGCCGAGGCTTATCTTCTGCAGGTGCTCTCAAGGGCAGACTGTGGGACCTGGTGAACCGGAGCTTTTCCGAGGCATCGCCCATCCCTGCAGTCACTGCCCTTGAGACCAGAGCACAATCCTTGACGAGGAGCCTCCTGTCCTTGTGGCAGGAGCCCTCAAGACCCGAGTGCAGGACTTGCTGTCCTGCAGTCTTGCCAGGACTTGAGTCTTGCAGGTGCCTTCCAGGCACAACTGCAGGACTTGCTGCCTCGGAGCTTTTCCAAGGCATCTCTCTTGCAAGTACCATAAATCCAGGCAGTGCCATGGAGCAGGGACCCCCAGGAGTGCCCAAGTTGGCCTGGGTTGAGGAGGAGGAAGAAGAAGGCCCTGGAGCTGCCCCAGCACAGGAGACCAAAGAGGTACAGCAGTTCCAGCCACTGCAGGAAGGTGAGTGGCAGAGCTGGGCAACAGGGCTCTGCCTGTGGCTGGCTTGGCCCCATCCCCATCCCCATCCCCATCCCCATCCCCATCCCCATCCCCATCCCCATCCCCATCCCCATCCCCATCCCCATCCCCATCCCCATCCCCATCCCCATCCCCATCCCCATCCCCATCATCCCCATGCCATGCCATCCCATCCCATCCCAGGTGGTTAAAGGTTGAATTTGATGGTCAAAGTTTCGACTTGAAGTCCCAAGGTTGGATTTGGTTGTCAAAGGTTGTTTTTATTTGTCAAAAGTTGGATTTGAAGGTCAAAAGTGTGATTGAAAGGTCTCAGTTTGTAGTTGATGGTCAAAGGTTGGACTTGAAAGTCCAGGCTTGAATTTGGTGGAACAATGGCATTCCAGTTGACGGGATTTTAGAATCCTCCAGCTGCGCTCCCAAATTCCCATCAACAGTGGAAATCCATGGAATAACAGCATTCTTTTCATTGGGAATTTTGACTCCTCCAGCTTCCTTTCCATATTCCCACCAAAACCATAGAATAACAGCATTCCAGACATCAGGAATCTTGAATCCTTCCATTTCCCACCCAAATTCCCACGAAATAATGGAATTCCAGGCATCAAGAATCTTGAACCCTACAGCTCTCCTCCACAATTCCCATGCAATTATGGAATTCCAGGCATCAGGAATTAGAAAAATGGCACATTTATTGCTACAGAATGGTCATGGACACGATGGCATCGGATACTACAGGTGGGAAGGAAACTGGGAATTGCTGTGGCGGCTCCAGAATCTCTGCCAAGCTCAACATCCTGTCTGCACAACTCCACGACAACTCAGGAATGTACCAAAAAACATGGAAAAGTCAAGGCACCCAGGCACACATTGGAAACTAAGTGTAACTCTTCTTTTTTTGTTTTTTATATTTTCAAGAGATTTGTCCTTTTTTTTTCTTCTTCACCACTAATTTTTTTGTTCTTTTTCCTTCCTTTATTTTTAATTTTCAACCCTTTTTTGATTTCCAACTGGAAAAATTCCAAGCAACTCAAGTGGAAAAACCCAAACAACCCAAGAAACCAAAGAAGTTTTCATCTCTCGGATTACACATGGCAAAACAATTTAAGTAGTAAAATAAGGTACCAAACTTTCACTCCCCAGAAAATCTACAAAGAAGACATCTTCAGAATCTTGATAATTTTTTTAATTATTAGTATTACTTTTATCTCCTTCTTAAAATCCATTTTTTGGGGTTTTTTTTTGTTTTTATTTTTTTAATTCCATGGTGTAAAAGGATTTCTCCTCTGAAAAATAACCCAAATGTTTTGGTTTTGGGGTTTTCTTGGGGATTTTTTTCTATTTTTTCCAAACACTCAAGGTGTCCTCTATTCTATTTTGTGGCAAAAAGAACACTAGACTAACTCATCATAGAATCACAAGGCTGGACGAGACCTTCAAGATCATTGAGTCCAACTCATGCCCCAACACCTCAACTAAACCATGGCACCGAGTGCCAAATACAGTCCTTATTTAAACACAGCCAGGGATGGTGACTCCACCACATCCCCAGGCAGACCATGCCAGTGCTTTATCACTCTTTCTGTGAAAACTCTTTCCTGATATTCAACCTAGATTTCCCTTGGCACAGCTTGAGACTGTGTCCTCTGCCTCTGTCAGCTGCTGCCTGGAGAAAGAGACCAAGCCCACCTGCCCACAGCCACCTTTCAGGGAGTGGTAAGAACAGCTCTGAGTCTCCTTGTCTCCAGGATAAACAACCCCAGCTCCCTCAGCTGTTCCTCACAGGGTTTGTGTTCCCAGCCTCGTTGCCTCCTCTGGACGTGCTCAAACATCTCAACGTCCTTCCCAAAGTGAGGGATCAGAACTGGACAAAGCACTCAAGGTGTGGCCTCACCAGTGCCGAGCACAGGGGAAGAATGACCTCCCTGCTCCTGCTGGCCACACTATTCCTGATCCAGGCCAGGGGCCACTGGCCATCTTGACCACCAGGGCACGCTGCTGTCTTGTGTTCAGCTGCTGTCACCAGCACCCCCAGGTCCCTTTCTGCCTGGGCACTGACCAGCCACACCGTCCCCAGCCTGGAGCATTGCAGGGGGTTATTGTGGCCAAAATGCAGGACTCAGCACTTGGATTTGCTAAACTTCATCTTATTGGACTCTGCCCACCCATCCAACAGTTCCAGGTCTCTCTGCAGAGCCCTTCTACCCTCCAACAGATCAATACACACTCCCAGCTTGGTGTCATTGCAAATTTACTGGTGGTGGACTCAATCCCCTCATCCATGTCATCAGTAAAGATATTGAACACAACAGGACCCAGCACAGACCCCTGAGGGACACCACTGCTCACTGGCCCCCAGCTGGATGCAGCACCGTTCACCAGCACTCTCTGGGCCCAGCCATCCAGTCTGTTCCTAACCCAGCAAAGAGTGCTCCTGTCCAAGCCTGGGCTGCAGCTTTTCCAGGGAATGCTGCGGGAGACAGAGCCAAAGGCCTTGCTGAAGTCCAGGTACACAACATCCACAGCCTTTCCTGCATCCACTAGGCAGGTCACCTGGTCATAAAACAAGACCTATCCCTCCTGAACCCACACTGGCTGGGTCTGATACCCTGGCCATCCTGTGAATGCTGTGTGATGACACTCAGCATAAACTGCTCCATTATCTTATCAGGTACTGAGCTCAGGCTGACTGGCCTGTAATCACCAGGATCCTCCTTCCCACCCTTTTTGTGAATGGCTGTCACATTGGCCAGTTTCCAGTCATCTGGAACCTCACCAGTGAGCCAGGACTGTTGGTAAATGATGGAGAGTGGTTTTGCAAGCTCACCTGCCAGCTCCCTCATCACCCTGGCTGGATCCCATCTGCCCCATAGATTTATGAACATCCAAGTGGCTCAGCAGTTCTCTGACTGCCTCCTCCTGGACAACAGCAGGACCATCCTGCTCCCTGACACCATCTACCAACCCAAGAGGACAGCTGTCCTGAGGACAAGCCGCTTTCCACTAAAGATTGAGGAAAAGAAGGTGTTAAGCACCTCTGCCTTCTCCTCATCTGCAGTTACTAAGTTCCCTCCTGCATCTAATAGAGAACAAGGGTGGCTCTTACCCTTCCTTTTACCATTAATGTATTCATAAAATCATTTTTTATTATCCTTTACAAAAGTTGACAAATGAAGTTTGAACTGAGCTTTGTCCTCCCTAATGTTTTCCCTACATGCCCTAGCAACCTCCCTAAAACACATCCTGAGAGACCTGACCTTCCTTTCAAAGATGATATACATCCTCTTTTTATTCTTCAGTTCCTTCAAAACTTCATTGCCCATCCAGGCTGGATGTTTGCCTCATCGACTCATCTTTCAGCACACAGGGACAGACTCTTCCTGTGCCCTCATGTCGTGGTTTTGAACCAGTAATTAACAAAAAGGGGAAAAAAGAATTATTTATCTCTTGCTGTGAGATATGGATTAAAATAAGAGCAAACCAGGCATAAAACTTAAAAGGAATTAAGAAGAGTTTATTGACAAACTACAAGAATAAGAACACTAGAATAAACTTTTAGAAAAACTTTTTCATTTCTCACTGCTCACTATTCTTTTGTTCACATGATAACAGAGACAAAAACGGTATAATTTTGATGGTTTAAACAGTTCTAGTTCTTTCTATAGTCTTTTCCTCAGTTTCTGTAGAGAAACAGAAGTTCTTTTCTGTTAATTTATGGAGTCTTTCACAAGAAAGCTATTTTGTTATAGTTTTCTGTCTCCTTGATATCAGCTGCTCAGAGCTGCTGCTATCAAAGCTCACTCCTCCCATTCCACATCACTCTGAAATGTGTTATGGGTCATAAGTTTGGGGATAGCATTTTTAAGGATAAGTTAGTCAAAGGCAAACAGTATTTTTTATCTGTTTCTATGCGCTTCGCTAGAAAACAGTTTTCTCATTGCCTCTCAAGGCTTCAAATCTCCCAGCACTTCACTATACCACAATTACTCTGCTTTTTACTCAAATTTACACTTTGAACACTCTATTCCTCTCCATACTCTATTATGAATTAAAGGAGTTCCTTTCAGGACTTCATTGTCCATCTCCATAGTTTTAACAGAAAGATATTTCAGCTTAATTAAAGCATCTTCTTAATTCTCTACCTTTCTTGAAGTCTCTTTTCTTTCTTGCCACTAGTAGTTTATAAAGTTTCTTTTCATGTTGATCACTCTCCTTTTTTCTCTCTGGATGAAAAGATTAATCCGCAAGTCTCATCTAGATAAGAAAGAGTTAAAATCTTGCCTAAGCTTTTGTAGATGGTTCGGTGATCTCTGCTGAACAGGAGCTGGAGCTGTCTGCGATGGAAAGTTCCTCATAGCTGCTTTAGAGCGTGGTCTCCGTCTCTGCTTGCAGCAGGCTCAGAGCTCCTTTCCTTCTTCACTCGGCAGTTTTCTAGTGAATGTAGTTACAGCAAAACTCTGCAGCCGAGTCAGAGATCAGGCCGGGCTCGGCCCAGCCCGACCTAGCTCGGGGCAAGCCTCATCTCCCGGCCGGGAGACGAGAGACGCGGCGGGCCCGGCCTGGCCCCTGCCCGGCCGCATGGCCTGGGCAGGGAACCGGAGGCCAGCCGGAGCTCCGCCACCCTTCACAGTCAAGAAACAAAGAGAATCACAGACTTCTTGTTGTACACTTTAAAGTGAGGTTCACAAGTTGATTCTACTTTTCAGTGGCTAAAACTGCTGTCAATTCTCAGCAATGGCCGATAATTGGTCAGGAGAAAAGACTCTCAGGAGACCCTAGCAACTTTAACTTTCTTAAAGGTAAACTAACCCCATGACACCTCAAGATCTCTGTTTTGAAGACCACCCATCCTTCCTGGACTCCTTTGTTTTTAAGGGCTACTTCCCAAGGAATGCTTTGAATAAGTGTCCTGCTTTAGGGACAGTAAGTCTCCTAAATAGGCACTCCAATGTAAGTAAAGTCCAATATAAAAGTCCTATTGATGTTCCTCCTGATTTCACCAGATCTGGAGAACTCTATCATTCCATGATCACTATGTCCCAAGCAGCCTCCAACCACCACATCTCCCACCAGCCCATCTCTATTTGCAAACAACAGGTCTAACATAGTCCCTCCCCTGCTGGGCTCACTCACCAGCTGCGACAAAAAGTTGTCCTTCACATACTAAAATCTTCCTGGACTGCCTCTTTCCTGCTGTATTAAGTTACCAGCAGATGTCTGGTTGGCTAAAATCACCTACAAGAACAAGGGCTGGTGATGCTGAAACCTTCTCCAGCTGCTTATAGAATGAGTTGTCTGCCTCTTCTTCCTGGTTGGGTGGACGATAACAGACTCCCAGTAGGATATCAGCCTTCTGGGCCTTCCCCTTAATTCTTACCCATAGGCACTCAACTTTATCATCATCAGTTTCAATACTTACGGTGTCGCTCTATTGGGAACAGCGAGAAGAACGACAGACTCTCTTGGGAGTCGATCAGGAGAATTTCTCCCGGTTTATTGCTTCAGGTCTTTTTTACAGACCGATACGTGAAAGTACAGAAAGGAAAACTCTTATTGCTTAGTAAATGAACACATCACCAACATTGGTCAGTGGGGTATACCACCCCTCAACCTTCTCTTGTAAGAAAACAAGGAACAGACAAACAGCGCCCGCAAGGCTCTTTTCTATCTCTGAGGGTCGTTTTAATTCCTCCTTAGGAATTCCCAGGCCACTTTCCCAGGCAAGACTGAGAAAGTTATGTGGCCTGCTATTCCACAGGCACTGTGCTCTCTACTTCACAGTTAGCATCCATACTTACAGTGTCAAAACCTCCCTAACAGAAAGGGCCACTCCTCCACCTCTTCTCCCTTTCCTGTCTCTTCTGAAGAGCTTGTAGCCACCCAGTGCAGCACTCAGCCATGAGTACATCATGGCTTTGCTGTTGCACCACGGCCTCCAGCTCTTCTTCTTTGTTACCCATGCTGTGTGCATTGGTGTACATGCCCCTCATCTGAGCTACTGATTTCACCCCTAACTCAGGCTCACCACCCTTGGGCCTGCTTCCAGACAGCCCAGCTGCATCCCCTTCCCCCTTGAAACCTAGTTTAAAGCCCTCTCAGTGAGTTCTGCCAGTTCATAAGATAAAATTCTTCTACCCTTAAGAGAGATGCAGCCCATCCAGTTCCAGCAGGCCGGGTGCTAGAAAAGTCGCCCCATGATCAGAGAACCCAGAATTCTGCCGATGACACCAACCCTTGAGCCACTTGTTAATAACGTGGGCTCTCCTATTGCTTTCACTTTTTTTCTGCCACCAAAGGGACTGAGGAAAAGTCTACCTGTGCTCCTGCCCCATCAACCACTGAGCCAGTGCCCTGAAGTCTCTTTGAATTGCCCTGGCACTCCTCGTTTCAGTCTCATCTCTGCCAGCCTGGAGTAGCAGCAGTGGATAACAACCAGAGGGCTGGATCAGCCCAGGAAGTCTCTCAGTGATACCCCGTAGCCGAGTCCCAGGGAGGCAGCAGACCTCCCTGTGGGATGGGTCCAGTCAGTGTACGGGGCCCTCTGTTCCCCTCAGAAGGGAGTCACCCACTACAACCACCTTTTTTTTTCTTTTTAATAAGCTTTGTAACAAAAAGCCAGGCACTGATAGATGGGGGAATTCTGATTTATAAATATTTTTTCCCATTTTTTATTGGTTTTTCCCTCTTCTTTTCACTCCAATAGCATCACAGGTATTGAGAATGAAAAAAGGCCACAGTCCATCATCATTTTCACCGTTTTACAGACGTTTCTAAGAATATTCAGGAATGAGGATGGGCAAAAAGAGGCACTGCAGGAGCACGAGTTGACTTCCAGTCCCATCAGAAAGGAAAAGGGGGATCTTCCTGGAAAAAAATCCAATAATATTTTTAAAAAGCCCTAAAAAGTTCCCAAATAAAATAAAAAATTTGGGCCCTCCCAGGCCCTGGTAGCCTGCTGGGCTGGAATTTCTCCTATTCCACCTCCAAATTATTCTTTCCTAATGGATTTGTCTGGAATTTTGTCCTTACTTTTCCCTATTTTTCCTTCTTAAAAATCCTTTTTTCCCCCCAGTTCCTTTCTGCTTGTTTCCACTATGTTTTCCTCATTTCCAGTGCTGTATGGGATTTTTCCGGTTCTGGATTGTGTCCTGCCTCTCTCCCCACCTTCCATGCCCCTAAATCCCAAAAGAGAATAACCCAAAGAACCTCAGAAGACTGAATCAGTACACGTGGCATTGTACTGCCATTGGAGTGTTCCTAGAAAAATGGGCAGAAATTTGGGATGAACATTCCCTCTCCAGTAGATCCATCAATACCTGCAATGCCGAAGTGGAAAAAGCTGCTAAAATCGGGATTTTGCCATTCCAGGAGGGTCTTTGAACCTGGCTTTATTCATTAACCTTTCAACGTGCACAAAAGAGGACCAAATACGGCAGGGCCTTAGACACAACTTTGCTCCCTGACACACACAGGCTTCTTGTCCCACTACTGGCCTTCAGTAACACCTTGAACTCCACAATGCTGTGGAACCAGGCCTTCAGCACAGGGACCTTTCCAGCCTGATCTGCGCTCCTTCCTCTGCGTCTCTGCACAAAACACGGTGCAGGAGAGAACGGCAGGAGGGGCCTGTGTGTCACAGTGCTCTGGATTTGTGACCCTTCAACTCCACAGAGATGCAGGTTTAGTGAAAAAGGCAAACTGTTTATTGATGGGATGCGAAGCAAAGGGATGAGCTGAGGGGCAAAGAAGGGGATGGGGAGTGTCTAAGGGCTGGAAGGAGGGAGGTATCAAAAGGGAGGGAAAGTGGAGGGGAAAAAGAAGGGATAGGCAGTTTCTGAGGGCTGCAGGGACAGAGCTATCTACAGGCAGGGAGAGGGCTGAAGCCATGCGAGCTTCCCACAGGCTCAGCTGTGCCAGTTGTCAGCTGTGCCTGGAGCTCCAGCAGGTCTCTTCTGGTTTCAGCGTAGTCTCGTCTTCCATGGCACCTTCAATGAAAACTGCTTCTCCTAAGCCAGCGGACAGCGTAGCTCTCCAGCTCTTTTAGAGAATATCTCTCGAAGGTCTGTGTTTTTTTGAGAAGGGCTGTCATCTGTCCTCAGGGCTTCAAGTGCTGGAAGAGAGGGGAACAGAGCCACGATCAGAGCCCAGATCTGTGGCAATCCTAGGAGAAAGTGCTGCCAGGGCCATGCCAGCCTGCTCTTGCTGTGGCCACAAGAGGTAAGGGGCCAACAGAATCAGCTGCAAGGTCCTGGTCACAAATCTCCCCAACTACATCCCCACCCAAATCTCTCGCCCTGCATCCCTGAAATCTTTCTGTGATATTTCCACACCACCGAGGTGTCCACACAGGGAGAGAAGCCCTCTGAAGCCGGGGCAGGGATTACAGCTCCCTGCCCGGGTATTGCAGATGCCCCAGTGCCTGCCCCTCACTGCCAGCTCTCACTCACCCTCGATGAGGGCCTGCAGCTCTTCCTGCTGCCCCCTCAGGTGCTCTCCGGCCATCCCTGGGAACACAGAGCCTGTCAGGGCCCCGGCGGCACAGCTCCCTGCCAGCGGCGCTGCCAGCCCTGGGGCCACACGGCCTCCCGCCCCAGCAGGGCTCAGCCCCAGCCCTTGCCGCATCCTGACTCAGCCCAAGGGCACGGCTGCCAGAGACCGGCAGCAGCCCCGAGGGCAGTCGGGGCTCCAGGGCGCCGGGCCCGGGTGCCGCTGCCGGGGCAGCAGCCGGGGCTGGGGCCGAGCTGCGGCGGGGCGGGGAGCCAGCCCGGGCTCGTGGCTCACCCATGAACCTGACGGCCGCCTCTCGCAGGGACTCCTGTGGGCTGTCCAGGTATGGCAGGGCCCCGCGCAGGTGCTCGGCTGCTCGGCTCCTGTCGTCTGCCAGCTGGAGAGAGCGGCAGGAGGGAAGGGTTGGCGCAGGCTCTGCCCCTCGGCCGGGTGCTGCCTGCGGCCAGCCCCGGCCTCCCGTGCCCGCCCAGCCCTGAGGCCCGGCCCGCAGCCCCACTGGGCTGGGGCTCCATTGGCACCCGGCTCGGGGTTACAGGAGCCTGGAGAAGAAGCCGTGCAGCCCAGGGAAGGGAGCGGTGTGTAGGGCACAGGCTGGCACCCCCGGGTGCAGCACTGGGCCACCGCTGCCGGCCCCACACACTGAGCACTGGGGGCTGGGGGCTTCTCAAATTTGGGCTTCTCCAGGCCGTTCTTACCAGACACTCGGCAAACTTCGCCAGCTGCTCCTTCCTCAGGAGCTGCTTCAAATTCCTCCTCTTGAGGAACTCGGCCACACGAAGCAGCGTTTCCCGAGAGGCCTGGAGAGCAGCAGAGATGCAGAGATGGCACTGCAGCCGAGGGCACAGGACTCTTGTCTGGGTGACAGGGCCCAGAGGAAGCTGCAGCCTGGGAGGTTCCAGGACAGGAGGAAGCCGATGCCCCTCCCAGGGATGCACCGGCACCACAGCAAACCTCACCTTCGCCACACGCCAGTTCTCATCATGGCAGTGGATGAAGAGTGGAAGCAGGCTCTGGTTCAAAATCTTCTCCAGAGGCTTCTTTCCCTCATCTACTACCAAGTCCATTGTCTTGAAGAAGAGGTCAAGGGAAAGCAACTGCACATGGCTGTGGTCCTGGAGGAAAAGAAGAGAAAAAGACCTTAATACCAATTCCTCCAGGCTCGACTGGACAAAGGCCCAGAAATCTGTAAGACACAAAGTTTCTGGGCAGCAGCCAATGCCCGTGGCTGGGGGCACAGAGCCTTACGTGATCAAAGAGCAGCAGGAGTGCCTGAGCCAGCTTCGGAGCAGTGGTGCTGCATATCCCGATGTCTTTACTGTTGAGAATATTGATGAACACCTGGAGGGTCATGCCAACCACATCTCCATCTGTATCACCCAGCAGGTCCTGAAGGCGTTGAGACAGGCTGCACATTCTTATGGCCTGTTTGGAACACAAGGCTGTGCTGGAAGCCCTGAACGGCTGCAGTGCCAAGACCACCCTGGCACTGCAACCCCACCCTGCTGCTGCTGGGCCCAGAGGCCAAAGGCCTGTCCCAAAGCACTCAGGCAGGTGAGGCAGGAGAGCTGGGAGCAGCTGCCTCAGCTCCTGAAGCCCAGCCAACCCAAGGGGCTGCTTTGCCGCTGCCCCGTTCTCACCATCGAGGGATCCTTGCTGAGCCCCACGAGGCCTCTGAGCGCCAGGCGACGCCTCTCCCTGCACTCGCTCTGCAGGTGCATTGACGCGATCTCGAGGACACAGTCACCATATTTCGTCAAATCTAAGTACTCGAGGACCTGAAAAGCACAGGGCAGTGAGAGGGGAGCCGGCCAGCAGGAGCCTGGAACTGCGCAGGGCTGGGCCCAGGCAGCAGCACAGGGCACGGGCACTGTCCCAGGCAGCTGCGGCTATGCAAGGGGACAGGGCTGGCAGGCAGCTCAGCAAGGTAGTACTGGCCATCGGGCTCACCTCCACAAGGAATGCCAGGAAGGACAGATCACAGCATGGCTCCTTCCTTCTGAGTGACTTGAGCAGGTCGAGTGCAATGTGGGAACAGAAGGGGATCAAGCCACGGCGCATCTCCCTGTCAGGGGGAAAACGGCACCAAGACCCTGATGCTGGGGGGACAAACCTCTCCCAGGAATGACTCACAGAGATCTGGCCTTTCCCCAGCATCCCTGGAGGGACTGTGGGTGCTTTGGGAAGTGGCTTCTCCTTTGGGCACCCTCCTCTCTCAGCCTTTTCCAGCCTGCTCAGCCATCCCTCAGTGATGAGGCCCTCTGGCCAGGACCACAGGGACTGTGTGAGGCACCCCAGGCACCGGGCACAAGTTTCAGAGGCTGTTGGGAGAAGTGAGGCTCACCTGGCCAGCAGACCCACGGCATAGTGCTGGGTGTCAGCATAGAGCAGTGTGTCCCAGCCACGCTTGCGTCCCATTTCCATGACCACATTGTCACACCCCAGTCGGCAGAGCAGAGCCTTCATGGCCTGCACTGCAAACCTGTGTGCAGAGCAAAGCCCAGGTCACACTGGGTGCACTGGTGTCAGCCACAAGGGCATGGGAAGGACAGGAGGACTGGCACCTGTTGGGGTTGCTGGGAAGGCGGTGTTGCTCCCGGCATGCTTTCCAGAAGCTGTCAACTTCCACTGGTGGCATCAGCTGTGTGGTGATGACAACTTGGAACAACAGAGCCACAAACAGGCGGGCGGAATAAAGCATCATCGCCTCGTGGCACTGAGGCATCTGGACCATCACCCAGAGCACCAGAGTTGCCTGCAAAAGAAGCACACCAAGACAGCACTCAGTGCCAATGTGTCCATGGGGCAGGGCCTGAGGGGACATGCACGGGGAGCAGTGGGCCCGGTGTCCCCTGAGCCTTCCCCTAGCCCAGGTTTCAGCCCAGCGCCTTAGACAGGGAGAAGATGGAGATTTCCTGGGGAAGCAAGCTCCAGGTGATCAAAGGCCATCTCCAGAAACTCACGCTCAAGGGAAAAACGTCCTTGTTGTCCCCATCAGAGGTGCAGGTGCTACAAAGGGGCCAGTTCTCCATCACACAGAGCAGTGTAGGCAGCACTTTCTCAACTGTTGGTCCCGATGACGCTATGGTTTGCCACATCAGTGCAGCAGCTCTGTGGGATCAGAGCTCTGTGTCAGGGGTGTCTCAGTCACAGAGCCATGCCCTGTGTAGCTGTGGGGTCCCAGGTGACAGAGCCCCGGTGCCCTGAGGGGCAGGGAGGGAGCATTGGCAGCAGCCTCAGGAAACAGAGGGGCCCGAGGCTCCTGGACCTCTCTGCCTGTTGGGCAGAGCCCATTGGACAGGCTGTGCAGGGCAATGGGCACTAAAGGCTGGTGAGCCCTGCGCTCTCAAGGCACGTGGGCCCCATACCTGTCACACGATGGGGCACAGTGCAGCAGGGTCAGCACCACATTGATAGGGTGTTCTTCAGCCAGCCGTATTATGTCAATTTCCTTCCTGACATCCACAGTGACATGGGACACCAGACTCTGGTGAATGTTCCTCACAATAGCTGGCACCTGGAGGAGGCATGGGGAAGACTTGGAGCGCTGTCCAAGGCAGCAACTTCCCCAGCTTCCCCCAAGAAGTGCTTACCGTCCCATCACACTCTGCTGGCCTCAAAGGCTGAGGGGGCCCTGTGGATGTGGCGTGAGGGGGCACAGGATCCTGGGAGACCTCCAGTTCTGGCTCCTGGCTGGGTACCTGCTGGCCAAAAGAAACAGCTCTCTTGTCAACAATGTCAGTAGAAACACGAGGGTCCTTGAAATAATCCCATATGAGCTCTTGGCTTAGAGTGGGAGTGGGTGTCCTGTTGGCATTCGCGATGCCCTGAGTCTCTCCAACGTCATAATTTTGAATGGTCACGTCCTCGATCCCTGCCATGTCAGCCTCGGCCCTGTCATCTTTCACTGCAGCGTCAGAAACTTCTGAGGGCTCAGCTGAATCTGGGCTGACATCAGGCTCTGCCTGGAGCTCCTCCAGCCCAGAGTCAGGCTCAGCTGCGCCCTCAGTTGCTGCTGTGGTGGTGTTGTTTCTACGCTGAATGCGCAGGAATTTGCGGAACCTCTGTGCAGAATGAAAAAAGGACAGGGAAGAGAGGCATGTTCCATGGAGTGCTGCAAGTGTAGAGCTGGGCTGAGCAGTGACAGCAGGCCCAGCCCAGGTGGGGATGGCTGCAGGTACCTTCAGCGTTTTGCGGAAGCGCCCGCGGGTGGGCTCCTGCTGTTGTCTCTTGTCCATGGCTGCATCTGGAAAAGAGCAGCCAGAGCTGAGGGGCTGCGGGAGAGGCCGGAGAACACAGCCCAGCCCTGCACTCCCCAGGCAGGGACAGCCCTGGGGTGGCTCAGGGGATGGAGCACGGTCACTGGCGGGGGTCAGTCCCAGCCTCTCTTCTGTCCTGTCCCTGGGCATGTCCACACGGGACGGGACAGGACGGGACGGGACGGGACGGGACGGGACGGGACGGGACGGGGTGGGATGGGATGGGATGGGATGGGATGGGATGGGATGGGATGGGATGGGATGGGATGGGATGGGATGGGATGGATGTGATCCAGCTGGCTGCAGCCATCAGCCCTGTTGCCCAGCTCTGCCACTCACCATCCTGCAGTGGTTGGAACTGCTCCGGCTCTTCTGGCTCTTGTGCTGGGGCAGCTCCAGGGTCTGTCTTTCTGTTCCGTCGGAACACTTTGAACAAGTTGAGGAATCTGCCTGCCATGATGCAATCTTGCCTCAAAGGCACCTTAAAGAGAGATGCCTTGGGAAATCTCTGAGAAAACAAACTGTGCAGTTGTGCCTTGAAGGCACCTGTGAGAGAGAAGCCTCAGGGAGGCTACAGGACAGCAGGTCCTGCAGTCTGGTCTCGAGGGCTCCTGCCACAATGACTGGAGACTCCTCGTAAATGACTGTGGTCACCAGGTCCCACAGTCTCACCTTGAGGACAGAGGTCAGAAGGATGGGAGATGCCTCAGAAAAGCTCCAGGTCACCAAGTACCGGAGTCTGGCCTTGAAGGCACCTGCAAAAGAAAAGTCTTGGGAAGACCACGGGCCACCAAGTCCAGCAGTCTTTCCCCACAGACACCTGGAAAAGAAAAGCCTCGGGAAGACCACGGGCCACCAAGGGCCGCAGTCTTGCCCCGCAGGCACCTAGAAAAGAAAAGCCTCGGGAAAGCCACAGGCCAGCAAGGCCCGCAGTCTTGCCCCGCAGGCCCCTGCAAAAGAAAAGCCTCGGGAAAGCCACGGGCCACCAAGGCCCGCAGTCTTGCCACGAGGTCACCTGTGGAAGAAACGCCTTGGAAAAGCTCCGGGTAAGACACAAACGAGTGTGCTGTGTGGGGGCTCCTCACAGCACCGCTCTGGCGCGTCCTGTCCCGTCACGTGCACTGAGCACTGTGGCGTGGACCTGTCACCAACAGCTCCTATGTCACCCTGTGTCACAAAGGGCCCTTGGACACCCTGTCCCTTTCCATTCCACGGTTACCAGGCTGCACCGTGTCACAAAGGGCCCTTGCACTGACTGCCACCTGCCCTGGTTCCGCCCCCATCCCCCCCAAAGTGGCCCAGGTTGGAAGGAATCCCTTGCCCAAAGTGTCTAAGACAGCATGACAGGATCTTTAGGAACACCTCAAACCATCAGCAAACACTGCCCTGCTCTGCAGGCTCAGGGCAGCAGAAGGAGCCCCCAGGGCTGCCGAGGCAGCCGCAGCAGGAAGGGCACGGGGCTTGCAGAGAATCTGTACAGGGGCCTGGCAGCACTGAAATCAGCAAGTGTGGCAGAGTCCCCACTGAGGCAGACCTGCCACCCCAGCCGAGCCCTGGCAGTGCTGGTGCCCTTCTCCTGCCCCAGAGACCTGTGCCCCTGGGGGGTTTCTGTGCCAGAGGGCGGCCAAAGCCCACGTCCATTGGGGGCTGGGCACCTTCCTGCAGGGGCTGTTGGCAGGAGCATCTGGAACAACTGCTGGCAACTCTTAGTCTTGGTCAGATTAATTACATTAATTGGAATTATTTTCCCATTGAAGTCATTTCATGCTGCTCAAAAAACATCTTTGTTGAGAAGGTACAGAAGGATCTGGTGGACTTCACCAATTCATTGGAATGGCCAGAGAATATGAAAGATGTGCAAGTTTGCTTCCCATCTCAAAGCAGCAAGTCCTTTACCTTAACATCATTCATCGAGAGTCACTTTACAAAATATAACACTGCACAGAGGTTAAAAAAAGGCCATTCTTTGGTTTGCAAACCTTTACTTTTCTATGGAGGGATGATAATATCCTAATTCTCTGAAGGATTAAAGCTCTCAAGGAATGACAGTCCACTCAGTATTCCAAAATCGTCCAAACAATTGAGTCGATTGCAAAAAGGCTAATCCTCCCCCTGGTACAGATATCTAGGCGGCCAATAAATTACAGCTCTCCCCTCTTCTTTTTTGCATGCAGACCAGGACCACTAACAGGAAAAGTCACAGATATTCCTTATGTCCTCCATAACCAAGGCTGTGCCAAACCATGGATGATGCCATCAAACTGACTCAAATTCCAGCCTAGACCTCTGACTTCCAGACAACTCCTTCCCCAACACACCCACCCGCACCAACGCCCCCAAAACACGCTCACAGAACTCCTCAACACCCCACCAGCACCCCCAGCTGTTCCCATCCCTCCACAGAGCTTTCCCACCCTCCAGCAGACCCCCTGGTTCCCTGCACATGCCATGGCATGGCACTCAGCAGGATCTGCTCCAAGGCCTTCCGCGGTAGCAAGCTCAGGCTGCCAGGCCAATGGTTCCTGGATCATCCTTCCCACTGACCCTTCCTGTGCACGGCTCTTCCATTTACACATTTGAGCTCAGCTTGGACTTCTCCCCTTAAGCAGGATTGCTGGGAAAGGATGGAGAGCAGCCTGGCAAGCTCTTTCTCCAGCTCCCTCTTTACTCTTGGGGCAGCTAGAACATTCCACAGGAAAGCAACTGGTGCCACAAGGAGTGGGCAACGTCAGGGGAGATCACTCAGGACCGCTATATCCTGAGGGAACACTGCTGGGCTTGGCCCTTGGGTACCTGCACAAACTTCAAGTCAGTGGCCTTAGTTTCCAGGACAGCCCTGAGTTGGCCAGCATCCTGACGTGGATGCTGGACTGCTGCAAAGCACTGCTGGGAGCCAGCAGGACAGGGCTGGCTGTCTTGTTTACATGTTGAAAAGGAGTGAGATTGTATTTAGCTAGAAATTTAGGGATCCCTGAATTTGATAAGGAGCTGTGCCATTATAAGCTAAGAATTTATTTTTTTTATCCTGTATTTTAGCTAATTTTTAGCATTTAATTTTGTCTCAATACAGCAAAGTAGAGGCCCTTCTTTTGGTTTGGATTCTTTGGGGAATTGTTTCCCATCTGAAAGGAAGACTCTGTGAAGGCAGCAGTTGTCTGGGGCACAAATACAGGTCATGAAGAAACAAAAGACGTGGCCGAGACCTCTTACATCCCACACTAAGGAGTCAGCCAAGGGAAAGGAGCATTTGGGAGTCATGCCTGGGGGAGGAGGGACAGGCAGTGGGGTTATGGCTGTCTCTGAGCTGGGGGACACGGCTCAAAGGGCAGATGGCTGAGGTTTTGATGTTGGACTGCTGCTGCCCAGAGGATCCACTGCTACTGCAGAACTTTTCCATCACTTTGTCTCTTTAATGTGGGTGAGCCTCTGCTCCCAGGTGTGGCCATGTAACTGGGTCCTTTCAATACCCGATCACTCTGGGAGGGATCCTCACCATGTGCTTGGGTGCCGCAGAGGAAAACAGGGACCCCGACCACCTCTGAAAGGGAGGAGTTTCACGGCTGCTTGTGGGAGCCCAGCAGCTGCTGCTGTTGCCAGGGCATTGCACAGGTGACAGCCAGGGAACACCTAAAACAATCCTCTCCCCCACCCCTTTTCTCTTTCCAGGGCTGCCCAGACCCTGCTGTTTCTGCCGCTGCTCCGGATTTTTCGTACACTTTTATCTCAACATCCCTGGGTCTGCCCAGCCTCATGCTGCTCCTGCCACAGCTTTGAGCTCATTGCTAAACTGTCTGCCACCCCAGGCCTGCACTCCTCTGCTGTCCCAGCCCAGCCCCTCGAGGTTCCAGCTATAGTCCATTTCACCAATTTTATATCTGCCCACATTCGGGTGCCTAAACGACTGTAGTGGTTCAACCCTGGCTGCGTGCCAGGTGCCCACTCTGTCACTCTCTTTCCCACTGGGACAGGGAAGAGGATAAGACAGAGATCAGCCAGGAGGGTGAGATAAGGCAGTTTTATTACAGTAAAATAAAGAACTAATCAGAAATCTGTGCCTGCATGGGCTGAAGAGAAAAAAGTCACTCTCTACTTCCCATCTGATGTTCAGACATTTCCTGAAAAGAAGGGCTTCAGCACGCGTAACGACTCCTCCAGAAGGAAAACACTGAAAACTCACAAATGCTCCCCCCCATCCTCCTCTCCCCCTGAGCTTAGCTCTCTGAGCTGTTGTCATAAGATGTGGAATATCTCTTTGGCTAATTTGGGTCATTTGGCTTGGTTGTGTCCTCTCCCAGCATCTTGCCCACTCCCATCCCCTTTGATGGGGGAAGGAATGTCAGAGGGACAGCACTGCCCGGCAGTAGCCAAAACACTGCTCTGTTCTCAACACCCACCTAGGAACCAATGCAAAACACAGTACTGGAAGGGCTGTGAACTTCACCTTGGTCAGAACCCATACAGGTGCTATGGAAAGTTTTGGATTCTGTCATGTGCGTGCCCTTCCGCACCTCAGGCCAGACCGTCCTGACAAAACCCATTCAACGACCAGCAGAATTGCATATTCTGAAAAACAGGGGAACCTACCTCAACCCCTCCACAGTCAGCTAAGAATATCTCTGCTGCTGCTACAAAAATTCACTACTTACCAACAAAACACAAATGTGCAGATTAAATGATCCCAGTCTCTGTAGAAATGATTCTTAATGTATTAAGATTTTTACTAGAGGGACCCCAACTGCACTAAGAGATTGTTTAGCTGGGAGATGACACAAAGTCTGGGAAGATGTAGTGCGCAGCGATGCTTTGAACAGCCTGCAAACCCCAAGAAAATCAATCCCAACATGGGGAAGCCTCCTGTATCTCATGATGTCTCATTCACCAACATCTGAGCCAAACACATATGTGTAAAGCTAAAGGTGTAGAGTTGTCACTGTGAAAACCGGCATGGAACAGTAGAAGGAAACACAAAGGTAGACAGGTATGTGTGAGAAAGGAGCAAGGCTGAAAGTGCAGAAGATTGCTGGGAAGCCAGGAAGAAAGTAGATTACACACTATCTGAGAAGAGGAAAGGCGTCCAGTTTCTTCCCAGCTTGCAAGCCTTGAGAAAAGTAACAAACTGTCAGGCCCATGGATTTATTAGAGGCCTGCAGCCGTGTTGCTTGTGAAGGACTGAAGAGATTGTCACGCTGTTGAACACCGTCAGGTTCATCGGTGAGCCACGAGCCCGGGCTGGCTCCCCGCCCCGCCGCAGCTCGGCCCCAGCCCCGGCTGCTGCCCCGGCAGCGGCACCCGGGCCCGGCGCCCTGGAGCCCCGGCTGCCCTCGGGGCTGCTGCCGGCCTCTGGCAGCCGTGCCCTTGGGCTGAGTCAGGATGTGGCAAGGGCTGGGGCTGAGCCCTGCCGGGGCGGGAGGCCGTGTGGCCCCAGGGCTGGCAGCGCCGCTGGCAGGGAGCTGTGCCGCCGGGGCCCTGACAGGCTCTGTGTTCCCAGGGATGGCCGGGGAGCACCTGAGGGGGCAGCAGGAAGAGCTGCAGGCCCTCATCGAGGGTGAGTGAGGGCTGGCAGTGAGGGGCAGGCACTGGGGGAGCTGCAATGCCCAGGCAGGGAGCTGTAATCCCTGCCCCGGCTTCAGAGGGCTTCTCTCCCTGTGTGGACACCTTGGTGGTGTGGAAATATCACAGAGAGATTTCAGGGATGTGGGGGGGCAGATTTGGGTGGGGTGGCCAGGACCTTGCAGCTGTTCCTGTTGGCCCCTTACCTCTTGTGGCCACAGCAAGAGCAGGCTGGCCTGGCCCTGGCAGCACTTTCTCCTAGGATTGCCACAGATCCGGGCTCTGATCGTGGCTCTGTTCCCCTCTCTTCCAGCACTTCAAACCCTGAGGAGAGATGACAACCCTTCTCAGAGGAACACAGTTTTTCAGCAGACATTTATTGAAAATACAGCAGAAGTTCATTCGTCTGCTGCTTTAGGAGAACCAGTCTTTGTTTAAGATGCCATGGAAGATGAGACTACGCTGAAACCAGAAGAGACCTGCTGGAGCTCCAGGCACAGCTGACAACTGGCACAGCTGAGCCTGTGGGAAGCTCGCATGGCTTCAGCCCTCTCCCTGCCTGTAGATAGCTCTGTCCCTGCAGCCCTCAGAAACTGCCTATCCCTTCTTTTCCCCTCCAGTTTCCTTCCCTTTTGAATACCTCCCTCCCTGCGGCCCTCAAACACTTTCCATCCCTTCTTTTTCCCTCAATTCTCCATCCCTTTTGATAGCTCCATGCCTCCATGCCCTCAGACACTGCCCATCCCTTCTTTTACCCACCAGTTTCCCTCCCTTTTCACAGCTCCCTCCCTGTAGCCCTCAGACATTGTCCATCCCTTCTTTTTCCCTCCACTCTCCCTCCCTTCTCACAGCTCCCTCCCTCCAGCCCTCAGACCTTGCCCATCCCCTTTTTTGCCCCTCAGCTCATCCCTTTGCTTCGCATCCCATCAATAAACAGTTTGGCTTTTTCACTAAACCTGCATCTCTGTGGAGTTGAAGGGTCACAAATCCAGAGCTCTGTGATACACAGGCCCCTCCTGCTGTTCTCTCCTGCACCGTGTTTTGTGCAGAGACGCAGAGGAACGAGCGCAGATCAGGCTGGAAAGGTCCCTGTGCTGAAGGTCCAGTTCCACAGCACAGTGGAGTTCAAGATTTAACTGAACATCCTGAAGGCCATGGATTTTGGAAGAGCCAAGCTGAGTATGCCCTGAATGCAGCTGTGAGGGATTCTGTGGCAAGCATGCACAGAGGACAAAGGAGCTTGGAATGCCTGAGGCTTTCTAGAACAGCTTCCTGAAAGCACAGTAATGCTCCATCCATGGACAGGATCAGGGAGAGGGCAGAAATGTTAGAGCCAGCAGAGAGATGGGGACTTCAGATGGCTCTTCTTTAGAATGCTATTTATTCTATCGACTAGATTACAGCAGGGGGTCGTGGCTCAGCCTACAGCTGCTGGCTACAGGCAAGCCCTGTGTCCTGAAGCCCACTTAGTTCTGGTTACAGTGCATTATATCGCTTTCTTTTGCTGTGTGTATCATTGCATAACAACCAATCAGCATCATACACAATACCTTTACATGTACATAGATCCTATCAAAACTGCTAAAATTACCAAACCATGTTAGTGACTAACTCATCATTTGAGTTAGTAATTACATGGTAAACTCTGAAAGTTATTTTGCAGTGGAAAATTCTTTTTGCTTTGGTAAAAAACGTCTTTCTGTCTCCCTAAGCTTTTTTACTTGGTAGAAAACATGCTTTGTTTGTAGACAACTTAAAGCTGTTGGACTTCATCCATAAAACCTCCTTCTAACTGACTAAACCCTTGCTCTAAACCTTCCATCTCGACTAAACCTTTGTTCTCTCGGTGGTTTCAGCAATAAGTGGCCCTACAAATGTCTTTTTATACATCCAAGCTTGCTTTCATTTCTAGAGAACCTTCCAGTAAGCATTCATATCTGTGAAACTTTTTGTTAAATTTTCATCCTCCCTAACATCTCCCCTGGCCTGATGAACAACATAGATGCTAGAAATTGTCTTATCCATCATTTGTGCACACATTGAAGTATACATGTGTCACAATCTGCTCATACAGGCGGGCGTCGTCACAGGTTTGTTTGATCTCAGAGTGCATAAAGGACACCAAGGGATTTCAGTTTAAATCACAACAGCAATAATGCATCTTTATTTTAGTGCCAGCATCATGGGTTATGCAATAGATGAGAAGGAGAGAAAGTGAGATAGAGAGAGAGGAATAAAGAGGCAAAATAATGAGAGAAAACGAGGGGGAGGTATCACTACCAATGGACAAGATGGGGTCGCCAGTGCCTTCTTCTGTGGGGAACTCTCTCTCTGAAAGCAACTTAGAAAAGTCACCTTTAGAGTCTCAAGTTTCAAGGTGAGGGGCAGTTGGCCAAAAGGTGGGGAGATGTATAGGCTATTGTGGTGTGAGCCGTTGCTCTGGGAAGCAGGTGTGAGGTACTGAACAGGCCCCGCTCCTTACAAGTCCCTGCTCAGCAGCAGGAACGAAGACAGTGTACCGTGGCAGCACAGCAAACACCTGCAAACAATCACTCTTGTGCTGTAGGTCGAGCACACCTTCAAACAATGGCTTAGCAAGCATCCACCTCAACCAGGCCAGAACCCCTGCACAAAGTCCCCTGTGTGGAGGCTAGCTTTGGAGCAGGCTGTAGGCCCATGGCCTGCCAGCCCTGCCTGAGAGCTAGCCTGGGAATTTCATGGGAGGATTCAAAACAATCCTCAAAGACAGAAAACAGCCTGCAGGTGCTGTTTGTCTGTTCCCGTGTTTTCCTTGCAGGAGAAAGTCAGGGGGTGGTGAGCCCCACTGACCAATGATGGTAATGTAGTACTTTACTAACCAATAAGAGTTTCTTTTCTGTACTTTCCACGAACTCGTCTATATAACATGGCTGTAGCACTAAACTAGAGATTCTCTCCTGTTCTGACTCCCTTGAGAGTCCGTGTCGTTCTTCCTGCCGTTCCCAATTAGAACGACACCCCTGGGCTCCTCAGGGTCTCGGTCTCTGTTCTTGCCATGCTCGTGAGGCAAATGAGGGAAACTTCAGAGCGTCTCTTACACCACCCCGTGACTCACGATCAGCGTCAAGAGGGCTCCTTTGTAGTGTTGTTACGAAGTCTTCAGGTCTCATCAAAGCTTGGTAGCATACCCCGGAAAACAGAGACAGAAAATCAGACAGAAAAAGTAAAGTAGGAGAAAGATAAGGGCAAGAAAAAAGGAAAAACAAAAGCAAAGAATCCATTTTCACTTAAAATATACATTCAACTTCTTATTACAAAGAATAAGCAATTTCAATTCATCCAATACAATCCAAATAAACAATTTCAGGCAATTTCTTTATCACGAGGGCCGATTTCCTATTTTTACTTTTCCAAAATTTCAATTAAATCCTGGTGAAGCAACAATTGCTTTACCAGTGTGAAATTCATCCCAACAGAGGTAGGCAATAAATGGTGGATCAGTGTGTGATTGGACTGCAAAAAGTGATAAGAAATAGCTAGGACTACATAAGAAAAATCATTTCCTGCAATCTTAGTAAAATTACAAAGAGAAAAATTTGAATGATTTTTTTGTATTCACTACTAAGATTTCTAGAAGTACACTATCACAAGCAGTTCTCAGACATGCACATCCACGTCCTATATGCACAAGTTCTGTTTCAGAAGTCTCGGTAGGATGTATTTCAGAGTTGCAGATATTTTGTTCCGTGTCCAAACAAATAGCATGAGCTTTGGTTGCATTACTTTCACAGATAAACCCTTGTTGTTCCTGGACAATACAAGTTTTCAAATTTACAGTGAATTAAGTTATTAATTAAGTTTCCAAACCAATGGTTTGCCACTTCTCACCAATTTGATGGGCCCAATCCCTATGCTCAAAAGGACAGAGAGCAGCTCCATCATGATTCAGCCCTAATGCAATGATAGGGAATATTGAATGCACTGAAGAATTCCGTATAGTCCATACAAAGGCAGTGGCTGGGCTTCTGCTGGGGTTGGGTGGTGGTAGGTGTAGGTGTTACAACATTAACATCAAGTTCTCCCCAGTATTTGGTATTGTTTTTCCCACACACGATTTGATGGGAAAATTGTACGTCAGTTAGCTTTAGCCAACAATTCTGATTTTGAATTTCACAAAATAGAACATGGCCATGAGGTCCCATGCCATAACTGTATACAGGTTCAATGAGGATTCAACATTTAATTTTCAGGTTATTGTCATATCATCACCTTGCCTTCCCATAAAGGGAGGGAAAACATTATGTTTGTCATCCAGCACTGGGGGGTGATTACACCATGGTACATGATTACTGCACTCAGTATGGGTTTTTCCACAGCATTGATTTTGAGTCTATAAATTAGACCTTTCAGACTTGACTGATGTGTCAGGTCATTTTGCCAATTACATGTTACAGAGGTTGATTTGGTTCAAGTGAAATGATACCAACAGTCAGTAGATTGTTTTTTACAAAGCTTCATAATTTCCACTTGTTGGTACTGGGGTCCAGGGTATAGTAACCGATATTTTTCTGATGACAACACAGTATGAGGGGGGATTGTTTGTTCCATGACCACACTGCTGTGGCGCAGAGTTTCGCCATGATGTTGGGGTGCAAATTGCTTGTCACATCTGATTCTAGAAAATTTCCGGCGATTGCAATGGTGGAAGCTTTCTTGTAAAGAGACTTTTCCACTTTTCTGCATCCTACCTTAATTTCTTCACTAATTGTTCCAGTCATCACTCTGGGCCAATCTTTTCAGTCCCAACCCCAGTCATTTTGACGGTACGTACCTCAAGAGTCGTGTAGTACTACGGTCACTAGGTTTGGGTGACGGTTTCTAGGGTAGGATCCTAGAACACATCAGGTGTGCCTGATGGTAGCTTCAGACCACGGCCACTCAACCGAGTTTTGGCCATGGTGTTGTGGTAAGAGGCAGACAAGTATCTTACCATAGTAAGTACTGTCGTGGTTTTGAACTAGTAATTAACAAAAAGGGGAAAAAAGAATTATTTATCTCTTGCTGTGAGATATGGATTAAAATAAGAGCAAACCAGGCATAAAACTTAAAAGGAGTAAAGAAAGTTTATTGACAAACTACAAGAATAAGAACACCAGAATAAACTTTTAGAAAAACCTTTTCATTTCTCACTGCTCACCATTCTTTTGTTCACATGACAACAGAGACAAAAACTTCAGAATTTTGTTGGTTTAAACAGTCTTAATTTTCCGATATTCTTTTCCACAGTTTCTGTAGAGAAACAGAAGTTCCTTTCTGTTAATTTATGGAGTTTCTCACAAGAAAGCTATTTTGTTATAGTTTTCTGTCTCCTTGATATCAGCTGCTCAGAGCTGCTGCTATCAAAGTTCACTCCTCCCATTCCACATCACTCTGAAATGTGTTATGGGTCATAAGTTTGGGGATAGCATTTTTAAGGATAAGTTAGTCAAAGGCAAACAGTATTTTTTATCTGTTTCTATGCGCTTCACTAGAAAACAGTTTTCTCATTGCCTCTCAAGGCTTCAAATCTCTCAGCACTTCACTATACCACAATTACTCTGCTTTTTACTCAAATTCACACTTTGAACACTCTATTCCTCCCCATACTCTATTATGAATTAAAGGAGTTCTTTTCAGGACTTCATTGTCCATCTCCATAGTTTTAACAGAAAGATATTTCAGCTTAATTAAAGCATCTTCTTAATTCTCTACCTTTCTTGAAGTCTCTTTTCTTTCTTGCCACTAGTAGTTTATAAAGTTTCTTTTCATGTTGATCACTCTCCTTTTTTCTCTCTGGATGAAAAGATTAATCCGCAAGTCTCATCTGGATAAGAAAGAGTTAAAATCTCGCCCAAGCTTTTGTAGATGGTTCGGTGATCTCTGCTGAACAGGAGCTGGAGCTGCGTGGTCGGTGTCTCTGCTTGCTGCAAGCCCAGAGCTCCTCTCCTTCTTCACTCAGCAGTTTTCTAGTGAATGTAGTTACAGCAAAACCTCCAGCTGAACCAGAAATCGGGCCGGGCCCGGCCCAGCCCGACCTGACCTGAGACAAGCCCCATCTCCCAGCCGGGAGACGAGAGACGCGGCGGGCCTGGCCCGGCCCCTGCCCGGCCGCATGGCCTGGGCAGGGAACCGGAGGCCAGCCGGAGCTCCGCCACCCTTCACAGTCAGGAAAACAAAGAGAACCACAGAGTTCTGGTTGTACACTTTAAGGTGGGGTTCACAAGTTGATTTTACTTTTCAATGGCTAAAACTGCTGTCAATTCTCAGCAATGACCAATAATTGGTCAGGAGAAAAGACTCCCAGGAGTCTCCAGCAACTTTAACTTTCTTAAAGGTAAACTAACCCCATGACAGTACTTACTATTTAATACTAGTATTATCATGGTTTGTCTGGTCTTCATGGCCCTTGGTGTTCTTCTGTGGAAAGTGAACACAACAGAGTCTGCCCCCAAAAGGCAGAAACTTAAAATGATGGAATTACCCAGCATGTGTTGATCCGATGCTTTTTTCCCAGAGCATCGGAGGCCACCCATGCATATTTATTTGGAGATGTTTTTAGTACTAGTGGTACTTGCCCTACACTAGGAAGGTCCACCAGGGCAGGTTGTCCAGGGTAGTGTGCTGGATTCTTAGGGTCACTTGGTCCCCATAGAGTGGGAATTATGCTTGGGGCTTTTGGACAAAAGGCAGTGATTTTGGGACACCTGTTTACTCCCCATCTATCATTTACATTTTTTACAGCTTCCCTTAGCCAAAGAGCCCAGCTTCCCTCTTGTGGTTTAAGGAGCCATTTCAGGAAACCATTGGTCCTTTCTACAATCCTGTTAGCTTGAGGGCAGTAAGGGGTGTGAAAAGTCCATTTTATTCCTTCACCTTTTCCCAATTGTGTACAATTTTGGCAGTGAAGTGGGACCCGTTATCAGATTGAATTTCTTGTGGTTTTGGGAAAATTCCAAACCACCCTTGCAATGCTTTGACAGTATTATCTCCTGTAGTTCTTTTCAAAGCTTGGGATTGGGCCAACCCACATATAATCTCCACTCCTACCAGCACAAAGTGTTTACCACCTGACTTCTTAAAGGGACCAATATAATCTACCTGCCACGCATCCCATAAGCCTTTACCTTTTCTTAAGTGCGTAGATCATCTTCTAAAGGATGCCTTTCTAGTCATCTGTGACACTGCTCACAGGCTGATATGCAAGTTTTACACATTTCCCTGGTGACAGGCCAGCCACGGGCAAGAGCTTCTTTGTACAAATCTTTGGCAGCTGGGTGCCGTCTTTTTACCTGCAGCCATTCCAATAGGTGTTCCCAGTCCTCTGAAATTTGTTCTTCTTTCAGGCTGGAAAATAAACTTTGAGGAATTTAAGATATTAGAAAAGCTAAAGCCTTAATTAAAATTAATCCTTGCTAAATCAAATTAAAATATGTCATCTATAAAACCTTACATTGGCTTTTGCATGTGGAATTGTTTGTTGTTGTTGTTTAGAAGTTGTTCATTGTAGAATTGTACTGGTTGGTTTTTTTGGTGGGTCCAATTGAATGTTTAAATGTCATAAGCATTATCCCTGTTTTTGTAGTCCCTTACTCATTTGTTTGTTGCTATTGATGCATTGTTTGTAAGTTTAATAATCTCTTTTAAGTTTGTTACTGTCGAGGTCGTCAAAGCAAATCCCCTCACCAGCAGCATTTTACAGAGAATTTTTAAGCTGCCCCAGAAGACTTGTAACTTGACACCGCGGCAACGGTGAATACTAATGAGGAACTTTCCCTCCAAAACCTCAGTTACCCCAAGGACAGCAAACTGTTGGAGGAGAAGATGTTACCAGCACCAATCAACAACAGCTATAGTGTTGCCATTTGATTCAATAAACTGTATTATTAAGATAGTAGCAACGTTAACAGTTAGCATTAGTTGACATTAGTAGTAGTCATGCTAAGGCTTGGTAGGCCGCATGTAACCTGCAGATGAACTATATAGCAGATATTGCAATGTAAGCAGTGTAACTAGGAGATAATCTAAGGAATGTACCTGTTGGCAGAATTTAAAGGTTAAAGAGATAATCGTACCAAGTAGTGAAAGTTTGTGATGATGAAGAAATCATGTAGAAAACATATAAAAACCCTGTGATTTTTCTGTGAAATGGGGCTCTGTCTTTGGACGCTAGTCCACAGGCTCCCGGGCCCTCAATAAAGCACCGCATAAACGACTTCGGTTGTTTGTGTTTTCTTCGGATCGGGCAACAGTTTTCTGGCGACCGCAGCAGGACTCCGAAGGTGACTGGGGCGGTTCGCGTTCTGATCCACTCCACGCCGGCACCGAGTGATTCTCGGGGAGTCATCGGTTCGTGCCCGACCCCCGCACCTGGCGGACGACTGCGAAAGGTCAGCCCGAAGGTGCTTTATTTTCTGGTTCTGGTTTGGGTGCCTGCTCGTAAGACGAGGCTGCGATCCTCGCAGGGTTGGGCTAAGAAGTCTGGGTGGTCTGGGGAGCCTAGGCGCCGGCTGTCAGACGCGGCGAAAGCTGCGCAGGTCCGGCACTTGCCCCTCGCGGCATCGGGTAGCGGCAAGTGGGATTGGTCTGGTATTTATCTGGTATTAAGTCCCTTTTGTTACTGTATGTGGTTTGCTTAAAATTTGTTAAACTGTAAATATTGATTGTGGTTTTGTATATTGCTGCTTGTTGGTTGATATGATAGTGTGTTGTTGATTTATTGTTTAGGTGTTTGTAGGTTGTTGCTGCTAAAAGTGAAACTACCTCAGTATTGGAGAGATTGTGTGTGAGTGTGTGGTATGATAGATTTTGTTGGGCTGTCAGTATTGATTGTAGTTTTTATTATTTCGTATATTGCTGCATATTGGTTGTTGCTATTGGTTACAGAGTTTTTGTACGGCTGTAAGGTTTAAAATGGCATTTAAGGCACTTAAGTTTATGGTTCAGTCAGATAAGTCTATGGTTCAATCTGATAAAGGTATCCCAGAAAATACCCCTCTGGGATGTTTATTAAAGAGGTGGAAAAGTGAAGGGTTTTTCCAGGAGATGAGTAAAGATAAAATGATTGATTATTGTAATCATTGGTGGCCTGAATATAAGCGAGAAGGGCCGTCATGGCCAGAGAATGGTACTGTGGACTTTGACACCATAAATTCGTTAATGCGCTATTTGGAGGACAGTGAAAAATGGGATGAAATACAGTATTTAGACTTGTTCCATTTACTGCGTCGTAAAAAGGAGTGGCAAACCGAGTGCGGAATAATGGTGCTGGAGATGAAAGAATCTGAGTGCGGGGGGGAGAAGTGTTGTAAAAAGGAATCTAAATGTGTGCGGTGTTTAGCTTTAAAATCCCGGACAGAAGAAGATTTGTCTTTAATGGTGTCACCAGGCGCGCCTTCCACTGCACCCCTCCCTTCTGCTTCACCCCTTCCTACCGTTTCACCCCTCCCTTCTGCCTCACTTCGTCCCTCGTTGTATCCGCCGTTACCTGAAAGCAGTTCGGAGGAGGAGGATGGGGAGGATGAGGAGGCGACAAACATTACAGTGGCACCAGGGAATGCTAAAAAGGTTGCTATACTTCTTCCAGTCCCTTCCCCGCGAAATACTCCCCTCGCAGCACGAACTAGACAGGGACGTAAAAATCATGGGGGACCCCAGTTAATCGCCCCTTTAAGGGAAGCGGTGGGACCCCAAAAAGAGAAAGTGCTTGTGAAAGTACCCTTCTCCCCAGGAGATTTGGTGATTTGGAAGCAGTCAGCAGGTAACTACCGTGAGAATCCTGAAAGAGTGGCACGGGTGGTTAAGATGATTGTTAGAACTCAGAACCCGGACTGGAATGACATGCAGGTTTTATTAGATACCTTAATGGATTCCACGGAGAAAGAGATGGTGTTGCGGGCCATGAAAGAGCGTGCTCAGGAAATGATTAGACTGCATCTAGCTGGGGGAACTGTGAATGACTTGGTTCCGAGTGATGATCCGGGATGGGACCCGGAAAAGGCTGAAGGGATGGAATCTATCAGGGCGTACCAGGAGTTGTTGGTGGAAGGAATCAGGACCGGGATGCCTAAAACACTAAATTGGTCGAAGTTGTATTCGGTCAAGCAGGATAAGAATGAATCTCCTTCGGCATTTTTAGAACGCCTTAAGGAGGCTGCTAGTCGCTTCACTGATTTGGATATCGACAGTGAAGCAGGAAAGTTGCAGCTTGCTTTAATCTTTTTGGGTCAGGCACAGGAAGATATACGTAAAAAACTGCAGAAATTAGAGGGTCAGGATACTCGGGACTTAGATAAGATACTAGAAGTGGCTTGGAAGGTTTATAATAACAGAGAGAAAGAAACGACCAAGAAACAGCAGGCGAATCTATTAGCTATAATGCAGCAAGCCGGTAATAGAGGAGGAGGCAGAGGTGGTTTTGGGCGCGGTCGTGGCTCTGGACGTGGCAGGGCAGGATTCCAGAATGTCAATTTCGGGGGACGGGGGATGGCCCCTCCTGGTCCCCAGCAAGGAGGGATTGCTCCCAATCAATGCCCGTTCTGTCGTCAGATAGGACATTGGAAAAATGAGTGCCCAGTGAAAGCTGGACTGGGAGGAATGCCAGTGAATGGATCAACAGGTTACCCCGTGACTCCGGAAGGTGGTGCCCAAGCATTTGTGTTAGGGAATTATCAGAATCAAAGCTGACTAGAACAGGACTTGAAGGTCAGGATTGATATTGATGGGAAAGAACAAGAGTTTATCGTGGATACGGGGGCAACACATTCAGTTTTAAACAAAAGGTTGGGACCTATTAGTGATACTACCATACAAGTGGTGGGAGCAACGGGACAATTAGAAGAAAGACCCTTCTTACAACCATTAAATTTGAGATTTGGAGGAAAAGAATTAGACCATCAGTTTTTGTATATGCCTAATTGCCCCAAGCCATTGCTTGGCAGAGATTTGTTGTCATCATTAAATGTCAGAATTATATTTGAAAATGGGAGAGTAAAATTAGAGGTTCTGGGAGAAGAAATTGCTAAATTGTTTGTAATAAAAGAAGTTGATCCCTCTCCTATTCCTATTGAAGTAGATCACGCTGTGGTACCTTGGGTATGGGAGTCGGGGAACCCGGGGAAATCAAAAGCTGCTCAGCCGGTGGTAGTAGAATTAAAAGAAGGTGCTCAGCCAGTGAGAATAAAACAATACCAAATCAAATTAGAAGCTAAACAGGGTGTCGCTCCTTTGATAACTCAGTTTTTAGCACAGGGAATTTTGCAGGAATGCGAATCAGACTTTAACACTCCTATTTTTCCAGTTAGGAAACCGAATGGTAAGTATCGGCTAGTGCAGGATTTAAGGGCAATTAATAATATTGTCAAAGACATTCACCCAGTGGTTGCCAATCCGTATACTCTATTAACATCTGTGTCAGAAAAATTTAAATGGTTCTCTGTTATTGATTTGAAAGATGCTTTCTTCTGCATCCCTCTGGCATTGGAAAGTAGGAAATATTTCGCATTTGAATGGGAAAATCCTGACACTGGAAGGAAGAGACAACTCACCTGGTCTCGACTGCCGCAAGGATTCAAAAACAGCCCTACAATATTTGGAAATCAATTGGCAAAGGAATTAGAAGAGTGGAAGACTGCTGAGGTAAGAGATTTACCTTCCTCTTATGTTGTTCTCCAGTATGTGGATCTTTTGGCAACAACATCTTTTTGGCAACAGCAGAAAAAGGATTGTGCCTGAAATTGACTATTGCTCTGTTGAATATGTTGGGCCAGGCTGGCTACCGAGTGTCAAAAGAAAAGGCACAGCTGATAAAGGAGAGTGTAATATACTTGGGATGTGAGATCAACCAAGGCCAGAGACGATTGGGAGTCAATCGAGTGGAAGCTATTTGTGCTATTCCCCTTCCCAGGAACCATCAGGAACTAAGGTCTTTTCTGGGAATGGTGGGATGGTGCAGGCTGTGGATTCTGAATTTTGGACTTCTAGCTAAACCATTATATGAAGCTCTGAAGGAACCGCAGTTGAGCTGGGATCGACAGAGGAAAAAGGCCTTTGAAGACTTGAAACAAGCCTTGAGAGAAGCTCCGGCATTAGGCCTTCCCGATTTAAATAAAGACTTTCAGTTGTATGTAAATGAAAGACAGAAACTGGCACTGGGAGTGCTAGCTCAGAGACTTGGTTCATGGAAACGCCCGGTAGGGTATTTTTCGAAACAACTAGACACGGTAAGTGCTGGTTGGCCGTCATGCTTGCGGGCAGTTACGGCCACAGTGATCCTCATCCAGGAAGCCAGGAAATTAACTTTGGGCAGGAAAATAGAGGTATTTGTACCTCACATGGTACTGGCAGTCCTGGAACAAAAGGGGGGTCACTGGCTTTCATCCAGCAGGATGTTGCAATACCAAGCAATCCTGAGAGAACAAGATGATGTGGATCTAAAAGTGACTAATCATGTTAACCCAGCAGAATTTCTCCGCAGTGAGCAGGAAGAAGGAGAGTTAGCACATGACTGCATGGAGGTGATTGAACAAGTGTATGCCAGCCGAATGGATTTGAAAGACGTTCCAATGGAAGATCCGGATTGGGAACGGTTTACCGATGGGTCCAGCTTTGTAGAAAATGGTACCAGGTATGCGGGATATGCAGTGGTAACAGTTACCACTGTAGTGGAAGCAAAGGCCTTGGTTCCGGGAACGTCAGCTCAGCGAGCTGAGATCATTGGACTCACTAGAGCCCTAATATTAAGTTCCGGGAAGAAAGTGAATATATGGACTGATTCTAAATATGCTTTCGGGGTTGTGCACATTCATGGTGCCTTGTGGAAAGAACGAGGGTTATTGAACTCTCAGGGAACTACCATCAAATATAGAACTGAAATTCTAGCTTTGCTAGATGCAGTACACCAACCTGAAAAGGTTGCAATAATGCATGTGAGAGGTCACCAGAAGGAAGAAGGAAAAATATATCGAGGGAACAGATTGGCTGATGTCACAGCACGAGAAGTGGCCAGAGAAGTATGGACCCAAATGGCCCTGATACCCACTAAGGTGAGTCCTGTAACTCCACATTTGACTCAAGAACCGAAGTATTCCCCGGATGATGAAAAACTAGCATCACTGCTGAGAGCACAGAAGAATGTAACTGGATGGTATGTAACAGCCATGGGACAAGTTGTGGTTCCCACCCGAATTATGAGAGCCATTTTAGAAACTGAACATAATAAATGCCATTGGGGAGCAGAGGCATTGGTAAAATTTCTAAAAAGAGAAGTAATTTCTAACCAGATGTTAACATTGGCAAAACGGGTGAATGCCATGTGTCCCACTTGTTTGAAGAATAATCCAATAGTTAGGAAGCAGATCCAGTTGGGGAAATTACAAGTGGGACCAGAACCAGGAGACTACTGGCAAGTAGATTTTTCAGAATTACCGAAAGCACAGAACTTCAAGTATCTTTTAGTGTATGTATGCACTTTCTCAGGATGGCCTGAAGCCTTTCCTTGTCGAACCAATCAGGCAAAGGAAGTAGTCAAAACACTGTTGAAAGAAATCATTCCAAGATTTGGGGTACCGTTAGGACTGTCATCAGATAGAGGCCCACACTTTGTAGCAGGAATAGTACAAGAGGTGGCCAGGATGTTAGATATATCTTGGAACTTACACACCCCTTGGCGACCTCAGTCAAGTGGCCAGGTAGAGCGGATGAATCAAACAATTAAGGGGCAAATCAAGAAAATTTGCCAAGAGGCAAAAATACAGTGGCCACAGGCACTGCCATTGGCATTGCTCAGAATCAGAATCAAACCCAGGGAGCGAGTGGGTGTCAGTCCATATGAAATTCTATATGGGAAACCGTACCATGCAAATGTGTTGAAAGGAGATTTGCACGTGCAGGGTGATCAGACAATATTTGGTTATGTCATGTCGCTAAACAAAACTCTTAATGCTTTAAGGGGAACCTTGCAGTGGAACCGACCTTTACCACTGGAAAATCCGGTGCATGACATTCAACCAGGAGACCAAGTCTATGTGAAGAATTGGTCCACCCACCCTTTGAAGGAGACATGGGACGGGCCCCGCCAAGTGATCCTGACAACTTACACTGCAGTAAAGGTCGAAGGAATCGACTCATGGATCCACTACACCCGAGTCAAGAAAGTCCCTGTACAATGGGAGACTCAGATAGTCTCTCCAACACGGGTGATATTTCGCAAAAAGTAGCCCTCTTGATCAAAACAGCCCTCTTGATTGTATTGTTACTGGTAACAACGAAACCCATTCTTGTTAACAGCTCTATTGTGGTTGCAGTTCCCAAACCAGTGGTTGGTGTTATGGAGAGAATGGATGTGAACCTGACCTGTTCTGTAATGAATGACCAGAAAGCTGAAGTCCGGAATATACAGGCAACCTGGAAGAAAGGTCCTGATTATCCAGAAGCAAATATTGTCACAGTTTGGGATAAGGATGCACAGAAAGGAAACACCACATTACAACTGAAGCGAGTAAGCCAAGAAGATATGGCAGTATACATGTGCATTGTAAAATCCCGGAAAAGTTTTGATTACAAACAAGTTAAATTGAGAGTAGTGCCCTGGAAATTGAGGAATGATACTCCATCCCAGGAATCTGTAGAAGTGAAACCCACCTGGGCTGTACAAGACATGTGGGATGGATCTCTTTTGAAGGTAAACTGCTCATTAATGTTAAAACAAAAATGTGGCCTGGGATTGCGAGTTG
Source organism: Poecile atricapillus (assembly GCF_030490865.1). Classification (NCBI taxonomy): domain Eukaryota; kingdom Metazoa; phylum Chordata; class Aves; order Passeriformes; family Paridae; genus Poecile; species Poecile atricapillus. The sequence goes on along the minus strand of NC_081253.1, from coordinate 39,256,232 downwards.
AATGGTGGAAAGAAAACAACCAAAGGTCATGGGATAAAATAGATCAAGAAGTTAGCTGGTGGGAACAGTCTGGGAACGGTATGGGATGGTTGAATATTAGTAATCCTCAAATTGGCTCTTTTGAAGGGAAGTATTTGTGTTTAGTAATGTGTGAAGTTGAGGCTGATTATGGGATACGGATAGTGGAAGCTGAGTTGCGTCTACAACATGGAGTCAGACCCACTCACATAGTAGGAAGGAAGCATAGAGAGCCGAGAGATACAGGAGATACAGGAGTAGCTGGGTCTCAAAGTCACGAACAGGAGAATTTAGTGGTAGGGTTGATTAGAGATTTTGGAAAAGTCCAAAATGTGTCCCGAATAACAGCATGCTTACCCCTCCCACAAGCAGCAGGAGAACCAATTCCGTGGGGAATAATTCCCATTCCATTACTACCTGAGACGGTGGACAACACATCTACAGTATGTCAAAAGACTGTCCAAAAGGTAGCCGCCCGACCCGAAAAAGATTGTATGAAACTGCCCAACAGCAAATTTACCCGTATAAGAGGGTTTAATGATGTAGGGTGGTGTCAGTATAATGAGTTACAAGATTGCCAAAATATTACGAGCCAAACCACGTTGTGGGATGAGTGGAAAACCGTATGGGGTCCAAGTTTATTAGAACATTATAGTTATATTGGAGCAGTGGACTGGTGCATACAATGGACAGGAAGTAAAAATCAAACCCCGGAAGAAGTCTATAGAACAGGGACCTCTACAAGAGACATTAAAGCAGCTAAGGAAAATTGGAATTGTACTAAAGTCATTACATGTGATACCCCTGAAAGCCAAATTAGCCTGGCTCCTCTTAGAGTACTACTCAAGTGGGGATGTGAATGCAGAAAGTTTAATCATACAATTACAGGAGAAGCACCCGGAAGCAGTGGAATCAGACGTGCGGTAAGTTGTAGAGTTACTACTGTCAAAAGTCCAGGGAATTTAGTCTGGGTAATGGGACATGGACAATGGACTACGCACATTCCTATAGATGGGCCTGTGACACAAATCACTCTGGGAGTCCCGACCCTCTGCCCCCTCTGGAAACAATCGGAATTAAAGTCTAAACGAAAGAAAAGAGAAGTGGATGAATTCGCTGAACTAGAAGATGAATGGCATGAACCTGATGGTGGAGTTAAATTTGGGTGGGCTTTAGAATCACTGTTTGCACCTGTGGCCTCCTATAGGAACAGAGAAATGCTATACAAATTGCTAGGGCAAACCGAGAGATTGGCAGCAGCCACTAAGAAAGGATTTAAAGACATGAATCTGCAATTGCAAGCCACATCCCGAATGACTTTACAGAACAGGATGGCACTGGATATGCTATTGTTAAAGGAGCATGGAGTGTGTCAGTATCTAAAAAGAAAAATTGACCATTGCTGCATCCATATTCCAAACGTGACCATAGAAGTAGAAAAAGATATTTCTCAATTGGAAATGATTGAATCCAAAACAAAAGAAATTGAAAAAGAAGCACAACATAATTGGATCGGAGCAATATTTGAGTCTTTAGGACTTCAGGTTTCTGGATGGGTTTCGTCAGTGATACAGTACATTCTGTTATTTGCAGTCTTGTTACTAATCATTTGGTTAGCCTATAAGTGTGTTCTAGGAGTCATCGAAAAGGAAACAAGACGCACCAGAAGAGTGATCAAAGCCTTGGCAAGAACCAATGAGATACGCCTCAACGAAAGACGCCGACCCCCTCCGAAATATGAAGATGTCGTTGGGCGAGATAATCCAGCATTTGAAAGAACCAATGAGAACTAAGAGTTGAGCATTCTTGCAGAAGATTGAAGAATGCTCAAAAGGGGGGGAATTGTTGCCATTTGATTCAATAAACTGTATTATTAAGATAGTAGCAACAGTTAGCATTAGTTGACATTAGTAGTAGTCATGCTAAGGCTTGGTAGGCCGCATGTAACCTGCAGATGAACTATATAGCAGATATTGCAATGTAAGCAGTGTAACTAGGAGATAATCTAAGGAATGTACCTGTTGGCAGAATTTAAAGGTTAAAGAGATAATCGTACCAAGTAGTGAAAGTTTGTGATGATGAAGAAATCATGTAGAAAACATATAAAAACCCTGTGATTTTTCTGTGAAATGGGGCTCTGTCTTTGGACGCTAGTCCACAGGCTCCCGGGCCCTCAATAAAGCACCGCATAAACGACTTCGGTTGTTTGTGTTTTCTTCGGATCGGGCAACAATAGGGGTGGGACTGCCAGCAACAAGCTGAGGGGACAGAGATTATAAAAGGAGCTGTGAAGTTGGAAGAAGTGCCCTTTAGCTGTGGATTAGCTGCAGCTGAGGACCCAACACTGCAGACTTCGGTCTGCATCTCTTTTAGAGACTTTTTTATATAAATCTGAGTGCAGATTAGCTGCATTCACTGCAGTGCCGCTGAGTTCTTGCTTTGGGACCAAAATGCCGGTTCGGCCAGAGGATTCCTCAATCCTCAAACCAGGGACTTTTTAAAATTTCTTTTCTTTTTTTCTCCCTCACCCATTATCCTTTCCTCCCCTTTGTTTTTTTCCCTTAATAAACGCCCTAGTTTATTTGAACCCCCAAAGTTGTGTCTTTTTCCTCACAAAATATATAGAGAGGCCCTACTAGAATTAGGAGCTAATCATTACCCAATAACTGTCTGTCAGCCTTGTGTTTGTTCAGCTGGGCTTTTAATGAGAAACAAAGAATCTTGTGAGGAACTTCAAGAACATAAGACAATTACAAACCAGAAACTAATTGGAAACACGAAACTACAAGCCTGGCCTGGGATCCATTTGTCACTTTGGACTGAAAAGGTAGGAAGTTCAGAATGAGGAAGAGATATATATTCCTTCCTCCTTTTGTGACCACTTCCCATAATAAGACCACTGACTCATTTCAAGGAACAAACTGCCCATGCTCAATTGTTTCTTTCTTAATTGGCATGGGAAGCGGGGAGTGGGTGGTAACTGGGTTATGAATATGTATTTGTATTCAATATCTCAGTAAATAAAAGTCTCTATTCACCTGAACTCAGGGCCGTGTGTATTAAGGGGTGACCCTGCCCATCGGCCCAGCACTGCCAATAAACACACACTCTGTAACCCTAATTGGTTAAAGAGTCTTTGTCCATCTCAGCTGGATACTGATACTAGATCATATCCATATTTTGGTAAATCATTTTGGCGACCGTGGCAGGACTCTGCTCTCTCTAGCCCAGGGGCCAGCAGGGGTCCAGGCACACCCAGAATTTTCTGAGAAGAGGGAAGCTCCTGTGTCCTCACTGACAGCGTGGAGAAAGACCAGGAACTGCCAGAACTATGGACAAAAGGTATGTTGAAAAACTGAAACAGCTATCTTTGAGGTGGTGTATGGCATATCCACTGTTAAAAGGCTGTTGATAAATAGATAAAATTGATAAATAAAAGAGATGTCTTTACGTGCAAATTTGGTACGAATTACGAATGCCTCTGTGGTTTTATTTGTATGTTTCCACAGAAAAAGTGGTTTTAGGAGTGTGAGCTCTTAAGTTGAGAGTAGGAGGAGCAGCGTAAGCTGCTGGTGGTTTGTGTTTTAAGCAGTGCCAGGAGCGGCAGCTGGGAGTTAATAGTTTGTGTCTTGAGTTGAAACGGTGGTAACAACAGAATTGCTCGTTTGCTGTGTTTTGTTTGATTTGTGATTAAAAAGCGGCCTGGTAGGTTGCAGTTTGTGGTTTTGGTCCCAGGTTTAGGGACAAGAAAGGTCCTGGAGAGAGCTGTAAAGGTTGATTTTGGGTCACAGGAATTAATTGACTCTAAGTGTGGAGTGACAAAGGTAGCAGGAAGCGGTATTAGCTGCTGGGGATTTGTGTGGCCAGCCGAGGGCCGAGGGGGGCTCGGCAGAGTGATTTGTCACAAGCTGAGAGAGGCTCAGCAGAGGTGATTTGCAGCAGCCGGTGCGCTGTTGGGCTGGTTGTTCTTGTAATATGTGTTAGTAGAATTTGCGTTTTATTGTACACATATAAAATCAAGTATAAAAACAGGTTCTATGTAAAAAACTGAAACAACTTGAGATTGCAAAACCAGCTGCTGGAAAACCAGGAATTTGCAAGAAAACGACTAAGCGATTAAGATAACATCGAGTAGAGGTGGGTGCACTCAAGCAAGATAATTGCTCTAAGGACTTGGTGATTAACGCTTGATACCAACTTGATCTGATTTTCCAGGACCATGCATCTCAATGTCGGTTTCCCTAAAAAAACTACACAGACTAAAAAAAAATAACTCATCACGATTCTACATCTCAAAGCCTGCTTCCCAAAAAAAACAGCCAAACTTCATCTCCTTCTCAGAAAACTCATCAGCAGTCCAGCAGCAGAAATATGAATATCTAACAACCGGAAAAAAACAAAGAAAAAAACAAAGAAACTGCAACTGCATAGCCTCAAGCTGAAAAATCTGTATAAAACACGGCTCTCCCAAAGACAAGTTGTGAACTTTGGGGAATCAGTGTGGCAGAGGCTGGTTCAGAGTTCACCCAGCGCCAATCCCAGGCTCGACGCTGACAGTGATTGTGGTTGCTTGTAGTTGTAGTTGTCCAACGGGTGTTTAGGTGGAGGATCCCCAAGTGGGGACTCTGTTTCCTTTCAAGCACAAAAGAGAATAAAGCCACCCAGATAGCGATAAAAATCTTGCTAAGAACTGGTAAAGTAACCCATGGCAGAAGTGAGATATTTGAGTTATTAGAGCATGGTGTTTCAGGGCCCTTAAAAGAAACCAATAGACATTCTTAGGGTTTAGTGTGCCCAAGATAATTTGGTACCTGAACATTACGAAGAGAAACTCCGAAGTTGGGATAACGAAACATTGCAAGAAAAAGAACTTCCAGGATGGGAGCAAATGAGAGTAAAGAAATTCCTAGGAGTAGTCCTTTGGAATGGCTTTTAACACATTGGAAAGAACTAGTGGGATATGTTGGTGCAGAGAGCAAGAGGGAGCTTGTTAAATTCTGTACACAGTGGTGGCCATATATAGACTGGATGGGGGTGTGAGGTGGCCAGTAAATGGTACGCTGGACTAGGAAACCTTATTGCAGTTAATGCTTTTCCTCCAGCATGAACACAAGTGGCTGGAAGTGACTTATGCTGATATGTTTTTTACCCTCTGTGGCCACCCTGAGTGGCAGAGGGATTGTGGGATTAGACCACCATCTGATCCCTTGGTATTGGCCCTGGAGAAAGGTAACAAAGCTCAAGGGGGAAAGCCTAAATGGTGTTGTAGAACATGCTCAATTAATCAAAGATGCACTCACCCTGATGAAGTATACCAAAGAGAGGTTTTGGAATGGGAACCAGCAAACTTCCTAAGACCACCTCTTAGAATGTTAGAGAGAGGGGGGAGGTGGAAGAGGAAGCAGGCTCAGAACCACCATTGCTGAGTGGTGACAGTGAGGATGAGGAGCCTGGGTCTTCCTCCTCAAGTACCAAGACTTCTAAGTCTCCCCCACCAAGCCCTGTAGCATCCAGGACCCGAAAGCTGGTTAAAGAGGTTATACAAGCACCTCTGAGAGAAGCAATGACCCCTGAGGGAACGACAAGATTAGTCAATTAGTCCATGAGTCCATTTCTACAATACATTTGGAGGTTTGGGAAAAGATTGCTAAGAGTTATTGGAGTGATCCAGTAGGCGTTGCTAAGAAACTGAGATTTGTGGTTAAGCAGCATTCAGCAGATTGGTCAGATTTACAGCTACTGCTTGATGCCCTGACAGAGACAGAAAAACTATTGGTATTAAAGATAGCTAAAGACCTAGCTGAGGATGATTGTAGGACAGCACAGGGGGATGTTAAGGATGTATTTCCCCTTCAGGATGCTGGCTGGAATCCCAATGAACAAGGAGGACTAAGACAGTTACAAAGATATCAGGAATTAATAGTAAAAGAACTGGAAAGAGCAATTCCTGGAACTATAAATTAATCATCTCTATATGCTATTAAAGAAGGTCCTTCTCAAACACCTTCTGAATTTTTAGATCAACTGCGCAATGCAATGTGGAAACATACCAGCCTGGACCCAGGATCGAGTGAAGGAATGAAGCAGCTAATAAATTTGTTTTCTGAGGCCCAGACAGCTGGGATCTGGAAACCCTGGTGTGTTGCTATATTTTATATATTAGTAAAGGCCTGTATGCACAAACCAGCCTTTGACATAAGTCGTGATATTAAAGGCTAAAGTCCTTGAAACCTTCATGCAGAAGAGAGAGTAAAGTAAAACAATATCCTTGTGTGTAGGAGAAAAAATGTAAACTGTGTGTGTTAGCCAATAGTAGCTTGCTCTGCCCGCAGACCCTGTAGAACCCTATAAAAGGTGTGCTAAAGATAGAAATAAACGGCATTCACAATTACTTCTGTAAAACTGGTGAATAGCTCGGGGGTCTTTCATCATCTGGCGCTCCGAGCAAGGACACCCCTGCGGGCAGAGGGGTTTTGGAGTCAGCGGAGTGGATCTGGGCGTTAGACGTCGCGGGCTTGGATCGGCACCAGATAGGCAGCCTGAGCGCGGTGAGACGCGGAGCGGTTGGACGTGGAAGTAAGGCTGCTGGGGGGGGCCCAGGCAGGCAAGGGCGTGGTAGAAGGGTCGCAACCTTCCCCCTTGCGGGTTGCCATCAGCATGGATGTGGAATTTGCGGCGGCAGATAAACTGCTTCTTAGCATCCTCGTTAAACGAGGCGAAGCAGCCCGGGAAAAGGACCTGGATATGCTCATTATATGGGCTAATTATCACGGGCATTTAGTAGTGCCAGCACTGCTCTTTGCAGCGTAAGAATGGACGGATTTAAGGGCTCTGATATGGGAAACAGCAATTACGGAAAAGAGCAAGGACACTGTGTCTCTCGGTCCAACTTGGCAGATTGTAATTAATACCTTAAAAACCAGAAAAGTGAGATATGCTGAGGCTGTGAGCTCCGTAATTCTACCTGCGTCACAGCGGCAGATGCCTTTATCTCCCACTGCTGGGCAAGCTCTCCTATCTATGCTGCCCGTGGAGAGAGGGAGGGAGAGTCAAAGAGAAGAAAATAATGAGAAAAAAAAAAAAAAAAGTTGCACAGGGAACGCTGAAACAACGAACAGAATCTGTTCAGTTATGGCAGGATGTGATACATTCGGAACTATTTGCTTCATTTTTGGAGTCACTTTTAGCATTACAATCTTATTTAAGTTCCATCTTTACCACCCTGGAAGAAAAGAAGCCAAATTTAGACTGGTTTCCACCCGAACCAGGGGGACATGGGGGAGCGAGGTGGGCGCAGAGAACAAAGGTACCCTGGGGGTAGAAGCAGCGCAAGAAAAGTTCCAAGGCCATGCTGATAAGCTGCCATGATCGCCGTTGTTAGCACCTGGCCGTGAGAGACATTTCATGTAACATCACCTGCTTTTGTAAAATCCTGCCCTTTTTTCCTCTATCAGCGAACAACAAGAGAGATTGAGAGAAAAAACTGCATTTGTTAAAGTTAACTTTGTGAGGTTTTTTTTCTTTTTCTCCATTTTTCCTCGCTGCTAGAGTATGTAGAGAATGTGAAGAAAGATAAGAGCAGAGCTGCAGCGGCAGCAGAGTGGGCAGCTCACCCCCCCCCCCCCCGCTCCCTCTCTAAGAAAAAGCAGGGGGATAGTACCCAGTTTGTTGAAAAGTCATGATTTATTAGGTTTTCAAAATGTTTTTATATACCATTGTAGAGTTAATGTTGTGTTTTAAGTAATTATGAGTTTATGCAATTGCAGTTTTTAGAGTTTTACTAGAGAAATTATTGTGGTTCTTTGAAAGTTAAAAAAAAAAAGTGTTTAAGGTGAATATTAATAGAAGTTGCCTTGCAATAGTTGGTTTTAGAACTTACGGTTAAAATATGGTGTGATTTACAGCTTTTAAGAAAACCTTCCAATTAATGTTATCTACAGAAGAGATTTGTGGTTTAAAAAATAATTAGTTAAGAGAACTTTACTGTACAAGACAAAGTTAAGTTAGAGCATGTATTATCTATTTGCTTGTTTTTTCCACAATTTTAATAAGGTAATTTCAATGTGAGTTCTTTTGTTATATAAAACACATATAACTGCATATATAGCAATTTGGATTTTGGATTTTAGTTTAAAAATTGGACTTGATGTTCTTGAAAAGTGCTACAAAAGCTGGATGGCAACTTGCCAAATCGCATGTTGTTGTGGTGGTTTTTCTCTAGAAAAACTACACTTTAAAATCCTAACCAATTTAAACATATACTAGGCAAATTCCTGTTATGAATAAATATTTTTAGTAACATTTGCAGTTATTGTGGGTTATTCTCAAAGCTAGATGACATAGAATTGTGATGTATTTCTTACATTTTTATAATCTTTATAGTGAATCCATGTTATTGTTATATTGTGTTTAAAAGGTATATATTAAACTTTTAGTTGCTTTTTTGTAGTAACAGAATAAGATTAAGTTATGTTTTCATTTAATATAGAATAAGTGTTAATAGAATTAAGGATAGTCAAGTTTTATAATGTTTAGGCTTGAATGTTTTTAAGTTAAGTTTTCTAACTTAGATATTCTTTTAAGGTTAAGTTTTGTTATTTCCTTTTGTCATATATAATTATTGTTGGGTTTAGATATTGTTTGATTGAAATTGTTTTGTGTTTTGTTGGAGACACTTGTTTAAACTGCAAAGTATAGTTGTTTTCCTAGAGAGAGGAGGACGGCCACAGCTGAGACAGCTGTGATGGAACACTGGTGAACACCTGCTTGTGGATAGAAGTGAATGCAGTCTGTGACACCCTTGACTTCATCAGGAGTTCTATTGTTTGTTGCAATCTCGGCAGTTTTTGTTCTACATAGCTTTCTTATTTTTCAGTGTTTCCAGAATTTTAAGATGTGCCATTGCTGAGGATCAGCTGCCATAGGAGAGGCTTCAGATTAAACCAACTGCTGCATGGTTTAATTGGTCTGGTACCCAAGGCTCCTGATCATTTGCTTTGTACAAATGCATTTTAACATTTTGCTGTGCTGTAAGCATCTCATAGCTGCTACTATTGAGAACCTTGTTTTAAAAATGCGTTAAGAGGCGTCTTTCCAGTTTAAAGCCTAAGGCCCTGGCCAAGCCTTGACTTTACCTGGACAGAATGTTTGCCAACAGATCCAGATATTTTCTGTACCAAAAGAGTATTTGAGTCACTTGTTGACTCAACAATTTGACCCTATTGATATGACAGCTGGATCAATTTTGAAGTGGGCTTGGAGAATCATTTCCGGAGATGATTTTCCAATCCTTCACTGATTTTTTTTTTTTGTTTCTGTTTGTTTGCTAACTATGGGATGCTAGTGCAGTGTTTTAGTAATTAATAGCAGTTTTATATTACATATGTTATTAATAATGTTTAAGATTTAATTGATTTTTAACTGGTATAAGTTCTTACTAATTGTGCATAAGGTTTTGTGTTAATGTTGAACAGAAATGCATCTCATTTTTATTTTTTTTAAGGAAAATGGGGGAAATTGATGCCCTAAAAGCCTTTAATTGGTGTAATTTATTAACTTCAAGGAGAGAAATGTCTGTGTTTTGTTCACAAGTTCAAAAAGGTCACCTGTTCATCTGACCAGGCTGTCTGCCTGTGAAAATGTGAGATCCAGTGAACAGAGACGTCACCACACAACCTTGGTACTCCAAACAAGATCAGAAGTGGAGCTGCCAGGACACAGTTGTGTCTGAACACTACACAGACAGTTTGCCAACAGAAATTTTATGTTTTTATCATGATGTTGTGTCTGTACCATTTTTCTTCAGTTGTTCTCTGTTTCAAGATTTAGAAGGATGTGAAGAACAATCCAAACATCGATGCCTTCAGTCAGTCACTGATCAGCTGCCAGCTGACGTCACAAGAGCAGCGGATGTTCCAAGACTGAATCGCGTTAAATCATTGTTTGTGGGAAGAGTTTTACTGAAGATCTAGAAGAGTATAGAGACTCCATCTAGATGTATATAAAAGCAAATTGTAACTGTATTTTACCTTTTAAGCAAATTGCTTTCACGCTTATATTGCATAAATACTAGAGCACGTGTGTTAAAAGTAGTTAGATAATAGTTTAGGATAAAGAGTTTAGCTTGTGTGATAATTGTTATTTGTAAGTTATTGATAAGTTTTGAAAAGATATTAGTATAAAGTATAAGTATTCCCCCTTCAAGAGTTAAAGTGAGCATATTTGAAAGTTCATTTCACCTTAAAACCTAAGCTGTAATTCTGAAAGCATGGTGTCATTTGCATGGAACAAACTGCTTACGGTAATTGTACTGTGTAGAGTTCCAACTGTCTGCTAACTAACATCCAAAAGCGACAGAACACATGGGTCACTCTGGTACATTTGACTGGCCAAAAATCAATGTGTCTAAGCCTAGCCACACCTGGAGATCCTTTTTGCACCTGTCTCAAAGGTGTCCCTGAATGGGATCCTCAAGCATTTAAAGGTTTAGTTAGTAATGAGACTCAACCGAATCCATTAGCAATGTTATGAGAGTGCCATCGCACTGTTGGCTTCACGTCAAGACAACATGAAGCCTGTTGGCAAGAAAAAATGATTGAAATTCTCAAGGTTACCATAGGGCCCCCCAGAAGAATTGGATTTGTTAAACTCCACCAATACCTCAGGTGGATGGATGATTGAACCCCTAACAAAAAGCCACTCCAATAAAGTGGCGCAACACTGAGCTCCAGTTAACCCTGTAGTTGATCTCATTACTAACACCAAAAGTAAAGCTTTTTATTCACGATGCAGTCTCACAGGACGATCACCAAAGCGATTACCTAGTTCAATATTCTTAATTTGTGGAGATAGAGCATGGAATGGAATTCCTGCTAGCCCACATAGAGGACCCTGTTACCTTGGGAAACTTACTTTGTTCCATCCAAACTTACACTCATTGCTCAATATAGCTGGTAAAATAAAAAACATCAAATGGTCAAAGTGAAACCTATATGAATTACAATGTGATGAGGTTAGAGACCCAGATTTTTGGGGTCATGGTATAATATAGCTAGCCTCCCTTTTGCTCCAAGAGCAGCTGCTGCTAAAAGCTTGTCAACTCTAAAAGAGCTAGCTTGTTAGATCAGGAAAGAACTGAACTTAACATCAACAGTGTTAAGTGAACTTTCAGCTGATGTGGGTGGTGTACGCCACACTGTATTGCAAAATCAAACTGCAATTAATTTCTTGCTCTTAGCACAAAGACATAATTGTGAGGAGTTTGAAGGCATGTGCTGTTTGAACCTTACTGATCATTCAGTTTCAATCCACAAACAACTAAAGCAGCTACAGAATGGGTTGCATGCCCTGAAAGAAGACAGTGACCCCATTGGAAGTTGGTTCGCCAGCTGGGGCGTTGCTGGATGATTTAAGTCTCTTGTGTTGAAGGGAGGACAGATTTTACTTATAGTATTAATAAGGATAGTAGTTTTAAGTTGTATGTTATCTTGTCTCTGTAAAAGTGTAAATAGAATCGTGTCTAAAGTCTGGCTTGTGCAAAAAGAGAAATGGGGAATTGTAGTAAAACATTTTAAGAGAGTAAAAGCATGGCATTTTAGTAAAAGCCTGTCTGCACAAGCCAGCCTTTGGTATAAGCGATGATATTAAAGATAGTGTCCTTGAAACTCTCCTGAAGCAGCAAGAATGAAAGAAAAACAATAGCCTTGTGTATTGGGGAAAGAATGTAAACCATATGTATTAACCAGTAGTAGCTTGCTAAGCCCGCGGACCCTGTGGGACCCTATGAAAGTGTGCTAGAGACAGAAATAAACGACGCTCGCCATACTTCTGTGAAGACTCGGCTGAATAGTCTGGCGGTTTCTCAATAGAGCTGGAGGATTCTGAATTCTCAATGCATGGAATGCCGTTATCCCATGGAAACTTGGTGGGAATTTGGAAAGGGGAGCTGGAGGATTAAAAATACCTGATACCTGGAATGCCATTCTTCCATGGAAATTTGGGAGGGCAGCTAGAGGATTGGAAATTCCTGATGCCTGGAATGCCATTAATCCATGGGAATTTGGGAGCAGAACTGGAGGATTCAGAATTTCTGACACTTGGAATGCTGTTATTCCATGGCAGATGGGGAGGACAGCTTGGAAATTCCAAATTCCTGAAGTTTGGAATGCCATTATTCCATGGGAATTTGATGGGATTTTTGGGAGCTGATATGGAGGATTCTAAATTCCCAATAGCTGGAATGCTGTTATTCCATGGCAATTTGGGAGGGGAGGTAGAGGATTTGAAATTCCTGATGCCAGGAATGCCATTATTCATGGGAATTTGGATGGGGACATGGAGGATTCCAAATTCTTTACACCCGGAATGCTGTTATTCCATGGCAATTTTGGGAGGGGAGCTGGAGCATTCAAAATTCCTGACAGCTGGAATGCCGTTATTCCATGGGCATTTGAGAGGGGAGCTAGGGCATTTGAAACTCCTAGCACCCAGAATGCCATTATTCATAGGAATTTGGATGGGGAACTGGAGGATTCAAAATTCCTGGTGCCTGGAATGCTGTTATGCCTTGGGAATTTGATGGGAATTAGGGAGGACATATGGGGGAGACAATTTCCAACGCTTGGAACTCTGTAATTCTATGCTTTTGTGGGAATTTGGGAGGGGAGCTGAAGGATTCCAAATTCCTGATGCCTGGATTACAGTAATTCCATGGTTTTTGTGGGGATTTGTGAGGGTAATCGGAGGCTTTTGAATTCCCACTGCTTGGAATTCTATAATTCCATAGGTTTGGGGGCAATCTTGGAGGGGAGCTGGAGGATTCTAAATTCTCAAGGCACAGAATTCTCTTATTTCATGGAAATATGAGAACTGGGGAGGACAGCTGGAGGCTTCAAAATTCATGACATCCAGAATGACATTATTTGATGGGAATTTCAGGAGGGGAGCTGAAGGATTCCAAATTCCTGCTGCCTGGATTACTGTAATTCCATGGTTTTGGTGGAAATCTGGGATGGGAGCTGAAGGATTCCAAATCCTCAGTGCACAGAATGCCGTTCCATGAGAATCTGGGAATGAAACTGGAACATTCAAAATTCTTGATGACAACAATGCTGTTATTCCATGGAAATTTTGGGAGGGGAGCTGGAGGAGTTTAAAATACCCATGGAAAGCAATTATTCCATGATTTCTCAGGGTTCCCCATCAAAACCAAACCTCAACCTTCAAATCCAACTTTGGACTTTCAAATCCAACCTTTGTCCACCTAAGCCAACCTTGGACTTCAAGTCCAAAGTGGACCATAAATTTAACCTTGAACCACGTGGGACGGGATGGGATGGGATGGGATGGGATGGGATGGGATGGGATGGGATGGGATGGGATGGGATGGGATGGGATGGGACAGGGCCACGCTCACTACTTTCCCTGGTCCTCCCCCATCCCCCCTAGAGTGACCCAGGTTGGAAGGAATCCCTTGCCCAAAGAGTCTAAGACAGCCCAAGAGGATCTTTAGGAACGCCTCAAACCATCAGCAAACGCTGCCCTGCTCTGCAGGCTCAGGGCAGCAGAAGGAGCCCCCAGGGCTGCCGACGCAGCCACAGCAGGAAGGGCACGGGGCCTTGCACAGAAGCTGGCACGGCTTCCTTGGGACACGGCCCGGCTGGTGGCCATCCTAAACCTGCACAGGGTGTGACACAGACAAGGAACGTGTGGGCCAGGGCACAAATGCTGCTCTGAGCCCTGGGGCCTGGCCAGCACTGAAATCAGCAGGTGTGGCAGAGGCAGACCTGCCACCCCAGCCGAGCCCTGGCAGTGCTGGTGCCCATCTCCTGCCCCAGAGACCTGTGTCCTTGGGGGGCTTCTGTGCCAGAGGGCAGCCAAAGCCCACATGCACTGGGGGCTGGGCTCCCTTCCTGCGGGGGCTGTTGGCAGAAGCTCCTGGAACTACTGCTGACAGCTCTTGGTATCTGTCAGATGATGTTGCTTCTTCCTGGAATGAATTTTTTTCATGGAAAGGATTGGCAGTAGCACCAGAACACCATCAGTTTCTGAGTTTCCCAGGACAATGCATTTGTACAGACATACTGTCAGGTGGCATTTGAGACAATAACTAACAGAACTGCCTCAACCTTAGAGCTAATAACAGAACAACAAAGGTAAACAAGGGCAGCCATTTATCAAAACAGATTGGACTTAGAATATCTTTTAACTGAAGAGGGAGGTGTGTGTGGAAAAATTCAGTCCATCAGATTGTTGTTTACAAATAGACAGACATGGAGAGGCAGTGATGGACTTGGCAAGGGAAATCAGAAAGACTGCACTTGTACCCATACCAAAGTGGGAACCCATCTTGAACAGTGATGGATGGAATAAGTTATTCAGAAGGGCTTGGTGGAAAATGGTAGGATTTATAATATGTTCTTTGGCAGGACTCCTATTTCTCCCTTGTCTAATACCTTGTTTTCTCAGATTAATAACCAGTGTGGTACAGAACATGCATTTGGTAGCCATATCTACAAAGCAAATACAGATTGTAGTTTAAATAGAAAAGACATTAAGCTAGGTAGTGGAAAGTATTAAGGTTTTAAAGTTAAGTTCAAGCAGTAGCTATAATCTATGGTGATTCTAATAGTTATTATCTCAACTGTTGGCTGTAATCAGATTATCCTATTAAGCATGTATATAGGAGTTTGGTAAACCCAACTGACATCTGGAGCCCGGGTGGCAGGTCCAGAAGTCTCTAGGATCCTTTTTGGGGGTCACTCATCCTTTCCCCACCTTTGGGTACCTCCAGTCTGGTCCCTTCAAGACCTTTTGAAGTCTTCATACATGGGTACTCCTACTTTTATCTCCTTTTTCAAAGGTAATAGAAAAAACCCGGTTGGATTAGCTCCAGGGTAGCTATTAGCTTCCTCTCCATTCTGAGGGTAAATTCATCTATGCTCTCCTTCCGCAAATCCAGAACAGAGCATTCAGGACCACCCGCATCTTGGAGGTGTTCCCTATATCTTGTTGGAGTCTAAAGCACAGAGTGTGTGCCCTTGTTTCTGATGCTTAGCTCTGAGATCCAGAAGAACACTGAATTTCATATAACATGAAATTTATGGGCATGTTTTCATAGTGATACATGAAAACAACTGTTAAAGTTAGATAGAAAAGCTAAGTGTGAGTGTGTAGATTAGAGAGTTTTCTTAAGTCACTAGTGAAAAAGTTAAAGTTTAGAGTTTAAGCTAGTTTAGAAAGCAGAAAACAAGATGGAGGATTTAGAATGTCGTTTCTTTTCCTTCTTCTTTCTTCTTCATGTTCTTCCTCTAGAGGTTTTTGGGTAATAGTAAGTGATTGGATAGAAAATGCCACAGTGCAGCACACAGATGATGGGTCATTGGGTCATTAAGGAAAATAATATCCGTGTCTATTGTTCATTGGATGAGTATAAAGATAAAAGAACTGTGTAGTTCAGGGCCATTTTGTGCCTTCAAAGTCCAAAGTGAGCCACAAGGCCATTTTGTACCATCAGAACAAAATGAGCCAGCTTGTGGTGAGTTGAACTTGTGCAGAGAGTCTGGAGAGACCTGCCAAGTTTTGTGATAACATCCTAATAAACACGAGAAACAAGATCCTAAAGAGCTCTGGAGTTTTCTTCAGACCTGGAGGACTGAGATAAGAGGGACTCCCCGTGAGGGAGTATCCCCAAGGAGCTCAGCTCAGAGGAGCTGAGAAATCCAGGAGTGAAGAGAAGTGCAGAAGAAGCACAGCAGAATCAAGAGAAAAAAGAAACAGAATTGAAAAAAGTTATAATAAGTGACCAATATGGAGCTATTCTGGGAATGTCTTCATATGGGTTGATCTTTTCGGGGGAGGAACTCCCATTGCATAGGAAGAGAGCTTCCTCCCTATCATACTGACACTGTGAGTTATTCCTCATTCTCCACAGCTGCTGAGGAGCTGAGGGGATTTGCTGTGTTGGCCTACAGCTGGCCTGGAGGCCTCACAGTTATAAATAATCCCAACTTGAGAAGTGAAATGTGGTTGATTCCATAATTACCATCCTCATGTAACTCAGCCAGTCAGGGCCATTGGAGAGCAGGCCCAGGCCGCTGGGGATTCTGCCTGCTATGGGCTGGTTGGCCGTGTGGCAACGAGCTGGATCAATGAGGATTAACCACACCTGCCTTCTGATCCATATAAGGAGAAGAGGTCTCAGTAAAGTTAGCTGTTGCTGCATGACTTTCGTGTGTGCTTGTCGCTGTCCTGCCTCTGACACATCATTGCAATGACCCACCAGATGTTTGTTCCGTTAGTTACCTTGCAGCTGTTACAGG
The DNA here is from genome assembly GCF_030490865.1 of Poecile atricapillus. Taxonomy (NCBI): domain Eukaryota; kingdom Metazoa; phylum Chordata; class Aves; order Passeriformes; family Paridae; genus Poecile; species Poecile atricapillus. Next base: position 39,239,895 of record NC_081253.1, on the reverse strand, counting down.
GGGTCTTTCCTACTTTCTTAGAGAAGGCCCTCCCAGTTCTCCAAATACTCTCCTCCCCAGTAGTCTCCGAGCTTAGTACCCACCCCTCAGGTCGATCAGTCCTTTGTCCCTCAGTTTGATTCCACTTCGATAACTCCACAGAACTGAAGTTACTCCCTTCCACGGCCACTCCTCGGTCATCAGTGGTCCTCCACATAGCCAGCAGTTAATGAGATTGAATTCCTGGCTTATTCTTTCCCCTAGGTCCACAAATAGGTTCCATTCCCATTTGGGTAGCTCAGTTTCACTCCCCAGTGCTTTTTGTATCTTTGTGTACATTTCTGCTTTCTGTACTTGGGTGGATATCGCCAGTGTCACGACAATCCTCAGATCAGCCAGGGTGGAAGAAATGAAATAAACGAATAGGGATGGGTTTGATTGAGAAACCTGGAAACAACTTTGATCAGGGTGCAAACCAAAGAACATAATCCGAACAGCAGTACAGGGCAACCTCAAAAGACCCCAAAATTGGGAAAACGTAACAACTTACTTAACAATATATACAACACTGATAAACAATCATCAACAGGAGCTCAGAACATAACCTTATATGTAAAACAATAATAGCCAAACGCCAACAAGAACCAAGAACATTACCTTAAGTGTCTTAGCGCATTTACATAACATGAACATAATCCTTCCGATCATCCCATGCTCCTCCCCATGATCTAACCCAATGTTTCTCTCAGCCTTAGATTAATGGCCACTTCACAAACAGCCAAGGCCAACTCATTGTCAATCCCTGTCAATCCAACTCCCACAAGTGGATACTGGTGGGCTTGCCAGCTTTTTGGTGGTATCCCGTATGATTTCTTGTTTTACCAGATCTTGCACTCCACCTTCTTCTCAGATATCCCAATGTCCAGCCTTAGAGAAACAGATCCATTTTTCTCCCCATGGGCATCCCAACCCACTCCTTATCCTTCCTGGCCCTAAATTTTCTGCCACTCAGTAATTTTGTCCTTGAATGCTTCACGTTTCTAGCTTCTATGGGTCATAACAGACTATTTATGTCAGTGTGGGCCACCAGATAAGAACCCTGGGTATTTCCATAATATTGATTTTGTAACATGGTGACACAGGAGCTGGCCACAGCGACAGGTCCATGCCACAGTGCTCGGTGCACGCGACGGGACAGGACGCGCCAGAGCGGTGCTGTGAGGAGCCCCCGCACAGCGCACTCGTTTGTGTCTGACCCGGAGCTTCTCTGAGCCGTCATTGCTGCAGGTGACCTCGAGGCCAGACCACAGCACTTGGTGACCTGTGGCCTTGCCGAGGCTCCTCATCTGCAGATGCCCTCGAGGGCAGACTGTGGGACCTGGTGACATGGAGCTTATATATTTTAAATAGTAAAATAAAGTACCAAAATTTAGTCCCTAAAAAACTACAAAGAAGAAATATTTAGAATACTGACAATTTTTAATTAATGTTATTACAATGATTATTACTAATTATAATTATTATTATGACTATTCTTTTTCTTTTATTTATCTTTTTGTGGGAATTTTTTCTTTTTTTTTTTTTTTGTGGTATATTCTGTGAAAATGAAGCCAAAATTTTAGATTTTAATTTACCTTCTTTCTCTTTTGTTTTTAACCTTTTCAGAATGCCCTATAATTATATCTTATAGCAAAAAGAGCACCAGACAAATGACGGTTTATAACAAATAGCCAGGCTCTGGTAGGTGGTAAAATTCTGATTTTTTAAATATTTTTTCCCATTTTTTTATTGGTGTTTTTCCTCTTTTTTTCACTGCAATTGCATCACAAGTAAAGACAATGAAAAAAGGTCACAGTTCATCATCATTTTCACCATTTTACAGAAGTTTCTAACAACAATGAGGATGGCCAAAACCAGAACAAAACACAAACAGGAGGTAACTTCCAGTCCCATCAAAAAGGAAATGGGATTTTCTTGGAAAAGAAAAAAAATTAAAAATTTAAAATCCAAAAAAACCCCAAATAAAACCAAACATATGGGACCTCCAAGGCCTTGGTGACCTGTTGTGTTGGAATTTCTCCTATCCTACCTCCAAGTTATTCTTTTCAAGTGGATTTGTTTGGAATCCGTTTTTATCCTTTTCTTCCCCTTCCTTTTCCTTCTTAAAAATTATTTTATTCCTAGTTCCTTTGTGCTTGCTTCAACTGTGATTTCCTCATTCCTGGCACTATCTGGTATTTTTCTGAATCCAGATTGTGTCCAGCCTTACTCCCCCCCTCCCAGCCCCCTGAAATCACAAGGAAAAAATGCCAAAAAACCTCAGAGCACTGAATCAGCACAACTTGCATCAGCACTGCCATTGGAGTGTTCCTAGAGAAATGGGCAGTATATTTGGGATGAGCATCCACTATCCAGCAGGTCCAGGGAATCCTGCAATGTGGAGGTGGAAAAAGCTGCTAAAATTGGGATTTTCCCTTTCTGGGAGTGTTTTTGAGGCCAGGATTATTCCCATGGGGAATAAAAAACCTAATCGGTTTTAACCAATCCATTTGGAATGCTGCACGTGGTTCACCTGGGCTGGGAAAAACCGGGGAGAAATGGAAAAAATCATGGATTTCCCACTTAACACCCCCATCCCTTTGGAATACTGCACATGGCTCACCTGGGCTGGGAAAAAATGGGGGAAAAATGGGAAAATCATGGATTTCCCACTTAATGGCTTCATCCCATTGGAATGCTGCACGTGGCTCACATGGGCTGGGAAAAAATGGGAAAATCCTGGACCACACACCTGAGGGAGGGGATCTGTTAATCCTGGCTCATCCCAGGAACTTCCATTCCTCAGTCAGGGATGGATGGATTAGGGAATTCCCCAGTCCAGGACTGCCTATGGCATCTCCAAGAAAACCATTTCCTTGCTTTTCCAACTCCAGGAACTGAATTCCTGGATTGTTTTCCATCAGGCAATTGCATTTATTAAAGTCTGGGGTTTCTTCCTCAGCAATCCAGTCTTTGGCATTCAGACCATTCTACATATCCCTATGCTAGTTGTGATTCAGAGGGCTGGGATCTCCTGGAAAAGCGGATTTATGGTTGCTTCCTTGGAACCCAAGGGCTCCAGTGCTGGCACATTGTAAGAGATGGTCTGCAGTTTCCCTCATTTGCCTCACGACCATCACAAGAACAGAGACCGAGACCCTGAAGGCGCCAAGGGACTTTGTACAGGAGTTCTGGCCTGCTTGAGGTGGATGTTTGCCAGGTGATTCTTTGCAGGTGTGCTTGCTCTGCTGCCACCGTACACTGCCTTCATTCCTGCTGGTGAGCAGGGATGTGATAGATTGGCATTTAAGAAAACAAAGAGGAACACCTAAGGAAGTTAAAACTGCTGGAGGTTGATAAGAGTTTTTCTTCCGGCCAACAACTGGCCATTTCTAAGAATTGTCAGCAGTTTTGACCATTGAAAAGTGAGATCAACCTGTGAACACCACCTTAAGACCTAAGCCTGGGAATTTCTTTGTCTCTTTGTCTCCTGGCTGTGAAAGGAAACTGAGCTTTAGCTGGCTTCCATGCGGCCCGGGCAGGGGCTGGGCTGGGCCTGCCGCGGTTCCCGGTCAGGAGATGGGGCCTGCGGGGCTTCTCCCCGGGCTCTGGCCGGGCCAGGCTGGTCCCTGGCTCAGCTGCAGTTTTTTTTGCCGTGACTGAATTCACCAGAGACTGTCGAGTAAAGAAAGACAAAAGCTCTTGATCTGCGGTGGGCTGAGACAGTGACCACACTCTCCAGAGCAGCCATGAAGAATCTTCCATTGCAGTCAGCTCCAGCCGCTGCTCCGGCAGAGATCACAGAACCATCTACAAAGCCTGGGTGAGATTTTAACCTTTTCATTACCCAGATGAGACTTGCAGATTAATCCTTTTTTTCCAGAGAGTAAAAGAGTGAGTAATCAACATGTAAAGAGACTTTATAAACTATCAGAGACAGTAAAGAAAAGAATTAAGCTTCAGAAAAGGTAGAGAATAAGGAGGTGCTTTAATAAGCTGAAATATTTTTCTCTTAAAGCTATGGAGATGGACAATAGTGTTCTGAAAAAAAACTCCTTTAACTCATGACAGAGTATATTGAGAGGAATAGAGTAGTTCAATGTGTGGATTTTAAGCAAACGGTAAAGTGACTGTGATACAGTGAGGTGCTGGAACAGAGGGGAAGAAGTAATAGTTGAAGATTTGTAGCTTTGTAGAGGCAAAGACAAAACTTCTGTTTCCAGAGAAGCTCACAGAGACAGATGAAGAGAACTTTTGCCTTTGAATAACTCATCCTTAAAAATGACATCCCTAGACTCACGACCCATAATACACTTCAGAGTGATGTGAAATGGGAAGAGACAACTGATGACAGCTTTTTCCAGGCAGCTGACATCAGAGAAATAGAAAGCTATAACAGAAATAGTTTTCTTGTGAAAAACTCCATAGATGTGCAGAAGAAGACTTGTTTCTCTACAAAGAGTAATGGAAAGATGATAGCAAGAATTGAGACACTTGTACACAGCAAAGTTTTTTGTCTCTATGTTGTCATGTGAACAAGAGAATAGTTGGGTAGTGGGGGAAAAAAAGGTTTTCTGGAAGTTTTATTCTGGTTTCCTTATTCTTGTAGTTTTGTTTAAAAACTTTCTTTATTCCTTTTAAGTTTTAATCCTGTTTTACTCTTGTTCTAATCCATATCTCACAGTAAGAAATAAGTAAGTTTTCTAGTGATTTTTCAATTGCTGCTTTAAAACCACAACAAGGGACTTGTAAGGAGTGGCCTGTTCTGTACCTTACACATGACTGCTGTATCCTGAGGGAACACCGTTGGCCTTGACCTGTAGGTGTCGAGGTGACACTGGTGGTTGGGTTCTTTTCCCCAGGACTGAGATTGACGAGAGAGAGGCTGTTTTCTCATGGTCACACTTGGTTGTTTATTCTTTCCTTATCTATATTACATATATAGAGACTATAAGGAGCTACATACACTAAGATAGAGAGGTGCAAAATGGAGAACGAAGAAGCTCTTCAAGGTTTTTTCTATGTCTATTTGTCCAATAATCAAATGCCAAGTAAGTTCTTTTTCTTAGTGACCCAATGACCTGACACCTGTGTGCTGCACTGCGACTTTTTCTATCCAATCACTCATTATTATCCAAAAACCCTTAAAAGAAGAAGATGAAGGAAGAAGAAGGAGAAAGGAATAACGCCCTAAGTCCTCCATCTTGTCTCTTCTTTTCTAAAATAGCTTAAACCTTAAACTCTAACTTTCTTACCCAGTGACTTAAGAAAACTCTAACTAACTCACACACTCATATTCCCAGTTTCTCTACTTAACTTTCAAAGTTATCTCCATGGTGTTGTGTTAAACTCAGTGCTCTCTCGGGTGTCAGAGGCAGGCACGACAGATAAGGGCACATTTTCTGTACCCCCAAGAGGGGAGAGAGTGCCGAAACCTACCTTTCTTTAGAGGAGACGCCCCTTTCAGGACATTTCCTCCTAACTTGTCTCAAAGTGAGAGAGAGGTGCAGTCCTCTAAAGATAGGCTGTTTCAGTTTGGAAGCAAGGGCCCTCTCTCTCCTGTCTTCTCACACAAGCTGCTTCTGTGGCCCTGCCCCACTACCAAAAATCAGGCTGTGCTAAATCCACACGCACAGTATTGTGGCACTGCCCCACCAAGCTCTAGGGTTATGCCTTGTGCTGATAAAATAGAAGTTAATGAAGTTGTCTGCATTCAAGGTGCCTAAAACCTGCAACTCCAGTGGGGCATAAGGGCACTTCCCAAGGGGAGACAGTTGTTGCCACATTCTGGTAGCCCACAGATGCAGGGACGCTGTTCCATGACCGTAGGCTTTCCATCCCTTTGGATATCCCTCTAGGATAATGTTCCCTATCCTGGGGTTTAAGGACTGGCCGTATAAAGCTCGAGAGACTCCATCAGGACACTAATTTTCATTCCTTCTCCTTTAAGCAGATTGCATGCTTGTCCTAAAGTAGTCCATCCTTTGGCCACAGGTGGCCAAGCAGCATCATTGGTATAGGGACCTGAGTTGCTCCACCTGTTCTACAGCACTTACAAATGCTTGACATTGTAACTTGTCAAGTTACAACATACCAGCTTGTAGCACCTCCATTTTTTCATCTTCTTCACCTGTTTGTCAAGCTCTGCATTCTCTTGAACAGCATCTTTGTATGCAACTAATAGGCAACCAGCCATCCAACCAGCAGGAGTCAGCCACTCTTTAGAGCGTCTCGGAGAGGAGTTTGTATAAATTCTCTGCAATATTTCAACACCCCCACAAGGTCCTTGGTCTCCCATGCTTCAGGCCCAGTACTTGTCCAGGTTTCTAGCTAATGCCATCATGTGCTCCAGCCTGGAGCTTCCTGCATCCAGCCTGGTCACTCCACTGACAAAGCCACCGCCCGAGGCTCTTTTTCACAAAACATTGTTACCAGTGCCCTCACACAAGGACACCCTAAGGACCACAAGAGAAGTGAGGGTGATAGAAAAGGTCTTAAAATCTTAGAAAATTTGGGGACTTAGAAAGAAAGTTAGGTTTGGAAAGCCCTGGAAAAAGTAGGCCCTGAGATATGTTAGGCCTTTTGCTTGCTAAAGATCATGTCAAACTGCACCTGTGTAGTCAGTAGATGATAAATGATACAATTGTTAGATGTGATTAGATATAATTATTGTTTAAAGTACATGAGGAACAATGTTAGGGGGCTAGGGGGGATCATGAGAAATCCATGCTTGGGTAAAAACAATGCATACAATAGAACAATGGAAGTTTAATAATTAATATGTAAGTTGTATAAGGATAGAGTATAAAACATGTTCAACTCAAAACCAAATTGGGTCAGATTTGGGTCTGTGTACCCCTGACACCCAGAGCTCTTCAATAAAGCACCTTCATATAATCATTCTGTGATTATGTGTGTTTCTGAACTCTAACAGCTCTGTTCCTCTCTTCCAGCCCTTGAAGACATGGCACGCAACATCAGCCCTGCCATCAGAAGCCTGGCAATTCAAAAATTTTGTATCCTTCAGGCAGTACAGAGAACTCAATATTCCATCTTTGGAAACCTGCAAGATCAGCTGCACATGGCATACAGGACACGGTCTCATCTCTCAGGCCTTGACTGGATGCGCTGCTGGAGCTCTGCTGCGAGCTGATCTGGGAGGCTCTGTCTGCTGGGGCCACCTGAGCCAGCCAGGATTTTATTTGTCTTCAAAATTGTCCTTTCCTTATTTTTGTTTTTGTTTAGTATGTAAATAAAGGATATGTTCTAAATACACAGAATCCCAGGAGCTTTCTTTTGCTGCCCAAGGTCCGCAGGATACCGGGGAAGAGAGGGAAAAGGGTCCTTGTGCTCAACAACCTGCCCAGGCATGCAGTGGTGCAGGGAAAATGGCCAGAAACCCCTTGGCCTGTGGTGGTTCTGCTGAAGGCACAACCCCTGTCCCAGCCAGGAAGTGCCATCTGTGTCCTCGTGCCCATGTGGTGCTGGCTGGGTTGCTGAGGGCTCCCAGGTGCCTCTTGATGCAGCTCCTCTGGAGCTCCTGTGGGGCTGTGGCGCTGCTGCCGGGCCACGCTGGGGGAGACCCTGAGGGAACAGGGTGCTGGGAGGCCATGAGGGGATGAGGGGCTGTGGAGGCCCTGGCGGGACAAGGCAGTGGGAAGGCACAAGGGGGATGTGTGAGGGAGTGGGTGTCAGGAGGCTCCAAGGGGACAGGAGGCCCCTGAGGGGCCGGGCTGGTGGGAAGACCTGAGGAACTGGGTGTCAGAGGCAATAAGCAGCCCCAGGGCAGCCGCCTGGTTCCTGACACCCGTCTGATCTGGCGCTTCCCCAAAATGTCTCCCAGGCCTGCAGCAGAAGCCCTCCAGGCTGGGACAGCACCCCTCCAGGAGGGTGGGGACAGCCTGAGGTGTGCCCAGGCTGGGCTGGCTGGGGACATGGAGGGCAGGGGGGTGCTGCCAGGCCACGGCCACTGGGTGCCTGCGATAAGGGGCAGTGGGCAGAGGCAGGGCTGGCGGCCAGGCCGGGCCCTCGCGGCTGCCCAGGCCACGCTGCTGTGACCGAGGCCCCCCTGACACAGAGCTCGGGGCCCACTGAGCTGCTGCCACCATGGGGAGGGCGGCGATGTCTCCTCCAGCAGGGCTGCCCAGTCACTGCTGCCCAAGCGGCTCTGGAGCCCACAGAAACAGCAGCAGAGTGTGCACAGAAACAGCAGCAGAGTGTGCACAGGAACAGCAGCAGAGTGTGCACAGGAACAGCAGCAGAGTGGGCACAGGAACAGCAGCAGAGTGTGCACAGGAACAGCAGTAGAGTGTGCACAGGAACAGCAGCAGAGTGGGCACAGGAACAGCAGCAGAGTGTGCACAGGAACAGCAGCAGAGTGTGCACAGGAACAGCAGCAGCCCCAACGTCGGCACCTGCGCACTGAGGTGTCCGCAGCAGCCGGCTGCCAAACAGGGGGAGGCTGTGGGCACAGCTGCCTTTGCTTTGGCAAAAGGCTTCAGCACAATTGGCCACAATGGCTTTCTCTTGAATTGCCAGCCTCACACCAATGCTTGGCAGCTTCAGCTGCAGCCTGTGCCCGTGACTGACTTGGATGGCCCTGCTTGAGGGCGGGCTCGCCTTCCACACTCAGGTGTCCCAAGGCAGCGGCCTTGGCGCCATCGTGAGAGAGAGAGAGAGAGACTCAGGACATGAGAACACAGGAATAGCCTGTTTGGCTCATTCTTGAGTTTGCTGCTCCTGCCTAAAGTAATCATCAGGAATATATGCTGATGAAAACCTATAGCTGAACATCAAGGACTTTTTCTGTAGTGTCTAGAACTAAAACCTTGTGTGACTGTTCCGAGACTCTAAAATGCAGGGTGAAAATGACAGCTTTGGTATGTAAGAGTCCTAGAAATTTTGACATGCGATTTTTCTAGTCAAGGACTTTAATTCCAATGTGGAAACTACAAAAATATTAAAATTTGTTTTCATTGGCAACCCCTTTGAAATGGCATCAGCACACCTACAGGTGTACTGGGGACAGTACTTGGCAATTCATGGCTTCAGATGTGGGAGATAAATATTTTGCGCGGTTTCACCTTGAAGTTCAAGTTTTCCCAGGGCTTTGATTGACTGCTCATTGCAGGTAACTTTAATAAATGCAAAAGGATGTGAAAGCACAATTTCTGGAGAATGTGCACTAGGGGTAGGGAGAAAACCTTGAAAACAGTCAGCAGGCTCTGGATAACTTAAAAAAAAATAAAATTACAAATATAATGTAAAAATAGATGTAGCTCTGTGACTGTTCAAGGAGGACTCTGTGTCTGGAGGAAATGTTTGCCTTGCATCAGCTGTAACACACAGCAACTGGAGCCTTGAACATCAGAGACTGGGCTAACATTTGTCCCAGAAAAAGACACAGAAGATCCCACTGAAACAGGACAGTGCCTCTGTACAATCGAACCATCCCAGAAAACTCAGCAGCTGATGGTGTTTTTGTGCTACTGCAAACCCCTTCCATGAAAAACACCATTCCAGGAAGGAGCAACATCATCTGATAGATAGCAAGAGTGGACAGCAATAGCTCCAGGAGCTCCTGCCAAGACCCCCGCAGGAAGAAGCCCAGCCCCCAGTGCACGTTGGCTTTGGCTTTGGCCCTCTGGCACAGAACCCCCCAGGCGCACAGGTCTCTGGGGCAGGAGAAGGGCACCAGCACTGCCAGGGCTCGGCTGGGGTGGCAGGTCTGCCTCAGTGGGGACTCTGCCACACTTGCTGATTTCAGTGCTGCCAGGCCCCTGAACCGATTCTGTGCAAGGCCCCGTGCCCTTCCTGCTGCGGCTGCGTCGACAGCCCTGGGGGCTCCTTCTGCTGCCCTGAGCTTGCAGAGCAGGGCAGCATTTGCTGTTGGTTTGAGGCATTCCTAAAGATCCTGTCATGCTGTCTTAGACTCTTTGGGCAAGGGATTCCCTACAACCTGGGCCACTTTGCGGGGGGTGGGGACAGAACCAGGAAGGTGGCAGTGTGTGCAAAGGCCGTTAGTGACACGGCGCAGCCTGGTAACGGTGGAATGGAACGGTGAAATGAACAGGAGCTGGTGGTGACAAGACCACACCAGAGTGCCTGGTGCATGCTACGGGACAGGACGCACCAGAGTGGTGCTGTGAGGAGCCCCCACACAGCCCACTCTTTTGTGCCTGACCCAAAGCTTTTCCAAGGCATAATTCCTACAGCTCACATTGTGAGCAGAGCGTGGGTCTTGGTGAGCCGGAGATTTCCGTAGACATCTTTTAGAAAGTGCTCCCAAGGCCAGATTTTGTCATGGCAGGCAGATTCATCAGCCTATTCAGAGTGTTCCAAAGGAACAGAAACACAGACCCTGGAGCTGCCCCAGCAGAACACCCTGAAGAGCCAGAGCAGTTCCAGCCACGGCAGGATGGTGAGTGGCAGAGCTGGGCCACAGGGCTGATGGCTGCAGCCAGCTAGGGCCGGCACCATCCCATCCCATCCCAGCCCATCCCATCCCATCCCATCCCATCCCATCCCATCCCATCCCATCCCATCCCATCCCATCCCATCCCATCCCATCCCATCCCATCCCATCCCATCCCATCCCATCCCATCCCATCCCATCCCATCCCATCCCATCCCATCCCATCCCATCCCATCCCATCCCATCCCATCCCATCCCATCCCATCCCATCCCCTCCCCTCCCATCCCATCCCATCCCATCCCATCCCATCCCCTCCCCTGTGGACATGCCCAAGGGCAAGACAGAATATGGGCTGGGGCTGACCCCCGCCAGTGACCTTGCTCCATCCCCTGAGCCACCCCAGGGCTGTCCCTGCCTGGGCAGTGCAGGGCTGGGCTCTGTTCTCCGGTCTCTCCCGCAGCCCCTCAGCTCTGGTTGCGCTTTTCCAGATGCAGCCATGGAAAAGAGACAACAGCAGGAGCCCGCCCGTGGCCGCTTCCGCAAAATGCTGAAGGTACCTGCAGCCATCCCCACCTGGGCTGGGCCTGCTGTCACTGCTCAGCCCAGCTCTGCACATGGAGCACTCCTTGGAACATGCCTCTCTTCCCTGTCCTTTTTTCATTCTGCATAGAGGTTCCGCCGGTTCCTGCCAATTCGGCATAGAAAGATCAGCCCCATAGGAACTGAGGACACAGCTGAGCCTGACTCTGGGCTGACCGAGCTCCAGGCAGAGCCTGATGTCAGCCCAGATTCAGCTGCGCCCTCACAAGACTCTGATGCTGCGGTGAGTGATGACAGGGCAAACTCTGATGTGGCACTGACTGAGGACATGGCCATTCCGCAAATACTGACACTACGCCCCCTCCCACCATGAGTCATGCACCTAATATGGATGTTTTTGAAAGGGGGGTGTTCCTTCTGACCAGCAGGTTGCCAGCCAGGCACCAGAACTGGAGGTCTCCCACAATCGTGTGCCCCTTCAAGCCACATGCACAGGGCCCCCTCAGCTTTTGAGGCCAGCAGAGTGTGGCATGAAGGCAAGCACTTCTTGGGAGAAGCTGGGGAAGCTGCTGCCTTGGACAGCGCTCCAAGTCTTCCCCATTCCTACTCTAGGTGCCAGCTATTGTACAGAGCATTCACCAGCATCTTATGTGCTCTGTTACGGTGGATGCCAGGCTGCCCACTAACATCGTGAGGCTGGCTGAAGAACACCCGGAAGATGTGGTGCTGACCCTCCTGCGCTGTGCCCCATCGTGTGACAGGTACAGCACCCACGTGCCTTGAGAGCTCAGGGCTCACCGGCCTTTAGGGCCCATGGCCCTGCACAGCCTGTCCAATGGGCTCTGCCCAACAGGCAGAGATGTCCCCTCTCTTTCCTGAGGCTGCTGCCAATGCTCCCTCCCTGCCCCTCAGGGCACGGGGGCTCTGTCACCTGGGACCCCACAGCTACACAGGGCATGGCACTGTGACTGAGACACCCCTGACACACAGCTCTGATCCCACAGAGCTGCTGCAGTGATGTGGAAAACCATAGCCTCATCAAAACCAGCGATGGAGAAGGTGCTGCCAACTCTGCTCCATGTGATGGAGAACTGGCCACTTTGCAGCATCTGCACCTCTGATGAGGACAACAAGGACGTTTTTGCTCTGGCTGTGAGTTTCTGGAACTGGCCTGGACTGTCCCCTAGGTCACTTCTGCAGCAGCTCTTCATCCTCTCCTTGCCTCAGGCTGGGCTGAAACTTGGCCTAGGGGCAGGCTCAGGGGACCCCAGGCCTGCTGTTCCCCCTGCATCTCCCCTTGGGCTTTGCCCCATGGACACCTCGGCACTGAGCACTGTCTTGGTGTGCTTCTTTTGCAGGCAACTCTGGTGCTCTGGGTGATTATGCAAGTGCCTCAGAGCCATGAGGCCATGATGCATTATTCCAGCTCTCTGTTTGCGGCTCTGCTGTTGCACGTTTTCACCACCACGCAGCTGATGCCAGCAGAAGTTGATAACTTCTGGAGAGAATGCCAGGAGGAACACCGCCTTCCCAAAAAACCCAACAGGTGCCAGTCCTCCTGTCCTTCCCATGCCCTTGTGGCTGACACCAGTGCACCCAGTGTGACCCGGGCTTTGCTCTGCACACAGGTTTGCAGTGCAGGCCATGAAGGCTCTGCTCTGCTTTTTGCACTATGACAAGGAGTTGATGGCTATGGAGCGCAAGTGTGGCTGGGAAACGCTGCTCCGTGCTGACACCCAGCACTATGCCGTGGGTCTGTTGGCCAGGTGAGAGCCCTTCTCGCCATTGCTTCTGAAATGTGTGCCCTGTGCCCAGAGTGCCCTACCACAGTCCCTGTGGTCCTGGTCAGAGGGCTTTGCCATTGGGGGATGGCCGAGCAGACTGGAGAAGTCTGAGAGGAGAGTGCCCAGAAGAAGCCCCATGGTCCCAAAGCACCCATGGTCCCTCCAGGGATGCTGGGGAAAGGCCAGATCTCCGTGAGTCATCCCTGGGAGAGGTTTGCCTCCCCACCCCCCACCTCACCATCTTGGTGCCATTTCCCCCCTTCCAGGGTGATGCGCCGTGACTTGACGCCCTTGTGTTACCGTGTGGCACACCAATTTGTCCGGTGGCTCATCAGGGAGGAGGCACGTTGGGATCTGTCCTCCCTGGCATTCCTTGTGGAGGTGAGCCCGATGGCCAGCACTACCTCACTGAGCTGCCCTCCAGCCCTGTCCCCTTGCATAGCCGCAGCTGCCTGGGACGGTGCCCGTGCCCTGTGCTGCTGCCTGGGCCCAGCCCTGCGCAGTTCCAGGCTCCTGCTGGCCGGCTTCCCTCTCACTGTCCTGTGCCTTTCAGGTCCTGGATTGCCTGAACTTGAGTGACTGTGGGTACTGTGTCCTCGAGATCGCGTCAAGGCACCTGCAGAGCGAGTGCAGGGAGAGGCGTCGCCTGGCACTCAGAGCCTTCGTGGTTCTCAGCAAGGAACCCTCGCTGGTGAGAACGGGGCAGCGGCTGAAGCTGTGCTGGGCAAAGCAGCCCCTTGGGCTGGCTGGGCTTCAGGAGCTGAGGCAGCTGCTCCCAGCTCTCCTGCCTCACCTGCCTGAGTGCTTTGGGACAGGCCTTTGACCTCTGGGCCTGGGAGCAGCAGGGTGGGCTTGCAGTGCCAGGGTGGTCTTGGTGCTGCAGCCGTTCATGGCTTCCAGCACAGCCTTGTGTTCCACACAGGCCGCACCTATACGCAGACTGTGTCAAAGCTTCCTGCAGCTGCTGAGTGACACAGACGGAGAAGTGGTCAGCATGTCTCTGTCTGTGCTCACAAATATGCTGAAGAGAAAAAATCTTCTGTTATCAAGGACTGCTGCCCCGAAGCTTGCTGAGCCACTTGTGCTGCTCTTTGACCACGTAAGGCTCTGTGCCCCGGCCACGGGCACTGGCTGCTGCCCACACAAACTTTGGCCCTGTGGATTTTCAGGTCTTTGCCCAGGTGGGCTGGAGAAGTTGGTGCTGAGATCATTTCCTCCTTCTTTCCTCCAGGACAAAAGCCACGTGCAGGTGCTCTCCATTCACCTCTTCCGCGATACGATGAACCTGGTAGTGGAAGAGGGAAAAAAGGCAATGGAGAGAATTGTGACGCAGAGCCTGCTCCCGCTCATTTTACACTGCCACGATGAGAACCAGCGCGTGGCAGATGTGAGGTTTTGTGTGATGCTGGTGGATCTCTGGGAGGGGGCTCAGCTGCCTCCTGCCCTGCTGCCTCCCAGGCTGCAGCCTCCTCCTGGCCTTGGCACAGGGATGCAACTCCTGTGCCCTGGCCAGCAATGGCATCTCTGCATCTCTCCAGGCCTCTCGGGAAACGCTGCACTGTGCTGCCACATTCTTAAAGAACACAGAACTCCTGTGGGTGCTGCCAACAGAGGATCTGTCGAAGATCGCTGAATGTGTGGTAAAGGATGGCCTGCAAACCCCAGCCTCAGCCTGGAGAAGCTCCCTGTCCCCGGTGCTCAGTGTGTGGGGCTGGCAGCTGTGGCGCAGTGCTCCACCCTGGGGAGCCAGCCTACGCTCCACACACCGCTCCCTTCCCTGGGCCACACGGGTTCCTCTTCAGGCTCCTGTGGCCCCGAGCCGGGTGCCGATGGAGCCCCAGCCCAGTGGGGCTGCTGCCCAGGGCCTCAGGGCTGGGCAGGCACGGGAGGCCGGGGCTGGCCGCAGGCAGCACCCGGCCGAGGGGCAGAGCCCGCACCAACCCTTCCCTCCTGCTGCTCTCTCCAGCTGGCAGGCGACAGGAGCCGAGCAGCCGAGCACCTGCGCCGGGCATTGCCATATCTGGACAGCCCACAGGAGTCCCTGCGAGAGGCAGCCGTCAGCTTCATCGGTGAGCCACAAGCCCGGGCTCCCTCCCCGCCGCAGCTCGGCCCCAGCCCCGGCTGCTGCCCCGGCAGCGGCACCCGGGCCCGGCGCCCTGGAGCCCCGGCTGCCCTCGGGGCTGCTGCCGGCCTCTGGCAGCCGTGCCCTTGGGCTGAGTCAGGATGCGGCAAGGGCTGGGGCTGAGCCCTGCCGGGGGTGGGAGGCCGTGTGGCCCCAGGGCTGGCAGCGCCGCTGGCAGGGAGCTGTGCCGCCGGGGCCCTGACAGGCTCTGTGTTCCCAGGCACGGTCAGGACGTTCATACACAAGGGCGCACAAGGAAGAGCTGCAGACCCTCAGTGAGGGTGAGTGAGAGGAGTGGGCTGGCAGTGGGGGCTGGCAGAGGGCAGTTGCTACGCCTGGGCAGGGAGCTGCAATCCCTGGCTCAGCTGCAGAGTGCTTCATTCCCTGTCTGGATGAGGGCGGTGTGGGCAGAGAACAGAGAGATTTCAAGGACATGGGTGGGAGTTGTGGCCAGCACCTTCTGGCTGATCCTGTTGTCTGGTCTTCTCTTGTGTCCATTGCAAGAGCCAGGTGGAATGTCCTTGGCAGGAATGTCTCCTAGGTTCCCTGCAGATACATGCCCTGACCGTGGCTCTCGTCCTCTCTCTTCCAGCCACTGAAGCCCCGAGGAAAGACACCACTCCATCCCACAGCAACCAGCATAGAAGCTCAGGTTGCCAGTGAACAAGTGTCCCAAGAACAGCTGCAGGAGACACTGAAGAGGACACCACCTCCCAGTGCCAGTGGAGATCCAGGCACAGCTGACAACTGGCAAAGCTGAGCTTGTGGGATTCTCATGGGGCTTCAGTTCTCTCCCAGCCTGTAGATAGTTCCCTCCAGCCCTCAGACTGTGCCCATCCTCTTTTTTCCCTCTATTCTTCCTCCCTTTTGACAGTTCCTTACCTCCAGCCCTCAGTCCATGCCCATCCCCTTCTTTCCCTTTCCAGTTCATCCCTTTGCTTCGCCTTGCATTAATAAACAGTTTGCCTTTTTCACTTAACCTGCATCTGTCTGGAGTTGAAGTGTTACCAATCCGGAGTGCTGTGACACACAGGCCCCTCCTGCCGTTCTCTCCTGCACCGTGTTTTGTGCAGAGACGCAGAGGAAGGAGCACAGATCAGGCTGGAAAGGTCCCTGTGCTGAAGGCCTGGTTCCACAGCATTGTGGAGTTCAAGGTGTTACTGAAGGGCAGTAGTGGGACAAGAAGCCTGTGTGTGTCAGGGAGCAAAGTTGTGTCTAAGGCCCTGCCGTATTTGGTCCTCTGTTGTGCACGTCAGCAGGATGGCGAAGAACAGACTTTGAAGGAAACCTTATGGGTTAACTGCTGGGAATTTGACCCTTAAGAGGAACAGTGGATTGATCAATTGATGGGAAGTTAACCTGTGAAAGAGGAACAGTAACAATGAGGCTGTTATTGGCATGGTGACCTTACCTCATGTACAGGCCAAGGGTGAGATGACATGGTAACTGGGGAAAATTCCAGTCCAGGGGAGAAGATAGGAGGCTTGGTTCTGCAGTGGAGAGGCAAGAAAGACAAAATGCACGCCTTTTTGATGCAGGGCATGCCCTGAAGGTGCATGGCCTGCCTGCCCCTCCCATTGGAGCACGATGCTCCATCTCCTGCCGCTGCTCAGTGGCTTTTCACCAATCCAGGGGCTGGTAGGTTTTATGCAACAGCAACTAATAAGGTAAGACTTGCTTTGCAATTTTGTGCACGGGCATCTTCCAGCACCCATGATGTTCTTGGCAATGAGGATGGGATGCCCAGAGCCCAAAAACCCATGGTGTTTTGAGCACGTGTGAGTGAAAAATGGACGCATGTTTGAGTGTGGGTAAGAGAACAGGGACAGGGTTTGGGCAGTGGAGTGTATGGTTGTGTAATATATGTTGGTATAATTCGTGTTTTATTGTACACATATAAAATCAAGTATAAAAGCATGTTTTATGTAAAATAAAAACCACAAGCAATTTAAAATTGCAAAAGCAGCTGCTGGAAAACCAGGAATTTGCAAGAGAATGACCCAGCAATTAAGATAACACTGAGAAGAGCTGGGTCCACCCAAGCAAGATAAGCGCTCTAATGACCCGCTGATTAATATCTGATACCAACCTGATCGGATTCTCCAGGACCATACATCTCAATGTCGGTTTCCCAAAAACAACTACACAGACTAAAAAAAAAACTCACCACGATTCTACATCTCAAAGCCTGCTTCCCAAAAAACCACTCAAACTTCATCTCCTTCTCAGAAAACTCATCAGCAGTCCAGCAGCAGAACTATGAATATGTAACAAGACAAGAAAAAGAAAGAAACTGAAACTGCATAGCCTCAAGCTGACAAAAACCTGTATAAAACACCGCTCTCCAAAAGACAAGTTGTGAACTTGGGGGAATCAGTGTGGCAGAGGCTGATTCTGAGTCCACCCAGTGCCGATCCCAGGCTCGATGCTGACAGTGATTGTGGTTGTTTCCATAATTCGATTTTACCGATTTTTCAATAAAATCCTTATTGATAAAATTTGGCTGAATTTCATTTATAACAGCAGCACCCTGAGCGCGGGCGCGTAGCTGCACCAAGGAAGCAGTGCCGTGGGTGCGTGTGCCACGAGCAGGAGCTGCTCAGTGGGCCACACAGCTGCCCCAGGACAGTCTGTTCCATGGGCAGCAGATCATGTGGTTGCAATTTCACTGCACAGAGTTCTTGCCCTCACTTCTCTTGTGGTCCTTAGGGTGTCCTTGTGTGAGTGCACTGGTAACAATGTTTTGTGAAAAAGAGCCTCGGGTGGTGGCTCTGTCAGTGGAGTGACCAGGCTGGATGCAGGAAGCTCCAGGCTGGAGCACATGATGGCATTAGCTAGAAACCTGGACAAGTACTGGGCCTGAAGCATGGGAGACCAAGGACCTTGTGGGGGTGTTGAAATATTGCAGAGAATTTATACAAACTCCTCTCTGAGACGCTCTAAAGAGTGGCTGACTCCTGCTGGTTGGATGGCTGGTTGCCTATTAGTTGCATACAAAGATGCTGTTCAAGAGAATGCAGAGCTTGACAAACAGGTGAAGAAGATGAAAAAATAGAGGAGCTACAAGCTGGCATGATGTTACAATGTCAAGCATTTGTAAGTGCTGTAGAACAGGTGGAGCAACTCAGGTCCCTATACCAATGATGCTGCTTGGCCACCTGTGGCCAAAGGATGGACTACTTTAGGACAAGCATGCAATCTGCTTAAAGGAGAAGGAATGAAAATTAGTGTCCTGATGGAGTCTCTTGAGCTTTATATGGACCAGTCCTTAAACCCCAGGATAGGGAACATTATCCTAGAGGGATGCTGTCATGGGGTTACTTTACCTTTAAGAAGGTTAAAGTTGCTGGGGGCTGCCGAGAGTCTTCTCTCCTGACCAATTATCGGTCATTGCTGAGAATTGACAGCAGTTTTAGCCATTGAAAAGTAGAATCAACTTGTGAACCCCACCTTAAAGTGTACAACCAGAAGTCTGTGGCTCTCTTTGTTTTCTGGCTGTGAAAGGTAGCAGAGCTTTGGCCTCTCGGGCTCTGCCCGGCCACGTGGCCGGGCAGGGGCCGGGCCGGGCCTGCCCTTCTCCCGGCCGGGAGATGGGGCCTGCGGGAGCTTGCTCCGAGCCAAGCTAGGCCAGGCCGGTTCCTGGCTTGGCTGCAGGTTTTGCCGTGATGGAATTTACTAGAAAACTGTCGAGTAAAGAAGGAGAAGAGCTCTAAGCCTGCTGCAAGCAGAGACGGTGACCATGCTCTCCAGAGCAGCTATGAGGAACTTTTCATCGCAGACAGCTCCAGCTCCTGTTCAGCAGAGATCACCGAACCATCTACAAAAGCTTGGGCGAGATTTTAACTCTTTCTTATCCAGATGAGACTTGCGGATTAATCTTTTTATCCAGAGAGAGAAAAGGAGAGTGATCAACATGAAAAGAGACTTTATAAAGCACTAGTGGCAAGAAAGAAAAAAAACTTCAAGGAAGGTAGAAAATTAAGAAGATGCTTTAATTAAGCTGAAATATCTTTCTGTTAAAACTATGGGGATGGACAATGAAGTCCTGAAAAGAACTCCTTTAATTCATGATGAAGTATGGGGAGGAATAGAGTGTTCAAAGTGTAAATTTGAGTAAAAAGTAGAGTAATTGTGGTATAGTGAAGTGCTGGGAGATTTGAAGCCTTGAGAGGCAATGAGAAAACTGTTTTCTAGTGAAGCTCACAAAAACAGATGAAGAATACTTTTTGCCTTTGACTAACTTATCCTTAAAAATACTATCCCTAAACATCATGACCCATAACACATTTCAGAGTGATGTGGAATGGGAGGGGTGGGCTTTGATAACAGCAGCTCTGAGCAGCTGATATCAAGGAAACAGAAAACTATAACAAAATAGCTTTCTTGTGAGAAACTCCATAAATTAACAGAAAGGAACTTCTGTTTCTCTACAGAAACTGAGGAAAGGACTATAGAAAGAATTGGGACTGTTTAAACCATCAAAATTGTAAAGTTTTTGTCTCTGTTGTCATGTGAACAAAAGAATGGTGAGCAGTGAGAAATGAAGAGGTTTTTCTAAAAGTTTATGCTGGTGTTCTTATCCTTGTAGTTTGTCAATAAACTTTCTTTCTTCCTTTTAAGTGTTATGCCTGGTTTGCTCTTGTTTTAATCCATATCTCACAGCAAGAAAAAAATAATCCTTTTTTCCCCTTTTTGTTAATTACTGGTTCAAAACCACGACAGATGCCCAAAGGGATGGAAAGCCTACGCTCATGGAACAGCATCCCTGCATCTGTGGGCTACCAGAATGTGGCAACCACTGTCTCCCCTTGGGAAGTGCCCTTATGCCCCACTGGAGTTGCAGGTTTTAGGCACCTTGAATGCAGACAACTTCATTAACTTCTATTTTATCAGCACAAGGCATAACCCTAGAGCTTGGTGGGGCAATGCCACAATACTGTGCGTGTGGATTTAGCACAGCCTGATTTTTGGTAGCGGGGCAGGGCCACAGAAGCAGCTTGTGTGAGAAGACAGAGGAGAGAGAGGGCCCTTGCTTCCAAACTGAAGCAGCCTATCTTTAGAGGACTGCACCTCTCTCTCACTTTGAGACAAGTTAGGAGGAAATGTCCTGAAAGGGGCGTCTCCTCTAAAGAAAGGTAGGTTTCGGCACTCTCTCCCCTCTTGGGCTCAGAGGTACAGAAAATGTGCCCTTATCTGTCGTGCCTGCCTCTGACACCCGAGAGAGCACTGACTTTCACACAACACCATGGAGATAACTTTGAAAGTTAAGTAGAGAAACTGGGAATATGAGTGTGTGAGTTAGTTAGAGTTTTCTTAAGTCACTGGGTGAGAAAGTTAGAGTTTAAGGTTTAAGCTATTTTAGAAAAGAAGAGACAAGATGGAGGACTTAGGGCGTTATTCCTTTCTCCTTCTTCTTCCTTCATCTTCTTCTTTTAAGGGTTTTTGGATAATAATGAGTGATTGGATAGAAAAAGTCGCAGTGCAGCACACAGGTGTCAGGTCATTGGGTCACTAAGAAAAAGAACTTACTTGGCATTTGATTATTGGACAAATAGACATAGAAAAAACCTTGAAGAGCTTCTTCGTTCTCCATTTTGCACCTCTCTATCTTAGTGTATGTAGCTCCTTATAGTCTCTATATATGTAATATAGATAAGAAAAGAATAAACAACCAAGTGTGAACATGAGAAAACAGCCTCTCTCTCGTCAATCTCAGTCCTGGGGAAAAGAACCCAACCACCAGTGTCACCTCGACACCTACAGGTCAAGGCCAACGGTGTTCCCTCAGGATACAGCAGTCATGTGTAAGGTTCAGAACAGGCCACTCCTTACAAGTCCTTTGTTGTGGTTTTAAAGCAGCAATTGAAAAATCACTAGAAAACTTACTTATTTCTTACTGTGAGATATGGATTAGAACAAGAGCAAAACAGGATTAAAACTTAAGAGGAATAAAGAAAGTTTTTAAACAAAACTACAAGAATAAGGAAACCAGAATAAAACTTCCAGAAAACCTTTTTTTCCCCCACTACCCAACTATTCTCTTGTTCACATGACAACATAGAGACAAAAAACTTTGGTGTGTACAAGTGTCTCAATTCTTGCTATCATCTTTTCATTAGTCTTTGTAGAGAAACAAGTCTTCTTCTGCACATCTATGGAGTTTTTCACCAGAAAACTATTTCTGTTATAGCTTTCTATTTCTCTGATGCCAGCTGCCTGGAAAAAGCTGTCATCAGTTATCTCTTCCCATTTCACATCACTCTGAAGTGTATTATGGGTCGTGAGTCTAGGGATGTCATTTTTAAGGATGAGTTATTCAAAGGCAAAAGTTCTCTTCATCTGTCTCTGTGAGCTTCTCTGGAAACAGAAGTTTTCTCTTTGCCTCTACAAAGCTACAAATCTTCAACTATTACTTCTTCCCCTCTGTTCCAGCACCTCACTGTATCACAGTCACTTTACTTTTTGCTTAAAATCCACACTTTGAACTACTCTATTCCTCTCAATATACTCTGTCATGAGTTAAAGGAGTTTTTTTTCAGAACACTATTGTCCATCTCCATAGCTTTAACAGAAAAATATTTCAGCTTATTAAAGCACCTCCTTATTCTCTACCTTTTCTGAAGCTTAATTCTTTTCTTTACTGTCTCTGATATTTTATAAAGTCTCTTTACATGTTGATTACTCACTCTTTTACTCTCTGGAAAAAAAGGATTAATCTGCAAGTCTCATCTGGGTAATGAAAAGGTTAAAATCTTGCCCAGGCTTTGTAGATGGTTCTGTGATCTCTGCCGGAGCAGCGGCTGGAGCTGTCTGCGTTGGAGATTCTTCATGGCTGCTCTGGAGAGTGTGGTCACTGTCTCAGCCCACCGCAGATCAAGAGCTTTTGTCTTTCTTTACTCGACAGTCTCTGGTGAATTCAGTCACGGCAAAAAAAACTGCAGCTGAGCCAGGGACCAGCCTGGCCCGGCCGGAGCCCGGGGAGAAGCCCCGCAGGCCCCATCTCCCGACCGGGAGCCGCGGCAGGCCCAGCCCAGCCCCTGCCCGGGCCGCATGGAAGCCAGCTAAAGCTCAGTTTCCTTTCGCAGCCAGGAAACAAAGAGACAAAGAAATTCCCAGGCTTAGGTCTTAAGGTGGTGTTCACAGGTTGATCTCACTTTTCAATGGTCAAAACTGCTGACAATTCTTAGAAATGGCCAGTTGTAGGCCGGGAGAAAAACTCCCATCAGCCTCCAGCAGTTTTAACTTCCTTAGGTGTTTCTCTTTGTTTTCTTAAATGCCAATCTATCACATCCCTGCTCACCAGCAGGAATGAAGGCAGTGTATGGTGGCAGCAGAGCAAGCACACCTGCAAAGAATCACCTGGCAAACATCCACCTCAAGCAGGCCAGAACTCCTGTACAAAGTCCCTTGGCGCCTTCAGGGTCTCGGTCTCTGTTCTTGTGACGGTCGTGAGGCAAATGAGGGAAACTGCAGACCATCTCTTACAATGTGCCAGCACTGGAGCCCCTGGGTTCCAAGGAAGCAACCATAAATCCCCTTTTCCAGGAGATCCCAGCCCTCTGAATCACAACTAGCATAGGGATATGTAGAATGGTCTGAATGCCAAAGACTGGATTGCTGAGGAAAAAACCCCAGACTTTAATAAATGCAATTGCCTGATGGAAAACAATCCAGGAATTCAGTTCCTGGAGTTGGAAAAGCAAGGAAATGGTTTTCTTGGAGATGCCATAGGCAGTCCTGGACTGGGGAATTCCCTAATCCATCCATCCCTGACTGAGGAATGGAAGTTCCTGGGATGAGCCAGGATTAACAGATCCCCTCCCTCAGGTGTGTGGTCCAGGATTTTCCCATTTTTTCCTAGCCCATGTGAGCCATGTGCAGCATTCCAAAGGGATGAAGCCATTAAGGGGGAAATCCATGACTTTCCCATTTTTCCCCCGTTTTTTCCCAGCCCAGGTGAGCCATGTGCAGTATTCCAAAGGGATGGGGGTGTTAAGTGGGAAATCCATGTTTTTTTCTATTTTTTCCCTGGTTTTTCCCAGCCCAGGTGAACCACGTGCAGCATTCCAAATGGATTGGTTAAAACCGATTAGGTTTTTTATTCCCCATGGGAATAATCCTGGCCTCAAAAACACTCCCAGAAAGGGAAAATCCCAATTTTAGCAGCTTTTTCCACCTCCACATTGCAGGATTCCCTGGACCTGCTGGACAGTGGATGCTCATCCCAAATATTCTGCCCATTTCTCTAGAAACACTCCAATGGCAGTGCTGATGCAAGTTGTGCTGATTCAGTGCTCTGAGGTTTTTTGGCATTTTTTCCTTGTGATTTCAGGGGGCTGGGAGGGGGGGAGCAAGGCTGGACACAATCTGGATTCAGAAAAATACCAGATAGTGCCAGGAATGAGGAAATCACAGTTGAAGCAAGCACAAAGGAACTAGGAATAAAATAATTTTTAAGAAGGAAAAGGAAGGGGAAGAAAAGGATAAGAAAGGATTCCAAACAAATCCACTTGAAAAGAATAACTTGGAGGTAGGATAGGAGAAATTCCAACACAACAGGTCACCAAGGCCTTGGAGGACCCATATATTTGGTTTTATTTGGGGATTTTTGGATTTTAAATTTTTAATTTTTTTTCTTTTCCAAGAAAATCCCATTTCCTTTTGGATGGGAGTGGAAGTTACCTCCTGTTTGTGTTTTGTTCTGGTTTTGGCCATCCTCATTGTTGTTAGAAACTTCTGTAAAATGGTGAAAATGATGATGAACTGTGACCTTTTTTCATTGTCTTTACTTGTGATGCAATTGCAGTGAAAAAAAGAGGAAAAACACCAATAAAAAAATGGGAAAAAATATTTAAAAAATCAGAATTTTACCACCTACCAGAGCCTGGCTATTTGTTATAAACCGTCATTTGTCTGGTGCTCTTTTTGCTATAAGATATAATTATAGGGCATTCTGAAAAGGTTAAAAACAAAAGAGAAAGAAGGTAAATTAAAATCTAAAATTTTGGCTTCATTTTCACAGAATATACCACAAAAAAAAAAAAAAAAAAAGAAAAAATTCCCACAAAAAGATAAATAAAAGAAAAAGAATTGTCATAATAATAATTATAATTAGTAATAATCATTGTAATAACATTAATTAAAAATTGTCAGTATTCTAAATATTTCTTCTTTGCAGTTTTTTAGGGACTAAATTTTGGTACTTTATTTTACTATTTAAAATATATAAGCTCCATGTCACCAGGTCCCACAGTCTGCCCTCGAGGGCATCTGCAGATGAGGAGCCTTGGCAAGGCCACAGGTCACCAAGTGCTGTGGTCTGGCCTCGAGGTCACCTGCAGCAATGACGGCTCAGAGAAGCTCCGGGTCAGACACAAACGAGTGCGCTGTGCGGGGGCTCCTCACAGCACCGCTCTGGCGCGTCCTGTCCCGTCGCGTGCACCGAGCACTGTGGCGTGGACCTGTCGCTGTGGCCAGCTCCTGTGTCACCATGTTACAAAATCAATATTATGGAAATACCCAGGGTTCTTATCTGGTGGCCCACACTCACATAAATAGTCTGTTATGACCCATAGAAGCTAGAAACGTGAAGCATTCAAGGACAAAATTACTGAGTGGCAGAAAATTTAGGGCCAGGAAGGATAAGGAGTGGGTTGGGATGCCCATGGGGAGAAAAATGGATCTGTTTCTCTAAAGCTGGACATTGGCATATCTGAGAAGAAGGTGGAGTGCAAGATCTGGTAAAACAAGAAACCATATGGGATACCACCAAAAAGCTGGCAAGCCCACCAGTATCCACCTGTGGGACTTGGATTGACAGGGATTCCCACAAAAGCATAGAATTGCAGAGTTGCAAGCGTTGTAAATTGTCTCCTCCATATGTCCTCCCAAATTCCCATCAAATTTTCAAGGCATAACAGCATTCCAGGCACCAGGAATTTTGAATCCTCCAGTTCCCCATCCAAATTCCTATGAATAATGGCATTCTGGGTGCTAGGAGTTTCAAATGCCCTAGCTCCCCTCTCAAATGCCCATGGAATAACGGCATTCCAGCTGTAGGGAATTTAGAATTCCCCATATACCCTCTCCAATTCCCACCACATTCCAATGGAATAACAGCATTGCAAGTGTCAGGAAATACAAATTCTTCACTTGCCCTCCCACATTCCCATGGAATAAGAGCATTTCAAGCTTCAGGCATTTCAAAATCCCATAGAATCACGGCATTTGAATGGTGACCACCTGTACATGACTGTTGTCCTGGAGAAAAGGAAGCAGAAAATATCTCTAAGCACCAAGTTCTCCAGTCCCACCTGGGCAAAAGCCTGAAAATCCACCTTCTGGAGAAATTCTTCCCCAACACGCCCACCAACACCAACCTCCCTCATCTCACCAGGACCCTCAGCTGTCCCCATCCCTCCACAGAGCTTTCCCACCCTCCAGCAGACCCCCTGGTTCCCTGCACATGCCATGGCATGGCACTCAGCAGGATCTGCTCCAAGGCCTTCCGCGGTAGCAAGCTCAGGCTGCCAGGCCAATGGTTCCTGGATCATCCTTCCCACTGACCCTTCCTGTGCACGGCTCTTCCATTTACACATTTGAGCTCAGCTTGGACTTCTCCCCTTAAGCAGGATTGCTGGGAAAGGATGGAGAGCAGCCTGGCAAGCTCTTTCTCCAGCTCCCTCTTTACTCTTGGGGCAGCTAGAACATTCCACAGGAAAGCAACTGGTGCCACAAGGATTGGGCAGCATCAGTCAGCTCTGGGGAGACCCCTCAGGACTGCTGTATCCTGAGGGTGTTACTATGGGCTTAAATGTTTCTGAAAATGTTTCTTAAAATCTTGTAGAGTTAGGCCTCAAGTATACTTGGCATTAGGGATGGTCTAGCAAGCTGAAATTCTTACGGTAAAGGGAGCTGGTACTTGGGGTCTCCAAGATACCCACCCAGAGATAAGATTCGTACATGTTCGTAAAAGGATGAGCTAACTCTCATGAGGCAATATCGATAAAGTTAATGAAGATTTATTAATGAAGCAATATTGATAAGGTTGTTCTAGTGATTACTGCTACAGCTGAAATTGTATAAATATGTGCACTTTGGACAAAGACGATGGAGCTAGATTTGGGTTGCTGATACCCCTTGTTCCCGCGCGCTTCAATAAAGCACCTGCATATAATCAATCCATGATTATGTGTGTTCCTGAACTCTAACAAGGGAACACTGTTGGCCTTGACCTGTAGGTGTCGAGGTGACACTGGTGGTTGGGTTCTTTTCCCCAGGACTGAGATTGACGAGAGAGAGGCTGTTTTCTCATGTTCACACTTGGTTGTTTATTCTTTTCTTATCTATATTACATATATAGAGACTATAAGGAGCTACATACACTAAGATAGAGAGGTGCAAAATGGAGAACGAAGAAGCTCTTCAAGGTTTTTTCTATGTCTATTTGTCCAATAATCAAATGCCAAGTAAGTTCTTTTTCTTAGTGACCCAATGACCTGACACCTGTGTGCTGCACTGCGACTTTTTCTATCCAATCACTCATTATTATCCAAAAACCCTTAAAAGAAGAAGATGAAGGAAGAAGAAGGAGAAAGGAATAACGCCCTAAGTCCTCCATCTTGTCTCTTCTTTTCTAAAATAGCTTAAACCTTAAACTCTAACTTTCTCACCCAGTGACTTAAGAAAACTCTAACTAACTCACACACTCATATTCCCAGTTTCTCTACTTAACTTTCAAAGTTATCTCCATGGTGTTGTGTGAAAGTCAGTGCTCTCTCGGGTGTCAGAGGCAGGCACGACAGATAAGGGCACATTTTCTGTACCTCTGAGCCCAAGAGGGGAGAGAGTGCCGAAACCTACCTTTCTTTAGAGGAGACGCCCCTTTCAGGACATTTCCTCCTAACTTGTCTCAAAGTGAGAGAGAGGTGCAGTCCTCTAAAGATAGGCTGCTTCAGTTTGGAAGCAAGGGCCCTCTCTCTCCTCTGTCTTCTCACACAAGCTGCTTCTGTGGCCCTGCCCCGCTACCAAAAATCAGGCTGTGCTAAATCCACACGCACAGTATTGTGGCATTGCCCCACCAAGCTCTAGGGTTATGCCTTGTGCTGATAAAATAGAAGTTAATGAAGTTGTCTGCATTCAAGGTGCCTAAAACCTGCAACTCCAGTGGGGCATAAGGGCACTTCCCAAGGGGAGACAGTGGTTGCCACATTCTGGTAGCCCACAGATGCAGGGATGCTGTTCCATGAGCGTAGGCTTTCCATCCCTTTGGGCATCTGTCGTGGTTTTGAACCAGTAATTAACAAAAAGGGGAAAAAAGGATTATTTTTTTCTTGCTGTGAGATATGGATTAAAACAAGAGCAAACCAGGCATAACACTTAAAAGGAAGAAAGAAAGTTTATTGACAAACTACAAGGATAAGAACACCAGCATAAACTTTTAGAAAAACCTCTTCATTTCTCACTGCTCACCATTCTTTTGTTCACATGACAACAGAGACAAAAACTTTACAATTTTGATGGTTTAAACAGTCCCAATTCTTTCTATAGTCCTTTCCTCAGTTTCTGTAGAGAAACAGAAGTTCCTTTCTGTTAATTTATGGAGTTTCTCACAAGAAAGCTATTTTGTTATAGTTTTCTGTTTCCTTGATATCAGCTGCTCAGAGCTGCTGTTATCAAAGCCCACCCCTCCCATTCCACATCACTCTGAAATGTGTTATGGGTCATGATGTTTAGGGATAGTATTTTTAAGGATAAGTTAGTCAAAGGCAAAAAGTATTCTTCATCTGTTTTTGTGAGCTTCACTAGAAAACAGTTTTCTCATTGCCTCTCAAGGCTTCAAATCTCCCAGCACTTCACTATACCACAATTACTCTACTTTTTACTCAAATTTACACTTTGAACACTCTATTCCTCCCCATACTTCATCATGAATTAAAGGAGTTCTTTTCAGGACTTCATTGTCCATCCCCATAGTTTTAACAGAAAGATATTTCAGCTTAATTAAAGCATCTTCTTAATTTTCTACCTTCCTTGAAGTTTTTTTTCTTTCTTGCCACTAGTGCTTTATAAAGTCTCTTTTCATGTTGATCACTCTCCTTTTCTCTCTCTGGATAAAAAGATTAATCCGCAAGTCTCATCTGGATAAGAAAGAGTTAAAATCTCGCCCAAGCTTTTGTAGATGGTTCGGTGATCTCTGCTGAACAGGAGCTGGAGCTGTCTGCGATGAAAAGTTCCTCATAGCTGCTCTGGAGAGCATGGTCACCGTCTCTGCTTGCAGCAGGCTTAGAGCTCTTCTCCTTCTTTACTCGACAGTTTTCTAGTAAATTCCATCACGGCAAAACCTGCAGCCAAGCCAGGAACCAGCCTGGCCTAGCTTGGCTCGGAGCAAGCTCCCGCAGGCCCCATCTCCCGGCCGGGAGAAGGGCAGGCCCGGCCCGGCCCCTGCCCGGCCACGTGGCCGGGCAGAGCCCGAGAGGCCAAAGCTCTGCTACCTTTCACAGCCAGAAAACAAAGAGAGCCACAGACTTCTGGTTGTACACTTTAAGGTGGGGTTCACAAGTTGATTCTACTTTTCAATGGCTAAAACTGCTGTCAATTCTCAGCAATGACCGATAATTGGTCAGGAGAGAAGACTCTCGGCAGCCCCCAGCAACTTTAACCTTCTTAAAGGTAAAGTAACCCCATGACAGCATCCCTCTAGGATAATGTTCCCTATCCTGGGGTTTAAGGACTGGTCCATATAAAGCTCAAGAGACTCCATCAGGACACTAATTTTCATTCCTTCTCCTTTAAGCAGATTGCATGCTTGTCCTAAAGTAGTCCATCCTTTGGCCACAGGTGGCCAAGCAGCATCATTGGTATAGGGACCTGAGTTGCTCCACCTGTTCTACAGCAGTTACAAATGCTTGACATTGTAACATCATGCCAGCTTGTAGCTCCTCTATTTTTTCATCTTCTTCACCTGTTTGTCAAGCTCTGCATTCTCTTGAACAGCATCTTTGTATGCAACTAATAGGCAACCAGCCATCCAACCAGCAGGAGTCAGCCACTCTTTAGAGCGTCTCAGAGAGGAGTTTGTATAAATTCTCTGCAATATTTCAACACCCCCACAAGCTCCTTGGTCTCCCATGCTTCAGGCCCAGTACTTGTCCAGGTTTCTAGCTAATGCCATCATGTGCTCCAGCCAGGAGCTTCCTGCATCCAGCCTGGTCACTCCACTGACAGAGCCACCACCCGAGGCTCTTTTTCACAAAACATTGTTACCAGTGCACTCACACAAGGACACCCTAAGGACCACAAGAGAAGTGAGGGCAAGAACTCTGTGCAGTGAAATTGCAACCACATGATCTGCTGCCCATGGAACAGACTGTCCTGGGGCAGCTGTGTGGCCCACTGAGCAGCTCCTGCTCGTGGCACACGCACCCACGGCACTGCTTCCTTGCTGCAGCTGCGCGCCCGCGCTCAGGGTGCTACTGTTATAAATGAAATTCAGCCAAATTTTATCAATAAGGATTTTATTGAAAAATCTGTAAAATCGAATTATGGAAACAACCACAGTCACTGTCAGCGTCGAGCCCGGGATCGGCACTGGGTGAACTCTGAATCAGCCTCTGCCACACTGATTCCCCCAAGTTCACAACTTGTCTTTTGGAGAGCGGTGTTTTATACAGGTTTTTGTCAGCTTGAGGCTATGCAGTTTCAGTTTCTTTCTTTTTCTTGTCTTGTTACATATTCATAGTTCTGCTGCTGGACTGCTGATGAGTTTTCTGAGAAGGAGATGAAGTTTGAGTGGTTTTTTGGGAAGCAGGCTTTGAGATGTAGAATCGTGGTGAGTTTTTTTTTTAGTCTGTGTAGTTGTTTTTGGGAAACCGACATTGAGATGTATGGTCCTGGAGAATCCGATCAGGTTGGTATCAGATATTAATCAGCGGGTCATTAGAGCGCTTATCTTGCTTGGGTGGACCCAGCTCTTCTCAGTGTTATCTTAATTGCTGGGTCATTCTCTTGCAAATTCCTGGTTTTCCAGCAGCTGCTTTTGCAATTTTAAGTTGCTTGTGGTTTTTATTTTACATAAAACATGCTTTTATACTTGATTTTATATGTGTACAATAAAACACGAATTATACCAACATATATTACACAACCATACACTCCACTGCCCAAACCCTGTCCCTGTTCTCTTACCCACACTCAAACATGCGTCCATTTTTCACTCACACGTGCTCAAAACACCATGGGTTTTTGGGCTCTGGGCATCCCATCCTCATTGCCAAGAACATCATGGGTGCTGGAAGATGCCCGTGCACAAAATTGCAAAGCAAGTCTTACCTTATTAGTTGCTGTTGCATAAAACCTACCAGCCCCTGGATTGGTGAAAAGCCACTGAGCAGCGGCAGGAGATGGAGCATCGTGCTCCAATGGGAAGGGCAGGCAGGCCATGCACCTTCAGGGCATGCCCTGCATCAAAAAGGCGTGCATTTTGTCCTTCTTGCCTCTCCACTGCAGAACCAAGCCTCCTCTCTTCTCCCCTGGACTGGAATTTTCCCAGTTACCATGTCATCTCACCCTTGGCCTGTACATGAGGTAAGGTCACCATGCCAATAACAGCCTCATTGTTACTGTTCCTCTTTCACAGGTTAACTTCCCATCAATTGATCAATCCACTGTTCCTCTTAAGGGTCAAATTCCCAGCAGTTAACCTATAAGGTTTCCTTCAAAGTCTGTTCTTCGCCATCCTGCTGACATGCACAACAGAGGACCAAATACGGCAGGGCCTTAGACACAACTTTGCTCCCTGACACACACAGGCTTCTTGTCCCACTACTGCCCTTCAGTAACACCTTGAACTCCACAATGCTGTGGAACCGGGCCTTCAGCACAGGGACCTTTCCAGCCTGATCTGCGCTCCTTCCTCTGCGTCTCTGCACAAAACACGGTGCAGGAGAGAACGGCAGGAGGGGCCTGTGTGTCACAGCACTCCGGATTTGTAACCCTTCAACTCCAGACAGATGCAGGTTAAGTGAAAAAGGCAAACTGTTTATTAATGCAAGGCGAAGCAAAGGGATGAACTGGAAAGGGAAAGAAGGGGATGGGCATGGACTGAGGGCTGGAGGTAAGGAGCTGTCAAAAGGGAGGAAGAATAGAGGGGAAAAAGAGGATGGGCACAGTCTGAGGGCTGGAGGGAGCTATCTACAGGCTGGGAGAGAACTGAAGCCCCATGAGAATCCCACAAGCTCAGCTTTGCCAGTTGTCAGCTGTGCCTGGATCTCCACTGGCACTGGGAGGTGGTGTCCTCTTCAGTGTCTCCTGCAGCTGTTCTTGGGACACTTGTTCACTGGCAACCTGAGCTTGGATATGCTGGTTGCTGTGGGATGGGGTGGTGTCTTTCCTCGGGGCTTCAGTGGCTGGAAGAGAGAGGATGAGAGCCACGGTCAGGGCATGTATCTGCAGGGAGCCTAGGAGACATTCCTGCCAAGGACATTCCACCTGGCTCTTGCAATGGACACAAGAGAAGACCAGACAACAGGGTCAGCCAGAAGGTGCTGGCCACAACTCCCACCCATGTCCTTGAAATCTCTCTGTTCTCCGCCCACACCGCCCTCATCCAGACAGGGAATGAAGCACTCTGCAGCTGGGCCAGGGATTGCAGCTCCCTGCCCAGGTATAGCAACTGCCCTCTGCCAGCCCCCACTGCCAGCCCACTCCTCTCACTCACCCTCACTGAGGGTCTGCAGCTCTTCCTTGTGCGCCCTTGTG
This sequence comes from Poecile atricapillus, assembly GCF_030490865.1. Classification (NCBI taxonomy): domain Eukaryota; kingdom Metazoa; phylum Chordata; class Aves; order Passeriformes; family Paridae; genus Poecile; species Poecile atricapillus. The sequence goes on along the minus strand of NC_081253.1, from coordinate 39,208,258 downwards.
TATGAACGTCCTGACCGTGCCTGGGAACACAGAGCCTGTCAGGGCCCCGGCGGCACAGCTCCCTGCCAGCGGCGCTGCCAGCCCTGGGGCCACACGGCCTCCCGCCCCGGCAGGGCTCAGCCCCAGCCCTTGCCGCATCCTGACTCAGCCCAAGGGCACGGCTGCCAGAGGCCAGGAGCAGCCCCGAGGGCAGCCGGGGCTCCAGGGCGCCGGGCCCGGGTGCCGCTGCCGGGGCAGCAGCCGGGGCTGGGGCCGAGCTGCGGCGGGGAGGGAGCCCGGGCTCGTGGCTCACCCATGAAGCTGACGGCTGCCTCTCGCAGGGACTCCTGTGGGCTGTCCAGATATGGCAATGCCCGGCGCAGGTGCTCGGCCGCTCGGCTCCTGTCGTCTGCCAGCTGGAGAGAGCGGCAGGAGGGAAGGGTTGGCGCGGGCTCTGCCCCTCGGCCGGGCGCTGCCTGCGGCCAGCCCCGGCCTCCCGTGCCCGCCCAGCCCTGAGGCCCTGGGCAGCAGCCCCACTGGGCTGGGGCTCCATCGGCACCCGGCTCGGGGCCACAGGAGCCTGAAGAGGAACCCGTGTGGCCCAGGGAAGGGAGCGGTGTGTGGGGCGCAGGCTGGCTCCCCAGGGTGGAGCACTGCGCCACAGCTGCCAGCCCCACACACTGAGCACTGGGGACAGGGAGCTTCTCCAGGCTGAGGCTGGGGTTTGCAGGCCATCCTTTACCACACATTCAGCGATCTTCGACAGATCCTCTGTTGGCAGCACCCACAGGAGCTCTGTGTTCTTTAAGAATGTGGCAGCACAGTGCAGCGTTTCCCGAGAGGCCTGGAGAGATGCAGAGATGCCATTGCTGGCCAGGGCACAGGAGTTGCATCCCTGTGCCAAGGCCAGGAGGAGGCTGCAGCCTGGGAGGCAGCAGAGCAGGAGGCAGCTGAGCCCCCTCCCAGAGATCCACCAGCATCACACAAAACCTCACATCTGCCACGCGCTGGTTCTCATCGTGGCAGTGTAAAATGAGCGGGAGCAGGCTCTGCGTCACAATTCTCTCCATTGCCTTTTTTCCCTCTTCCACTACCAGGTTCATCGTATCGTGGAAGAGGTGAATGGAGAGCACCTGCACGTGGCTTTTGTCCTGGAGGAAAGAAGGAGGAAATGATCTCAGCACCAACTTCTCCAGCCCACCTGGGCAAAGACCTGAAAATCCACAGGGCCAAAGTTTGTGTGGGCAGCAGCCAGTGCCCGTGGCCGGGGCACAGAGCCTTACGTGGTCAAAGAGCAGCACAAGTGGCTCAGCAAGCTTCGGGGCAGCAGTCCTTGATAACAGAAGATTTTTTCTCTTCAGCATATTTGTGAGCACAGACAGAGACATGCTGACCACTTCTCCGTCTGTGTCACTTAGCAGCTGCAGGAAGCTTTGACACAGTCTGCGTATAGGTGCGGCCTGTTTGGAACACAAGGCTGTGCTGGAAGCCCTGAACGGCTGCAGCACCAAGACCACCCTGGCACTGCAACCCCACCCTGCTGCTCCCAGGCCCAGAGGTCAAAGGCCTGTCCCAAAGCACTCAGGCAGGTGAGGCAGGAGAGCTGGGAGCAGCTGCCTCAGCTCCTGAAGCCCAGCCAGCCCAAGGGGCTGCTTTGCCCAGCACAGCTTCAGCCGCTGCCCCGTTCTCACCAGCGAGGGTTCCTTGCTGAGAACCACGAAGGCTCTGAGTGCCAGGCGACGCCTCTCCCTGCACTCGCTCTGCAGGTGCCTTGACGCGATCTCGAGGACACAGTACCCACAGTCACTCAAGTTCAGGCAATCCAGGACCTGAAAGGCACAGGGCAGTGACAGGGAAGCCCGCCAGCAGGAGCCTGGAACTGCGCAGGGCTGGGCCCAGGCAGCAGCACAGGGCACGGGCACCGTCCCAGGCAGCTGCGGCTATGCAAAGGGACAGGGCTGGAGGGCAGCTCAGTGAGGTAGTGCTGGCCATCAGGCTCACCTCCACAAGGAATGCCAGGGAGGACAGATCCCAACGTGTCTCCTCCCTGATGAGCCACCGGACAAATTGGTGTGCCACACGGTAACACAAGGGCGTCAAGTCACGGCGCATCACCCTGGAAGGGGGGAAATGGCACCAAGATGGTGAGGTGGGGGGTGGGGAGGCAAACCTCTCCCAGGGATGACTCACGGAGATCTGGCCTTTCCCCAGCATGCCTGGAGGGACCATGGGTGCTTTGGGACCATGGGGCTTCTTCTGGGCACTCTCCTCTCAGACTTCTCCAGTCTGCTCGGCCATCCCCCAATGGCAAAGCCCTCTGACCAGGACCACAGGGACTGTGGTAGGGCACTCTGGGCACAGGGCACACATTTCAGAGGCAATGGCGAGAAGGGCTCTCACCTGGCCAACAGACCCACGGCATAGTGCTGGGTGTCAGCACGGAGCAGCGTTTCCCAGCCACACTTGCGCTCCATAGCCATCAACTCCTTGTCATAGTGCAAAAAGCAGAGCAGAGCCTTCATGGCCTGCACTGCAAACCTGTGTGCAGAGCAAAGCCCGGGTCACACTGGGTGCATTGGTGTCAGCCACAAGGGCATGGGAAGGACAGGAGGACTGGCACCTGTTGGGTTTTTTGGGAAGGCGGTGTTCCTCCTGGCATTCTCTCCAGAAGTTATCAACTTCTGCTGGCATCAGCTGCGTGGTGGTGAAAACGTGCAACAGCAGAGCCGCAAACAGAGAGTTGGAATAATGCATCATGGCCTCATGGCTCTGAGGCACTTGCATAATCACCCAGAGCACCAGAGTTGCCTGCAAAAGAAGCACACCAAGACAGTGCTCAGTGCCGAGGTGTCCATGGGGCAAAGCCCAAGGGGAGATGCAGGGGGAACAGCGGGCCCGGTGTCCCCTGAGCCTGCCCCTAGGCCAAGTTTCAGCCCAGCCTGAGGCAAGGAGAGGATGAAGAGCTGCTGCAGAAGTGACCTAGGGGACAGTCCAGGCCAGTTCCAGAAACTCACAGCCAGAGCAAAAACGTCCTTGTTGTCCTCATCAGAGGTGCAGATGCTGCAAAGTGGCCAGTTCTCCATCACATGGAGCAGAGTTGGCAGCACCTTCTCCATCGCTGGTTTTGATGAGGCTATGGTTTTCCACATCACTGCAGCAGCTCTGTGGGATCAGAGCTGTGTGTCAGGGGTGTCTCAGTCACAGTGCCATGCCCTGTGTAGCTGTGGGGTCCCAGGTGACAGAGCCCCCGTGCCCTGAGGGGCAGGGAGGGAGCATTGGCAGCAGCCTCAGGAAAGAGAGGGGACATCTCTGCCTGTTGGGCAGAGCCCATTGGACAGGCTGTGCAGGGCCATGGGCCCTAAAGGCCGGTGAGCCCTGAGCTCTCAAGGCATGTGGGTGCTGTACCTGTCACACGATGGGGCACAGCGCAGGAGGGTCAGCACCACATCTTCCGGGTGTTCTTCAGCCAGCCTCACGATGTTAGTGGGCAGCCTGGCATCCACCGTAACAGAGCACATAAGATGCTGGTGAATGCTCTGTACAATAGCTGGCACCTAGAGTAGGAATGGGGAAGACTTGGAGCGCTGTCCAAGGCAGCAGCTTCCCCAGCTTCTCCCAAGAAGTGCTTGCCTTCATGCCACACTGTGCTGGCCTCAAAAGCTGAGGGGGCCCTGTGGATGTGGCTTGAAGGGGCACACGATCGTGGGAGACCTCCAGTTCTGGTGCCTGGCTGGCAACCTGCTGGTCAGAAGGAACACCCCCCTTTCAAAAACATCCATATTAGGTACATGACTCATGGTGGGAGGGGGCGTAGTGTCAGTATTTGCGGAATGGCCATGTCCTCAGTCAGCGCCACATCAGAGTTTACCCTGTCATCACTCACCGCAGCGTCAGAGTCTTGTGAGGGCGCAGCTGAATCTGGGCTGACATCAGGCTCTGCCTGGAGCTCGGTCAGCCCAGAGTCAGGCTCAGCTGTGTCCTCAGTTCCTATGGGGCTGATCTTTCTATGCCGAATTGGCAGGAACCGGCGGAACCTCTATGCAGAATGAAAAAAGGACAGGGAAGAGAGGCATGTTCCAAGGAGTGCTCCATGTGCAGAGCTGGGCTGAGCAGTGACAGCAGGCCCAGCTCAGGTGGGGATGGCTGCAGGTACCTTCAGCATTTTGCGGAAGCGGCCACGGGCGGGCTCCTGCTGTTGTCTCTTTTCCATGGCTGCATCTGAAAAAGCGCAACCAGAGCTGAGGGGCTGCGGGAGAGGCCGGAGAACACAGCCCAGCCCTGCACTCCCCAGGCAGGGACAGCCCTGGGGTGGCTCCGGGGATGGAACAAGGTCACTGGCGGGGGTCAGCCCCAGCCCATATTCTGTCTTGCCCTTGGGCATGTCCACAGGGGAGGGGATGGGATGGGATGGGATGGGATGGGATGGGATGGGATGGGATGGGATGGGATGGGATGGGATGGGATGGGATGGGATGGGATGGGATGGGATGGGATGGGATGGGATGGGATGGGATGGGATGGGATGGTGCGGGCCCTAGCTGGCTGCAGCCATCAGCCCTGTTGCCCAGCTCTGCCACTCACCATCCTGCCGTGGCTGGAACTGCTCTGGCTCTTCAGGGTGTTCTGCTGGGGCAGCTCCAGGGTCGGTGTTTCTGTTCCTTCGGAACACTCTGAATAGGCTGATGAATCTGCCTGCCATGACAAAATCTGGCCTTGGGAGCACCTTCTAAAAAGATGTCTACGGAAATCTCCGGCTCACCAAGACCCACACTCTGCTCACAATGTGAGCTGTAGGAATTATGCCTTGGAAAAGCTTTGGGTCAGGCACAAAAGAGTGGGCTGTGCGGGGGCTCCTCACAGCACCACTCTGGCGCGTCCTGTCCCGTAGCATGCACCAGGCACTCTGGTGTGGTCTTGTCACCACCAGCTCCTGTTCATTTCACCGTTCCATTCCACCGTTACCAGGCTGCGCCGTGTCACTAACGGCCTTTGCACACACTGCCACCTTCCTTGTTCTGTCCCCATCCCCCCCAAAGTTGCCCAGGTTGGAAGGAATCCCTCACCCAAAGTGTTTAAAACAGCATGACAGGATCTTTAGGAACACCTCAAACCATCAGCAAACGCTGCCCTGCTCTGCAGGCTCAGGGCAGCAGAAGGAGCCCCCAGGGCTGCCGACGCAGCCGCAGCAGGAAGGGCACGGGGCCTTGCACAGAATCTGTACAGGGGCCTGGCAGCACTGAAATCAGCAAGTGTGGCAGAGTCCCCACCGAGGCAGACCTGCCACCCCAGCCGAGCCCTGGCAGTGCTGGTGCCCTTCTCCTGCCCCAGAGACCTGTGCCCCTGGGGGGTTTCTGTGCCAGAGGGCCAAAGCCAAAGCCCCCGTGCATTGGGGGCTGGGCTCCTTCCTGCAGGGGTCTTGGCAGGAGCTCCTGGAGCTATTGCTGGCCACTTGCTATCTGTCAGATGATGTTGCTCCTTCCTGGAATGGTGTTTTTCATGGAAGGGGTTTGCAGTAGCACAAAAACACCATCAGCTGCTGAGTTTTCTGGGATGGTTAGATTGTACAGAGGCACTGTCCTGTTTCAGTGGGATCTTCTGTGTCTTTTTCTGGGACAAATGTTAGCCCAGTGTCTGATGTTCAAGGCTCCAGTTGCTGTGTGTCTGTCTGTGTTACAGCTGATGCAAGGCAAACATTTCCTCCAGACACAGAATCCTCCTTGAACAGTCACAGAGCTACATCTATTTTTACATTATATTTGTAATTTTATTTTTTTTTAAGTTTTCCAGAGCCTGCTGACTGTTTTCAAGGTTTTCTCCCTACCCCTAGTGCACATTCTCCAGAAATTGTGCTTTCACATCCTTTTGCATTGATTAAAGTTACCTGCAATGAGCAGTCAATCAAAGCCCTGGGAAAACTTGAACTTCAAGGTGAAACAGCGCAAAATATTTATCTCCCACATCTGAAGCCATGAATCGCCAAGTACTGTCCCCAGTACACCTGTAGGTGTGCTGATGCCATTTCAAAGGGGTTGCCAATGAAAACAAATTTTAATATTTTTGTAGTTTCCACATTGGAATTAAAGTCCTTGACTAGAAAAATCGCATGTCAAAATTTCTAGGACTCTTACATACCAAAGCTGTCATTTTCACCCTGCATTTTAGAGTCTCGGAACAGTCACACAAGGTTTTAGTTCTAGACACTACAGAAAAAGTCCTTGGTGTTCGGCTATAGGTTTTCATCAGCATATATTCCTGATGATTACTTTAGGCAGGAGCAGCAAACTCAAGAATGAGCCAAACAGGCTATTCCTGTGTTCTCATGTCCTGAGTCTCTCTCTCTCTCTCTCACGATGGCGCCAAGGCCGCTGCCTTGGGACACCTGAGTGTGGAAGGCGAGCCCGCCCTCAAGCAGGGCCGTCCAAGTCAGTCACGGGCACAGGCTGCAGCTGAAGCTGCCAAGCATTGGTGTGAGGCTGGCAAGTCAAGAGAAAGCCATTGTGGCCAATTGTGCTGAAGCCTTTTGCCAAAGCAAAGGCAGCTGTGCCCACAGCCTCCCCCTGTTTGGCAGCCGGCTGCTGCGGACGCCTCAGTGCGCAAGTGCCGACGTTGGGGCTGCTGCTGTTCCTGTGCACACTCTGCTGCTGTTCCTGTGCACACTCTGCTGCTGTTCCTGTGCACACTCTGCTGCTGTTCCTGAGCACACTCTGCTGCTGTTCCTGTGCACACTCTGCTGCTGTTCCTGAGCACACTCTGCTGCTGTTCCTGTGCACACTCTGCTGCTGTTCCTGTGCACACTCTGCTGCTGTTCCTGTGCACACTCTGCTGCTGTTCCTGTGCACACTCTGCTGCTGTTCCTGTGGGCTCCAGAGCCGCTTGGGCAGCAGCGACTGGGCAGCCCTGCTGGAGGAGACATCGCTGCCCTCCCCATGGTGGCAGCAGCTCAGTGGGCCCCGAGCTCTGTGTCAGGGGGGCCTCGGTCACAGCAGCGTGGCCTGGGCAGCTGCGAGGGCCCGGCCTGGCCGCCAGCCCTGCCTCTGCCCACTGCCCCTTATCGCAGGCACCCAGTGGCCGTGGCCTGGCAGCACCCCCCTGCCCTCCATGTCCCCAGCCAGCCCAGCCTGGGCACACCTCAGGCTGTCCCCACCCTCCTGGAGGGGTGCTGTCCCAGCCTGGTGGGCTTCTGCTGCAGGCCTGGGAGACATTTTGGGGAAGCGCCAGATCAGACGGGTGTCAGGAACCAGGCGGCTGCCCTGGGGCTGCTTATGGCCTCTGACACCCAGTTCCTCAGGTCTTCCCACCAGCCCGGCCCCTCAGGGGCCTCCTGTCCCCTTGGAGCCTCCTGACACCCACTCCCTCACACATCCCCCTTGTGCCTTCCCACTGCCTTGTCCCGTCAGGGCCTCCACAGCCCCAGTTTTTGGAGAAAAATTGCTGTAGGTTTAAGTGATCCTGGAAGTCCTTGACTTAAAGGGGTCATCATTTCAGTTTTCACAGGTAACAACCTTGGTGATTCATAACCAGCAATTAATTTTCTTTTGTGTATCATTTGCAAGCAGACAGCTTTGTGAATATTTTCCAGTAATTGGTCAGGGGTACTCACTGTAGCAGTCAAGTCCCCCCTTTCCAAGGGGTTAAGCCCCTCTGCCCAATAAGCTGTGCGCTGAGTTAGGGACCATGGGTTATGTCTGTCTCCTGTTGTTAAGAAGACCTCATGTCCCCAGTGCCCACTGGATTCCTGTTCTCTCAGTCAGATTTGATCACCTCCAGTGAGACTAGGAATACATATTCTGCCTCTGACTCGTGAGGGAGATGCCTGTACTCCCTTTTTTTCCTTTTTTTTTTTCCTTTTTATTTTTCTTTTTATTTTTAGTGGTTATATGCGGATCAAGATCCTTATCATTATTGATATAATTATATTCTCTTTTAATTATTGGTTTCAAACTAGGACAGCAGTGTTCCCCACAATTTAATCCAAGTTAGCTCATTTTGAGGGTAAATTTGATTAATGAGAGGGGTTTCCCTCCCTTCTGTTTCTTTTAGCGTGTCAGCATTTTTAAAATTTTTTATCATGGAGGGCTGCTCACAACAGACTGATCTTACTCCTTTCTTCATTTAATTGTTTTTGCAAAATTTCAACTAGGTTTTGGAGGGAGTTTATCATAGCTTTTTCCTCACTTCTTCACTTAAAGTGAGTTTCTATAGCCATTGTAAGATGAGCTCCCAAAACTGAGCAGAGTATAGTTTTATTTTTTGCCCAGTTAAAATTTTGTTTCATGTTGTAAAGAACATACTCTATCAATCACATTTTCCAAATTAAACCAATAATTAAGCACCAACTTTTCCACCCCCAGAGAAGGTCTGTCATTGTGTTTTGCTAACAGAGTATAACACACATAAAATGCAGCTTTAACTTCTGCACTGCCATTTTCAGTCATTTTTACAAGGAGAAAGCCACTACAGGGAGGTATAAACTGAAATTATACACACACACACACACACACAACTTTTTACTTCCCTGTTTGGGTGAAAAGAACAAATCTGCTTGGGAGGCACTCCTTCAGTTTAAAATTCTGGTTGTCTCTTTGCTACACCAAGCAGTCAAAATTCATACACACAACAACAACAACAACAGTCCCGCCCTTTTGCACTGAGAGATCTTTTGTGAAATTCTGCAGACAGAGCTCTCAAGTGAGTGTGGGGTGCTTTTCACCTCAGCGTGTGCAGTTTGTGGGAAATTCAAGTCGCCCCCCTTGCTTTCTAGACACCGCTCACTCTTTTGGGAGTGTCGGGCTGGGTGCGGCTGGAGCGAGACGTCCTTCCCCTAATACAGACTGCACAACAAACCTGCAGCTCCTTCTGTCTGTCAGAAATGCTGTCCGTGATTCCAATTTAAACATCACGATTCGCTAACGCGAGTGGGACTCATGAGAGGTTCGTTTAATCTCAGAGTGCAAAAGGACACCAAGGGATTTCAGTTTAAATCATAAAAACAATAATGTACATTTATTTTAGTCCTAACAACAAGGCTTATGCGATAGAGGAGAGAGAGAGAGATAAGGAAAACAAAGTAAAGAAAGGAGCAAGAGCAAAAGGACACAAAGGGATTTCAGTTTAAATCATAGCAACAATAATGTACCTTTATTTTAGTGCTAACAACAAGGCTTATGCGATAGAGGAGAGAGAGAGAGATAAGGAAAACAAAGTAAAGAAAGGAAGAGGTTATAGCTACCATCAGACGAGACGGGGTTGCTGGGGTCTTTTTCTGTGGGAGATCTGGCCGAAATTATCCTAGTCTTATGTAATTCTTCCCCAAAGTTACCTTGTTTCCAATGTGCTAATAAGCACCCCAAAGGAGAAGTACCCGGTATGGGAGCATAGCAGCCCAAAACCCTTCTCCATGTTACAACTACAATACACCAAATGCCGGACCTGCGACACTTTCGCAGTTGTCTGACAGACAGTGCCTGGGCAATACCAAGAGGAATTCCTTTAGCCCAACCATGCGCAGCTTTCGCAGCGTCTAACTGGAAGGCACCAAAACCAAGTAAAGCACCTTACCTTTCTCTCCCGGGGACGCTGTGAGCAGCGGAGACGGTCGCAGCCAGATGAACTCCCTGAGAATCCCTCGGTGCTGGCCGGAGCGCGATCGGATCACGAGCGAGCTCAGCAGCACTCACAAGGTCCAATCTGGGTCACCAAAATGTTAGAGTTCAGGAACACACATAATCACAGAATGATTATATGAAGGTGCTTTATTAAAGAGCTCTGGGTGTCAGGGGTACACATACCCAAATCTGACCCAATTTGGTTTTGAGTTGAACATGTTTTATACTCTATCGTTATGCAACTTACATATTAATTATTAAACTTCCATTGTTTTATTGTATGCATTGTTTTTACCTAAGCATGGATTTCTCGTGATCCCGCCTAGCCACCTAACATTGTTCCTCATGTACTTTAAACAATAATTATAGCTAATCACATCTAAGAATTGTATCATTTATCATCTACTGACTACACAGGTGCAGTTTGACATGATCTTTAGCAAGCAAAAGGCCTAACATATCTCAGGGCCTACTTTTTCCAGGGCTTTCCAAACCTAACTTTCTTTCTAAGTCCCCAAATTTTCTAAGATTTTAAGACCTTTTACTATCACCCTCACTTCTTTTGTGGTCCTTCCGGTGTCCTTGTGTGAGTGCACTGGTAACAATGCACTGGAAAAAGCAGGAAAGCCCTGAAAAAAGCAGGCCCTGAGATATGTTAGGCCTTTTGCTTGCTAAAGATCATGTCAAACTGCACCTGTGTAGTCAGTAGATGATAAATGATACAATTGTTAGATGTGATTAGATATAATTATTGTTTAAAGTACATGAGGAACAATGTTAGGGGGCTAGGGGGGATCATGAGAAATCCATGCTTGGGTAAAAACAATGCATACAATAGAACAATGGAAGTTTAATAATTAATATGTAAGTTGTATAAGGATAGAGTATAAAACATGTTCAACTCAAAACCAAATTGGGTCAGATTTGGGTCTGTGTACCCCTGACACCCAGAGCTCTTCAATAAAGCACCTTCATATAATCATTCTGTGATTATGTGTGTTTCTGAACTCTAACAGCTCTGTTCCTCTCTTCCAGCCCTTGAAGACATGGCAGGCAACATCAGCCCTGCCATCAGAAGCCTGGCAATTCAAAAATTTTGTATCCTCCAGGCAGTAGAGAGAACTCAATATTCCATCTTTGGAAACCTGCAAGATCAGCTGCACACGGCATACAGGACACGGTCTCATCTCTCAGGCCTTGACTGGATGTGCTGCTGGAGCTCTGCTGAGAGCTGATCTGGGAGGCTCTGTCTGCTGGGGCCACCTGAGCCAGCCAGGATTTTATTTGTCTTCAAAATTGTTCTTTCCTTATTTTTATTTTTGTTTAGTATGTAAATAAAGGATATGTTCTAAATATACAGAATCCCAGGAGCTTTCTTTTGGTGCCCAAGGTCCGCAGGATACCGGGGAAGAGAGGGAAAAGGGTCCTTGTGCTCAACAACCTGCCAGGGTGTGCAGTGGTGCAGGGAAAATGGCCAGAAACCCCTTGGCCTTTGGTGGTTCTGCTGAAGCCACAACCCCTGTCCCAGCCAGGAAGTGCCATCTGTGTCCTCGTGCCCGTGTGGTGCTGGCTGGGTTGCTGAGGGCTCCCAGGTGCCTTTTGATGCAGCTCCTCTGGAGCTCCTGTGGGGCTGTGGCGCTGCTGCCGGGCCACACTGGGGGAGACCCTGAGGGAACAGGGTGCTGGGAGGCCATGAGGGGATGAGGGGCTGTGGAGGCCCTGACGGGACAAGGCAGTGGGAAGGCACAAGGGGGATGTGTGAGGGAGTGGGTGTCAGGAGGCTCCAAGGGGACAGGAGGCCCCTGAGGGGCCGGGCTGGTGGGAAGACCTGAGGAACTGGGTGTCAGAGGCCATAAGCAGCCCCAGGGCAGCCACCTGGTTCCTGACACCCGTCTGATCTGGCGCTTCCCCAAAATGTCCCCCAGACCTGCAGCAGAAGCCCTCCAGGCTGGGACAGCACCCCTCCAGGAGGGTGGGGACAGCCTGAGGTGTGCCCAGGCTGGGCTGGCTGGGGACATGGAGGGCAGGGGGGTGCTGCCAGGCCACGGCCACTGGGTGCCTGCGATAAGGGGCAGTGGGCAGAGGCAGGGCTGGCGGCCAGGCCGGGCCCTCGCGGCTGCCCAGGCCACGCTGCTGTGACCGAGGCCCCCCTGACACAGAGCTCGGGGCACGCTGAGCTGCTGCCACCATGGGGAGGGCAGCGATGTCTCCTCCAGCAGGGCTGCCCAGTCACTGCTGCCCAAGCGGCTCTGGAGCCCACAGAAACAGCAGCAGAGTTTGCTCAGGAACAGCAGCAGAGTGTGCACAGGAACAGCAGCAGAGTGGGCACAGGAACAGCAGCAGAGTGTGCACAGAAACAGCAGCAGAGTGTGCTCAGGAACAGCAGCAGAGTGTGCACAGGAACAGCAGCAGAGTGTACACACGAACAGCAGCAGAGTGTGCACAGAAACAGCAGCAGAGTGTGCACAGGAACAGCAGCAGCCCCAACGTCGGCACCTGCGCACTGAGGCGTCCGCAGCAGCCGGCTGCCAAACAGGGGGAGGCTGTGGGCACAGCTGCCTTTGCTTTGGCAAAAGGCTTCAGCACAATTGGCCACAATGGCTTTCTCTTGACTTGCCAGCCTCACACCAATGCTTGGCAGCTTCAGCTGCAGCCTTTGCCCGTGACTGACTTGGATGGCCCTGCTTGAGGGCGGGCTCGCCTTCCACACTCAGGTGTCCCAAGGCAGCGGCCTTGGCGCCATCGTGAGAGAGAGAGACTCAGGACATGAGAACACAGGAATAACCTGTTTGGCTCATTCTTGAGTTTGCTGCTCCTGCCTAAAGTAATCATCAGGAATATATGCTGATGAAAACCTATAGCTGAACATCAAGGACTTTTTCTGTAGTGTCTAGAACTAAAACCTTGTGTGACTGTTCCGAGACTCTAAAATGCAGGGTGAAAATGACAGCTTTGGTATGTAAGAGTCCTAGAAATTTTGACATGCGATTTTTCTAGTCAAGGACTTTAATTCCAATGTGGAAACTACAAAAATATTAAAATTTGTTTTCATTGGCAACCCCTTTGAAATGGCATCAGCACACCTACAGGTGTACTGGGGACAGTACTTGGCAATTCATGGCTTCAGATGTGGGAGATAAATATTTTGTGCGGTTTCACCTTGAAGTTCAAGTTTTCCCTGGGCTTTGATTGACTGCTCATTGCAGGTAACTTTAATAAATGCAAAAGGATGTGAAAGCACAATTTCTGGAGAATGTGCACTGGGGGTAGGGAGAAAACCTTGAAAACAGTCAGCAGGCTCTGGAAAACTTAAAAAAAAATAAAATTACAAATATAATGTAAAAATAGATGTAGCTCTGTGACTGTTCAAGGAGGACTCTGTGTCTGGAGGAAATGTTTGCCTTGCATCAGCTGTAACACAGACAGACACACAGCAACTGGAGCCTTGAACATCAGAGACTGGGCTAACATTTGTCCCAGAAAAAGACACAGAAGATCCCACTGAAACAGGACAGTGCCTCTGTACAATCTAACCATCCCAGAAAACTCAGCAGCTGATGGTGTTTTTGTGCTACTGCAAACCCCTTCCATGAAAAACACCATTCCAGGAAGGAGCAACATCATCTGATAGATAGCAAGAGTGGACAGCAATAGCTCCAGGAGCTCCTGCCAAGACCCCCGCAGGAAGAAGCCCAGCCCCCAGTGCACGTTGGCTTTGGCTTTGGCCCTCTGGCACAGAAACCCCCCAGGGGCACAGGTCTCTGGGGCAGGAGAAGGGCACCAGCACTGCCAGGGCTCGGCTGGGGTGGCAGGTCTGCGTCGGTGTGGACTCTGCCACACTTGCTGATTTCAGTGCTGCCAGGCCCCTGAACCGATTCTGTGCAAGGCCCCGTGCCCTTCCTGCTGCGGCTGCGTCGACAGCCCTGGGGGCTCCTTCTGCTGCCCTGAGCTTGCAGAGCAGGGCAGCATTTGCTGTTGGTTTGAGGTGTTCCTAAAGATCCTGTCATGCTGTCTTAGACACTTTGTGCAAGGGATTCCCTACAACCTGGGCACCTTTGGGGAGGATGGGGACAGAACCAGGAAGGTGGCAGTGAGTGCAAAGGCCGTTAGTGACACGGCACAGCCTGGTAACGGTGGAATGGAACGGTGGAATGAACAGGAGCTGGTGGTGACAAGACCACACCAGAGTGCCTGGTGCATGCTACGGGACAGGACGCGCCAGAGTGGTGCTGTGAGGAGCCCCCGCACAGCCCACTCTTTTGTGCCTGACCCAAAGCTTTTCCAAGGCATAATTCCTACAGCTCACATTGTGAGCAGAGCGTGGGTCTTGGTGAGCCGGAGATTTCCGTAGACATCTTTTTAGAAGGTGCTCCCAAGGCCAGATTTTGTCATGGCAGGCAGATTCATCAGCCTATTCAGAGTGTTCCGAAGGAACAGAAACACAGATCCTGGAGCTGCCCCAGCAGAACACCCTGAAGAGCCAGAGCAGTTCCAGCCACGGCAGGATGGTGAGTGGCAGAGCTGGGCCACAGGGCTGATGGCTGCAGCCAGCTAGGGCCCGCACCATCCCATCCCATCCCATCCCATCCCATCCCATCCCATCCCATCCCATCCCATCCCATCCCATCCCATCCCATCCCATCCCATCCCATCCCATCCCATCCCATCCCATCCCATCCCATCCCATCCCCTCCCCTGTGGACATGCCCAAGGGCAAGACAGAATATGGGCTGGGGCTGACCCCCGCCAGTGACCTTGTTCCATCCCCGGAGCCACCCCAGGGCTGTCCCTGCCTGGGGAGTGCAGGGCTGGGCTGTGTTCTCCGGCCTCTCCCGCAGCCCCTCAGCTCTGGTTGCGCTTTTCCAGATGCAGCCATGGAAAAGAGACAACAGCAGGAGCCCGCCCGTGGCCGCTTCCGCAAAATGCTGAAGGTACCTGCAGCCATCCCCACCTGGGCTGGGCCTGCTGTCACTGCTCAGCCCAGCTCTGCACATGGAGCACTCCTTGGAACATGCCTCTCTTCCCTGTCCTTTTTTCATTCTGCATAGAGGTTCCGCCGGTTCCTGCCAATTCGGCATAGAAAGATCAGCCCCATAGGAACTGAGGACACAGCTGAGCCTGACTCTGGGCTGACCGAGCTCCAGGCAGAGCCTGATGTCAGCCCAGATTCAGCTGCGCCCTCACAAGACTCTGATGCTGCGGTGAGTGATGACAGGGCAAACTCTGATGTGGCACTGACTGAGGACATGGCCATTCCGCAAATACTGACACTACGCCCCCTCCCACCATGAGTCATGCACCTAATATGGATGTTTTTGAAAGGGGGGTGTTCCTTCTGACCAGCAGGTTGCCAGCCAGGCACCAGAACTGGAGGTCTCCCACGATCGTGTGCCCCTTCAAGCCACATCCACAGGGCCCCCTCAGCTTTTGAGGCCAGCAGAGTGTGGCATGAAGGGAAGCACTTCTTGGGAGAAGCTGGGGGAGCTGCTGCCTTGGACAGCGCTCCAAGTCTTCCCCATTCCTACTCTAGGTGCCAGCTATTGTACAGAGCATTCACCAGCATCTTATGTGCTCTGTTACGGTGGATGCCAGGCTGCCCACTAACATCGTGAGGCTGGCTGAAGAACACCCGGAAGATGTGGTGCTGACCCTCCTGCGCTGTGCCCCATCGTGTGACAGGTACAGCACCCACGTGCCTTGAGAGCTCAGGGCTCACCAGCCTTTAGGGCCCATGGCCCTGCACAGCCTGTCCAATGGGCTCTGCCCAACAGGCAGAGATGTCCCCTCTCTTTCCTGAGGCTGCTGCCAATGCTCCCTCCCTGCCCCTCAGGGCACGGAGGCTCTGTCATCTGGGACCCCACAGCTACACAGGGCATGGCACTGTGACTGAGACACCCCTAACACACAGCTCTGATCCCACAGAGCTGCTGCAGTGATGTGGAAAACCATAGCCTCATCAAAACCAGCGATGGAGAAGGTGCTGCCAACTCTGCTCCATGTGATGGAGAACTGGCCACTTTGCAGCATTTGCACCTCTGATGAGGACAACAAGGACGTTTTTGCTCTGGCTGTGAGTTTCTGGAACTGGCCTGGACTGTCCCCTAGGTCACTTCTGCAGCAGCTCTTCATCCTCTCCTTGCCTCAGACTGGGCTGAAACTTGGCCTAGGGGCAGGCTCAGGAGACACCGGGCCCGCTGTTCCCCCTGCATCTCCCCTTGGGCTTTGCCCCATGGACACCTCGGCACTGAGCACTGTCTTGGTGTGCTTCTTTTGCAGGCAACTCTGGTGCTCTGGGTGATTATGCAAGTGCCTCAGAGCCATGAGGCCATGATGCATTATTCCAGCTCTCTGTTTGCGGCTCTGCTGTTGCACGTTTTCACCACCACGCAGCTGATGCCAGCAGAAGTTGATAACTTCTGGAGAGAATGCCAGGAGGAACACCGCCTTCCCAAAAAACCCAACAGGTGCCAGTCCTCCTGTCCTTCCCATGCCCTTGTGGCTGACACCAATGCACCCAGTGTGACCCGGGCTTTGCTCTGCACACAGGTTTGCAGTGCAGGCCATGAAGGCTCTGCTCTGCTTTTTGCACTATGACAAGGAGTTGATGGCTATGGAGCGCAAGTGTGGCTGGGAAACGCTGCTCCGTGCTGACACCCAGCACTATGCCGTGGGTCTGTTGGCCAGGTGAGAGCCCTTCTCGCCATTGCCTCTGAAATGTGTGCCCTGTGCCCAGAGTGCCCTACCACAGTCCCTGTGGTCCTGGTCAGAGGGCTTTGTCATTGGGGGATGGCCGAGCAGACTGGAGAAGTCTGAGAGGAGAGTGCCCAGAAGAAGCCCCATGGTCCCAAAGCACCCATGGTCCCTCCAGGCATGCTGGGGAAAGGCCAGATCTCCGTGAGTCATCCCTTGGAGAGGTTTGCCTCCCCACCCCCCACCTCACCATCTTGGTGCCATTTCCCCCCTTCCAGGGTGATGCGCCGTGACTTGACGCCCTTGTGTTACCGTGTGGCACACCAATTTGTCCGGTGGCTCATCAGGGAGGAGGCACGTTGGGATCTGTCCTCCCTGGCATTCCTTGTGGAGGTGAGCCTGATGGCCAGCACTACCTCACTGAGCTGCCCTCATGCCCTGTCCCCTTGCATAGCCGCAGCTGCCTGGGACGGTGCCCGTGCCCTGTGCTGCTGCCTGGGCCCAGCCCTGCGCAGTTCCAGGCTCCTGCTGGCTGGCTTCCCTCTCACTGCCCTGTGCCTTTCAGGTCCTGGATTGCCTGAACTTGAGTGACTGTGGTTACTGTGTCCTCGAGATCGCGTCAAGGCACCTGCAGAGCGAGTGCAGGGAGAGGCGTCGCCTGGCACTCAGAGCCTTCGTGGTTCTCAGCAAGGAACCCTCGCTGGTGAGAACGGGGCAGCGGCTGAAGCTGTGCTGGGCAAAGCAGCCCCTTGGGCTGGCTGGGCTTCAGGAGCTGAGGCAGCTGCTCCCAGCTCTCCTGCCTCACCTGCCTGAGTGCTTTGGGACAGGCCTTTGACCTCTGGGCCTGGGAGCAGCAGGGTGGGCTTGCAGTGCCAGGGTGGTCTTGGTGCTGCAGCCGTTCAGGGCTTCCAGCACAGCCTTGTGTTCCAAACAGGCCGCACCTATACGCAGACTGTGTCAAAGCTTCCTGCAGCTGCTGAGTGACACAGACGGAGAAGTGGTCAGCATGTCTCTGTCTGTGCTCACAAATATGCTGAAGAGAAAAAATCTTCTGTTATCAAGGACTGCTGCCCCGAAGCTTGCTGAGCCACTTGTGCTGCTCTTTGACCACGTAAGGCTCTGTGCCCCGGCCACGGGCACTGGCTGCTGCCCACACAAACTTTGGCCCTGTGGATTTTCAGGTCTTTGCCCAGGTGGGCTGGAGAAGTTGGTGCTGAGATCATTTCCTCCTTTCCTCCAGGACAAAAGCCACGTGCAGGTGCTCTCCATTCACCTCTTCCACAATACGATGAACCTGGTAGTGGAAGAGGGAAAAAAGGCAATGGAGAGAATTGTGACACAGAGCCTGCTCCCGCTCATTTTACACTGCCACGATGAGAACCAGCGCGTGGCAGATGTGAGGTTTTGTGTGATGCTGGTGGATCTCTGGGAGGGGGCTCAGCTGCCTCCTGTACTGCTGCCTCCCAGGCTGCAGCCTCCTCCTGGCCTTGGCACAGGGATGCAACTCCTGTGCCCTGGCCAGCAATGGCATCTCTGCATCTCTCCAGGCCTCTCGGGAAACGCTGCACTGTGCTGCCACATTCTTAAAGAACACAGAGCTCCTGTGGGTGCTGCCAACAGAGGATCTGTCGAAGATCGCTGAATGTGTGGTAAAGGATGGCCTGCAAACCCCAGCCTCAGCCTGGAGAAGCTCCCTGTCCCCAGTGCTCAGTGTGTGGGGCTGGCAGCTGTGGCGCAGTGCTCCACCCTGGGGAGCCAGCCTGCGCCCCACACACCGCTCCCTTCCCTGGGCCACACGGGTTCCTCTTCAGGCTCCTGTGGCCCCGAGCCGGGTGCCGATGGAGCCCCAGCCCAGTGGGGCTGCTGCCCAGGGCCTCAGGGCTGGGCGGGCACAGGAGGCCGGGGCTGGCCGCAGGCAGCGCCCGGCCGAGGGGCAGAGCCCGCACCAACCCTTCCCTCCTGCCGCTCTCTCCAGCTGGCAGACGACAGGAGCCAAGCGGCCGAGCACCTGCGCCGGGCATTGCCATATCTGGACAGCCCACAGGAGTCCCTGCGAGAGGCAGCCGTCAGCTTCATCGGTGAGCCACGAGCCCAGGCTCCCTCCCCGCCGCAGCTCGGCCCCAGCCCCGGCTGCTGCCCCGGCAGCGGCACCCAGGCCCGGCGCCCTGGAGCCCCGGCTGCCCTCGGGGCTGCTGCCGGCCTCTGGCAGCCGTGCCCTTGGGCTGAGTCAGGATGCGGCAAGGGCTGGGGCTGAGCCCTGCCGGGGCGGGAGGCCGTGTGGCCCCAGGGCTGGCAGCGCCGCTGGCAGGGAGCTGTGCCGCCGGGGCCCTGACAGGCTCTGTGTTCCCAGGCACGGTCAGGATGTTCATACACAAGGGCGCACAAGGAAGAGCTGCAGACCCTCAGTGAGGGTGAGTGAGAGGAGTGGGCTGGCAGTGGGGGCTGGCAGTGGGCAGTTGCTATGCCTGGGCAGGGAGCTGCAATCCCTGGCCCAGCTGCAGAGTGCTTCATTCCCTGTCTGGATGAGGGCGGTGTGGGCGGAGAACAGAGAGATTTCAAGGACATGGGTGGGAGTTGTGGCCAGCACCTTCTGGCTGATCCTGTTGTCTGGTCTTCTCTTGTGTCCATTGCAAGAGCCAGGTGGAATGTCCTTGGCAGGAATGTCTCCTAGGATCCCTGCAGATACATGCCCTGACCGTGGCTCTCGTCCTCTCTCTTCCAGCCACTGAAGCCCCGAGGAAAGACACCACTCCATCCCACAGCAACCAGCATATCCAAGCTCAGTTTGCCAGTGAACAAGTGTCCCAAGAACAGCTGCAGGAGACACTGAAGAGGACACCACCTCCCAGTGCCAGTGGAGATCCAGGCACAGCTGACAACTGGCAAAGCTGAGCTTGTGGGATTCTCATGGGGCTTCAGTTCTCTCCCAGCCTGTAGATAGCTCCCTCCAGCCCTCAGACTGTGCCCATCCTCTTTTTCCCCTCTATTCTTCCTCCCTTTTGACAGCTCCTTACCTCCAGCCCTCAGTCCATGCCCATCCCCTTCTTTCCCTTTCCAGTTCATCCCTTTGCTTCGCCTTGCATTAATAAACAGTTTGCCTTTTTCACTTAACCTGCATCTGTCTGGAGTTGAAGGGTCACAAATCCAGAGCGCTGTGACACACAGGCCCCTCCTGCCGTTCTCTCCTGCACCATGTTTTGTGCAGAGACGCAGAGGAAGGAGCGCAGATCAGGCTGGAAAGGTCCCTGTGCTGAAGGCCCGGTTCCACAGCATTGTGGAGTTCAAGGTGTTATTGAAGGGCAGTAGTGGGACAAGAAGCCTGTGTGTGTCAGGGAGCAAAGTTGTGTCTAAGGCCCTGCCGTATTTGGTCCTCTGTTGTGCACGTCAGCAGGATGGCGAAGAACAGACTTTGAAGGAAACCTTATGGGTTAACTGCTGGGAATTTGACCCTTAAGAGGAACAGTGGATTGATCAATTGATGGGAAGTTAACCTGTGAAAGAGGAACAGTAACAATGAGGCTGTTATTGGCATGGTGACCTTACCTCATGTACAGGCCAAGGGTGAGATGACATGGTAACTGGGAAAATTCCAGTCCAGGGGAGAAGATAGGAGGCTTGGTTCTGCAGTGGAGAGGCAAGAAGGACAAAATGCACGCCTTTTTGATGCAGGGCATGCCCTGAAGGTGCATGGCCTGCCTGCCCCTCCCATTGGAGCACGATGCTCCATCTCCTGCCGCTGCTCAGTGGCTTTTCACCAATCCAGGGGCTGGTAGGTTTTATGCAACAGCAACTAATAAGGTAAGACTTGCTTTGCAATTTTGTGCACGGGCATCTTCCAGCACCCATGATGTTCTTGGCAATGAGGATGGGATGCCCAGAGCCCAAAAACCCATGGTGTTTTGAGCACGTGTGAGTGAAAAATGGACGCATGTTTGAGTGTGGGTAAGAGAACAGGGACAGGGTTTGGGCAGTGGAGTGTATGGTTGTGTAATATATGTTGGTATAATTCCTGTTTTATTGTACACATATAAAATCAAGTATAAAAGCATGTTTTATGTAAAATAAAAACCACAAGCAACTTAAAATTGCAAAAGCAGCTGCTGGAAAACCAGGAATGTTCAAGAGAATACACCCAGCAATTAAGATAACACTGGGAAGAGCTGGGTCCACCCAAGCAAGATAAGCGCTCTAATGACCCACTGATTAATATCTGATACCAACCTGATCGGATTCTCCAGGACCATACATCTCAATGTCGGTTTCCCAAAAACAACTACACAGACTAAAAAAAAAAACACTCACCACGATTCTACATCTCAAAGCCTGCTTCCCAAAAAACCACTCAAACTTCATCTCCTTCTCAGAAAACTCATCAGCAGTCCAGCAGCAGAACTATGAATATGTAACAAGACAAGAAAAAGAAAGAAACTGAAACTGCATAGCCTCAAGCTGACAAAAAACCTGTATAAAACACCGCTCTCCAAAAGACAAGTTGTGAACTTGGGGGAATCAGTGTGGCAGAGGCTGATTCAGAGTTCACCCAGTGCCGATCCCAGGCTCGATGCTGACAGTGATTGTGGTTGTTTCCATAATTCAATTTAACAGATTTTTCAATAAAATCCTTATTGATAAAATTTGGCTGAATTTAATTTATAACAGTAGCACCCTGAGCGCGGGCGCGTAGCTGCAGCAAGGAAGCAGTGCCGTGGGTGCGTGTGCCACGAGCAGGAGCTGCTCAGTGGGGCACACAGCTGCCCCAGGACAGTCTGTTCCATGGGCAGCAGATCATGTGGTTGCAATTTCACTGCACAGAGTTCTTGCCCTCACTTCTCTTGTGGTCCTTAGGGTGTCCTTGTGTGAGTGCACTGGTAACAATGTTTTGTGAAAAAGAGCCTCGGGCGGTGGCTTTGTCAGTGGAGTGACCAGGCTGGATGCAGGAAGCTCCAGGCTGGAGCACATGATGGCATTAGCTAGAAACCTGGACAAGTACTGGGCCTGAAGCATGGGAGACCAAGGACCTTGTGGGGGTGTTGAAATATTGCAGAGAATTTATACAAACTCCTCTCCGAGACGCTCTAAAGAGTGGCTGACTCCTGCTGGTCGGACGGCTGGTTGCCTATTAGTTGCATACAAAGATGCTGTTCAAGAGAATGCAGAGCTTGACAAACAGGTGAAGAAGATGAAAAAATGGAGGTGCTACAAGCTGGTATGTTGTAACTTGACAAGTTACAATGTCAAGCATTTGTAAGTGCTGTAGAACAGGTGGAGCAACTCAGGTCCCTATACCAATGATGCTGCTTGGTCACCTGTGGCCAAAGGATGGACTACTTTAGGACAAGCATGCAATCTTGCTTAAAGGAGAAGGAATGAAAATTAGTGTCCTGATGGAGTCTCTCGAGCTTTATATGGGCCAGTCCTTAAACCCCAGAATAGGGAACATTATCCTAGAGGGATGCCCAAAGGGATGGAAAGCCTACGGTCATGGAACAGCATCCCTGCATCTGTGGGCTACCAGAATGTGTCAACCACTGTCTCCCCTTGGGAAGTGCCCTTATGCCCCACTGGAGTTGCAGGTTTTAGGCACCTTGAATGCAGACAACTTCATTAACTTCTATTTTATCAGCACAAGGCATAACCCTAGGGCTTGGTGGGGCAATGCCGCAATACTGTGCGTGTGGATTTAGCACAGCCTGATTTTTGGTAGCGGGGCAGGGCCACAGAAGCAGCTTGTGTGAGAAGACAGAGGAGAGAGAGGGCCCTTGCTTCCAAACTGAAGCAGCCTATCTTTAGAGGACTGCACCTCTCTCTCACTTTGAGACAAGTTAGGAGGAAATGTCCTGAAAGGGGCGTCTCCTCTAAAGAAAGGTAGGTTTCGGCACTCTCTCCCCTCTTGGGCTCAGAGGTACAGAAAATGTGCCCTTATCTGTCGTGCCTGCCTCTGACACCCGAGAGAGCACTGACTTTCACACAACACCATGGAGATAACTTTGAAAGGTGAGTAGAAAAACTGGGAATATGAGTGTGTGAGTTAGTTAGAGTTTTCTTAAGTCACTGGGTGAGAAAGTTAGAGTTTAAGGTTTAAGCTATTTTAGAAAAGAAGAGACAAGATGGAGGACTTAGGGCGTTATTCCTTTCTCCTTCTTCTTCCTTCATCTTCTTCTTTTAAGGGTTTTTGGGTAATAATGAGTGATTGGATAGAAAAAGTCGCAGTGCAGCACACAGGTGTCAGGTCATTGGGTCACTAAGAAAAAGAACTTACTTGGCATTTGATTATTGGACAAATAGACATAGAAAAAACCTTGAAGAGCTTCTTCGTTCTCCATTTTGCACCTCTCTATCTTAGTGTATGTAGCTCCTTATAGTCTCTATATATGTAATATAGATAAGGAAAGAATAAACAACCAAGTGTGAGCATGAGAAAACAGCCTCTCTCTTGTCAATCTCAGTCCTGGGGAAAAGAACCCAACCACCAGTGTCACCTCGACACCTACAGGTCAAGGCCAGCGGTGTTCCCTCAGGATACAGCAGTCATGTGTAAGGTACAGAACAGGCCACTCCTTACAAGTCCCTTGTTGTGGTTTTAAAGCAGCAATTGAAAAATCACTAGAAAACTTACTTATTTCTTACTGTGAGATATGGATCAGAACAAGAGTAAAACAGGATTAAAACTTAAAAGGAATAAAGAAAGTTTTTAAACAAAACTACAAGAATAAGGAAACCAGAATAAAACTTCCAGAAAACCATTTTTCCCCCACTACCCAACTATTCTCTTGTTCACATGACAACATAGAGACAAAAAACTTTGGTGTGTACAAGTGTCTCAATTCTTGCTATCATCTTTCCATTAGTCTTTGTAGAGAAACAAGTCTTCTTCTGCACATCTATAGAGTTTTTCACAAGAAAACTATTTCTGTTATAGCTTTCTATTTCTCTGATGCCAGCTGCCTGGAAAAAGCTGTCATCAGTTGTCTCTTCCCATTTCACATCACTCTGAAGTGTATTATGGGTCGTGAGTCTAGGGATGTCATTTTTAAGGATGAGTTATTCAAAGGCAAAAGTTCTCTTCATCTGTCTCTGTGAGCTTCTCTGGAAACAGAAGTTTTCTCTTTGCCTCTACAAAGCTACAAATCTTCAACTATTACTTCTTCCCCTCTGTTCCAGCACCTCACTGTATCACAGTCACTTTACTTTTTGCTTAAAATCCACACTTTGAACTACTCTATTCCTCTCAATATACTCTGTCATGAGTTAAAGGAGTTTTTTTTCAGAACACTATTGTCCATCTCCATAGCTTTAAGAGAAAAATATTTCAGCTTATTAAAGCACCTCCTTATTCTCTACCTTTTCTGAAGCTTAATTCTTTTCTTTACTGTCTCTGATATTTTATAAAGTCTCTTTACATGTTGATTACTCACTCTTTTACTCTCTGGAAAAAAAGGATTAATCTGCAAGTCTCATCTGGGTAATGAAAAGGTTAAAATCTTGCCCGGGCTTTGTAGACGGTTCTGTGATCTCTGCCGGAGCAGCGGCTGGAGCTGTCTGCGTTGGAAGATTCTTCATGGCTGCTCTGGAGAGTGTGGTCACTGTCTCAGCCCACCGCAGATCAAGAGCTTTTGTCTTTCTTTACTCGACAGTCTCTGGTGAATTCAGTCACGGCAAAAAAAACTGCAGCTGAGCCAGGGACCAGCCTGGCCCGGCCAGAGCCCGGGGAGAAGCCCCGCAGGCCCCATCTCCCGACCGGGAGCCGCGGCAGGCCCAGCCCAGCCCCTGCCCGGGCCGCATGGAAGCCAGCTAAAGCTCAGTTTCCTTTCGCAGCCAGGAAACAAAGAGACAAAGAAATTCCCAGGCTTAGGTCTTAAGGTGGTGTTCACAGGTTGATCTCACTTTTCAATGGTCAAAACTGCTGACAATTCTTAGAAATGGCCAGTTGTTGGCCGGGAGAAAAACTCCCATCAGCCTCCAGCAGTTTTAACTTCCTTAGGTGTTTCTCTTTGTTTTCTTAAATGCCAATCTATCACATCCCTGCTCACCAGCAGGAATGAAGGCAGTGTACGGTGGCAGCAGAGCAAGCACACCTGCAAAGAATCACCTGGCAAACATCCACCTCAAGCAGGCCAGAACTCCTGTACAAAGTCCCTTGGCGCCTTCAGGGTCTCGGTCTCTGTTCTTGTGATGGTCGTGAGGCAAATGAGGGAAACTGCAGACCATCTCTTACAATGTGCCAGCACTGGAGCCCTTGGGTTCCAAGGAAGCAACCATAAATCCCCTTTTCCAGGAGATCCCAGCCCTCTGAATCACAACTAGCATAGGGATATGTAGAATGGTCTGAATGCCAAAGACTGGATTGCTGAAGAAAAAACCCCAGACTTTAATAAATGCAATTGCCTGATGGAAAACAATCCAGGAATTCAGTTCCTGGAGTTGGAAAAGCAAGGAAATGGTTTTCTTGGAGATGCCATAGGCAGTCCTGGACTGGGGAATTCCCTAATCCATCCATCCCTGACTGAGGAATGGAAGTTCCTGGGATGAGCCAGGATTAACAGATCCCCTCCCTCAGGTGTGTGGTCCAGGATTTTCCCATTTTTTCCCAGCCCATGTGGGCCACGTGCAGCATTCCAAAGGGATGAAGCCATTAAGTGGGAAATCCATGATTTTCCCATTTTCCCCCCGTTTTTTCCCAGCCCAGGTGAGCCATGTGCAGTATTCCAAAGGGATGGGGGTGTTAAGTGGGAAATCCATGATTTTTTCCATTTCTCCTCGGTTTTTCCCAGCCCAGGTGAACCACGTGCAGCATTCCAAATGGATTGGTTAAAACCGATTAGGTTTTTTATTCCCCATGGGAACAATCCTGGCCTCAAAAACACTCCCAGAAAGGGAAAATCCCAATTTTAGCAGCTTTTTCCACCTCCACATTGCAGGATTCCCTGGACCTGCTGGACAGTGGATGCTCATCCCAAATATTCTGCCCATTTCTCTAGAAACACTCCAATGGCAGTGCTGATGCAAGTTGTGCTGATTCAGTGCTCTGAGGTTTTTTGGCATTTTTTCCTTGTGATTTCAGGGGGCTGGGAGGGGGGGAGTAAGGCTGGACACAATCTGGATTCAGAAAAATACCAGATAGTGCCAGGAATGAGGAAATCACAGTTGAAGCAAGCACAAAGGAACTAGAAATAAAATAATTTTTAAGAAGGAAAAGGAAGGGGAAGAAAAGGATAAAAAAGGATTCCAAACAAATCCACTTGAAAAGAATAACTTGGAGGTAGGATAGGAGAAATTCCAACACAACAGGTCACCAAGGCCTTGGAGATCCCATATGTTTGGTTTTATTTGGGGTTTTTTTGGATTTTAAATTTTTAATTTTTTTTCTTTTCCAAGAAAATCCCATTTCCTTTTTGATGGGACTGGAAGTTACTTCCTGTTTGTGTTTTGTTCTGGTTTTGGCCATCCTCATTGTTGTTAGAAACTTCTGTAAAATGGTGAAAATGATGATGAACTGTGACCTTTTTTCATTGTCTTTACTTGTGATGCAATTGCAGTGAAAAAAGGAGGAAAAACACCAATAAAAAAATGGGAAAAAATATTTAAAAAATCAGAATTTTACCACCTACCAGAGCCTGGCTATTTGTTATAAACCGTCATTTGTCTGGTGCTCTTTTTGCTATAAGATATAATTATAGGGCATTCTGAAAAGGTTAAAAACAAAAGAGAAAGAAGGTAAATTAAAATCTAAAATTTTGGCTTCATTTTCACAGAATATACCAGAAAAAAAAAAAAAAGAAAAAATTCCCACAAAAAGATAAATAAAAGAAAAAGAATAGTCATAATAATAATTATAATTAGTAATAATCATTGTAATAACATTAATTAAAAATTGTCAGTATTCTAAATGTTTCTTCTTTGCAGTTTTTTAGGGACTAAATTTTGGTACTTTATTTTACTATTTAAAATATATAAGCTCCATGTCACCAGGTCCCACAGTCTGCCCTCGAGGGCATCTGCAGATGAGGAGCCTCGGCAAGGCCACAGGTCACCAAGTGCTGTGGTCTGGCCTCGAGGTCACCTGCAGGAATGACGGCTCAGAGAAGCTCCGGGTCAGACACAAACGAGTGCGCTGTGCGGGGGCTCCTCACAGCACCGCTCTGGCACGTCCTGTCCCGTCGCGTGCACCGAGCACTGTGGCGTGGACCTGTCGCTGTGGCCAGCTCCTGTGTCACCATGTTACAAAATCAATATTATGGAAATACCCAGGGTTCTTATCTGGTGGCCCACACTCACATAAATAGTCTGTTATGACCCATAGAAGCTAGAAACGTGAAGCATTCAAGGACAAAATTACTGAGTGGCAGAAAATTTAGGGCCAGGAAGGAAAAGGACTGGGTTGGGATGCCCATGGGGAGAAAAATGGATCTGTTTCTCTAAGGCTGGACATTGGGATATCTGAGAAGAAGGTGGAGTGCAAGATCTGGTAAAACAAGAAATCATACGGGATACCACCAAAAAGCTGGCAAGCCCACCAGTATCCACTTGTGGGAGTTGGATTGACAGGGATTGACAATGAGTTGGCCTTGGCTGTTTGTGAAGTGGCCATTAATCTAAGGCTGAGAGAAACATTGGGTTAGATCATGGGGAGGAGCATGGGATGATGGGAAGGATTATGTTCATGTTATGTAAATGCGCTAAGACACTTAAGGTAATGTTCTTGGTTCTTGTTGGCGTTTGGTTATTATTGTTTTACATATAAGGTTATGTTCTGAGCTCCTGTTGATG
Source organism: Poecile atricapillus (assembly GCF_030490865.1). Taxonomy (NCBI): domain Eukaryota; kingdom Metazoa; phylum Chordata; class Aves; order Passeriformes; family Paridae; genus Poecile; species Poecile atricapillus. The sequence goes on along the minus strand of NC_081253.1, from coordinate 39,181,217 downwards.
ATTGTTTATCAGTGTTGTATATATTGTTAAGTAAGTTGTTACGTTTCCCCAATTTTGGGGTCTTTTGAGGTTGCCCTGTACTGCTGTTTGGATTATGTTCTTTTGTTTGCGCCCTAATCAAAGTTGTTTTCAGGTTTCTAAATCAAACCCATCCCTATTCGTTTATTTCATTTCTTCCATCCTGGCTGATCTGAGGATTGTCGTGACACTGGCGATATCCACCCAAGTACAGAAAGCAGAAATGTACACAAAGATACAAAAAGCACTGGGGAGTGAAACTGAGCTACCCAAATGGGAATGGAACCTATTTGTGGACCTAGGGGAAAGAATAAGCCAGGAATTCAATCTCATTAACTGTTGGCTATGTGGAGGACCACTGATGACCGAGGAGTGGCCGTGGAAGGGAGTAACTTCAGTTCTGTGGAGTTATCGAAGTGGAATCAAACTGAGGGACAAAGGACTGATCGACCTGAGGGGTGGGTACTAAGCTCGGAGACTACTGGGGAGGAGAGTATTTGGAGAACTGGGAGGGCCTTCTCTAAGAAAGTAGGAAAGACCCCCTGTAACAGCTGCAAGGTAACTAACGGAACAAACATCTGGTGGGTCATTGCAATGATGTGTCAGAGGCAGGACAGCGACAAGCACACACGAAAGTCATGCAGCAACAGCTAACTTTACTGAGACCTCTTCTCCTTATATGGATCAGAAGGCACGTGTGGTTAATCCTCATTGATCCAGCTTGTTGCCACATGGCCAACCAGCCCATAGCAGGCAGAATCCCCAGCGGCCTGGGCCTGCTCTCCAATGGCCCTGACTGGCTGAGTTACATGAGGATGGTAATTATGGAATCAACCACATTTCACTTCTCAAGTTGGGATTATTTATAACTGTGAGGCCTCCAGGCCAGCTGTAGGCCAACACAGCAAATCCCCTCAGCTCCTCAGCAGCTGTGGAGAATGAGGAATAACTCACAGTGTCAGTATGATAGGGAGGAAGCTCTCTTCCTATGCAATGGGAGTTCCTCCCCCGAAAAGATCAACCCATATGAAGACATTCCCAGAATAGCTCCATATTGGTCACTTATTATAACTTTTTTCAATTCTGTTTCTTTTTTCTCTTGATTCTGCTGTGCTTCTTCTGCACTTCTCTTCACTCCTGGATTTCTCAGCTCCTCTGAGCTGAGCTCCTTGGGGATACTCCCTCACAGGGAGTCCCTCTTATCTCAGTCCTCCAGGTCTGAAGAAAACTCCAGAGCTCGTTAGGATCTTGTTTCTCGTGTTTATTAGGATGTTGTCACAAAACTTGGCAGGTCTCTCCAGACTCTCTGCACAAGTTCAATTCACCACAAGCTGGCTCATTTTGTTCTGATGGTACAAAATGGCCTTGTGGCTCACTTTGGACTTTGAAGGCACAAAATGGCCCTGAACTACACAGTTCTTTTATCTTTATACTCATCCAATGAACAATAGACACGGATATTATTTTCCTTAATGACCCAATGACCCATCATCTGTGTGCTGCACTGTGGCATTTTCTATCCAATCACTTACTATTACCCAAAAACCTCTAGAGGAAGAACATGAAGAAGAAAGAAGAAGGAAAAGAAACAACATTCTAAATCCTCCATCTTGCTTTCTGCTTTCTAAACTAGCTTAAACTCTAAACTTTAACTTTTTCACTAGTGACTTAAGAAAACTCTCTAATCTACACACTCACACTTTTAGCTTTTCTATCTAACTTTAACAGTTGTTTTCATGTATCACTATGAAAACATGCCCATAAATTTCATGTTATATGAAATTCAGTGTTCTTCTGGATCTCAGAGCTAAGCATCAGAAACAAGGGCACACACTCTGTGCTTTAGACTCCAACAGGATATAGGGAACACCTCCAAGATGCGGGTGGTCCTGAATGCTCTGTTCTGGATTTGCGGAAGGAGAGCATAGATGAATTTACCCTCAGAATGGAGAGGAAGCTAATAGCTACCCTGGAGCTAATCCAACCGGGTTTTTTCCTATTACCTTTGAAAAAGGAGATAAAAGTAGGAGTACCCATGTATGAAGACCTCAAAAGGTCTTGAAGGGACCAGACTGGAGGTACCCAAAGGTGGGGAAAGGATGAGTGACCCCCAAAAAGGATCCTAGAGACTTCTGGACCTGCCACCCGGGCTCCAGACGGCAGTTGGGTTTACCAAACTCCTATATACATGCTTAATAGGATAATCTGATTACAGCCAACAGTTGAGATAATAACTATTAGAATCACCATAGATTATAGCTACTGCTTGAACTTAACTTTAAAACCTTAATACTTTCCACTACCTAGCTTAATGTCTTTTCTATTTAAACTACAATCTGTATTTGCTTTGTAGATATGGCTACCAAATGCATGTTCTGTACCACACTGGTTATTAATCTGAGAAAACAAGGTATTAGACAAGGGAGAAATAGGAGTCCTGCCAAAGAACATATTATAAATCCTACCATTTTCCACCAAGCCCTTCTGAATAACTTATTCCATCCATCACTGTTCAAGATGGGTTCCCACTTTGGTATGGGTACAAGTGCAATCTTTCTGATTTCCCTTGCCAAGTCCATCACTGCCTCTCCAAGTCTGTCTATTTGTAAACAACAATCTGATGGACTGAATTTTTCCACACACACCTCCCTCTTCAGTTAAAAGATATTCTAAGTCCAATCTGTTTTGATAAATGGCTGCCCTTGTTTACCTTTGTTGTTCTGTTATTAGCTCTAAGGTTGAGGCGGTTCTGTTAGTTATTGTCTCAAATGCCACCTGACAGTATGTCTGTACAAATGCATTGTCCTGGGAAACTCAGAAACTGATGGTGTTCTGGTGCTACTGCCGATCCTTTCCATGAAAAAAATTCATTCCAGGGAGAAGCAACATCATCTGACAGATACCAAGAGCTGTCAGCAGTAGTTCCAGGAGCTTCTGCCAACAGCCCCCGCAGGAAGGGAGCCCAGCCCCCAATGCATGTGGGCTTTGGCTGCCCTCTGGCACAGAAGCCCCCCAAGGACACAGGTCTCTGGGGCAGGAGATGGGCACCAGCACTGCCAGGGCTCGCCTGGGGTGGCAGGTCTGCCTCTGCCACACCTGCTGATTTCAGTGCTGGCCAGGCCCCAGGGCTCAGAGCAGCATTTGTGCCCTGGCCCACACGTTCCTTGTCTGTGTCACACCCTGTGCAGGTTTAGGATGGCCACCAGCCGGGCCGTGTCCCAAGGAGGCCGTGCCAGCTTCTGTGCAAGGCCCCGTGCCCTTCCTGCTGCGGCTGCCTCGGCAGCCCTGGGGGCTCCTTCTGCTGCCCTGAGCCTGCAGAGCAGGGCAGCGTTTGCTGATGGTTTGAGGTGTTCCTAAAGATCCTCTTGGGCTGTCTTAGACTCTTTGGGCAAGGGATTCCTTCCAACCTGGGCCACTTTGGGGGGGTTGGGGGCGGAACCAGGGCAAGCGGAGAGCTTGGCCCCATCCCATCCCATCCCATCCCATCCCATCCCATCCCATCCCATCCCATCCCATCCCATCCCATCCCATCCCATCCCGTCCCACGTGGTTCAAGGTTAAATTTATGGTCCACTTTGGACTTGAAGTCCAAGGTTGGCTTAGGTGGACAAAGGTTGGATTTGAAAGTCCAAAGTTGGATTTGAAGGTTGAGGTTTGGTTTTGATGGGGAACCCTGAGAAATCATGGAATAATTGCTTTCCATGGGTATTTTAAACTCCTCCAGCTCCCCTCCCAAAATTTCCATGGAATAACAGCATTGTTGTCATCACGAATTTTGAATGTTCCAGTTTCATTCCCAGATTCTCATGGAACGGCATTCTGTGCACTGAGGATTTGGAATCCTCCAGCTCCCATCCCAGATTTCCACCAAAACCATGGAATTACAGTAATCCAGGCATCAGGAATTTGGAATCCTTCAGCTCCCCTCCTGAAATTCCCATCAAATAATGTCATTCTGGATGTCATGAATTTTGAAGCCTCCAGCTGTCCTCCCCAGTTCTCATATTTCCATGAAATAAGAGAATTCTGTGCATTGAGAATTTAGAATCCTCCAGCTCCCCTCCAAGATTGCCCCCAAACCTATGGAATTATAGAATTCCAAGCAGTGGGAATTCAAAAGCCTCCGATTACCCTCACAAATCCCCACAAAAACCATGGAATTACTGTAATCCAGGCATCAGGAATTTGGAATCCTTCAGCTCCCCTCCCAAATTCCCACAAAAGCATAGAATTACAGAGTTGCAAGCGTTGGAAATTGTCTCCCCCATATGTCCTCCCTAATTCCCATCAAATTCCCAAGGCATAACAGCATTCCAGGCACCAGGAATTTTGAATCCTCCAGTTCCCCATCCAAATTCCTATGAATAATGGCATTCTGGGTGCTAGGAGTTTCAAATGCCCTAGCTCCCCTCTCAAATGCCCATGGAATAACGGCATTCCAGCTGTCAGGAATTTTGAATGCTCCAGCTCCCCTCCCAAAATTCCCATGGAATAACAGCATTCCGGGTGTAAAGAATTTGGAATCCTCCACCATGTCCCCATCCAAATTCCCATGAATAATGGCATTCCTGGCATCAGGAATTTCAAATCCTCTACCTCCCCTCCCAAATTGCCATGGAATTCCAGCTATTGGGAATTTAGAATCCTCCATATCAGCTCCCAAATTCCCATCAAATTCCCATGGAATAATGGCATTCCAAACTTCAGGAATTTGGAATTCCCAAGCTGTCCTCCCCATCTGCCATGGAATAACAGCATTCCAAGTGTCAGAAATTCTGAATCCTCCAGTTCTGCTCCCAAATTCCCATGGATTAATGGCATTCCAGGCATCAGGAATTTCCAATCCTCTAGCTGCCCTCCCAAATTTCCATGGAAGAATGGCATTCCAGGTATCAGGTATTTTTAATCCTCCAGCTCCCCTTTCCAAATTCCCACCAAGTTTCCATGGGATAACGGCATTCCATGCATTGAGAATTCAGAATCCTCCAGCTCTATTGAGAAACCGCCAGACTATTCAGCCGAGTCTTCACAGAAGTATGGCGAGCGTCGTTTATTTCTGTCTCTAGCACACTTTCATAGGGTCCCACAGGGTCCGCGGGCTCAGCAAGCTACTACTGGTTAATACATATGGTTTACATTCTTTCCCCAATACACAAGGCTATTGTTTTTCTTTCATTCTTGCTGCTTCAGGAGAGTTTCAAGGACGCTATCTTTAATATCATCGCTTATACCAAAGGCTGGCTTGTGCAGACAGGCTTTTACTAAAATGCCATGCTTTTACTCTCTTAAAATGTTTTACTACAATTCCCCATTTCTCTTTTTGCACAAGCCAGACTTTAGACACGATTCTATTTACACTTTTACAGAGACAAGATAACATACAACTTAAAACTACTATCCTTATTAATACTATAAGTAAAATCTGTCCTCCCTTCAACACAAGAGACTTAAATCATCCAGCAATGCCCCAGCTGGCGAACCAACTTCCAATGGGGTCACTGTCTTCTTTCAGGGCATGCAACCCATTCTGTAGCTGCTTTAGTTGTTTGTGGATTGAAACTGAATGATCAGTAAGGTTCAAACAGCACATGCCTTCAAACTCCTCACAATTATGTCTTTGTGCTAAGAGCAAGAAATTAATTGCAGTTTGATTTTGCAATACAGTGTGGCGTACACCACCCACATCAGCTGAAAGTTCACTTAACACTGTTGATGTTAAGTTCAGTTCTTTCCTGATCTAACAAGCTAGCTCTTTTAGAGTTGACAAGCTTTTAGCAGCAGCTGCTCTTGGAGCAAAAGGGAGGCTAGCTATATTATACCATGACCCCAAAAATCTGGGTCTCTAACCTCATCACATTGTAATTCATATAGGTTTCACTTTGACCATTTGATGTTTTTTATTTTACCAGCTATATTGAGCAATGAGTGTAAGTTTGGATGGAACAAAGTAAGTTTCCCAAGGTAACAGGGTCCTCTATGTGGGCTAGCAGGAATTCCATTCCATGCTCTATCTCCACAAATTAAGAATATTGAACTAGGTAATCGCTTTGGTGATCGTCCTGTGAGACTGCATCGTGAATAAAAAGCTTTACTTTTGGTGTTAGTAATGAGATCAACTACAGGGTTAACTGGAGCTCAGTGTTGCGCCACTTTATTGGAGTGGCTTTTTGTTAGGGGTTCAATCATCCATCCACCTGAGGTATTGGTGGAGTTTAACAAATCCAATTCTTCTGGGGGGCCCTATGGTAACCTTGAGAATTTCAATCATTTTTTCTTGCCAACAGGCTTCATGTTGTCTTGACGTGAAGCCAACAGTGCGATGGCACTCTCATAACATTGCTAATGGATTCAGTTGAGTCTCATTACTAACTAAACCTTTAAATGCTTGAGGATCCCATTCAGGGACACCTTTGAGACAGGTGCAAAAAGGATCTCCAGGTGTGGCTAGGCTTAGACACATTGATTTTTGGCCAGTCAAATGTACCAGAGTGACCCATGTGTTCTGTCGCTTTTGGATGTTAGTTAGCAGACAGTTGGAACTCTACACAGTACAATTACCGTAAGCAGTTTGTTCCATGCAAATGACACCATGCTTTCAGAATTACAGCTTAGGTTTTAAGGTTAAATGAACTTTCAAATATGCTCACTTTAACTCTTGAAGGGGGAATACTTATACTTTATACTAATATCTTTTCTAAACTTAGCAATAACTTACAAATAACAATTATCACACAAGCTAAACTCTTTATCCTAAACTATTATCTAACTACTTTTAACACACGTGCTCTAGTATTTATGCAATATAAGCGTGAAAGCAATTTGCTTAAAAGGTAAAATACAGTTACAATTTGCTTTTATATACATCTAGATGGAGTCTCTATACTCTTCTAGATCTTCTGTAAAACTCTTCTCACAAACAATGATTTAACGCGATTCAGTCTTGGAACATCCGCTGCTCTTGTGACGTCAGCTGGCAGCTGATCAGTGACTGACTGAAGGCATCGATGTTTGGATTGTTCTTCACATCCTTCTAAATCTTGAAACAGAGAACAACTGAAGAAAAATGGTACAGACACAACATCATGATAAAAACATAAAATTTCTGTTGGCAAACTGTCTGTGTACTTTTCAGACACAACTGTGTCCTGGCAGCTCCACTTCTGATCTTGTTTGGAGTACCAAGGTTGTGTGGTGACGTCTCTGTTCACTGGATCTCGTGTGTTCAGAGGCAGACAGCCTGGTCAGATGAACAGGTGACCTTTTTGAACTTGTTAACAAAACACAGACATTTCTCTCCTTGAAGTTAATAAATTACACCAATTAAAGTCTTTTAGGGCATCAATTTCCCCCATTTTCCTTAAAAAAATAAAAATGAGATGCATTTCTGTTCAACATTAACACAAAACCTTATGCACAATTAGTAAGAACTTATACCAGTTAAAAATCAATTAAATCTTAAACATTATTAATAACATATGTAATATAAAACTGCTATTAATTACTAAAACACTGCACTAGCATCCCATAGTTAGCAAACAAACAGAAACAAAAAAAAAATCAGTGAAGGATTGGAAAATCATCTCCGGAAATGATTCTCCAAGCCCACTTCAAAATTGATCCAGCTGTCATATCAATAGGGTCAAATTGTTGAGTCAACAAGTGACTCAAATACTCTTTTGGTACAGAAAATATCTGGATCTGTTGGCAAACATTCTGTCCAGGTAAAGTCAAGGCTTGGCCAGGGCCTTAGGCTTTAAACTGGAAAGATGCCTCTTAACTCATTTCTAAAACAAGGTTCTCAATAGTAGCAGCTATGAGATGCTTACAGCACAGCAAAATGTTAAAATGCATTTGTACAAAGCAAATGATCAGGAGCCTTGGGTACCAGACCAATTAAACCATGCAGCAGTTGGTTTAATCTGAAGCCTCTCCTATGGCAGCTGATCCTCAGCAATGGCACATCTTAAAATTCTGGAAACACTGAAAAATAAGAAAGCTATGAAAAACAAAAACTGCCGAGATTGCAACAAACAATAGAACTCCTGATGAAGTCAAGGGTGTCACAGACTGCATTCACTTCTATCCACAAGCAGGTGTTCACCAGTGTTCCATCACAGCTGTCTCAGCTGTGGTCGTCCTCCTCTCTCTAGGAAAACAACTATACTTTGCAGTTTAAACAAGTGTCTCCAACAAAACACAAAACAATTTCAATCAAACAATATCTAAACCCAACAATAATTATATATGACAAAAGGAAATAACAAAACTTAACCTTAAAAGAATATCTAAGTTATAAAACTTAACTTAAAAACATTCAAGCCTAAACATTATAAAACTTGACTATCCTTAATTCTATTAACACTTATTCTATATTAAATGAAAACATAACTTAATCTTATTCTGTTACTACAAAAAAGCAACTAAAAGTTTAATATATACCTTTTAAACACAATATAACAATAACATGGATTCACTATAAAGATTATAAAAATGTAAGAAATACATCACAATTCTATGTCATCTAGCTTTGAGAATAACCCACAATAACTGCAAATGTTACTAAAAATACTTATTCATAACAGGAATTTGCCTAGTATATGTTTAAATTGGTTAGGATTTTAAAGTGTAGTTTTTCTAGAGAAAAACCACCACAACAACATGCGATTTGGCAAGTTGCCATCCAGCTTTTGTAGCACTTTTCAAGAACATCAAGTCCAATTTTTAAACTAAAATCCAAAATCCAAATTGCTATATATGCAGTTATATGTGTTTTATATAACAAAAGAACTCACATTGAAATTACCTTATTAAAATTGTGGAAAAAACAAGCAAATAGATAATACATGCTCTAACTTAACTTTGTCTTGTACAATAAAGTTCTCTTAACTAATTATTTTTTAAACCACAAATCTCTTCTGTAGATAACATTAATTGGAAGGTTTTCTTAAAAGCTGTAAATCACACCATATTTTAACCTTAAGTTCTAAAACCAACTATTGCAAGGCAACTTCTATTAATATTCACCTTAAACACTTTTTTTTTTTTTAACTTTCAAAGAACCACAATAATTTCTCTAGTAAAACTCTAAAAACTGCAATTGCATAAACTCATAATTACTTAAAACACAACATTAACTCTACAATGGTATATAAAAACATTTTGAAAACCTAATAAATCATGACTTTTCAACAAACTGGGTACTATCCCCCTGCTTTTTCTTAGAGAGGGAGCGGGGGGGGGGGGGTGAGCTGCCCACTCTGCTGCCGCTGCAGCTCTGCTCTTATCTTTCTTCACATTCTCTACATACTCTAGCAGCGAGGAAAAATGGAGAAAAAGAAAAAAAACCTCACAAAGTTAACTTTAACAAATGCAGTTTTTTCTCTCAATCTCTCTTGTTGTTCGCTGATAGAGGAAAAAAGGGCACGATTTTACAAAAGCAGGTGATGTTACATGAAATGTCTCTCACGGCCAGGTGCTAACAACGGCGATCCTGGCAGCTTATCAGCATGGCCTTGGAACTTTTCTTGCGCTGCTTCTACCCCCAGGGTACCTTTGTTCTCTGCGCCAACCTCGCTCCCCCATGTCCCCCTGGTTCGGGTGGAAACCAGTCTAAATTTGGCTTCTTTTCTTCCAGGGTGGTAAAGATGGAACTTAAATAAGATTGTAATGCTAAAAGTGACTCCAAAAATGAAGCAAATAGTTCCGAATGTATCACATCCTGCCATAACTGAACAGATTCTGTTCGTTGTTTCAGCGTTCGCTGTGGAACTTTTTTATTTTTTTTCTCATTATTTTCTTCTCTTTGACTCTCCCTCCCTCTCTCCATGGGCAGCATAGATAGGAGAGCTTGCCCAGCAGTGGGAGATAAAGGCATCTGCCGCTGTGACGCAGGTAGAATTACGGAGCTCACAGCCTCAGCATATCTCACTTTTCTGGTTTTTAAGGTATTAATTACAATCTGCCAAGTTGGACCAAGAGACACAGTGTCCTTGCTCTTTTCCATAATTGCTGTTTCCCATATCAGAGCCCTTAAATCCATCCATTCTTACGCTGCAAAGAGCAGTGCTGGCACTACTAAATGCCCGTGATAATTAGCCCATATAATGAGCATATCCAGGTCCTTTTCCCGGGCTGCTTCGCCTCGTTTAACGAGGATGCTAAGAAGCAGTTTATCTGCCGCCGCAAATTCCACATCCATGCTGATGGCAACCCGCAAGGGGGAAGGTTGCGACCCTTCTACCACACCCTTGCCTGCCTGGGCCCCCCCCAGCAGCCTTACTTCCACGTCCAACCGCTCCGCGTCTCACCGCGCTCAGGCTGCCTATCTGGTGCCGATCCAAGCCCGCGACGTCTAACGCCCAGATCCACTCCGCTGACTCCAAAACCCCTCTGCCCGCAGGGGTGTCCTTGCTCGGAGCGCCAGATGTTGAAAGACCCCCAAGCTATTCACCAGTTTCACAGAAGTAATTGTGAATGCCGTTTATTTCTATCTTTAGCACACCTTTTATAGGGTTCTACAGGGTCTGCGGGCAGAGCAAGCTACTATTGGCTAACACACACAGTTTACATTTTTTCTCCTACACACAAGGATATTGTTTTACTTTACTCTCTCTTCTGCATGAAGGTTTCAAGGACTTTAGCCTTTAATATCACGACTTATGTCAAAGGCTGGTTTGTGCATACAGGCCTTTACTAATATATAAAATATAGCAACACACCAGGGTTTCCAAATCCCAGCTGTCTGGGCCTCAGAAAACAAATTTATTAGCTGCTTCATTCCTTCACTCGATCCTGGGTCCAGGCTGGTATGTTTCCACATTGCATTGCGCAGTTGATCTAAAAATTCAGAAGGTGTTTGAGAAGGACCTTCTTTAATAGCATATAGAGATGATTAATTTATAGTTCCAGGAATTGCTCTTTCCAGTTCTTTTACTATTAATTCCTGATATCTTTGTAACTGTCTTAGTCCTCCTTGTTCATTGGGATTCCAGCCAGGATCTTGAAGGGGAAATACATCCTTAACATCCTCCTGTGTTGTCCTACAATCATCCTCAGCTAGGTCTTTAGCTATCTTTAATACCAATAGTTTTTCTGTCTCTGTCAGGGCATCAAGCAGTAGCTGTAAATCTGACCAATCTGCTGAATGCTGCTTAACCACAAATCTCAGTTTCTTAGCAACGCCTACTGGATCACTCCAATAACTCTTAGCAATCTTTTCCCAAACCTCCAAATGTATTGTAGAAATGGACTCATGGACTAGTTGACTAATCTTGTCGTTCCCTCAGGGGTCATTGCTTCTCTCAGAGGTGCTTGTATAACCTCTTTAACCTGCTTTCGGGTCCTGGATGCTACAGGGCTTGGTGGGGGAGACTTAGAAGTCTTGGTACTTGATGAGGAAGACCCAGGCTCCTCATCCTCACTGTCACCACTCAGCAATGGTGGTTCTGAGCCTGCTTCCTCTTCCACCTCCCCCCTCTCTCTAACATTCTAAGAGGTGGTCTTAGGAAGTTTGCTGGTTCCCATTCCAAAACCTCTCTTTGGTATACTTCATCAGGGTGAGTGCATCTTTGATTAATTGAGCATGTTCTACAACACCATTTAGGCTTTTCTCCTTGAGCTTTGTTACCTTTCTCCAGGGCCAATACCAAGGGATCAGATGGTGGTCTAATCCCACAATCCCTCTGCCACTCAGGGTGGCCACAGAGGGTAAAAAACATATCAGCATAAGTCACTTCCAGCCACTTGTGTTCATGCTGGAGGAAAAGCATTAACTGCAATAAGGTTTCCTAGTCCAGCGTACCATTTACTGGCCACCTCACACCCCCATCCAGTCTATATATGGCCACCACTGTGTACAGAATTTAACAAGCTCCCTCTTGCTCTCTGCACCAACATATCCCACTAGTTCTTTCCAATGTGTTAAAAGCCATTCCAAAGGACTACTCCTAGGAATTTCTTTACTCTCATTTGCTCCCATCCTGGAAGTTCTTTTTCTTGCAATGTTTCGTTATCCCAACTTCGGAGTTTCTCTTCGTAATGTTCAGGTACCAAATTATCTTGGGCACACTAAACCCTAAGAATGTCTATTGGTTTCTTTAAGGGCCCTGAAACACCATGCTCTAATAACTCAAATATCTCACTTCTGCCATGGGTTACTTTACCAGTTCCTAGCAAGATTTTTATCGCTATCTGGGTGGCTTTATTCTCTTTTGTGCTATAAAGGAAACAGAGTCCCCACTTGGGGATCCTCCACCTAAACACCCTTTGGACAACTACAACTACAAGCAACCACAATCACTGTCAGCGTCCAGCCTGGGATTGGCGCTGGGTGAACTCTGAACCGGCCTCTGCCACACTGATTCCCCAAAGTTCACAACTTGTCTTTGGGAGAGCCGTGTTTTATACAGATTTTTCAGCTTGAGGCTATGCAGTTTCAGTTACTTTGTTTTTTTGTTTGTTTTTTTCCGGTTGTTAGATATTCATATTTCTGCTGCTGGACTGCTGATGATTTTTCTGAGAAGGAGATGAAGTTTGGCTGGTTTTTTTGGGAAGCAGGCTTTGAGATGTAGAATCGTGATGAGTTATTTTTTTTTAGTCTGTGTAGTTTTTTTAGGGAAACCGACATTGAGATGCATGGTCCTGGAAAATCAGATCAAGTCGGTATCAAGCGTTAATCACCAAGTCCTTAGAGCACTTATCTTGCTTGAGTGCACCCACCTCTACTCGATGTTATCTTAATCGCTTAGTCGTTTTCTTGCAAATTCCTGGTTTTCCAGCAGCTGGTTTTGCAAACTCAAGTTGTTTCAGTTTTTTACATAGAACCTGTTTTTATACTTGATTTTATATGTGTACAATAAAACGCAAATTATACTAACACATATTACAAGAACAACCAGCCCAACAGCGCACCGGCTGCTGCAAATCACCTCTGCTGAGCCTCTCTCAGCTTGTGACAAATCACTCTGCCGAGCCCCCCTCGGCCCTCGGCTGGCCACACAAATCCCCAGCAGCTAATACCGCTTCCTGCTACCTTTGTCACTCCACACTTAGAGTAAATTAATTCCTGTGACCCAAAATCAACCTTTACAGCTCTCTCCAGGACCTTTCTTGTCCCTAAACCTGGGACCAAAACCACAAACTGCAACCTACCAGGCCGCTTTTTAATCACAAATCAAACAAAATGGGAGCCTCCACGGCTCCCAAAACACAGCAAACCAGCAATTCTGTTGTTACCACCGTTTCAACTCAAGACACAAACTATTAACTCCCAGCTGCCGCTCCTGGCACTGCTTAAAACACAAACCACCAGCAGCTTACGCTGCTCCTCCTGCTCTCAACTTAAGAGCTCACACTCTTAAAACCAGTTTTTCTGTGGAAACATACAAATAAAACCACAGAGGCATTTGTAATTCGTACCAAATTTGCACGTAAAGACATCTCTTTTATTTATCAATTTTATCTATTTATCAACAGCCTTTTAACAGTGGATATGCCATACACCACCTCAAAGATAGCTGTTTCAATTTTTAAACATACCTTTTGTCCATAGTTCTGGCAGTTCCTGGTCTTTCTCCACGCTGTCAGTGAGGACACAGGAGCCTCCCTCTTCTCAGAAAATTCTGGGTGTGCCTGGACCCCTGCTGGCCCCTGGGCTAGAGAGAGCAGAGTCCTGCCACGGTCGCCAACATGATTTACCAAAATATGGATATGATCTAGTATCAGTATCCAGCTGAGATGGACAAAGACTCTTTAACCGATTAGGGTTACAGAGTGTGTGTTTATTGGCAGTGCTGGGCCGATGGGCAGGGTCACCCCTTAATACACACGGCCCTGAGTTCAGGTGAATAGAGACTTTTATTTACTGAGATATTGAATACAAATACATATTCATAACCCAGTTACCACCCACTCCCCACTTCCCATGCCAATTAAGAAAGAAACAATTGAGCATGGGCAGTTTGTTCCTTGAAATGAGTCAGTGGTCTTATTATGGGAAGTGGTCACAAAAGGAGGAAGGAATATATATCTCTTCCTCATTCTGAACTTCCTACCTTTTCAGTCCAAAGTGACAAATGGATCCCAGGCCAGGCTTGTAGTTTCGTGTTTCCAATTAGTTTCTGGTTTGTAATTGTCTTATGTTCTTGAAGTTCCTCACAAGATTCTTTGTTTCTCATTAAAAGCCCAGCTGAACAAACACAAGGCTGACAGACAGTTATTGGGTAATGATTAGCTCCTAATTCTAGTAGGGCCTCTCTATATATTTTGTGAGGAAAAAGACACAACTTTGGGGGTTCAAATAAACTAGGGCATTTATTAAGGGAAAAAAACAAAGGGGAGGAAGGGATAATGGGTGAGGGAGAAAAAAGGAAAAGAAATTTTAAAAAGTCCCTGGTTTGAGGATTGAGGAATCCTCTGGCCGAACCGGCATTTTGGTCCCAAAGCAAGAACTCAGCGGCACTGCAGTGAATGCAGCTAATCTGCACTCAGATTTATATAAAAAAGTCTCTAAAAGAGATGCAGACCGAAGTCTGCAGTGTTGGGTCCTCAGCTGCAGCTAATCCACAGTTAAAGGGCACTTCTTCCAACTTCACAGCTCCTTTTATAATCTCTGTCCCCTCAGCTTGTTGCTGGCAGTCCCACCCCTAGAGCTGTTGTTGATTGGTGCTGGTAACATCTTCTCCTCCAACAGTTTGCTGTCCTTGGGGTAACTGAGGTTTTGGAGGGAAAGTTCCTCATTAGTATTCACCGTTGCCGCGGTGTCAAGTTACAAGTCTTCTGGGGCAGCTTAAAAATTCTCTGTAAAATGCTGCTGGTGAGGGGATTTGCTTTGAAGACCTCGACAGTAACAAACTTAAAAGAGATTATTAAACTTACAAACAATGCATCAATAGCAACAAACAAATGAGTAAGGGACTACAAAAACAGGGATAATGCTTATGACATTTAAACATTCAATTGGACCCACAAAAAAAAACCCGACCAGTACAATTCTACAATGAACAACTTCTAAACAACAACAACAAACACTTCCACATGCAAAAGCCAACCTAAGGTTTTATAGATGACATATTTTAATTTTATTTAGCAAGGATTAATTTTAATTAAGGCTTTAGCTTTTCTAATATCTTAAATTCCTCAAAGTTTATGTTTCAGCCTGAAAGAAGAACAAATTTCAGAGGACTGGGAACACCTATTGGAATGGCTGCAGGTAAAAAGACGGCACCCAGGTGCCAAAGATTTGTACAAAGAAGCTCTTGCCCGTGGCTGGCCTGTCACCAGGGAAATGTGTAAAACTTGCATATCAGCCTGTGAGCAGTGTCACAGATGACTAGAAAGGCATCCTTTAGAAGATGATCTACGCACTTAAGAAAGGGTAAAGGCTTATGGGATGTGTGGCAGGTAGATTATATTGGTCCCTTTAAGAAGTCAGGTGGTAAACACTTTGTGCTGGTAGGAGTGGAGATTATATGCGGGTTGGCCCAAGCCCAAGCTTTGAAAAGAACTACAGGAGATAATACTGTCAAAGCATTGCAAGGGTGGTTTGGAATTTTCCCAAAACCACAAGAACGGCTCCTTAAACCACAAGAGGGAAGCTGGGCTCTTTGGCTAAGGGAAGCTGTAAAAAATGTAAATGATAGATGGGGAGTAAACAGGTGTCCCAAAATCACTGCCTTTTGTCCAAAAGCCCCAAGCATAATTCCCACTCTATGGGGACCAAGTGACCCTAAGGATCCAGCACACTAGCCTGGACAACCTGCCCTGGTGGACCTTCCTAGTGTAGGGCAAGTACCACTAGTATTAAAAACATCTCCAAATAAATATGCATGGGTGGCCTCCGATGCTCTGGGAAAAAAGCCTCGGATCAACACATGCTGGGTAATTCCATCATTTTAAGTTTCTGCCTTTTGGGGGCAGACTCTGTTGTGTTCACTTTCCACAGAAGAACACCGAGGGCCATGAAGACCACACAAAACATGATAATACTAGTATTAAATAGTAAGTACTTACTATGGTAAGATACTTGTCTGCCTCTTACCACAACACCATGGCCAAAACTCGGCTGAGTGGCCGTGGTCTGAAGCTACCATCAGGTACACCTGATGTGTTCTAGGATCCTACCCTAGAAACCGTCACCCAAACCTAGTGACCGTAGTACTACACGACTCTTGAGGTACGTACCGTCAAAATGACTGGGGTTGGGACTGAAAAGATTGGCCCAGAGTGATGACTGGAACAATTGGTGAAGAAATTAAGGTAGGATGCAGAAAAGTGGAAAAGTCTCTTTACAAGAAAGCTTCCACCATTGCAATCGCCGGAAATTTTCCAGAATCAGATGTGACAAGCAATTTGCACCCCAACATCATGGCGAAACTCTGCGCCACAGCAGTGTGGTCATATAACAAACAATCCCCCCTCATACTGTGTTGTCATCAGAAAAATATCGGTTACTATACCCTGGACCCCAGTACCAACAAGTGGAAATTACGAAGCTTTGTAAAAAACAATCTACTGACTGTTGGTATCATTTCACTTGAACCAAATCAACCTCTGTAACATGTAATTGGCAAAATGACCTGACACATCAGTCAGGTCTGAAAGGTCTAATTTATAGACTCAAAATCAATGCTGTGGAAAAACCCATACTGAGTGCAGTGATCACGTACCATGTTGTAATCACCCCCCAGTGCTGGATGACAAACATAATGTTTTCCCTCCCTTTATGGGAACGCAAGGTGATGATGTGACAATAACCTGAAAATTAAATGCTGAATCCTCATTGAAGCTGTATACAGTTATGGCATGGGACCTCATGGCCATGTTCTATTTTGTGAAATTCAAAATCAGAATTGTTGGCTAAAGCTAACTGACGTACAATTTTCCCATCAAATCGTGTGTGGGAAAAACAATACCAAATACTGGGGAGAACTTGATGTTAATGTTGTAACACCTACACCTACCACCACCCAACCCCAGCAGAAGCCCAGCCACTGCCTTTGTATGGACTATACGGAATTCTTCAGTGCATTCAATATTCCCTATCATTGCATTAGGGCTGAATCATGATGGAGCTGCTCTCTGTCCTTTTGAGCATAGGGATTGGGCCCATCAAATTGGTGAGAAGTGGCAAACCATTGGTTTGGAAACTTAATTAATAACTTAATTCACTGTAAATTTGAAAACTTGTATTGTCCAGGAACAACAAGGGTTTATCTGTGAAAGTAATGCAACCAAAGCTCATGCTATTTGTTTGGACACGGAACAAAATATCTGCAACTCTGAAATACATCCTACCGAGACTTCTGAAACAGAACTTGTGCATATAGGACGTGGATGTGCATGTCTGAGAACTGCTTGTGATAGTGTACTTCTAGAAATCTTAGTAGTGAATACAAAAAAATCATTCAAATTTTTCTCTTTGTAATTTTACTAAGATTGCAGGAAATGATTTTTCTTATGTAGTCCTAGCTATTTCTTATCACTTTTTGCAGTCCAATCACACACTGATCCACCATTTATTGCCTACCTCTGTTGGGATGAATTTCACACTGGTAAAGCAATTGTTGCTTCACCAGGATTTAATTGAAATTTTGGAAAAGTAAAAATAGGAAATCGGCCCTCGTGATAAAGAAATTGCCTGAAATGGTTTATTTGGATTGTATTGGATGAATTGAAATGGCTTATTCTTTGTAATAAGAAGTTGAATGTATATTTTAAGTGAAAATGGATTCTTTGCTTTTGTTTTTCCTTTTTTCTTGCCCTTATCTTTCTCCTACTTTACTTTTTCTGTCTGATTTTCTGTCTCTGTTTTCCGGGGTATGCTACCAAGCTTTGATGAGACCTGAAGACTTCGTAACAACACTACAAAGGAGCCCTCTTGACGCTGATCGTGAGTCACGGGGTGGTGTAAGAGACGCTCTGAAGTTTCCCTCATTTGCCTCACGAGCATGGCAAGAACAGAGACCGAGACCCTGAGGAGCCCAGGGGTGTCGTTCTAATTGGGAACGGCAGGAAGAACGACACGGACTCTCAAGGGAGTCAGAACAGGAGAGAATCTCTAGTTTAGTGCTACAGCCATGTTATATAGACGAGTTCGTGGAAAGTACAGAAAAGAAACTCTTATTGGTTAGTAAAGTACTACATTACCATCATTGGTCAGTGGGGTTCACCACCCCCTGACTTTCTCCTGCAAGGAAAACACGGGAACAGACAAACAGCACCTGCAGGCTGTTTTCTGTCTTTGAGAATTGTTTTGAATCCTCCCATGAAATTCCCAGGCTAGCTCTCAGGCAGGGCTGGCAGGCCATGGGCCTACAGCCTGCTCCAAAGCTAGCCTCCACACAGGGGACTTTGTGCAGGGGTTCTGGCCTGGTTGAGGTGGATGCTTGCTAAGCCATTGTTTGAAGGTGTGCTCGACCTACAGCACAAGAGTTATTGTTTGCAGGTGTTTGCTGTGCTGCCACGGTACACTGTCTTCGTTCCTGCTGCTGAGCAGGGACTTGTAAGGAGCGGGGCCTGTTCAGTACCTCACACCTGCTTCCCAGAGCAACGGCTCACACCACAATAGCCTATACATCTCCCCACCTTTTGGCCAACTGCCCCTCACCTTGAAACTTGAGACTCTAAAGGTGACTTTTCTAAGTTGCTTTCAGAGAGAGAGTTCCCCACGGAAGAAGGCACTGGCGACCCCATCTTGTCCATTGGTAGCGATACCTCCCCCTCGCCTTCTCTCATTACTTTGCCTCTTTATTCCTCTCTCTCTATCTCACTTTCTCTCCTTCTCATCTATTGCATAACCCATGATGCTGGCACTAAAATAAAGATGCATTATTGCTGTTGTGATTTAAACTGAAATCCCTTGGTGTCCTTTATGCACTCTGAGATCAAACAAACCTGTGACGACGCCCGCCTGTATGAGCAGATTGTGACACATGTATACTTCAATGTGTGCACAAATGATGGATAAGACAATTTCTAGCATCTATGTTGTTCATCAGGCCAGGGGAGATGTTAGGGAGGATGAAAATTTAACAAAAAGTTTCACAGATATGAATGCTTACTGGAAGGTTCTCTAGAAATGAAAGCAAGCTTGGATGTATAAAAAGACATTTGTAGGGCCACTTATTGCTGAAACCACCGAGAGAACAAAGGTTTAGTCGAGATGGAAGGTTTAGAGCAAGGGTTTAGTCAGTTAGAAGGAGGTTTTATGGATGAAGTCCAACAGCTTTAAGTTGTCTGCAAACAAAGCATGTTTTCTACCAAGTAAAAAAGCTTAGGCAGACAGAAAGACGTTTTTTACCAAAGCAAAAAGAATTTTCCACTGCAAAATAACTTTCAGAGTTTACCATGTAATTACTAACTCAAATGATGAGTTAGTCACTAACATGGTTTGGTAATTTTAGCAGTTTTGATAGGATTTATGTACATGTAAAGGTATTGTGTATGATGCTGATTGGTTGTTATGCAATGATACACACAGCAAAAGAAAGCGATATAATGCACTGTAACCAGAACTAAGTGGGCTTCAGGACACAGGGCTTGCCTGTAGCCAGCAGCTGTAGGCTGAGCCACGACCCCCTGCTGTAATCTAGTCGATAGAATAAATAGCATTCTAAAGAAGAGCCATCTGAAGTCCCCATCTCTCTGCTGGCTCTAACATTTCTGCCCTCTCCCTGATCCTGTCCATGGATGGAGCATTACTGTGCTTTCAGGAAGCTGTTCTAGAAAGCCTCAGGCATTCCAAGCTCCTTTGTCCTCTGTGCATGCTTGCCAGAGAATCCCTCACAGCTGCATTCAGGGCATACTCAGCTTGGCTCTTCCAAAATCCATGGCCTTCAGGATGTTCAGTTAAATCTTGAACTCCACTGTGCTGTGGAACTGGACCTTCAGCACAGGGACCTTTCCAGCCTGATCTGCGCTCGTTCCTCTGCGTCTCTGCACAAAACACGGTGCAGGAGAGAACAGCAGGAGGGGCCTGTGTATCACAGAGCTCTGGATTTGTGACCCTTCAACTCCACAGATATGCAGGTTTAGTGAAAAAGCCAAACTGTTTATTGATGGGATGCGAAGCAAAGGGATGAGCTGAGGGGCAAAAAAGGGGATGGGCAAGGTCTGAGGGCTGGAGGGAGGGAGCTGTGAGAAGGGAGGGAGAGTGGAGGGAAAAAGAAGGGATGGACAATGTCTGAGGGCTACAGGGAGGGAACTGTGAAAAGGGAGGGAAACTGGTGGGTAAAAGAAGGGATGGGCAGTGTCTGAGGGCATGGAGGCATGGAGCTATCAAAAGGGATGGAGAATTGAGGGAAAAAGAAGGGATGGAAAGTGTTTGAGGGCCGCAGGGAGGGAGGTATTCAAAAGGGAAGGAAACTGGAGGGGAAAAGAAGGGATAGGCAGTTTCTGAGGGCTGCAGGGACAGAGCTATCTACAGGCAGGGAGAGGGCTGAAGCCATGCGAGCTTCCCACAGGCTCAGCTGTGCCAGTTGTCAGCTGTGCCTGGAGCTCCAGCTGGTCTCTTCTGGTTTCAGCGTAGTCTCATCTTTCATGGCATCTTAAACAAAGACTGGTTCTCCTAAAGCAGCAGACGAATGAACTTCTGCTGTATTTTCAATAAATGTCTGCTGAAAAACTGTGTTCCTCTGAGAAGGGTTGTCATCTCTCCTCAGGGTTTGAAGTGCTGGAAGAGAGGGGAACAGAGCCACGATCAGAGCCCGGATCTGTGGCAATCCTAGGAGAAAGTGCTGCCAGGGCCAGGCCAGCCTGCTCTTGCTGTGGCCACAAGAGGTAAGGGGCCAACAGGAACAGCTGCAAGGTCCTGGCCACCCCACCCAAATCTGCCCCCCCACATCCCTGAAATCTCTCTGTGATATTTCCACACCACCAAGGTGTCCACACAGGGAGAGAAGCCCTCTGAAGCCGGGGCAGGGATTACAGCTCCCTGCCCGGGCATTGCAGCTCCCCCAGTGCCTGGCTCTCACTGCCAGCCCTCACTCACCCTCGATGAGGGCCTGCAGCTCTTCCTGCTGCCCCCTCAGGTGCTCCCCGGCCATCCCTGGGAACACAGAGCCTGTCAGGGCCCCGGCGGCACAGCTCCCTGCCAGCGGCGCTGCCAGCCCTGGGGCCACACGCCCTCCAGCCCCGGCAGGGCTCAGCCCCAGCCCTTGCCTCATCCTGACTCAGCCCAAGGGCACGGCTGCCAGAGGCCGGCAGCAGCCCCGAGGGCAGCCGGGGCTCCAGGGCGCCGGGCCCGGGTGCCGCTGCCGGGGCAGCAGCCGGGGCTGGGGCCGAGCTGCGGCGGGGCGGGGAGCCAGCCCCGGGCTCGTGGCTCACCCATGAACCTGACGGTGTTCAACAGCGTGACAATCTCTTCAGTCCTTCACAAGCAACACGGCTGCAGGCCTCTAATAAATCCATGGGCCTGACAGTTTGTTACTTTTCTCAAGGCTTGCAAGCTGGGAAGAAACTGGACGCCTTTCCTCTTCTCAGATAGTGTGTAATCTACTTTCTTCCTGGCTTCCCAGCAATCTTCTGCACTTTCAGCCTTGCTCCTTTCTCACACATACCTGTCTACCTTTGTGTTTCCTTCTACTGTTCCATGCCGGTTTTCACAGTGACAACTCTACACCTTTAGCTTTACACATATGTGTTTGGCTCAGATGTTGGTGAATGAGACATCATGAGATACAGGAGGCTTCCCCATGTTGGGATTGATTTTCTTGGGGTTTGCAGGCTGTTCAAAGCATCGCTGCGCACTACATCTTCCCAGACTTTGTGTCATCTCCCTGCTAAACAATCTCTTAATGCAGTTGGGGTCCCTCTAGTAAAAATCTTAATACATTAAGAATCATTTCTACAGAGGCTGGGATCATTTAATCTGCACATTTGTGTTTTGTTGGTAAGTAGTGAATTTTTGTAGCAGCAGCAGAGATATTCTTAGCTGACTGTGGAGGGGTTGAGGTAGGTTCCCCTGTTTTTCAGAATATGCAATTCTGCTGGTCGTTGAATGGGTTTTGTCAGGACGGTCTGGCCTGAGGTGCGGAAGGGCACGCACATGACAGAATCCAAAACTTTCCATAGCACCTGTATGGGTTCTGACCAAGGTGAAGTTCACAGCCCTTCCAGTACTGTGTTTTGCATTGGTTCCTAGGTGGGTGTTGAGAACAGAGCAGTGTTTTGGCTTCTGCCGGGCAGTGCTGTCCCTCTGACATTCCTTCCCCCATCAAAGGGGATGGGAGTGGGCAAGATGCTGGGAGAGGACACAACCAAGCCAAATGACCCAAATTAGCCAAAGAGATATTCCACATCTTATGACAACAGCTCAGAGAGCTAAGCTCAGGGGGAGAGGAGGATGGGGGGGAGCATTTGTGAGTTTTCAGTGTTTTCCTTCTGGAGGAGCCGTTACACGTGCTGAAGCCCTTCTTTTCAGGAAATGTCTGAACATCAGATGGGAAGTAGAGAGTTACTTTTTTCTCTTCAGCCCATGCAGGCACAGATTTCTGCTTAGTTCTTTATTTTACTGTAATAAAACTGCCTTATCTCACCCTCCTGGCTGATCTCTGTCTTATCCTCTTCCCTGTCCCAGTGGGAATGAGAGTGACAGAGTGGGCACCTGGCACGCAGCCAGGGTTGAACCACTACAGTCGTTTAGGCACCCGAATGTGGGGAGATATAAAATTGGTGAAATGGACTATAGCTGGAACCTCGAGGGGCTGGGCTGGGACAGCAGAGGAGTGCAGGCCTGGGGTGGCAGACAGTTTAGCAATGAGCTCAAAGCTGTGGCAGGAGCAGCATGAAGCTGGGCAGACCCAGGGATGTTGAGATAAAAGTGTACTAAAAATCCGGAGCAGCGGCAGAAACAGCAGGGTCTGGGCAGCCCTGGAAAGAGAAAAGGGGTGGGGGAGAGGATTGTTTTAGGTGTTCCCTGGCTGTCATCTGTGCAATGCCCTGGCAACAGCAGCAGCTGCTGGGCTCCCACAAGCAGCCGTGAAACTCCTCCCTTTCAGAGGTGGTCGGGGTCCCTGTTTTCCTCTGCGGCACCCAAGCACATGGTGAGGATCCCTCCCAGAGTGATCGGGTATTGAAAGGACCCAGTTACATGGCCACACCTGGGAGCAGAGGCTCACCCACATTAAAGAGACAAAGTGATGGAAAAGTTCTGCAGTAGCAGTGGATCCTCTGGGCAGCAGCAGTCCAACATCAAAACCTCAGCCATCTGCCCTTTGAGCCGTGTCCCCCAGCTCAGAGACAGCCATAACCCCACTGCCTGTCCCTCCTCCCCCAGGCATGACTCCCAAATGCTCCTTTCCCTTGGCTGACTCCTTACTGTGGGATGTAAGAGGTCTCGGCCACGTCTTTTGTTTCTTCATGACCTGTATTTGTGCCCCAGACAACTGCTGCCTTCACAGAGTCTTCCTTTCAGATGGGAAACAATTCCCTAAAGAATCCAAACCAAAAGAAGGGCCTCTACTTTGCTGTATTGAGACAAAATTAAATGCTAAAAATTAGCTAAAATACAGGATAAAAAAAATAAATTCTTAGCTTATAATGGCACAGCTCCTTATCAAATTCAGGGATCCCTAAATTTCTAGCTAAATACAATCTCACTCATTTTCAACATGTAAACAAGACAGCCGGCCCTGTCCTGCTGGCTCCCAGCAGTGCTTTGCAGCAGTCCAGCATCCACGTCAGGATGCTGGCCAACACAGGGCTGTCCTGGAAACTAAGGCCGCTGACTTGAAGTTTGTGCAGGTACCCAAAGGGCAAGCCCAGCAGTGTTCCCTCAGGATATAGCGGTCCTGAGTGATGTCCCCTGATGTCGCCCACTCCTTGTGGCACCAGTTGCTTTCCTGTGGAATGTTCTAGCTGCCCCAAGAGTAAAGAGGGAGCTGGAGAAAGAGCTTGCCAGGCTGCTCTCCATCCTTTCCCAGCAATCCTGCTTAAGGGGAGAAGTCCAAGCTGAGCTCAAATGTGTAAATGGAAGAGCCGTGCACAGGAAGGCTCAGTGGGAAGGATGATCCAGGAACCATTGGCCTGGCAGCCTGAGCTTGCTACCGCGGAAGGCCTTGGAGCAGATCCTGCTGAGTGCCATGCCATGGCATGTGCAGGGAACCAGGGGGTCTGCTGGAGGGTGGGAAAGCTCTGTGGAGGGATGGGAACAGCTGGGGGTGCTGGTGGGGTGTTGAGGAGTTCTGTGAGCGTGTTTTGGAGGCGTTGGTGCGGGTGGGTGTGTTGGGGAAGGAGTTGTCTGGAAGTCAGAGGTCTAGGCTGGAATTTGAGTCAGTTTGATGGCATCATCCATGGTTTGGCACAGCCTTGGTTATGGAGGACATAAGGAATATCTGTGACTTTTCCTGTTAGTGGTCCTGGTCTGCATGCAAAAAAGAAGAGGGGAGAGCTGTAATTTATTGGCCGCCTAGATATCTGTACCAGGGGGAGGATTAGCCTTTTTGCAATCGACTCAATTGTTTGGACGACTTTTGTAATACTGAGTGGACTGTCATTCCTTGAGAGCTTTAATCCTTCAGAGAATTAGGATATTATCATCCCTCCATAGAAAAGTAAAGGTTTGCAAACCAAAGAATGGCCTTTTTTTAACCTCTGTGCAGTGTTATATTTTGTAAAGTGACTCTCGATGAATGATGTTAAGGTAAAGGACTTGCTGCTTTGAGATGGGAAGCAAACTTGCACATCTTTCATATTCTCTGGCCATTCCAATGAATTGGTGAAGTCCACCAGATCCTTCTGTACCTTCTCAACAAAGATGTTTTTTGAGCAGCATGAAATGACTTCAATGGGAAAATAATTCCAATTAATGTAATTAATCTGACCAAGACTAAGAGTTGCCAGCAGTTGTTCCAGATGCTCCTGCCAACAGCCCCTGCAGGAAGGTGCCCAGCCCCCAATGGACGTGGGCTTTGGCCGCCCTCTGGCACAGAAACCCCCCAGGGGCACAGGTCTCTGGGGCAGGAGAAGGGCACCAGCACTGCCAGGGCTCGGCTGGGGTGGCAGGTCTGCCTCAGTGGGGACTCTGCCACACTTGCTGATTTCAGTGCTGCCAGGCCCCTGAACAGATTCTCTGCAAGCCCCGTGCCCTTCCTGCTGCGGCTGCCTCGGCAGCCCTGGGGGCTCCTTCTGCTGCCCTGAGCCTGCAGAGCAGGGCAGTGTTTGCTGATGGTTTGAGGTGTTCCTAAAGATCCTGTCATGCTGTCTTAGACACTTTGGGCAAGGGATTCCTTCCAACCTGGGCCACTTTGGGGGGGATGGGGGCGGAACCAGGGCAGGTGGCAGTCAGTGCAAGGGCCCTTTGTGACACGGTGCAGCCTGGTAACCGTGGAATGGAAAGGGACAGGGTGTCCAAGGGCCCTTTGTGACACAGGGTGACATAGGAGCTGTTGGTGACAGGTCCACGCCACAGTGCTCAGTGCACGTGACGGGACAGGACGCGCCAGAGCGGTGCTGTGAGGAGCCCCCACACAGCACACTCGTTTGTGTCTTACCCGGAGCTTTTCCAAGGCGTTTCTTCTACAGGTGACCTCGTGGCAAGACTGCGGGCCTTGGTGGCCCGTGGCTTTCCCGAGGCTTTTCTTTTGCAGGGGCCTGCGGGGCAAGACTGCGGGCCTTGCTGGCCTGTGGCTTTCCCGAGGCTTTTCTTTTCTAGGTGCCTGCGGGGCAAGACTGCGGCCCTTGGTGGCCCGTGGTCTTCCCGAGGCTTTTCTTTTCCAGGTGTCTGTGGGGAAAGACTGCTGGACTTGGTGGCCCGTGGTCTTCCCAAGACTTTTCTTTTGCAGGTGCCTTCAAGGCCAGACTCCGGTACTTGGTGACCTGGAGCTTTTCTGAGGCATCTCCCATCCTTCTGACCTCTGTCCTCAAGGTGAGACTGTGGGACCTGGTGACCACAGTCATTTACGAGGAGTCTCCAGTCATTGTGGCAGGAGCCCTCGAGACCAGACTGCAGGACCTGCTGTCCTGTAGCCTCCCTGAGGCTTCTCTCTCACAGGTGCCTTCAAGGCACAACTGCACAGTTTGTTTTCTCAGAGATTTCCCAAGGCATCTCTCTTTAAGGTGCCTTTGAGGCAAGATTGCATCATGGCAGGCAGATTCCTCAACTTGTTCAAAGTGTTCCGACGGAACAGAAAGACAGACCCTGGAGCTGCCCCAGCACAAGAGCCAGAAGAGCCGGAGCAGTTCCAACCACTGCAGGATGGTGAGTGGCAGAGCTGGGCAACAGGGCTGATGGCTGCAGCCAGCTGGATCACATCCATCCCATCCCATCCCATCCCATCCCATCCCATCCCATCCCATCCCATCCCATCCCATCCCACCCCGTCCCGTCCCGTCCCGTCCTGTCCCGTCCCGTGTGGACATGCCCAGGGACAGGACAGAAGAGGGGCTGGGACTGACCCCCGCCAGTGACCGTGCTCCATCCCCTGAGCCACCCCAGGGCTGTCCCTGCCTGGGGAGTGCAGGGCTGGGCTGTGTTCTCCGGCCTCTCCCGCAGCCCCTCAGCTCTGGCTGCTCTTTTCCAGATGCAGCCATGGACAAGAGACAACAGCAGGAGCCCACCCGCGGCCGCTTCCGCAAAACGCTGAAGGTACCTGCAGCCATCCCCACCTGGGCTGGGCCTGCTGTCACTGCTCAGCCCAGCTCTACACTTGCAGCACTCCATGGAACATGCCTCTCTTCCCTGTCCTTTGTTCATTCTGCACAGAGGTTCCGCAAATTCCTGCGCATTCAGCGTAGAAACAACACCACCACAGCAGCAACTGAGGGCGCAGCTGAGCCTGACTCTGGGCTGGAGGAGCTCCAGGCAGAGCCTGATGTCAGCCCAGATTCAGCTGAGCCCTCAGAAGTTTCTGACGCTGCAGTGAAGGATGACAGGGCCGAGGCTGACATGGCAGGGACCGAGGACGTGACCATTCAAAATTATGATGTTGGAGAGACTCAGGGCATGGCGAATGCCAACAGGACACCCACTCCCACTCTAAGCCTAGAGTTCATATGGGATTATTTCAAGGACCCTCGTGTTTCTTCTGACATTGTTGACAAGAGAGCTGCTTCTTTTGACCAGCAGGTACCCAGCCAGGAGCCAGAACTGGAGGTCTCCCAGGATCCTGTGCCCCCTCACGCCACATCCACAGGGCCCCCTCAGCCTATGAGGCCAGCAGAGTGTGATGGGACGGTAAGCACTTCTTGGGGGAAGCTGGGGAAGTTGCTGCCTTGGACAGCGCTCCAAGTCTTCCCCATTCCTACTCCAGGTGCCAGCTATTGTGAGGAACATTCACCAGAGTCTGGTGTCCCATGTCACTGTGGATGTCAGGAAGGAAATTGACATAATACGGCTGGCTGAAGAACACCCTATCAATGTGGTGCTGACCCTGCTGCACTGTGCCCCATCGTGTGACAGGTACGGGGCCCACGTGCCTTGAGAGCTCAGGGCTCACCAGCCTTTAGGGCCCATCGCCCTGCACAGCCTGTCCAATGGGCTCTGCCCAACAGGCAGAGAGGTCCAGGAGCCTCGGGCCCCTCTGTTTCCTGAGGCTGCTGCCAATGCTCCCTCCCTGCCCCTCAGGGCACCGGGGCTCTGTCACCTGGGACCCCACAGCTACACAGGGCATGGCTCTGTGACTGAGACACCCCTGACACAGAGCTCTGATCCCACAGAGCTGCTGCACTGATGTGGCAAACCATAGCCTCATCGGGACCAACAGTTGAGAAAGTGCTGCCTACACTGCTCTGTGTGATGGAGAACTGGCCCCTTTGCAGCACCTGCACCTCTGATGGGGACAACAAGGACGTTTTTCCCTTGAGCGTAAGTTTCTGGAGATGGCCTTTGATCACCTGGAGCTTGCTTCCCCAGGAAATCTCCATCTTCTCCCTGTCTAAGGCACTGGGCTGAAACCTGGGCTAGGGGAAGGCTCAGGGGACACCGGGCCCACTGCTCCCCGTGCATGTCCCCTCAGGCCCTGCCCCATGGACACATTGGCACTGAGTGCTGTCTTGGTGTGCTTCTTTTGCAGGCAACTCTGGTGCTCTGGGTGATGGTCCAGATGCCTCAGTGCCGCGAGGCGATGATGCTTTATTCCGCCCGCCTGTTTGTGGCTCTGCTGTTCCAAGTTGTCATCACCACACAGCTGATGCCACCAGTGGAAGTTGACAGCTTCTGGAAAGCATGCCGGGAGCAACACCGCCTTCCCAGCAACCCCAACAGGTGCCAGTCCTCCTGTCCTTCCCATGCCCTTGTGGCTGACACCAGTGCACCCAGTGTGACCTGGGCTTTGCTCTGCACACAGGTTTGCAGTGCAGGCCATGAAGGCTCTGCTCTGCCGACTGGGGTGTGACAATGTGGTCATGGAAATGGGACGCAAGCGTGGCTGGGACACGCTGCTCTATGCTGACACCCAGCACTATGCCGTGGGTCTGCTGGCCAGGTGAGCCTCACTTCTCCCAACAGCCTCTGAAACTTGTGCCCGGTGCCTGGGGTGCCTCACACAGTCCCTGTGGTCCTGGCCAGAGGGCCTCATCACTGAGGGATGGCTGAGCAGGCTGGAAAAGGCTGAGAGAGGAGGGTGCCCAAAGGAGAAGCCACTTCCCAAAGCACCCACAGTCCCTCCAGGGATGCTGGGGAAAGGCCAGATCTCTGTGAGTCATTCCTGGGAGAGGTTTGTCCCCCCAGCATCAGGGTCTTGGTGCCGTTTTCCCCCTGACAGGGAGATGCGCCGTGGCTTGATCCCCTTCTGTTCCCACATTGCACTCGACCTGCTCAAGTCACTCAGAAGGAAGGAGCCATGCTGTGATCTGTCCTTCCTGGCATTCCTTGTGGAGGTGAGCCCGATGGCCAGTACTACCTTGCTGAGCTGCCTGCCAGCCCTGTCCCCTTGCATAGCCGCAGCTGCCTGGGACAGTGCCCGTGCCCTGTGCTGCTGCCTGGGCCCAGCCCTGCGCAGTTCCAGGCTCCTGCTGGCCGGCTCCCCTCTCACTGCCCTGTGCTTTTCAGGTCCTCGAGTACTTAGATTTGACGAAATATGGTGACTGTGTCCTCGAGATCGCGTCAATGCACCTGCAGAGCGAGTGCAGGGAGAGGCGTCGCCTGGCGCTCAGAGGCCTCGTGGGGCTCAGCAAGGATCCCTCGATGGTGAGAACGGGGCAGCGGCAAAGCAGCCCCTTGGGTTGGCTGGGCTTCAGGAGCTGAGGCAGCTGCTCCCAGCTCTCCTGCCTCACCTGCCTGAGTGCTTTGGGACAGGCCTTTGGCCTCTGGGCCCAGCAGCAGCAGGGTGGGGTTGCAGTGCCAGGGTGGTCTTGGCACTGCAGCCGTTCAGGGCTTCCAGCACAGCCTTGTGTTCCAAACAGGCCATAAGAATGTGCAGCCTGTCTCAACGCCTTCAGGACCTGCTGGGTGATACAGATGGAGATGTGGTTGGCATGACCCTCCAGGTGTTCATCAATATTCTCAACAGTAAAGACATCGGGATATGCAGCACCACTGCTCCGAAGCTGGCTCAGGCACTCCTGCTGCTCTTTGATCACGTAAGGCTCTGTGCCCCCAGCCACGGGCATTGGCTGCTGCCCAGAAACTTTGTGTCTTACAGATTTCTGGGCCTTTGTCCAGTCGAGCCTGGAGGAATTGGTATTAAGGTCTTTTTCTCTTCTTTTCCTCCAGGACCACAGCCATGTGCAGTTGCTTTCCCTTGACCTCTTCTTCAAGACAATGGACTTGGTAGTGGATGAGGGAAAGAAGCCTCTGGAGAAGATTTTGAACCAGAGCCTGCTTCCACTCTTCATCCACTGCCATGATGAGAACTGGCGTGTGGCGAAGGTGAGGTTTGCTGTGGTGCCGGTGCATCCCTGGGAGGGGCATCGGCTTCCTCCTGTCCTGGAACCTCCCAGGCTGCAGCTTCCTCTGGGCCCTGTCACCCAGACAAGAGTCCTGTGCCCTCGGCTGCAGTGCCATCTCTGCATCTCTGCTGCTCTCCAGGCCTCTCGGGAAACGCTGCTTCGTGTGGCCGAGTTCCTCAAGAGGAGGAATTTGAAGCAGCTGGTGAGGAAGGAGCAGCTGGCGAAGTTTGCCGAGTGTCTGGTAAGAACGGCCTGGAGAAGCCCAAATTTGAGAAGCCCCCAGCCCCCAGTGCTCAGTGTGTGGGGCTGGCAGCGGTGGCCCAGTGCTGCACCCGGGGGCGCCAGCCTGTGCCCTACACACCGCTCCCTTCCCTGGGCTGCACGGCTTCTTCTCCAGGCTCCTGTAACCCCGAGCCGGGTGCCAATGGAGCCCCAGCC
Organism: Poecile atricapillus; assembly: GCF_030490865.1. NCBI lineage: Eukaryota > Metazoa > Chordata > Aves > Passeriformes > Paridae > Poecile > Poecile atricapillus. The sequence goes on along the minus strand of NC_081253.1, from coordinate 39,150,938 downwards.
CAGTGGGGCTGCGGGCCGGGCCTCAGGGCTGGGCGGGCACGGGAGGCTGGGGCTGGCCACAGGCAGCACCCGGCCGAGGGGCAGAGCCTGCGCCAACCCTTCCCTCCTGCCGCTCTCTCCAGCTGGCAGACGACAGGAGCCGAGCAGCCGAGCACCTGCGCCGGGCCCTGCCATACCTGGACAGCCCACAGGAGTCCCTGCGAGAGGCGGCCGTCAGGTTCATCGGTGAGCCACGAGCCCGGGCTGGCTCCCTGCCCCGCCGCAGCTCGGCCCCAGCCCCGGCTGCTGCCCCGGCAGCGGCACCCGGGCCCGGCGCCCTGGAGCCCCGGCTGCCCTCGGGGCTGCTGCCGGCCTTAGGCAGCCGTGCCCTTGGGCTGAGTCATGATGCGGCAAGGGCTGGGGCTGAGCCCTGCTGGGGCGGGAGGCCGTGTGGCCCCAGGGCTGGCAGCGCCGCTGGCAGGGAGCTGTGCCGCCGGGGCCCTGACAGGCTCTGTGTTCCCAGGGATGGCCGGAGAGCACCTGAGGGGGCAGCAGGAAGAGCTGCAGGCCCTCATCGAGGGTGAGTGAGAGCTGGCAGTGAGGGGCAGGCACTGGGGCATCTGCAATACCCGGGCATGGAGCTGTAATCCCTGCCCCGGCTTCAGAGGGCTTCTCTCCCTGTGTGGACACCTCGGTGGTGTGGAAATATCACAGAAAGATTTCAGGGATGCAGGGCGAGAGATTTGGGTGGGGATGTAGTTGGGGAGATTTGTGACCAGGACCTTGCAGCTGATTCTGTTGGCCCCTTACCTCTTGTGGCCACAGCAAGAGCAGGCTGGCATGGCCCTGGCAGGACTTTCTCCTAGGATTGCCACAGATCTGGGCTCTGATCGTGGCTCTGTTCCCCTCTCTTCCAGCACTTGAAGCCCTGAGGACAGATGACAGCCCTTCTCAAAAAAACACAGACCTTCGAGAGATATTCTCTAAAAGAGCTGGAGAGCTATGCTCGTCTGCTGGCTTAGGAGAAGCAGTTTTCATTTAAGGTGCCATGGAAGACGAGACTACGCTGAAACCAGAAGAGACCTGCTGGAGCTCCAGGCACAGCTGACAACTGGCACAGCTGAGCCTGTGGGAAGCTCGCATGGCTTCAGCCCTCTCCCTGCCTGTAGATAGCTCTGTCCCTGCAGCCCTCAGAAACTGCCTATCCCTTCTTTTTCCCTCCACTTTCCCTCCCTTTTGATACCTCCCTCCTTCCAGCCCTTAGACACTCCCCATCCCCTTCTTTGCCCCTCAGCTCATCCCTTTGCTTCGCATCCCATCAATAAACAGTTTGCCTTTTTCACTAAACCTGCATCTCTGTGGAGTTGAAGGGTCACAAATCCAGAGCGCTGTGACACACAGGCCCCTCCTGCCGTTCTCTCCTGCACCGTGTTTTGTGCAGAGACGCAGAGGAAGGAGCGCAGATCAGGCTGGAAAGGTCCCTGTGCTGAAGGCCTGGTTCCACAGCATTGTGGAGTTCAAGGTGTTACTGAAGGCCAGTAGTGGGACAAGAAGCCTGTGTGTGTCAGGGACCAAAGTTGTGTCTAAGGCCCTGCCGTATTTGGTCCTCTTTTGTGCACGTTGAAAGGTTAATGAATAAAGCCAGGTTCAAAGACCCTCCTGGAAAGGCAAAATCCTGATTTTAGCAGCTTTTTCCACTTCGGCATTGCAGGTATTGATGGATCTACTGGAGAGGGAATGTTCATCCCAAATTTCTGCCCATTTACTCCAATGGCAGTAAAATGCCACGTGTACTGATTCAGTCTTCTGAGGTTTTTTGGGTTATTCTCTTTTGGGATTTAGGGGCATGGAAGGTGGGGAGAGAGGCAGGACACAATCCAGAACCGGAAAAATCCCATACAGCACTGGAAATGAGGAAAACATAGTGGAAACAAGCAGAAAGGAACTGGGGGAAAAAAGGATTTTTAAGAAGGAAAAATAGGGAAAAGTAAGGACAAAATTCCAGACAAATCCATTAGGAAAGAATAATTTGGAGGGGGAATAGGAGAAATTCCAGCCCAGCAGGCTACCAGGGCCTGGGAGGGCCCAAATTTTTTATTTTATTTGGGAATTTTTAGGGCTTTTTAAAAATATTATTGGATTTTTTTCCAGGAAGATCCCCCTTTTCCTTTCTGATGGGACTGGAAGTCAACTCGTGCTCCTGCAGTGCCTCTTTTTGCCCATCCTCATTCCTGAATATTCTTAGAAACGTCTGTAAAACGGTGAAAATGATGATGGATGGTGGCCTTTTTTCATTCTCAATACCTGTGATGCTATTGGAGTGAAAAGAAGAGGGAAAAACCAATAAAAAATGGGAAAAAATATTTATAAATCAGAATTCCCCCATCTATCAGTGCCTGGCTTTTTGTTACAAAGCTTATTAAAAAGAAAAAAAAAGGTGGTTGTAGTGGGTGACTCCCTTCTGAGGGGAACAGAGGGCCCCGTACACTGACTGGACCCATCCCACAGGGAGGTCTGCTGCCTCCCTGGGACTCGGCTACGGGGTATCACTGAGAGACTTCCTGGGCTGATCCAGCCCTCTGGTTGTTATCCACTGCTGCTACTCCAGGCTGGCAGAGATGAGACTGAAACGAGGAGTGCCAGGGCAATTCAAAGAGACTTCAGGGCACTGGCTCAGTGGTTGATGGGGCAGGAGCACAGGTAGACTTTTCCTCAGTCCCTTTGGTGGCAGAAAAAATGTGAAAGCAATAGGAGAGCCCACATTATTAACAAGTGGCTCAAGGGTTGGGGTCATCGGCAGAATTCTGGGTTCTCTGATCATGGGGCGACTTTTCTAGCACCCGGCCTGCTGGAACTGGATGGGCTGCATCTCTCTTAAGGGTAGAAGAATTTTATCTTATGAACTGGCAGAACTCACTGAGAGGGCTTTAAACTAGGTTTCAAGGGGGAAGGGGATGCAGCTGGGCTGTCTGGAAGCAGGCCCAAGGGTGGTGAGCCTGAGTTAGGGGTGAAATCAGTAGCTCAGATGAGGGGCATGTACACCAATGCACACAGCATGGGTAACAAAGAAGAAGAGCTGGAGGCCGTGGTGCAACAGCAAAGCCATGATGTACTCATGGCTGAGTGCTGCACTGGGTGGCTACAAGCTCTTCAGAAGAGACAGGAAAGGGAGAAGAGGTGGAGGAGTGGCCCTTTCTGTTAGGGAGGTTTTGACACCGTAAGTATGGATGCTAACTGTGAAGTAGGGAGCACAGTGCCTGTGGAATAGGAGGCCACATAACTTTCTCAGTCTTGCCTGGGAAAGTGGCCTGGGAATTCCTAAGGAGGAATTAAAACGACCCTCAGAGATAGAAAAGAGCCTTGCGGGCGCTGTTTGTCTGTTCCTTGTTTTCTTACAAGAGAAGGTTGAGGGGTGGTATACCCCACTGACCAATGATGGTGATGTGTTCATTTACTAACCAATAAGAGTTTTCCTTTCTGTACTTTCACGTATCGGTCTGTAAAAAAGACCTGAAGCAATAAACCGGGAGAAATTCTCCTGATCGACTCCCAAGAGAGTCTGTCGTTCTTCTCGCTGTTCCCAATAGAGCGACACCGTAAGTATTGAAACTGATGATGATAAAGTTGAGTGCCTATGGGTAAGAATTAAGGGGAAGGCCCACAAGGCTGATATCCTACTGGGAGTCTGTTATCGTCCACCCAACCAGGAAGAAGAGGCAGACAACTCATTCTATAAGCAGCTGGAGAAGGTTTCAGCATCACCAGCCCTTGTTCTTGTAGGTGATTTTAGCCAACCAGACATCTGCTGGTAACTTAATACAGCAGGAAAGAGGCAGTCCAGGAAGATTTTAGTATGTGGAGGACAACTTTTTGTCGCAGCTGGTGAGTGAGCCCAGCAGGGGAGGGACTATGTTAGACCTGTTGTTTGCAAATAGAGATGGGCTGGTGGGAGATGTGGTGGTTGGAGGCTGCTTGGGACATAGTGATCATGGAATGATAGAGTTCTCCAGATCTGGTGAAATCAGGAGGAACATCAATAGGACTTTTATATTGGACTTTACTTACATTGGAGTGCCTATTTAGGAGACTTACTGTCCCTAAAGCAGGACACTTATTCAAAGCATTCCTTGGGAAGTAGCCCTTAAAAACCAAGGAGTCCAGGAAGGATGGGTGGTCTTCAAAACAGAGATCTTGAGGTGTCATGGGGTTAGTTTACCTTTAAGAAAGTTAAAGTTGCTAGGGTCTCCTGAGAGTCTTTTCTCCTGACCAATTATCGGCCATTGCTGAGAACTGACAGCAGTTTTAGCCACTGAAAAGTAGAATCAACTTGTGAACCTCACTTTAAAGTGTACAACCAGAAGTCTGTGATTCTCTTTGTTTCTTGACTGTGAAGGGTGGCGGAGCTCCGGCTGGCCTCCGGTTCCCTGCCCAGGCCATGCGGCCGGGCAGGGGCCAGGCCGGGCCCGCCGTGTCTCTCGTCTCCCGGCCGGGAGATGAGGCTTGCCCCGAGCTAGGTCGGGCTGGGCCGAGCCCGGCCTGATCTCTGGCTCGGCTGCAGAGTTTTGCTGTAACTACATTCACTAGAAAACTGCCGAGTGAAGAAGGAAAGGAGCTCTGAGCCTGCTGCAAGCAGAGACGGAGACCACGCTCTAAAGCAGCTATGAGGAACTTTCCATCGCAGACAGCTCCAGCTCCTGTTCAGCAGAGATCATCGAACCATCTACAAAAGCTTAGGCAAGATTTTAACTCTTTCTTATCTAGATGAGTCTTGCGGATTAATCTTTTCATCCAGAGAGAAAAAAGGAGAGTGATCAACATGAAAAGAAACTTTATAAACTACTAGTGGCAAGAAAGAAAAGAGACTTCAAGAAAGGTAGAGAATTAAGAAGATGCTTTAATTAAGCTGAAATATCTTTCTGTTAAAACTATGGAGATGGACAATGAAGTCCTGAAAGGAACTCCTTTAATTCATAATAGAGTATGGAGAGGAATAGAGTGTTCAAAGTGTAAATTTGAGTAAAAAGCAGAGTAATTGTGGTATAGTGAAGTGCTGGGAGATTTGAAGCCTTGAGAGGCAATGAGAAAACTGTTTTCTAGTGAAGCGCATAGAAACAGATAAAAAATACTGTTTGCCTTTGACTAACTTATCCTTAAAAATGCTATCCCCAAACTTATGACCCATAACACATTTCAGAGTGATGTGGAATGGGAGGAGTGAGCTTTGATAGCAGCAGCTCTGAGCAGCTGATATCAAAGAGACAGAAAACTATAACAAAATAGCTTTCTTGTGAAAGACTCCATAAATTAACAGAAAAGAACTTCTGTTTCTCTACAGAAACTGAGGAAAAGACTATAGAAAGAACTAGAACTGTTTAAACCATCAAAATTATACCGTTTTTGTCTCTGTTATCATGTGAACAAAAGAATAGTGAGCAGTGAGAAATGAAAAAGTTTTTCTAAAAGTTTATTCTAGTGTTCTTATTCTTGTAGTTTGTCAATAAACTCTTCTTAATTCCTTTTAAGTTTTATGCCTGGTTTGCTCTTATTTTAATCCATATCTCACAGCAAGAGATAAATAATTCTTTTTTCCCCTTTTTGTTAATTACTGGTTCAAAACCACGACATGAGGGCACAGGAAGAGTCTGTCCCTGTGTGCTGAAAGATGAGTCGATGAGGCAAACATCCAGCCTGGATGGGCAATGAAGTTTTGAAGGAACTGAAGAATAAAAAGAGGATGTATATCATCTTTGAAAGGAAGGTCAGGTCTCTCAGGATGTGTTTTAGGGAGGTTGCTAGGGCATGTAGGGAAAACATTAGGGAGGACAAAGCTCAGTTCAAACTTCATTTGTCAACTTTTGTAAAGGATAATAAAAAATGATTTTATGAATACATGAATGGTAAAAGGAAGGGTAAGAGCCACCCTTGTTCTCTATTAGATGCAGGAGGGAACTTAGTAACTGCAGATGAGGAGAAGGCAGAGGTGCTTAACACCTTCTTTTCCTCAATCTTTAGTGGAAAGCGGCTTGTCCTCAGGACAGCTGTCCTCTTGGGTTGGTAGATGGTGTCAGGGAGCAGGATGGTCCTGCTGTTGTCCAGGAGGAGGCAGTCAGAGAACTGCTGAGCCACTTGGATGTTCATAAATCTATGGGGCAGATGGGATCCAGCCAGGGTGATGAGGGAGCTGGCAGGTGAGCTTGCAAAACCACTCTCCATCATTTACCAACAGTCCTGGCTCACTGGTGAGGTTCCAGATGACTGGAAACTGGCCAATGTGACAGCCATTCACAAAAAGGGTGGGAAGGAGGATCCTGGTGATTACAGGCCAGTCAGCCTGAGCTCAGTACCTGATAAGATAATGGAGCAGTTTATGCTGAGTGTCATCACACAGCATTCACAGGATGGCCAGGGTATCAGACCCAGCCAGTGTGGGTTCAGGAGGGATAGGTCTTGTTTTATGACCAGGTGACCTGCCTAGTGGATGCAGGAAAGGCTGTGGATGTTGTGTACCTGGACTTCAGCAAGGCCTTTGGCTCTGTCTCCCGCAGCATTCCCTGGAAAAGCTGCAGCCCAGGCTTGGACAGGAGCACTCTTTGCTGGGTTAGGAACAGTCTGGATGGCTGGGCCCAGAGAGTGCTGGTGAACGGTGCTGCATCCAGCTGGGGGCCAGTGAGCAGTGGTGTCCCTCAGGGGTCTGTGCTGGGTCCTGTTGTGTTCAATATCTTTACTGATGACATGGATGAGGGGATTGAGTCCACCACCAGTAAATTTGCAATGACACCAAGCTGGGAGTGTGTATTGATCTGTTGGAGGGTAGAAGGGCTCTGCAGAGAGACCTGGAACTGTTGGATGGGTGGGCAGAGTCCAATAAGATGAAGTTTAGCAAATCCAAGTGCTGAGTCCTGCATTTTGGCCACAATAACCCCCTGCAATGCTCCAGGCTGGGGACGGTGTGGCTGGTCAGTGCCCAGGCAGAAAGGGACCTGGGGGTGCTGGTGACAGCAGCTGAACACAAGCCAGCAGCGTGCCCTGGTGGTCAAGATGGCCAGTGGCCCCTGGCCTGGATCAGGAATAGTGTGGCCAGCAGGAGCAGGGAGGTCATTCTTCCCCTGTGCTCGGCACTGGTGAGGCCACACCTTGAGTGCTTTGTCCACTTCTGATCCCTCACTTTGGGAAGGACGTTGAGATGTTTGAGCACGTCCAGAGGAGGCAACGAGGCTGGGAACACAAACCCTGTGAGGAACAGCTGAGGGAGCTGGGGTTGTTTATCCTGGAGACAAGGAGACTCAGAGCTGTTCTTACCACTCCCTGAAAGGTGGCTGTGGGCAGGTGGGCTTGGTCTCTTTCTCCAGGCAGCAGCTGACAGAGGCAGAGGACACAGTCTCAAGCTGTGCCAAGGGAAATCTAGGTTGAATATCAGGAAAGAGTTTTCACAGAAAGAGTGATAAAGCACTGGCATGGTCTGCCTGGGGATGTGGTGGAGTCACCATCCCTGGGTGTGTTTAAATAAGGACTGTATTTGGCACTCGGTGCCATGGTTTAGTTGAGGTGTTGGGGCATGAGTTGGACTCAATGATCTTGAAGGTCTCTTCCAGCCTTGTGATTCTATGATGAGTTAGTCTAGTGTTCTTTTTGCCACAAAATAGAATAGAGGACACCTTGAGTGTTTGGAAAAAATAGAAAAAAATCCCCAAGAAAACCCCAAAACCAAAACATTTGGGTTATTTTTCAGAGGAGAAATCCTTTTACACCATGGAATTAAAAAAATAAAAACAAAAAAAAACCCCAAAAAATGGATTTTAAGAAGGAGATAAAAGTAATACTAATAATTAAAAAAATTATCAAGATTCTGAAGATGTCTTCTTTGTAGATTTTCTGGGGAGTGAAAGTTTGGTACCTTATTTTACTACTTAAATTGTTTTGCCATGTGTAATCCGAGAGATGAAAACTTCTTTGGTTTCTTGGGTTGTTTGGGTTTTTCCACTTGAGTTGCTTGGAATTTTTCCAGTTGGAAATCAAAAAAGGGTTGAAAATTAAAAATAAAGGAAGGAAAAAGAACAAAAAAATTAGTGGTGAAGAAGAAAAAAAAGGACAAATCTCTTGAAAATATAAAAAACAAAAAAAGAAGAGTTACACTTAGTTTCCAATGTGTGCCTGGGTGCCTTGACTTTTCCATGTTTTTTGGTACATTCCTGAGTTGTCGTGGAGTTGTGCAGACAGGATGTTGAGCTTGGCAGAGATTCTGGAGCCGCCACAGCAATTCCCAGTTTCCTTCCCACCTGTAGTATCCGATGCCATCGTGTCCATGACCATTCTGTAGCAATAAATGTGCCATTTTTCTAATTCCTGATGCCTGGAATTCCATAATTGCATGGGAATTGTGGAGGAGAGCTGTAGGGTTCAAGATTCTTGATGCCTGGAATTCCATTATTTCGTGGGAATTTGGGTGGGAAATGGAAGGATTCAAGATTCCTGATGTCCGGAATGCTGTTATTCTATGGTTTTGGTGGGAATATGGAAAGGAAGCTGGAGGAGTCAAAATTCCCAATGAAAAGAATGCTGTTATTCCATGGATTTCCACTGTTGATGGGAATTTGGGAGCGCAGCTGGAGGATTCTAAAATCCCGTCAACTGGAATGCCATTATTCCACCAAATTCAAGCCTGGACTTTCAAGTCCAACCTTTGACCATCAACTACAAACTGAGACCTTTCAATCACACTTTTGACCTTCAAATCCAACTTTTGACAAATAAAAACAACCTTTGACAACCAAATCCAACCTTGGGACTTCAAGTCGAAACTTTGACCATCAAATTCAACCTTTAACCACCTGGGATGGGATGGGATGGGATGGCATGGCATGGGGATGATGGGGATGGGGATGGGGATGGGGATGGGGATGGGGATGGGGATGGGGATGGGGATGGGGATGGGGATGGGGATGGGGATGGGGCCAAGCCAGCCACAGGCAGAGCCCTGTTGCCCAGCTCTGCCACTCACCTTCCTGCAGTGGCTGGAACTGCTGCACCTCTTTGGTCTCCTGTGCTGGGGCAGCTCCAGGGCCTTCTTCTTCCTCCTCCTCAACCCAGGCCAACTTGGGCACTCCTGGGGGTCCCTGCTCCATGGCACTGCCTGGATTTATGGTACTTGCAAGAGAGATGCCTTGGAAAAGCTCCGAGGCAGCAAGTCCTGCAGTTGTGCCTGGAAGGCACCTGCAAGACTCAAGTCCTGGCAAGACTGCAGGACAGCAAGTCCTGCACTCGGGTCTTGAGGGCTCCTGCCACAAGGACAGGAGGCTCCTCGTCAAGGATTGTGCTCTGGTCTCAAGGGCAGTGACTGCAGGGATGGGCGATGCCTCGGAAAAGCTCCGGGTCACCAGGTCCCACAGTCTGCCCTTGAGAGCACCTGCAGAAGATAAGCCTCGGCAAAGCCACAGGTCACCAAGTGCTGTGGTCTGGCCTCGAGGTCACCTGCAAGAATGACGGCCACCCCACCCCCCGCAAAGTGGCCCAGGTTGGAAGGAATCCCTTGCCCAAAGTGTCTAAGACAGCCTGACAGGATCTTTAGGAACAGCTCTAACCATCAGCAAACGCTGCCCTGCTCTGCAGGCTCAGGGCAGCAGAAGGAGCCCCCAGGGCTGCCGAGGCAGCCGCAGCAGGAAGGGCACGGTGCCTTGCAGAGAATCTGTACAGGGGCCTGGCAGCACTGAAATCAGCAAGTGTGGCAGAGTCCCCACTGAGGCAGACCTGCCACCCCAGCCGAGCTCTGGGCTGCTCAGGGGCTGCTTATGGCCTCTGACACTCAGTTCCTCAGGTCTTCCCACCAGCCCGGCCCCTCAGGGGCCTCCTGTCCCCTTGGAGCCTCCTGACACCCACTCCCTCACACATCCCCCTTGTGCCTTCCCACTGCCTTGTCCCGTCAGGGCCTCCACAGCCCCTCATCCCCTCATGGCCTCCCAGCACCCTGTTCCCTCAGGGTCTCCCCCAGCGTGGCCCGGCAGCAGCGCCACAGCCCCACAGGAGCTCCAGAGGAGCTGCATCAAGAGGCACCTGGGAGCCCTCAGCAACCCAGCCAGCACCACACGGGCACGAGGACACAGATGGCACTTCCTGGCTGGGACAGGGGTTGTGCCTTCAGCAAAACCACCAAAGGCCAAGGGGTTTCTGGTCAATTTCCCTTCACCACTGCACACCCTGGCAGGTTGCTGAGCACAAGGACCCTTTTCCCTCTCTTCCCCGATATCTTGCGGACCTTGGGCAGCAAAAGAAAGCTCCTAGGAGTCTGTGTATTTAGAACATGTCCTATATTTACATACTAAACAAAAACAAAAATAAGGAAATAACTATTTTGAAGAAAAATAAAATCCTGGCTGGCTCAGGTGGCCCCAGCAGACAGAGCCTCCCAGATCAGCTCTCAGCAGAGCTCCAGCAGCACATCCAGTCAAGGCCTGAGAGATGAGACCGTGTCCTGTATGCCATGTGCAGCTGATCTTGCAGGTTTCCAAAGATAGAATATTGAGTTCTCTCTACTGCCTGGAGGATACAAAATTTTTGAATTGCCAGGCTTGTGATGGCAGGGCTGATGTTATCTGCCATGTCTTCAAGGGCTGGAAGAGAGGAACAGAGCTGTTAGAGTTCAGAAACACACATAATCACGGAATGATTATATGAAGGTGCTTTATTGAAGAGCTCTGGGTGTCAGGGGTACACAAACCCAAATCTGACCCATCTTGGTTTTGAGCTGAACATGTTTTATACTCTATCCTTATATAACTTACATATTAATTATTAAACTTCCATTGTTTTATAGTATGCAATGTTTTTACCCAAGCATGGAATTCTCATGATCCCCCCCAGCCCCCTAACATTGTTCCTCATGTTCTTTAAACAATAATTATTTCTAATCACATCTAACAATTGTATCATTCATAATCTACTGACTACACAGGTGCAGTTTGACATGATCTTCAGCAAGCACAAGGCCTAACATTTCCCAGGGTCTAGTTTTCCCAGGGCTTGACAAACCTACCTTTCTTTCTAAGTCCCCAAATTTTCTAAGATTTTAAGACCTTTTACTATCATTCCCACCTTTGAAAGCATTTTCACTTCACTAGAAGTGAAAATGTTTTCACTTGATACAGTCCTTTTTTTCTGAGTTTATACTTGATGTTCTTCGAATACTTGATTGATGTAAGCGTTGTCCTGGATGTTGTCACAAATTGGAGAACCAGAAGATGGTGGGGGTAGATCTCGTGTTAGTGCCTTTATTATTTTCTGGTTTCAGGATGTTTTCTTCTGTATTTCTCCCTTTAAGATGCTGCTAACTAACCAAATTGCTAAGAATACAATTAGTAAGATGATCACATTCTCAATGATAGATTTAATCCATGAATTCACATTCTACCCTAACCCTTTGAAGATTTTGCCTAACCAACTTGTGGTCAAATCCTTTTGCTCTTCCTGTGCTTCGTGCTCTATTTGCTGCAACTGATAGATGTCATCTTCTACATCTGCAGTCACATTTGGGATGTGGACACAACAATGATCAATCTGTCCCTTTAGAAAAACTCACACACTCCATGCTCTTTCAGGAGTAATAAATTGTCATTTTACGTTTAGTTCTTTAAATCTTTCCTGGGTGACTCTTGCTAGTCTATCTACCTGACCTGTAAGTTTGTACAACATTTCTCTCTTCTGATAGTTTGCTATAGGACCAAGCAAAGACTCTAGGGCCCACCTAAATTTCACTTCACTAGAGGGTTCTTGCTAAGTGTCATCTTGATTCTATTCCTATCCTAATCTCTCCTAGCTATGCCTGTGTCTAGCCACTGAGTTGATTTTGCCATTGTTAGCATCCGTACCGAGATTAATTTTTGCTTTAGCAATTTTACCAATGCCTCTGCACCCCAATGACATTTGTTATGTTTAATTTGTAGAACTTCTCTCATTATCAAGGGGGTTAACAATATTTGTCTTTGTGCAGTTTTGAATTCTTTTGTGCATTTAGCAACTGTCCCAATTTCTCATCTTCTATTGAATCTTTTGGTTTTGGAGGCAAATTAAATTGAGATACGTTAACATTTAAAGGTAACAATGCCATTGTTGTTTGCACTTCTCGAGCAATCTGTCGAGCTGTCCAGTCTGCCTTTCAATTCCCCTCACAAATTTTGGAGTTTCCTGATTAGTGTGATTTGCAGTGCATAATTGCCACTTGTTCTGGTTTTTGGACGGTTTTTATCAATTGTAGGACTGCATCTTGATGTTTAATGTGCGTAATTTGAGAAGACAGCAGTCTTCTTTCTTTCTACAGTGCTCCATGTACATGTACTACTCCAAAAGCATACTTTGAGTCAGTCCATATGTTTACCCTTTTTTTGAGGTTTTTTTTTGTTTTGAGCTGAACATGTTTTATACTCTATCGTTATATAACTTACATATTAATTATTAAATTTCCACTGTTCTATTGTATACATTGTTTTTACCCAAGCATGGATTTCTCGTGATCCCCCACAGCCCCCTAACATTGTTCCTCATGTTCTTTAAACAATAATTATAGCTAATCATATTTAACAGTTGTATCATTTATCATCTACTGACTACAGAGGTGCAGTTTGACATGATCTTTAGCCAGTGCAAGGCCTAACACTTCCCAGGGCCTACTTTTCCCAGGGCTTTCCAAACCTAACTTTCTTTCTAAGTCCCCGAATTTTCTAAGATTTTAAGCCCTTTTACTATCAGAGCCACGGTCAGATCCCAGGCCTGCGAGGGCCCACGGAGAGGCCCCTGCCAGGGCCATCCCAGCTGGCTCTTGCCATGGCCAGGAGGGAGCAGGGAACAAGGGGATCAGCCAAGATGCTGGCCACGAATGCCCCACGTGCCCCTGAAATCTCGGTGTGCTCCGCTCACACCGTCCCCCATCCGCAGAGGGAGCAGAGCCCTCCGCAGCCAGGCCAGGGCTTGCAGCTCCCCCCGCCAGCCCCGCTGACAGCCCGCTGCCCTCACTCACCCTCACAGATGAGCAGCATCTCTTTCTTCTTCCCCCTCAGGTGCTGCCCGGCCATCCCTGGCAACACAGAACCTGTCAGGGCTTGGGGCCACAGGAGCCTGGAGAAGAAGCCGTACAGCCCAGGGAAGGGAGCGGCATGTGGGGCGCAGGCTGGAGCCCCTGGGTGCGGCACTGGGAAACAGCTGCCAGCCCCACACACTTAGCCCTGGGGACAGGGAGCTTCTCCAGGCTGAGGCTGGGGTTTCCAGGCCGTTCTTTACCACGCATTCGGTGATCTTCGACAGATCCTCTGTTGGCAGCACCCACAGGAGCTCTGTGTTTTTCAAGAACCTGGCAGCACAGTGCAGCGTTTCCCGAGAGGCCTGGAGAGATGCAGAGATGCCATTGCTGCCCAGGGCGCAGGAGTTGCATCCCTGTGCCAAGGCCAGGAGGAGGCTGCAGCCTGGGAGGCAGCAAGGCAGGAAGCAGCCGAGCCCCCTCCCAGAGATCCACCAGCATCACACAAACCCTCACATTTGTCATGTGCCGGTTCTCCTCATGGCAGTGCAAGGAGAGTGGGAGCAGGCTCTTGCTCACAGTTCTTTCCAGGGGCTTCTTTCCTTTGTCCTCTTCCAAGTTCATTACCTTTTGAAAATGTTGAATGGTGACCAGCTGCACATGGCTGCTGTCCTGGAGAAAAGGAAGCAGAAAATATCTATAAGCTGCAAGTTCTCTAGTCCCACCTGGGCAAAGGCCTGAAAATCCACCTTCTGGAGAAATCCTTCCCCAACACACCCACCAACACCAACCTCCCTCATCTCACCAGGACCCTCAGCTGTCCCCATCCCTCCACAGAGCTTTCCCACCCTCCAGCAGACCCCCTGGTTCCCTGCGCATGCCATGGCATGGCACTCAGCAGGATCTGCTCCAAGGCCTTCCGTGGTAGCAAGCTCAGGCTGCCAGGCCAATGGTTCCTGGACCATCCTTCCCACTGAGCCTTCCTGTGCACGGCTCTTCCATTTAAACATTTGAGCTCAGCTTGGACTTCTCCCCTTAAGCAGGATTGCTGTTAAAGGATGGAGAGCAGCCTGGCAAGCTCTTTCTCCAGCTCCCTCTTTACTCTTGGGGCAGCTAGAACATTCCACAGGAAAGCAACTGGTGCCACAAGGATTGGGCAACGTCAGGGGACATCACTCAGGACCGCTACATCCTGAGGGAACACCGCTGGGCTTGGCCTTTGGGTACCTGCACAAACTTCAAGTCAGCGGCCTTAGTTTCCAGGACAGCCCTGTGTTGGCCAGCATCCTGACGTGGATGCTGGACTGTTGCAAAGCACTGCTGGGAGCCAGCAGGACAGGGCTGGCTGTCTTGTTTACATGTTGAAAAGGAGTGAGATTGTATTTAGCTAAAAATTTAGGGATCCCTGAATTTGATAAGGAGCTGTGCCATTATAAGCTAAGAATATTTGGGTTTTTATTCTGCATTTTAGCTAATTTTTAGCGTTTAATTTTGTTTCAATACAGCAAAGTAGAGGCCCTTCTTTTGGTTTGGATTCTTTAGGGAATTGTTTCCCATCTGAAAGGAAGACTCTGTGAAGGCAGCAGTTGTCCAGGCCACAAATACAGGTCATGAAGAAACAAAAGACATGGCCGAGACCTCTTACATCCCACAGTAAGGAGTCAGCCAAGGGAAAGGAGCATTTGGGAGTCATGCCTGGGGGAGGAGGGACAGGCTGTGGGGTTATGGCTGTCTCTGAGCTGGGGGACACGGCTCAAAGGGCAGATGGCTGAGGTTTTGATGTTGGACTGCTGCTGCCCAGAGGATCCACTGCTACTGCAGAACTTTTCCATCACTGTGTCTCTTTATGTGGGTGAGCCTCTGCTCCCAGGTGTGGCCATGTAACTGGGTCCTTTCAATACCCAATCACTCTGGGAGGGATCCTCACCATGTGCTTGGGTGCCTCAGGGGAAAACCGGGACCCCGACCACCTCTGAAAGGGAGGAGTTTCACGGCTGCTCGTGGGAGCCCAGCAGCTGCTGCTGTTGCCAGGGCCTTACACAGGTGACAGCCAGGGAACACCCAAAAACAATCCCCCCTCCACCTTTTTTCTCCTTCCAGGGCTGCCCAAACCCTGCTGTTTCTGTTGTTGCTCTGGATTTTTAGTACACTTTGAGCTCAACATCCCTGGGTCTGCCCAGCCTCATGCTGCTCCTGCCACAGCTTTGAGCTCATTGCTAAACTGTCTGCCACCCCAGGCCTGCACTCCTCTGCTGTTCCAGCCCGGCCCCTCGAGGTTCCAGCTATAGTCCATTTCACCAATTTTCTATCTGCCCACATTCGGGTGCCTAAACGACTGTAGTGGTTCAACCCTGGCTGCGTGCCAGGTGCCCACTCTGTCACTCTGTCACTCTCCCACTGGGACAGGGAAGAGGATAAGACAGAGAACAGCCAGCAGGGTGAGATAAGGCAGTTTTATTACAGTAAAATAAAGAACTAAGCAGAGATCTGTGCCTGCATGGGCTGAAGAGAAAAAAGTCACTCTCTACTTCCCATCTGATGTTTGGACATCTTCTGAAAAGAAGGGCTTCAGCACGCGTAACGGCTCCTCCAGAAGGAAAACACTGAAAACTCACAAATGCTCCCCCCCTTCCTCCTCTCCCCCTGAGCTTAGCTCTCTGAGCTGTTGTCATAAGATGTGGAATATCCCTTTGGCTAATTTGGGTCATTTGGCTTGGTTGTGTCCTCTCCCATCATCTTGCCCACTCCCATCCCCTTTGATGGGGGAAGGAATGTCAGAGGGACAGCACTGCCCGGCAGTAGGCAAAACACTGCTCTGTTCTCAACACCCACCCAGGAACCAATGCAAAGCACAGCACTGGAAGGGCTGTGAACTTTACCTTGGTCAGAACCCATACAGGTGCTATGGAAAGTTTTGGATTCTGTCATGTGCGTGCCCTTCTGCACCACATGCCAGACCATCCTGACAAAACCCATTCAATGTCCAGCAGAATTGCATATTCTGAAAAACAGGGGAACCTACCTCAACCCCTCCACAGTCAGCTAAGAATATCTCTGCTGCTGCTACAAAAATTCACTACTTACCAACAAAACACAAATGTGCAGATTAAATGATCCCAGCCTCTGTAGAAATGATTCTTAATGTATTAAGATTTTTACTAGAGGGACCCCAACTGCACTAAGAGATTGTTTAGCAGGGAGATGACACAAAGTCTGGGAAGATGTAGTGCGCAGCGATGAACAGCCTGCAAACCCCAAGAAAATCAATCCCAGCATGGGGAAACCTCCTGTATCTCATGATGTCTCATTCACCAACACCTGAGCCAAACACATGAAGTATGTGTAAAGCTAAAGGTGTAGGGCTGTCACTGTGAAAACTGGAATGGAAATAGAATGAAACACAAAGGTAGACAGGTACGTGTGAGAAAGGAGCAAGGCTGAAATTGCAGAAGATTGCTGGGAAGCCTGGAAGAAAGGTGATTACACACTATCTGAGAACAGGAAAGGCGTTCCCAGCTTGCAAGCCTTGAGAAAAGTAACAAACTGTCAGGCCCATGGATTTATTAGAGGCCTGCAGCCGTGTTGCTTGTGAAGGACTGAAGAGATTGTCACGCTGTTGAACACCGTCAGGTTCATGGGTGAGCCACGAGCCCGGGCTGGCTCCCTGCCCCGCCGCAGCTCGGCCCCAGCCCCGGCTGCTGCCCCGGCAGAGGCACCCGGGCCCGGCGCCCTGGAGCCCCGGCTGCCCTCGGGGCTGCTGCCGGCCTCTGGCAGCCGTGCCCTTGGGCTGAGTCAGGATGAGGCAAGGGCTGGGGCTGAGCCCTGCCGGGGCGGGAGGCCGTGTGGCCCCAGGGCTGGCAGCGCCGCTGGCAGGGAGCTGTGCCGCCGGGGCCCTGACAGGCTCTGTGTTCCCAGGGATGGCCGGGGAGCACCTGCGGGGGCAGCAGGAAGAGCTGCAGGCCCTCATCGAGGGTGAGTGAGGGCTGGCAGTGAGGGGCAGGCACTGGGGGAGCTGCAATGCCCAGGCAGGGAGCTGTAATCCCTGCCCCGGCTTCAGAGGGCTTCTCTCCCTGTGTGGACACCTCGGTGGTGTGGAAATATCACAGAGAGATTTCAGGGATGTGGGGGGGCAGATTTGGGTGGGGTGGCCAGGACCTTGCAGCTGTTCCTGTTGGCCCCTTACCTCTTGTGGCCACAGCAAGAGCAGGCTGGCCTGGCCCTGGCAGCACTTTCTCCTAGGATTGCCACAGATCCGGGCTCTGATCGTGGCTCTGTTCCCATCTCTTCCAGCACTTCAAGCCCTGAGAAGAGATGACAACCCTTCTCAGAGGAACACAGTTTTTCAGCAGACATTTATTGAAAGAACAGCAGAAGTTCACTCGTCTGCTGCTTTAGGAGAACCAGTCTTTGTATATGATGCAATGGAAGATGAGACTACGCTGAGACCAGAAGAGACCAGCTGGAGCTCCAGGCACAGCTGACAACTGGCACAGCTGAGCCTGTGGGAAGCTCGCATGGCTTCAGCCCTCTCCCTGCCTGTAGATAGCTCTGTCCCTGCAGCCCTCAGAAACTTCCCATCCCTTCTTTTCCCCTCCAGTTTCCTTCCGTTTTGAATACCTCCCTCCCTGCGGCCCTCAAACACTTTCCATCCCTTCTTTTTCCCTCAGTTCTCCATCCCTTTTGATAACTCCATGCCTCCATGCCCTCAGACACTGCCCATCCCTTCTTTTACCCACCAGTTTCCCTCCCTTTTCACAGCTCCCTCCCTGTAGCCCTCAGACATTGTCCATCCCTTCTTTTTCCCTCCACTCTCCCTCCCTTTTCACAGCGCTCTGCCTCCAGGCCTCAGACCTTGCCCATCCCCTTTTTTGCCCCTCAGTTCATCCCTTTGCTTCGCATCCCATCAATAAACAGTTTGCCTTTTTCACTAAACCTGCATCTCTGGAGTTGAAGGGTCACAAATCCAGAGCGCTGTGACACACAGGCCCCTCCTGCTGTTCTCTCCTGTGCTGTGTTTTGTGCAGAGACGCAGAGGAACAAGCGCAGATCAGGCTGGAAAGGTCCCTGTGCTGAAGGTCCAGTTCCACAGCACAGTGGAGTTCAAGGTTTAACTGAGCACCTTGAAGGCCTTGGATTTTGGAAGAGCCAAGCTGAGTATGCCCTGAATCTGGCTGTGAGGGATTCTCTGGCAAGCATGCACAGAGGGCAAAGGAGCTTGGAATGCCTGAGGCTTTCTAGAACAGCTTCCTGAAAGCACAGCAACGCTCCATCCGTGGACAGGATCAGGGAGAGAGAGACTCTCTAGAGAGAGTTCTCTAACAGAGAGCTGTTAGAGCCAGCAGAGAGATGGGGACTTCAGATGGCTCTTCTTTAGAATGCTGTTTATTCTATCGACTAGATTACAGCAGGGGGTCGTGGCTCAGCCTACAGCTGCTGGCTACAGGCAAGCCCTGTGTCCTGAAGCCCACTTAGTTCTGGTTACAGTGCATTATATCGCTTTCTTTTGCTGTGTGTATCATTGCATAACAACCAATCAGCATCATACACAATACCTTTACATGTACATAAATCCTATCAAAACTGCTGAAATTGCCATACTATGGTAGTGACTAACTAATCATTTGAGTTAGTAATTACATGTTAAACTCTGAAAGTTGTTTTGCAGTGGAAAATTCTTTTTGCTTTGGTAAAAAACGTCTTTCTGTCTGCCTATGCTTTTTTACTTGGTAGAAAACATGCTTTGTTTGTAGACAACTTAAAGCTGTTGGACTTTAGCCATCAAACCTCCTTCTAACTGACTAAACCCTTGCTCTAAACCTTCCATCTCGACTAAACCTTTGTTCTCTCGGTGGTTTCAGCAATAAGTGGCTCTACAAATGTCTTTTTATATATCCAAGCTTGCTTTCATTTCTAGAGAACCTTCCAGTAAACATTCATATCTGTGAAACTTTTCTGTTAAATTCTCATCCTCCCTAATATCTCCCCTGGCCTGATGAACAGTATAGATGCTAGAAATTGTCTTATCCATCATTTGTGCACACATTGAAGTATACATGTGTCACAATCGTGAGAGGTTTGTTTGATCTCAGAGTGCATAAAGGACACCAAAGGATTTCAGTTTAAATCACAACAGCAATAATGCATCTTTATTTTAGTGCCAGCATCATGGCTTATGCAATAGATGAGAGAAACAGAGAGAGAGAGAGAGAGAAATAAAGAGGCAAAGTAAAGAGAGAAAACGAGGGGGAGGTATCGCTACCAATGGACAAGATGGGGTCGCCAGTGCTTTCTTCCGTGGGGAACTCTCTCTCTGAAAGCAGCTTAGAAAAGTCACCTTTAGAGTCTCAAGTTTCAAGGTGAGGGGCAGTTGGCCAAAAGGTGGGGAGATGTATAGGCTATTGTGGTGTGAGCCGTTGCTCTGGGAAGCAGGTGTGAGGTACTGAACAGGCCCCGCTCCTTACAAGTCCCTGCTCAGCAGCAGGAACGAAGACAGTGTACCGTGGCAGCACAGCAAACACCTGCAAACAATCACTCTTGTGCTGTAGGTCGAGCACACCTTCAAACAATGGCTTAGCAAGCATCCACCTCAACCAGGCCAGAACCCCTGCACAAAGTCCCCTGTGTGGAGGCTAGCTTTGGAGCAGGCTGTAGGCCCATGGCCTGCCAGCCCTGCCTGAGAGCTAGCCTGGGAATTTCATGGGAGGATTCAAAACAATCCTCAAAGACAGAAAACAGCCTGCAGGTGCTGTTTGTCTGTTCCCGTGTTTTCCTTGCAGGAGAAAGTCAGGGGGTGGTGAACCCCACTGACCAATGATGGTAATGTAGTACTTTACTAACCAATAAGAGTTTCTTTTCTGTACTTTCCACGAACTCGTCTATATAACATGGCTGTAGCACTAAACTAGAGATTCTCTCCTGTTCTGACTCCCTTGAGAGTCCGTGTCGTTCTTCCTGCCGTTCCCAATTAGAACGACACCCCTGGGCTCCTCAGGGTCTCGGTCTCTGTTCTTGCCATGCTCGTGAGGCAAATGAGGGAAACTTCAGAGCGTCTCTTACACCACCCCGTGACTCACGATCAGCGTCAAGAGGGCTCCTTTGTAGTGTTGTTACGAAGTCTTCAGGTCTCATCAAAGCTTGGTAGCATACCCCGGAAAACAGAGACAGAAAATCAGACAGAAAAAGTAAAGTAGGAAAAAGATAAGGGCAAGAAAAAAGGAAAAACAAAAGCAAAGAATCCATTTTCACTTAAAATATACATTCAACTTCTTATTACAAAGAATAAGCCATTTCAATTCATCCAATACAATCCAAATAAACAATTTCAGGCAATTTCTTTATCACGAGGGCCGATTTCCTATTTTTACTTTTCCAAAATTTCAATTAAATCCTGGTGAAGCAACAATTGCTTTACCAGTGTGAAATTCATCCCCACAGAGGTAGGCAATAAATGGTGGATCAGTGTGTGATTGGACTGCAAAAAGTGATAAGAAATAGCTAGGACTACATAAGAAAAATAATTTCCTGCAATCTTAGTAAAATTACAAAGAGAAAAATTTGAATGATTTTTTTGTATTCACTACTAAGATTTCTAGAAGTACACTATCACAAGCAGTTCTCAGACATGCACATCCACGTCCTATATGCACACGTTCTGTTTCAGAAGTCTCGGTAGGATGTATTTCAGAGTTGCAGATATTTTGTTCCGTGTCCAAACAAATAGCATGAGCTTTGGTTGCATTACTTTCACAGATAAACCCTTGTTGTTCCTGGACAATACAAGTTTTCAAATTTACAGTGAATTAAGTTATTAATTAAGTTTCCAAACCAACAGTTTGCCACTTCTCACCAATTTGATGGGCCCAATCCCTATGCTCAAAAGGACAGAGAGCAGCTCCATCATGATTCAGCCCTAATGCAATGATCAGGAATATTGAATGCACTGAAGAATTCCGTATAATCCATACAAAGGCAGTGGCTGGGCTTCTGTTGGGGTTGGGTGGTGGTAGGTGTAGGTGTTACAACATTAACATCAAGTTCTCCCCAGTATTTGGTATTGTTTTTCCCACACACGATTTGATGGGAAAATTGTATGTCAGTAAGCTTTAGCCAACAATTCTGATTTTGAATTTCACAAAACAGAACATGGCCATGAGGTCCCATGCCATAACTGTATACAGCTTCAATGAGGATTCAACATTTAATTTTCAGGTTATTGTCACATCATCACCTTGCGTTCCCATAAAGGGAGGGAAAACATTATGTTTGTCATCCAGCACTGGGGGGTGATTACACCATGGTACATGATTACTGCACTCAGTATGGGTTTTTCCACAGCATTGATTTTGAGTCTATAAATTAGACCTTTCAGACCTGACTGATGTGTCAGGTCATTTTGCCAATTACATGTTACAGAGGTTGATTTGGTTCAAGTGAAATGATACCAACAGTCAGTAGATTGTTTTTTACAAAGCTTCGTAATTTCCACTTGTTGGTACTGGGGTCCAGGGTATAGCAACCGATATTTTTCTGATGACAACACAGTATGAGGGGGGATTGTTTGTTATATGACCACACTGCTGTGGCGCAGAGTTTCGCCATGATGTTGGGGTGCAAATTGCTTGTCACATCTGATTCTAGAAAATTTCCGGCGATTGCAATGGTGGAAGCTTTCTTGTAAAGAGACTTTTCCACTTTTCTGCATCCTACCTTAATTTCTTCACCAATTCTTCCAGTTATCACTCTGGGCCAATCTTTTCAGTCCCAACCCCAGTCATTTTGACGGTATGTACCTCAAGAGTCGTGTAGTACTACGGTCACTAGGTTTGGGTGATGGTTTCTGGGGTAGGATCCTAGAACACATCAGGTGTACCTGATGGTAGCTTCAGACCACGGCCACTCAGCCGAGTTTTGGCCATGGTGTTGTGGTAAGAGGCAGACAAGTATCTTACCATAGTAAGTACTGTCGTGGTTTTGAACTAGTAATTAACAAAAAGGGGAAAAAAGAATTATTTATCTCTTGCTGTGAGATATGGATTAAAATAAGAGCAAACCAGGCATAAAACTTAAAAGGAGTAAAGAAAGTTTATTGACAAACTACAAGAATAAGAACACCAGAATAAACTTTTAGAAAAACCTTTTCATTTCTCACTGCTCACCATTCTTATGTTCACATGACAACAGAGACAAAAACTTCAGAATTTTGTTGGTTTAAACAGTCTTAATTTTCCTGTATTCTTTTCCACAGTTTCTGTAGAGAAACAGAAGTTCCTTTCTGTTAATTTATGGAGTTTCTCACAAGAAAGCTATTTTGTTATAGTTTTCTGTCTCCTTGATATCAGCTGCTCAGAGCTGCTGCTATCAAAGTTCACTCCTCCCATTCCACATCACTCTGAAATGTGTTATGGGTCATAAGTTTGGGGATAGCATTTTTAAGGATAAGTTAGTCAAAGGCAAAAAGTATTTTTTATCTGTTTCTATGCGCTTCACTAGAAAACAGTTTTCTCATTGCCTCTCAAGGCTTCAAATCTCTCAGCACTTCACTATACCACAATTACTCTGCTTTTTACTCAAATTCACACTTTGAACACTCTATTCCTCCCCATACTCTATTATGAATTAAAGGAGTTCTTTTCAGGACTTCATTGTCCATCTCCATAGTTTTAACAGAAAGATATTTCAGCTTAATTAAAGCATCTTCTTAATTCTCTACCTTTCTTGAAGTCTCTTTTCTTTCTTGCCACTAGTAGTTTATAAAGTTTCTTTTCATGTTGATCACTCTCCTTTTTTCTCTCTGGATGAAAAGATTAATCCGCAAGTCTCATCTGGATAAGAAAGAGTTAAAATCCTGCCCAAGCTTTTGTAGATGGTTCGGTGATCTCTGCTGAACAGGAGCTGGAGCTGTCTGCGATGAAAAGTTCCTCATAGCTGCGTGGTCGGTGTCTCTGCTTGCTGCAAGCCCAGAGCTCCTCTCCTTCTTCACTCAGCAGTTTTCTAGTGAATGTAGTTACAGCAAAACCTCCAGCTGAACCAGAAATCGGGCCGGGCCCGGCCCAGCCCGACCTCACCTGAGACAAGCCCCATCTCCCAGCCGGGAGACGAGAGACGCGGCGGGCCCGGCCCGGCCCCTGCCCGGCCGCATGGCCTGGGCAGGGAACCGGAGGCCAGCCGGAGCTCTGCCACCCTTCATAGTCAGGAAAACAAAGAGAACCACAGAGTTCTGGTTGTACACTTTAAGGTGGGGTTCACAAGTTGATTTTACTTTTCAATGGCTAAAACTGCTGTCAGTTCTCAGCAATGACCAATAATTGGTCAGGAGAAAAGACTCCCAGGAGTCTCCAGCAACTTTAACTTTCTTAAAGGTAAACTAACCCCATGACAGTACTTACTATTTAATACTAGTATTATCATGGTTTTTCTGGTCTTCATGGCCCTTGGTGTTCTTCTGTGGAAAGTGAACACAACAGAGTCTGCCCCCAAAAGGCAGAAACTTAAAATGATGGAATTACCCAGCATGTGTTGATCCGATGCTTTTTTCCCAGAGCATCGGAGGCCACCCATGCATATTTATTTGGAGATGTTTTTAGTACTAGTGGTACTTGCCCTACACTAGGAAGGTTCACCAGGGCAGGTTGTCCAGGGTAGTGTGCTGGATTCTTAGGGTCACTTGGTCCCCATAGAGTGGGAATTATGCTTGGGGCTTTTGGACAAAAGGCAGTGATTTTGGGACACCTGTTTACTCCCCATCTATCATTTACATTTTTTACAGCTTCCCTTAGCCAAAGAGCCCAGCTTCCCTCTTGTGGTTTAAGGAGCCGTTTCAGGAAACCATTGGTCCTTTCTACAATCCCGTTAGCTTGAGGGCAGTAAGGGGTGTGAAAAGTCCATTTTATTCCTTCACCTTTTCCCAATTCTGTACAATTTTGGCAGTGAAGTGGGACCCATTAGCAGATTGAATTTCTTGTGGTTTTGGGAAAATTCCAAACCACCCTTGCAATGCTTTGACAGTATTATCTCCTGTAGTTCTTTTCAAAGCTTGGGCTTGGGCCAACCCACATATAATCTCCACTCCTACCAGCACAAAGTGTTTACCACCTGACTTCTTAAAGGGACCAATATAATCTACCTGCCACGCATCCCATAAGCCTTTACCCTTTCTTAAGTGCGTAGATCATCTTCTAAAGGATGCCTTTCTAGTCGTCTGTGACATTGCTTGCAGGCTGATATGCAAGTTTTACACATTTCCCTGGTGACAGGCCAGCCACGGGCAAGAGCTTCTTTGTACAAATCTTTGGCACCTGGGTGCCGTCTTTTTACCTGCAGCCATTCCAATAGGTGTTCCCAGTCCTCTGAAATTTGTTCTTCTTTCAGGCTGAAACATAAACTTTGAGGAATTTAAGATATTAGAAAAGCTAAAGCCTTAATTAAAATTAATCCTTGCTAAATCAAATTAAAATATGCCATCTATAAAACCTTAGGTTGGCTTTTACATGTGGAATTGTTTGTTGTTGTTGTTTAGAAGTTGTTCATTGTAGAATTGTACTGGTCGGGTTTCTTTGTGGGTCCAATTGAATGTTTAAATGTCATAAGCATTATCCCTGTTTTTGTAGTCCCTAACTCATTTGTTTGTTGCTATTGATGCATTGTTTGTAAGTTTAATAATCTCTTTTAAGTTTGTTACTGTCGAGGTCGTCAAAGCAAATCCCCTCACCAGCAGCATTTTACAGAGAATTTTTAAGCTGCCCCAGAAGACTTGTAACTTGACACCGCGGCAACGGTGAATACTAATGAGGAACTTTCCCTCCAAAACCTCAGTTACCCCAAGGACAGCAAACTGTTGGAGGAGAAGATGTTACCAGCACCAATCAACAACAGCTATAGGGGTGGGACTGCCAGCAACAAGCTGAGGGGACAGAGATTATAAAAGGAGCTGTGAAGTTGGAAGAAGTGCCCTTTAACTGTGGATTAGCTGCAGCTGAGGACCCAACACTGCAGACTTCGGTCTGCATCTCTTTTAGAGACTTTTTTATATAAATCTGAGTGCAGATTAGCTGCATTCACTGCAGTGCCGCTGAGTTCTTGCTTTGGGACCAAAATGCCGGTTCGGCCAGAGGATTCCTCAATCCTCAAACCAGGGACTTTTTAAAATTTCTTTTCCTTTTTTCTCCCTCACCCATTATCCCTTCCTCCCCTTTGTTTTTTTCCCTTAATAAACGCCCTAGTTTATTTGAACCCCCAAAGTTGTGTCTTTTTCCTCACAAAATATATAGAGAGGCCCTACTAGAATTAGGAGCTAATCATTACCCAATAACTGTCTGTCAGCCTTGTGTTTGTTCAGCTGGGCTTTTAATGAGAAACAAAGAATCTTGTGAGGAACTTCAAGAACATAAGACAATTACAAACCAGAAACTAATTGGAAACACGAAACTACAAGCCTGGCCTGGGATCCATTTGTCACTTTGGACTGAAAAGGTAGGAAGTTCAGAATGAGGAAGAGATATATATTCCTTCCTCCTTTTGTGACCACTTCCCATAATAAGACCACTGACTCATTTCAAGGAACAAACTGCCCATGCTCAATTGTTTCTTTCTTAATTGGCATGGGAAGCAGGGAGTGGGTGGTAACTGGGTTATGAATATGTATTTGTATTCAATATCTCAGTAAATAAAAGTCTCTATTCACCTGAACTCAGGGCCGTGTGTATTAAGGGGTGACCCTGCCCATCAGCCCAGCACTGCCAATAAACACACACTCTGTAACCCTAATCGGTTAAAGAGTCTTTGTCCATCTCAGCTGGATACTGATACTAGATCATATCCATATTTTGGTAAATCATTTTGGCGACCGTGGCAGGACTCTGCTCTCTCTAGCCCAGGGGCCAGCAGGGGTCCAGGCACACCCAGAATTTTCTGAGAAGAGGGAGGCTCCTGTGTCCTCACTGACAGCGTGGAGAAAGACCAGGAACTGCCAGAACTATGGACAAAAGGTATGTTTAAAAACTGAAACAGCTATCTTTGAGGTGGTGTATGGCATATCCACTGTTAAAAGGCTGTTGATAAATAGATAAAATTGATAAATAAAAGAGATGTCTTTACGTGCAAATTTGATACGAATTACGAAGGCCTCTGTGGTTTTATTTGTATGTTTCCACAGAAAAACTGGTTTTAGGAGTGTGAGCTCTTAAGTTGAGAGCAGGAGGAGCAGCATAAGCTGCCGGTGGTTTGTGTTTTAAGCAGTGCCAGGAGCGGCAGCTGGGAGTTAATAGTTTGTGTCTTGAGTTGAAACGGTGGTAACAACAGAATTGCTGGTTTGCTGTGTTTTGGGAGCCGTGGAGGCTCCCATTCTGTTTGATTTGTGATTAAAAAGCAGCCTGGTAGTTTGCAGTTTGTGGTTTTGGTCCCAGGTTTAGGGACAAGAAAGGTCCTGGAGAGAGCTGTAAAGGTTGATTTGGGTCACAGGAATTAATTTACTCTAAGTGTGGAGTGACAAAGGTAGCAGGAAGCGGTATTAGCTGCTGGGGATTTGTGTGGCCAGCCGAGGGCCGAGGGGGGCTCAGCAGAGTGATTTGTGTCACAAGCTGAGAGAGGCTCAGCAGAGGTGATTTGCAGCAGCCGGTGCGCTGTTGGGCTGGTTGTTCTTGTAATATGTGTTAGTATAATTTGCGTTTTATTGTACACATATAAAATCAAGTATAAAAACAGGTTCTATGTAAAAAACTGAAACAACTTGAGATTGCAAAACCAGCTGCTGGAAAACCAGGAATTTGCAAGAAAACGACTAAGCGATTAAGATAACATCGAGTAGAGGTGGGTGCACTCAAGCAAGATAAGTGCTCTAAGGACTTGGTGATTAACGCTTGATACTGACTTGATCTGATTTTCCAGGACCATGCATCTCAATGTCGGTTTCCCTAAAAAACTACACAGACTAAAAAAAAATAACTCATCACGATTCTACATCTCAAAGCCTGCTTCCCAAAAAAAACAGCCAAACTTCATCTCCTTCTCAGAAAACTCATCAGCAGTCCAGCAGCAGAAATATGAATATCTAACAACCGGAAAAAAACAAACAAAAAAAGAAAGAAACTGCAACTGCATAGCCTCAAGCTGAAAAATGTGTAAAAAACACGGCTCTCCCAAAGACAAGTTGTGAACTTTGGGGAATCAGTGTGGCAGAGGCTGGTTCAGAGTTCACCCAGCGCCAATCCCAGGCTGGACGCTGACAGTGATTGTGGTTGCTTGTAGTTGTAGTTGTCCAACGGGTGTTTAGGTGGAGGATCCCCAAGTGGGGACTCTGTTTCCTTTATAGCACAAAAGAGAATAAAGCCACCCAGATAGCGATAAAAATCTTGCTAGGAACTGGTAAAGTAACCCATGGCAGAAGTGAGATATTTGAGTTATTAGAGCATGGTGTTTCAGGGCCCTTAAAGAAACCAATAGACATTCTTAGGGTTGAGTGTGCCCAAGATAATTTGGTACCTGAACATTACGAAGAGAAACTCCGAAGTTGGGATAACGAAACATTGCAAGAAAAAGAACTTCCAGGATGGGAGCAAATGAGAGTAAAGAAATTCCTAGGAGTAGTCCTTTGGAATGGCTTTTAACACATTGGAAAGAACTAGTGGGATATGTTGGTGCAGAGAGCAAGAGGGAGCTTGTTAAATTCTGTACACA
Organism: Poecile atricapillus; assembly: GCF_030490865.1. NCBI lineage: Eukaryota > Metazoa > Chordata > Aves > Passeriformes > Paridae > Poecile > Poecile atricapillus. The sequence continues at coordinate 39,123,289 of NC_081253.1, read as the reverse complement.
GTGGTGGCCATATATAGACTGGATGGGGGTGTGAGGTGGCCAGTAAATGGTACACTGGACTAGGAAACCTTATTGCAGTTAATGCTTTTCCTCCAGCATGAACACAAGTGGCTGGAAGTGACTTATGCTGATATGTTTTTTACCCTCTGTGGCCACCCTGAGTGGCAGAGGGATTGTGGGATTAGACCACCATCTGATCCCTTGGTATTGGCCCTGGAGAAAGGTAACAAAGCTCAAGGAGAAAAGCCTAAATGGTGTTGTAGAACATGCTCAATTAATCAAAGATGCACTCACCCTGATGAAGTATACCAAAGAGAGGTTTTGGAATGGGAACCAGCAAACTTCCTAAGACCACCTCTTAGAATGTTAGAGAGAGGGGGGAGGTGGAAGAGGAAGCAGGCTCAGAACCACCATTGCTGAGTGGTGACAGTGAGGATGAGGAGCCTGGGTCTTCCTCATCAAGTACCAAGACTTCTAAGTCTCCCCCACCAAGCTCTGTAGCATCCAGGACCCAAAAGCAGGTTAAAGAGGTTATACAAGCACCTCTGAGAGAAGCAATGACCCCTGAGGGAACGACAAGATTAGTCAATTAGTCCATGAGTCCATTTCTACAATACATTTGGAGGTTTGGGAAAAGATTGCTAAGAGTTATTGGAGTGATCCAGTAGGCATTGCTAAGAAACTGAGATTTGTGGTTAAGCAGCATTCAGCAGATTGGTCAGATTTACAGCTACTGCTTGATGCCCTGACAGAGACAGAAAAACTATTGGTATTAAAGATAGCTAAAGACCTAGCTGAGGATGATTGTAGGACAACACAGGAGGATGTTAAGGATGTATTTCCCCTTCAGGATGCTGGCTGGAATCCCAATGAACAAGGAGGACTAAGACAGTTACAAAGATATCAGGAATTAATAGTAAAAGAACTGGAAAGAGCAATTCCTGGAACTATAAATTAATCATCTCTATATGCTATTAAAGAAGGTCCTTCTCAAACACCTTCTGAATTTTTAGATCAACTGCGCAATGCAATGTGGAAACATACCAGCCTGGACCCAGGATCGAGTGAAGGAATGAAGCAGCTAATAAATTTGTTTTCTGAGGCCCAGACAGCTGGGATCTGGAAACCCTGGTGTGTTGCTATATTTTATATATTAGTAAAGGCCTGTATGCACAAACCAGCCTTTGACATAAGTCGTGATATTAAAGGCTAAAGTCCTTGAAACCTTCATGCAGAAGAGAGAGTAAAGTAAAACAATATCCTTGTGTGTAGGAGAAAAAATGTAAACTGTGTGTGTTAGCCAATAGTAGCTTGCTCTGCCCGCAGACCCTGTAGAACCCTATAAAAGGTGTGCTAAAGATAGAAATAAACGGCATTCACAATTACTTCTGTGAAACTGGTGAATAGCTTGGGGGTCTTTCAACATCTGGCGCTCCGAGCAAGGACACCCCTGCGGGCAGAGGGGTTTTGGAGTCAGCGGAGTGGATCTGGGCGTTAGACGTCGCGGGCTTGGATCGGCACCAGATAGGCAGCCTGAGCGCGGTGAGACGCGGAGCGGTTGGACGTGGAAGTAAGGCTGCTGGGGGGGGCCCAGGCAGGCAAGGGTGTGGTAGAAGGGTCGCAACCTTCCCCCTTGCGGGTTGCCATCAGCATGGATGTGGAATTTGCGGCGGCAGATAAACTGCTTCTTAGCATCCTCGTTAAACGAGGCGAAGCAGCCCGGGAAAAGGACCTGGATATGCTCATTATATGGGCTAATTATCACGGGCATTTAGTAGTGCCAGCACTGCTCTTTGCAGCGTAAGAATGGACGGATTTAAGGGCTCTGATATGGGAAACAGCAATTACGGAAAAGAGCAAGGACACTGTGTCTCTCGGTCCAACTTGGCAGATTGTAATTAATACCTTAAAAACCAGAAAAGTGAGATATGCTGAGGCTGTGAGCTCCGTAATTCTACCTGCGTCACAGCGGCAGATGCCTTTATCTCCCACTGCTGGGCAAGCTCTCCTATCTATGCTGCCCATGGAGAGAGGGAGGGAGAGTCAAAGAGAAGAAAATAATGAGAAAAAAAAAAAAAAAGTTCCACAGCGAACGCTGAAACAACAAACAGAATCTGTTCAGTTATGGCAGGATGTGATACATTCGGAACTATTTGCTTCATTTTTGGAGTCACTTTTAGCATTACAATCTTATTTAAGTTCCATCTTTACCACCCTGGAAGAAAAGAAGCCAAATTTAGACTGGTTTCCACCCGAACCAGGGGGACATGGGGGAGCGAGGTGGGCGCAGAGAACAAAGGAACCGTGGGGGTAGAAGCAGCGCAAGAAAAGTTCCAAGGCCATGCTGATAAGCTGCCATGATCGCCGTTGTTAGCACCTGGCCGTGAGAGACATTTCATGTAACATCACCTGCTTTTGTAAAATCATGCCCTTTTTTCCTCTATCAGCGAACAACAAGAGAGATTGAGAGAAAAAACTGCATTTGTTAAAGTTAACTTTGTGAGGTTTTTTTTCTTTTTCTCCATTTTTCCTCGCTGCTAGAGTATGTAGAGAATGTGAAGAAAGATAAGAGCAGAGCTGCAGCGGCAGCAGAGTGGGCAGCTCACCCCCCCCCCCCGCTCCCTCTCTAAGAAAAAGCAGGGGGATAGTACCCAGTTTGTTGAAAAGTCATGATTTATTAGGTTTTCAAAATGTTTTTATATACCATTGTAGAGTTAATTTTGTGTTTTAAGTAATTATGAGTTTATGCAATTGCAGTTTTTAGAGTTTTACTAGAGAAATTATTGTGGTTCTTTGAAAGTTAAAAAAAAAAAAGTGTTTAAGGTGAATATTAATAGAAGTTGCCTTGCAATAGTTGGTTTTAGAACTTACGGTTAAAATATGGTGTGATTTACAGCTTTTAAGAAAACCTTCCAATTAATGTTATCTACAGAAGAGATTTGTGGTTTAAAAAATAATTAGTTAAGAGAACTTTACTGTACAAGACAAAGTTAAGTTAGAGCATGTATTATCTATTTGCTTGTTTTTTCCACAATTTTAATAAGGTAATTTCAATGTGAGTTCTTTTGTTGTATAAAACACATATAACTGCATATATAGCAATTTGGATTTTGGATTTTAGTTTAAAAATTGGACTTGATGTTCTTGAAAAGTGCTACAAAAGCTGGATGGCAACTTGCCAAATCGCATGTTGTTGTGGTGTTTTTTCTCTAGAAAAACTACACTTTAAAATCCTAACCAATTTAAACATATACTAGGCAAATACCTGTTATGAATAAGTATTTTTAGTAACATTTGCAGTTATTGTGGGTTATTCTCAAAGCTAGATGACATAGAATTGTGATGTATTTCTTACATTTTTATAATCTTTATAGTGAATCCATGTTATTGTTATATTGTGTTTAAAAGGTATATATTAAACTTTGAGTTGCTTTTTTGTAGTAACAGAATAAGATTAAGTTATGTTTTCATTTAATATAGAATAAGTGTTAATAGAATTAAGGATAGTCAAGTTTTATAATGTTTAGGCTTAAATGTTTTTAAGTTAAGTTTTATAACTTAGATATTCTTTTAAGGTTAAGTTTTGTTATTTCCTTTTGTCATATATAATTATTGTTGGGTTTAGATATTGTTTGATTGAAATTGTTTTGTGTTTTGTTGGAGACACTTGTTTAAACTGCAAAGTATAGTTGTTTTCCTAGAGAGAGGAGGACGGCCACAGCTGAGACAGCTGTGATGGAACACTGGTGAACACCTGCTTGTGGATAGAAGTGAATGCAGTCTGTGACACCCTTGACTTCATCAGGAGTTCTATTGTTTGTTGCAATCTCGGCAGTTTTTGTTTTTCATAGCTTTCTTATTCTTCAGTGTTTCCAGAATTTTAAGATGTGCCATTGCTGAGGATCAGCTGCCATAGGAGAGGCTTCAGATTAAACCAACTGCTGCGTGGTTTAATTGGTCTGGTACCCAAGGCTCCTGATCATTTGCTTTGTACAAATGCATTTTAACATTTTGTTGTGCTGTAAGCATCTCATAGCTGCTACTATTGAGAACCTTGTTTTAGAAATGAGTTAAGAGGCATCTTTCCAGTTTAAAGCCTAAGGCCCTGGCCAAGCCTTGACTTTACCTGGACAGAATGTTTGCCAACAGATCCAGATATTTTCTGTACCAAAAGAGTATTTGAGTCACTTGTTGACTCAACAATTTGACCCTATTGATATGACAGCTGGATCAGTTTTGAAGTGGGCTTGGAGAATCATTTCCGGAGATGATTTTCCAATCCTTCACTGATTTTTTTTTTTGTTTCTGTTTGTTTGCTAACTATGGGATGCTAGTGCAGTGTTTTAGTAATTAATAGCAGTTTTATATTACATATGTTATTAATAATGTTTAAGATTTAATTGATTTTTAACTGGTATAAGTTCTTACTAATTGTGCATAAGGTTTTGTGTTAATGTTGAACAGAAATGCATCTCATTTTTATTTTTTTTAAGGAAAATGGGCGAAATTGATGCCCTAAAAGCCTTTAATTGGTGTAATTTATTAACTTCAAGGAGAGAAATGTCTGTGTTTTGTTAACAAGTTCAAAAAGGTCACCTGTTCATCTGACCAGGCTGTCTGCCTCTGAAAATGTGAGATCCAGTGAACAGAGACATCACCACACAACCTTGGTACTCCAAACAAGATCAGAAGTGGAGCTGCCAGGACACAGTTGTGTCTGAAATGTACACAGACAGTTTGCCAACAGAAATTTTATGTTTTTATCATGATGTTGTGTCTGTACCATTTTTCTTCAGTTGTTCTCTGTTTCAAGATTTAGAAGGATGTGAAGAACAATCCAAACATCGATGCCTTCAGTCAGTCACTGATCAGCTGCCAGCTGACGTCACAAGAGCAGCGGATGTTCCAAGACTGAATCGCGTTAAATCATTGTTTGTGAGAAGAGTTTTACAGAAGATCTAGAAGAGTATAGAGACTCCATCTAGATGTATATAAAAGCAAATTGTAACTGTATTTTACCTTTTAAGCAAATTGCTTTCACGCTTATATTGCATAAATACTAGAGCACGTGTGTTAAAAGTAGTTAGATAATAGTTTAGGATAAAGAGTTTAGCTTGTGTGATAATTGTTATTTGTAAGTTATTGATAAGTTTAGAAAAGATATTAGTATAAAGTATAAGTATTCCCCCTTCAAGAGTTAAAGTGAGCATATTTGAAAGTTCATTTAACCTTAAAACCTAAGCTGTAATTCTGAAAGCATGGTGTCATTTGCATGGAACAAACTGCTTACGGTAATTGTACTGTGTAGAGTTCCAACTGTCTGCTAACTAACATCCAAAAGCGACAGAACACATGGGTCACTCTGGTACATTTGACTGGCCAAAAATCAATGTGTCTAAGCCTAGCCACACCTGGAGATCCTTTTTGCACCTGTCTCAAAGGTGTCCCTGAATGGGATCCTCAAGCATTTAAAGGTTTAGTTAGTAATGAGACTCAACTGAATCCATTAGCAATGTTATGAGAGTGCCATCGCACTGTTGGCTTCACGTCAAGACAACATGAAGCGTGTTGGCAAGAAAAAATGATTGAAATTCTCAAGGTTACCATAGGGCCCCCCAGAAGAATTGGATTTGTTAAACTCCACCAATACCTCAGGTGGATGGATGATTGAACCCCTAACAAAAAGCCACTCCAATAAAGTGGCGCAACACTGAGCTCCAGTTAACCCTGTAGTTGATCTCATTACTAACACCAAAAGTAAAGCTTTTTATTCACGATGCAGTCTCACAGGACGATCACCAAAGCGATTACCTAGTTCAATATTCTTAATTTGTGGAGATAGAGCATGGAATGGAATTCCTGCTAGCCCACATAGAGGACCCTGTTACCTTGGGAAACTTACTTTGTTCCATCCAAACTTACACTCATTGCTCAATATAGCTGGTAAAATAAAAAACATCAAATGGTCAAAGTGAAACCTATATGAATTACAATGGGATGAGGTTAGAGACCCAGATTTTTGGGGTCATGGTATAATATAGCTAGCCTCCCTTTTGCTCCAAGAGCAGCTGCTGCTAAAAGCTTGTCAACTCTAAAAGAGCTAGCTTGTTAGATCAGGAAAGAACTGAACTTAACATCAACAGTGTTAAGTGAACTTTCAGCTGATGTGGGTGGTGTACGCCACACTGTATTGCAAAATCAAACTGCAATTAATTTCTTGCTCTTAGCACAAAGACATAATTGTGAGGAGTTTGAAGGCATGTGCTGTTTGAACCTTACTGATCATTCAGTTTCAATCCACAAACAACTAAAGCAGCTACAGAATGGGTTGCATGCCCTGAAAGAAGACAGTGACCCCATTGGAAGTTGGTTCGCCAGCTGGGGCATTGCTGGATGATTTAAGTCTCTTGTGTTGAAGGGAGGACAGATTTTACTTATAGTATTAATAAGGATAGTAGTTTTAAGTTGTATGTTATCTTGTCTCTGTAAAAGTGTAAATAGAATCGTGTCTAAAGTCTGGCTTGTGCAAAAAGAGAAATGGGGAATTGTAGTAAAACATTTTAAGAGAGTAAAAGCATGGCATTTTAGTAAAAGCCTGTCTGCACAAGCCAGCCTTTGGTATAAGCGATGATATTAAAGATAGTGTCCTTGAAACTCTCCTGAAGCAGCAAGAATGAAAGAAAAACAATAGCCTTGTGTATTGGGGAAAGAATGTAAACCATATGTATTAACCAGTAGTAGCTTGCTAAGCCCGCGGACCCTGTGGGACCCTATGAAAGTGTGCTAGAGACAGAAATAAACGACGCTCGCCATACTTCTGTGAAGACTCGGCTGAATAGTCTGGCGGTTTCTCAATAGAGCTGGAGGATTCTGAATTCTCAATGCATGGAATGCCGTTATCCCATGGAAACTTGGTGGGAATTTGGAAAGGGGAGCTGGAGGATTAAAAATACCTGATACCTGGAATGCCATTCTTCCATGGAAATTTGGGAGGGCAGCTAGAGGATTGGAAATTCCTGATGCCTGGAATGCCATTAATCCATGGGAATTTGGGAGCAGAACTGGAGGATTCAGAATTTCTGACACTTGGAATGCTGTTATTCCATGGCAGATGGGGAGGACAGCTTGGAAATTCCAAATTCCTGAAGTTTGGAATGCCATTATTCCATGGGAATTTGATGGGAATTTGGGAGCTGATATGGAGGATTCTAAATTCCCAATAGCTGGAATGCTGTTATTCCATGGCAATTTGGGAGGGGAGGTAGAGGATTTGAAATTCCTGATGCCAGGAATGCCATTATTCATGGGAATTTGGATGGGGACATGGTGGAGGATTCCAAATTCTTTACACCCGGAATGCTGTTATTCCATGGGAATTTTGGGAGGGGAGCTGGAGCATTCAAAATTCCTGACAGCTGGAATGCCGTTATTCCATGGGCATTTGAGAGGGGAGCTAGGGCATTTGAAACTCCTAGCACCCAGAATGCCATTATTCATAGGAATTTGGATGGGGAACTGGAGGATTCAAAATTCCTGGTGCCTGGAATGCTGTTATGCCTTGGGAATTTGATGGGAATTAGGGAGGACATATGGGGGAGACAATTTCCAACGCTTGGAACTCTGTAATTCTATGCTTTTGTGGGAATTTGGGAGGGGAGCTGAAGGATTCCAAATTCCTGATGCCTGGATTACAGTAATTCCATGGTTTTTGTGGGGATTTGTGAGGGTAATCGGAGGCTTTTGAATTCCCACTGCTTGGAATTCTATAATTCCATAGGTTTGGGGGCAATCTTGGAGGGGAGCTGGAGGATTCTAAATTCTCAATGCACAGAATTCTCTTATTTCATGGAAATATGAGAACTGGGGAGGACAGCTGGAGGCTTCAAAATTCATGACATCCAGAATGACATTATTTGATGGGAATTTCAGGAGGGGAGCTGAAGGATTCCAAATTCCTGATGCCTGCATTACTGTAATTCCATGGTTTTGGTGGAAATCTGGGATGGGAGCTGGAGGATTCCAAATCCTCAGTGCACAGAATGCCGTTCCATGAGAATCTGGGAATGAAACTGGAACATTCAAAATTCTTGATGACAACAATGCTGTTATTCCATGGAAATTTTGGGAGGGGAGCTGGAGGAGTTTAAAATACCCATGGAAAGCAATTATTCCATGATTTCTCAGGGTTCCCCATCAAAACCAAACCTCAACCTTCAAATCCAACTTTGGACTTTCAAATCCAACCTTTGTCCACCTAAGCCAACCTTGGACTTCAAGTCCAAAGTGGACCATAAATTTAACCTTGAACCACGTGGGACGGGATGGGATGGGATGGGATGGGATGGGATGGGATGGGGCCAAGCTCTCCGCTTGCCCTGGTTCCGCCCCCATCCCCCCCAAAGTGGCCCAGCTTGGAAGGAATCCCTTGCCCAAAGAGTCTAAGACAGCCCGAGAGGATCTTTAGGAACACCTCAAACCATCAGCAAACGCTGCCCTGCTCTGCAGGCTCAGGGCAGCAGAAGGAGCCCCCAGGGCTGCCGACGCAGCCGCAGCAGGAAGGGCACGGGCCTTGCACAGAAGCTGGCACGGCCTCCTTGGGACACGGCCCGGCTGGTGGCCATCCTAAACCTGCACAGGGTGTGACACAGACAAGGAACGTGTGGGCCAGGGCACAAATGCTGCTCTGAGCCCTGGGGCCTGGCCAGCACTGAAATCAGCAGGTGTGGCAGAGGCAGACCTGCCACCCCAGGCGAGCCCTGGCAGTGCTGGTGCCCATCTCCTGCCCCAGAGACCTGTGTCCTTGGGGGGCTTCTGTGCCAGAGGGCAGCCAAAGCCCACATGCATTGGGGGCTGGGCTCCCTTCCTGCGGGGGCTGTTGGCAGAAGCTCCTGGAACTACTGCTGACAGCTCTTGGTATCTGTCAGATGATGTTGCTTCTTCCTGGAATGAATTTTTTTCATGGAAAGGATCGGCAGTAGCACCAGAACACCATCAGTTTCTGAGTTTCCCAGGACAATGCATTTGTACAGACATACTGTCAGGTGGCATTTGAGACAATAACTAACAGAACTGCTTCAACCTTAGAGCTAATAACAGAACAACAAAGGTAAACAAGGGCAGCCATTTATCAAAACAGATTGGACTTAGAATATCTTTTAACTGAAGAGGGAGGTGTGCGTGGAAAAATTCAGTCCATCAGATTGTTGTTTACAAATAGACAGACATGGAGAGGCAGTGATAGACTTGGCAAGGGAAATCAGAAGGATTGCACTTGTACCCATACCAAAGTGGGAACCCATCTTGAACAGTGATGGATGGAATAAGTTATTCAGAAGGGCTTGGTGGAAAATGGTAGGATTTATATGTTCTTTGGCAGGACTCCTATTTCTCCCTTGTCTAATACCTTGTTTTCTCAGATTAATAACCAGTGTGGTACAGAACATGCATTTGGTAGCCATATCTACAAAGCAAATACAGATTGTAGTTTAAATAGAAAAGACATTAAGCTAGGTAGTGGAAAGTATTAAGGTTTTAAAGTTAAGTTCAAGCAGTAGCTATAATCTATGGTGATTCTAATAGTTATTATCTCAACTGTTGGCTGTAATCAGATTATCCTATTAAGCATGTATATAGGAGTTTGGTAAACCCAACTGCCATCTGGAGCCCGGGTGGCAGGTCCAGAAGTCTCTAGGATCCTTTTTGGGGGTCACTCATCCTTTCCCCACCTTTGGGTACCTCCAGTCTGGTCCCTTCAAGACCTTTTGAGGTCTTCATACACGGGTACTCCTAGTTTATCTCCTTTTTCAAAGGTAATAGAAAAAACACGGTTGGATTAGCTCCAGGATAGCTATTAGCTTCCTCTCCATTCTGAGAGTAAATTCATCTATGCTCTCCTTCTGCAAATCCAGAACAGAGCATTCAGGACCACCCGCATCTTGGAGGTGTTCCCTATATCTTGTTGGAGTCTAAAGCACAGAGTGTGTGCCCTTGTTTCTGATGCTTAGCTCTGAGATCCAGAAGAACACTGAATTTCATATAACATGAAATTTATGGGCATGTTTTCATAGTGATACATGAAAACAACTGTTAAAGTTAGATAGAAAAGCTAAAAGTGTGAGTGTGTAGATTAGAGAGTTTTCTTAAGTCACTATTGAAAAAGTTAAAGTTTAGAGTTTAAGCTAGTTTAGAAAGCAGAAAACAAGATGGAGGATTTAGAATGTTGTTTCTTTTCCTTCTTCTTTCTTCTTCATGTTCTTCCTCTAGAGGTTTTTGGGTAATAGTAAGTGATTGGATAGAAAATGCCACAGTGCAGCACACAGATGATGGGTCATTGGGTCATTAAGGAAAATAATATCCGTGTCTATTGTTCATTGGATGAGTATAAAGATAAAAGAACTGTGTAGTTCAGAGCCATTTTGTGCCTTCAAAGTCCAAAGTGAGCCACAAGGCCATTTTGTACCATCAGAACAAAATGAGCCAGCTTGTGGTGAATTGAACTTGTGCAGAGAGTCTGGAGAGACCTGCCAAGTTTTGTGACAACATCCTAATAAACACGAGAAACAAGATCCTAATGAGCTCTGGAGTTTTCTTCAGACCTGGAGGACTGAGATAAGAGGGACTCCCTGTGAGGGAGTATCCCCAAAGAGCTCAGCTCAGAGGAGCTGAGAAATCCAGGAGTGAAGAGAAGTGCAGAAGAAGCACAGCAGAATCAAGAGAAAAAAGAAACAGAATTGAAAAAAGTTATAATAAGTGACCAATATGGAGCTATTCTGGGAATGTCTTCATATGGGTTGATCTTTTCGGGGGAGGAACGCCCATTGCATAGGAAGAGAGCTTCCTCCCTATCATACTGACACTGTGAGTTATTGCTCATTCTCCACAGCTGCTGAGGAGCTGAGGGGATTTGCTGTGTTGGCCTACAGCTGGCCTGGAGGCCTCACAGTTATAAATAACCCCAACTTGGTAAGTGAAATGTGGTTGATTCCATAATTACCATCCTCATGTAACTCAGCCAGTCAGGGCCATTGGAGAGCAGGCCCAGGCCGCTGGGGATTCTGCCTGCTATGGGCTGGTTGGCCGTGTGGCAACGAGCTGGATCAATGAGGATTAACCACACGTGCCTTCTGATCCATATAAAGAGAAGAGGTCTCAGTAAAGTTAGCTGTTGCTGCATGACTTTCGTGTGTGCTTGTCGCTGTCCTGCCTCTGACACATCATTGCAATGACCCACCAGATGTTTGTTCCGTTAGTTACCTTGCAGCTGTTACAGGGGGTCTTTCCTACTTTCTTAGAGAAGGCCCTCCCAGTTCTCCAAATACTCTCCTCCCCAGTAGTCTCCGAGCTTAGTACCCACCCCTCAGGTCGATCAGTCCTTTGTCCCTCAGCTTGATTCAACTTCGATAACTCCACAGAACTGAAGTTACTCCCTTCCACGGCCACTCCTCGGTCATCAGTGGTCCTCCACATAGCCAACAGTTAATGAGATTGAATTCCTGGCTTATTCTTTCCCCTAGGTCCACAAATAGGTTCCATTCCCATTTGGGTAGCTCAGTTTCACTCCCCAGTGCTTTTTGTATCTTTGTGTACATTTCTGCTTTCTGTACTTGGGTGGATATCGCCAGTGTCACGACAATCCTCAGATCAGCCAGGGTGGAAGAAATGAAATAAACGAATAGGGATGGGTTTGATTGAGAAACCTGAAAACAACTTTGATTAGGGCGCAAACAAAAGAACATAATCCGAACAGCAGTACAGGGCAACCTCAAAAGACCCCAAAATTGGGAAAACGTAACAACTTACTTAACAATATATACAACACTGATAAACAATCATCAACAGGAGCTCAGAACATAACCTTATATGTAAAACAATAATAACCAAACACCAACAAGAACCAAGAACATTACCTTAAGTGTCTTAATGCATTTACATAACATGAACATAATCCTTCCCATCATCCCATGCTCCTCCCCATGATCTAACCCAATGTTTCTCTTAGCCTTAGATTAATGGCCACTTCACAAACAGCCAAGGCCAACTCATTGTCAATCCCTGTCAATCCAAGTCCCACAGGTGGATACTGGTGGGCTTGCCAGCTTTTTGGTGGTATCCCATATGATTTCTTGTTTTACCAGATCTTGCACTCCACCTTCTTCTCAGATATCCCAATGTCCAGCCTTAGAGAAACAGATCCATTTTTCTCCCCATGGGCATCCCAACCCACTCCTTATCCTTCCTGGCCCTAAATTTTCTGCCACTCAGTAATTTTGTCCTTGAATGCTTCACGTTTCTAGCTTCTATGGGTCATAACAGACTATTTATGTCAGTGTGGGCCACCAGATAAGAACCCTGAGTATTTCCATAATATTGATTTTGTAACATGGTAACACAGGAGCTGGCCACAGCGACAGGTCCACGCCACAGTGCTCGGTGCACGCGACGGGACAGGACGCGCCAGAGCGGTGCTGTGAGGAGCCCCCGCACAGCGCACTCGTTTGTGTCTGACCCGGAGCTTCTCTGAGCCGTCATTCCTGCAGGTGACCTCGAGGCCAGACCACAGCACTTGGTGACCTGTGGCCTTGCCGAGGCTCCTCATCTGCAGATGCCCTCGAGGGCAGACTGTGGGACCTGGTGACATGGAGCTTATATATTTTAAATAGTAAAATAAAGTACCAAAATTTAGTCCCTAAAAAACTACAAAGAAGAAATATTTAGAATACTGACAATTTTTAATTAATGTTATTACAATGATTATTACTAATTATAATTATTATTATGACTATTCTTTTTCTTTTATTTATCTTTTTGTGGGAATTTTTTCTTTTTTTTTTTTTTTTGTGGTATATTCTGTGAAAATGAAGCCAAAATTTTAGATTTTAATTTACCTTCTTTCTCTTTTGTTTTTAACCTTTTCAGAATGCCCTATAATTATATCTTATAGCAAAAAGAGCACCAGACAAATGACGGTTTATAACAAATAGCCAGGCTCTGGTAGGTGGTAAAATTCTGATTTTTTAAATATTTTTTCCCATTTTTTTATTGGTGTTTTTCCTCTTTTTTTCACTGCAATTGCATCACAAGTAAAGACAATGAAAAAAGGTCACAGTTCATCATCATTTTCACCATTTTACAGAAGTTTCTAACAACAATGAGGATGGCCAAAACCAGAACAAAACACAAACAGGAGGTAACTTCCAGTCCCATCCAAAAAAAAATGGGATTTTCTTGGAAAAGAAAAAAAATTAAAAATTTAAAATCCAAAAAAACCCCAAATAAAACCAAACATATGGGACCTCCAAGGCCTTGGTGACCTGTTGTGTTGGAATTTCTCCTATCCTACCTCCAAGTTATTCTTTTCAAGTGGATTTGTTTGGAATCCTTTTTTATCCTTTTCTTCCCCTTCCTTTTCCTTCTTAAAAATTATTTTATTCCTAGTTCCTTTGTGCTTGCTTCAACTGTGATTTCCTCATTCCTGGCACTATCTGGTATTTTTCTGAATCCAGACTCTGTCCAGCCTTGCTCCCCCCCTCCCAGCCCCCTGAAATCACAAGGAAAAAATGCCAAAAAACCTCAGAGCACTGAATCAGCACAACTTGCATCAGCACTGCCATTGGAGTGTTTCTAGAGAAATGGGCAGAATATTTGGGATGAGCATCCACTGTCCAGCAGGTCCAGGGAATCCTGCAATGTGGAGGTGGAAAAAGCTGCTAAAATTGGGATTTTCCCTTTCTGGGAGTGTTTTTGAGGCCAGGATTATTCCCATGGGGAATAAAAAACCTAATCGGTTTTAACCAATCCATTTGGAATGCTGCACGTGGTTCATCTGGGCTGGGAAAAACCGGGGAAAAAATAGAAAAAATCATGGATTTCCCACTTAACACCCCCATCCCTTTGGAATACTGCACATGGCTCACCTGGGCTGGGAAAAAACGGGGGAAAAATGGGAAAATCATGGATTTCCCACTTAATGGCTTCATCCCTTTGGAATGCTGCACGTGGCTCACATGGGCTGGGAAAAAATGGGAAAATCCTGGACCACACACCTGAGGGAGGGGATCTGTTAATCCTGGCTCATCCCAGGAACTTCCATTCCTCAGGCAGGGATGGATGGATTAGGGAATTCCCCAGTCCAGGACTGCCTATGGCATCTCCAAGAAAACCATTTCCTTGCTTTTCCAACTCCAGGAACTGAATTCCTGGATTGTTTTCCATCAGGAAATTGCATTTATTAAAGTCTGGGGTTTTTTCCTCAGCAATCCAGTCTTTGGCATTCAGACCATTCTACATATCCCTATGTTAGTTGTGATTCAGAGGGCTGGGATCTCCTGGAAAAGGGGATTTATGGTTGCTTCCTTAGAACCCAAGGGCTCCAGTGCTGGCACATTGTAAGAGATGGTCTGCAGTTTCCCTCATTTGCCTCACGACCATCACAAGAACAGAGACCGAGACCCTGAAGGCGCCAAGGGACTTTGTACAGGAGTTCTGGCCTGCTTGAGGTGGATGTTTGCCAGGTGATTCTTTGCAGGTGTGCTTGCTCTGCTGCCGCCGTACACTGCCTTCATTCCTGCTGGTGAGCAGGGATGTGATAGATTGGCATTTAAGAAAACAAAGAGAAACACCTAAGGAAGTTAAAACTGCTGGAGGCTGATGGGAGTTTTTCTCCCGGCCAACAACTGGCCATTTCTAAGAATTGTCAGCAGTTTTGACCATTGAAAAGTGAGATCAACCTGTGAACACCACCTTAAGACCTAAGCCTGGGAATTTCTTTGTCTCTTTGTTTCCTGGCTGTGAAAGGAAACTGAGCTTTAGCTGGCTTCCATGCGGCCCGGGCAGGGGCTGGGCTGGGCCTGCCGCGGCTCCCGGTCGGGAGATGGGGCCTGCGGGGCTTCTCCCCGGGCTCCGGCCGGGCCAGGCTGGTCCCTGGCTCAGCTGCAGTTTTTTTTGCCGTGACTGAATTCACCAGAGACTGTCGAGTAAAGAAAGACAAAAGCTCTTGATCTGCAGTGGGCTGAGACAGTGACCACACTCTCCAGAGCAGCCATGAAGAATCTCCAACGCAGACAGCTCCAGCTGCTGCTCCGGCAGAGATCACAGAACCATCTACAAAGCCTGGGTGAGATTTTAACCTTTTCATTACCCAGATGAGACTTGCAGATTAATCCTTTTTTTCCAGAGAGTAAAAGAGTGAGTAATCAACATGTTGAGAGACTTTATAAAATATCAGAGACAGTAAAGAAAAGAATTAAGCTTCAGAAAAGGTAGAGAATAAGGAGGTGCTTTAATAAGCTGAAATATTTTTCTCTTAAAGCTATGGAGATGGACAATAGTGTTCTGAAAAAAAACTCCTTTAACTCATGACAGAGTATATTGAGAGGAATAGAGTAGTTCAAAGTGTGGATTTTAAGCAAAAAGTAAAGTGACTGTGATACAGTGAGGTGCTGGAACAGAGGGGAAGAAGTAATAGTTGAAGATTTGTAGCTTTGTAGAGGCAAAGAGAAAACTTCTGTTTCCAGAGAAGCTCACAGAGACAGATGAAGAGAACTTTTGCCTTTGAATAACTCATCCTTAAAAATGACATCCCTAGACTCACGACCCATAATACACTTCAGAGTGATGTGAAATGGGAAGAGACAACTGATGACAGGATTTCTGGGCAGCTGGCATCAGAGAAATAGAAAGCTATAACAGAAATAGTTTTCTTGTGAAAAACTCCATAGATGTGCAGAAGAAGACTTGTTTCTCTACAAAGACTAATGGAAAGATGATAGCAAGAATTGAGACTGTTGTAAACACCAAAGTTTTTGTCTCTATGTTGTCATGTGAACAAGAGAATGGTGGGGGAGTGGGGGAGAAAAGAGTTTTCTGGAAGTTTTATTCTGGTTCTGTTATTCTTGTAGTTTTGTTAAAAAACTTTCTTTATTCCTTTTAAGTTTTAATCCTGTTTTGCTCTTGTTCTAATCCATATCTCACAGCAAGAAATAAGTAAGTTTTCTAGTGATTTTTTAGTTGCTGCTTTAAAACCACAACAAGGGACTTGTAAGGAGTGACCTGTTCTGTACCTTACACCTGCTTCCCAGAGCAACAGGTCTGATCACAACAGCCTAGGAATTTCCCCACCTCTTGGCCAGCTGGCCCTTGCTTTGAAACAGACTGTAAAAGTGACTTTCTTACCTTCTTTGAGAGAGATCTCCCCACAGAAGAAGACACTGGTGACCCCGTCTTGTGTGTTGGTAGCCATAACCCCCCCTTTTTCTCTCTTTTCACTTTGCCTTTTTATCCCTCTCTCCCCCTCTCTTTCTCTCCCTCTCATCTATCACATAACCCATGTTGCTTGCACTAAAATAAAAGTGCATTATTGCTGTTGTGATTTCAACTGAAATCCCTTGGTGTCCTGTTTGCACTCTGAGATCCAACAAACCTCTCATGACACCTGCTTGTGCTAGCAGATCATGACATTTAAATTGGTGGCATGGACAGCATTTCTGACAGACAGAAGGGGCTGCAGGTTTTGTTGTGCAGTCTGTATTAGGGGAAGGACGTTTCGCTCCAGCTGCACCCAGCCCGACACTCCCAAAAGAGTGAACAAGGGGGAGAAACTCGAATTTCCTGCAAACTGTACACGCCTAGGTGAAAATCACCCCACGCTCGTTTGAAGGCTCTGTCTTCAGACTTTTTCAAAAGATCTCAGTGTAAAAGGGTGGGACTGTTTTTTCTTGTTGCTGTGTATGAATTTTGACTGCTTGGTGTAGTAAAGAGACAACAAGAATTTTAAACTCCTTGGGAAGGAGTGCTTCCCAAGCAGATTTGGTCTCGTCACTCACACAGGGTGATGCAGCAAAAGTTATGTATTTGTGCATAATTTAAGTTTATACCACCCTGTAGTGGTTTTCCCTTTGTAAAAATGACTGAAAATGGCAGTGCAGAAATTAAAGCTGCATTTTATGCCCTATTAGCAAAACACAGTGCCAGACCTTCTCTGGGAGGGGAAGAGTGTGCACTTAATAACTGGTTTAATTTGGAAAATGTAATTGATAGAATATGTTCCTTACAACATGAAACAAAATTTAAACTGGGCAAAAATATATACTCTGCTCAGTTTTGGAAGCTTGTCTTACAGCAGCTATAGAAACTCGCTTTAAGCAAAGAAGCAAGGAAAGAACTATTATAGACTCCCTTCAAAACCTAGTTGAAATTTTGCAAAAACAATTAGATGAAGAAAGGAATGAGATCCACCTGTTGCCAGCGGCCTGAAGAGAGGAACGTGTTAGAAATTCAAAGTGTGCTTTTCACCAAAAGAAATAGAGGAGAGAGAAACCCATCCCACTAATCAAATTTACCCTCAGAAAGAACTAACTGATGAAAAATTGTGGGGAGCACTGCTCTCCTAGCTGGAAACCTTTAATTAAAACAGAATATAATCATATCAATTATGAAGATATTGATCCGCATACAACCACTGAAGAAATCCTGTACACTGCCACTGAATTGGCTAAGTTGAAAAAGATGTACAGGCATCTCCCTCATGAGTCAGAGACAAAATATGTATTGTATCTCTCACTGGAGGAGATCAGATTTGACTGACAGAACAAGAAGCCAGTGGGTACTGGGGACGTGGGGTCTTCTCAACAGCAGGAGACAGACATAACCCGTGGTCCCTAACTCAGCGTGCAGCTTATTGGGCAGCAGGGCTTAACCCCTTGGAAAGAGGAGACCTATAGCTATAGTTGGTACCCCTGACCAACTACTGGAAGACATGCACAAAGATTGCAAATGATACATGCCAGAAAATTAACAACTGGTTGTGAATCACCAATGCAATTACCTGTGAAATGATGAGCTCTTCAATTTGAGGCCTTCCAGAATCACTGAAACCTACAGCAATTTTCCTTCAAAAAACCATAGCAGCTCTAACTCCTGTTGTTGGCACTAAAATAAAAGAGCACTGTGGGGGCCGAGGAATCGGCTGAGAGAGGAGTGCTGGTGATCCCCTGCAGATCTTCATCATAGGCCAGGCACTTTGCCCTCCCAGTGAGAAAAGTGTCTCTCCCAGAAACCCTGTGGTGTTACATGTTAAACTGTTGTACCCCATTGGTGTTCTTCCCTGCCATTCCACCCTGCTACTTGTATCCAAGTTTCCCCCACCCCTCCCCTTCCCTATATAAACCCTGGGGTTGTTGTTTTTTTTGTTGTTGTTTGTTTGTTTGGTTTGGTTTTTTTTTCCCCCAGTTGAGTGGAGCTTCTGTGCTAGCCCCCTTTGCAGAGGGCCCTGCACTAGTAAAGGCTGATTTCTCTGTGGTAACTGCTGGCCAGAGCTCTAGTCCTTTTTCTCCCTGCATTGCCTGGGAAGGAGCTGCTGCTTAGCCGGTCATCACTTGTCAGGCCAGGAGAGAGACATGCCTGTTCCACTAAGAGCCGTCCTTCTCAGGATGCTTTTCCAAAAAGGTCGCGGCAGCCCTGACATCCACCCCACCGCAGCAGTGCACCATTGCTGTGATTTAAAGTAAAATACCTTTGTGTCCTTTTGCACTGTGAGATCAATAGAATCTCTCACGAGGTCCACCTGTGTTAGCAGATCATGACAGAGCCCTCAGCAACCCAGCCAGCACCACAGGAGTACGAGGACACAGATGGCACTTCCTGGCTGGGACAGGGCTTGTCCCTTCAGCAAAACCGCCAAAAGCCAAGGGCTTCAGGCCATTTTCCCCGCACCACTGCACGCCTGGGCAAATTGCCGAGCACAAGCCCTTTTTCCCCCTCTTCTGCTATACCCTGTACACCATGGGCAGCAAAGGAAAGCTCCTGGGAGTCTGTCTAATACAACATATCCTATATTTATATACTAAAGAGAAACAAAAAGAAGAAAAGAACAATGTTGAAGAAAAAAAAGCTCTGCTGGCTCAGGCGGCCCCAGCAGACAGAGCCTGCCAGATCAGCTCTCTGCAGACCTCCAGCAGCACAGCCAGCTGAGGCCCGATAGACGAGGCCGTGATCTCCATGCCCTGCGGAGCTGATCTCGCAGCCTCTGGAATGTGGAGATCGGAGCAGGGGCACTTGCCCTCAGCAGGAACAACGTCTGAACTGCCAGGCTTCCGACCTCCAGGCTGCTGTCATCCATCGTGTCTTCAAGGGCTGGAAGAGAGACAAACAGATCCCAGACCTGCAAGGGCCCCCGGACAGCCCCCTGCCAGGGCCATCCCAGCCAGCTCTTGCCATGGCCAAGAAGGAGCAGGGACCGAGGGGATCAGCCCAAAGCTGCGACCACGAATGCCCCACGCGCCCCTGAAGTCTCGGTGTCCTCTGCTCACACCGTCCCCCATCCGCACATTGAGCAGAGCCCTCCGCAGCCTGCCCAGGGATTGCAGCTCCCCCCGCCAGCCCCGCTGACAGCCCGCTGCCCTCACTCACATTGGTAGATCTGCAGGAGCTCTTCCTTTTCCCCCATCAGGAGCCGCCCGGCCATCCCTGGGAACACAGAGCCTGTCAGGGCCCCGGCGGCACAGCTCCCTGCCAGCGGCGCTGCCAGCCCTGGGGCCACACGGCCTCCCGCCCCGGCAGGGCTCAGCCCCAGCCCTTGCCGCATCCTGACTCAGCCCAAGGGCACGGCTGCCAGAGGCCGGCAGCAGTCCTGAGGGCAGCCGGGGCTCCAGGGCACCGCTGGGGCCGGGGCCGAGCTGCAGCGGGGAGGGATTCCGGGCTTGTGGCTCACCGATGAACCTGACGGCCACTGCTCGCAGGGCCTCCTGTGGGTGCTGCAAGTACCGCAGGGCCTGGTGCAGGTGCTCGGCCGCTCGGCTCTCGTCCTGTGCCAGCTGGAGAGAGCGGCAGGAGGGAAGGGTTGGCGCGGGCTCTGCCCCTCGGCCGGGCGCTGCCTGCGGCCAGCCCCGACCTCCCGTGCCCGCCCAGCCCTGAGGCACCGGGCAGCAGCCGCTGGCGCCGGGCTCTGGAGGGGACAGAGGGCCGGCTGCTGCCCGGGGAGGCGCGGTGCCGGCCCGCCCTGCCCCGCAGCCCCAGTGACTCGGGGCTCCATTGGCACCTGTCTCGGGGCCACAGGAGCCTGGAGAAGAAGCCGTGTGGCCCCGGCTGCGGCACTGGGCCGGGGCCCAGCTGCCAGCCCCATACACCGAGCGCCGGGGCCAGGGGGCTTCTCCAGGCTGAGGCTGGGCCTTCCAGGCCGTCCTTACCAGAACCTCAGCGAACTTCCACAGTTGCTTATCCTTCACGGGATTTTCAAGATCTCTCCTCTTCAAGAATTTGGCCATGCTGAGCAGTGCTCTCTGAGAAGCCTGGAGAGCAGCAGAGACCCGCAGATGGCCCCACAAGCCAGGGCACAGGAGCCGCATTCGTGTGCCAAGGCCTGCAGGTGGCTGCAGCCGGCAAGGTGCCAGGCCTGCAGGAGGCAGCCGAGCCCCCTCCCCGGGTGACAGCAGCAGCCCAGGAGTCCTCACCTCTGCCACCTGCTGGTTCTCGTCGTGGCAGTGGAAGAAGAGTGGCAGCAGGCTCTGGCGCACATGCATCTTGAAGGGCTTTTTACCCTCTTCCACTAAAAAATCTTGCATTTCTTGAAAGAGGATCATGGATATGAGCTGCACATGGCTATTATCCTGTTTGAAAGGGAGGAAAATCTCAGCAATGGTTGCTTGGTGCTCACCTGGGTGAAGGCCTAAAAATCTACAGGGCACCAAGTTGCTGTGGCTGGGGGCAAAGAGCCTTACATGGTCAAAGAGTCGCAGAAGCACCTCAAGCAGCTGCAGGATGATGGGGCTGGATATCAGCATGTCCTTGTCAAAGACTATAAAGCTGAGTAAAGTGAGTGTCATTGCAACCATTTCTCCATCTGTGTCCTGCAGGAGCTCCACAAGACTTTCAGTCAGGCTCCGAAGTCGTTCAGCCTGTGTAGAACACAAGTCTGTGAAACCCCACCCTGCTGCTCCAATGCCCAGAGGCCAAAGGCTTGTCCCAAAGCACTTGGACAGCTGGGAGCAGCTGCCTCAGTGCCCAAAGCCCATCCACACCCAAGCAACTGCATTCCCCAGCACCACACTGCCCTCACAGCTTCAGCTGCTGCCCCCTTCTCACCATTGAGGAATCCTCAATGAGAACAAGCAGCGCTCTAAGTGCCAAGCGATGCCTCTCCCTGCACTTGCTCTGCAGATTCCTTGACATGATCTCCAGGATGCTGTCACTGTATTCACTCAAGTTCAGGCAATCCAGGACCTGAAAGGCACAGGACAGTGACAGGGGAGCCAGCCGGCAGGAGCATGGAACCACACAGGGCTGGGCCCAGGCGGCAGCCCAGGGCATGGGCACTGTCCCAGGCAGCTGCAGCTATGAGAGGGCCGAGAGGTGGGAGACAGCTCTGCAGGGAGGCAGTTCTGGCCATGGGGCTCACCTCCACAAGGAATGCCAAGACAGGAAGATCCCAATATGGTTCCTCCCTTCTGAACACCTGTAGAAAGTGGAGCGCAATCCCAGAACACAAGGGTATGGATGAATGTCGCATCTCCCTGCAAGGGTGAAAAAGGAACCAGGATCCTGAGCTGGGGGGCAATCCTCTCCCAGGAGTGACTAAGTTCTGGTCTTTCACCACCATCCCAGAGGGAACCTGGGCCCTTTGGGAGGTGGCTCCTTCTCAGCCTTTTCCAGTGTCCTTGGCTGTTCCCCGGTTACAAGACCTTCTGACCCACGACAGTGGGGACTGTGTGGGGCACCCAGACACACAGGGCACAAATGCCAGAGGCAATGAGGAGAAGGGGTCTCACCTGGCCAGCAGACCCACGGCATAGTGGTGGGTGTCGGGGCAGAGCAGTGTGTCCCAGCCACGCTTGCGTTCCATTGACAACACCACTTCATTACAGCGCATTTGGCAGAGCAGGGACTTCAGGGCCCACACTGCAAACCTGTGTGCACAGCAAAGCCCAGGTCACAGGGCTGGGAGCACTGGCTCCTGCTCTGCGGAGGTGGCAGGAACAGGAGGACTGGGATGGAGCACCTGTTGGGGCTGATGGCAAGGCCGTGTTGCTCCTGGCATGCCTTCCAGAAGGTATCAACCTCCTGTGGCATCTCCAAAGTGCTGAAGAACACTTGGAAGAGTAGATGCACAAAGAGGCGGGGGAAATACACATTCACTACCCGTGGGACACAGGGCACCTGAAGGAACTTCCACATCACCACTGTTGCCTGCAGAGGACAAAGCACCCAGGGATAGTGCTCAGTGCCAAGGTATCTGTGTGGCAGGGCCTGAGCGTGGCAGGGCAAGGCCAGGGGAAAGCCTTTGGGAGCTCCACGCCTGGTGCCCCTGAAGCTGCCCCTAGGCCAGGTTTCAGCCCAGTGCCTGAGGCAGGGAGATGCAGTGGGGGAAGGAGGAAACAGAGCTGCTGAAGAGGCGGTCGGCCATGGGGTGAGCAAAGGCCAGTTGCAGAAACTCACAGCCAGGGCAAAGACACCCGTGTTGTCCCCATTGGAGGTGCACGTGCTGTGCTCTGGCCAGGTTCTCAGCACATCGAGGAGTATCTGTACTACTGGCTCCACAGTCCTGCTCGAGCACATGATGGTCTTCCACATGGTCATTGCAGCTCTGTGGGGTGACAGCTCTGTCTCACGGGGGTCTCAGACACATCCCCGTGGCCTGGGCAGCAGTGGCAGGGGGAGCTGAGCTGGCTGCCAGCTCTGCCTCTGCCCGCTGCCCCTCGCCGGCAGCAGCACCCAGACAACCCTGCCCTGTGGGGACAGGGCCCTGAAGGGGCATGGCATGGCAGCAGGCTCGGGGGCTGATGTAGCAGGGCTGGGAAAGGTCCCAGGTAGACAGGACCCTGGAACTCTCTGTTGGTCAGACACCTGGGCCAGGCTGTGCAGGGTGATGGGCTGGGGAGCCCTGAGCCCTCTGGGCACGTGGGCCCCGTACCTGTCACACGTTGGGGCCACACGCAGGAGAGCAATGACCACGTCAGTGGGCTGTGCCTCGGTCAGATCCAGCAGGGTCCTGCCCAGCCTGGAGTCAGCAGACTCATTGGCCATGAGCCACTGGTGGATGTACCTCACCACGGCAGGCACCTGGAGAAGACACAAGAGGAGACTTGGAAAGCTGCCAGAGGGAGTCAGGAATGTCCCCAGCTTCTCCAGAGAAGTGCTTCCCTTGTCACCACGCTGCAATGGCCTCAAAGGCTTAGAGCGATCAGCAGGCGTGGCTTGGGAGGCCAAGTGATCCCTGGAGAATCACACCGTGGCCACAGGCTGCTTACTTGCTCTGGAATGGAAACACCCTCCTCCAAAATGAATTCCAGCATGGCAGCACTGGTGTCGCTGGTGTAGACGTCACCATCTTCCATGGACCCAGTGCCCATGACGCTGGTCTCTTCCTGCCAAATGCGCTTGATGAATTTGCATGTTGGGTAGGAGAAGGAAGGGTGGGAAGAGAGGGATGTTGCATGGAGTGTTCCAAGCATTGTGCTGGGCTGAGCAGTGCCAGCAGGCCCAGCCCAGCTGGGGATGGCTGCAGGTACCTGTGCTGTTCTGTGGAAGAGGCCACAGGCAAGGTCCTGCTCTTGTGTCTGGTCCATGGCTGCATCTGGCAAAGAGCGAGAGCAGCCAGAGCTGAGGGGCTGCAGGAGCGGCTGGAGAACGCTGCCCAGCCCTGCGATCCCCAGTCAGGGACAGCCCCGAGATGCCCCAGGGGATGGAGCACAGCCTCTGCTGAAGGGGCAGCCCCAGCCCCTCTTGTGTCCTGTCCCTGGGTGTGTCTCCATGGGATGGGACGGGACAGGACGGGATGGGGCCAAGCTGTCTGCAGGCACCAGCCCTGTGGCCCAGCTCTGCCACTCACCCTCCTCCAGTGGCTGGAACTCCTGCACCTCTTCAGTCTCTACTTCTGGGGCAGCTCCAGGGCCTTCTTCCTCTTCCTCCTCCTCCTCCACCCAGGCCAGCTTGGGCACTCTCAGGGGTCGCTGCTCCAGATCTTCTCCAACACTCTCCCATTCTTTCCATAGGAACAGCACCAGGGGATGGCATGGCATGCAATGGGATGGGGCTAAACTGGCAACAGGCACTAGCCCTAAGGCTGAGCTCTGCAACTCACCCTCCTCCAGCGGCTGGAATTCCTGCACCTCTTCGGTCTCTACTTCTGGGGCAGCTTCAGGGCCTTCTTCTTCCTCCTCCTCCTCCACCCAGGCCAGCTTGGGAACTCTTGGGGGTCGCTGCTCCATGGCAGGGACTGGATTTATGGTACTTGCAGGAGAGATGCCTTGGAAAAGCTCCGAGGCAGCAAGTCCTGCAGTTGTGCCTGGAAGGCACCTGCAAGACTCAAGGCCTGGCAAGACTGCAGGACAGCAAGTCCTGCACTCGGGTCTTGAGGGCTCCTGCCACAAGGACAGGAGGCTCCTCGTCAAGGATTGTGCTCTGGTCTCAAGGGCAGTGACTGCAGGGATGGGCAATGCCTCAGAAAAGCTCCGGGTCACCAGGTCCCACAGTCTGCCCTCGAGGGCATCTGCAGATGAGAAGCCTCGGCAAGGCCACAGGTCAGCAAGTGCTGTGGTCTGGCCTCGAGGTCACCTGCAGGAATGACGGCTCAGAGAAGCTCCGGGTCAGACACAAACAAGTGCGCTGTGCGGGGGCTCCTCACAGCACCGCTCTGGCGCGTCCTGTCCCGTCGCGTGCACCGAGCACTGTGGCGTGGACCTGTCGCTGTGGCCAGCTCCTGTGTCACCACGTGTCACAAAGGGCCCTTTGACACCCTGTCCCTTTCCATCCCACGCTGACCATGTCACAAAGGGCCCTTGCAAACACTGCCACGTGCCCTGGTTCCGCCCCCATCCCCCCCAAAGTGGCCCAGCTTGGAAGGAATCCCTTGCCCAAAGTGTCTAAGACAGCATGACAGGATCTTTAGGAACACCTCAAACCATCAGCAAACGCTGCCCTGCTCTGCAGGCTCAGGGCAGCAGAAGGAGCCCCCAGGGCTGCCGAGGCAGCCGCAGCAGGAAGGGCACGGGGCCTTGCACAGAATCTGTACAGGGGCCTGGCAGCACTGAAATCAGCAAGTGTGGCAGAGTCCCCACTGAGGCAGACCTGCCACCCCAGCCGAGCCCTGGCAGTGCTGGTGCCCTTCTCCTGCCCCAGAGACCTGTGCCCCTGGGGGGTTTCTGTGCCAGAGGGCAGCCAAAGACCACATCCATTGGGAGCTGGGCTCCTTTCTGCAGGTGTCTTGGCTGGAGCTCCTGGTGCCAACTCTTAGTGTCCCTCAGATGATGTTCCTCCTTCCTGGAATGATTCTTTCCATAGACGGGATTTGCAGCAGCACAAAAACACCAACAGCTGCTGAATTTCATGGGACAATAATACTCTACACAGACTGTCATGGTTCCTTGGGCTTTTGTGTGCATTTTTAATGTATTCTGGAATTAAAAACAGCCAAGTCTTAAGTTTCATGCAGCATTTTCTGTGTGTCCAGCTTGGGCCTGCAGCTCCTATTAGGTGCACTGGGAAAGTGCAGAGGATAGGATTAAGTCTTGGAGAACAAGATGCTCTGTGTCTCTGAGTACAGTGCCATGACCCTGAAGGAGCAGCCAAGGTAAGGGTTGGAAGGAGGCTTGCTCTGCTTGTGTGCAGCCCTGTGCACACTCTGCTGCTGTTCCTGTGCACACTCTGCTGCTGTTTCTGTGCACACTCTGCTGCTGTTTCTGTGGGCTCCAGAGCCGCTTGGGCAGCAGTGACTGGGCAGCCCTGCTGGAGGAGACATCGCCGCTCTCCCCATGGTGGCAGCAGCTCAGTGGGCCCCGAGCTCTGTGCCAGGGGGGCCTCGGTCACAGCAGCGTGGCCTGGGCAGCCGCGAGAGCCCGGCCTGGCCACCAGCCCTGCCTCTGCCCTTTATTAGAGGGAGCCAGACAACAGCGCCAGCAGTGCCCATCTACCCTCCTTGAAGGTGCTCACACCAAGCACTGGGCGCCGGGCCCGGGTGCCGCTGCCGCGGCAGCAGCCGGGGCCGAGCTGCTGCGGGGAGGGATTCCGGGCTTGTGGCTCACCGATGAACCTGATGGCCACTGCTCGCAGGGCCTCCTGTGGGTGCTGCAAGTACCGCAGGGCCTGGTGCAGGTACTCGGCCGCTCGGCTCTCGTCCTGTGCCAGCTGGAGAGAGCGGCAGGAGGGAAGCTTGGCGCGGGCTCTGCCCCTCGGCCGGGCGCTGCCTGCGGCCAGCCCCGACCTCCCGTGCCCGCCCAGCCCTGAGGCACCGGGCAGCAGCCGCTGGCGCCGGGCTCTGGAGGGGTCAGAGGGCCGGCTGCTGCCCGGGGAGCCGCGGTGCCGGCCCGCCCCGCAGCCCCAGTGACTCGGGGCTCCATTGGCACCTGTCTCGGGGCCACAAGAGCCTGGAGAAGAAGCCGTGTGGCCCAGGGATGGGAGCGGTGTGTGGGGCGCAGGCTGGAGCCCCTGGGTGCAGCACTGGACACGGAGTGACTCCAGAATTCAGACTTTACAGAACATGGTTTCACAGTTATATACACACATTTAAAATCCAACAGCTCTCTAGAGCTACAGGCACTCACAAGTTTTATTTTGGAAAGGAGTGAACTAAAAGCCCAGTTTTCACATCCAAAGTATGCAAGTGATATGGAAAAAATTTCTGGAAATGAACCGTATCTCAGGAATTTATGATGCAAGCTAATTGCCACAGTAATCAGTCAAAGCCTGGCTCTTTTAGAAACTCTTCAGCAGGAAAACACACAAATTTCCACATCTAAACAAATGCCAGTGCTATTGTTAGTGCTGGAGCCCCCAGCACGATGTCATGCATACAGTGCACTTGGGTCATGAGATGCAAGGAGAACAAGAGCAGCAACCTTTCTGAAAGTATGATAAAGATATAAAGCTAGCAGAGTATTCATGAAGATCACGAGGAAAAAAGAGGGGAAGCTGTATGAGGAACAGCTGAGGTCAATTGGCTTGTACAACATGAAGAGGAGGAGAGAGGGGGAGGAGATCTCAGCATGGCCTGCATCTTCCTTCCAGGGCCAGGGGTTGGACTCCCTTGTGGGTCCTTTCTGCTCTGGAGAGCATATGATTCCATGGTTCCTGGCCACTGGGAACAAAGATGGATAAAATGCTTTGCCATGTAAATAAATGCCATTTGTAGTACCTTCACTTGGCTGTGCCCTCAGTTATACCACACAAAATGCGACAAAATTCAGCTACTATTTTAGACAGAAAACACAAAGCGCCACATCACCATATCAAGCATTGCTCTGTTTAAAGCTTCCAACCATCTCTTCTCCATTTCCACATGCAAACATCAGCAAAAGCATGTTGCTGAAGTCAAATGAATTCCAACATTCCCAGGATACAAATTATGACTAAAGAAACCAAGCAAGGATTGCACACAAGGCCTTTGGAAACACTTCCTAGATGAATTCAAGTCTCTCCCATGCAGGGCTGTAGTAGTTGAACTTCTGCACTGCTGCATGGTTCCACATAGAGTAGGAAGAAGTCCAGTGTTCCTGTACAGTCTGAAATAGGGACGCAGGGTTGGACCAAAGGGTTTCCTGGGGGAGATAATGCTGAAATCCACTGCATTCTAGCACACCAGCACTCCAGACCCCAACAGGTCTGACAGCCTGTGCAAGGAACAAGCGAGATCTGGCTGCTACAGGACAGAATGGGAACGGAGATGATTTCATTCAGACAAGCAATTAGTGCCTGAAGGAAACCCATGCACAGGCTCCCTTTGAGTGAAATGGAAAAGCAAAGGGATTTTGGCAACAGCAGCAGGACTCTCTGAAATAGGAGTGCTTTGCAATAGCAGCTTGCAAGGACTAATTGCTGCCACTGGACATTAGGCAGATGAGAAGAGTTTGGGTAATGTGGGAATCATGCCAGGAGATAAGCATTTGGCATCTCTTGTTTCATCACAACCTTGCAACAAGCAGAAAGGGCTGTTTGATCAACAACAACAAAAAAAAAAAAGCAAGAAAATCCTGCTGACTCCTGCTGAGACATTGACACTGATGTCTCTGTTACCGCCTGCTTGGGGATTACTGCCAGCTCCGAGCAATTATTCCTCATGAATTGGTACCTGTGTGAGGAACAGAAAGAATTGGAGAGTAGAGCTCCCAGCACACCTCAAGGCTTTGCTTTCATCCTCACAAAATCAGCTCAGGTGACTGACTGGATGCCTTGTCCAGGGGAGTGTGTGCCTGCCCATGACAGAGGGTGGAACTGGATGAGCTTTAAGGTCCCTTCCAACCCAAACCACTGTGATATTCTAAAATCTATAAGGAGAGGTCCCTTTCCACAAGCTCCATCATAAACTGCTGGCCCCTGTCCCCAGGCTGCCCCACTGCATTTAATTTAACCCGTTTTCCAGCCACACTGCAGCTCCTTTTCTGAGCTGGAGCTGTTTGAGCACACTGGACTAAATGGCCTCCAGAGCTCCACTATTCCTACAGCCTATTTTTTAGGCAACTTGGAGTCCAGCACATCCTAGAAGCAGCCCAGGAAAGGGTGATCCTTGTAGATTTTATTAGGTGGTTGCAAGCCATTAATGACTAAATGGAACTTAGGTCAAGTGAATATCCAGTTCTCCCAGGATAATGGTGAGCTGACTGGGGAATATTTGGCACAGGTTTAAGTTCTCTTGGACAAAACCTCTCTGTGGAAGAAGGAACCAGGCCCTAATGTCCAGGCTGATCAAGTTCTTTCAATTATCTCCTTCAACAGTTACACTTCTTAACCTGTTGTCTCTAAAGATGACAGTGCTCTCTGCATCTATCAGTATTCTGTCTTTTGCATCCCACTGGTATTTTTGGCCCCAAGACAATTCTTCCTCAAAACTGCAGCCAAAAGGACACAAGACTCATCACCAGACACTCAAGTGGACAGGAGGCTTTGGGTCATGTCTTCACACTGCAGTTTATTGTACAGCACACAGGGAGACTACAGCAATCCAGCCTAACACCCCACTTTGATAGTGGAAAAATAAACCTTACTCCTGCCCTCACTTCTGTCTTTGCTATTTGAGTTGCCTGCTCTTCAGGGTTAAAAGGTACCAAGGGTAACGGGATCCAACACAGCAGCTCCTCATTTTCTAGAGGGCCTCCAACACAAAGGCAACTAAAATAACCTTGGGTTAGTCACAGTT
The DNA here is from genome assembly GCF_030490865.1 of Poecile atricapillus. Classification (NCBI taxonomy): domain Eukaryota; kingdom Metazoa; phylum Chordata; class Aves; order Passeriformes; family Paridae; genus Poecile; species Poecile atricapillus. The sequence goes on along the minus strand of NC_081253.1, from coordinate 39,094,173 downwards.
TTTCAAAGGTAAGTGAGCAAAACAAGGTATTTTAAACTGTGCCAAAAATTGATAGAAATCCCAGATGGAAAACTGTATTTTTTCAGAAAGAAAAACACAAATGAGGAAGTGAATTCAAGTCTCCTTTCTTTCCCAATCAAAACCAGACAATAAGCACACAAGCATCAGCAATTCATACTAACTATTCTTTCAAAGACACCAATTTGAGACCACAAATGCTGGTAACCTTTTCCAAGGCAGAGAATGGATTTATAGAGGACTTACCCAGCTCCAGTAGCTGCTCTTGGATTTCAGCTGCACTCATTTAATTTTACTGGAAATCTCCTTCAGAAGGCCTTTCAAATCAGAGAGCTTAAAAAAAAAAAAGGTTCTTTTTGTAAAGTCCATCTAGCCGAAGGAAAGCAATGCTAATGAGTAATGTAAGCAATGAGTAATTGCCTCTTCAAATATTACACCAAATGCAAGAGTGCTTAAAAGGACTCTGCCAATTACAGTGTTCATCAGGGCAATTAATGCAGTGAACCCTGATGCCTCTGTATTTCAGCAAGTTAACCAGCAGTTACCAGAAGTGAGAAGGAAGAGATGGGTATTTATTTTCAGGAGAGAATTAAGGTTAGCAGATCTCCTTTCAGTTTCAAGAGCAGCATTACCAGCCACAGACTCGCTCACCATTTCCCTTTCAGTCTGGGACACACACTATTATTCTGCAATCTAAACAATTTGACAGCAAGCATAATAATTACACAGAAGTGTATGTGGGTCTTTTTGCCTTGGAGCATCTCAAAAGTCTGTTCTTCATGCCAAAGCCACTCCCCACTTCAGAGGCCAAATACATAATTCAGTCAAGCCTCAGAAAATACCCATTGTGAAGGTCTTTTCAGCATCACAGTCATGAAAATATTATTTGCATGACAATTCTCAATGTGCTCTCTGGTAGATTAGTAGCTTTATATTGTTTAATTACCCCATGCCTACAGCACTAGAAGCTAAACTTGACAGACACCTTTGGGAAGGGGGTGTTTCAAGTGTGTGACACCCCTTCTTCCCATTGGTGTTTCATGGGCCTGCTACATAGATGAGTGTTGAGGTTTAGTCCGAGATGGAAATTACTTTTATTCTATTCCATCCCTTAAGGAATACTGAGAAACACTCCTCCAGTGCTAAGCAAGTGTCCTTCTGCTTCATCTTCCAGCACAGTATGAAGCTCTTGTGGCTTGGAAGGGACCTTCCAGCTCATTGTGTTCCACCCCTGCTGTGGGCAGGGACACAGGCTGCTCCAAAACCCATCCAACCTGGCTCTGGCCACTTCCAGGGATCCAGGGGCAGCCACAGCCTCTCTGGGCACCCTGTGGGGTCCTGGTGACAGTGACAAGGACTGCACCTGACTCTGGGAGGCTCATCTCCCTTGCCATGGCACACCCCTGCTTTACCAGACAGAATCACATTCCCCAGAGCAATGTGAGACACAAGTACCTTTGCATCCAGTTGTCTAAAGCGATGCACCATCCTGGAAGCAGATGGAGAACAGGGAGCAAAGGGATTAGTCAGATACCAAGGAAAACTTGGCTAATTACCACACCCCCAACTCCCCCCAGTGTTCCATCCTCCCAGGGAGGCAGGGCTGTATGTGATTGGTATCATTTTTAGTACAAGTAAGTGAACTAACACATGAGTTATTATTAGCAGGATGCTACTTCCATTTTCCTTCTCAAGACACTTTTTCTTCCAGTATCAAGGAGATGCTTTTGGTATTTGGCTCCAACACTGTGTGTCTCTGGGTAATCTTAAACACTTAATTTGTGGACAGCAATGTTCATGCCCACAGATATAGAAGGGTCTGGTTTTTCTTGTCAATTCCTATCAGCTCTCTCTGATTAAGGGAAACACTCAAGCTGCCAAAAGTTAGCAAAGTTAAGCAATCATACAGAGCAGGTGTTGTTCTCTAGCAGTGTTCTGTTTCCCTGCTTTCTGTTTATTTTTTCTCCTATACTATTACTCTGAAAACAGTGAGACAGATCCCAAAGGTAACGTTTTCAAGAGCTGGCAAAGAAACATCCAAGTCTAAGTCTCCAAGCTTCAAATACCATGATTTTAAAGACCATCTCCCCCTCCCTAGAGGTCTTCCCTACTCATGCTACTAAGTACAGATCTCCATCTGGAGTACTGCTAGAATGTCTGAGATTCCAGGTCTAATGGTAAACATTCTCTGCTAACTGTATAATCGTAGAATTATTTGGGTTGGAAAAGATGGAGTGCCACACCCACATGGCTTTTAAATCCCCACCCTGAGATGGGGGTGCCACCACGGCCTTGGGCAGCCGTTTCCAGGGCTGGACAACCCTTTCCATAAAGAACTTTTTCCTGATGTCCAACCTAAACTAATGCTACAAGAAGACTCAGCTGTGGCACTGCTTCCCATTATGAGATCTCAAAACACCATGAGGAGACATTTTCTTCTCTGCAGCAGACAACAAAGCATCATTTCACTTTAGAAATAAAAAGCACATTTATGTGGAGTTTATTTACTTACTCATTAGTTTGTAAACATTTAGAGCTGCTGAAAACTTGCCTTCACTAGAAATGCTCAGAAGACAAAGATGAGCAGACTTACTCTTCTGATGAATCATTTGCTTTTGTATTGATTTTGACGAGGTAATTTTCCTTCATGACAGCTTCCCATGCCAGGATTTCATTGTCCTCGTTTCTTGAGCCTAGGAGATGGATTTGAAGGGAAAATACTTAATTTGTCTTTCCAAAGCCAAGCTGCAAAAAGGCTGGGTCACTGTTTGCATTCAGAGGTTTAATGATTCCCTTCTCCACATCCTGAGCACTCGCAGCCCCACTGCCCACCCGTGTCTCACCTCTGACAGATGTGACACTAACGCCTTTCACTGAATGCTCCTGGCAACCAGAGTCACTTAAAGAGACAAAATATGAGCAAACAAAAAACCCAAAAACCTCCAAACAAACACACAAAAAAACCCCAAACAACCCAACCTTACAAGCTCCAAAAGTCTTTCTGGACTTGTTTTGCGTCTTGGTTAACACAGCTGCCTCTGCTTCAACAGGTACAGGACATTTCAGCAAGCTCCCGCCTGGGTTTGATCTTTCCATTTGTTTCTACATTATCCCATATTGGATCATTAAGTGTAACACTTCAGAACCACATGGTTTTTCACTGAACTGAAACACTCCAGAATGATGAAGAATTGTCTTCTCTAAAAAGCATTTTGTGGGGGTGCTGTAAATTCAAGAGTTGATAGAGAGGAGTCCACTTTGAGGCATCGAAGTCCTCCAGGGGAATACTTCAGCATTCTATCCTGTTCCAGGAGGATAGCATAATCCACAAGGGTTTAAATAAAAAAATAAAATTAACTGAGACAAAAGAAGCCCAGAGCTGGCAAACGGCTGAAGATGCCTTTCTTCCACCCAGTGCTCCTCTGACCTCACACAGCCCTCAGCTGTCCTCTCACATTCCAACAAGCATTTAAGCACCAGAATCCCAACCATTTCCATGAGAGTTAAATGGGGAAGGCAGAATTTTACAACAGTCATCAATGTGCTTCCTCCATGCAGTTCTCAGTTCCTATCATCAGCAAAACCACAGTCATTTTCTGTCTCTAATTAACTCTCCCATTCTTTCAGAGCTGCAGCATCAACTGTCCATCATTTGAGCAGGAATATCTCCCATCCAACAGTTTCCCCAGCAAGGAATCCACACAGCAATTTGGACAGCCAAAACAATTCAGTGCTAAGCAATTTTATACCCCAAAGCAGGCTCTTCCTCCTAAACTGGTAACAAATCCAGCTTCTGCTGCAGGGCAACAGGCAGGTTGCTAATGAACTCAACTTAGCCTCTCCCAGCTGAGAAAACACTACGTTTGCTGGGGAGGGGAGACAAGGTTTGTTAAAAAAATTCCTATCTGTGTCCTCTGACAGAGAAATTAAAGGAGAAATAGCTCGAGAACTGTCTTGCCACATTTTTGAGGTGGTTTGACATTTATCTACATCTAGAGGGCCAGGAAACTGTTTATTCTCTCTCAGTCACTCCCTCGCAAGCAGAATGAGTAACAAAAAAGCCAAACCCACAACCTTGCAAAGCTGGGAAACAGCAGAGGCAGCCCTAAAGAGTTTGGATTAATCTGAAGTCTTAATTGATTTACACACACAAGGCAATTCTACAGCTAAATGGCTTGGACAAGAGAGCACTGGATAAATCTCACTTGAAAATTTAAATCTTACTGAAGAGATTTCCAGCAGCACAGTAGATTTGCATCTACAGATAAAAACAGAGGTCTGCACTGCCCTTGGAAATTTCCCAGCACAGCATAAAATGCCTGGAATAAGCACAGGATGCCATGGAGGAACTGCAATGCACATGGCTGCAGAGATGACTTTTGGGCAACAAGGAAAACTCCAACTCACAACAAATTGATGGCTCTTTGCTTTCTTTGTTACAGCAGCACTTGAAGCATTTCCTCATCACCATGAATATGTAGGCAAAGATGACAAAGGGGAAGGGGATGGTCAGGCGACTGCAGTATTCCTGGACCAGGAAAAAACGCTGGAACTTCCACACCTGATCGTTGTTCTCCTGCACCGATCCAACAGTGTAACTAATGGGAAAGAGAAAACACGCTCAGGATTAGTTATTCACCAAAGAGCTGCATCAGAGCCAAAAACAGAGCATTCCTCTGCTGTACCACGGCATGGTTTTATAGTCAGAATCCCAGAGTGGTTTGCCTTGGGAAAGACCTTAAAGCTCCTCCCATTCCACCCCCTGCCATGGGCAAGGACACCTTCCACTATCCCAGGTCATTCCAGACCCTGTCCAGCCTGGCCTGGGACACTTCCAGGGATCCAGGGGCAGCCACAGCTTCTCTGGGCACCCTGTGCCAGGGCCTGCCCACCCTCACAGGGAACAATTCCTGCCCAATATCCCATCTAACCCTGTGCTGTAGCAATGGGAAGACACTTCCCCTTGTCCTGCCACTCCATCCCTTGTCCCCAGTCCCTCTCCAGCTCTCCTGGAGCCCCTTTAGGCCCTGGAAGGGGCTCTGAGCTCTCCCTGGAGCCTTCTCCTCTCCAGGTGAACACCCCCAGTTCTCCCAGTCTGGCTCCAGACCAGAGGGGCTCCAGCCCTTGGAGCATCTCCTCTGGACTCAGTCCAGCAGTTCCCTGTCCTTCTTATGTTAGGGACCCCAGTCATTCTGAAGGTGATGATTTTTATTGACTAGGAGGTTATTTAGTTTGTTCCCCTTCTTAGAGAGTAATCTCCAAATGGAAAGAACTAAGAGAGTAGAAAAAAATACCTTAAAGTTACAAATAAACTGTAAAAAGTCTGAATAGGAAGAAAAGACTCCATGTACTTTTACTCCCTCAGCTCTAAGCAATCTTCTAGCCTAGACACATCAGAACAGGATGCTTCTTCACAAGATCTTATTAATTGAGCAGATCACTCCTTTCTTTGGAAAAAAAAAACCAAACCTAAAATTAGAACACTCACAAAAATTTAAAAGCTCCTGAGATTTTTCGTGGAGGCATTAAGGACAGTCCAGGCACAGATTAAACCCATGGCACAAAGCACTGTATGAAGCCAGCAAAGCAACAACCACAGGAGCAAGGAGCTCCCAGACTGCCTGACCTTTCAGTATGATATTAAATGGCAGATGGATGCTCCCAAAATGCCCCTGGCTGAGAGCCTAATGGACCTTTACATGTGATAAATGAAAACCTTCACCTGGTATAAATTCTTTTTTTGTTTAAAAGATAAATACAACTGGCAAAAACTAGAGCATTTTTTACTGGCATAACAACAGCATAAACTAGCATTTACCATTAGGTGTTGTTAGAGTAAGTGTTCTAGCAAATATTGAAGGTTTTTAGGGTAGAGCTGGGTTACTGCTACATTTTCCTTCATTGTTGTGAGGTACTTGCACCATTTCTAGGGAGTATGAGCACACCTGCCATACAGATATGCTGTACCCATCCTGGCTGCCTTGCCAAAAATAACATCTCCCACTGCTTTCAGAGTCCAGGTCTGCCTGGGGAGAAAGGTTCAGAGCTGAGGGGAGAGCAACACCTAAATCTGAGGCATCCTCAATTTATCACACTCAAACATCTCATCTCAGGAAGCATTGGCAGTGTCATTCAGATGAGAGATCCTCCTGAACAGCACAGAGTCCTGTGAATACTCTTGTTGCCAAAGCAACTTCCTGCCAAGATAACATCAAAACACAAAAATTAACCTGGCGGTCCTCAAGAATGGCAGCCAGAGGGTTTGAGTTCTCTTCTTATGTTGTGAGTGAGTGTAAAGCAGAAAAGGAGCAGGGCTGGGAATGGGAACAGAGCCACAGCATTAATCCAGCTGCATTCCCAAGTGAGACATGAAGGCAACACACCCCCAAAGTCTGATACGAAGGACTTGCCATGATTAAATCAACTCTGTGTCAGAGCTTGCAAAGATTTCTGCAAGAAGCTAAGGAAGATGTTCTCTGCCCTTGCTGGTCTAGCGGTGATGGCACTTCTCAAGACCAAGTCCTTTTCTGTGTCCCAAGGGGATGTGGCCCATTGCCTGTGGTCTAAGCCAGAACAATAAATGGCATGTCCATCAAAGCAGTACCAGACCCATCCTCACCACACAGCAGTTCAGATTAATAAAACCACAGCATCCTGGAGAGTGACACTAACTCATTTATTCACTCTAGCAAGGTCCCTGGGGCAGCAACTCACACTTGGTAAGGCCCTGACCCAGCATCACCTGCTGGGTGACCCACGGGGGTTTGCACCATGCCCACCGTGCTTAGAGATGGAGGAAAAGTGCAGGCAGCAATCCCTCCCCAGGACACTGCAACAGCTTCCCCCAGGCTGCTGTGACAGATGCAGAGGCAAGGGCTGGCTTCCTGCTGTTTTTTCAGCACTCCACTCCCTTTCCCAGAGATGTGTCAGCACAGAGATGACCAGGTGGCTCCTTCGTTACGCACCCGAACATGGCCACGAGCAGGTTTACCAGGAGGATGTTGGTGGAGAGCATGTAAATGCACACAAGGGGAATGGTGATCCACTCTGGGAAGCGGGGCTGGTTGTTGGCATCCAGCTCCACGCACAAGGGCTTGGACTCGTTCCCAGAAAATGTGCAGCGGTCGAAGTTGTAGGTGGTACCTCAGAGGACGAGAGAGCAAACAGTGAGCCCCAGGTCCTGCCCTCATCTGTCCCTGCCTCCCCATTAGATTTGGGGGCAAGGGGTCAGCACAGGGCTGGACAACCTCTAGAAGGACAGAGCCTTCCACCCACCCACCCAGAAGATAAATACCATCAATGTCATCAGGGTACTGGCCAAACATGGCCAGGTAGGGCTCGTAGATGACCGAGCGGAAGATCCACTCCCAGCGGTGCTCGTTCTTCCTCAGGATGCCTTGCCTGGCCACACCGAAGGCCACCATCCACACAGCGAAGAGGAAGAGGAAGAAAAAGACATCTATCATCTGAAAAAGGACAGCAGGCATCAGTCAGTGCCCCACTGCAGGTCTGTTGCAAGCCACACACAGATGGCTTTTTGCTCCTAATTAGATCAACGCCTATGGTAGTAACTGACCACTCCCATTCAGAGAACTTCAGGAATATTTATGCAACCATAAAAGCAAGGCACGTTTCAGAACACAGGATCAGACAGGCTCCACAAAAGCCAGAACCAGGTAAAAGGACTGTGGCTCACCTCACCCCTGTGAGGTGAAAGCTTCTGGAAATGCCACTCTGGATGGCTTCAAACCAGCATTTACAGCCAGGCACTCTGGCCAATGGTTTCATCAATCTCTAGCACTGTATGAGAGGCTCCTCACCACCCCCTCTTCCTCAGGTACTTGTGTGATGGATGAAGCAGAGGAACAAAATCCTCCTCCTGTACAATCTGCCATCACTGTCTTGTTTGGTGAATGTTCATGGCAGCAACAGAAATACCAAAATATTTGAGGCATGGAAAACAAAAGCTACCAGGAAGCAAATTTCCTGTTCTATTCTTCAGCCTGATCCTTTTTTTTTTTTCCTCTTGACACAGAAAAAAATGCCCTGCTCTTAACTAGATCCCATTTAAATCTTAACTGTTTAGCAGATTTAACTTGCTGCCATCATTAGAAAACATTGATTTCACTCTTACAGGGAAAGGGGAAAAAAAAAAAAGTGTTTCATCATTTATTTAGACTCTCTTGAATAGCTGCCAGAAATCTTACCATCCTCTGCAGCATAATAATTTTGGGTCCTAGATTCCTGCTAACTGTGAAAATATGGATGAGCCTCAGGGTAAAAACTATGTAGTCCAAACAGAAAATTACTCTCCCGGAATACCAAGAGCTTTCATCAGAGTGAAGCCTGATGGAGACAGCAAAAGAAAACAAAGAGAGGCCTTGGGTGAATCATGCAGAAATGAGGTAAAAACACACTGAAACACTGAAATGGAGAGTGGGAAGTGAGTAATTGGAAAGCACAGCACAGCTGTCCAGGGCCCCATGGCCTCCCCATCTAATGACAGGTGACAGAGATGGTTAATGTACACCTTGTTTACACCCTTTCTTCCTGACCTGCATCATCCCTGCATTTTTTTCCCTTATCCTTAAAGCTATTGACAGCAAAGAAATTTGCACCTGGAGCTACTCCCACAGCACTCCAAAACTACCACAGTGAAACAACTGCTCCACTGCACTGAGGAAATAAGGGATAAGTTTCAGCTGACTTTGGGCAATTGCTTTGGAAAATGTGTTTCCATCATTTCTTTGCCATGGTTTTAAACTCACCCCATTGTGTGAAACATCTTCTGGGAGATAATGACATTGTTAGGCTGCTGTAGGGACAACCACAGTCCTCTTAGATATAACACAAAGCCCAGGTGGTCATACTAAATAGTCAGTAACAGGAGCCACAGAAAATCCTAAAGATCTCCAGACTTTTTTTTTTCCCAAAAGTCAACACTTGTCAGTATTTGGGGCCTTCATAAAAGGAATTTCATACACACATTTCTCCTCAAAATTTCATTTCAGGTTGTAGTCAAAACCCACCAAGGAAGCAAAGCGGTAACACGGACACTAGAGAAGGCACTGCTCACCTGAACACAATCCCTGCTATGAAGTAGAAGATTGCAAGGGTATCCATAACGTTCCACAGGTCTGAGAAATACTTGCTGCCATTCATGTACCACTGGGAAGGAAAAATGAAGAGAAAGTAACCCCCACACAGCACAGTTTCCTTGCCCAATTAACTTTTTCTCACACAATATTAAAACCAGAGTTCAGATGGCTCTCATTTTCCCCAAGAAAGAGGGGTTTAATGTATCCAGCAATGCCACAAGTTACTGGCAACTTGGCTTTTTGGGTCCTGGTGTTACCCAGGAAACACTGTGGGGGGAAAGGAGGGTCACAGTTTAAGGGCAGCTGATGCATCCTGGCTTCTCTCCCTTCACAGAGCTCATTCACTAAACTGCCCCCAGCCACATGCACGTGCTTTGGATCCAAGAGGCAGATTTAATTTAATTTATTCTTTTAATTACATAGCTCTCCATTTCTGAATTGCAAGCCTAGTGGAAATCCCTGCTCATTCCCAGACTGACTGGCACAGCAGCTTGGATCCAAAGTAACTTCTGGAATCAATTCAGAGGTGACTCATAAGGACAAGAAGCTTAATCAGGACAAACCCCTGCCAGGCCTGGAGAGATAAACTGCATCCCCAAACATCATTCTTTTTAATTTCAATTTTCATTGAAATAATCAAAGCTTTGACTGAGCAGTACTCTCCAATCTCTAACTAGTATATCCAAGGAAGGCAATTCTGCCCTCAGTAGTTCTGTGGGAACTAGAAATCAAAGGGAGTTTTCTCCTAGGTGCTGTCTCTGCCCATTAGCTCCCTAAATGAAACATCTGGGACTGAGGCACAGGTCAGTCCTCTGAATTCCAAGCAGTTCCCACTGCTGAGAGATGAAGGGCACAGAGGTTCTCTCCAGATTCCTTCTCCACTGGAGAAAACAGGGCTTTCCTTCACACCCCACCAGTCTACCCACTCACCTGGCTGAAGGCTACCTCCATGTGGCTAAGGACACAGCAGGGAAAAGGCCTCTCCAATTTCACTACAGCTCTAAAGGGGACTGGGAACAGCTCCAGCTACTTACAAATCCCTGGGACCACCAGAAAGGAGAGCAGGCCTCAGCCAGTGGCTTACAGTTCAGAGACTGCTCCAGAGCAAGGGCTGATTTCTCCCCAGAACTGGTTATCCATCTCTGACTGCAGCAGCTACAGTGGGACACCAGGCAATCTGCTCTTACTTTGCCTTGGATGTGAGAACAAAATCTGAGATACCCCTCTTTTTTTTTTGTTAATTATAAAGGACACAGACACAGTTTTGGTGCAGAGTTAGACCAATGCACCCACAGTCTATCTCAGGGGAAGCCAGGGAGGAACTTCCCTGAGAAATTTAGAGGACTGGGATACTACTCTGCTTTTTGCTCCATTTCTCCTCCTCAGAAAAGCACCTCTGCAGCTAGAACACTGGCTTGAGATCACTTTAAATCTTCAAATTCAGCTGCCTCCACTGCCAAATTGGTAGAGTCTGGCCACCAGTTACTAATGGGAATTGGGGCAGTTCTACCTGCTCAGGGTGGTGAGAAAAAGGGACATTGTTAGGAAAGTAAGGTTTCTATCCCTAAGTTTTTCCCCAGGACTTTTGCTGGGTATGAACAGGATGTGCAAGGACAGGTCCAGAGACACCAGAACCTAAATCAGCAGAAACAAACACTCCATTAGTGTTTTCATGGCAAAAAAAAGTCTTTTACTTTTCCCCCATTTTCTTAGCAAGTGAAGTTGCCATATACAGGGTTCCACCCTGATTATTAAAAAGGGAAAAGGCCACAGTAACAGCAGCATGAGAAATCTCATCTGAGCTCACGTAAAAACCATTATTGCAGGGTGGGGTGATCCAGCAGACCACCCACAAACACTCCCAAGGTGATTCAGGCCTTACAGGAGAAAGCAGCACTGCACCAAACCCACACACCCACTGCTCTTCTGACCCCTCCAGCATCCTCCCACCGCCCTGACCATGGACTGGCAGAGACCAGCCTGCCCAAAACCCACCAGTGAGGAGAAGATACCACCTAAGTGGCTGGCTATAAAGGCAGTCCCACATGCTGTTCCCACACCTCAGGTAACCCAAAGCTGGTCTCCGAGTCTACTCTAAACCAGCAAAAACTGTATAGATGCTTAAAAGCTAAACAGAAATGCATAAAGGTATGTGGCTTATTGGTAAAATAAAAATTAAAGGGGGTGGAATGTAGAGAAGAGAGGCAGGAATGACTTAATTTAAAGCTTTGCACCAAGATAAATGTGCTAAATCTAACCCTTTATTATCAACTACCTTGGCAAGCCCAGCATTCCTGGTAAACACCTGCACTGGCATCAGCTTATCCTCTTGGTGCACAGACACTGCAGCCAGAGGGGCACAAGCAGGAATTCAACATCAGAGGGAAAAATCCCTCATTGAGCCCTGAGCTACCTCTGCTCTGAAGTGCTTCCCCTGAGCAGCAGCCTGCACTGCCTTGGGAGGGGAAAAGCACGAGGCTGTGGCTCTGACACTAAGCTTTCTGGGCTTGCAAGCGCTGCCTACTTGTCTCACTTCATCACAAAGTAGAACGAAGACCAGCACGTAAAGGATGATCTCCAGGGCCGTGGGTTCCTTCTGGAAATCCATCAGCAACACGTAGGCGAAGAGCAACAGGAAAGCAATGTAGAAGATGACGTTCCAGGAGAAGACCACAAAGGGGGAGGTGAAGAAAGACACATAATATAAGAAGAGTTTCTTACTCTTCTCCACAGGCTTTTTCCTGAGGAATTAAAAGAGGGAAAAGGTCTCAAAGCATAGCTTTTATGCCTGGAAATATTTGTGTTCTTCAAAGCGAAAGTGAGAAGGGTGCAAAGTCTAGCTCAGGATGTTACTTCAATCCTGCATCCACTGCCCCCAGGCACTCCAGTAAACTGGCTCATCTTCCAGCCTGGATGGAGCTTGGAGACACCTGGGACAGTGGAAAGTGTCCCTGCTCTTGGCAGAGGTTGGAACAAGGTAAGCTTTAAGCCAGCCTGTGATTCTTTAATCTTCAATCCAAGATCAGAGTGAAACAAACTGTCAAAAGCTCATTTGGCTTCTAATACCTTTATCTAAGACTGACTGAACGTAAAACAGCTTCCCAAGAGTGCCTGTGGAGTTTCCACCCATGGAGATATCCCAAACTGGACACAGTCCTGGGCAACCTGCTCCAGCTGACCCTCTGAGCACAGGGTTGGACTGGATGATCTCCACCCAGCCTGACTTGCCCTAAGATTCTACAATTAATTAATTAACTTGCTTTCCCTCTGAAAAATTTTCCCACTAATGAAAGTCAATTGATTACCTGAATGAGATGAAACCACAGCCTATCAAAGGGAAAAAGAATAGGCACATTATGATCTTCCAGTTCTTAGTGTCTCTTGAAATCTCTCCATACCACTGCTTGGAAAGGAAATTCTGCAGCAAAGAAAAACACCCTCACTTGGTCTAACAGCAACAAAACAACTTAGGAATGCTATTTTAGAACACTTGATTTGGTAAAAATAAACCCTGAACTTTGAGATTTCAATCAAAATACTAGAGGATTTCTGTTTCAACAGAACAGAAAGCTTTCTGCATCAGTAACAGCATGCTGGCTCCTCAGGGCAGCCATCCTCCATCTGCATGTTGAGGAGGTAAAAGTGAGGCTGAGCAGGACTTGACCTGATTGATAAAACACTTCTAAACCATTGCATTATATGCAATGCTCATCCATGCTGGCTGTTACAGCCACACTGTGCATGCCCAAAGCAGAAATCACTTCAGGCAGTGTTTATTAACCAGTTCCTTATGATTTATAGCCCCAAGTCATGATTTTTTCCTCCTGATTTACATTTGTGGGTAGAGGAACCACACCCCCTGTTAGAGCACAAGAGGTTCACCTTTCCTTCACTGCCATTACCTGCACACCTGGCTGGGCAATAAACTGCTGGTCTCTGGCTTCCACTGCTAGCTCCAGACAGTTGCTCCCTCCCCAGGCTTCACAGGAATAAGTCAGCAGCTGCTCAGCCAGGTCTTCGTCATTGCTGTAGCACTCAGTGAAAAGCTCTGCAAGAAAGAAGCAGCTCCACACTGAGCTCCAACTTCACTTTCCCATCAAGTCGGGTGCAAATATCTTTAGTGTAATATTTGTAATAGCAAAGCATGTAGACAAGAACCCTTTCCATGTCTTCAGCACTGCAGAATGACCATGCATCCCCTTGCAACCCCACTTGCACATCTTCAACTTTTGACATGGAATTCAGATCCAGATGGAAAACTGTAACACTATCACACAGAGAGCATTTAGCTCTGCTCTCTAAAAATTGAGTAAAAAATGTGAATTTCTCCATAAAGGACTCTGTAAATCTACTTGTTTCATCCTCTTTTCTTAAATTCCATTTGGCATTGATCTAATGAATTATAATCAGTTCAAAATGAACAGTAGAGTTGCAAGAGTCAGAATCTGATGCTTTTTCACTAGGAAGTGCACTGTTCACTCCTTAGTGTCTTGCTAAATCATCAGGCCTGAGGGATGTAGATACCTTTAAAGAACAGTTTTTGCTTTGTGGAATAGGAGATACTCTCTGAAAACAAGGAAGTTGCATCCAGCGTGGCCTTGAGCTGGTCCTTATAAAGTCACAGCATCAGTCTACTTTTTACCTGCAACTTTTTATCACTCCCCAAAAGTGGTCCCACGTTTTTCCCAATGCTGAATACTACCAGTACTCTTGTGGAAAGTTTCCTCTTTTCCATATTCTCCTTCCTGTTTGTGGGCACCCTTCTTCAGCCTTGTCAGTAGAGCTAAGTAGCTTTTCTTTCCCATGAATAAAATTCTCCACATATTCTCAGAAAAAAGCCAGGAGAACTGGCTGTTCTCCTTCCTTAAGGAGGAAAAATACCCCCAAAACCCACTTCACAACACCCACCTTTTGAAGCCAAGCTCTTACAACAGGGCACAAAATTTCTACTGGGAACAAATGGTATGGAAGGAATGCCCAAGCAGTAAGTAAAATCACATGTTGACATAAAAGAAAAGTGTATTTAACATTGGATATCTAGTTTTTAATTCCCTGGTCTCTGACCCTTCCCACTAAATTTCTAAAGGACTCAAAGAGCAGGCACTTACCTACTGCTCTTGTCTCATACTCGTTCGCGAGTTCCTCAGATTCACCAGCAGCATTTATATCATTCTTCACCTTGGCCATGCTTTTCAGGAGCTTACTGGCCCCCAGGGCTGCCAAAGTGCAGCCTCTGGTCTGCAGAGACAGAGAGTAAAGTCATGAAAATCCCTTTGAGAAGGGAACATGATGATAGAATCCTGAAACCACAATGATTTGGGTTGGAAAGGACCTTAAAGGCCATCTTGTCCCAACCCTCTGCCACAGTCAGGGACACCTTCCACTGTATGAGGTGGAATCCTTCAAAAATTATTCTCTGTTTTGCATTCTTCCCAGTCCAGACTGATCTATTTGAGTCTACAATCCTTAAATTACTGTCTAATCCAAATTAGAGACTGGATTTCAATCAAACACCTGGAATCAGAACCCATCCATGCTGTGGAAAGGGTGGGAACTTGGCATCCCAGCTTGAGCACACCTGACAACATTCAACGGATGTGGACTGCTGACACACAGCCTTAGGAGCTGAAAGTATTAAGTCCACATCCAGACACACCATGGGCAGTATAAAATCCACTGAGAATCATCTAGCAGTTATCTCTTGTGGTGTTGTGTTTGAAGCTGGATGTGGAGCCTTTTCAAAGCTGATAAACCAAAGACACAGAACCCACTGCACTGCCCACAAAGAATAAAGGAGAACTCAACTTACTTGCTCCCAAATGACTTTGGACAACTCTTTCTTGTTCTGAAGAACTGACCAAATAAACAGAGCTTGCAACGGGTGCCTTGTGATAGGACACTCCTCCTGAAAAAGGGAGCAAGAACTCAGAACTAAGATCACCAAATCTTTTCAACTGGAACAAAGCTGAGCCTGGACTGTCCTGGTTTTTTATTTTCTTCCTTTCACAGCCACCCCACCAATCCCCTCTCTCAGCTCTCTGCCAGTTGTCAGACACTATGGTGAGTTAGGTTATATTTGGTACTTCTATTAAAACCTTGTATTTGACAAGGAAGAATCAGCCTCCCTCTTCTTCCAGAAGCTGGCATTAAAGAATATTTGTGTAAAAGGCACTTTCTGCTTTAACTACTGCAGTCCAGACAATCTCATTCACAGCAGGATCAAACTGCTCATTACTCACTGAAAGCTGGATCTCCATCTCATCCTTGCTGTTTTTGTAATCTCTTTTGAAACCTCTCCGGAAATCCTCCACCATCTTCCACACGAAGGTGAGGAGGGCATCGTTGTAGGAGTTCTTGGCAATCTGCAGGTTCTTGAACACCAGGCTGCTGAAGTTGTTGGTGTACAGCTCCCTCAGGACCTCTGTGGTGAGGAACTTCCGCAGATCCAAGCCATTTTCTAGGAAGAGCCGGACAAATTTGGGTCTGTCTTTCACCAGGGCTGTGAACATCACATCCTGTAGGTCAGCAGACTAGGGAGAAATGGAAAAGCAAATGTTAGGGATCACATGAGACATGTGAATCTTATTTAAGGCCTGACACAGTGTCACTGTCACATTTTCATCAGAACCATGTTTTTCTCTGCACACAATTGCCTTAGCTGGACAGCCCAGAGCATTCCTGGCATGGGCACATCACCTTTGCAACCAGTGATCATAGAATGGATCATCATGGAATGATGGACCATGGCTTTATGGAATATCCTGAATTAGAAAGGACCCACAAGGATCATCAAGTCTGACACCCCTGGCTCTGCACAGACACTCCATCAATCCCACCCTGTGCATCCTTGAGAGCATTATTCAAATGCTCCTTGGGCTCTGGCAGCCTTGGGGCTGTGCCCATTCCCTGGGGAGCCTGGGCAGTGCCCAGCTCCCTCTGGGGGAAGAACCTTGCCCTGAGATCCAGCCTGACCTTCCCCTTACACAGCTTCAGCTGTGCCCTGGGATCCTGTCCTAGTCACAGCAGAGATGAGAGCTGAGGCGCTGAGACAGTGGTTCCTGTTGGGATGTGTCCCTCCCCACAGTTCCCTGCACTCACTCAGAAAGGGGCTGTACCTCCCAGTTTCGGTCATTGGTGAAGATCTCATCGCTGGCCAGGTCCAGCTGGTTCCACTCCAGTAGCAGCTTCAGCTGCCCATTCCAGTTATCCCTGTCATGCTCATTGGTGCTGAAAGCTGCAGAGGAGGAACAATCTCTTGCTAAAGACCAGGCATATTTATGAGCTCTGCTTCCCACACCAGCAGGACAAGACTCCTTCCAAGTGGCTCTCCCCAGACTCATGCACATCTTCCTGGCTGGAGGCTGGAGGATGCTGGAGGCTCAGGGATAAATTTATGGTCCAAGACAAGCCACAAAGGAGCTGCCAGGAGCACATCATAACCAAGATGAGCACAAGGCTTCCTTCAGGCTCCTCAGAGTCCTGCACCCTCTACACAAGAAAGACTCTGCAGGGTTTCAATGGGGTCCTACCAGCATCCCTAAGGCTCTCCAAAATGCCTTCCCAATTATGTGGTTTGGATCTTGCCTACATTGAGAGATCCCACACTGCTGCTGTGGCCTGCTCACACCCCTTCAGAGGAAGGCAGGCTCCACACCATGGCAAGAGCTTAGCTCTAGAGAGATGGCACTGCTCTGAGGAAACCTGTTCTAGAGAATAAATAGCCATCCTTTTTCCATTTATTTTTAAATCCACAAACAAACCCAGAAAAACAATTACTTGCCTTTGTACAGGGCAAAGGAAATGGCATTGCTCACAATTTCATCTCCAGCTTCTTCTATTTTGATCACTGTCAGTAAATGAGGGCTCTCGAGGACTTCTTTGATCTATAAAAAAATTAAAAAATGTTCTGTTTCAAAGCTATCAAGGCTATTTAGTAGCACATCTCCAAGATCCTTTTAAAAAGAAATTTGCCACCACATCATAGCAAAGCTGCTTCTCATCAATCCTGGTTTTTAACAAATTTAAACAAGCCCAAACAGAAGTAGATAATGAGCTTGATTTTAAAGTCACCAAAGGACAACATTAATTATCCTCTGAACATACAGCAAATAACTGTGATTCCCCTATGCAGATCATCTTTAACAAGAAGATATAATCTCAGTAATTAGAAGCGACTTCTGAAGTAGAAAAGATTATGTCAGCCCAAGTTTCAGCTTATGTCAAGCAGTTTGTTAGAGAACAGTCTTTACCTCCTCGTGCTTTGTCAAAACCAGATAATTTCTCACATAATGAAGCTTTGTAGAGTTAATTTCATTTTAGCACATAGCAGACAAATAACCTTGGCCATTTCTGATGCAGGAAGAGGCACATACCAAAGCAGCCCAGCAGAAGCTGCGAGGAGTGTGGCCAGACAGGGAACACTGCCTTCAGCAGCACCACACTCCACAGGGAAGAGATCCTTCTGGAACTATCTTCACTTTCCTGTGATCAGACACATGCTGACCCAATTGCAGCCCCCTCAATGTTTTTGTTCCAATCCCTGTAGATTCAGAATTTTCCTTCTTTGCACAGAGGTAACACGCCAAGGAGCCCTGTACACCCCACAGGTATCACCAGAGAGCAACGCCCCTGACTTGGACGGCACCAGCTGCACCCCACACTCACCCATTTGATCCAGCTCTCAGTCTCCTCTTCTGAGAGCCTGGAAATGGTGCGAGGCAGGAACCTGAGCAGGCTCTCCTTGACACAGGAAGAAGCAAGAGTGCCTTCAGCCTCCACCAGGCTGGCAATGACATCGGCAATGCGCCCGGAGCCTTCCACCACCACACAGGGAATCTTGCTCTTGATTGCTACGTTGATGGACTAAGGAGACAGAGGGAGAGGAGAGCACTTGAAGCCTGTTACTAGAGCCTGCTATTGAGCAAGGAAGCCTAGAGAACAACAGAAATCCATGGTCCACAGCAGTATTTTTATTGTTATCCACTGATACATTACCAGTGACAACTCTTTAAAGCATCATCCATCTCATGAGAGAGGGCTGTGAAGAGCCCCAGAGACTGAGGGTCAGAAATCACCATCTGCCAAATTTTCATAGAATCATAGAACAATCTGTGTTGGGAGGGATCTCAAAGCACATCTTGTTCCACCCCCTGCCATGGGCAGGGGTACCTTCCACTAGACCAGGCTGTTCAGTTTTAGAGTGGAGCAGCAGATCAGGACAATTGCCAAGTGGAAATGGCATTCAGGTCACACAACACTGCTGCCCAGCTACAGTCACAGCTGGTTTATGGCACAGCATTGCTCAGCTGAGACCAAGGGCTCTGGATTTATTTGCTGGAGGCAGAAACACCAGTGTTTTACAAAGAAATTACTTCTGTAGCATAGCAAGAACATCGAACTCTAATGTTACCGAAAGTCTCCAAGTAGCCACTTACATGATTTCTCACACAGCAACATTGTACATGGATTAACAGCAAGACAAAAATCTGCTGAAATCATGCTGGAAGGACCATTAACCCTCCTGGTGCAAAGACCACTGCAGGAGCCACTGATTTCATTTGCATCACTACTGAGAAGAGAGTCACAGCATAAGCTGGCTGCCAGCAAATTGCACAAAGGGAGTCAATGCAAATTATCATCAAGCACTGACAGAATATGTATTAGTTAGAACAGTTTCTTGAGAACAAAAAAAAAAAAAAAAAATCAACTTGGAGTCATCAAAATCATGTGCACATTGCTCCTGTCAACTGAAGAGCAGGTCTCTGACAGAGGCAAGGAGGCTTTTCTTATCAGCTAGATGAAAGTGGTTTTCTAAAGAAGGGTTCAGCTAAAGTGCATGCTTTACATCACAGGGAATTTAAAACAGAAGCTTGGAACAGTTTTACTTCTCCCTTGCTAGTGCTGATTCTTGTCATCATGCACCAGTCACAGAAGCTGAGAAAGAGGGAGCCTTTCCTGGCCAGCACTGCTAAGACCAAGGCATGGCAAGGGCAGACACCCACAGCATGGACTCTGCTGAGCCATTTGGGCTGGTCAGAGACTCAATTTACTCCTTGGAAAAAGGCTCCACCTACAAACAAGCAATAGGGCAGGCACGAGTATCTCAGTGCACTTACAGAAACAAAAACTCAGCATGACATAAAACAGCCTTACGTTGCACCAGGAGAGGTTTAGGTTGGATATAATGAAATATTCTTCACTGAAAGGGTTGTGAAGGACTGGAACAGGCTGCTTAAGGAAGTCACCATCCCTCAAGTGCTCAAAAAAATGTTTGGATGTAGCACCTGAGGGCACGTTTCAGGGGTGAACATGATAATGGTGCTGTGTTGACCACTGGACTTTGGGACCTTTGAAGTCTTTTCCAATCTCAGTGTTATCATGATTCTATGAAATAGCCAAGAGGGTGGCATGAACCCTTAAATGAACCATCATCCAGGTACTTGCCAGAGGAACCTCTTGCCAGGAATTACGCATTTGATTTAACAAGGCTTTTACTCATTCTGGTTAGGCAGCTACTAAGTCTGTGGAATGCATCACTGCTAAACAGTGGGTTTGAGGTCTCTCCAAAAAATGCATAATCGTAAGCCTGCACAGCTACAGCACCTGGCAGTCAGTCAGCTCCTTCAGTGATGGCCAAATCCCTTCTCAAACATCAGCAATTTGGAGCTAAAAGGAAGTGGATATATTCAACACAACTCCCTGAGCACAGCTTTCCTCTAAAACCTGAATGGATGCTTCATTTCATCTCAGGACCTGAGTAACACTGCATCTGCATTCATCAACAATTGGGAAAAGATAAAATTCATCATGTGAATGGAACCAAACTCCCAGAAAACATACAGGGAGGCTGGGATAACAACCTGGAATTTCACACACTGGTTCAGACCAATTGATTAACACCAGCAGTGAAGTGATAGCAAAGATTATGCCTAGAAATCACATTGTTTATCCTCCTGACAAGCCAAGTAGTTTGATTAATTTCAACACTAACAGCACAGCTCTGGTCAGATCAGGAAGCACCAAGATAACATCTACAAACAAAATAATGATAAATATCATGCTGCTTTGACCTTATTTTTGCTGCATCCTACTCTCTTGCAAATTCCAGCCCCTTTCCCAGCTCTTTAGTACAGGCTAAATCAGCTATTCCTATAGTTGGTCAGGGCCTGTCACATTACTGTTGCCTTCCCACACAGCCTGACTCCACATCCCCTCACTTTGAAAATCCTGGGTCAGGTCCCTTTGCTCCCTCAGGCCACTTATCTTTGCTCTGGCAAGGTGAATGGGCAAGTAACAACCCTGGGAGAGATTCAGAAGCCATCTCCATCTCCCTTTCCCCTTTCTTCCCTCAGTGTCACTTACACATCCTGTTTCAAGAAACTTCTTCTCTTCATCCTCCTCCTGCCTGTCAGCTGTTTGAAGATGATGCCTGGTCCTTCCCCATGTCAGCTGAGAAGGGTCAGAGTCAGCAAGGCCCTCTTACCCTGCGCTCAGCTGCTAAAATTTAAACCAGGTCTAGATCTAAACTAGATTTAAAATGTGGCCTTCCAGTACTCAAATGGGCTTATAAGAAAGAGAGCAACTTTTTACATGGGCAGATAGTGATGGGACAAGGGGATATGGTTTTAAACTACAAGAAGAGAAAATTTTATTTACATTAGGAGGAAATTATTGAAAGGTGTCCCTGCCCACAGCAGGGGGTGGAAACTGAGTGGTCTTTAATGTCCCTTCACATTCTGTGATGTGGAAGAACTGAGACAACTGAACTGTCCCAGACAGGGACAGGACTTTTCCAGGATGTCAGCCCAAGGCAGAAACCTTGCACAGAAACAAACTTCTTCGGCTTAAATTGCAAACAAGGTCCTTCTGCAGCAAGTGCTAGGCAAGTTTCTGTAAATAACAGCTCTGTCTACTTCATCAAGTCTCTTTTGGAGTAATCAGTCTTCAATATTAGAGCAATGCCCCTATTGTCATTCCTGGAAACAAATAAAAGAAATGAACTTACTTTCAAAGTCTCCTTCCCACCACCTTGGGCAAAACACACAATTGGGATCTTCCCACCGTAATTAGATTCTGTGAAATATGAAATACAATACAAAAAAAGAAGGAAAAAGATTAAATCAATTGATGCAGCTCAAACAACTTATTATTCCTGAGTACAGTGAAAGAATTTCCAAGCCATTCACACAGATACTAGTTAGCTGCTGATTTTACCAGTTACCAACAGCTGTTTTTAATGAAAACTCAGTTTTGCCCAACATTCTGCATAGCTGACTTGAGACACCCTTCTCCAACAGCTTTTCCCTTCTAGAAATCCTAATTTTTGCTATCTCAAGTCCTTAAAATGGACTCTTATTGTATTTATCCACTTCTTTGACCATTTTGAGTCTCAGCGAAAGGTTCTTATCACAAACACAAGGTACAGAACCTCCAAGTTCACACTTTCAACCGTAAAATAAAGGTAAGAATTCTGTAACTCTAGCAGCTAGTGCCTGAGAGACATTGCAAAAAACAAACAAACAAAAAAAAAACCAACCACAAACAAACCCAAACAACAACATGCCCAAAAGCTTTTTAAGGATTTCCTGCTAAGGCCTTTGACTTCTTTTCTTTTTTTGCTTTGGTAAAGAAGTGGGTGAAAGATTATTTAGCAGGCAGGTTGCAGGCAGCTCAGTCACCCTCATAAATAAAGATTTTGGTAAAAGCCTAATTTCAGCTCCTGTGTAATTGTGCTCCAGCTACCTGGAATTCAGTGATAGGTGGGATGTATATAGAAGCTTCCAAGACGAAGGGAGAGAAGGGCTGTGTGGCTGAAATGAAGGATTTTTGACACAAAGGCTATACAGAAAGGAAGACGAGGGAAGGTGCTGCTCTGGAGAGGGCAGGTTACTCCTGACTTTCAGATGCATTGTGGTTAACAAACATGATCCCTTCCAGCTCAGCAGCCACAGGATGCTGCCACTACTTTCTTATTCCAAGAAAATCACTGTGGAACAGCCCCAAAGCAGGCACAGACATGGGAAGGAGGATACCTGGGATGACCCGCTCCGAAATGTACTTCTCCAGCTGGGTCCGCACTTTGGCCTCTGTCGTGGGGTGCCCGTGGGTGCCGTTATCAACGAGCAGGAGATGGGTGTGGTTGTTGTCCAGGCAGTACAGGGGGTCTCTCTTCAGGTCATCCATGATGTAGCGGGCCAGGAAGCTCCCCTAGGGGTACCAGCACAGCGTTTGACAGAGATTCAAGGGCAAGGACACACCCACCTCATTTATGTGGTGGGACAATTTTTTAGAAGTGTTCTATCATGCTTAGTGGATAAGAGACAAGGGGGGCGATCCCAGGGCATCTGACAGGTTGGATGACAGTGTAAATGAAGATCCTAAACAGCAGCAGCAGGTACTACGTGCCTCTAGCTCATGGGAATGCCTACTGTGGGGGAGTGCAGGGCGATTTCAGAGGTAAAATAGCCATGGGAGTGGTTATTCCCTAAAGCAATGCCAGACATGGAGTTAGAGCAGCTGAACTCCCACAGACATGCCAAAATCTGGCACAGCTGAAATCCTCCTCACCAGGCCTGATGTGTGTGACTAACTTGGGTGTGAGAACATTTTACTTTCCTCCTGTTCTGGGAAGAGCTCCTGACATTTTGAGGCCAAGCCTTCTCTTTCTCTCCCCACCCACATATCACTTGAGGATGTGGTTTAATAGTGAACATGGTGGTAGCGCTGGCTGACAGCTGGACCTGACAATCTCAGAAGTCCAAAGTTTTCTACCTTAACATCATGAATGGTTCCATGATCCTGTTTGTTCCTTACATCACTGTTGGCCGTACGGATGAGGGTTTCCCGGTTGGAGATCATGCCCCAGGCCGCGATGCCGATGGCCACCACGTTCTCCTCGGAGCTGCGACTGATGGTGTTGTCTCTGACCACCTCCCCAATATACTTCATCAGCCCGTAGTGCGTCCCCCCAGTGAAAATCCAAGCTCCTGGAACAACACCCAGTCACCTGGGGGAGCAGAGCCAAACACCCACCCTCCCACAGCATTAAAGACAAAACCCAGACCCTCTTTGTGACCTTGGGGGTTTCTTCAGTTAAGCACATAAGAGATGCTACACAATTCCCACTATGTTAGCACAGGCTACTTTTACCTGCCTAAATCCCAATCCTGTTACTTCCAAACCATTAATGTCACACATGTCCCATGTGCAGCAGCCAAGCATGAGCAAAAGGAACACTCTGCTTCCCCACAGAGCCTTTGAGCTGCTACCTCTGCAGCCCTGTTGTGCAGCAGTGAAGTAGCAGAGGCACAGAAGCAGGTGTTTACCCTTGGACTGGGCGATGTAGATCAGCCTGCTGAATATCTTGCGCATGCGGGGCTTGAGCGCGAAGTTCTTGGCACCGCCGGTGACGGAGATGACGAGGTTTGGGGTTTTCAGGTGCCAGTGCTGGGTCATGAGATCGTAGAGTGTCTCTGAGTCTGTGTCACACGACAGGCGGATGTACTTGGGGGAGAGAAAATTGGGAACAAATATAGCAGGAGATAAATAGAGGAGGCTGGGAAAAACCCAGGGATTGCATTTTCTTCTCTGTTTCACAGCCTCGCTCCAACAGCCAACATCCAACAACATCCAACAGATGAAAGGCAAGGTGATGATGAAATCCTTGTTTCTTCCTCTGAAGCACCTCTTATCCTTCCCCTACAACCAGGCACCCAACCCACCTTCCTCTAGAGGAGGCAAGAGCAGTGACCTTGAGCTTCAGAGGAACTCTGCAAGGATGAACACAGCGCCACTACAGTGACGAACTCCAACGGTGCTATTTAAAGCTTAGATTATGAATCAGTGGCAGCATCCTTGCAGGTGAGCTAATAATAATGACAGCTGTATTTTGATGACATTATTCAAATAAATTCCAGGCTCCATGTGAGTGGTGTCCCTATCACAACACATCCCCATTCCAGTGCTTCAAGTGTAACACAAAACAAATACATCAAGTTTGTAATAAAGCTTGAATGCTCTACAAAGATGCCAGAAAGCACCAAGAGCGATAATCTGACTTCAGGTGGACTCATCATGTCTCTATTTACATAAAAGCTTCTCTGGCCTTGTCTTGCTTTGCTTTTCAAAAACCTCTTCACACTTTCATCACTTTTGGAAGACATTCATGGCTGCACAAGCCAAATCAAGAGATGAGAAGGAGTAGTTGGGACCTGAATCACAGAGGATTTTGCATTGATTGCCCAGTATTTGCAGGAGAGCAAAATGAAAGGACAACTTTGAGAAGGAAATGTCCCCACCTAAGAGACACTGAACTTGAATGAAAACATTCACGTGTTCCAGGACAGGTTCCCAGAAGGAGTTAAAAGCATTTAGGGAGAGCGTGCTGAGCAGGCTCCAGCAGCTACACAGAAGAGCTAAGGGACTCCCACAGCTGCTGCCCTAAGGAGCTTCAGCAGCATGAAGCTTTGGGTGTTTTACTGGAGAAGATCCCCTGTAGGAGATGGGGAAAATTACCTGGGCAGCCCTGCCCACAGCAAACCTGTCAGCTCCACTCCAGCAGGTGAACTCCTCGGCTCAGCACTTCCCTCCTCCGAAGTACAATGGTGCCATCTCCTGGTACTGCTGGATGCTGCTCCCAGACCACGGCCGTGGTTCAGGGAAGCCTTTTTGGGGTTTGGGCTCCCAGAACATTAAATGCAGTGACTGCAATGCTCGTGGATGTTATGGGGTCTGAGCAGCGCAGCAGAAACGAAGAGCTCAAAAGCTGGACTTACAGAGGATGAGATTTTATAGAATCCCAGAATGGTTTGGGCTGGAAGGGAGTTTAAAGCTCATTTAGTTCCATCCCTGCTATAAGCACCTTCCACTATCCCAGATTGCTCCAAACCCCATCCAACCTGGCCTTGGACACTTCCAGGGATCCAGGGACAGCCACAGCCTCTCGGGGCACCCTGTGCCAGGGCCTGCCCACCCTCCCAGGGAACAATTCCTTCCCAATACCACATCTAACCCTGCCCTGTGGCAGTGGGAAGCCACTTCCCCTTGTCCTGCCACTCCATCCTTTGTCCCAAGTCCCTCTCCAGCTTTCCTGGAGGCCCTTTAGGCACTGGGAGGGGCTCTGAGGTCTTCCTGGAGCCTTCTCTTCTCCAGGTGAGCACCCCCAGCTCTGCCAGCCTGTCCTCAAACCTTGTTCGGGGTCTGTTCACATCTCAGTTCTGCGCAGAACTTTTTAGGACTCGTCTGCCCTAAAAAGCACAGTGCAGGGTATAAAACTTCCCATCCCTCACTGATAATTGACAGCAATTCTTAGGTCACCCTGAGTTTGAAGTCCTCTCTGCTGCACATCAACAGAAAATACTTGGCAATCTTCAGGAGCAGCAGGTGACTTGCTGTGTAGGGAATAAGAACAGGGAATTGAGATACAATTCCAGCCAACAGTCCAATGGGATGGACTGGAAGACTTATATGTAGTGTTTGAACAAAGTATGCTCTGAAATATGCACAGTGGCCTTGAGAGTCCACATGAAACAACTGAGGGCACATGAACTCATTTTCAAAGCTGGAAGTGGGGAAGACACAACCCAAGGAAAGAATATTTAACATTTGAGAAGTCTGAAATATTGCAACAGAGCGAAGCACTGTTTGTTCCAGTAGTCACACAGCAGCTTACAACAAAGTAGCACAAAGCTAAAATGTGCATATCAAAAAATACATGAAGTACACAGATCTGTTTAAGCGTGATTTGAAACTTTTGGTCTCATTTCCCACTCAAATGCATCTTATTTCTGCTACTTTGCATAAAACAAACCAAATTAATTTACATATCAGGCTCTGATTTTCCTCATTTATCTTGATTGTCCCAAGCAACCTGTACTGGTGTTTATCAGCCATTGAGAGGAAGCAGATGAGCTCAGCCACATGTGACTCTCACAAGTATCAGTATAAATCACCAGAAACAGCAGCTATTTCCTTCTTCCCACACGCCTCCACTGTCCCCACTCCAAGCAAAGACACAAGGAAAAAAACAACAAGTAGGAAAAAAACTTTTGAAGTTCCACAGATATTTATCTTACTTACATCCCTCCAGAACTTAATCTCATTGCTGCACCTCCACCCTGGGAGACACAATATTCAATTTGTTGTTGGCCTGAGCAAGCTGGTCTATATGGATATAAAATAATACCTGAATATCACCCTCATTTACCCACACTCCTGCCATGCCTGGAAAGAGATAATCTCTTTTCACTCCCATCACCAGCCTAAACAAGTAACACAGAGGGAATTGGGCTACAAGGGACACAAGCTTGTTTCTCAAGCCCTGAAAATAGGTAACAAAGCCTATCTACTACCACTGGAATAAAGTCCATTTCACCTTCCTTGCTTTTGAGGACCTCCCACTGGTACTCAACAGGGGCCCCATGAATATCCTTAATATTTCCACCTACCTTTCCTCTTTTTCCCAAGTTTTCAAACTGAATGTCCCCAAAGGCATCAGTAGGAAGCTCCTTTGTGTGCTTCTTGTAGTTCCATTTTTCAGTGGTGTTAATCTGGGTGCCCTCTATGTGCTGATTTTCAGGGTATCCACATTTACACAAGTTACCCCTGAAAGAAGAGTGAATAGACACGAGACCCCTGAGGAATCCTGAGCGCTGAAAAGTGAGCTCTGACAGCAAGGAAAGCAGCAGGTGGAGCTACAGAACCAGCTGTGTGTGGGACCCTACTGGGATTTGCCACCTGACAAAGCAGATCCTGCTTCCTCCCAGCACTGGGAAGTGGAACATAGCTCAGGAACCAGGCTGTGCTGAGGGGTTTCTTCCCTTTTTGTGCTCTTAACCACACAGGACGAGTTCACTGCACCTCCTCTCCCTGGTAACAAGTGACAGGACAAGAGAAAAAGGCCTCAAGTTGTGCCAGGGGATGTTCAGATTGTACATCAGGAAAAAGCAATCATGGAAAGGGCTGTCAGGCATTGGTACAGGCTGCCCAGAGTTGTGGTGGAGTCACCATCTTTAGAAGTATTCCAAAATCAGGTGGATGTGGCACTTGAGAACTTGATTTAGTAGTGGTACTGGGCTGACTTGATTTTAAAGGTCCTCTCTATAGCCCACATTTCTGCTTCCTCAGAGGACACAGAGGACTAATTAATTGCTTGACTCCTTTAGAAAGGTTTCTTCTACTCTGCTGTACCTTGCAAATGAAACCAGCTTGCCTTAAAAATATCTAGACAACAGTAAGCCAGCCACTTCTGCGGTGCTCTCCCAGAGGGCTTGCAGGAAGTGAAGCTGATGAGAACCAGCTCCTCCATACTTTGTTGGTGCCTTGCCAAACATCCCATTTTTGGTGGCAGAGGAGGACCCTAAGTGAGACCTTCTGAAATGAGACCAATTTCCCTCCCTCTCTCTGAGGCATTTTTCCTCCCAGCTTCAGAGAAGAGTGGTGTCAGAGAGCCCTCAGAGCTCAATATTAGGATTTCTGCAGCTGTATTAGTTTGATCACTTTTCTCCTGAGACTAAAAAAAGAAAAACAAAAAGAAAAAAAAAGACCAAAAACCACAAAGCAATGTTATGGTCCTCAAACTAGCACTGCACTGGTACTTGTGCCTGAAAATGGAGCCAGTTTAATATCCTGTCTTAAGGGAACATCAGCCTGAGCAAAACCTAGTGCCTGTCTAAGGCCTGTGCATTAAATTTGTGATTAGGGCTTAAAAGGAAAATTTCACTTGTGCAAACCTCTGATACATAGCTTGTCATACATCAATACCAGTGCTGCATCAAAGCACCTATATATTGCCTCAAATCCTAATTTGATATTAAACCCTGTGACAGAGCTGCTGGAAGATCAGATCAGTTTTGCATCAAGTTACTTGTGGATAAACTCAAACAAGGGGAGATTGTACTGCTAGATCCAGACTCTGAACAAAAAACCCCAAAACTCGACTCCCTGCCTTTGCAGACAGAAATCCCCTCATCTACCAGCCCCCCATTCTTGAAAAACGAGGAAAGTATCTCCTTACATTGACTTGGTGTCCTTTGTAAAAAAGACACATTCTCTCTTCTTAAAGTTTTCTTGGATGAAGTTGGCCAAATCCTGGAAAATAATTTTTAGAAGTTGATTGCTGATAACTCACGAAATGGAAGAGATCTCAGTAACAGCACAGTCAGTGTGAACACAGATACTGCTTAAAAACACTGTGGCAAACATTCTTCCCAATGCTAAAGAAATCCTAATATTAAATAAAGGGAAGACAGGGAGGTTTTTTAGGGTAGGGGCTGCTTCAATTCAACACACAAAGACCCCAGCAGGAGTTCAGAACAACTTCAAGTCCTCCTTTATGGGAGCTCAGCAGAATGCAAAGCTTATTTAACCATTAACTCTCCTATTAACCTTGAAACTCCCTAGAGAGGCTTTCACACTCGGGGAATGCAAATTCATCCCTGATCTGCCTCTTCCAGCTAAGAAAACAGAGCAATTCTCACTCACTGATAAAGGATTGGGGGGTTTTGTTTGCTTTCAAGCACAGCTTAGATTTGCAGGGCAAGATTTCCCTCGGGACACAAAGGGAAGACACGCAGCTATAGTTTAGTTTACCCATTTGACACACTTGTGGTTTAACAGCAGGTAGAACAAGTTATTCCAAGCAAAGAAAAAATATTATATTATAATATATATTTTATTTATCGTATTATAGAATATTTATAATATCGCATACTTTAATATTAAAATAGTAAAAATTACATATAAGTAACATAAATTTATAAAAATCATAACTATAAAAATTATAAAATATTATATATTATAAATTATGTCTATTATAAATATTATCAATTATAAAAATTATAACAGAAAAGCATTATATCCAAAACAAGGAAAACGGAAGGGAACGCATTCAACCAGTAAAAGTCACAACAGTGCAAGACCAAAAAAACAAAAGGAGGGGGAAGCACCTGCTTAAAGTCCTAAGAAGTGGCCATTAAGGCCTTCTGCAAACCCATCAGGAGCAGGGAATCTGCCACACAATTGCTGGGATCAGCAAATCTTTCAGGCATGAAAGGATGTTTAACATAACTATGTTGGCTGCCCTGGCCATCAAGCTGCGAGAAGAGCTTGGGGTGGTTCTCCACACGGACAAATTTGTCTCTTGCTGCAGCGTGGAAAAGGGTTTAAAAGCAGAAATGATGAAGAAAGCACAATAGAAAAGCTACAGGGTTCAAAAGGAGCAGCAATTTTAGAGCAAAGGGGTACCCTTAAGAGTTCCACCGTGTCACCTGCTGCTTGAAGGTCAGGAAGATTTCTCCACACAGGGGACAGTGACAGATCCATCATCCTGCTCCTGACTTGTCAGAATCCACCACCACGGTGGCCCCCTCCCAAGACCCAGCATGTAGCAGGTACTCACAGCATCGCTGCAAGCCACGTCTATGCTGCGAGACATGCTGGAATAGAGGAGTCTGGAACTCTCAAAATTGCCATTCCTTCGGTGCCTCATGCTGCCCATGGAAACCTGGAAAAGCACGGTAGAAGGGGAGATGGAGGAGCACTAGACAACACCAAGGGCACTTTGCACCCTGGCAAGGCAAGAAAGAGGTTATTTGAATCCAGAAGAATTAGAAAGGCTATTATTCCTAAAATGTGAGACAAATTCAGAAAAAAAAATAAAAATCTGTTATTTCATACCACAAAGAGACTTTATCTTTCCCCTCTCCAAAAGAACTCCAAGTCAATTATCTTTGCAGAAAGGAACATACCTTATATTCCATCCCATTCAATTCATTCCCATATTTTAACTCTTTTGTCTCTGATTAGCAAGCTCAGGACATGGCTAATACACATGAACAGTCCTTAATCCAATGTATTTACAAATTAAAAGGGGATCTTAAGAAGCAGCATTTGAGGCATAGAGGAAGAACTGCAGTGTTAAAGCAGTTGGCCCAGCAGGACCAACTAACAGAGGAGCAGCACACACCGCTGATTCCACTCCTGGAACAAGGACAGTCAACATAAGAGCAAGTGGATTTAAAGTATATTGGATCCAAAAGTTAGGAAGTGATCTGTAGAAGCAAACATTTCAATTGCCCTCTAAAGCAGATACCTGTGTTGAAGTTGCTGTCTTTGAAGGAGCTTCACTGCACTTGCAGCAAAGCACAGAACAAAACCATATTTATTCTAACGAAAATATCTCAATTCCCTTCATGCTACTCTGTGAATAATACTGGAAAAGGCCTTTTCCTGAGAGAAAAGCTGTCAGCCAGTGAACATGGGGAGCTCATAGCCTACTTGTTCTTCCACCACTGTTTTCTCTCCTGCCTTTTCCCTGGCTGTGTACTCTGGGTTTGCCTCTGGGGTGACACTGCCACTGCTTGGCACACAAAGCACTCCTCCCAGGCACAGCAACACTGAAGCATCATCCTGTAAACACAGAACTCCTGAGAGCCAAGAACCAGCAAGTGTGAAAATCTCCTTGGGGCACTCAACACAGTAGGAATGGCACAGGCAGTGGGAAGGTGCAGTTGTAAACAGAATGATGGAATGTGATGTGAGCAAGCCCCCAAAAGGAGTAAGAAAAGGCAAGACTGCACAAAGACATGTATATTGAAATGTTATAGTTATTTAAAAAGTCCTTTGAAAAACATTTTGTGTTGAGGGGGAGCTTGATTGACTCACTGTTATTTACTGTGCGTGGCAGAAGCCCTCAGCTACTTCCCCCAAATTCTGCAGCACGCCTGGGGATCTGTGTCACTCTATCACTGATAAATGATGGAAGAGCACAGAAAAAAAAGGCCTCTTCCTCCATCCCAGCTCCTGCACAAATAGGAATGATTTCAACCCAAGAAAAGAAAAAAAAAAGGAAAAAAAAAATAAGGGGGGGGGGAAGTGAATGGCTGAAAGGTTGGGCCCAGAAAGAGGGGAATAAAATTAAATCCAGCTGGTGGCCAGTCACCAGTGCTGTTCCCCAGAGCTCAGTACTGGGCCCAGTCCTGTTTAACATTTTTATCTTCATCACCAATTGGGATGAGGGGATCCAGGGCACCCTCAGGAAGTTGCAGACACCAAGCTGACAGGATTTGGATCTGCTGGAGGGCAGGAAGGCTCCACACAGGGATCTGCACAGCCCGGATCCACGGGCCAAGGGCCAGGTCTGGTCCTTGGGTCACAACAACCCCGTGGAACACTGCAGGCTCAGGGAAGAGCAGCTGGAAAAGGCTCTGGCAGTGTTGGTGACAGGGCTGAATGTGAGCCCAGGGGGACAAGAGGCCGATGGGCCCTGGGCTGTGGTGGCCATGGTGTGACACAGCCCCCGGCTGGCCCTGCTGAGGCTCCCCTGGCCAGAGGGACACCGAGGGGCTGCAGCGTGTCCAGGGAAGGGAATGGAGCACCAGGAGAGGCTGAGGGAGCTGGAAAGGGGCTCAGCCTGGAGAAAAGGAGGCTCAGGGGAACCCTTGTGGCTCTGCACAATCCCTGCCAGGAGGGGACAGCCGGGGGGATCAGGCTCTGCTCCCAGGGAACAGCGACAGGCTGGGCCAGGGGAGCTTTAGGTTGAATATTAGGAAAAATTTCATCACTGCAAGGGGGTGTCAGGCATCAGAATGAAGAGGTTGCCCAGGGCAGTGGTGGAGCCACCTCACACAGAGCCCCACCACAGCTATTTGGAATTCTCAGCCCAGAGGAACAACTACCACCCCCTTTCCTCTGAACCCCTTTGTTGTGTGACCTCTTCAGCAGTGATTCCAAAGTGACCAAAGAGGAAAACCCAACTGACAGAGAATAAGGGACCCAAACCTGCTCAGCAAAAGTAACTGATATTGTGGGAATGTTTATTCCAAAAATGTTATCTCTGACAGAACAGGCTTCTCAAATAGAGCACTGAGGAACAGAGGAAAGCTGTACACAAAATACAGAGAGGCTCAGAGGTGGCACACATTGCAGAGACATGAAAAAACACCTTGACAGTCACAGGCAGCAAGAAACGCCATGAAACTACAGCTTTACAGCTGATAAGGATGGAATTCTGAGGTTTAAGGACACAGGCAACTCTGCACTGGGAGATGTATTTCCTAATAACCCAGAAAGCAATTCTTAATATTTCATATGATTTAATGTTCAGTGTAAAGATGGTTTTAAATCTGTAATTCAAGATAAAAGCCCCATGGAAGGAAATTACATTTAGGTCTGGATCTACGCAACTTATATATTGACAGTTTTACTCTCTTTGTTGATTTGTTTAATAAAGTTTAACACCAGAAAAGTGACTATAGACACAACTGCACAGAGAGGAGATTAAAAGGAAACAAGGGCATTACATTATTAATTCCAAATGCTACAGGATTTCAAGTTTGCCTTGCTGCTTTCATAAATAATTTATAAGAACGAACGTGCAGCAAACAAACTGAAAAAAGTTCATGAGAGCGCAAAGAAAACCCGATATTTAATTTTAAATTCTGAAAAGCCTCATTGATAGCACAGTGTTTAGATGATACCAGTGAGCAATGCTCATTAACTCCATGAGTGTTGGAGATAACACAGCAATTATACATATTTTAAAAGATGTGGCACAGCTGCAGTCCACGGGCAAACTATTCTTTTTCTATCACATTTCCAATCCATTAAATACATAAGATACTCAATGCATTGAAGCAACATGTTGAGAATAACAACCACTGGATAAATTCCAAAATAATCCTCTAAAGTGTAAGACTCTAAGTTCCACAGCAATTCAAGGAGCCATAGCCAAGGAAATCTTCAGCTTGAGCTGACTTAAGGAAAAAGAAAAAAAGAAAAGGTATCTAGTTCCAAAGAGACAAATTAAGAGGCTTTTAGTAACTTGCCTGCAAGTAAAAAAGCAAGCCCAGCTCCATTCTCAGGAAGCTTCCAGATAAACGTAACCACTATTTGCATTAACAATTCCCGACATTGACTTTATGTGAAACCTCTCCAACAGCAGAGAATGTCACATAACTCCAGCTGCACCCAGAATTTCAGCAAATTCAACGTATGTTCTCTTAAGGACGGAAAATCCAACACTGAATCAGTAGCACAGACTTACCAAAGTCTCCAGAATGTGCCCCAGGACTCCTTCTGCAATCATGACTCCAAGAGGAAGGCTTTGAAATACTTGAGCTGGCAAAGCCCCACCTTTATCTGTGTCATGCCTTCCTTTTAAAGGAGGGAGGGATCAAGGCCAGGAGCGGGGAACAGCAGAATTATTCACCAGTTCCTAATGAAGGCTTAATTGCAGCAGGGTGCAGGGAAAAGCAGCTGCAGGTTGTTTCTAAGAGAGATGTTGTCCCACCTGCTGCCCACGGACTGCAGGAACAGAGAACGCCGCAGATCGTTCGTGGCACCAACAGCACCAGTAAAAAGCCAGACGTAAAATAATAAAAAAAAAAAAAACAGGAATAAGTAATTAGATTTTAATGTAGCAGAAGATAATGAAGCAGCTGTAAAATGAACACCTATTAATCTAATTTACTACGAGATTGTTGAAGCACTGTTGAGTGCAGTAGAGGATTTAAAAAGTGTTTTTACTCAACAAAAATCAGACTCAGTTCCTTAATTTTTGGTTTGACGCTCAGCATGGTTTTCTGGTTTTCTCCTACCTTTGACTCAAGCTTTTCACTCAGGTAAAAAGCAATTTCTTCTGCTGTGATATAAAGTGACTCCTTGGAGAGATGGATTGTTCCCAGGCCACCTTCCTTGCAGAAAGAAGTGCTGTCCCATTTGCTGCTAGAGGACCTTCTACTTTTAATCACCCAATTTGGACCAAAATTAGGCCAGGTTGGACGAGGCTTGGAGCAACCTGGGATAGTGGAAGGGTCCCTCTCCATGGAAGGGGGTGGAAAATTTGAGCTTCGAGGTCCCTTCAAAGCTAAATCATTCCAGGATTTTAAGATTGAGTGTCATCTTTCCTTCTGTGATGGAAGGTAGGTTTATTTGTCTTAAATCTCACATTGCCTTGACATATAAATCTGCATTTTCACGAATTATCACTTAAGGGTTGCACCCCATATGGCAGCATCCAACAGCTCCCTAAAATGTGTGTGTTGAGCCCAAAGACAGAAGACATCCAGTGATCCAGTGCTCCTAAGGAACAGAAAGAAAACAGGAATCAAGGACTTGCAGCTAAACCTGAGAATGAGCTAAATAGCTCCTATGTGTTTTCTGTCACCCTATTTCCCTAAAGCAGAGTTTTCATGGACAGCAGCACTATGGTCATGCAGCAACATTCCTGAACTACTGAACATGAATCTTTACTGTGGTTTATAGCTGCAGATAGTCCTTTAATCACTGACTTGTGAAACCTGCCTGGCTGGCAACTCTCAAGCAAAGTAACTACTCAGTACATAAATGGAGATCTCAGTTATTCCTTTAAAAATGCTAAGGCACAGTTGAGGAACAAACTCTTCTGCCTGGTCCTCTTAGGTAGAGAAAACCTGAAAAAGAGTCAGATTTTTGGGGACACTTTATGGTTCTCAAGTAAGAAATTTGGTATCCCGAACATAAGTCAAAAATGCTCTCTGAAAGTTTTTAGGGTAAAGATAATCAATATTTTACAAAGACAAGAGCACCTCCAGGGGCAACAATTCACAGTTCCCAGGATTCCTGCATTCTTGGTCTGAGAACATACACACAGGTATTCCAGATCTACAGGAACATGTTCATATTTACTGTATTCCAGCAAAATCTGGGCTGACTCCAGCAGAGACTTCAGTGAGAGCTTGCCAAACTGCACAGCATGTCCTGTCTCTCCCAATTCACAGAAGTTATTTAACTCTGGGTTTGGACTAGACAGAGCTATTTGTGAACAACCAAAAGGTGTTGTTATGGATCCTGGCCAAAGAGCTTCGTGTCTTTATGGTGAACGAAGTAAAACCTGTCATCCTCAGGATCAGAATCCTTGTTATCTATGCAGGAATCAAAATGCAGCAAGCACTTGAATTACTAAAAAGGGAAAAAAACCACATGTATACAAAAATATTTTCCATTGTATTGA
Source organism: Poecile atricapillus (assembly GCF_030490865.1). Lineage (NCBI taxonomy): Eukaryota > Metazoa > Chordata > Aves > Passeriformes > Paridae > Poecile > Poecile atricapillus. Next base: position 39,059,070 of record NC_081253.1, on the reverse strand, counting down.
GAGCAGTGAAGAGATTGTTCTGCAGCTGAATAAGCCTTATGTTTGTTTAAAAAGAAGTATAAAGCCAGAGAGAATATTTAAGGAAAATTGTGCCTGAAAAGCTACAGGGATTTGAGCCCTGTAGCCCCCACTGTGCAGAAAAAAAGTTACAGTGGGATTTAATTCAGTGGCTGGCAGTAAATCACTTTCTATCCCAGAAACTGTGAAAGCTTGAGAGGGGCTTTTTATGGTGAACGTAGCATTGACAGGGTACCTGTGAAATCTTGCAATATCACAGAATGGTTTGGGTTGAAAGGGACCTAAAAGTCCATCCCATTCCATGCCCTGCCATGGGCAGGGACACCTTCCACTGTCCCAGGTTACTCCAAGCCCTGTCCAGTCTGGCCTGGAACATTTCCAGGGATCCAGGGGCAGCCCCAGCTTCTCTGGGCACCCTGTGCCAGGCTCTCCCCACCCTCACAGGGGAGAATTTCTTTATATCATCTCATCTGAATGTCTCTTCTCTCATTTTAAAACCACTTCCCCTTGTCCTATCACTATATCCCTGTGTAATAAATATTAACTCTCCTGTAGAGCTTATTTTGGGGATGTGGGGGTTGTGTGTCTTTTTAAAATGAAGTCAGTCTCAATTTACCACACCAAGCAACATTTTTAATGCCAAGGAGACCATCACAGGCTGACAGCATTGAGATCACCATTACTGGCCATAAAATCCCTTTTTAGGACCAGGGTTATTTTGGATAAGCTTTGAGCACACACTGTAACAACCTGATCTAGTGGAAGGTGGCCCTGCCCATGGCAGAGGGTGGAAGAAGATGAGCTTTAAGGTCCCTTCCAACCCCACACCATTCTAGGATTCTATAATTATTATCCCACTGCTTCAAGGCAATGTCTTACTGGAGATTTGTATGTGGGGTTTCAAAGCATAGGCTCCACAGAATAGTTCAAAGTGTGATGGATCAAATAGGGAAAAAACCAAATACTTACTCTGTTGAGTGCTAATCACGACCATTCCCTCATCTCAACTCTCCCCATGGACTGCCAGAGAGAACAAAATGTCAAACACTGTCGTAGAACAGCCAGAACTTACTAATTACAGCAGCTCAAACAAAGCGTTACACGGAGATTCACAAAGAACATTTCTATCCCTAAAATCCCTCTGGATTTCTCTTGCTTTGGCTGCAAGCTGTTAACACTGCTCCTGTTTCTCAGCAGGAAACTGGCACTGATGCTGCTGCACACAGAATTTCATTTGCTGTGCATGACCTGCCTTCTGCACCCCTTTACTGCTTGTACAAAAATCCACTTCTCCCCTTTTTATCCAAGCTGCAGAAGCCCACCTTGAACAGGGATAGTTTGTGTGTGGCTCCTCACCCTTTCTATGTTGGGATTTTGGATTCATAACCTGAATGGGAACTATAAGCTAACATTTGAGCACTTCTCATCCTCAGAAACACCTTGAACATAATGAGCATGAGCACACCAAACCTGGGGAGAAATACAGAGAATTATCTGCCATAATAATAATACAGGCAATTTGTTGTCTTAATTTTGGGTTATATGAAGGCATGGTAAAGTGAGGAGCCACAGAAGGTCTTCTTCAGTGAAAGGAAGTTCAATGAAACTACTCAAACTAGACCTGAGTCCTATCCAAATCATAGGTGGGGTAAGTCCTGTAACATACAAATTTGGCAACAAAAGCACACCTTCTTTGGGGTTTGGGTCTTTAGACCTTTCCAAGATTTTTAAAGAACACTTTTCTGTGGTGACAACTGCTCAAGTTCTGTGTGCAGGCAACACTTTCTGGTTCCTCCTTTCTACTGCATTCAGGAAGGCAAGAGCACTGCTGGAGACAAACCAAGTTTCATAGAAGATCCCAGCTCCAGTGACTCTTACTCATTTTGAATGGCAAATACTGTAGAATGGCATATTTCCATCTGGCTGCTCAAGTCACTGGCATTTTTAATTTAATATTAATTACTGAGAGCAGTTTTTAGCCATTTACCTAAGGTTATAACAGAACATTCCATCAAGCCTACAATGACACACTAAAGGACACACCAAAGAGGAAGAACACAAGCTGGTGCAAAATGGCAATGTTTTGGCAATTAGTGATGTTGGAACTGCTCAAAAAGGGATTTTTAATGGAACTGAAATCTATTAGAAGCACTTTTGAACAGTCTAAGTGTCAAACTAGTCTTGCTGAAAGATAAAAGTCTCCTGGAAAATTTAAGTGTGACCCTGCAGAGATAAAGCCCTGATGCTGTGGGACCTTGAAAGTGGGGATACAACAAAGTAGAGAGCTGTGGTCCTGCCCACCCTCATCACCCATCCTGCTGTCCACAAGCATTTAAAGCCCTTTTTCACAATTTACATTCCTAAATGCAGACACTTGGATTTCCTTTCAGTGTGAGAGTACATTGCATTTGAAGAACAATGAAATAATTCTGATGTGTGTGTCAGCCCAGAAAGCACTGAAAGTGCATTTTGGTGTGAAATATTAATAGGTAGGAACAGAACACTGGCAGATTCTTTCTGTAAAAGCCCTAAAAATAATAATAAAAAAAAAAACAAAAAGAAATCCACCAGAAAGAATTATGTAATTTTCAGCTTATCAGTGTTGAGTGACTAGAAACTGTATACCTCAGGCTTTTATGCACTTTATTTGATGGAAATGTTCTGAGAAAGTGTTCATCAAGCTTTAAAAATTAGGTGAGTTGAGGAGGGGAGATGAATGCTTGAGATCAGCCAAAAAAACACCCAAAACCCAAACAAAAAGCAGAAAGAAGGCTCTAAACACAGTAGACAACTGAAGACTCACTTCCATAAGTTTCAATGCAGTAGGCTCACACCTTAGCTACAGCTCCATGGATTTCTCAGAATTTAGCTAGGATCAAAATAAAAATGCATTAATGCAGAATATTCCAGTTGATGACAATCACAGGGAGGTCTCAGCAACAAAAACTTTCAAAAGTAAAAAACCTTCAAATTAAAGTAAGAAATAAATGAAATTGTTTTCACTTTTGTATCAGAACTTCATGAAAATCACCTTCATGGAAAGGATTTCAATAATCAAGTATATTTGAATATAACTAGAATATATAAGGAAAATACCAAGTCCACTGATGTTTTAAGGCTCACCATAATATTGTTGCAAGATTCAGAGTATTATCCTTAGTTATAACTGCTGTCACTCACTGTTGTAAAGTTCAGAATTCATCCAAACGATATCATTTTTCTGTTTTAAGAGTTTATGCATAATTTCCTGTGCCTATTTTGCATGTACACTGAGATCATACATAGAAATCAAAGCCAGACAGCACAAAGACAAGTGGTAACACCAAAGAAAAAGCTCTCAAATGTTTATTTCATTCAAAGAAACTCCTCCAGTGAAGAAGTACATCTGTTTCCACAGAACCATATGACTAAAACACGCTGTCAAATTCATCTAATATTCAGTGAAAATTAACATATGCTTGGCACTATTTCAGCCTCCATTCTCAGGGAGCTGGGTGTAACATGCAAACCTTGCACATCTATTCCAGTCTCACACCACTGTATCAATAATGGTGTGTGTCAGCAGCAGGCAGTAGATTATCCCATCCCAAAAAGCTACACTTAATCAGATATCCAAAGATATCATGGGTAAAATGCCTTTAATCCATGGAAATCGGAGTTTTCAGAGTAAGTGGGAAGTAGAAGTCCAAATGAGTCAGAACTAAACCACATGTGACTCAAGAGCTCAAAGAACATCAATCCCGGTCTCTCCAGAGTCTTTTCTGGTGCTTGAACATCCTCAGGTGGATTTCTTTTCTACTGTAAGAAAATCCCAGAATGGTTTGGGTTGGAAGGGACCTTAAAGTCGATCTTGTTCCAAGCCCCTGCCATGAGCCATGAGCAGGGACACCTTCCACTATCCCAGGATGCTCTCCTACTTATTCCTTTATTCCAGCTTGTGTCCAGTGCCCCATTCCTGCACACCTCAGACACACCTGGATCCATTTTCTCTCCACATTCCCACATCAGGAAGTTGCAGATACAATGAAGATCCCACAGCACGTTTCCATCTCAAGCTCTCCTTGGGCATTGGGGTTGGAACCCAATTTAACTAATTTCTATTTTTAATTTAATAATTTAATTAATAAAAAGTATTTAAGATACTTTCCAAGCAGGAAGATTCCAGGACATTTTATGCACCTAGGGCAGGATTTATCTGGGAGTGGACCAAAAATGTGTGGTCAGGCATTAACAAACTTCTAACTAAGCTATGGAAAAACCCATCAGCCTTTAGGAATATGCTGCCTGTTCCCAATCCCTGACCAGGTCAAGGAGGTAACTTTGGTTTCTGTGTTCCTGCTGCCACAGAATAAATAGGGGCAGAAATAACAAATCCTCAATCCCATGGAGATAATATTAAGACAGTACCAGAAGAAATGTTCAGCTGGAAAGTGAGGTTGGAAATCAAAGGAGCTGTGATGTTCACCCCAGATCACTCTGAACAAGTTGCTTTCTAAAAACAACACAGAAATGAGAGGCCAAGGACACCTTTGAGTTTTGAAATGAAAAAGCTGTATTCAGTTGAACTTGCTGAAATAGGAAGCAATGAAAAACTAAATGTCAGAAAACAACACAAGAACCCTTGCCAAATTCACAGGCAAAAAGTAGAACAGCCACACTCCAGGTTTCAGGTAGGAAAACCCAGCTGAATTATTCATTTTGAGTGGTCTTCACACAGAAGACCCAACTCCTTGAAGGCTCTAAAATGCTTTAAATTACTTAATAATTTGTTCTCAGCGCAGCTGATGCTGGAAAAATGAGATTGAGATAAGTAGGAGGATGGGAGGAAACTTCTTCCAAGAAATTTAACTCGGGTCACAGTCAGCAAGAACTGGCTGTCCGTCCCCCCACACCAAGATGGAAATGTGCAGAAAAAGTTTTGAGCTAAAAAGAGTCTTAAAAAAGGAAGCACTAAAGGTAAGAGAGTTAGCAGCTCTGACAAGAATTTCAGCACACAGGGAGAGGTGAGGAGGAAGAGCTAGAGTCAATGGAAAAAAATCCCCTGGAGGCTGAGGTCAGACTGATTAAGATGCTGTTTCAGTCAATATCCGCTGAAAACCATAGTTGAAAGCAAACAAACACTAAATATACTTTTTTCAGAGTCTTACAAGGAAAAGACTCTCATGGAAAATGTATGAAGAAGCTTCCAAGCAATTATAGATTGGCAAGGGTATATTTTGTCCCTGACCATTATTTTAATTAATTATTAATCACCTGCTGCTGTCAAGCCTATGTGCTTAAAAACACCGAGCAGTGCGTTCTTTATGAGGGGTAGTTTATCAACTTGATTTTATGTCCATCACACAGCATTAAAGTGAAAGATAAGTGATTTAGAGTAAACCATGAATTTGATCCATTCACTTATACATGTCATTGCTTTCCCAAGCCCATGAGGAGCTTGGTGTGTGGGGTGGTGGGTGGCTTTGATCGACTTTGAGGGTAAAAACGGCAAGGGCCCAAGGTCAGGCACAAAGGGAAGTGCATGACTTGTCTGGAGTTTAACCTCTGGAGAGCTCCTGCTTCTGAGACACCCCAGATTTCATGTGCAGGAGTGGAGGACACAGGGCATCATCTTCACCAGAGTCTCCCTGGTGTCACAGCCAGCTGCACAAAGGGGACCACAAACACCTGTCTCACTCTCCTTGTTACTCTGTTACTAAATGTTTCTAGAACCTTTTAGTTCTGCTTCCAAAATATCCATTTCTCTAAGGCTTGAACTTTTCCCACTGAAAATCTGTCAGGTTTTGATCCTCTGCTTGCCTTTTTTCCAATATTCTTAGCACAAAAGCAATGCAAAGCATTCACTCGATCTTTCCCTAAAACATTTTGTTTTGGGGAAATCATTCAAGGTTAAAGACAACTCAAAGTCCCAGGAGCAGCAGTTTCCTCCTAAGGACAGCAAGGATATTTGTACTTTATTTATTCTTTGCTGTACCTGTCCTGGTCCAGCAGTGGCCTGAAGTGAGGCTGGACCAGCTCACTGGGCTCTGTGCTGACACCAGCCTTAGTCCTAACTGGAAGCACAGCCTGGAAAAAGCAGTGGAAAAGAGTATCAGCTGGAAAATGGGACCAAGATGGGGGCTGAAAAAATGCAAATATCTTCATCCCCACAGTCACATCATTTGATGAGGGCAGGTGAGAGTGTGAGAATGTTTACTCCAGAGGTTACCTGACTGGGGACTCTGTCACTTGAGAATTCCGAGGGGAAAAGGGAGAAACCACAAAGAAATGCAGTCACAGACCTGACAAAACCACCATGGAGACACTGACAAGGAACAAACCTCACCAGTCCTGCTGATGGATGGGCTGCTCAGAAACCACAGGCACCACTTCCAACAAGATCAGCATGAGGCAGGAATGGTATGTGTCCCTAAAATCCAGCTTCTGTGGGAGACTAATGGGAATGAGGAGCCTTGGAAAAGTGGTGGAGAACAGGCTATAAATAAACCCTACAAAATATGGGCAAAATTTTGCCAGGATTAACCTTTCTACTTGCAATACCAAGCATTAAGGCCTGAGGCTTGGCCTTGGTCTGCCTGAGGGCAGACTTTGCCTACAGATAAATAAGATTTAAAACTACCTTCCAGGATGTCAAACCCTACAGCAAGTTTGTGAACCCAAAAGTGCTTTAAAATGTAGATAAGGCAAGGCTGAAGCTATCTGGGCTTTTCAAGGCAAAAAGAGATTTTAAAGGGGTATTTACTGTGGTTGAAAAAGCCCTCTAAGAACATCAGGTCCAAGCATTAACCCAGCACTAAATGGTGTCTTCAAGCACCAAGGCTGCTTTGCTTTGAACACTTCTGGGGATGGTGATGGCACCACTTCCCTGTGCAACCTGTTCCAATGCCTGACCATTCTTTCAGGAATAAATCTTTCCTAATATCCAGCCTGAACCTTCACTAGGGCAACCTGAGGACATTTTCTCTGGTTCTGACTCTTGTTACCTGGGAGAGGAGAGACAATTACCAGTTTTAGACAAGTTGTAGACAGCTATTTCTGAATCAGAGTAATGGTAACACAATGGGCCTTTCTTTACAATGGCAAATCTTTCAAAGATGGTCAAATTTTCCAAGGTTTCACCTTTGCTTCCCTCCAGACATCTGAAACCAAACCTCATCTTTACGGTTTCACTACACTTACCACCAAACACCCCAGATTTGGGATTTTTTTTCATCATCACTACACAAATTTTGCACATCCAGTTCTATGTTGATTAAAGTTCGAGGACCTCAAAGAGGTTGTGGAATCTTTAGTTTACAGCAAGAGCTGTGTGCTGTGAAGACTTTAAAGAAAATAATTTGGATTATAGGTTATTTGGGAATGCCTAGATCAGGCAGCCATTGCAGACAGATCCTACAGCAAGCAGAGCTTTATAGCTACTCTCCACAAACTGCTGAATTAAGGACAAAACATCCTGACATATTGCAGGAAATCCTGCCCAGTCCCAGAAAGAACCTCCAAAGGAGTGAAGAACCACCCAGCTGCAGCAGTGAATGTCTGTCACCTCTTGATATGCTCCATTTATCTCCCTGCTCGCCACTGATGCTGTGGGCTCCACAGGGAGTGGGGTAATTGTGCCAGTTCCTTGTTCCACCCCGTTGGAGAGTGGAAGGTGCAGCAGATGTTAAGATGAAGAGAAGTCAAACATGGCCCTGAACCAAAGTCTTGGACCTCTCAGGGCAGTGCTAAGTCTCAGAGAGAGCAACAGCAGCAGTAACTCTCCAGAGATTTGCAAGTCTCCAAGTTGTTGGCACTGGGAGCCTCTTCTTGTCTCAGGCTCTCACCAGGACACCCCACAAAGACATGGCCCTGAACTTGATGAATAACTGCAATTATTGCTAATTAACAGGCCTTTAAGAGTCAGAAGGAGAAGGCCTGTGAGTGCATTGACAGAGAAGGACTAGAGACATTCCACCCAGAGCTGTGGAAGGAAATGATAAGGCTATGGAATACTGTTAAAATATGAAAAGGATATTAAAGCCAGCTTCAATTACCTAGACTATAAATGCATATACCATCTGCTAGCAATTTTCTGCATCTCAAAAAGGAGTCTTAAGCGAGTCAGCACCATTCAGCCTTTCACACACTGCAAGTGGCAGTATTAGAAAGATCCCTTCTAAACTTCCCCATCTTCCCCACCTCTCCATCTTCTCCAGCCTACCAGATGGCTGAAACCACAAAAGTAAAGAATGTGTTTGAAACCGCTGCTCCCTAATTTAGGAGGGAACGCATTTTTGATCAAATGAAAAAAAAAAAAAAAAAAAAGAAAGAAAAAAAAAGAAAGCATTTATGATTTCCAGCTTCTCTAAAGCTGCAGAGAAAGGTTTTCACTCTGACAACTTGTATTAGCTGGCCTGGAATCTGCAGGCAGCAACATTTAAGAAGCAATTTGAAACTGAAAGAGTACTTTTGGGGAAAGTGTCTCAAATGTCAGACAGATCTATTAAGACAGCTCTTGACAGACTAATCTATAAGCCTTTCTTTTTTAGTGTGAGATTTGTATCGATTTTTAAAATAGCAATCCCATTACTACACATTAACAGCATGGATAAACATCTCTCCGAGTATTTAGGATTACACCAGGACAAAGAGAGAATGTGAGGGCAGTAATTTTCCATCACACAGTTTAACGTGGTATCTGCAAATCAAGTCCATCTCTAAAGCAAATTTTTGGCACAGCAGGAGCTCTGATGACCTTTTTGGTTACCCAAATCCACGCTGTACTTGCCACTCTGCTCCCTTCCGGGCAGTCTGCTCAATATCCTGTTACTCATCTTACTGCCTTTCCCACTGCCAGACCTGAAATTCCCTTTCTGAAGTGTCCAATTGTCACAACTTTAGGGGTAATGGAGGAAAACCAGGAGCAAGTGTACCATGCATGTGGCTCAGTCAGCAGGAATGCAGGAAATGGACTCCATCTCAGAGGTCTTTTCCAGCCTCAGTGATTCTGTGAAAAGAAACACCCCAGCAGAAGTGGGAGAGGCAGGCATTTCTCTTCTTAGCAGTTTGGATTTCCAGGGCCAGAAAGACCAGACCTGAGCCCAGAGGCTGCTCATGGACTTGTCCTATCATCAGATGTGTAAGACTGACCAGACAGCACCAGTGTCACAGCCAAAATAAACAAATACTATTGCTGTAAATCCTGCCATTCTCTATCCCAGAGATTCCTTGAGCTCAGCAGCTGCTGCATGCATCCCCCTCAGAGCAGATCACAGAATCCCAGAATGGTTTGGGTTGGAAGGGTTCTTAAAGCTCATGTCATTCCAATCCCTTCTGCCATGGTTAAGGACACCTTCCGCCAGACCAGGTTGTCCCAAGCCCCATCCAGCCTGGCCTTGGGCACTTCCAGGGATCCAGGGGCAGCCACAGCTTCTCTGGGAACCCTGTGCCAGGGCCTCCCCACCCTCCCAGGGAGGAATTTCTTCCCAATATCCCATCTAACCCTGCCCTGTGGCAGTGGGGAGCCATTGCCCCTTGTCCTGTCACTCCAGCCCCTTGTAAATAGTCTCTCTCCATCTTTCCTGTATGTTCCCTTCAGGACCTGGAAGGGTCAGTTATGTTACCATGGAGCTTTCTCTTCTCAAAGCTGAACAATCCCAATTATCTCAGCCTTTCCTTTTGTCTCCACCACTTGCCAGAATCGTATAACAACAAGTTCCTTGATTCACCCTTGATTCCAGGTATGGCATAAACTACTGTAATTTCAAGATTTCTCTCAAAATCCAGTGTTTGTGCCACTAATACACTTTCCTCTAAACACAGGCACATTTAATGAGCTCATTTTTAAATGAGGCTTCACAACCCTAGTTTGGATGATTTTAAAACTCAACTTGGAGACTTACAGGGGCTCCTGGCTATCAGGACATTGGCCAACAGAAGGATTGCTTAGAGGGGCACAACAGGAAAGACTGGAGCCCAGGAATGCTCAGCTGTGTAAAACCTCTGACAATGTGGCTGAACCTGGGTCAGGTCAGGGGCCATACCTTTGGATGTGGAAGAATTAAGCTACAGATCCATGGTGGGGCTGCCTACATTGTTCTTTGGTTTAAAAATTGAATCAATCCAAGACATTTGGAGAGATTTTAAATGAGAAAAATTAGATGTTAGCAAAGTGAGATCTGCAAGGGCTACCTGATCAATGAGAGAGACAGGGAAAACGGGAATAGAAAGGGTGTGAAGGGAAGTCTCTCTCCTGACCCACAGTGGAGGGTACCACGTCCCCACCCCCAGCATTCCCAGTGATAACACATTCCATAGTGTTCTGGGTCTCTCCAAAATGTCTCATACTGTTGGAGGCCTAGATGGAAGACTTTAAAGCCACTGGACTTCATTCCTGAAGCCTTCCTGCCCCATGGGAAGGAAGTTCCATGTAAGCCTCCTGCCTCCAGGCATATCTCTTTCCTGAGTGCTGTTCCCTCTCTTCCAGCTCAGACAACCTCTGTCATGTCCTGCAATTGCTTTTTCCCAGTTCCTTCTTACAGAACTGGAAAAGATCCACAAGAATGGACCTAATTGCTGCTCCAGCTTCTTTTGGGTGGCAAATAGCCTTGAATGTCAGTGGAGATGGCTTCACACATGGGCACAGCTCTACACCCTCCCACCTTGTCCCTGAAAACTTTAGGAACCAGTGCTAAACCTTGGACCACCTTCCACTTGGAGTGGCTGGATCACCTCAGAACCAGCACAGCTGGTGAGCCCACACCATGTAGCACCATGCTCAGCCAAGAAAAAGAAAGGGAATCTTTGGGATCTTTAGTTCCCCATTCTGCTGAGGGGGGACAGGGAGTGAGTGTGGGTCCGTGTGGGATTGTGTCACAAGAGAGCATCACTGGGTTCCCAGATGTTCCACCCTCTCTGAAGATGTCACCCAGCATCTCAGAGCCCAGGTGTTACCTGGCTGCTTGCACAGGGCAGAGCTGTGACCTTCTTCAGACTCTCAAGTGTAGAAATGTACTGAGAGAGCTCAGAAATTTCAGCTAATCTTTCCATCAGGGGCCCGCACATGAACTCCCAAAACTGAGGGTCAGAGGAGTATCAATTTGCTTTCTGAGTGGATTCTGTGCCCTTAAGGCTACAGATAATAATAATATGGAAAAAACAAAAAAAGCCCTCAAACAGGCCAAGTACTAGAAAGGTGATAAACCCCACACCATTAAAGCAGAAATTTAAAGGCAGGTACATATTCTACCTGATCTGATTCTGCTGTGAAATACCCAAGGCTGTTACAGAAGTTCACATGAGTTCTTCCAGCTCCATCAAGACAGAATGTTTACATGGGCTTTGCCAAGAAGAGTGGAAAGTTCAGAGAAAAAATAAAAGAGAAAAAGGAAGAACATTCCAGTGTTTCCACAATTATTCTTACAGAGCCAGTGGAGTGGGACAGCAGAGCAATACCCAGGAAACCTCTTGCTGTGCAAGCTCACTGCCACCCTGAGCCCAGGGCTGCTGCCTTTCAGAAAGCTCCTCTTGCATCCATTATATGCTGCACCTCTCCCTGGCCTGGAAAGAGGAACACAGAAAGGAAAAGGGAGCTGTCCCATTCCAGGCCATTCCTATTAAAAGCCTGAGCTTCTTTCTCAAATGTGTTTCAAGCAGAATACACTGAATATCCTGCAGATACAGCAAGGTTTTAGCACGGTATTTTTTTCCCTTCCCTCCCACATCACTACTCACATGTATTTCCAAATTCAGACAGCCAGGCTGAGTTCTGTTTCATCTGCTGAAGAACCCCACGCCTGACCTGAGAAGCTTAGGGACAGCAGTAGGATAAACCAGACAGAGAAACATCAAGGGGAAATAAAATGTATAAACAGCTTCTGGACGGAGCAGCTTCCAGGGAAGCTGGAACAGAGAGAGGTGAGCTGGAACAGGAATCAGTCTTGATCAGGGAAAGCTTTTCTTGAAGCTGTTTCTCACCAGAGCAGCACTAAGAAAAGCAAGTTGCAGTTTGTCCCTGCTGCTTCCACAAACTGCTTTTGTGACTAAAAGCCAAACCTGTTTTTAAATATCAATACTAAAACCCCACACAATTCTTTCAGCCTCCAAATATTGCAAAGAAAAAGGTTTCATTGTCCTTTTTAAAAGCAAGAAGTACATTTTTAAAATATTTTGTCTCCCAAGATCCAGTCTCCTTTCTGCCACTAGATGTCCCACAAGTAAGAGGAGAATCCAGATGGGAGCACTGTGAGCTAATTGTAATTTGGATTCATTTTCATTTGAGCTGCTTTGAACTCTTAATGCATTATTCAACTCAGTGAAAGCTTTCACAAATTTGTAAATACAACAAAAGACTCTTGCTGGATTGATATATTCATTTAACAGTAATTTTGATGGTATAATATTAGATTTAATCCCGTATTCAGGTTGTTTCTGTGTTTTAGTCGTCTAAGTTTTAAATATAATGCAATTCTAGCAGGGAAGCATTATAATGAAGGTATTACCCCATGGGAACAGTTCTGTTGATGTTTATTTCAGCATTAAAATAAACATCAGAGTAAGAACTGTAAAGTATCATTGAAGAATCTACAAATGAGAGCTAACACACTTAGGAGAAAATAGCAGAGATAATTTGATGTCCCTTTAGATGCTGGGAACTGCAGGTGGTGGAGCATCAAACAGGCCACCAGGCCATTTGCTGAATGCAGAGGAGACCCCAGAGCCAGGTTGGGTGAGGCTCTGAACAATCTGGCCTAGTGGAAGGTGCTGTCCCTTCAACCCAAACCAGGCTGTGGGGAGGATATGCTGTGTCCCATCAGCCAGCTAATTAATGGCAATCAAGATAATTGATCCCCAGAGTACCTCAGCAGCAGCTGGACTCTGTGCCACTGTTCAGTGGTCATTTGGCCAGTTTGCAATTTGCCCCACTGGCCCTTTCCTTGACCTGCTCTTTATCAGCCCCTTTGGAAGGATGGTGTGGGAGACAGCATCAAAGGCTTTACTAAAGTTGAGGTTGCCCTCCTTCATCCACCGTGAGTAACTGGACCATGGAAAGCTGCTGGGGCTTAAACACAACTCTGCCGTGTTTTCTCTCTCTGCAGGTGTTTTCCTCAGTGGGAAGTGCCAGAGTCCCTATCCATGCATGAAGCTTCTCACCCCTGCCTGGCTATAATATCTCAGGGGCTGGGATATATATATATATATATAATATATATTATTATCTGTGTTTTTTCCAGGAGGAAAACAGAGGCAAGAAAGGACAGAAAAGACAACTCCAGTGAGAGCAGAAAACTCAACCCCAGTGAGACTGGAAACCTCTGAAGCTTGACTTTTATAAGTCAACAGGATTTCATCCCACAGCTGGCACAGCCCCGTATGCAACAGAGATTTTCTGCGACAAGGGGTGGATCATTTCAGTCCAGTGTGGACACCAAACATTTGACAGCCACATAAATAAAGCCCTATTTTTACTTCACAGACCAGTTTCCTGATTTCCTGTCACCACTCATGTCTCAGCACACAAAACCCCTAAGTAAACCAAGGAAGGAGATATTTTATTCATGATTACAAAGCCCAGCTGAGTTCTGAGTAAGTTTATTGTTGCTTTTGAGGTGTGTCCTCTCTGGTCATGGAGCTGTGCAGTGCATCACATGGAAAGTGTCACAAGTTCCCAGCACAATAAACTTGGCAGAAGATGCACAGGGAATGGCTGGTGTGTGAGCAGAGGCTTCTGTGATCCATTGTCAGGCTGGAATTTGGTCCCAGCTCTATTTTGTGTATTCTAGCTGCTTAATCCAATTACAAGAAGTGACCAGCTAAGGATTAGATAAGAAGGAAGCCAAGGAAGTGACTTTGGCCCAGGACTCAGCTGACAGATGCCAAGTTACACAGTACAATTCCCTTGGTAAACCTACATTTATTTCTGCAGCAGTTCTCTTCTGCCATTGCAAATAAACAACTCAACAGCACCTTCAGCTCAGGAGTTTTTCCTTCAAGACTGTCAAAACACAGCTAAATTCAGACCCATCTCCTCCTTCATTAAATTGGGGTGCTGACCTATGTACACCACACAAAATCTGCTGTTGAATTTGTCCTTGCTTTCCAAGTGATACTGGGGACACTGCTTGAATGTGGAAAGTCAGAAACAGATCCATTGCCTGTTCAATATTTGCCTGTGAAACATTCCCCATTCTCACAAGTGCAGGAAACAGCAAATGTCCCAATCCTCTCAGCACGTGGAAGAGTCAGTGAAGATAGAGCTGGCAGCAGGAGGCTGGCTGAGTGCACAGCCACAAGAACCAGCACCCTGATGGCACCAGTAGCCCCTGGCTGCCCTGAGCAGCCTCTACCTGCAGTCCTGTCTGGACCCCTGCAAGGATCCTGGTCCATCCCCTCTCTTGGGTTGGGGTTTTCCATAGACCCTTTTATCTGCACCCAGCTCTGCTGCTGCATCTCCAGGGGCCTGAGGAAAGGGTCTGAAATGGCAAACCCCAGCCAGCTGTGGTTCTGCTGGTGTTTGAGGCATTTTGTTGCTGTCCCAGGTTGCAGGGGACACTGGCAGCTGTATTTACCAACCTGAAGTGCTTCGAGTGCTCACAAGTTTCACAAACACACCACCACTGGAGACAGCCTTCAAGGGAGTTAGGCTTCCAAAGGACAGGAAAGGGGTTTCACTTTGCTATCAGCACCAGGAAGCCCCTGCTAAGCACTTCTGAGCCCCTCAAGTTTTAATTTTGTTGTACAATCCCTCTAGCAGCTTTTGATATCCCCCTGCCTCCTTTTCCTGATACTCCTGGCTCTTTTGGGAGCCACAATATTCCTCTCACTGGGATTCCAGCTGGATGCAGGATTTGGCCCCATTTCTCACACACACCCCCCTGCCAGCTCCCACAGGCACCACACAGGTGAGGGCAGCAGCTTCCTACTGAGATGCAAACCTGATCACTGCCCAGCACCCAAACACCCTGGCAGAGGGGCTGCACCAACAACTGACCCTGGAAACACCTTGGATCATGGTCTCGAGGGTCACTTGGTATTTGCTGTCCCAAAACCAATGGAACTGGGGCAGCCAGACACAAACCCAACCCTGGGAACACCCTGTGGATCCAAATTCCCCCAGTGGCCATGTAAGAGCAAGTGGCAGAGGACTGGCCAACATCTGGAGCCCCAACATGCAGGACAGCTCCTGGGAAACTGGACTTGTCTGAACTGCACATGGAATTGTTTGCAAGCACTAGATCAATGCCTTGCAGACAGAATAATCCCACTGGTTTGGTAATAAGGAGATTTAGTATGTATTTATTTCAGTCTCTTGCCCAGATATATGCCACCTCTGCAAGCTGAAAGGAGAAGCAGGCAAGGAATATTTTGACAAATATTCTAAAGGTTGTAACAAGACAAGCTGATGGAACACACAAATAGGAAAAAACCCACATACTTTACATTATTACTTTCTTATGAATTAGCCCAAGAGTCCCACAGATTGCTAGCTGAACTATTTGGAGTAGTGCTCTAAATTAAATTTAGTGCCCTAGTCCCAGTTCTGGTTTACATATATTTAATTCTCCCTTCCCATACAAGGTTTGTATTTTAACAAATAACTGCTTTCTTCTATGGATTATTCTCCCTTTAAAAACAGCATTGTTGGGGCAGGTCACTGGTTTGGCAATCTTTAAGCTTAAATCCATTTAGGCCACCAGCCCCCAACCTTATTTTTTCTGATTTGGCTGAAGGTGGAGCTGTCTGGGTGCATGAGCTGACTCGCCTGTGAAAGCAGATGGCATTTTCCTTCCCCAGCTGAGACAAAGGCATTCCCAGAGCAATTCAAACCCTTCCACACTGCCATCCTCTGGCAAAATATGCATACAATATTAATGACAGTTATTTTTGTCCTGTGGCGCATTCGGTCCTAGAAGAATAGTGGGAATCTTTTCCTAGTTCCTGAAGAATCTTTCCTGGGAAAAATCCAGTGAGTCTGATCAAAATAGAAAGTAGAAGAATGTTTCCCCCCCATCCAAGTGCATCTTTCTTGTATTCTGTGAAGGTGAATATACAGTTATCCATGAAGGTATCACTTTATAACAGGATGTCTAAGGACAATGTTATCAGAATGCATGTTTTTCAAGTTCAGAAGCTACAGGATGACAAAAAAAAAGGTCAGAGCAGACTTAATACAGAAGGGAGTTTGCTCTTGGAATGTCTGCCCAGAGTCAGATGCTGGATGACTGATCTTAGTCTGGGGGCTGACCAGTACCAGAATGACAAAACTCAGTCAGCACCTGCTGAATTTGCAATCGACTTTGGCACGTGCACAGTTACCTAAAGTACCTGGGCTCAAACAAGATTCTGGCACTGCTAGAAGTGGGAAATTCAGCCACCAGTGAGGCTGAATTTCCCACCTCTAATCCAGGCTGCCAGCAGGTAAACTACCAGGTGGCAAACAAGGAAAGCAATTCCTCAATCGCAGACAGCAAGGCACCAGAGTTTTGTGTCAATCCAGCTAAAACAAACAGACTTGAACTCTTCCAGGGATGGTGCAGCCACAGCTGCAGGACAACCTGTGCCAGGGTCTTCCCACTCTCACAGTCAATAATTCCTTCCTAATATAAATCTAAGTCTGGTGTAAATATCACTGCAGAGCTCTCATGTTAAGAAATCTCACCTTCTGTAATGAAGGTGAATTTATCCCAGGACTGTGTCCGGGCAATTCTCTCTGCTATGGACCTCAGCCATGGAATGAAAACAAAGCCTACAACAGCAAAGAAAATAAAACTGACCAGTGCCATGGCTGTGTGCAGTGAGAATTGTAAAGGTGGCTCTCTTAGTGCCATCAGGCAAATAATGCTCGACAGGAAACAGCAAGCACTCACTGAGACCTCACCTAGAATTAAAAGCTGCAACACCTGCTGGGCTTTAAGTAACACACAGGAGGTACCACTCCAGCTGTTACAGAACAGCACCTGAATTGGAGAGGATCTGGTCCAAAAGGCTGCAGGGGTGTTGTGCAGTGATTGCTTTCTCCTTAACTCTGGGGTCTGAGTGCCAGAATTCAGGAGCAGACTGTTGGCACTCCCCTCCTGATGCCTCCAGGCTGTCAGCTGCAGGAACAGGCTGACAAAGAGCTACCCCAGGAGCCTGGAGCAGCTGAAGCCATGAGATGGATAATTGACAACACCAGAGTCACACTGACAGCCGTGTCACCCACTTCTCAGCAGGCCTGGTGCAGGAGGAGCAATTCACCTTCCCTCTGGGGGACTGTCGGAGACAGAGTGTGTGCCCTTGTTTCTGATGCTTAGCTCTGAGATCCAGAACACTGGATTTCATACAATATGAAATGTATGAGCATGGTGATACATGAAAACAACTGTTAAAGTTAGATAGAAAAGCTAAAAGTGTGAGTGTGTAGATTAGAGAGTTTTCTTAAGTCACTAGTGAAAAAGTTAAAGTTTAGAGTTTAAGCTAGTTTAGAAAGCAGAAAACAAAATGGAGGATCTAGAATGTTGTTTCTTTTCCTTCTTCTTTCTTCTTCACATTCTCCTAGAGGTTTTTGGGTAATAGTAAGTGACTGGATAGAAAATGGCACAGTGCAGCACACAGATGATGGGTCATTGGGTCATTAAGGAAAATAATATCCATGTCTATTGTTCATTGGATAAGAATGAGTATAAAGATAAAAGAACTGTGTAGTTCATTTTGTGCCTTCAAAGTCCAAAGTGAGCCACAAGGCCATTTTGTACCATCAGAACAAAATGAGCCAGCTTGTGGTGAATTGAACTTGTGCAGGGAGTCTGGAGAGACCTGCCAAGTTTTGTGACAACATCCTAATAAACACGAGAAACAAGATCCTAACGAGCTCTGGAGTTTTCTTCAGACCTGGAGGACTGAGATAAGAGGGACTCCCTGTGAGGGAGTATCCCCAAGGAGCTCAGCTCAGAGGAGCTGAGAAATCCAGGAGTGAAGTGCAGAAGAAGCACAGCAGCAGAATCAAGAAGAAAGAAATAAGAAATAAAAATAATTTTTAAAAAGTTACAGGGGACAAGTGTTCCACCAAATCTCAGTGCAGACCCTGGTGATTGCCCTGGCTCCCAGCTCACGTATGAGCCCAGCTGCAAACACAGTTCTAATCCTGGATGCCTGCACTGGATAAAGCCTGGGAACCACTCAAGGAAGCATGGACCCCACACTTACAGCATCCACTCGTGAATTTAGCTGCATTCAAGAGCTGAGACCTGAATTTGGCATTTCAGACTGCTGCATTTGCTTTGGTAGTTCCCCTATTACTGTTCTGAATAGTGTCTGGGCTCCTACATAATTAAGAGCAACATAATGCCTACGAAGTGCTTCTAATTTGCTAGGCTGCCTTTTCATGCAAGTGAAAGCAATTTAAATTTAAAAAAAATTTAAGCAGACATTAGCAAGCAAGAGGCAGAACCCCACACGTGCTGCTGGTGGGGGAATCTTGAGCTCCTGCCTTGAGAAAAAACCTGAAGTGATGAAACTATCCACCAAAAAATCTAAAAAGTAAAAACCAACAGATGATCAACCAGGTGCTTCCTTTGCACTGAAAGGAGTCCATCCTCCTATGGTGAGAGACCATGAATGTGGTTCAGCCTTCAGTTTTGAGACTGAGATACAGAGATGTGCCATTTCTTACAGAGTGAGCTACAGACACGTGTCCTGTCATTTTCTGCTTCGCACAAGTCTCCCTGCTACTGTCCAGTGTCTAACACTGATCCAGGCACTGTAGCAATTCCCTTTTTCCCAGATTAAAGAAAAAAACTAACAGATTCAACCTCCCAGCCCTGGGGCAGTTCTCTCCCCCAAGTACTCCATACAAAATCTCACATGAGACAATCTCTTCTTACTCTCCTTCCTCCTGCATCCCTTTAATAAGCCATTCCCTTTTATCAGAATCCTCTCTATCTCTGTTTATTTTTTTGGACCATCTCTTCTCCTTTCCCTTTCCCCTCCCCTTTTTATTTTTTAACTGCCAGAAAAAGAAGTTCTCACAGAGTGCAGCTGCATTTAACTAAGGATTTGGAATTCTGCAAGATGCCCTGGGTTGCTGTGGCCAGCATACCAACCAAGCCTTAAAAAAAACCTAGAGGAAGAACCACACACAGCCCTTACATCTCAAGTAATTCCCACGTTCCTGTCAGTGTAGCTGATGTTTTGGTGCTGCAGCGATTTTCCCTGAGCCTCGGAATGGGAAGCAGGTACGGCTGGACGTTTATCTTTTTGCAAGTGCTCATTCCCTTCTGGATCCAACAAGGCTCTTTTTAACTTCCCTGATAACAAGTACATTGTTTACAGCAAACATTCTCACAGAAGAATGTAGCTTGCACCTGAGGTCAGGCTCGGGGAAATGTTTATTAGTGCAGCTGAAGGAATGTGCAGCAGGTAATTCTGCCTCAGCTTTGCTCTAGTATCAAAGAAGCAATATGAAACTGTGCAGATTTTTAGATGCAAGGTTTCATGTTGTTCCCTATGAAGAGAAATTTTACCTAAACATCCTCCCTTCCTCCCATTTTCCATTAGTTGCTTATGCTAAGCACATCATCATCATATAATCACAGAATGGGCTGGGTTAGAAGGGACCTTAAAGCTCATTTCATTCCACCCCCTGCCATGGGCAGGGACACTTTCCACTATCCCAGGTTGTTCCAAGCCCTGTCCAACCTGGCCTAGAACTCTTCCAGAGATGGGGCAGCCATCCAAGGTTGCTTCTCCAGGCAACCTGCTGTAATCCTCATGCAGCATGGAATATCTCTTTGCTTGGTTCAGGCCAGGTGTCCTGGTTGTGCCCTCTCTCAAGCCCAGCACAGCTCAGCAGCAGCCAAAACACCCCAGTCTTACCAACACTGCATCACCCACAAATCCACACCAGCACCATGCAGGCTGCTGTGAGGAAAATTGACTCCATCCCATCCATACTAGGACAGCCAGACAGGCATCATTACCTTGCTGTTATATCCTTTAGAGAAACACAGTCTGTTCCCACCATTATCTTTATATCTAATCCCTGAGTTTTCCAGATGAATATCTATACAACAATCTGAAAAAATTCCAGTTCAGCATAAAATTACTTTAAAGGAAAACCTAGTAATTTTGAGCACTGATTTTTCAAGCTCGTTGCAGCTGCAGCAGGGATTCCCCTGCATGTCAGTGCTTTGTGCTGCCCCTTTGGGAATGAGACTGTTCCTAAAGAACTGACACAGCAGCAGGGACCAGCAACAGTCCCTTCCTCACCTGGGGGAGGTCAATAACCAGAAAAGAATGAACATTTAGTGCCTTGAGGAGCCACACTTGGGACCTCCACCCACAGACCAGGATCTCCACTCCAACCAGGACAGTTCTGGCCTGAGTTACGGCAAAGGAGCGTGCCAGGAGTGTCTCCAGCACATCTGTGTGAACCTCTTGGACTCACACTGTCTCTTCACCTCCATCCCCCTGGTGCAGCAAACCAGCTAAATCCCTGAAGCCTTCCTGGCTGGGATCAGAATGCCCCCAACAAATTCAGCATGAAGCTTCTCAGAGGATTCTGGCAGCAGGCAATAAAGGAAGGGCTTTCAAACACTACAGGGTAACAGAGCCCACTCCAACAGGACTCCTTCACCATCTAATCTAATCTAATCTAATCTAATCTAATCTATTTTAATCTAATCTAATCTAATTTAATTTTAAGAGCTCTTTAACTACAGACCCTCCTTCTCCATCAGCTTGAATATTCCTCTGAGCTACAGACCAAACCTAAGCCAAATTAAATTCTGGTAGCAGTGGCCACAAACTTCTCCTTCAAACAGCATCACTGTTCAGTGTGCTCCCCCTGTTCCTCAGGAGCTTTGAGTGAATATCCATTTCTGTGTCCATCTTGGCTTTAACATAGGAGGCCGTGCACATTTGAAGCAAGGCTGCTGCTCAGCACTCGCTCCTGGGAAGAGGATGAAAGGACAAACAGCATGTAACAGATATTTCTCAGTCACCTCACACATTGCTGGGATGGTGCTGGGATCCTGCAGCAGCAACACAGCTCATGAATGAATGAACCACACAGCTTTGCTCTTCATTTCCTTTCCAAGCTGCAGAAGAGACATCGGGATCTCCAGGACTTCACTGAGTCCCTGCAGCAAAACCCGACACCAAGGACCAGCAATTACAGTGACCCCCCAAACTGAGAGTGTATCTTCAGCCACCGCACTCATCACCCACCGTACATGACTCCGAATGTTCAAACAGGTAATTAGGTCACAATCTTTGACATGACAGGGAAAACACCCCCCCTTCCCCTGCCAAGCTAACAGGCTTCATCAGCCAAACACTCCCGAACTCCGACTCTTAATTACAGTTTCCAAGTGCTGAGGGCACAGCTTTAGCTGCTCCCCCCCAGGCTGGGAAGTGCTGGCATACCTTTTTTCACCATTAAGTGTCTACATTTGCAAACAAATCCCAGGCAGAGCTCGGGCGCCTGCTGTTTGATGGCTTTCACTGGAGCCAGGAGGATGAACCGAAGGGAATTAGCGCCTGGGTTTAACAAAGCCCAGCTACAAACCAGCTGACACGGGGCTGTCAGCAGCTCATCAGGCTTCAGGGGGAGGAAACAAGGTTATTCCTCTACAACAGAGCAACCTACTACCGACAGACTTGAGTGAGGGCAGAAGATAAAAAGAGGATTACAGTTTAAGGGAAGCTGGCACCCCAGCCAGCCCATCACAACCCAGCCCGGGTTTTCCAGCCGTGCTCCATCACAACAGCACAGCTCAGCATCTCGGAGTTGTTAGATTTGTGTCTGTGATTTCCTGTAGAATTCTGGAATCCCAGAATGGTTTGAGTTGGATGGGACTTTAAAGCTCATCTTGTTCCAAACCCTGCTGTGGACAGGGACACCTGCTATCCCAGGCTGCTCCAAGCATCATCCAGCCTGGCCTTGGACACTCCCAGGGATCCAGGGGCAGCCACAGCTGCTCTGGGCACCCTGTGCCAGGGCCTGCCCACCCTCACAGGGAGGAATTTCTTCCTAACACCTGATCTAACCTTGCCCTCTGGCACTTTAAAACCATTGCCCCTTGTGCTGTCACCATCTGCCCATCTCCTCTGAAAACATTAAAAGTTGAAACTCTTGTTTACATTCCAAGCTTGCAAAGCAGATGATGCTTTTAAGCCAAGATTTGGTGCCTTTGTGCATCTGTAGAAATGGGAATTTAAAACCTGTACTGCTCTGCTGTCCATCCAGAGAGCTTCCTCCTCACATGCATGGCACTGATGTGGCAGCTCAGAAATCCAAGCTCCTCCACATGCAACAGATGGACTATTTCATTTTCTGCTAATTGACTTTGCTCATTTTCTACTACCTGACAGTGCCTACTACCTAGAAGTGCCCATGACTATAGAGTGTTTGTGATCATCAAGCTTCCAACATCATTTACCCCACCAAAGCTGAGAGGCAGGGGATGTTCCCAGCCAAACCTGGTCTCAGTCTGGGAAGAAGAGCTGTGTCTCCCTCTCTCAGGCTGTAACAGAGCCCAGCACATTCTGGGCTGTTGTTTGCTCACACACCATCCCATCCCAGAGCCAGCCTGAATTCCTTGTCCAGATCAGTTTGTGCTTGTTCTTTCCTTGTTTGCTTCACAGTTGCCATTGTTTGTTTTCCTTCCCTGAGTCCCTGCTGTTTCAGCCAGTCTTTTCAAGGCTTTTGGTTAATGGTGTCACAGGATTTTTGAATCACTAAGGCTGGAAAAGGGCCCCAAGATTATCAAGTCCCTGCCTTGAGGAGCAGCAAAGTCATCACCTATGCCAAGGTGTTTACTGCTTGAATTCAGAAGCATTGCCTGAAGCCACTCCACCAAGTTCTTCACTTGACAAAGATATTTTCTTCTCCACTGAGATCAGCCTAAATTTTCTGATCGAGAACATAACCCCCACCTAGAAGGAGTCCTACTTTCTAAGTACCAAATCCTGAGTCAGGGCTGTTTAGCCCTGAAGGAGAAATGACCCTTTTATGTCTCCAGCTGCCCTGTCCAGTGTCCCCTTGTACCACCAGAGCAGATTCTCCCAGGCAGGCCTTCTTGGCTTCCCTTATCCTCTGCCTTCCTTGGAAATCAAATCACGTTTTACTTTGCACATCCCAGGAACCCAAATGAAAGCCACAACAAATCTGTATGAGCAGCCCTCTGGATTTCTTTCTAATCCTTTGTTTTATTCTCAGCCTTTTGGAGGACATGCTCATAGATCTGCCATCAGATGCACATCACTGGCCAAACAGTTTCTCCAGCTGGCAGCAGGGGCTCCCTCCTCACAGCTCCCCAAGAGCAGAAGGGAAGAGCAAACACATTTCAAATCCCTTCCACTACAGCACTAACTGCTCTAATGCTAAGCTTTTACACTTGATAAGAGATGGGAATCCTCCTCCAAATGCAGGGCAGGGAGCTCCCCAGCACTTCAGCTGTGAGCTCAAAAAGCAGCTTACCTGGAGGAGCAAGAGGCAAATTGTCATTTTGTTGTTGTCATAGCCACTAAAATCTAAACCTGCTGGAGGACAGCACAGCAGAGCAGTGTCCCAGCTCCTCCAGAATGCCACTGACTCAAGTTACTCCATCAAAAGCAGTTACTTGTGCTTAGCCACACTTAGGCACACTACTAGAGTGCCAAAACACGCAAAAATTTTGGTATAATTTTTATATCCACATGCTCTGGCTGAAGTGAGGAATTAAACTCCATGTATTTTTGTACAGGACAGGAGATTAAGACTGACAGTTCATTCCTATTTACAGAAAAGGGATCCAGCTTAAATCTTAGGAGCTGAATTAATTGACAAGAGTCTGCAACAGGTCCACCTATTGCCTGTGCTGAAGCACAAACCCCATTGGGAATGATGAGCACAGGACAGCCAGTGCTAAACAGGGCTTGGGTTTCTCCCTTTTTTCCCTCTCTTTCTACCTTTTTGTTTTCCTTTAGTCACATATTGAAGTCCCACTGAACACTCCTCCTTGACTCCAGGCTAAGGGATTGTGTCCAGTGTATGCCAGGGAAATGCCTTCATGTCTAAGAGCAGGTTAAAGGTCTCCTCTCTCTGGTTTGGGCACAGCACTACTCAGAGCTCACTCACTCTTCCTGCCTCCTTTATTACCCATTAGTGCATGTAAAACAAATGCCCAGTTTGGCCACCATTATTTATGACAGTTTGGGCCCATAAAAGTAAAAAAAAAAGGATTTATGCCTGCCTGGGTGCAGAGGTTAAGTGATACAGCACTGAGCCCTACTCAAAATACATCTGACACAGGGCTTAAAGTATTTTAGTCCTGAACTTCAAATCTGAGCTGTGCCAGTGCTGTCCAAATCCTCCTAAGCCAGTTGGAAGCCAGTCTTTACATTTAGTAATGGTTGGAAAGGGTTCACAAAATAGTGGCTGCAAGTTCAACAAAACAACACATATCAACTTAAAAAAAAAAAGCACAAAATCAGATAATTACATCTCAACAGGGAGAGCTGATAGACTTTAATACTGTTTGTGCTGTTGACAAGTGAAAGCCTCATCCTTTTTCTGTTGATCTGATGATTCTGATTTAGAATCCACTTAATGAATACTATTAATGAGACTGCTGGGCAGACTGGATGTGGTTTGGTCAATACTTGCAACTTATATTTAAAGAAAATGCTAACACCCAGTTCTTCAAACAGCTTGTCTGAGCCAGTTCGAGGTCATGCCTGTTGACACTGTCAGCTACAGAAACTTCTTGGTGTTTAAACAAAAAGCCTAAGAGCTGGCAGCTGGCTGGGGTGAAATGCAATGGAGCAGCTTCTGTTGCAGGATTCATCTGCTCATGGCAGTTCTGGACACTTGGCACCAGTGCTGCCACCTGCTCAGAGCCAAAAGAACCATGAGGTGGGTCTGCTTCAGGAGGGCTCTCCTCAAATCCCTGTGCCAGGACCTGGTCCAGCACCACAGGCTGGGAGAGCTGGAGGTGCTCATCTGGCAAAGAGAAGGCTCCAGGGAGAGCTCAGAGCCCCTTGCAGGGCCTAAAGGGGCTCCAGGAGAGCTGCAGAGGGACTGGGGACAGGGAATGGAGGACAGGACAAGGGGAATGGCTTCAAACAGACAGAGGGCAGGGTTAGATGGGATATTGGGAAGGAATTGTTCCCTGGGAGGATGGGCATGCCCTGCCAGAGAAGCTGTGGCTGCACCTGGATCCCTGGAAGTGTCCCAGGCCAGGTTGGATGAGGCTTGGAACAACCTGGGACAGTGGAAGGTGCCCCTGCCCATGGCAGAGGTGGGACTGGATGGGCTTTAAGGTCCCTTCCAAGCCAAACCATTCTGGGATTCTGTACGCACAGCATGCAGTTACTGGACTATCTGATTAAAGTGCAGCTACTTTTGCTGACAAATCCTGTACATCAGCTCATAAATCCTGTCTATTTCTTATTTTTCTAAATCTCTCATCTAGATATATAGCTTAAGGGTAATGCTTTTTGTAGGAAAGATGAGCTCAAAATAAATCCCTTCATTCTCAGTTAAAGAAAAAATATTTCCATAATTCTAATTGAGCTGCATTAACCTCAAAGTTTAAACTGCTTCAGATCACTATTCTTCCACAGGCATCTCATTGACACAGTTATCACCAGACTTCTCCATAGGATCACAGAATGGTTTGGATTGGAAGGGACTTTACAAACCATTTAGTTCCAGCCCCTGCACAGGAGGGACACCTTTCCCTTTTCTTTTCTGCCAGCCTGGAAAAAAAAATCCCTGCTTAGTTAAATTATACTGTTAATGTTTCCCCAAAAGGTTTTAACTAATTATTTTCAAGGGCAAGAGGAAACAAATAACAAAACTATTCTATTTTAGTGTCAAATACACACACACCTCCTGCTTCAAAACCAGCTCACCTCTGGGGAGCAAAGCCCTGGGAATGGAGCAAGACCTAGTTTTCAAATTCACTCCATCAGCAGCTTGTGTTCTGAGCTCATAAAACAGAAACAGTTTTTGGGCAAAATAGACACTCAAGCTCTTTTTTAATGTTTCAATGATTTCCAAGTAACACTTGCAGACTCATCACCCGGCTGCCACATGAATTGCAAATGACTGGAGGAAGGTGAGGGAATATCAATCCTAACAGTTTCAAAGGTGTTCAGCCTCAATTCCCATTGAAGGCTTACAAAAAGCTTTTGCTTCAGCTGCATGTGACCTACTTGGTATATTTTGATATTTGGGAGCAGAATGGAGATTTAAATTGGACACCCACACCTGAAAGAACACTGCAGGAACTTTTAGATGCTAAGCAAGCAAGCCAAATATTGTAACTGTGTGTCTACAACTGCATCACTCCCATGTGGAAGACATCCAGGAATTATTTCCCAAGGTCAGAAAGGTGCAATCCTGCAGCTGCATACTATTACACTGCTATAAACTACTGCAACATGCAATTGAGAGGAGTAGAGGTAAAAAGAAAGCTTTATTTTAGTGTGTTTACACCAATATTATTTATAAAGTAAGTAGAAGTTTTATTCTAATAACCTGTGTAAGAGAATTTGGGAAAGCTTGATCCTTGCATTGGAGGCAGGAGGTGGAATCAAACAGCAGGATGCAAGGATCAAAATGAGCAGGACTGCAAAGCCAACAGCTGTTTCTTGCTTGCTCTTCTCCTCTTTATTTTTCTTCCCAGGGCAGAAGATGGAGCTCACACTGAACAGAAGATGCTGAGAGCCAGCGATGAGCACTGCAGGCTGGAGCCTTGTTCAAGGACAGCTGATCAGAACAGCCAGGTCCCTGCAATTGCTCCAGCATTCCCAAGGCTCTCTGAAGGCACTGCTTGTCACAGCACAGCGCTTGCTGCAGCAAATATGTTGTGGGAGGGCTGCTGGTGAAATGAAGCTTTTGGTTGCTGGAGAGAACAGACAAACGATTGTTTGGGAAAAACTGTCTAACCCCCTCTTCCCACCAGTTTCATCCCTGGGTTAAAGCTCCCTTTTTTTTTTTCCCATCAGCTTGAGCCCACCCCTAAGATTTCTGGACACTGCAGCTGAACGGATCATCTCCTGTTAAATAGAGAATGGTTTTTGCCACTCCTACACAAACTGACATAATCACTGCACAAAAACCAGTCAGTGGAGAGCCTGTGACCATCCCACCACTGGCAGAACATCCAGTTCACAAAGAGATGAATAGGGAAGAGATGATCCTCTCCCATATAAAAGGACTACAGGTGCAAGGGGTTCCTGCAGGCTCAAAGTGCTCTTCACCTGAAAAATCCTGCTTTAAAGTCACTTCTGGCAATGGCTGTAATTAATTGTTGCCAATACAACCCCAGTGAGTGTAAATAAGCCCTCTTAGCAGCATTTCACACTTCACTTTTCTAGCTTAGCAACAGGAGTAGAAGAGGAGTGAAAAATTGGAGATTATTGGTTTATTCAGGTATTGGGGAAGAGGCTCATGTGTCCTGGTTGTTACTAAGGAAAAACCAGAATGGCAATAAACCTTTTCCTCTTATTTTCTGAATGGGAAGTGGGGGAAAAAATTACTTCTAGTTTGTTACTATGCTGCTCTATTTTTAATTAGCAAGAAATTAATCTTCCCCAAGCCAAGTCTGTTTTGCCCATGACTGATTGGTGAAGGATATCCCTGTCCTTATCCAAACCCACAAGATTTTTCACCTTGTTTTCTCCCCTGTCCTGCTGCAGAGGTTCATCCATGTCAGATGAAAAGGAAGCTCTAGCAGATCAGAGTTCAGAAATCAGATATTTTGCTTGATGATGAGCTTGGAGAAAGCTGGCTGGTACACTGGTTTATCAGTGCAGAGGGCACAGCTCCTACATCTGTAAGGGATTAACCTGCTCATCCTCAGAGGGCAGCACATTGCACAAGAGAAGAGTTTGGCTCAATATAAAAAAGCAGCTGCTCCCCCAGCCTTGGGGGGAAGCCCTTGGCTGTTCTGGCAGCTCAGCATCCTATAAGGCTCAGTTCATGTCTCCTGCAAGCTTCATACCAGAGATGCTGGGTTAGCAAACTGCAGGAGCTGTGCTGTGCCAATACCTGCTGTGTGTGTGTGTGGTGGGACAGAATCCCACAGACCAGGAAACACACAAGCCTCGAGGAAAAAAAAGACAAACATTAAAAGGATAAAATTACTTCAGCACTGCTGTCATTTCCAGCAACAAAAACTTCAGGGTGGAGGGGGAAGATGCAAAGCAGTGAGTAACCAGCCTGATAAGGGTAAGGGGCAGGAAAAGGGCGACCCTGGTTATCATCTACCCTGCTCCAAACACAGCCACCAGGCTGTGCAGCCACCAGGACACTGAATGTGGGACTTGCATTATCTGCCTGGTGCCTGAGCTGGGACTAAAAACTTATCAAGCCTGCTCTTGGCAGGTTTGCAGCAAACCCAGCCTCAGCAAAGCCACTGTGCAGCGTGTCAGAGCAATTCCGTGCGCTCGGGATGAGCTCTTTGTCCTCTGCACAGCCAGTTTCACCCTTTGTGCAGAGCAGTGAGCCAGAGCCCACAGACAAATTTAATTCAGGATAAAAATGCGTTTGCCAGCTCTGTTTAGTCATACTTCATTGCCTCATGCTTGGTTCCATCACAAACAGGCAGATGCAGCTGAGTTCTCTCCAGTCACTTTGGTTTTGCTAAATTTGGGAATATAACACAAGAGCAACATTTGTGCATTGGCACAAAACTGAAGATTTATTTTTCCTGATAAAACTTTCATTTGTACAATATGTGTCACAGAAATCCAGGATGAAAATGTTAATTCCAGGAACTACAGTGTGCTCAGAGAGCCTTTCCCAGGCAATTTACAATCACACATCACAAAGTGCTCACTCTACAAGGTCTTGCCAAGTGGGCGCTTCTCCTCTTTGCAGTTTATTTCACCAGCCAGCAATCTCTGGGACTGCTTTCCTCTGCTATCACCAGGGCAGCAAGGGTGTCACTACTGTTTCAGGGACCAGCACTTAAACATAGCCCACAATTTTTGCTGTCCCTTCAACACTGCCCAAAAGTTCTGAAAACACCTTAAAAAGAAATGCAAATAAATAAACCAGAAGTTCTGATGTCATACTCTATTAGGAATGCCTCTGGAAGAACAACACTGACTTTCTTCTGAGTTGCACAAGAGAACAAGTTTTATTATTCCAGATCTTCTTTTATAGGCAGGTCTGAGAGGTAAAACTCTCATTGGTCATTAAACCAACACATCACTATCACTGGACAATTAGGAACAACATCCCTTGACATTTTCTTGCAAGAAAGCAACAAGGATCCAGACAACACCTGCAGAGCTTGTTTTCCATTTCCAAGGAGACTGTTTGGATTCCTCCTCATGATTTCTCAGGCCACACTTCTCAGGCCACTCTGAGAAAGTTCTGTGACTTGGTTTCACACAGACACTGAGCTCCCTGCCTGCTTTCTCACATTCAGCATCCATATTCTGTCACAAAGCACACTGCAGCAGGGGACTCGCATAGTAAGCTATGAAGAAACATCCTGGAGCAAAAAACACCACAAGCACATTTAAATTGTGCTCAAGGGTTAAAGATAACACAAATTACTGTACTCCCCAGTTTCCACCTGCAAGGAACTGGAAGCTACAGTGCTTACTCAGCCATCAATAACTTCACCATGTCAGCTTTGTGCTCAGATTTCCAGAGCTACAGCCCCTTATGGAGTTTTTTGGAGTAAGGGATTCAAAATCTTTTCTGTCACCTCCTTGGGGTGATGACCTGCTTAGGAAAGTAGTTAATACAAAAGTAGTATCACAATCATGGAATGGTTTGGGTTGGAAAGGACCTTCAAGCCCATCCACTGCCACCACCTGCCATGGCAGGGACACCTTCCACTGTCCCAGGCTGCTCCAAGCCCTGTCCAGCCTGGCCTGGGACACTTCCAGGGATCCAGGGCCAGCCACAGCTTCTCTGGGCACCCTGTGCCAGGGCCTGCCCACCCTCACAGGGAAGAATTTCTTCCCAATATCACATCTAAATCAACTCTTTCAGCTTAAAGCCATTCCCCCTTGTCCTATCCTGATGCCCAATTTATCTGTGCACTAGCAAATTTTGCAAGCATGATGAGGATCATTAAATACCTCACCACAAGCAAGTAGTGTAATTCCCATAGTATTGACTGGATGATGAAGTAGCATTATTACAGGAGACCTTAAACACTGGGAAATTAAAACACTGCATGGCTGTGAGAGACTCCTGTCATTAAAGGGCTGTGTGGAGACCATCTATAACACTTTAAAAATATGCTTACATGCCATAAATCACTGCCCCACCATAATACATGCACGTTATATTCATAACAGCATAATTACATGACAATTACCATACAGCAGTAATTAAAGGGAAACCCTGTGTGCCATCCAAGGCAGCTTCTTTGAAACAGACTAAGTAAACAAGGAAAGTATAATTAAGCAACAGAAGGTGAGCTGTTTCCTGATGATAATTACATTACTGGCTATATTTTTAATTAGGTCACTTCTAAAACATCAGACTTGTTCAGGGTTTTGATGTCCGCAGGAATCCTGTTGCACAGCAGCCCAGGTGGTCATGGGCTTACCTACCAATCTCATTTGTTAAAAGCTTTAATGGCAAGTAGGTTTTGCCCCTTGGCAGACTTTTGGGCAGCTGCCTAATTTCTATAATGGCCTAACACAGACTTTAGCCAAAAGCTGGAGTCATTCCATGTTGCTGAAGAAAACATTCAGCTCAGAAGAGTTGAAAACTAAATACAGTATTTTTTAGCTGAAGCAAGACCTTGCAGAGGTGAGAAGTAGCTTCATTTCTCTGCATTTTGGTAAAGCTCTGTCAAATAAAAGGGCTTGAGGAATAAGCCAGATGAGAGGAGAATACATAGGAAAGAATGTGCAGTGCTCACAGTGGGGTTTACACACAGCTCAAGCTGTGAGGATCTGCTCACTGGGGACACAAAACCAGCCCAGGAAGCACAGCTAAGCTCTCCCACACTGGCATCAGAGGCACTGAAGAATTTAAGGACTCCATTTGGGACAACTCATTTAAATACCTTAGACTCCAAGCAGAAGCCTAGAGGTGGGGAATGCAATAATGAACCCGAGTGCTCAGGTCACTTCCATTACAGAAGCATTTTAACCTCTTTGGAGAAGCTGCAGCAACTGGTGAACTTCAAAGCTGAGCCTACAGACATATGCTCCGTGGCTAGAGAGGGCTGGCTGCTATTTCTGAATGTGCTTTCCTGGGAAAAGCCAGCCTTCCACAAACAAGTTCCACTAGAGAAATCATTGTATATTCATTCCTTGCTCCCTCAAAGGATACAACTTGCAGGATCCTCCCCAAGAGCAGCTCCAGCAAAGCACAGATGGATGACTCTGGATTTACCCTCCCCAGGTTGCCTGAGGCAGTCAGTTATTAAACACTAGTTATCATTATCCTAATCTAATAGGTCACAAAACATTATGGCATCCTGAATTTTGTGCCCATTCATGCTGTTGTTTGCTAAAAAAAAAAAAATTGTCTCAAAGGCTGCCAACCCCTGCCTTGGTCAGAATCACTTTTTTACCTTCTCACCATCTGCTCTGAGACCTCAAGGGCAAGTCAGTGTGAGTGCAGTCTGAGATGCAATTCACTGGGTTACATCAAATTTGAAACCATCCAGCAGAAAATGGACCTCATTGCTCCTGATCCCTCCAGGAGAAGCAGCACTCTGCTGCCCAGTCCAGCACTACCAGGACCTAAAAGATTCTCAAAGAGAGAATGTTTTGGAGATGTGTACCCACAGCTTGAGTCTACCTACAGTACAGCCTCATCCATCAAAATCCTTCTTTAAAATCAGCCAAGCCTGATTTCAATGGATAATATCCAAATCCAGACTCACCTGGGTCCACTGTCTCCTGAAACCTCATCAGATCAGATTTTAATTTCTCATCTGGTACCTCTCTGCCTAGCACAGATATTCTGTCTTAAAAAAAAAATAGGCCCAAAATATGAGGTGGATTTTTTGGCCCTATTTTGGGCCTTTGCCACTTGAAGAATCACTTCAAATTCTCCTCTGGCCTCCAATACTTCTTTCCATGCCAGTTAGGCCAAAAGGAGACATTTTTTGCAGGCTAAATAAACAGAAAAAGGGATGAAAAGAGGAGGCCACAGTCCAGATTTCAGCACTGAACATGTCATACATGGGCTTTTCTGTACAAAAAGCCCAGATAAACCTCAAGATCTGATTATGTAGATTATTCTCTCACGTCACACTTTGATACTCTTATGCATTTCAAGGCTTCTAAGGTGGCTGTCAGAGAGAAGGGCTTGCATGAGGCCCTCAACAGAGAGCTACCCAGGAAAGGAAAAAAAAAGTGGATTTATCCTATCATTCAGCAAGCTACCACAGCCCTAGCAGGAAGTTGGGGGAGCCTGGCATTCTGCCACAAGAGAAAGCCCAAGGAAAGCTGTTCTCTTTTAAGCCAGCCATATGGAAATGAAGCATTGAGCTGCAGCATGGTGAAAGCTGCTCTTACAGCAGCGCTGCTCTACTCATAGAGTAGATCTGCTACACACAGGCAAGAAGACAGGGGAGTGTGTGGGCTCATTGAGCCTACAGAGAAATCAGGATAAACAGCAAGTTCCTCTGAAAACAGATCTGGTGACCCAAAAGGGGAAAATGTAAACCTGCAGATAAACCATGCAGCAGCATCAGCTCATCTGGAGCATGCAGAGCTCACCAAGATCAGTGGCAGGGACACACCTGAAGGATGGGGTCATCCAGAGGGACCTGGACAAGCTCAGGAAGTGGGTCCATGGGAATCTCATGAGGTTTAACAAGACCAAGGGCTGGTGCTGCACTTGGGTGCAGGCAACCCTCAGAATTAATCCAGGCTGGGATGGAGCAGCCCTGGGAGAAGGACCTGGGGTTGCTGGTGGGTAAGAGCTGGACCTGCCCCAGCCCTGAACCCCTCATGCCCTGGGCTGATCACCAAGTGTGGGCAGCAGGGGAGGGGGAATTCTGCCCTGCTCAGCTGAGACCCCACCTGCAGAGCTGCCTGCAGCCCTGGCTCCATCAGCACAAGATGTGGAATTGCTGGAGTGAGCCCAGAGAAGGCCACAGAGACAATCAGAGGTCTGGAGCACCTCTGCTACAGAAAGACTGGGAGAATTGGGATAGTTCAGCCTGGGAAAGGCTTTGGGTAACCTAACTGTGCCCTTCCAGTACCCGAAGGGAGCCTACAAGAAAAATTTAGCATTTTAGCAGTTCTTGGCTGGCAGAATGAAGTTCAGAGTCACATTAAATTCTGAAAATCTTTGGAAGAAAGTTTAGTGTCTTTTCTAGTGAGTCACTGGTCTGTTACCACTGCCAAAGGAAAGAAAGGGTAAGCAAAGCACTGCTGTTACCCAGGACTGCCTAAAGAGTTGTGGGTTTGGTAACCAAGGGGAGATACAGCTGCACTACTGCACAGCAGAAAACCAGCCCTGTCCCAGTGGCCACCCTGTTTGCACAACCACTCAACCCCAACCCTACTGCCAGCCTCATAAATCTCAGATAAAAGGGATGTTTCTGTGGTAAGATGCTGGCTGAGGCACAGGGCCCCACACCGAAGGTCTGCTTCAAGCACCGTGAAAAAGCCGAGCCAGCCACTTCTGTGCTCCACCTTCTTCTGGTTCAAAGGGAGCAAAAACTGCTCCCTCACTGAAAGGCGAGAGCCATTAGCAACTGCAGGGACTAACTGCACCCACAGTGGTCTGAGAAAATGGGACTGCAGAGTAGGTATTGCACTACCCTAAAAGATATAAACAAAGTTTTACTCCAATTTTGTTTCCTTCTGTACATTCTTTCAACTCCCTTCAAGCTTTAAAGTTGCAGTCAAGTCATTTTTAGGAGATCAAAGTGACCTAAGCCTGATATTTTTACTCAGTGCATTTTAAAACTGATTTACTTACCAAAAGCTTCCTAAAATACATGGAATTCAACTTAAACTTGGCTAAAAGCCACCTTATTCTCTACTGAAGGCAGGAATGCTATAGAAAGTAAATATCATCCTATTGTCTTCAGGTTGCTGTTAATCTCTTAGGAAAAAAATGGTAAGTAAAAAAAAAATGTATTTGACAGTCACTTTCATACCATGAAATACAGTAACACTTGAGCTGCACTAAGGATTAAAACAAATACTGCCAGGGACAGCTTAGAGCACAGTTACACAACCCAAATAAGAATATAATGAAATAAGAGTATCATGCCTACAGGATTTTCACAACCCTGTTTAGTATTCTTTGCCTCCTGCATCACACCAAAGACATTTCCAAGTGCCCTTCAGCTATCACAACCCCTTGCTTATTAAAGGTTTGTATATGGAGCAGAATTTGGCACCGATTTCCCTCGCTTCCTCCTTGTGCCCCTTACCTTTTCCCTTTGATTGTTACTCCAGAAAGAAACAGGAGTACAATCCCTGCCTTTTCACTGAGTGTGCTCACTCTTTAAACTCCTTGGTCCTCCCCTCTATTCAGCCCTTGCTCCGCGGAGCTCACCCGCACAGAGACTGAACCATCAGTGCCTTTGCTGCTGCTTTCTCATCTTCCCACGCTGCGGGCTGCTATTGCATTTCCCCGGCTGACTCCACCTCTCCTCTTCCCACTCTCTTTCCTCTTTAGATTCACTTCAAGGCCAGCTTCCCTTCCTTGCTGCTGGGCTCACACAGCTGGGAGTGTAGTAAAGCAGGGGGAGGGGAGCGGAGCAGGGAGCTTTTATTCAGCAACGCTTCCTTAACCAAGCAGCTGCTTTGAAGCCCCAAGGTCCAATTTCAACTGCTGAAGTTGCCAGTAATAAAAAACAGCCAAATATAACAGTGCTTTCAAAAGGCAGGTTTGAGGTGGGGGACTCCACTGTTAAAGCTCTCCAGCTGAAACACAATCAGAACCTGGAAATACACAACTTAGATGGAGTAGCCAGTAAACACTTGCTGGAATGAATATTTGGAATTACAGAATGGGTTGGGTTGGCAGGGACCTTAGAGCTCATCTCATTCCATGGGCAGGGACACCATCCACTGCCCCAGGCTGCTCCAAGCCCTGTCAAAGCTGGAAAAATTCCAGGGATCCAGGGGCAGCCACAGCTTCTCTGAGCAATCTGTGCCAGGGCCTGCCCACCCTCACAGGGGAGAATCCTGTTGCTTCTATGACAGCAGCTAAATAGAAATTAAGATCTCGAGGAAGGCACATTCACATCAATGCTGCAGATTCCACAGGTTAAACTGATGGCAAAGGAAGCAGGAACCTTGGCAAACAAAGATGCCATTCTCTGCATAAAAAAAAATAAACGTTCCATTGATCTTGGGAGTCTGTTACTTACCCAGAGCAAAGCCTGAAAGGTGATGGTAAGAAAGCTGCTGAGGAATAGGATGAGTGGCACAGAAAATCACACCAGTGGTGCTGTCACTGCAAAGACTCTGCTCTGCAAAGAAAGTTTGACTGCCATATCTCTAGGCATCTACAAAATCACACCTCCAGGTCACTAGAGCCAAAGTAACCCACTGAGAAAAAAAAAACCAAAACAGGAATAACAAGTCTAAAAATAGCAATATTTGAGTTTACACTTTTGGACAATAGTATTTTCCACCCATTCATTTAGCCAGAACAAATTCTCACTCTTTCCAGAGTCTGAATTCATTGTGGCCATTTATTCCTGTAGCACTCCTCTTCCCCTGCTGGCCTTTCCATAGCAATGTCCTCATAAAAAAAATGCATTTTACCCCCCTATAGCCCATCACTGCAATGCACACCACTCAGAAAATCTATATTCAGTAGTTTCCACTCTCTCCCTCTCTTTCCCTGTACTTTTCTGATACAAGAAATCTGTGCATCAAAATATTTTTAAAACCATATCCCAGCTGCATTGGAAATAAGACTTTTTTACACAGCTGGGTTTGGGGTGGTGTCACCCTGAAAACTCAGCTTCTGAGCTTGCTGACATGGTTTTCTAAAGACTTTCCCAGGACAGTAACTGTAAACATAGATATGTGTACATTCTTTCTGTTACACGTCTTGTGACGAGCATCTCTCATCGCCAGTGCTGTGAGAAAGTGTTATCCTGACCATCCAATCCCTGGCCGTGGTCAGAAGCCTGTAAATCCTGGGATGAAAAATAAACTCTCTCTTCTCTTCACCACACCTCGACCTGTGTCCGTGTGATCTATTCATCTTCAGCCGTAACAGGTGTTTTTTGTTTTTTTTTTGTTGGTATTCTTAATGATTACCATGGTTGCAAATGAAAGGCACAATTTCATTCCTTTTCTGCAGAGACTGAAGGATGGGGAGGGAGGTGATCCTGCCTCTATACCCAACACCAGGGAAGATACACCTGGAGGAGTGTTGTTAAATGTGGGGTCTCCTTGTACAAGATAATGGATTTATAGGAGAAAATTCAGCAAAGGACCAAAAGAGGATGAAGGGACTGGAGCATCTTTCACATGAGGACAGTTTGAGAGAGCAGGGACTGCTCAGCCTGGAGAAAAGGCTCAGGGATGATCATATCAATATGCCCAAGTACCTGATGGCACTTGGAATGAGGCACAAACACATGTGAAATTCCATCTGAGCACAAGAAAACCCTTTCTGACCATGAGACCGGTCACACACTGGAACAGGCCCCCCAGAGAGGTTGTGCAATCTCCAGCTGTGGGGATATTCAGATCCCAACTGGACAGGCTGCTGTCTGACCCTGCTGCAGCAGCAGTTTTGGGCTGGGTGATCCCTTCCAGCCTAAACAACATGAGTTTAAACTGAGGATACCTGAGAGATCAGACAAAACCCATATAGTGACACTGCCCCACCAGTTACAACCATGTCTCTGAGGTAGGACCAGGGCTGGAATTGAGTTCATGCAGGAAACAGTCCTGAAGCCTCTTTCATTCCCTGACCAGGGAACAGCTGGCAAGCCTCACCCAAACCCTTTCTGGGACTCATGGAAATGCCAATAACACAGAGTGTACCTTCTCCTCACTGGAGGGGAATGTTGATTATCTGCAGCTTTTGATGTGCATTTCTCAGAGCTCAAATACATCCCTCCCCAAAGAAATGGGTAAGGGAGCCTGCCTTGAGCAGCATCTGGATCAGCTTTGGACACGTGTGGGCAACAGAGATGATGCCACACTGTGGCTCAATTCATAAAAAATGTGATTAAATTTCCAGAAAAGATGCTGGCCACTTACACACCCTTGTTTCAAGAGTGAAGATTTTATGCATTTGTAGGACAAATCCTTTTTCACCCCTATTTGTTTCCAAAAGCTGCCTGTGGCTGGCTCAGCTCCCCAGCTAAGCAATGGTGGATCTGTGCCAGATGCCACAGCAAGTAAGCTCAGTACCTGACTTAACTGCAGATTCCTTAATGCAGGGGATCTGATACTGCCAAGGGGTCCAGTTTTATTTCATGAGTCTTATCTTAGACATCCTGACTGGTAGCTTTAACCACAGCTGCATTCTCATACATGTCACTGCACACCTTGAGTCAGGAGAGCTCACTGAGCTCCTTTTCTAAAGCTGAACAGAGACAGCACAAAAATAATCCCCTTTTACTCAGAGTTGAAATTAAGGCCTTTGTATGCAGTCACCAAATGCAGTCAACTGACTCACAGTGGAATGGAAAATAAAACCAAATTGCTTTCTAATCACACTTTAAACCCACTTTTCCCCTAGGAAAGGTTTAAGAACAAAAATTGGACTAATAATACCTCAGAAAACCTCAAGGTAAACAAAAGCTTATTTGTGAGGAACAGAACAAAAGTGGGGTTTGCTGCTGCCAGATGCCTCCTTTCCTAGTGTGTGACTCAGCCAAAGGCCTGACAACACTAAACTGCCAACAAAGGCAGCTCCTCTTCACAACTCTTACATAAACACCATAAATCCTAATTATTAATTGCACCCAGAAGGTAACAGGGAGGTTTGTAAAGTGTTGGAACAGGCTGCCCAGGACAGGGATGGAGTCACTGTCAAAAGCCATGTGGATGAGGCACTTGAGGATATGGTGAACACGATGGCTGGACTTGATGATCTGAAAGGTCTTTCCCAACCTTTGGAACTCAAGGATTCCTTAGCCATCAGGTGGCACAGAGGAACCTGCAGAGAAGTGCTCCTGCTTCTTATATCTTCACAATCTTCAGTTCACCTGTCAAGAGCCCACAAGCACAGACACCTTTGGGCTCAAAGCCCTCGAAGATGTGGTGATATTAAAACACATCCTTTTCCAGGTAAAAGATGATGAATGGTTTTGGAGCAACCCCAGCCAGAGGCTTGGCTTTATGCAAAGCTTCTGCAGGAAACCCTGGCAAGAGAGAAAGTAAGGGGAATTATATTACAGCAAATCACAGAAACCCAGATTGGGTTGGGTTAAAAGGACCTTACAGCTCATCTCATTCCACCCCCTGCCATGGGCAGGGACACCTTCCACTAGACCACTTTGCTCCAAGCCCTGTCCAATCTTGAACACTTGAAGGGATGGGGAGTCCCCAGACTCTTTGGGCAACAGCAAAATGGTTTAAGTGTCATAGGAATGCCCCAGCTGGGATGTATTATCCAGCAAGGACCAAGTGAAACCTCAAGTCATAGACTCCCACTCAAATACTTTAGAGCTCCAACAGTCCCCTTAGGGACAGGACAATGTCACCTTGCTGGGAAAGGCTGGAAGGACCACCTTTCTTCACAGTGCAAGCAGCAGCCACTCTTAAAGCCTTGACATGTTGCTGAGTATAGAAATAAGAGTCAGCTTGTCTTCTGCTCTGCCCATTTCTGTGCAGAGCTTGAGAGATTTATTCTGTGCAATAATGAGCACAACCACAGCCCTTACTTCTTTCTTGGCAGCTTTATTAAAACATTGCATTGCTCAATTAGATTAAACCATTTCATGTCAAGATTTACACCAACCCTAAAATAAGTATTTTGCTATGTATGACTTTTTCTTTACTAAGCTTGGGGAAAATGCTCCCTAACCTCTAAACAAAACTGCAGTTAAGAGCTGAGTGCTCACAGCCTCTGAAAAACAGAAGCTTGGCATCCTCAAGAGATGGCTCTATCTAGAGGTCTGGAAAATCCATGTCATAACAGATTTATTGCTGAAAAGATTATCTGACAAATGCTGACAGCTTCTCAGCTTGGCTGTCTGACTGAGCCCTGCTCACTGCTTGTTCCTGCCTACCTCCACTACAGAGAGCAGAAAGAGCAGGACAATACCATAGCCCCCACTCTACATTCTTGCATCAAAGGTGTCTATCCCTAGCCACAGAAATCCAAATCCAAGCAAGTTTTTGGCCTCAGAACGATCATGGAATTCTTGGCTAGACAAACTCAAGCTAGTTCCTGAGGCAAGTGCTAATGGGACATTCCAGGTGCCCGAAAGTCAAGCGCTGCCAGCTGGCACTTGGCTCTTCTCTGCATCAAAGGGACCAGCAAAGTGCAACACTAATGGCCAAGGCAAAGACAACTTGTTATTGGAAGCTGTTGGATTATTCCACTGCCAGTCCCTTGAGTTCCCATGTGATTATTTTACAAGCTAAAACACCCAGGCAGCAATAATTCTCCGAAAACAAACAGAAAGGCCTAGACTCAGCATGAGGAAATGACTTGTTTTCTTAGGCAGTTTTTAAAGGTACAGATCACTTCTTGCAGGGACCTTTTCTCCACCCCCCTCATTGTGCACAACTCCCTGCAGTTCAGAAGCTCAAGCTGTACTTGTGGATATCTCTGCTCAAGACATTTCAGGATACTTTATACTGGCAAGACTTTGCTCTTGCCACAAACACAGAAACAAAGCTTTGAAGTCACAGTTGAAAAACACAGTTTAAAGACACACCTAAAGTTTTACTGAGCAAAGAAACCTCCAATAAGGAAAGGAATAACCACAAATATTAGTTAGTGATTAACTTATTCAGAAGACAAAGGAACCTTATTTGTGTGTGGAGTATCCTCCAGAGCAAGAAACCTAATGAGATCATGTTGGTCCATTCTCACTGCAGAATTCACACAAATGAGGCTGAAGCACTTCTCCCCATTAGTCATTTCTAAACTGCAAAGTAATGAGTAATTATTTAGCTTACTTTCAGAAATACCATGGCACCTATATCCAACTCTTTCCATCAGTGCACTGATTAAATAGCTGAGAGTTGTTTGCATCAGGTGTTTTAGCATTTCAGCAGTGCCATACTCACAGCGCACAGAGAGGTGGGACAGCTGGAGGATCACAGAAGGAAATCACAGCTCCTGGTGGCCAATTTCCCCAGGTTCCAACGCTGCAGGAGGTGCAGTGCCTCTCCCAGAAGTGCATTCCTGAGGAAAGCAGGCAAAAACAAACCACAGATTTCAATAAAACAGCCTAAACCCCTACAAGGCATTTTGTAATCCTACAGCATTCAGGCTCAGAGCAGGATGTGTACCTGCCTTCCTGTCTGCACATCCAAGGCAGAATCAGCAACATTAAAGCATCTTCTGGGAGGGTCAGTGGATCACAACAAAACCTCTTCTGCAGCACAGAATCACAGGGGCCCTGGCATTTGGCCAGGGGGTCCCTCCAGCAGTGTGCTAGGACAGCAGGCACACAAAGCCCATCCCAAGGTTCTTGCCTAGCACAGGAGGCAAGTCAAGACTCTGGGAAGCCAGACCTAAATTTAAGGACTTGCAAATTCCCCTCTTCTCTTCTTATCCCTACCCAAATCACAGCCCCACACTGCATTTCAGCCTCATTTATAGCCTTGTGAGGAACGAGGCACAGCTGGGGCAGAGCCTGTGCCCTCCCAGCTGCCTCCACCCAAAGCAGCTGCA
The DNA here is from genome assembly GCF_030490865.1 of Poecile atricapillus. NCBI lineage: Eukaryota > Metazoa > Chordata > Aves > Passeriformes > Paridae > Poecile > Poecile atricapillus. The sequence goes on along the minus strand of NC_081253.1, from coordinate 39,018,320 downwards.
CCTGAAGGATCTCTCCAGTAGCACAAAGAGCCATCGTTCACTACAGCTCCAGCAGGGAGGTGCCAAGAGATAAGGGGAGATTGATAAAGAGAGCACCCACCACAACCATGGCACAGGGAACCTAGGGCAATTTTGGGTGGCATGTTTTGTTTAAGCCTCTACTCCACAGCTATAGAACAGCTGGCAGCAGTCTAGGGCCTGAGGAAATGGGTGGAGAGCAGGGATAGGTTCTTCTCCCAGAGGGTGCTGGCACTGCCCAGGCTCCCCAGGGAATGGGCACAGCCCCGAGGCTGCCAGAGCTCCAGGAGAGTTTGGACAGCGCTGCCAGGGATGCTCAGGGTGGGAGTGTTGGGGTGCCTGTGCAGGGCCAAGGGCTGGATTCCATGATACTTGTGGGTCCCTTCCAGCTCAGGATATTCTGTGATTCCATGGTTCCTTGACATAAAAGCTTTGTGAGGACAACACAAAGATCAGTGCTCAGCACTCAAATTCCATCATATAAAAAAAGAATTCTGCCTTTCAGATCTACTCTGCTCTTGACAACAGCCTCCCATCTTAAGTTTTTCATAGCTTGGATTCCAAGAAGAGCTCATGAAGCGCAACCCTTGGGATTACACTGAGCTATGATATTAACTTTTATTTATTAGATTCCCAATGAGCAGCCCTACTGCAAGTTTCTTTTTATAGCTGTTCAAATTAAACATGTATGACCTGTCATCCTGTAGTCTGTCTCAGTGTTATCTCTTTGCTGAGAAACACAATGGAAAACAACAACATTCTGTCTTCCACAGCCAAATAATTTTTAATCACCTTAGCCACAGAACCCCTATTGGTAATCTGTCCTCTGGGCCCTCCTTGTTCTTAAAGCAGAGGCTGATAGAGAATTCAATTAATGTGTCCCCTAAGGATAACACATTCAGTCACACTAAGTGAGGAAAAGCTCAGATGGAAAGGAAACTCCAGCTCCAAACTTCCAGTGGAAAGTCTGTGTCCCACTGGGCAGGATACCATTAGTCTCATGGAGTAAGGAAGGGCTTTGGGTTTCTGCCTTGGCAACAAAAAGCTTTGTTGCTGCTGAATTTTCCCCCTTTTAGGATGATCTGCCATCTTAATCCAGGGAAGCCCGAAGGAGTTCTCGGGGTCAGACCTCCAGAAGATCAGTGTTGGGTCTGCTGCACTGATTCAGTTTTCCCCATCTGTTGAAGAATATGTAAATCCTATATGCCACCACTTCCACTGCTCAGGTGCCTAAACCATGATCCAGTTAGCAGAGAAAAAAGCATGGATTAAATCCCAACCCTTTTTGAAGGGCAGAATTCTCAATGGAAAGCTGTATTCTGTCCAAGACCCTGCCTAGCTGGAAGTTTCTGCTGTAGTATTTATCACTAAGTCACAGAATAGCCTGAGTTGGGGGAGACCCACAAGGATCATTGAATCCAACTTCTGGCCCTGTACAAGGCACCCCACAATCCCACCCTGTGCCTGAGAGTGTTGTCCAAATGCTCCTTGGGCTCTGACCTGCTTGGGACCATGACTACTGCCTGACTATCAGGCCAGAACACCATCTGGGGAAAGAACCTTTTCCTAATATCCTGCCTAAACCTGCCCTGACACAGCTCCAGCCACTTAGCTCAGCTTCCCCACATCATCTTCAAACAGAATATTGTGTCCCAGTCACACAGACCTTGAACAAAACCAACCATTGTCTTGCTCAAGCACGGTAAAGCATGAAGAATTTCAAGCTCCTCATGCGTGGTCAAAAATTGTCCAAACCAACTCAAGCACAGAACAAACCTGCAGCTTTTAGTGGATTTGCTCTCCATGTCACACATATCGTGGGTTGGAACTAGATGATCTTTAAGGTTCCTTCCAGCCCAAACCATTCCATGATTCTGTGATCAATTCCTTTCCATTGGACCTGAAGGCATTCTGCAACTCCAGAGGACTTAAGCTTCAGAAACATACATTTAAAATAAATTTTCCACACATCCTGTCACACCAACCTAAAATATGCAGGCACTGGGTAGAAACCCAGCTTCCCAAACCATCCTGTTGTCAGCAGCTTCAATGCTGCATAAACATACCCAGGGACAACTGCTGAGTCACAGCAGCAGCACGAGATTATCCAAGGTTTGAAAAATCTGGATTTCAGAACAGAAACCGCTGTGTTGATGTCAGTTAGCAGAGAAACAAAACACAGCATTGAGGGGGGGGGGGGGGGTGGGGAAAAAAAGAAAACAAAGCCAAACTGTTGGCTATGTTGGGTAACTTTTCCAGTCTTCCCAGCTTGTGATAGTGGCAGATGGCCCAGTCTGTAAATTAGCAGTTACCAGATGGGCCCCCTAAGTAGCTTTACTGCAGTAAATTGATTTGTTCATGGATTTGGTATTAAAATGTCCTTCACTGTCTGGGTAGTGTTTGGCCACAAAGCTGCAAATTCCACTTGATTGCAGGGAAGGCCAAAACCCCAAACATTTCTATTGGGAAGCTGTTTCCTCGAGTGGTGGTTACTGGTGAGTCCCAGTCACCAGTCAGGGAGGTGTACTGGAGGTACTTGGCTCTGCCTGAAGGGCCAGAGCAGAGTCAGGATTTGCATGATCCTTGTGGGCCCCTTTAAACTCATGATATTCTATGACTCTATCATTTAATTCTGGTCATGGATGACAAATACAGACAACTTTGCAATGAGGAGCTGGGAAAGGACACCATGACCTAAGGAAATATCTATTGGGTTGACACAACTATTTCAGGACACAATTCTCACTGTGGCTGAAAACAGGGAAGGAATACAGCTTACCAGATACTTCAATGCCATCCATCTGTCTCTCTCCTTCTTCCCTCCATACCATTTGCCTCTCCTCCAGCCACATTCACAGAATCACAGATTTCCTCTGGAAATCATCCAGTCCAACCCCCTGGGTCACCTAGAGTGCATCCAGGTGGGTTTGGGATGCCTCCAGAGAGGGAGACTCCACACTCTCCCTGGGCAGCTGTTCCAGTGCTCTGTCACCCTCAATGAACAGAAGTTCTTCCTCATGTTGAGGTGGAACTTCTTGTGGTTTAGTTTATGGCCATTGCTCCTTGTCCTGCCACTGGGCACCACTGAGAAGAGTCTGTCATCACCCTCTAGGCAACCACCTTGGTGAGGTTTGTATGGATTGATGAGATCTACTCCCAGTCTTCTCTTCTCCAGACTAAAGAGACCCACAGCTCACACAGTTTCTCCTCATCAGAGAGATGCTCCAGCCCCCCTCATCACCTTTGTGGCTCTGCTGAGCCCTCTCCAGTAGCTCCTTCCCTTTCCTGAACTGTAGAGACCAGAGATGAATGCTCTGAATACTCTCAGTGTGGCCCCAGCAATTCTGCTGATGAGCCACATTCCCAGATTTTGGCCCTTCTCTGTCTCTTTTGCTGCTCAGCTGTGCAGTGAGCTCCCTGTAGCAGTATGTGCTGCTCTTTTATCCAGGGTTGGAACTTGGGGTGCTGAAAGGCCCTTTTTGTACTACTACCCAGGATCTCTACTCCTGTGTCACTATCTCAAAAAGGATGGAATTACTGGAAAGAAAAGGTCAATATGTGATTTTCCTCCATTTCATAGCAGAGGCTGACAGCAAACATTCTCTAGCTTTGGTTGTTATCCTTCCAGACCTCTGCTCGAGTGAGAGGAAATTGTCTCAGCAGTAGTGAGCCGGAAGCTAGAGATTGACATTTATTGAAGTGAAATACTCCACATTCCTTAGATTTCTTAATAAACCCACAAGTGTTTCCATCTTCCTAGAGCTTCTTTGGCATGTCCTGGCATGATATCCTGTAGGACTCAGTCCCAAAAGCCTTTGCATACATTTTAGTTCATGTCAAAGGCTGGCAAACCATGACTTAATCCTCCCAGTGGTCCTCTGCAGCTGCGAGGGCTATAAAGTCACCAGGGAAGAGTGACAAACAAAAAGAAATTACTCAAATTTCTGCAAGAGTACTGTCACATGATGGTTTATAGTTCTAATATCTGGATATTAGATATATAGCTAGCAAAACAAACCAGTTTTCCTCTTCAAGCCTGGAGAATTAAATCATTTGTCAGCCTGAAAGCTCATATTTCCTCAAGTTATGCTGCTGACAACAAACAAATGGGCAATGGAGCATTGTTCCATCTCCCTTTTTTCCTCCATGTCCATTTCTCCTGTTCTTTCAAAAGAACTCCAAGTTAGATCTCCTACCACATGTATAAGTACATACTATTACTCCTAATTATTATTAGACTCAGACATCTTCACATGCCCACTTGGACTTAATCCAACACTAAATGATCAAAACCTAATCCTGAAAATGGAAAGAGCACCAATGGCTGGATATCAATGGCTGTGATTGAGATACTTTCTGCCTTAGTACTTGGTGAATGTATCCAGCATTGAGATTTGGATAGCATCCAAACCCAAACTGCTGTGCTACAAGCCATTGCTGCTGACTTTCGTGTTTTTCTGCTGGAAAAGGGGCAACAAGGCCATTTCTAAAAAAAAGTTTTTACAAGGGAATGTGCAATTTAAAGAGCTTTGCACTCCAGCTGATGAGACTGTTCAAATTCAGCGAGCTGTAACTATTACACACAAGCTAACACACAACTATTACTCTCCAAAAGAGCCTGGTTTACAACAATATCAGTCTGAGGAAACCATGGGGTGCAAAGCCTGCTGCATTGAGAACTGGAGGAAGTAAACCCTGGGCTCAAGGGAGTGCTGGGAATGACAAGCAGCTCTCTCCCTCTTCTCCTTCAGCACTTCACCCAGTGTCTGGATATCTGGCACGTCACATTTTCCCCAGAGAACTACTTGTTTTCTTTACTATCCCACCAAGCAGCATCCTACCCTGAGAACCAAGACAGATATTCCTACTGGAATGCAAAACAATCTGGCATTTTTCAGGATAAGGTTTATTGTTGGAGCTTCATTTCCTGTTGGTCATTCTTCCTTCTCCAACTCTCCTCCGCTGAATCTCAGTTTCTCTCCAGATTTTACCCATGACCTGGGCTGACCTGCCTTTTAACCTCTGTCTCTCAAGCTGCTTGGTAGTCCTGTCCTCCTGTTCACAAAACTCAGGTCTCTTGGCAGTGAAGCACAGAAATTTGCATTTAACATTTTAAACAGGAGCAACGGCAGTCCATGTTCCAGGAAATCTGTCTCTGCTGCTTGGGGCCCTGTCCCCATCCTCATACAGATGAGATGTGCCTGCACTGCTCCTCCAGCTACACCTCAGCTCTCTGCTGCCTTCCAGACCATCAGTGTCTTTTCCATGGAAGCCTGAAATTATTTTTCTAGAAATTTTTGCTGGTCAAGCAGCTTATTTGCATGCTTTTATCAACCTGCCCTGGAGCTGGGGAGGGCAATGCAGTGAGGGGACATGTTCCAGTCCCTCCTCATTGAAATAAAGTTCTGTTTATCAATAAATAACTGATATGAGGTGAAAATAATCAATTACTGTTCAAAAAGGAAAGGCTACCCTTTAGAACTGATCTGTTTGCTGCTGTGCAAGTTATCCCACCTCACTACTAGCAACTGCCTTTTCTTTCCTCCCTCTTCCCAGACACCAAAATCCCAGTATGACCTTTCTAGCTCTTTTCAGTCATTAATTCCTTCCAGTTCAAGTCCTTCCTGAAGAGTCTGAAGCAAAAACCTACTGATAAGTTTGCAGTCCAACCTGAGCACTTGGCTTAGTCTCATTTTGGTGTCTTCCCTTCATTTACCATCCATTCCACTTTTTTAGTGCCTTCACCCTTGCACCTCCCATTCCTGGTCCATGTTTGAGATTGTGGCTTGCCTGTCTTGAGAACAAGGAGACCACATTTATGCTCTTATTCCCTGTTTTGTTCTTTCTCTCTGCATACTGCACCATGCACTACTGTGGGACTTTAGTCCTTGGAAGTATTTTCACTGGAAATCCACAAAGGCAATCCCTTTTACACATTCCCAGGATGCACAGACCTGCATTGGAAAGTTGTACTTCACCCTTTCTTGCACTTTGAAGTACCAAAAGGTACACAGGGAAATGCTGTCTTCTTCACCCTCATCCTCCTGCGGTGGGTATGAAGTATTGGAAAGCAGGCTTCAGCTTTTGCCAGGTTTTGTGCATTTTCTTTCTTTATCCTTCTCATTGCCAGGCAGGTCAAACAGCTGGACAGCTGCTGGGCTGTTATTTGTGCCAGGAGTGAGGGCTGTACAGACTCAGGCAGTTCATACACTTGACTGATAAAGTGCAGGTTACACAAACATGCCCAGAAAGCCACATATTGTGCACAGACGGGTAATGAGATAAAAACAGCTGAACACTGGGACTAGGGACTGGATCAGTAGGGTCACCCTAACCTGAATTGTTCATGGCTCAGCAGCTTCTCTGAAGCCCATCCAGGGAGCCTGGGCTGTAACAAAGCCCCTTGTGTGGTGCAGCAGCAGGCAGCAGTACTGTGTGCACACTGAGAGCCTTCCTGCAGTGCAGAACACAGCGGTCTGATAGGTCACTGCAGAATCCCAGAACGGTTTGGGTTGGAAAAGACCTTAAAGCCCATCTCATTCCACCCCCTGCCATGGGCAGGGACACTTCCCACTATCCCAGGTTGCTCCAAGCCCCCTCCAACCTGGCCATGGACACTTCCAGACAGCCACAGCTTCTCTGGGCAACTTTACCTCCTGTCTGTTTTTACAGGTGCTTTTATGCAATCTGAACTGACAATAAAAGGCTTCTCTCCTCTTCCCAGGCCACCAGCTCAAACTACTTCAAGCCTGGGACAAACACTTTTATTTTTTCATACTTTATGGATTCACAGAATCATTTAGGTTGGAAAAGACCTCCAAGATCGCTGAATCCAACCTGTGACTGATCCCCTCCCTTCACCCACACCAGAGCCTGGAGTGCCCTGTCCAGGCCTTCCTTGGACACCTCCAGGGGTGGGAATTCCACACTGCCCTAGACAGCCCCTTCCAGGGCCTGAACACTCTTTCTGTGAAGAAATTTCTCTTGATGAACAAAACACAACTTGAAGCCATTCCCTCTCCTGTCCCTGTTCCCTGGGAACAGAAACCAGCCCCCCCTGGCTGCCCTCTCCTGTCAGGGAGTTGTGGAGATCCAGAAGGTTCCCCCTGAGCCTCCTTTTCTCCAGGCTTCCTGTCCCCTTGGCTGAGCCAGCAATGCCTGGGAGGCTGGAAGCTCACCAGCCACAGGCAGTCACTCTGCACATCATGTCCCAACCCTTGGCACAGCTTTGTCCTGCATGGCATCAGTGTCACTTGCACTAGTGAGAATGCTGGAGCTTATGCAAATTATCCCCAAGCTAATGCAGAATTAATCCCATTTAAATATTCACCAAGTCATAGTATTTAGGAGTATAGAAAAAAAGAAGTAAAATAACTTACTTTTTTCCTGCACAGCCTACAAAGTCCTTGATTATTTTCTCTTAATGAAAAAAAAAAAGAGCAAATGTAAATCACTGCATTTCATGTCTGTGGAGGGAAGGGACAAAACATGAGTTATGAAAGTTATGGAGTTTGTAGTGTACTAAGAATTCCAGCTCAACTGTTCAGAATTACATTTCAGCCCATTTTAGCGCACTTTTTTCCCATTTTTCTTGAACAGTGAAGCAATCAAGGCTTGAATAAAGCCTGCCCCAATGCTGAACCGATTCCCAGAGCCAAAGGGCTGATTTCACTCTTAGGTCAGGCACAGACTTGGCTCTGTGCTGTGACAGGGCACTGGGAGCTGTGTCTCAGCCCCCAAGTGCAGATGTTTAAGCACTCTCCACCAGTGATATACACACACCAGTGCAAAAAGAGGTCTTGCCAGGGAAAAGAAATAAAAGCTGCTGTGGAAGGACAAGGAAAGAGCACGGACTAGCCCACACAGAGAGGTGGTGGTCATGAATCATCATGCAAGCAGAACAGAGTATGGTTCTGTCATGTTGGGAAATTGATTCTTGTTACATTTTCCAGCTGCAGATCACTTGGAGACTTTTGAATACAGCAGCCTTAGTCATTCAGCATTGCACTTCAAAGCTTATTACTGATAATTGAGAAGCACTTACTTAAAACTCCTATTCTCCAAAGTGACATTTGCATGTCAGCTTTCCCTTTGTAGAATGAAGTTTTTCCACACTGACCTTCCCTCTACAGACTACAAATCTGCAACTAAAACTTGAAATGTTGAGAGTGGAGTGAGTGCTAATCCTTAGCCATGAACACATGGCAAGTCCTGTTCAGAGCAAGGAAAAGGGTTTGCATTACATATAGTTACAAGTTTCCCATTTGTTTTCAAGGACTAGCTTAGCCAGAGAGGGTGAAGCTGCACACCCAAGATTACAAGGGGCACTAAAGGTTTGCTCTGCTAAGTCCAAGTAGGGTAAACTTATTACACCAGCTCACGTGTTCCAGAAAAAGTGCTGCAAACTCCCACTGGCTTCAACCAGCAACTTCTGCCACAGAGGCACAGGGAGGGTCTTGACTCTGATGATCTGGCTGGAATCAAACAAGGAGACTTTAGTTAGTGACTAGTTTTATTGGCACCCATTAATCAGATTTTATTCCTATTCTTTACCCACTTTAACTTCTGTGCATGCTTAGATTGGAGCCCTGACTCCATCCCCTTCCAGCAGAAAATATTCATTCCATACTGTTTTCTACAGCCTACAAATAGTTAATAACCAATTTTATTAGGTTGCCCTTATCACCTGAAGTGCTACTTTGGCTCCTGGAGAGCCCAGCTCCATTGACAGCTAAGCAAACAATTACCTCTCTCCCTCAGAATATTGGGGCAGGATTCAGGCAGTGCTCTGTGGCAGCACACATCTTCCCTAGCATTTGAAAGCTGAACAATTTCTGCAGGGGAAAAAAGGGACAAACATCTGACTAAACTTCCAGTTCCAGTTAAAAAAAAAAGAAGCATCAGGGTGACTTAATTGTGGCCTTCCAGTGCCTGAAGGGAGCTTCAAGCAAGACAGAGAGGGACTTTTTACAAGGGCTTGGAGTGCCAGGACAAGGGGAAATTGCTTCATATTGACACAGGGCAGGGTTAGGTGGGATACTGGGAAGAAATTCTTCTCTATGAGGGTGGTGAGGCCATGGCACAGGGTGCCCAGAGAAACTGTGGCTGCCCTATCCCTGGAAGTTTTCCAGGTTAGACAGGGCTTGGAGCAACCTGGGATAGTGGAAGGTGTCCTTACCCATGCAGGGTTTAGATTGAGATGGGCTTTAAGGTCACTTCCAGCCCAACTCATTCTGTGATTGTAGGATTTCTGGAGGCACAGGATTGTCTGTTATATCATATAAAGCCAACAAGTTACCTAAGCTGCCAGGCTTTCATCACCAGATTTTTCATCCCTGCTGGGTACTGGTTACAAACCATCAGCTGTCAGTACAAGCCTGCTCCCTGAGATTGACTGATAACCAAGCAGTTTCCCCTCAGCCATATCGATATTCCTCTGCTGACAAGTAGCAGCAGGCCAGAGAGAAGCACTTGACATCAGTGCCCTGACTCCTCCTGCTTTGCACAACTCCTGCTGCTTTGCATGAAGCTGTGCAGCACCCTGGGAGCTCTGACAGGACAGACCTCAGAACGTGCTGCACATCCACATCCACTCAAAGCTTGAACTTCTCAGGGCAAATAATGGTAGCTCTGGGGGTTACACTGAGATGCTTCTCCCCTGCAGAAGACAGCTAAAGTATGGATTTGTATTTAGCCACACTCTGTTTTTCATTAAAATCCAAATGAGCCTTAGTTTTCTTCTGTCAGATTGAGTAAGAAATACTCTCTGCTTCTTCCAGGCAAAGTAGTCATGCTGCCAGATTTAAGCTTTTCTTAATCTTCTCTGGGAATGAATTATACTGAGAAACCACTTGAACTCCTCTGAAACTACAATTTCCTTGAGTGGCAAGCAGCCCAATTCTATAAAAAGTATCAGTATAAAGACAAATGTATTTGATGAAGGTTCCTGCTGATGTCAACATGAGACACCAGCAAGGATGATGGGTAAAAACCTGCCTGTGCAAAAGAAATAAAGCCAGTTCTGTGTGGGATGAGTGTAAAAAACCATGAAATGCTGCCAGCTCCTGAGTGCTGTTTGCATCAGTTTGGTTTTCCACATAAGGCATTGACATGCTTAATTTCAAAGTGATTTATAGCAGCATTATAAATTCTTTCACTGGTTTGTTTTGTTTGGAGCTTTTCATTATCAGGGTTGGCACAACATGTTTTTTTTTGGGGCTGACAGACATCTCCCTGCGTTTAGGAGCTGGAGATGTTGAGGAACACCTGGTAGCAAGTTTCCTTTAGTCTTGAGAGAAAGAAGAACCACTGAGAGTGTTACTAAGTAGATAAATGAAGCTTTAGAGCTTTATTTCTCAGGCTGACCATCAGAGCATGTTTTGTCTGGAGTCAGGGAGCCATCAGGGCAGGAATCACACCAGGGCCTGCCTGTGACAAGGGCTGGTGGTGGCAGGCTGTGCTTCCAGCTGTAAAATCATCTGCAGCCCCAGCTCCCCCTCTCTGTAACATCACACTGGTGGTCTGTTCACGCTCACACACGCTGAAGGTAGCACAAAGTCTTCAGTCTGCATCAAACCCAAGATAAATCTGATGAAAATGGATGCTTTACAGTCCAGAGATCTGGGGTTTCAGACTTTGGTCAACATTCCAGTGAATCCTATTGCAACTGGAGAGATCTTATGTTCCTGAACTGCATTTTGAGAGGTTTGCTGACATAAAACTCAGGCACTGCAGGGCATGGTTTAGCTGAACTGTTGTGGTTTCATGAATCATGGTGCTGCCTCGTCAACCAAGAAGTCAAACCAACCACAGCTTCCCAAAAGGTTGCTAAAATGCTGTTTAGCATTTTTAATAAAGGGAAAATACACCCTCAAAGGCCCTGAGCAACCATTAGTAACACCCAGTGACAATAAATGAGTAACATTAGAGAGTTTTTGCTAAAGGAACTCAACTAATGGCTTTAACCACAGTAGAGAGAGGCTGCTGGGAGCTGGATTTGATGGGAGCCTGGAATCTTCAGTGATTCTGCAACTGCTAAAGCAGCCTAAGCACTGAGTGATGAGCTCTGTGAACTGAGTCAGCATTTACGGCTCCCTGTAGTAAAGAGAAAAGGACACACAGTAAATCACCCTTATTTTGACAATAATAAGTGATACAATGACATCTCAAACCTTATAAGTCCAATGTGTTTCTTCAGCTTTAGGTAGAAGTTTTGTACCTGAGGGTGCCAGTACATTTAAAGCCGATCTCATTTGAAACCCTCTTGGCCTGACCTCCAGTGACCATCAAGTAACAAATGGTGATGTTGCACCTTGTGGAAAGAAAAACCAACTTGAGCCATTTGATAAAACAACAATTAATATTAGTCAAAATGAAAGGTCAGCTTTTTTCTATATACTGGCACTGAAAGCTGCTCTGGAAGGGCAGCATGTCACAGAGCCAGTGCTTGATCTTGAGGCCTTTTCTCAAAGTCAAACCTCACAGAGAAACTTAAAAACAGCCTGCAGCAGGCACAGACACACACACATACTACAGGCAGTGTGCTAAAATCAGAATTCAGATGAAAGAGTCGAGTTTTGCTTATTCACGAACGCTGCCCAGGCTTGATCCTTCCTTTTCCTCATTTCTCACTGTGTCTTCTCTTTGTGTCTCCTCCCCTTTGCCATTCCCTGAAGGGCATTATCAGCCTCAGAACAGCATAAACCATCACATCATCTGAGCTGCAGCTGCCACTCGTGGCTGCGTGGGAGCATTCCAGCAGCAGCCACATCCACACCAAGAGCTCCAATTGCAGGAAAGGATTCCAGCTTCTTTCTGCACAACTTTCTGCAGAGAGATCCTTGCTTCAGCAGCCCAAAGATTCATGTCCCAGCCCCATGGCAGTGGCAGCAAGCAGGGAGGCTCTGCATGGCCATAAACCAAATAAAATCCATCTGGGCATAAGTTCATATTTATTAGCATTTCTAGTGCACAGTGCTACTTTAATTCCCCGATGGCTCCCAGGCTGCTGCATCTCACTGATGCATAAGCAGCGTTTCTGCTGCTATTATAAAACAAATTACCTCATGCATGAGTGGCCTTAATATCAGTTCATGCTCCAAGCTGTTCTCCTGTGCTGACATATGTACTCCCCGTTCACCCCGTGCTGCTGAAGGCAGATTGGCTTCTGAAACCACCCATCAGATAGAGCAGGGATAGATCATAAAATAGTGTGTACAGCATTAGCCCCAGTGCATTCCCCATATTCTGCTCAGTGTAAAAGGGGTTACTGGGTAAGCAATAGGGCTTCAGCCCTTCTCTTTCTCCTTTGCCATCCCAGCCTCACATGGCAGGTGTTTCTCTGCCTGTCATGGCTACAGAGCTCTCTCTCCATTAAGGCAGTGGTATCTGCAGTGAGAAATTTTGACCTGAGCAGCACTGGACACCTCAGTGAGTAAATAACCATGGCATGGAAGCACAAGTCACTGAAATGAGAATATTATAAACAGAAATATTCCCTATAAGCGGCTTGTGACTAAGCTCACTTTTGAGCTAATAACTTCCCATGGAGATGAACTCTGCAGGAAAGCTCACAGAGCTATAAATACTCAGCATTCATTAAAAGATCTTTTTTGTTGCAAACATTCTTTTCCGGCTATGCATCATGACACTGGTGCTCCCAATCCATTCTCCTTTCAAAAGCTGCAATTGTTTAACCCCCAGATCCGGCAGCTCTCAGAAATCCACAGGAAGAAAACATTGGGGCAGTTTTGAATATTATGACATTATTCCAGTGCCAAAGAAATAAAATAAAAAAGAAAAGTAAAGATATGACAGGGAACAGATGCTATATCATGAGTAAGTCTAGAGTTTCATACTCTTCATAAGTTTCAACATTTTGCTAATCTGTGAAGGAAAAGATACATTTTAAGGGCCTATGAGTGTATTCTATGGGTTCTGAGGTAATGAGAATCGTGGATCTGTACTCAATTCCTGTAGTTACTGCCTGCCCAGATGCATTTCCAGCACTGCTCTGATGAGGAGTATGAACGCTGACCGACCGGGACATTTCTGTTTCCGTGTGGTTACCCAGAGTCAGGGCTGCACATCAGCATGGGACTTTAGAAAAGCCACTTGTGAATTGCAGCATTATTTGCATCCAAATGGTCTCTCAGTTGCAGATGTTCTCTTGCAACCATGCAGTGATGCTCCCTTGAGCAAGAGTTTAGCTTATGCTGGGCCAGCTTAAATCCTTTTAATTTCATTACATAGACACGACCCACAAGAGCCTAAGATTTATTTTCCTATGTTGCAAGCTAGAAGCAGAGCAGACCAGAATCTTTTCAGCTGGCTGTCTAACCACTGTTCAAAGTCACAGAGCAGTATTTTGTGTTCCTGCTTATTCCTTTAATTCACTTACTGAAGGCTGGCACAGAGACCCAGCCCTGCTGCTCCTGTTGCCATGTAGGTGTTTGGCAACAGCCTCCACACAGGGATTGTGGTACAATATTAATGAGCTCTTTATCATTGAACTATTAAATCAGGAGCTTCATGGATGCTTGACAGCAGGGCACATTCAGAGAATCCCAGAATCCCAGAATCCCAGAATGGTTTGGGAAAGGATCTTAAAGCCCATCTTATTCTCCCCACCATGGGCAGGGATACTTTCCACTAGACCAGGTTGCTCCAAATCCTGCCCTTGCTTCAGCCCCTAAGAATAATTCTGGTACAAAGGGAGGGCAGGAGTTCAGCTATGCAAGCCAAACTCTCCATGAGTCTCATGGCATCCTAGTATTTGTCCTTTTGTTGCACAGCAAAATGTTTTCTACAGCTGTCTGCTCCAGACAAGACCAGCAGCTGTGGCTTGGCCATTTTCTCAGCTCGGGGAAACAACCTCGACTCTGTCTTGTCCCAGAGTGTTTCTAGTCAGCTGGGCTTTTCCCAGCCAGCTCCATTTCTGGCTTCTAAATTTTAGGCCAGAAAATTTTAGCCAGTGCCCCAGATTTTTAACTTGATCACTTCAGTTTGATCAGGCAGCATGCTGGCACCTAGAGATAAGGACAAACCTACAGATACCAGGCTGATTTTCAGGCATCTTCACTCCAATTAAACAGGACACAGACTGTAACAGGATCTTTAAGACCTGAATTCCCAGTCCCAAGGCTGACAACCAGGAGCATCCTGGACTGCTGCAGGAAGGTAAATCACAGTGAGGAGAGCGAGCAGCACGCTCCAAGCTGCTGCTTTGTTGAGCTATTACTCACCAAGGAAAGAGCATAATTATTTTTCCACGCTTTCATGAAGCCAAGAGAGGATTCTTCAGCCTTATCTAATGGCTCATGCCTGCAGTGAGCTCAAACACAGGGACTACCAGTCTCTGTAAGACCTCTTCCTTTCATACAGGCAAGTTATTTTAGGATTGTAGGTGTTGAGTGCTGCCCATGGCTGCCTGTCACTGTGTGTGTGAGCACAACAGCAATCTCACCAGGTAGCACTTACCCTGTACTCTCACTTTGCTTTGCAGAGGACTATCTACTCATTAAATTTCCAGTTTTAATTTCAAACTCCTTCCACCGTTTGTGCTCTCATGCCACTGCCCAGGCTTGCAGCACTTGTGCCCAGGGCAGGTACCTTGGCAGATGTGTTGCTGCCATCGGCCACAGCTTCTCCTCCAGCCTCTAACTTCCCCTATCATCTTTGAATTCAACCAGCTTTACCTCCTCCTGGAAAGAAAACAGTCTGTGCAAACAATTTGCTGTTGGAACAGCTGATTTTCAACCCTAGCGTGGACATGCTCTACAAAATTACCTTGGCCTCATGTGCCTCTGTGCCATCTGCAATTATATTGATATTTCTTTTATACCCTGCCCTCACCAGCAGCCAATTGGTACAACACACATGATTATCCTGATGTTTTCTGGTGATCCTTTCAGCAAATGTGTCTAAAGTAAACTCTGTCAGTCTGGAGGTGCTCTAATTTGATTTGGACTGCACAATCACTCCTCATGTGAGGTACTGTTCTCTTTGCATTGGTCTACCTGCTCAGCACACAAACTGCAGTTCAAAAGCAATTGGGGATGGAAAATAGTTGATTGTTTCAGCTTCTAAAGATGGGGTTTTTCCCTAAAATTTGCCTTTGGGTAAATCTCCTAGCTAAATTCCTGTGCAAGTGGTTCAGAACTCCAAGGGTGGTGAGTTAGCCCAGCTGACTTGTACATAACTTCCCCCAACCCACTTTTACTCCCCATTCTTTTTGGCCCTTGGCTGAAGTAATTAAAGTGTCATTACTTGAATACTGGTTTTACTAAAAATTACTCCCAGTTTCAATAGCCTTCAGCTCGCAGCCAGCACCTCACTGCAGCTATTGGCAACCTCTCTGTGCGAAATTCAATTTTGTCTGTGCCTTACAGATGTTCAAGATTTCACTTCTTAAATCCTGCTTGGCACTGAGGAGAAGAGGATGTTACAGACATTTCTCACTGAAGGTTTAGCTTCAACAAAAGCCCCAATTCTATGCGTCTCTAATCAGGTTTTTGAAAACTATCTCTCAGAAGCGAGAAGCAGCTCTTTGAATTATCTCTTTTTTACAGTGTGAAGTTAATGAAAGTCCAAAATGTTCCCACTCATTTCATTATAGGAGCCTTCATTTACATTCCATTGAGCTGAATCATACCTAAGCCTTACCCCCACACTGGGCATGCAGCCTGCACAGTTTACATGTGTGTTGGTAAAAGGTGAAAAAAGCATTTTTTTTTCCAGACAAATTTCCTAATCCATTTCTCACAATCTCTTCCCCAAGTGTCCAGTTTTTACTGTGCCAGGGTAAAGGTAAAGGCTAATTTGGAATTACAGCTCACAGAGACTCAGGTTTAATGCAGTTAAACTTGGCTTTTAAAATTATTATTAGATTTTATGGGAAAATAGACATAGCTACCCACTGCAATTTTTCAACTAAGTGTGGAAACACTTTGCAAAAGTGGATGTCTAACTCTGCTTTATTTATAACTTTAATTTTCCTCCAGTAACAACCACAGAATCCTAGTCACAGACTGGTTTGGGTTGGGAGGGACCTTAAATCCCATCTTGTCCATGGGCAGGGACACCTTCCACAAGGCCAGGCTGCTCCAAGGGTTTCACCCATCCAACCTGGCCTTGGACACTCCCAGGGATCCAGGGGCAGCCACAGCTGCTCTGAGCACCCTGTGCCAGGGCCTCCCTGCCCTCCCAGGGGAGGATTTCTTCCCAATATCCCATCTAAACCTGGCCCATTTAATCTTAAGCCTATTCCAACAGGGCAGTGATTGCTCAGCTCCAGGTTTCCTACCCAGTATGAGAACCTGAAATGATTTGCTGTGGTTCCCAGCTCTGCACACGATATCTCAGGCCCAACATTAAAGAGACAATCATTGTCCCCAAATCCTAGAAATACAGAAGATGAACATATATGTATAAATATTCGTGGATTGTCACATGAACAGATAGTGGTCAAGGTGAGCCAGTTTAGAGATGTTCCAGTCCCTGTATAGTCCAACAGAAATCTTTCAAGGTCTCTCTGGAGCTGTTACTGGTGTTGATGCATCACAGAAATAGTGATTCCATTGTGGGGACTCTCAAGAACCCACAATATCGATGGATATGCATTAGAAACAGGTACTTGTTACATCCAGTCCTTAAATACTTAAATAGGTCAAAGCTCCCTTTATCCTTACAAGTTTAGTGATATTCCCCAAGGAAGGAGAAGCATGGCCCACACCAAGGGCAGGATATCTCTGTGCCTCACCAAATGAGAAAATGAAGGAACCTATGGTTTATGGCTCCTGGAAGTATTCCCCATCTTCCCAAGTTAGCCATGACTGCACTAAAATAGCTGAAAAAGTCAGCTCTCAACTATGGTTTAAAACTGAAAACGAATTTACCTTCTATGGTGGCTTTCACTCTTTACTGTTAATTATCAGCGTTTATTATCCTTTTTTTCCCCTCCAATAATATCTTCCCCCTCAGCCACACACAAGTCTTCCCACAGCCAGGTCTGGAAAGCCCTTCCAGTCAGGGCTGGCTCACTGGACCACTTATTATTTACAAGCTGCCAATGCCTCGTGGAGAGGTTACTAAAGGCCATCTGCCTAAAGAATTCCTGTTTATATTCCTCTTGCTTTATCCTTAGGAAAAACAGTTGCATACAGGCAGAGGTATTTAAAGCTTGACCCATCCTCCCTCGTCCTGCTGGGAGCTATAATCTGTCTGTGCTATCTCGATTGATATTTGTGTAGCTGATTATGTCGTCCAAACAAGGGATTAGGATCCTGATTTGGGGAGGGAGCAGCACGAACAGAGGGTGTCTGAAGGGACAAGCTTTTTTTTGTTCCCAGTCAGATTCCCTGAACAAAAGGGAGAGAGAAGAAATGCATCTTGTATAAAGGGCAATTGTTTCCCAATGGAACATTTAATGTTTTTCCATTAAGCATGAGCTGCTCTGGTTGTTATGGAATATTTTATGAACAGGTCCGCTAATGCGATGCCCAGCTCCGGCACTGTCTGCACCAGGAAAACAAAGCCAGCACAGGCTATCCTTTTGTGTTTTGATTTCCTCTTTTCACCCACACAGGGGATGAATCAGAATATTATCTTGGAGTTTTTATGGCTACTGGATGAATATTCCCATGTCTCTTGCCTAAACAACAATTCCTCATACTAAACTTCTTCATGCAAATAAAGGCTGGGATGTGCCAGGCTTGGCTTCCTGGGCACTGACCCAAGGAATACACTTCGGTCCATGACACAACCTTTGTCACACAATTTTAAAGTCTTTGGAGGACCAGACAGATTCAGGGAAACCATTATGTGTCCCTATGGAGTAGGAAAAATAGGGAACATCTACAAAATCCCACGTGACATTTGTGTTGTTTCACAGTATGGGAGGCAGAAGGCACCCCAGGAAACAAGCAGCTTCCACGAAAACTGAAGGTGGCAGCTGGCAGCACAGACAAGCTGCAGAACATTTTGCTCCAAAATGATGGGAGGAAGAAGTTTTCATGTTCCAAAAAAACCCACGGATAAATTCATAGGAAGGAATTAAGACGTGAAGGGCTACTAAATGCAGCCCTGTAGATCTGGTTCAGGAAGGCCCACCTGCCACAGGAGGTTTGGAATGGGAAAATCTCAGGTTACTGTAGGGCAGGAGGGACCTTTGGAGGCCACCTGGGCCAAGGGCCCTCACTCCCTGCCCAAGACCAGGATGATTTCAAGGTTGGATCAGATTGCTCAGGACTTTATCTGGTTTGAATTCAGAGCATCTCTGAGGAACAGCCCTCTCTCAGAAACCTTTGAGGCTTTCATTGCTCTCTTAAGGAAGAACTTGTCTTTTCCTACACTGATGCTCTTTATCATCTCCAGCTGGCCCATGTCCTGTGGAACTGTATCTCTCTTCATTTAACCAGCAGGCCATCCCAATGTCCCTAACTATGGGAATTTCTAAGGAATTCCACCATTGTAGTCATGGTGTTTCCTCCCAGGAAAGAGATCATATGGGCTGTGGTTAATTAAGATTTGTTTTATGCAATAATGCCAGAAGATTTCAGGCTGGACTCTTTTAATGTCCTGTATGTACTGGCAAATTATGCCAAATACCTGCTACAGGAATCAGTGAAATGAGAGATTTTTGACTCTAAATCTGTTCAGCAAGTTCAGTGGTGCAAGTCTGCCTGACAAGCTGAAGTGGAATTCTTACTTACAAAGCATTTCTCTTGAGGTTCACATTACATGATCGCTGATACCAGAAGTATTAGAGAATAAAAACTGTGTTTTAGAAGTAATGATTTTTTGCCTTGAATGCTAATTAGTACTACTGTAGATACTGTAGCTCCAAGCTAACAGCAGTCTGTCTCCAGCAGAATCCAAAGCAAACTCAGAATTTCTCTCTAGAGTCAGCTGCTGGAATTGCTACCCCAGTGCTTGGGGCATTATCACAACCACCAAAGTATCAGCTATGACTACAAAACCTATTTTTCGTGCCTTTTCAATTTACCACTCTGGGTCAGAAGGGAGAGGAGCCAAGAGACCATTTCTCAGCTCTGCAAATGGACTAATTTAGGTCTATTTAGAAGCCTTCTCTGATTTTAGGAGGGACCAAACCCATTTCAGGTTTAACCTCACTGAAGACAAAGTACTTTTGGTCCAGAGTAGAGCTCCTAAAGGGGATTATGCCTCATTTCTCTGAGAACTCAGACTGGCACATTTCATGTGGCATTGTGCTGGTGACTGAGTCTGTCCATGCATAACCTGAGGGGTTCACAGACTGGCACAATCTGCAGGACTGAAGTGCCCACTTGGTTTACAGTGTGAGAGGGAAGAAAACTTTGCAATGAGGGATATTTTTAAGTGTGAAAAAAAGCCTAACCATTACTGAAAACTAATCAGACTGCCCTGCTGGGGCAGATAAGAAGGAAAATAAACAAAGCTCTTTGGTTAGATATATTTTAATTTCTTCAGGGTCCAAAACTACACAGCTGAAACGCAAGAAAATAATTTGAAAGAATGAAGAATTCAAGGCCAGGCTGGATGAGGCTGGGAGCAGTCTGGTCTAGTAGAAAGTGTCCCTGCCCATGGCAGGGGGTTGGAATTGGATGGGCTTTAAGGTCCCTTCCAACCCAAACCATTCTCTAATCCCATGGTTCTAATGTTTGATCTCGGCTTTAGATGGCAACAGCCTGCTGAGAGAGGTTGGATTCCTTCTATTTTTTCTGGCATGAGGATCCCATAATCTTTTGCTCAGGATGGAGGTGTTATTTAACAGGATCATGCCCTGCTGCTCTTATCAAGGACAAAAGCAGAACATGAGTAAGCAGCACAAGTTAAGTGAGGCATTATCAATGGAATAAATTTGTATACAGTCTGCAGATATTTATTAGAACATCTACTTTCCACCAGGGAATTATAAAGTTCTTTTTTACAATACTGGGCTGCAACCAATTTAAGGCTCACCATAACAAGCTTGAATAATTAATTTCTTGTATGCATTGCTAACAGGATGTTTCTAGTCTCAGACACACTGCGTTACATCCCAGTTAGAAGGACGAACCATGAAAGTCATGGCAAGCTCTTGCCCAAATCCATTGCATTAGTCACTCCTGATACCTAAATTTATGTAATTGGAATGGAACCAGTGATGCTGGTACTGTCAGCCTCCTCTGGCTTGATCTGCTCATGTTTTCTTCCTGGTTTTTAATCAGCCAGTAGCACAATAATCTGAAAGAAGCCGCAGTTTTGTGATGCCTTCAGCTAGATACGCTCTCCACGAGCTGTGCGTCCTCAGAGCTGAGCTGACAGCGTCTCTGCTTCTGGGAAACCACTTGCAATTCTGAGCTTCCTGTGCTAATGCAACAGGCATGGTCCTGTAATTAAAAGGACATGCTGTCCCAAACCAAAAACAGTATGTTTGAGCTATTAGAAAACCGAGCAAGCCTTTTGCACTGGGGATTAAAAACATTGCAGCTGTGGAAAAAAAAAAAAAAATCACCCCAGAGTGTATGTTTGCCTGGAGATCTGAGATTCTGCCTTGTGCAGAATACCCAGCATCAGCATAATCCACATAAACACAGTTAAGTGGTTGAGCTCACCGCTGGAAGTATCAACTCTCCACCACATGGTATTAACCCAGTGCCTGAAAATCTTATCAAATGAGCTGCGAATCCACTGCTACACCACTGTATTTCCACTTTTCTTAGACTTTCCCATGTTCTTGGTTTCACAGGATTTGTCTAATACTCTTGTGTAGTGTTTCAGTCTCACAGAAATGCAAAAGAATAAATTCCTTCTCAGCCAGACCCAACCTTCCAGCTACAATCAATGCCAAGGAAACATAAATGTTTCTCTAGCAAATGGTTTCTGGTGAAGGGTCTTGGCTCAAACCAAGGCTCAAATCCTTGTTTTTTAAGAACAAATTCATTTCAGTCTAGAACAAATGCTTCCTTTGTCTTTGAGGAACAGCCACATGACAGAGAGGAGCCAGTGGAGCAGGGACCAGTGTTAGCACTTGTGAAGATAATTTGGACAGCACAGTTGATCATATTATTAGTACAGTAATAGGTTCAACGAAGTGCAGTGAAATGAAAGGCATCCACCCATTTAATGCAGGCATTCGGCTGCCCCCATGGCCACTGGGCCAGGGCTTCTGAGCATGTTTGATGAAGCCCATTTTATGGAGGAAAGCAATGCCTTAACACTGTATCTAATTAGCTGGGAAAGAGGAATGCAAAACTTTTGCCTGCCAAGGTGGGAGAGAAGACTGCAGGGAACACTAAGAGACAGGCTGGCAAAGCACAGGCAGAGACTTGTTTGGCCTTGTGCTGCACCATATGCTCAGCCTCCCAGAATAACCAAAAATCAGCTGCTCCTCTTTAGCCAGCAGTGTTCCCTCAGGTGACATTTCAGATATCACCTCAACCACCTCTCCTACAGGAAAAAAGATGCTGTCATGTATCTGCAGATACCAGGCTCTGTGCAGCAGCCTGGCATTGTGCAACTTTATTAGAAATCACAAGGGCTGGCTACGATAAATCAAGTACTTAAGTTATCACAAGATTCAATTTAGCAGTTACACAAGATGCAGCTGAAAAGATGTGAGGAGATAGGATTGTTCTTTTACACTCCAAATAGCACAGTCAGGAATACAGGGGAAGTCTTTAGTGAATGCTCAGCAATGAAAAATAGTAGTTCTGCTCCCAAGGCAAACGTGTTCCAGCTCCATAGGCTTGAAATTGGAATATGAAGCTAAGACTGAATTTTCAGAAGCATAATCATCCCAAATAGCAGAAAATTAGAAAACAACTTGTTTATACTGATTAGCAGAATGCAACAACAGACATCTTATAAAAATGAGCAGCCTTTTCAGCAACAGAAATAGTCACTAATTTGTTGCTGAGCTGGCCTGGATGCATCACTAACACATATGTGCCAGCTATATGTTTAACAGTTACTATAGAAGAGATGTGAAAAGTTATGGCTTTCTTGCAGTCACGTGAAAGCTTTACTCACTAAGGAAACACCACACTCATACTGAAGCTAATGTCCTTCAAATACATTTCAGTCAAAGTTAAAAGTTAAAGCCTCTTTTTTTATTATTTCATTGCAATTCCATCCTTTCTGCCCTTAGCTTTACCAGCTTATTTACCTTCATTACTCTAAGGCCACAGAGGCTTCAAACTGTTTGGTTACATGGAAGTCATGGAACAGACTTGTCAGGTGCTGGCACAGAAAGTTTGCAGTCTGCACAGCCCCAGCAGGGCAGCAGGAGAAAGAGAAGCATCCTGCCTGTGTCCCCCAGCCAGGACTGATGTCCAGCCCTGTGTCAGGTGAAGTCACTCCCTCTTGCACCAAGTTGCCTCCCTCACTTTCCCAGTCCTCACATGTTCTTCTCTGGATGCTTTATTCTATACTAAATCATATTTTCTCCCTCACTTAGTTCTCCTGCTTGTTGCTCCCTTAATTTTAACACACATAATTCCTGGATCTTCCCAGCTCACACTTAGGCCCTCTTGAAGGTTGCCCAGAGAAGCTGTGGCTCCCCTCATTCCTGCAAGTGTCCAAGGCTAGGTTGGATGGGGCTTGGAGCACCCTGGCGTAGTGGAAGGTGTCCCTGCCCATGGCAGGGGGTGGAATGAGATGGGATTTAAGTCTTTTCCAACCCAAACCATTCATTAAGGCCTAAATTTTACCCTTCTCAAGGAAGATCTGTGCGTAGATATCACGCTGCATCCTGGCACCGCTTCCATGACTGGGGTAGTCCTGAGGATCAGGGGAAGAGGGATGGCAAAGCCCACACCCTCCTTCCTCTAAGACGTGCTTTGCAAAGCCAGCAGCATCCTTGCTTTGGAGGGAAATTTCCACCTCGGCCACAGTTTTGTTATTTTGCTTGGTGCCACGGTGTGTGTTTGTGATTGTACTGTAGCAGGAGCACAAGGGGAGGGGGAAACCTCAGCGTTGCCATGAGGAGCTGACAGCAACATCCCACAAGCTCTCAGGATCATCTCCTATCCAGAAGGCAGCAGGAAGGAGTGGGCAGAGGAATTTCTTTGCGATGACGGATGACACTGAACAATTTGTTTTGGGGATGTTGTCTTTGCAACCAAGGCTGCACCTCCTGCAGCTTCCCAAGGCCAAAATGCTGGCACTCAGGAGTTATCAGAAAGCAGCAGTATTTATGATAATCAGTCATATTACATCAAAATATGGCACCTGGGTCCATCTGCTTTTTAAGCACCGATCACTAAGATCAAAGTGAGAGGATGCTTCTAGAATGCCAGTATTTCCATATGGAGATGGACAGTATATTCCTTTTAATTAAGCCTCAGGAGAAGAGCTGGTAAGCAGCTCTAAGCACAGCTGAAGAGCAGCACTGCTATTTCACTTCTAAAAATCATCATCCATCACGCTGCTGCTCCCTGTAAAAGCATTATGCTTAGCCATAGCTAAACTCATAAAATCCTTAATGGAATCAGCACAAAATGCCTTGTGCCTCTGAGAGAATTCCTTTTCCAGGCTGGTTTGCTTATTCTTTCATTCAAATTTCAACAACACATTTATATTATTGTGCTTTCTGTGTTTGAATCTAGCATGCTCAGAAGTTTGTGAAGCTCAATGACATCAAGCAGCGAGTAAACCTTATTATATAGAAACAAATTAGTGTTGCTTTTCCCAAAGTAATACCAGCTTGGGGGGAGTAGCTGCTGGTAACAGTTCACTCCCCTATTTACAGAGCTCTGAGAAGACATTGAAGGTACAACACACCTACTATGAGATGTATTCTTAGAAACCTCCTGCTGCTACCACAGCTACCACTCTGAAAACATTCCTTTCATGTACATGCAGCACATAACACTGACAGTCTGAGCCTGACCCGAAAACCTGCACACAAAGATGAATATTAAGGGGAGTTGGTGTGAAAGGCTAAATGAAAATATGGGCTGAGTAAACTGTTAAAATTCATTGAGCTTTGGCATAATGGCATTTCCCCATGTCAGCTCTAAACTCATCAGTCAAGGTGGGATAATGCAAATTTGGAAGAAGGGATCTCCCGGTGTGAGGGTCTCATAACAAACATATGCCTGATGAGATAAAAATATTAAGTGACTTATCTCTGCCTCGAGCCTCTGACAGGATGGCTACAGAACCCAGAGCAGTGTTATGGCCTTTTGAAAATGAGATGCAGCCCTAAGAAACTAAGCAGTAATGGACCCAGGGAACTGTGATGCACTTCCCACTTTTGGACCTTCATTACCAAAATTATGTGGTAGTTTCCACTATTTATCACAGACAAGAATCTCCCTGATTGTGTCAGGGGCTCATTTCAGCTTTCTTCTTCCTCATGTTCTATCCTTTTAGTGACTGGATTTCTGAGAAAGGAGCTTGCATTTTTTCTGGTGGTGTTGCAAATCCATGCCTGCTGTATTTGTTGGGAAAGAACAGGGCAGCTTCTCTGCTGCTCATGGAAGTGAAAGCCCCTCTGAGAATAGAGGTTAAATCCTCATGACAACCATATGGTTGTGGGAAATGACTTAGAAGTATCTGAAGAGCAGGGAAGAGATTTCACAGGCAGGGCTGTCAGCTGTGACCATCCCATTCACAGAGGAGTCACTGATTCCCAGACAATTAAAAAGACAGAACTCAAGATTTCAGGGGAAAATGGACCAAAAGGACAGAATTTTGTGCTTCAATTCCTCATTCCACCAAGACTCAGTCCATTTAATTCAAAAGCTGTCTTCTTACTGCATTTAAGAGGTTGTGATTACATAACTGGCTGCTAAGAATGGGTGTTCTGGAGCACAGCTAGCCTGAAGCTGGCAGCCCATTCCCAACAGGGTTTGTTGGAAGTGGGTATTGCCAACATCCAGAATAAAAACACAACTGCAGTCGGAAAGATGGGCTCATCAATGTGGATAGCAGATGTGCTCTTGAAACAGGATCATTTCTCAGAAAGTTTAGAGTGTTTGAATATATGAGTAGTTTTACTTTCTAACCTGTCTTGAAAAGGGAAAGATGGGCTCTGTTCTGGTTAGGACAGCCAGGTTTAAGTTACACTGACCACCACCACAGCATTTCCACACAGTAGATCAGACTCCCTGCTCACACCCCTCCAGTATCTTTACAAAAGATAATGTTGTTTCCCAACTCCCAAGAACGAACATTCCTTCACTTAAAGGAATAAATTCCTGGCTCCCATTGAAGCCAGGGCAGACTCCTATTTGGGATATTATTCCCTATGCATTGATTATCTAGAAATTAATTTCTGGGGTCCCCCCAACCAAAAAGTGTCTTCTGATGAAAAAAACACTAAGGAATACAACAGCACTCGAAACTCAAGCTAAAATCCAAACTTGGAAGCAAATGGAAGCAAGGAACAGGGTCAGAGGCTGAAGGAAAAGGGTGTAAGGCCAGTGGAGTGGTTTTGCTTGAATAGTAAAAACAAATTTGAAGTACAGCGTGAAAGCCCATCAGCTAATTACTTCCAGCTCCCAGTATCCCATCCTGTCTTCCAATCTGATGCCTTAACAAACCATACGTGGTGCTCTCTCTCAAACTAAACCTGGGTGCTGTTTGTCTGAGCCTGACATTTCTGCCACTGAATGTGTAGAAGTTGTGCTTTACTGCATCCTTACATTGTTGAGCCACGCAGGGGGACAATCTTCTGGTGCCCATCAGAAATCTAATGTTTAAGATGCAGGAGTGCAGCATGCCCAGGTTTTCTTCATGAATTCTGCAAAGGGCACAGGCACAGAATAGCCAGGGACACACAGGAGCATCCCTGCCCATGGCAGGGGGTAGGAACAAGATGATCTTTAAGGTTCCTTCCCCCCCAAAGCATTCTCTGATGATTCCATGACCTTTCCTGCATCAGCAGCAAGCCATGAAGCAGTTTCAGCTGTGGCACACCGAGGTTGGGAACAACAAACCCCTGGCAGAGCACATTTAAATTTTGCTTTGTGGACTCAGTGGGTGTAACAACCACGGCTACATTAAAGGAATGTCACAGCCAGGTTTCCATCGTCTGCCCTGCAGGCCATGCCCCACATTAGGGATCAGGATGCAGATCCATTGTGCTCCCTCAGTGCGGCAGATGGCTTCTTATGAAGGGCTGGGCAGCAAGTTCTCTGTGAGAGCCATCATTACAGACCATTATCAGCTTTCCTTGCCTCTTTGTGAACAGCTTTTTGAGATTCTGCTTCATAGCAAGTGTTAAATCACACACTATGAATTTCCATAGGTCTGATGTGAGCAACTGCTCTGAGCCACAAGCTTGTTATCCATCATATGTCTGCAGTGCCATTGCCTCCTGCTCCATCATATTGTGCCAAATGCCTGTGCTCAGTCCAAACACAACTCCTTTCAGGCAGAACAGTGTGAATTACACTGGCTTTCTGTCCTGGAAAGGCTTTCCCCAGCAGCCACCTTTTGAATTTCAAATACTACGACTCGAGTCAGGGCTTGGTGGAGTCTGTCAGAAGCAGAAACTGAGCCCTGAGCAAGACTGCAACAGACACACGGCGCAGAGAAACATATTGGGGAAGT
Source organism: Poecile atricapillus (assembly GCF_030490865.1). Classification (NCBI taxonomy): domain Eukaryota; kingdom Metazoa; phylum Chordata; class Aves; order Passeriformes; family Paridae; genus Poecile; species Poecile atricapillus. The sequence continues at coordinate 38,991,761 of NC_081253.1, read as the reverse complement.
CTGGTGTTTGCTCTCACACCTAAAAAACACTTCTTCATGCACCAGATTGGTGAAGATTGACATCGACAGCAGAACGGGGAGGGGGAGAAGGGTGAGACAAGAGCTGCACAGCTATGAGGGTACTCCCATTTCTCCACACTCTCATTTCCAGTGTAGGATGAGCACTGAGTAAAGCTAAGTAAAGAGGAATTTTTCTGAGCTCTCCTTCTGTTTTGCTTCCAAGGCCAAGAGCCCATCTACCAGTACAAGGACATCTGGGCTTACAGCTGGCATTCAAACTAGTCTGTTTAAATGTTTCATTGCTCCAATACTATTCTCACTACCTCAGCTACCTTTATATTTTATATTTTTATATTTTGTTCATCAACTCAGAAGCACAGCAAACTCACTATCATCATGGACAGGGTACTTTTTACTTTTTTTCAAGGGATTGGAAAACCTCCAAGTCTGTTGGCTATACGATCAATAACTACCAGACAATCTGGGCAGATTGCACTCAAGATAGAGGATGAAATGTTAAAATATCTTGCAGTCAGGGTCTTGAGAAATGAACCTGGCATTTGTCTAGCTGTCTAGACAGCTAGGACAAAAAGAAAAAAAAAAAGGCAAAGATTATCCCTTCGCATACGGTAAATCCTCTGTCTCCTTCTTTTGCATTTAGCAGTTCTATGCAAGCTGATAATGGCCAAGGTGCTGGATAAATTGTACTTTATTACTGCCTTCTTTCTCACTTTGGGGGTTCAGCTTTCATAGCTGTGAGCATAATGAGGCCTCTAACACCACTGGAGTGCAGTTAAGGCTGCTGAGAGGCTGCACTAAGAGCTCCAGGCTCAATCCGGGCTGCATATCCCAGACAGTGCGGTGACAGGGACATGCAACTGTATCTATCAATTACTGATTAGGTTTCTGCTCCCTTGATGTCATGCTCATTTAGAAATCACAGCCTCAGCTGGAACATGGAGGACTTATATCCTCGTCCAAGGTAGAGCTGACTCGATTAATTCCCAGGCAAACTTGTGCAAACATTTTACATTTTATATTCCCATTTCTCTCTTGCAAGGCTTGGTTGTTACATCATCACACTTTTTGTCAGAGCAATGGGTGGCTGATTGCCTGTAAGAACATCATTGCGTTCATTCACCCAGCCTGGATGATAATTATTTAGCTGTCCCAGTCAAAAGAACAAGATAATTAGGAACCAGAGGCCTGGTTCTAAAAGTCTTGGGAAAAAAAAAAAAGTGCATTTCTCAAAGGACAGCACCTAATTAAACTCCTGTGGAGATCTTCATGTAGAGCGTACTGTTTCCTCAGGGACCTGTTTTTAGAAGCAGGTTATGAAGCTGAGGCACCTGTCAGTGAGGCAGGAAGAGCTGAGTGCTGCTTCTTCTCAGAGTTTGCTGTTACCTGGGCAGCACCAGACCCATGCTGAGCCTTCTTCAAGCTGGGCAGTCTTGGGAAATGATGTGTGGGGTTTGCTTCAGCACCAAATGGCATTTTCCATCTTCAGGGCAGCATTACTTAGATCAGGAGCAAGCTAGGGGAGAACCTTCTAGAAGCAGCTCCATGACCTGGATGGCAGGATCCAGGCTGGTGCCCTCTGAAGCTGCAGTGGTCCATGCTAAGGTCCAGATCCTGGTCTTGTGCCAGGATGGGGGAATCCTGGCTCCAATACTGACACTAAATCACACTTGGAGAGCCCTGGTAAAGGGGTGGCAGCTTTACAGAACCAGCTATCAGTTTAGAAAAGGCACCTGTGGAGGATTCAAGTACCACAAAGCATTAACATCTCTGGAGGGATTTGACAGAAGCACAGATTTTTCTCTGCAAATCCCAGGCCATCCAGCAAAAGGAAAGGATGAGTCATACTGACCTCCTACCCAGCATATTAAATATGTTCAGCCAGAGACTGAAAGCTCATTTCTTTTATCCATTCACCCCTCCAGCTGACAAGGTCAGTCAAATGTCACTGTATGCTTCATCAGACAGAATTAGTTTAGCAGAGTGCTGGAGTCCAAGTGTATACTTTTTATACAGTGCATGCTTCTCTCTCTGGATGTGGTTCGAGTTCTGTTTCCAGCAAATTAATACATCCTCCTAATCAGTGATGGCAAGCTGCATGTTGGGAAGTTTTAAACAGGCATGGCTGTCTGTTCCCTTGACCAACCCAAGTTAATCAGCAGCCAGCTTAACACTGTGACTGAGAAGCTGTCACTGTGCTATAACCCCTTAGAAGTGCTCAGCAAGATTTCACTGCAGCACGAACCACCCGGCCAGATCACAGGAAAGGGGACTTCGGTGTGACAGCCCAGTTCGGTATGTCCAAAAGAAGTTGTCTAGCTAAGGACATAGAAAAACTCACACCATGACATCCCCAGGCACAACCAGCATCAGCTTAGGTACAGTTTTTGGTATTTAGTAACTTAAGAAATCTCTGCTTAAAACAGGAACAAAAATAGAAGCAGGTCTCCAGCTTTGCTTTTCCTTTTGAGCTCTTCCCATTCCTGCCATTAGATGGACATGCAATATTCAAATACACATGGACTACTGATTGATGAAAACTAGCATAATATTCTGTCCAATTCCCTTCCCATGTTCAGTCATCACAGAACCCATGTTTGCACAGAACTACCCCACAGCTCACTTCAGAATAGTAAATTGTCTGAAGAGAGCTCATTACAGGTGAAAATTAAGAGCTGGTAAACACAGGAGGTGACCACATTGACAGATTGATCATGAATAGTTTAGGTTCGTATTTCCCCAGCCTAGTGCCCACATGAACCAACTGCACCTTGTCATTTCTAACAAAAAAAAAATAATGGTGTTTCTTCAGTTGCTTTGGGGAAAATATGCAACTGGGCTGCAGCAGTGAGTCTGCCAGTGCTAAGCAGATGAAATGTGACACCTGGTTAAAACCAACAAGAGCCTTCACTGACTAAGTTTAGGTGTGCTTACAGAAAACTTTCTCCAGCAAAGTTTCGGCAGTCTCCAGATTGATTGCTTTCAGGCTTGAAATTGTGTGCTCCCAATAGATTTTCTTGCAAGAAAAGCTACCCATAAAAAAGCACCTAAGAATGTGAAACTCTCAAGTAGCTTCTTCAGTTATTTTATTTCCCTTTTTTATCTTTGCAAGGATATTGTACAACCTACAAGCAGTTTGTATGAGATGAGAAACTATTTGTCCCAGAGCAAGAGCTCATGAAATATTGGGATGTTTTCCTTCTTTCAGCTGAAAGAGTTGAAGTCTAAAGTCTAATTCACAGAGAAAACTATTTGCTGGTAAGAGTTCATCATTAGCTTGGTTACACCTGATCCAGTCAAATTTTAACACATTTTTATGGTTTATTCTGAGCAGAGAAATGGTGAATTTCTTCAGGACTCTTCAGAAGGCAGCCTGATGATAGACATAGGGACTGGTCATATCCACTGCCACTAAGAATATCAGGCTTCTTACTTCAAACAGCAGGTTAAAATGATGGAAAGGGGCTGGCAGGATACAAAAGCTGCTCTTCCATCATGTCCATGATGCCAGGTTATAGCAATTGTTCAGATGATTAATAAAGCCTGAGATCTGTGACAAACTCATAATTCTGTTACATCTTATTGCATCATGGAAACAGGACTAAAAGTGGACCATTACTTTATGCCAACATCAGTCATAAACCCTCACAATAACTCTGTTAACCTCAGATGCCAAGTGACTTCTTCTTGGAGAATTAAGCTCTTTGGGGTAAAAAGTTCTGTTCAACTACATGCATAGTGAATTATTTCCCACCTTGCACCTTCTTTTATGCTAAATTTCTTGCAGAGCACACTTTTGCCATTGCTGGGATGGTTTTTTTTGTAGCAATGCCCTGTTTCTGTCACTGTTCCACAGGTGCTTTGGGGCAGCTCAGGGAAGCTTAGAGCAGTTTTAGCAGGTTTAGCACAGTTCAGCAACAAGACAGATGTCACTGTCGGACACGAAATGATTCACACGGACACACTCAGCTTGAAGTGTGGTGAAATAAGAAGAAAAGTTTATTTGTTCTTTCAGTATTTATAGGTTTTTGACAACAAGCAGGGATTGGATAGTCAGGTTAACACCTTCCCAACCACACTGGCTGTGAGAGACGTCCATCAAAAGGCATATCTTTAATGGAATGTATAAATACCTATATTTATAGTTACTTTCCAGGGAAAGTGGCTAGAAATTATGAAAACAATATTGAAAGGTCTGATTCTCAGGGTGACAGACAGATGCACTTCTGATAGACATCTCAAATTTGGCTTTCTTTATATTTTGGAACACTGTACAGTGTTTTCCCTTTTTACACAGAAAGAACCCTGGTGTCACTAAGCTGTGCAGCAAAAGAAGACAACTCCTCTTCCAACAGCAAATGCTTGCCCAGTGCTCTGTGCCAGTGGCCACAACAGGCCAGGCTCCTTTCCCAGTGCATTCGTGTGCCAGGTGATCCATGAAGTGGGCAGTGTAGGATCATAACCACTGGAATGCTGCAAGTTCACGCGTCCCATGGTTTGTCCTTACAAGCCCCAAACTGACCAATTTATGGAATAGCTTTCATGTCTGTTTTGCTCTGAACACTTCCCAGAAATATCTGAAATCCCTTTGAAAGGTTTCTACGTCGATTGTTTAGAGGAACCAACAACTTTACTACGTGTTAGTTCGTTACTGCAATACGGGAAGCTCCAAGTCACTGTAAGAATGCTCACTCCTCCCATAGTGAATGAATTGACTGTTTCAGAGGGAAATTTTTCTGGGAAGTGACTCTTCACTTCCCTGTATTTCTTTGCAGTGCTGTAATGCTTTTTTGGGTATGGAGTGTCTTCAATTACTCACTCCTTCCCAGCTGTTTCCCCATTTTCACTTAGAGGTTCACTTCCTCTTGGCACTGTTTTCACAAAGTTTAAGATGCAGAGTTACCACATGATGCTTTCTGCTTCAGAAGAATCTAAAAAAGAACATGTAATGTTCTTACTGCCATGAGAACTGTAACATTCAAGGGACCCCAGGCACAATCCTAGAGAAAAGATTGGATCCTTCCCTCTGCTTGGAACAGCCCGTTTACTCCCAGCTTGCAGAACTCAAGGCAACTGTAACCTACTGAGGCCACTGATCCTTAAGTGCACCCAGCCCAGGTAGAACTTTGACTCCTGTCCCCCAAAGGTGGGGTCTGGGGCCATGAAATAATTTTTTTCCATCCATATAAGTTATTCAGAATGGCATCAGAAAACCAAGTTTACAGGCAGGACTGGTACATCCTTGGAGTATGTTCTTAACTGAACTCACAAGTCTATTTGGATGTGAGAGCCATGAAGGAAAGCAATGGAATGCAATTTAGCTTGGCATTGAGAACCAGCATCCTGAAGCCCTTTTGCTTGAGATTTTACCTCTGTTAATTCCAACTGACCACAGCCTGCACCCACAGGATTTATACCATTCCTAAAAACCAGTAACATTTATATCTTCTAGGGATACATGATACTTCTAACCAAAGTATTAGCTTCCAATTAAACCCGTTTCCCTCAAAGAACAAAACATGAAGATGAAATTAGCTTTTGAGACTTCTGCCAAGTATTTCACGTTAGATAAATATTCGCCATCCAGATTTCATGTTCTGCAAGGCAACAGCAGTTCCAAGCCTGTTTTGCATGCATAGCTCCAGCAGATGTGCACATGTGTTTGTCAGTTGTACTAGGAATGATATTTCTATCCTGTTTTCCAGGCTGAGACACAGAACCACTGCTGCAATAGTTTATCTCAGCTTTCAGAGTACTCTACCCCAGGTTCCATATATCTTAACACTACAGGACTCCCAAAATTAGCCAGGGACTATTTAAAAGTCTGCTACACCTTTTTAAAATCAAGTAGTGAAGAGATAAAACACAAATAAGCATTTACAGTTCTCAAGACAGTACACCTGCAGTCCTGCTACTGGAGACCGCAGCAGAATTTTTTCCAGCGGCTTTATTAAATTTTATGATGGTTGATTTGACTTTAAACGTTTCTGGTGCAACCAGGACTCTTCAGCCTTGTCTGGAGCAGTGAGGAGTCTGCAGTGGTAGCTTTAAATACTTCCCACACCGGTCATCAAAATTCAGCTGAGGGCCCACGGATAACGAGGCAGTCGAACTTGCAACAGCTTGGGTGATTGAACAGGAGCGAGTAAGAATCCATGCCATACTTTCATCTTACTCCATCCAGCTTACTCTTGGGAAAACTAGTGCCAAACTCCCCTGGTTTTTGACCCCGAGACCTGGGTCAATAGCAGGCTCTTGCATTCTGTATTGAACTGAGGCCAAAGGGCAGGGACATGCCTCCATCCCAGTTCCCTGCCTGCAAAACACAGCTCCATCGTGCCTGTACTTTCCTCAAGTCTCTTGAGTTCAAGGAGACCTAAGTCTACATTTTATCTTGCATTTCAAAGTAGTGACACAAGCTGAAACTGTAGACAAAGCTGAGGCTAAGCTTTGAGGCGTTTCAGCTTTGAAAGCAAAGCATTCCGCACTGCAGATCTGAGGTGCTTCCGCTGCCTCAGGAACACTTTCAGGGACACTGGAGCTGTCCTAAAAGTAAGAACTTTGCTTTCTTTGAAGAGTGTTGCAACTCAGCCTTTAAACACTTTAAATGAAGTGTTGTGCTTAAAATACCCAAGGCCTCTTTTGAAAGCTACTGAACCACGCTTGACCTCTCTTTTTAACACTGTCCACCTTCAGATGCGGGCCAAGGGACCAGCTTGTCCCACTCCAGGTGTCAGGAAAGCTGTAACAAATAACTCAAGGGCAGCAGAAGGGATGTAAGCAGCCTCTACAAAGCAGAGGAAATGTTTTTCCACCAGACAAAATACATCTGAGCCCATACATCTGAGTCCTGGCACCGATCTGCAGCTGATTATTTTGGGGGAAAAAAAAATCTGTATTAATCTTTGGTAACAGAAGGCTTCAAAATCTCATCCTCCAGCTTGCTTCAATGGTTGCACATGAGCTAATGAGGCTCAAGAATACTGCTGAGGGGCCAGAACTGCATGTAAAAAGAAATTAAGTGATGAGTATTGAAGAGGGGGATATAAATTATGCAGGGGAGGATTCACTGTAACTTCCGGTCACTTGCATCCACGTGAAGAAGAGCTCTTCACCCAAAGATTTACACAAAGGATTTCTGGCCTTTGCTGGAAATTATGTGGATTGAATTAGTCTGCAGTGATATCCAATGTATACCTCAGGCTGAGCACCTTGAGTAGGAGCAGCCTACCTTCCCCAAACCACTGCATTTCAGAAAACCCTTCCCCACTGGCCAGGGCAGGTATCCAGCAGCTCCCAGGCTGAGCTCTGTACCAGCTCCTGGCCTTAGCTCCACATTTCTCAGTGAGCTGGAAGCAAGTGCAGCTGACACAGTTCAGAGCCAGGAAATCCCAAAGGAACCATCACAGGAACTGCAATGCCAAAACGAGGTTCCTTTACAATTCACACAGTCAGTAACTAAGCACATGAATACTCGCTCAAACCTCTTTTTTTTTTTGCTTTTAAATAAAGCAGTGATATCAATAGGTTTTACAGCAGTCTCCTGCTCTCTCTGCTGAAAATGTGTGATTTAGGTACCCTTAGTTCAACCAAAAGTTGTCTCTTGGTCAGGCAGTTAGTGCTAAAAATTCTCCCCGTCTCTAATAATTGCTGAACGGTCTCCAGTCTCATGGTATTCAAATTATTATTGGGCATCAAGTTTCAACTCATTATACTTGTTCTCAAATTCTTCTTTTTGTTGCAAGTGGATGGAAAGTTACACTGGAATGAAAAATCACACCCAGCTTAATAAAAACAATTCCAAGTTTCATTTTACGCTGTGATAACAGGTCTGCAATGGGTACACAGGGAAGAGGTTTTCCAGCTCAGTCTGTACTTGGAAGCAAGCAATTGATGAGCAGGGTCCCATGGTGCTCTCGTGCTATGAAATATAAGTCTGGGCACCATAAGAAGATTGTTCAAAGCTTAGAATCCCAGAGAACATGTTTTTTTATGTTAATGTTATGATACATAGCTGGTGCAGGGCTTTTGAACTGCAATTAATTACTGCAGAGGGAATAGCTGGGCTTTAGCAGCTGGGAACGTTTCCAGGACTCCACCATTAAGCCCAGTTTATGAACAGAACTAGGTCAGACAAACCTGGTCAAACCATAAGCAAAATGGGATGGTGGAAATGTGCCAGGAGCCCTTCCTTGTTTCCAGACAAAGAGCCCATGGGGTTTTATTACATTTTTATGAGGAAGCTGCAGCTACAGGAAGGGGGCATACAAGGTGATGCATACAAGCCGTGAGTAGGAGAGCCTTTCCAGGGAATTCTTGCCGGGATCTGTGCACAGCCCGCACTGCAGCGTAGCCCTGTCTCTGCCACACTCCTTGAGCTGTGTGAGTGTGTGAGCTGTTATCAGAGAGCTGTTAAGCAGCTCAAAGAACTGACACAGACACAGCAAATCCCCCCAGTTTCTATGGTGACCGTATCCTGGATGCCAGCCCTTTGGAGACCCCCTTCTGACACCACTGTGCTGAGGAATACTGTCCATTGGGGCGAGGGGCTGGCTGGGCTGCAAGTCATCCCTGGGGGGAACGCCTGACGTGGGAAGGCTGAAAGGCTGGGCTTATTGCACCAGGTAAATCTCACTGATTTTGAAGGTAAAAGTTCCAAGGAAAGACAAATTCAGGTGATGCCAGTGTCAAATACACATCCAAATAAACACATTCAGTAGAAAACTCTGTAAAATTCAAGAAGCAGCAGGGCTGTTCTCCAAGTGTTGCTGCAGGGACCCCATAACCATTCTGCATAGGCACTGAAGGGAACAATTCTACACAGCCACCATGTCTTCCCACAGAATTTGGTGTTGGTGGCAGCACTCTTCTTGGACAGGCTGCCTGTTGCATAGCTCCAGCTTGTTATTCTCCTCCCCATGGCCAGCAGGACCAGAGCAGGGCCCGTCCCCTGGGCTGGCACTGATGAGGACCCTTGAAGGCTGTGGCCAGTTCTGGGTCACAGCCAATTGGACACCGAGGGGCTGGAGGATGTCTAGGAAAGAGTCTGGAGCCCCAGGAGGGGCTGAGGGAGCTGGAAAGGGGCTCAGCCTGGAGAAAAGGAGGCTCAGGGGGCCCTTCTGGCTCTGCACAACTCCCTGCCAGGAGGGGACAGCCAGGGGGATCGGGCTCTGCTCCCAGGGAACAGGGACAGGAGGAGAGGGAACGGCCTCAGGCTGGGCCAGGGGAGGCTCAGGGTGGACAGCAGGAGGAATTTCTCCATGGAAAGGAGGGTCAGGTATTGAAGGGGCTGCCCAGGCAGGTTTGGAGTGCCCATCACTGGAGGTGTTCAAGGATTGCCTGGATGTGGCACTCAGTGTGCTGGGCTGGGGACAGTCAAAGGTTGGACTTGGTGATCTTGGAGGTCTTTTCCAATTGAAATGTTTCTGGGATTCTAAGAAGCTACAGTCTGCTGCTGGCTGTTTTTGTGATGTCTGCTCTTGTGCACAAGTCTCAAGGGCAAAAATAACTGGATTTCTCATCTGAAATGTAGGGAAATACCATGACCAACCCCGACTACCATCCTCAGCTTTGTTTTCACGTGCTTTTGCATCTCTTCACTGATCAGTAATGGCTCACACTCCTCTTAACACCTAAGAAAATGTTTTGTTTTCTTACCAGATGAATGATTTCAAGTTTCTATTTAAGCTGTGCAATCTGTCACCAGAAATCTGCATTTCAGGGAGTACTGGATTAGCCAATTGGCCAATGTCATGCACCTAAAATAAGTCACATGGGACCTTCACTAGCAAGGGTTTTGCCAGACCTACTTGTTTTGAGTTTACTGTATCAATTTATTATCCTGTTTCTTCATTCCTTACTGCTGGATGTCCCAGCATTATGCACAGAACATGCTATTAAACATTAAGGGAACTGTTCTAAAAGATGAGCTTGAACTAATCTAGAGTGACCTCTCCCATGGTTTTCCTGCATTAAATCAATAGCCTGTGTATGAAAGTTCCAAGGTAACAACTGAGCCTACAATATTCCATAACTTTTCAAGCCCTGTCAGCATGCCACAGCTGAAGTGAGACCTGAGCTTAACATGGAATTATGTGGCGAATCAAATATTGATTCTCTGTCAAGGAAGTGACAACAGCAACAAGCTTAGAGACACTTTCAATGTAATCATATTTAGCCATGATAAGAGCTCAATAAAGTGCTGAGTGTCTTGGAGCTGGCATATGAAGCTGTCACTGGATTTGCTCTGCTATAAAATTCAGGATGTTAGCTGAGGCCTGACTCAGGGGTACCAACTGAACAATTATTTTTTTTATTGTATATGAGTTGGGTTTTTGCTGCAATGAAGCTGTCTAAGCCTCGGTTAGCTCAGGTAGAGGTTAGGACTGAAAACCTGGTTTGTGTGAAGAAGCCATTTATTTTCACCGAAAACACCTTAAAGGTAGAGCACACACCATCATCATCCTGATCAAAGCTGCAGCACAGCTTCAGATCTGAACAATGACTTTGGTTTAACAGAGGTAGCAATTGTGCAAATCTGTAAATGTTGTAAATGGCTTTACAGTGAAAGTTCGATCAACAAGGAGCCAAAACTTGGGCAGTTTAAAAGATGGTTCATTTTAACATTTCAGAAAGTATCAGGTTAGTGGAAATCCAAGGCCCTGGGGCTAGAATTGAGAAGTGACTCTCAGATTCCTTTCCCCATATGGTGAACACACACAATTATTGCTAGTTCCCTGTTCTGCAGCTCCATTCTGGTATGTGGCTCACTTCTGATTAGCAGGATAATTTGACCTTGCAGCAGGGATTTGATCTGTGATCCCACCTCCAGAAAAGCAGGTTGCTTTTGCCATCCCACCTTTTTTTCAGGCAGATTGGGTACAGAACAGCATTTTCCCAGTTCTGACAGAAGCACTGGGGAAGCATGAGCTACAGCTCCGACAGCCGCTTGTTGTTGCTACTCCATAATTAGTATTGTTTGAACTAGTTGGCATTTCTCCTGGAACAGATTTCACACTCCCTGAATGAGGTTAATTCATTAGTTACATTTGTTTCAAAGCCTCTTGAGCAATCTAATCACTCTGTAATAGTAACTGACTGACCCAAATATTACCCAGTAAAATAACAGAATTTCATCCCAATTTGTTGGGAGAACAAGCTTAACCTATTTCAGTTTTTATATTCACTGAAAACTATGGTGGAGATAATTCAGGAAAACTTGATGTTTCTGTATCTGTTTTGCATATGGGTTTGATTTCAGTCTTTATAGCAATATGAGTATTAGTAGGCACAAAGATGCATCTTTAATGTCTCCTCCATCTTCTGTGTTTTTCCAGACACTCCCTGCCTATTAAACAAAACACTGCTCACACCAACAGCAATCCCAGGAACAGCCAGGCTTTAAGATTGTTAACAGACACAGAAACAGTCCCAGTCAAGCAAAATGCTGCTTACAACCATCAGCTAATGTTTCTCTTAGAACTTCTCCTGGATGGTGCAGGAGTCCTTATGTTCTCAGTTTTTTCAGTTAATCCCTTCCCTGTTAGGTCTACAAACAAGTCCCTGTGTCAAGCTGTCTGTGATGTTTAATTTATGTTAAATTCAGGCATGGATCATAATAGGATGCTTTAACACTTTTCAAACCTTTTCCCCCTCCAATGAACATTTCAGCTACTGGATTAGTAACTAAAAGCTAGTGCTGCCTAATTCCCATTTCAGCAGCCAGGAAAGCTCCTCCACATCCCAACAAAGCATTAGGGGAAGGTACAGGCAGGGTTTAAATGAAACTCCATGAGAGTTTTCCATTTCCAAGACCTGTGCTTAAACATCACCTTAATGTCTCGTGAACCCTGCCTGCAACATCTCTGTGGAGCTTTTGTGTAGTCATATTTCCATTAAGGTGGACATAGCAGGCTCAGTTCCAAAAGCAAAATGTCATTGTCCCTATGCCTTGAGTCCAATTGTGACTCCCCAAAATTCTTTCCCACACTTTCTGTAGGGTTTGGTGGACAGAGTGGGAATAGCACAAAGTGGGTAAACCCTGTCATGTGACGGGAGATAGAACTGTTTGAGATGGTGATTCAGTGCTCCTTTCCAGTTACTGATACCTCCAGGAATAAGGCACCAAGAGCAGGAGGAAACCATCCAGACTGGCTTTCTGTAGGCAGGGCAGTGAGTGGATTTGCCAGATGGGGAGGAGGAGGAAGCCAGCACAGATGGAACTTTGTTAGAGACCTAAGCACAGAACCAGCTGCGTGGGAGAGCGGTGGGAAGCTTCACCCCTGGCAAGCTTTCACCCTCAGAAAGGAAAACCAGTGCCAGAAGGGTAGCCCACACTGGGACCACTCTGTCTGCTTTATTTACAGCCCATCAACCCCTCCATGCCTGTAAAATTGTCTGATCCCCACATGAGCATGTTCATCTTGCCTTTGACAAAACCAGACCCCAAAAAGCTGTGAAGTGCCCCCCTGCCCCCAGACCAAAGAAAAACAAACCTAAATTCCTTACTGCTCACCGCAGAGCTGCCCAAGTCATTCTCTGCCAGCTCACATTAAAGGTTGGTGGAACACTGCGGATGCCAGACCCTCCAGAACAGAGTTTGAGAGCAAAGAGAGGACTCCAGCATCTCTCTGTGCACCACTAGCAGCATTTCAGGCCAATCTCAGCTGCAAGCACAAGCAAAACACCACTTATTGTTAAGGTCTTCTTACACAAGAGATCTATGTAAGCTGAAACAGTAGCTTATATTTTGTTGTGATTTTACAAAGCTTACACAAAATTTATTCTGTAGTAAAAAAATCAGGGTAGCAAAGGCTTCGCGGGAGGACTACAGATGAAAATATTACTAAAAGGCTTTATATTAACGTAGGGTTTTAACGCTTCAATTATTTGTGTGCAGTAGTTGCATTCATTTACAGCTACATTTACTCTGGGAGTTGTTTTCCATGAATTTTAGAGCTGGAAGAACACAAAGCATATGGCAGCAGTGGAAACAACCAGCCCCACCCACAGCAGAGGCTGTTGCCTGACTCTTGGCTCTGCTGCTTGTTTTGGCATTTTCTGAAACACAAGTAATGTGAGGTAGTGCCTCTGCTCCAGATCAGGATAGAGGGAGGAAAAGGGAGAATTATTGCTTTCATCCAGATTTCTACATGCATTTAAGTTATTCAAACAGTTTAAGGTAAATGAAAGCAAAATTCCTCTTACATTTAACAAATTTTTATCAGCATCATTAATGCCCTGCGTGGCACTCTCTAGTAGAAATAGGGACTGTATTCTTCCTGCCTTTTAAATTTTTTTTCTTTATGCACTCAAGAATTTCCTCCTAGGATTAGAAAATAAAAACGAGAAAACTCATAAAAATTATACCAATTCCTGCTGAGAAAGAAGAGGGAAGAAGATACAGGTATCTATGACCGTATCCCCCTAAACTGTTCAAACGAGCAGAAGACAATTCCTGCAGCAGACAACCAGTGCTGAGGAAGCTTCAGTCCCAGCAGCATCCAAAACCCCAATCTCATATCACAGCTTGAACTGTCACCTCTAGTTTTTATGGTTTTTTTGGTGTAAACCATCACATCAAGAGTGGTTTGAGTTGGAAGGGACTTAAAGCTCACCTCATTTCATCCCTAGGCCAGAGCTCTACACCCAAATAAAGACCTTTTTTGGGGGAAAATTATCGAAATTACTCTATTTCTGTGGTATATATCAGTAGAATGGATGGATAGAGTTTTCCTGAGGCTATTCTATAACATGTTGCCCTTATGCTGTTTCCTATATCAAAGTTTGCTCCACGTTTCATAGCTTTGGAGCTTAAAGCCATAGAATATTGATCCTAAAAATGGATTAATCGAGGTCAGTGGCTGACAGTGCACAGCTGGCTTACAACCGATATTGTAAATAACCCCGTTTACGCAATGCCAATAGTGCTTCATTACTCCACGAGATAAGTATTTCTAACAAGTCATATAATTATGGGATGGCTTCAGCTGGAAGGAACCTTAAGGATCATCCAATTCCACCCCCTGCCATGGCAGGGACACGTTCCACTATCCCAGGTTGCTGCAAGCCTTGTCCAACCTGGCCTGGAACACTTCCAGGGATGGGGCTGCCATTCCAGGGGTGAATGGCGCACTTTGGGCACAAATCCACCTTCATCACCCTCAGGGCTCCGGCGGCCGCGGGGGTCAGACTCACGGTGAGGGGCTTCATCCTTCCCTGCGGAGTGAGCGCTGCCGGGCGTTCGTGGGGGCGAGCCCCGCGTCCCCAGAGCGGGGCGGGGGCGAGGGGCGGCTCCGGTGTCTGAGGGGACGCGGAGCGACACAGCCCCGACCCCCCCTCAACGCCTCCCTTCGGGACTACATTTCCCAGCGTGCCCGAGGGTGGGGCAGTGTGGGGCCTGCGCGGTGACGTCATCGGAGGGGGCGTGGCCTGCGCCAGCGTGAAGCGGGGCAAGCAGAGAAGGACGCGGGGCGAGCGCGAGGGAGGGCGCGAGGCCGGGCGCGAGGCCCCGACCATTGGCTGCCGCGGGGGCGCGCGCGTGCGGGGGGGCCCCCAACCATTGGCTGAGCGTCTGTGTGCGCGCGCCGGTGGTGGGGGGGCGGCGGCGGCGGCAGGACCGGGGCCGGGAGCCGTGAGGGGCTGAAGAGGCGGCGGGACCACGACTGCGACCGGGAGTGCGGGTCCTTCCTCCCTCCCTCCCTCCATGGGGCCGGGGGCGGCCCTGCCCCGCCCCGTTGCCGCCGTCGTGAAGTGACAGCGCGCTGCGAGGCCAAGGCGCTGCTGCCGGCCCGGCACGGGGCGGGGGGGGGGTGGGTGTCCGGTGAGTGAGGCGGCGGCGGCGGCCCGGGCTCGCCCCCGCCGCCGCCCGGGGGTCTCAGCGTGAAGGGGCCGGAGCGGAGCGGCCGCGCCATGAACTACCAGCAGCAGCTGGCGAACTCGGCAGCCATCCGGGCCGAGATCCAGCGCTTCGAGTCGGTGCACCCCAACATCTACTCCATCTACGAGCTGCTGGAGCGTGTGGATGAGCCCGTGCTGCAGAACCAGATCCGCGAGCATGTCATCGCCATCGAAGGTGAGACGGCGGCCCCGGCACGGGGGGGAGAGGGAGCGAGCGGCGGAGGGTGCCCCAAAACTTCCCCCAGCCCATGGCCCTGTGCTCCCCCAAAAACACTCTCCCAGCTCATGGCCTTGTGCTCCCCTCAAAGCCTCCCTAGCCCATGGCCCTGAGCCCCACAAGCCTCCCCCAGCCCACGGCTCTGCTCCCCCGTACCAAAGGTGCGCTAGTCCTGTTCTCCGTCTCAAGCCTGCCCCAGCGCATGGCTGTGTTCATCCTTCCCCAAACCTCCCCCAGACCATGGCTCTGTTCTTTACCCCTCCTTCCGTGGTTCCCTTGCTTCCCCCCTCCCCCGTAAATAGCCCTGTCTCTGCCGCCCCGCCTCCTTCATGGCCCTACTCCCCCTCATCTCCCCCAGCCCATGGTCCTGCTCCCCCCTGCCCATTTCCCTCCTTTTCCCCCAGCCCCTTGTAGTGCACCCCCCGTGCCTCCCAGCCCGTGGCCCGCGGGTCCTTGGGAGCAGCCGCCTCCCCGCTCCGGGCTGCCTGCCCTTCCTCCACCCCTCGTGGTTGGCGTTTTCAGGGAGCCGGAGGTGTTCCGGCTTGGTCCCCATCATTTCCTCGGCGCTGAATGCCCCGGGTGGCCTTTCAGTTGGGATTTGTGGGGTTTAGAAGTTCTTTTGCTACTCGTCCGCTGCTGCTGTGCGGGAGAGCAGCGGGCTCCTTCGGACTGGGGTACGGTGGGAAGGATGATGCTCGTTTTGCCTGCAGAAGGGTTCGGGAAAAGGAAATTTTCTTCGGCGCTCCCTGCAGCATGTGATGGAGACAGTGTGGGCTGTGGTTTGGTGGTGTGAGGTGGGTAAACAAGATGTGCAGCTGGGTTATGGAGCGATATCGGTGTGTACCGTAGTGTAGAAACAGGTCGGGAGGCAAGATGGAGATAACAGCCCTCTAAGCTTAGATTTATGTGCATCTGTCCCCTCAGGAGCACTACAGAGGCTTCAACTGCTTAGGATGCACAAAATAGGGAAGGAAAGCACCAGCGTAAGGAAGTCTGCAGATATTTTTCCTTAACTGTTGGTGGAGTTAAACAGAGCGAAGAGTATTTGCTAGGAATATGTATTTTGTGGAGAAATTTGCAACCTGTTTTGCATGATAACTTGCTGAGCTTCACGTCGTGTGCTTTTTCAACTGGAGTATCCTGTCGCTATTTTGGATGGGATTCAGGGTAGCAGAGTGTGATGTAGAGCTGCTGAAACAGAGCTGCCTAAAACCATTTTGTGTTGGTAGCCTGGCTGGTCTTTAAATGATGTGTAATCAAAAAGTCTGGGTGGAAAAGCTGCTACTGAGATTGTTGCCTGAAAGATTTATTTGTGTGCTTCTTGAAGAGTGGAGCTTGAATAGACAGACATCATGGTTCTTGCAGCTAACATTTTGGGTTTAGTGTGTTGTGTGGTGAGGCAGGGAGGCTGGCAGTGCTTGTCACTTATTACAGAGCAGTCCCTAACTCAGTATCCACGTCTGACCAAATGTGTGGTAGAGATTTGTGTATATTCTGTTTTATTAGTCACTACTGAGGTTATGCTGTTCGGCTGTCCCCTCCTGGGGGTACTTTGTCTTTTCTTTACTCTGATGAGGAGATTAAAATTTGTGAATATATCTGGTGGGAAGACTGGCACAAGCACTGTCCCTTTCTCTGTGCTGCTGCTGTTTGGATTTCTGTGTGATAGACGATGCCTTCAGCAGAGCATTTTTTCAAGTGGTAATTAATGCTTGTTTATGTGGTATAACTGTGTTTCTGAATAAGATACTTGGGTGCTAGTGATGTGCCAAGCTCGTGTGGAAGTGGGAGGAGGATGTGAAGCACTGGATGTAGTTATCTCCTTAGCACGTGACTTGTGTTAGTCTTTTCATGTATTAATGATTTCTGTTACCTAACTGTGGCTCAGCTCATTTGTCAATCACAAAGACTTGAAAACCAAAATAGCAGTCTAAAAACATGTTTCAAGAGCTGAGAGGATGAGTAAAACCTTCACAGATAATTTGCTAACTTTTATTGGACACTGAGTCATGAGAACAGTAGCTCTGATTGATGGGAATGATTTATCTAGAAAAGGAGCGTATTGTATGTCTTCTGTGAGCTCTTCAACTACCTCTTAAATATTTAAAAATGGAATAGTTAAAGAGCTTGTGGTAAAGCAACAACTCCTCACTCCTTTAGATTACAGCTCCACCAGGCTGTATTTTTGGTAAACCTCCTTTAGCTAACTCTTTCTCTCTGACAGCAGCTTTTAAATCCTCGTGGTAGTGCCATGTGTTGCATGTAAGAAAAACAGAGATTTGGGTTGTGGTGATTGCCTTCCAATTTTGCTGGAAAGGGTTTAGTGTTGTACTGATACTCCCCGAATCACAAAGTCTTTTAACCTCAGGGTGCTTGAGGTTCACTGACAGGAATTGTGGTGTGGTTGGCTGCTGTGAGAAAATACCAAGTGACTTCCTGGAAGAGTTCCTTCCACTGCGAGGAGAAGTGTACGCTGTAAAGAGAAGATTATAGACTTGTTAGTTCAGGCTGCTTTAAACATAAGCTCCAACCAACGTGTGCTCCTTGAACAGCTTACTTAATACTCTCCTGCTCAAGAGAGGTTGGACAGCTCTGGAGAAGAACATGCTTTGAATCTTAAGCAATTTGGGACTTTCAGTGAAGTAGAGTTGCTATTACTGATTCTGAGAATTTTCTTTTGTATGTAGAGTGGCACTGTCTTTCCAGCACTGGATTTTATTGGCAATGTAAAGATTCTTTCTTTTTACGTTTGGAGTTCTTACATTTGGTGTTCATAGGAGTGTCTAGGCATACTTGCTGGACAAAAGACTTGAAATAACCTGAAATTCAAACTCCCCTTTCAGCAGCAGTTGTTTATATTCGGGTACAAGATTGCTGTCTCATATGAAGAGAGCAAGTGGTAAACTGGGTCCTAAATTGATTTGTCCATATCTTTGCACAGAGATTTCTTGCCTTGTGTTATTCTAAGTTACATGTGATACTGGATAAAACAGTTCTGGGTGATAGTGCATCATTAGTTTTTCCTCAGTGGATAAAGGTACTAACATAATGCCTGTTTAATAGCAGTTTAATAAATATTATTAGCCTTAGACTTTACCATAGTAAAATCTGCCTCCGATGTTCACACCATCACTGCTTGATCAACATTAAACATTTCTTATATGAAGTATATTGTGTGCTTAGAAATGGCGAGAGAAAATATGAATTCCTTTCAGTGGTCTTTAGATTACTGAAAATACCTCGAGGTTCCATGGTGTGGTGATTTGCAAGGGTAGGTAATAGCTGAATGTGTCAGTTCCAGTTTCTCACAATGCAGGTTGAGACTAGCATTATATTTTTATAAACTTTAGCAATATGGAAAACCAAGGAAAGATGGTGAAAACATTAATTTGTAATCCTTCATGAAAAGACTTTAAAACACTTTAGCCAAGATGATGTACACATTATTAATAGTCTATAAAGATACTAATATACTTAGTACTAATATGCTGGTGCAGCAGGTGTTGAGCATCTCAAGTAGTTTTTATTTATTCATTTAAAGGGAAATAATTACTTTAATTGGTAAGAATGCCATACCAGATGTTATGTAGTTAAGAATTGCTGTGTTCCAGAGCACTTTGTGATCTTTATTCTAGTTTTCCTGTTAAAAATAAATTTTAAAAAAGCATTTTGTAAATGCTGATTTTAATTTTGAAGTGATGATTATTAGGTGATTATCAAGAAATGATCTAAGTCTTAGGGAAAATATGAGATTGCACTGCCTTGAGAAAGTTATTTCTGAATGTACAAAGACACACTGGGAAGTGCATGAGTGGGAGAAAATGGGAGACGGTACAAACTTAGTTTAATTTTTTTTTCTTCGGGTCACTTTTAAAAGTACTGTTTCCTGAAAATAAAGCAATTTAGGGTAGAGTAAAAACTCCTGAAGTACAGGAGCTTTAGAGGTATCTAATTGATGTAGCTCTCCAACTTTGCAGCCCCTTGAATGCTGGTATTGCGTATGTTGAGAACAATGTTACAGGAGGAGTTACACTCAGTCTTGGAGTTGAGGCAGCAATAGTGTCTTAACACTTTTGTTGCTGTTGAAGGCTGAGATAAATTACTTGAAAAATGCATGTGCTGCAAAACCATTGTTTCCTCTAGGGAAATAAAAGACTACAACTGTTCAGGCCAGTTTAGACAGGGTTTGGAGCAACCTGGAAGAGTGGAAGATGGTCCCTGCCCATGGCAGGGGGTGGAATTGGATGGGCTTTAAGGTCCCTTCCTGCCCAAACCATTCTGGGATTCTCTAATACTTGTTACATTGTTTCAGTACATCAAAAGAATGATTGCATAGTTCGGATATTTAGGCATCATTGACCAGAGCTGAAGAAACCCCCAGATAACAAGTAAGACAATTGCGTCTTGAAACCATAATTATAATTGGCCTCTTTGAGCTTTTGTTATGTTTGCATGGTGGAGCTCTGGCTCAAAGGATGTAATTTGACAGGATCGGTCTGATTCTCCAAGTAGCCATCTTGCTTCAGATTTCTGGGTGAGCACAACAGAGCATGGGAATGTGCTGTTTTTGTTGGTTTGCTGGGGGATTAAATCGGGGTGATTCAGGCATGGGGAATCTGCCCACATAGCTGGTGAGTAAGTGTATCCAGGTGAATTCTGAGCTTGCATAAACACAGTAACTGTTTGGTGACTCGGGTGAGGATTGTTTCCTGTAACAGCCAGGGCAACGTGTTGGGGACAAGTCTCTTAATGCCCTTTTCTGCTGATTGTGCACGTGCAGCTTTGTGCCCTGAGCTCTTAACCTGGCTCAAAGGTAACTCTCTGGGGATGCTGAGGCCCTGGCACAGGTACCCAGAGAAGCTGTGGCTGCCCCTGGATCCCTGGAAGTGCCCAAGGCCAGGTTGGTTTGGAGCAACCTGGAATAGCGAGAGGTGTCCCTGCCCATGGAGAAGGTGAAATTGGATGATCTTGAAGGTCCCTTCCAAACCAAACCATTCTGTGATCCACTCTTCTTGTTTGTAGGCTTCAAATGTGAAGAAATTGGTGAAATGCAGCCCATATTTTGATGTTTACATGGCTCATATGCAAATGGATAGATATTTCTTTTTAATGTGGAAGATGGCAGACTCCAACATGTGAATAAACAAGAAGATTCAAATGCTTGATGTTAACTGTACTTGCATGGTAAATTAGAAACTGGGTTTGATAGTTGTCTGAAGTTCCTGGAATGTCTTGTTCTGGCTTTAAATTATATGCTCCACTGCTGTTTGCTGCAAAAGCTGCGTGATTAAATATCAGATGCTTTTGAGCAAGCGCAGAAGAGTTACAGATCAAGAGGAAAGCCTTAAGCCACTAACTTATGAGGATAACTTCATTCCCTGGGGGAGAAAGGGAGACCTGCTGTGGATCAGCTGATGTTGATGGAGAAAATGTGTTGTGAGACTTTAGAGTTTTCAGGGAGTGTGCCAGCTTTCTCCCACCGTTTGCTTTGGGGGATTAGTTGAAAGCAGCAGGCAATAGTGCTGATACAAGAGTTCATGCTGCTGTGTATACATGTCACTGTTTTTATTTCTATTTAAATTGGCAAATGAGTCCTACTCCCTAAGAGGGGGCACTCAGCAGTGCAGCAGATAGGACATTGGATTTGCTTTTGCTCAACTCAAGCACTTGGGAGAAGGAAACACTTTGGAATCTGGTTTGCTGTGTGTTCTGCATTGTACTGAGCAGTAAACAAAATGGCAATTGTGGTTTCTGAAAGGTGACATCGGTGCACAAGCTGTGTCTTCACAAGACTTATTTTCCAATTAGGAAAAGTGCTTCTTTTCCAGCACTTGAAGTGGCCGTGGTCTTAGCCTTAACTTTGCCACCTGAAGGAATAGGTTTGTATCTTTGATCGTGCTGTGAAAACTGAGGTGAGAATACGAGGTATGTCATGAATTGCTAATATTTAAGGGATGCACTTATAACTGCCAGAATGCAGTGTGTTTGTAAGTGAAATTTAAAAATCCCACATTGTTTTTGTCTAGTGAGAGAGGCCTGTAGCGGTGCCAGGCAGTTGAAAGCTCCCCAGACTTCAGGAATACTCTGTTCTCTACTGTGTCACCACTAGGATTCGTTTTGTCCTTACCAATAAGCAAGGTGAATGGTAGTGTTGATATTTTGGGCAAATCTTTGAAGAAAAGGTAATGCAAGCTCCAAAAAAAATCTCAGAACTCAGTTGCATCTCAACTGTGTAACCTTTTGCTGCTAGTGCATTTCAAACATCCCTTTCTGCAATTGTTATTTTTCATGTGCAGGGTTTTCTGTGTGACCTTGGTACACACAGCTCTACATCAGTTGTGGAACAAATCCAAAATGATTGCTTAGTAATCTTCAGTGGATAAAGTTTTCTGTTCTGAGACAGCAAGTGGTATATTCAATAGTTTTGATAATCCTAATGTCTGTGGGAGTAAGAGATTTGTCTTCTATTATATTAGTTTTTTGTCCTTGACTGCCTTCAAGCACTGTTTGTACTTTGTGTCACCTGTACTGAGGGAGAACTGTGGCTCAGCTTCTCTTTTGTGTTCTTGCCTGTCCTCACACCATGAAATAGAGCAAAGACAGTGCCAGATGTGGACAAGTTGGGATGCTGCTGATTTTTGATGTAAAGACTTTTGTGATTTCCGAACCATTGGAGACTGAAAAGGAGGCTTGTTGTAACTTAGTTATTTCCCTGTGTCTGTAAGGAGAGACTTTTCAACTACTTCCTAGTAGTTTTTGATCTGAAGTTGTATGCAGTTGATTTGTGCTTCTCTTGTAACTGTTCTAAGGTTATAAAAGCAGCATAAATCTTGTGACCCATGTTAGAAATAAGGTAACATCTCACTTGGATGTATTTTGGCTACCAGGAATCTATGATTTCTTACAACGTTTGTTTTAAATTTTAGTTCCAAGGTGGAAACAGTGATGATCTAAGGTTTCCTCAGTGGTGGAGTCCATTGTGGGCAGCTGGCAATTCCAAAGTGCTCTGGAAGTATTTAATAATTTTTTTTTAAGTGGGTGGAAGCAGGTGTGTTACTTAATCAGTATATGCACATTCAGCCTCATTAATGCAATTTCAGGATCCTGACTAATCTGTTTGGCGTCTACATAGTGGTACAGGGTGTTAAGATAGCAGTGCATTTCTAAACCAGAGAATGACTTGTTCTTTCACTTCTCTTTCTTATTGCTTAAATAAGCTTCAGTTAACCACTTCAGGAAGCCAGAACTAAAACCACAGGGTTGATCTGTGTGAAAGATGTAATTTCAGTGTTTCCCTTTTAGCTTTACTAGTTTACATAGTTGGATAACAAATGTAAACCCAATGATGAGACAGTTACTTTGTTTGGTAATTTTCCCTTTTATCCTAACGAAATATACAGGCAAGCAAAGGGACTCTGAGGAATGCTGGAATTGAATCTATAGCTTTGGGTGTATTGCTTTGTTTTTGTCTGTGAGAAGCTTAAATTTCTCAATTTTTTTTTCATTATTTTTAAAGGGATTGAGGAATTGTTTATAGGTCAGACCAAATCAATGCTCAGCAAGACTTAACTCAAAATCTCGACTTGAACTTGGTAGTGCTTACATTTTCTATTAAACCAAAACCACAGATGTTGTTCCTTTTAGTAAATTTCCTATTAATTTTACCATTGTTTCTATAATTTACATCTGTCTTTTTCAGCACAGAACCAGAAGGAGGAATGACACAGCCAGTCAGTGACTGTTGCAGGATTTTGTAGCATCAGTACTTGGTTGTGCAGATACATTAGGTTTGAATGTGAGAGATCCTGATCTTTGTTTGAGCTTCTCATGCTCAGGAGTGCAGCCAGGCAGCCTGTCTTTTAGGTATCACAGCAACTATGCTCTCCAGAGGAAATATGCTAAAAGCATGGCACTGAGATGCCCAGACAGCAATCATTTAAATGGATCCTATTTAACCTGGCAAGCGCTGGTGTGTCTGAGTTAACGCCTTGTGTGCCGGGAGCCGTTTGCATCGCTTGTGCATCATCCCAACACAGGTGCCTGGCACATGAATTTGGAGATGGCCAGTGTGTGGACAAATGAGAAATTTTATGCCTGGTTAGAATAATCTTGGGCTTGAAAGTTTTAGTGTATGTGTTGAAGTAATTTTACTTCTTCTATTTTTCTTCTTCGCCCTGAATTTTCCCCTTATATCTGTGGAACCCTTTGTTACAGCATCTCTAACAGCACGAAACTATGTCGGTGATGTTTAGGCTGGATTTTAGGAAAAGGTTCTTCCCCCAGAGGGTGCTGGGGCACAGCCCCGAGGCTGCCAGAGCTCCAGGAGCCTTTGGACAATGCTCCCAGGGATGCCCAGGCTGGGATTGTTGAGGTGTCTGTGCAGGGCCAGGGATTGGACTCTGTGATCCTTGTGGATCAGGAATATTCCAATTTAGTAGATCCTGTGGTTCAGGAGGGTGACCTTGTTGTGCAAGATCAGACAGTGTTTTGATAGCTGCTGGTTTGTGTCCAGCAGTGAATTTCCTCAAAGAAACACCAGCCAAACTCAGGAAAACGCTCCACAACTAGGGAGGTGAGGAAGGAGATTAAAATGTCTAAGGCTGTGGATGGACTGATAAACATGAAGCACGAAGTTGAAATGCATGTCCAGGTCCAGGAAACAATCTTAAATAGGCTTGCCCAGAAACTTAGGGAGGGTAGTTTTAGATCTATGTAAATGCATTATAGAAAGGATCTGGGAGTGTTCTCAAAGCATAAAAATGATTGTGGCTTTGCAGTTTAAATCTGCAGCTTTGAACTAGGTTAGCAGGTGCAAATTGATGGTATGGTCCTTTTCCCACCTGCTTTCTACACTGTTAAAGCCAGAATTACTCATTCAGTGAAATTCCTTGAGGTGACTTGAAGGTTTATAGTAATTTTCATGCCTCAGAGGGAAAAATCAGGTCATCCCTCAGCCTTCCTGTGGCAGCTGTAGCACACGAATGCAGCCAAGAAATCCATAAAGCCAACTTACAGCAGTAGGAACTGATGGCACTGCTTGTCACAGACTTGGCCTAGGAAATTACCTGTGTTGCTTTCAAAACGTGCCTGCCTGACTGCAGGGTGCAAAGAATCTCTTGGAAACTTATTTCATCCATTTAGTAATGCTGGAATAGTAAGAAGGAGTAATTGAATAATCCAGCTGCCATTGGATTCTTAGGTTTGAATACTGATGTCTTTTCTTTTGTAAATTTTACATAATGATCTGAGTTAGGCTTCAGTGACTGAATTCTTCCTGATGTGGAAAGATAAAACATTAACTAATATTAGGTTGTAGTAAACTGTTGCAGCCATTGTACAGCCCATGGATAGGCCTGGGAGGTGTTTATATTTAGGTGAGGTGGCGTGACATGACAAATTTGGCCTGATAAGAAATAATCAGAAGTCAGAGATAGGAGCTTACTATCACTGAAGTGACAGCTTAATATCTGCTGCTGTGGGAGGCATGTTATGAAGCAAGTATGGAGAGAGAGAAAGATGGGCCATATATCTTTGATTTGTATCACTGTTTAGCACTAAAACTAGAATAATAGCTTGGAAAGTCTTAACAGATGTGGATGTTTGATTGTGAGGATTCTGATAATAAAAATCACTTTGTTATGAATTGCACCAGCTCTGTTTCTGCCCAGAAGGTGTTATTGGTTGTGCTGCCAAGGGTACAATTGTCAACTATCAAAGCTAATAAATAATGACAGTGAAGGAATATAATGTACCATTGCTGTCATGAACATAAAATCAATGGTGCAGCAGAGTTTAAAAGTGCTTTTGTAGTAAAGCTTTGTTCATATTTTTCAATACATGCTAAAGAATTAATAGGATTATTTTCTTTCTACTGTGAATAAAGCTGAGTAATAGTTTTGCTTTGTAAAATTAGTTTTGGATTGCTGTTCAGGCTTGGGATTGAAATATCTCTGTGGGTCCCTGGGCCGGCTTCTGAGCCCCTGCACAGAGTGGTGACATGAATGATGGATGATGAAACTGTAAGAATTGACAATTCTGCTGGTATGTTCTGAATACAGCAGAAATCTATAGCTGCAGCCTGAGTGCAGGTGGGACCTTGCTGGAGTGGTTTATCACTTTTCTATGGCAGTTCTGCTACTTGAATGGCAATCTGTAGTTCCACCCTTGGAGCAGAGTAAATGAAAGTGGGGAGGAGCAGAAACAAGCTGAAGAAAACGGTTCCTATGCCCTGAGGCAACTCATCCATTGAGTCCCGTTTCATTATTTTTCTCGTGCAAAATAAGAGTCTAATTTTAACCTGCATTAATTAAGCTTCAAAAATGCCTCACTGCTATTGAGGTTATGACATTTAATAGCATCTGAATGTACAACAGTACATGAGTTTATGGATGGAAGGATCTGGCTACTGACTTAGTTGAAAATGAAATTTAAGGAGATTGGGGCACAGCTTGCTGCAGGCAAAAGCTGAGCTGAATACCCAGGTGTGTGACCTCTGAGCTGGAGGGAGGGATGTGTGTCAGCATCTGGGTGCCAGGTGATCAATATTTACAGTACACACCTGCCTTGGTAGCTGCTTAATATCTGATAGAAGTAGTATTTTAGCTGAGGTCAGGAGCCCTACATGGCTTCCAGAAAGATATTACTTCTCTGGGAATATTTTGCTTACTGGAACATCTTGCTTCCCGCATAATAGGATTCAGTCTGAGGGTTGCTGGTTTGATTTATGATGCTAATTGGCGTGGTAGTTGATGTGAACTGCATGTACTAATTGCTCACTTGCTAATCCTCTCCAAATTATCTGACAAAAGATTTTAGGATGGAGCATTACATGTGTTTTAAAACTGGTCTGCAGAAAAAGCATAAACAATTGGCAGCATCTATTTTGCTTTAAATGCTGAATTCAGATGCTGGTCCATTTTAGTCACTGTAATGTTAGAGGGGAAATTCAGTGGCTTTCATGTAGTCTCATTGTTGGTCTTTGTGGGATTTAAACAACAGCTGAAAAAATATTCCAGAACATGCTTTTTCCCCCATCCCCCTTTGAGCTGGAAAATGACTGTCATCTATATGGCAATGATTTTTACATGGTTATCATATATGGTGGATGCAGAATATGTAGGATACTGATCTGTGCAGCTTTAAAAGGTAATGGAAAACACAGTGTGCCATTTGGATTGGTGGTGATGTCAGTGCAGCAGAAACTGCAGTGGGAAAACATCTAAGGAAAATAAAACAGAGATATTCATGCAGTGTTGGGATAATGCAGGTATTTTGCTGTGATTCTGGTAGAAGATTTATGCTTTGACTGTGCAAACCAATGAAGTTTAATATAAATCGGAGGGATTTTGTATTTCTAGACTGATAGGGAAAATCCTGATGTTAAATTATGGAATGCAGTAGTCTAAAGATGTGACTTTTACCTTTCCTAAAATAATGCAAGAGCTGTTTCAGGATGGAGCAGATTGGGAATTGTACAGGCTGCTCTCTGTGTGAATGGGGAGGATTGCTTTGCTTCTGTAACATATTGGATTAAAGTGGGTGTTTGACAAAATGAACATTAATCTATCTCAAACTTAATATTTCAAGGTGATTTAGACACTTTAATCATATCAAGTTTTCTAATTTGAGCCTGACTGGCTTGCTCTCACAGCAAGCACTGAAATGAGATTACAGGCAGCTGAAAGAAATTAGTCAATTTGGAAGCAAAAGGCATTTAAATACAGGTGTTTGGCTGTGATTTGAATATAGCCTGTCAACAGCAAGAGGCAAAATACTTCAGTGACCTAAAAAGTGCAAATGTGTCCCTTTAGGGATTACTTGTTGTTAGGTAATGACATGTTGTGAAAATTAAAGCTCACATTTATATCCCTTGATTTGCTAACTAGGCCAATAGCTTTTTAAAAACTCAGTTGATAAATGGGGAAAATGAATTTGGTCATAATTTGTAGGGCCACAGGTACCTACTGATGGTGTTTCAGATGATGATTTTTTAAAATTAATATGTAAATAAGGTGGTGTACTGAGGCTGAAGCAGCTACCTGCTAGAAGCTTGAACACAAATACCATTATCTCAGAAGAAAGCAGCACTGGAGTGTTTTAGAAGTTGTCTGGTATTCCTGAATTCCAGTGAAAGGTGCTGTCAGAGGAACCCGTGTTACCATGCAACGTGGAGACATTTCTCCTCCTTGTCTGACATTCTGCAGCTGGTTTTGTGTAGTTCTCATACTGTTTTGCTACTCAGCAGATGGAAATATTGCCTACTAGCTAAGAGGTAGTGATATTTTGATAAAAGCTGGTGAGTGATGCCACATTAGGGAAATTAAATATGGATAAAGAGATCCAATTACAAATGTGATTAGATCTTTTTCAAACAAGATCACTGATGCTGAAAGTTTAAAAAAAAAATCTAGGACAACAACCTGCTACAAACAAGGATGAATACAGTTGTATAAATCTGTTCTTTGTGAGTATGAACTGTGTCTGTTGTCTCAGCATCTGTCTCTTGTTTGCCTCTGAGAACTTGATGACATCAATTAAACAGGCTGTTTGTGGCTAGGTATGTCAGTAGAGGCAGGACATTTATTGTCCTCAGGGTAATGTATTCCCTGGATAGGGAGGAAGGTCCAGGTTTCACTGGGAATAGTGTGTGGAGAACACTTCAGGGTGCCAGAAAAACCCTCTACTATCCTGTGACTTTGGGTTGGTTTCTGTTTTAGTCACTCTTGGGCTCTTGGGCTGTGTGACAGGTCTGCTGTGAGGATCACCTCTGGATTGAGGAAAATCATTACCTGTGGACATAACAGGCACTTCTTACATTTTCAAGTGTTAAAAACCAAAATCAAGAACAAGTGCAGTGGGCTTGAACTTGAAGATGCCTGATTGAAATTTATATAAAGGTCTAGAAAAGCAGCAGTGATGGCAACAGAATGCTGTTTATTATGAACTGTCCTCCAGATTTTGTATTGACAAATTGTTGTATTACCATCCCAGAGAGACCCAAATAAAAAAAAGCAGAAAATTAGACAAGTCCAATTTTAGTCCAGTTTTTAAAGCAGAACGTAAAACCTGAGTTTTAGGAAATAGTACAGTTAGCATCTTGAAAATGTTGCCTCAGTAATAGTGACAGTGGCTCATCTGTTGGCATCCACAGTGGATTTTGTGTTTTGTGGCCAAGCTACTGCAGGAGCAATTCCACATTGAGCAGAGGGAACTGAAAGCCCAGTGTGGTCCTGGAGCTTGAATCAGTTGCTAAAAATTTACATCCAGATGTGTCTGTCTGCAGCCCAAAACAACTGAGTGAAAACAAATGGACTTTGAAAACCAGGAGCTGTATATGAGAGAAGTCTCTTAGGTTTGATCTCCTTGGGAATGTGGACAAGTAGAAGCTCTGGTGCTGATGAGGGATGTGACATGGAAAATCATCACTGGGAGAGAGCGTGGGATTTGTTTTCTAGCCATAATAGCTTGTAAGTAATTCCTATGGAGCTGTAAAAATGGATTTGAATGGTCAAGATAGCTGTATTTGCTTGTGGTATGGGATAGTGAGTGGTTTGCTCACTTGCAAGGAGCATTTCTGACACGGTCCAAGGAGGACAAACAAGCCATTGACTCATAGGTGATGGCTGGAATGCAGCAGCTTCAGTGTACATTGCTTTTGCTATCCCAAGCTTCTTGAGTGCTTGCAGGCTGTTGGCTTTTGGAAGTAAAAAGAAGCCAAAATCTTGTAAGACACAAGGACAAGCAGCTGTCCTGGGAGACTTTGAAACAGGAACTAAAATGACATAACTTGTGAGAATTTTGAAGGTTTCTAGATTATAACTTTTATGTGCTTGAATGTTGTGAAGGGATTTGCTGGATCTGGTTCTGCTTCTGGTCCCTGTAATTGCCAACTTTCAGACTAATTTCTGTTTGGATGTTTATATGTGCTATGTAATAATGAGCAGCTGATGTAAAAGCAAATATTTTTAACTGCTTGGCACTTGTTCAATTTGCATCTTCCATCAGCTTGTCAGCAAATGTATGAATTTGCAGTTAACTTTTACCTGTTTAAAATAAAACCCAGTGATTAATTCCCTGAAAAGAACAGTAAATCAAATTATTTGTATTTATGTTGCATTCAAGTGAGAGGTGATGGGGAGTATTCCTAAGAAGGAATAGATAAGGGCCTTTGCTAATGAGAAATTGTGATACAAGATTGAAATAACTGAGATTGAGGATCAGGTCTGTTTTCTCTAACATGTTTTTCATCCAGATGCTGATTTGCATAAAGGCAACAAACTGTTTTAGCTTCTGCTCTTTGTTTACTCTTGAGGAGGTGGAAGCTTTATGTTGAGAAAAGGACACAGGAATTGTTGTCTTCTTGTAACATGTGGCTGATTGCTGATCTTATGGAAATGATGTATTGAGCAGATGAGACCTGATTAATAATAAATCAAGATGCTGAGAGTGATTTGGGAGGGGGGGGGAAATTAAGCTTTTATTTTAATTCTTTTTAAACCCTTACAGAGTAAAACCTCTTTAAGCTAGTCAGGTAAGCAAAGTCTGTAACCTGAGGATTGTATTACTCTGTTCCTTTGTGCCTTAGAGTTACTACAACCTCCATTCAACTCGAATTAAGAATGAGGTGATGTGCTGCTTGATTCCCAGGTTGGATTTAGCTGAAAATACTAGAAACGTGCAAGACTTGTGCTAAAGTTGAGCAGCAGAATATAAACTTGCTAAAAACAGATCTTCACGGTCTTCTGAGAGCGTAGTTTAAGAGTGGGTGAGCCTGTGATGCTTAATTTGCTGTTGCAGAGCTGATAGGTGTTGGAGGGCTCTTGGCTCTGTTCTGTGAATCGCTGTCTTACACCTAATCCTCAGGGAGCAGATGCAGGGTAGGATGCTGCACAGAAACTCTCACTGCTGAACACCTCAGTGGGCTATGAAATAACTTCCAGGCCCTAACAAGCTTGAACCTGTTTCTCTGGGAGAGAAGGTCCTTCCAGCCCAAACCACATTAAGGAAAGGAAATCTAGTCTTCATTCTAAACTTTTGATTCACCTTGACTATGCAGAGTTGTTTTTTGGGAGGATGGTCAGGTTGTCTGTTAGAGATTCGTGAGTGAAAGAGTTTGTTACAATCTCAGCACCCACTGTAGTGGAGAAAAAGGATTTCTCTAATTTGGAAAATCTGAATTTTCTCCTAGACTTGAGTGAAATCAGGATCACAGCATCATCATCAGCACAGTTACTTAGAGTTACTACTTAAGAAATCATCAGCACAGTTCCTGAGGTGAAGTTGTTGTCTTATGCTAATGCTGCTCGGTGTTGGCTACTTTGTATGGTATAATCAAAGTAATTTTGTAATTAATGGGTGACTGTAGTAATCCCTTAACGTTGAGATAATTGCAGCACTTCAAGCAGTAACTGTTGGCCAAAACACACAATTAAGTTTTTCATTGGGCAACTTGCATTTTGTGGAAAATGATTATTTATCCCCAAGTTCATGGGTGCTTGAGTCCCAAGTACATTTGACTGGGTGTCCTTTCACTCAATCCCTCTTCCCATGTCTGCACTAAAAAACCAGAGGGCTCTGTAGCTCATTCCCTCTGTCAGTGAGTCTGGGAAACCACAGAGTGCTGTAGAGATGAGAATTCTGCCAATGTAAGCTGTCCATGGAAACATTTATCAGGAAATTTCATTGAATGAAAAATAAGCTAACAGGCCAGCATAGATCAGCCTTCTCCTGTTGTCCTAATACTTCCTTTTCCCTGGCTAACCTGATACTGAGATGTTTGAGTAGCCTGATAAGGGGATAAGTGGAGGTACAGCCCAGTCAGAGCAGTAACCCTGCTCAAAACACACATCTTCAGCTTCTCTGAAATGTCATCTTGTATTTCAGTGAAAAACACAGGGCTTGTGTCTTCAGGGTTTTAGTACAGGTTACATTTGCATCTCAAGCTACAAAGCTTTAGTGAAGGATTCTCAGCACTGCTGAACAATCACCTGTGTAATTTTCACCTTTTATTTTTAAAATATATACCAGGGGTTGGGAACTTGAAGCATTAAGTGGTTGTGAGCAGAATGCACAGTTCATAGGATTTCAGGATAAATCCATGAGTTTTCTTTGCTGTTGTATTTGCAGTGAAGCTAGAAGTGTTAGAAGTTTCATTTACCTTATTTTCTAAATATTCAGGGTTCAGATCATGTGTTGAGAATTTTTTTTTTTTTAATTGTGGAAGTGCTCAGTGGAGATAAATGGTCTAACTAACTGTAATATGTCTGCTATAAATATTGTGCTGCATTTCTGTGAAGTTCCTTTCCAGCTACTTGTTCTGTCTGTAGCCTTCCTAAAACCTGCGGTTCTCACATTGATACTCTGAAATTCTGAAGTCTAAACTGGCAGAAAAATGTTGCAATGATGGAAGAGTTGCAAATTTTGAACAGAGTTGCAAAATCCAAGGCAATGTGATTTCTAAGGTGATACTGTTGAATATTCAAGAGTGTGCAGTCTGGAGGAAGTTTTCTTTTACTAAGTTTGTGTTCTTTGTGGAGTGCGAGACAACTGAGACCAATCTGTTGATATAATGTTACTGAATTTCTTCTAGTTAGCTGTTAGTTAAACTGTGTAACTTTTTTTTGTGAGGACCACTGATTTAAAAACAGACTTCAAGCTGTTCATTCATATTTTCTAGTTGATACTGGTATTTTTTGCCTGGAGATGGAGAAATGGCTTGGAGGTGTGAGTAAAACACCACATCTGCTGCTTTGACAGTGGCAGGGAGATCTCACTGAAGAGGTAACTTAGCCAGTGTGACTCTTTACTGATGAGTATTGTTAGACACTTCAGCTGTTCAGTAAAAAATGCTCATCCCTATTAAACACCTTCCAGATGACTTGGATCTTAATTTCTAGGTGAAGTTTAATGAAAACACATTCTGACTTACTGCTAGGAGCTTTGGCCTTTTTAAAATTCATGCTGCTAGCAGCTTCTGCTAATTTTAGATCGTATGTTCTTGAAATGCCAGTGGTAGCTACATACTTAATAACATTGAAAATAAAGGGACTTTTCACTCCCTGGAAGATGTGTGAGAAGCCATGATAGTGTGCAGCAGTTTTGTGTTGAATTCCATCGTGGTTGAGGTAGGAGTTCTCAACTGACTTGCTCTTGAGTTTCTGTTCAGTTTCAAGTAATGGCCCAGGCTGTGCAGACTTGAGGCAGGGTAGCTGTGCCAGAATGTGTATTAAATACAAGTCCTAACCCATGGGTTAACAAGGGTCAACATGTTGGAAGTGACCTCTGTGTTGGCATCCAGATGAAAATGTAGTGGGAATTAATCTAA
Source organism: Poecile atricapillus (assembly GCF_030490865.1). NCBI lineage: Eukaryota > Metazoa > Chordata > Aves > Passeriformes > Paridae > Poecile > Poecile atricapillus. Next base: position 38,959,305 of record NC_081253.1, on the reverse strand, counting down.
CAAGTGCATTTGTCCTGGAAGTTGAACCCCTTCACTGAAAGCTTATTTCAGTTTGCAATAATTCACCGTTTGCCTAAGAGAATTAGAACTTTCATTTGTTATGAACCAGAGTGAAGAATAATATAGCAGGTTGCTACTGATTTGTGTCTGAAAATGATTTTGAATAATTCCTGCTTGGGTTCTGACACTGTTAGTGTGAAAATATTGGCCGAAACAACCATTGCCTGTGTTACTGCAGTTGCAGAACTTCACAGCTTTGCAGGGGGAGTGTTTACCTGGAGATAATCCCCTGTTGTCCTAGACGGAGAGCTTTGGAAATGACATCCTTTTCCTAATGGCAGGAGCTGAGGTGACAATGTTTCTCCTGGTTGAAATGTGATCTGGGGGAGCAGAGGGCTGGGTGCTGCTCCTCAGGGCTACTGCCTTTGATAATTTTAATTATTTGTTGTATAATTCAAGGTAAGTTTTTCCTCAAGTTACCTAGAAAGAAACACTCGCTATTAAGAACTGGTTTTCATTCCTCTCTGTCTAGGACACCACGGGATTATCACCAGGTGTTTGTAAACAGACAGACAGTGTATACTGAACGCTTAAATCTGATCAAGTGCTTGATCCTGTAATCGCTCACAGCGATTATATTTACAAACAAATCTGCAAAATACTATTCTATTTCCTAGAAGTACATAGCAAGCGAGCAGGGCTGATGCTTTGTTTGTCAGCAGGAAGTGTTTTCTGGTGGGAATGTTTCATTTGGTACTGGAAGTGTGGTTCAGTTTGGTTTTTGTGAGCTTAGCCAGATGGACAGGGCTGAGCATTGAACAATAAGAGTTGTTTATTTTCTGTCTGAGCTGTAACATTGCAGAAGACCCCAGTCTTTGTCCTTTCAGGCCATAACCGAGTTGGACACCTTCAGTTTGTTCAGAAAGCAGAGCTGTGATCTGTGTGCTGATCAGGAGCAGCAATTGATTTTCCTTGGCTGCTGGCTGTTATTTAGAGCTAATTTTTATTTCACCAGGTTTTGTGGATCTGCAGAATTCCTTTACTCTTGAGTCATGTCTCTGATTGTGACTGAGGCACTTGGAGAAGGTTTTAAGCAAAACCTAGAAAGGTACTTTTTAGGACTTGGTCAGATGCTTACTTGGCTGTAACTGTTGCAAGATGATAACTGCAATAATAAATATTGCAAAGAAATTGGATCTTATTGCATTCTCTGAGCAGTTATGAGAAGGACTTAATTAGATTTCTGGGAAAGAGATGACGATCAGTCTGTTGTGGCTGAACTGGGAGAGAAGCATTTTGACTTTGGCCTAGTAACTGTGCAGTGAAAAGAATTTATATTGACTTAGAGCAACTGAAGTGAAATATAAGAAGTCACAATACCAGGGGAGTCCTGTACTACTGTAATGAATTGGGGCTTGGCTGGGTTTATTTGTTTGCTTGGGTTTTTTTCAGAAATGACAGAATCAGGCTAATAATTATTAAACCTTTGCCTAGGAGCAGTGACAATTCTAAGGAAGGATCTCAGATGCTTTGTTTTAAACAGTGTTAAATGCAGTATAAGAACCAAGCCAAGGGGGTAATACTGAACTCTGAATTAGTGTTTTCAGCTTATGTTTATAAATAAAAAAAGAGTATATCAGCATGTTAAAAGGTCAGTAAGAATTTGTTTTCTTTGCTTGCTTTAAGACTCAGCTTTAAGAGCTTTTTACCTTTTGCTTTGTTAGAAATATTGAGTTTGTGATGTTAAAGATAGTTGCTTGAAAAATAACTTTGCTTACTGGTTTACAGATCAGCTGTTTGATTTTTGATGCGAAATTCAGGCAGTAGCTGAAATGAAAACAAGTGAAGGGACCCTGGCTTGCTGCCCATGTGATGGAACAGGGAGAATCCCTGGCAGGAAGGGAAAAGGAGTGCAGGTGTTAAAGAACGGAGTGCCTTTACCTTAATGCCACTTCCCTCTTATTCTTGGAAGAGCCTTTCAGTGAGTATCCCTGTAAGATGTGCCTCCTTTGCACTAACAGCTAATGGAGATGGGCTGTGGTTCTCCACAGGATCTTTAGGAGGTTTCAGCTTTTTGTGAGTGTTTATTTGCATGGGAGGGCAGATGATAAGCAGAGAACTGAAAAGGGAGGTGGGCGGCTGTCCAAGCTAATAAACACACTCAGAAAAGTAATTAGGGTTTGTATGGAAGGGGAAAAGTGAGGTGCATCTGCAGGCACTGGCTCAGGAGTTTATTAGTGTGAGCGATGAATTATTGAAGGCAGATGTTCCCAGAGTATTCTCTGGCTCTATGATAATGGAAAAGGTGATGATTAGCATGAGTTGGTTGATGGCTGAGGAGGAAATGAAAAAAACATCTTAAACTACCAGGAATTGCTGCTCTTTAGAGTAGGTTCTGGTGAGGGGTGACTTCAGTTCAACCCCAACTTAGTTTAAGTTGAAATACCTGGTTGAATTCAGGCTTTCCTTGAATTCTTGTCATACATGTCTTATTTTTTTAAAATTTTTTAATTTCTCATTCCAAAATAAAGATGCCATGAAATTAATCCCATGACTTCTCCATAAATGAACTCTGTTACAGGGGAATTCCCCACATTAGGATAAGGTAAGGATTATGGGGCATGGGCTGTGAGTTGGCTCTGCCAAACATAATATGGATCATTTAAATAAATAAAATAATTTAATTAATTTCAAAATATTTTTTCTGGAAAATTCGTGAATTTTGATTTTCAGTAGACTTTGGAAGTAGCATAATTTACTATGTTTCATAATAGTCTAGATCTGTCTCGCTGACTTGTTCTCATAATAAAAAAAAAAATAAAATTACATCAACTACTTTTTCAATATCTCTTTGTTCATGTTGGGGGTGAATTTCTTTGACAGGCTGCTTTGAGTGAGACATGCTCTGGCAGACAACTTGAAGAATAGAGCTCTGCTAACACCTAGGTTTTAGCATAACAATGGCTGACGGATGAAAACTGTTGAAATATTGATGTGAAGTGTAAGCCAGAATGGTGAGAAAAGGATCTATAGTATGTATAGATACAGACCAAAAAATGTATGTAAAATGTAAAGCAAAATCATACCATTTTGGAATAACACACAAGGAGATATCTGTCTGCCACTCCTGTTAAGTAGAATATCAAAAGCTTTTAAAAGGTTAGATTGGAGCTTTGTAATAAAAAGGTAAATACAGAGAATGGATTGTGCTGACCATTTGCCCAAGACTTGCTGGTCCTAGGGGCTCATTTTTGGCCATGTAGTTGATTTAGGTCACTCTGAAAGCCTGCAGTATTGTGAGGATAAGCTGCTCAGTTCATGACTGCGCATTCTGTGGTTTGCCTCACATCCAAGGCAGCTGTGGGATGTGAGGCTTGGATATGGTGGCTACAAATGCACTTAGAAAGCAGATCTCCAAACAAACCTGTGGTGTAATTCTGCCTGATCTCTGGGGCTAAAGCAGCCAAGTGCAGCTGCCTGTTCTCTGGAAGTCAGTGTTGAGTTGCAGGAGCACAGCTGATGTGTGGAAGCAAGATAATTTAAAACTTGAAATAGCTGGTCCAGAATTGTTCCCTGTGAGGGTGGGCAGGCCCTGGCACAGGGTGCCCGGAGAAGCTGTGGGTGCCCCTGGATCCCTGGAAGTGTCCAAGGCCAGGCTGGATGGGTCTTGGAGCAACCTGGGATAGTGGCAGGGAGTGGGATAAGGTGGACTTCAGTGTCACTTCCAGCCCAAACCATTCCATGATAAATTGTTTGTCGTGTCTTGTGGATGGGAAATGGAAAAGAAAGCTTTGCTGTAAGGATGGGTGTGTGTGCAAGAGCTGAAGTTGTTGCTCAAGGATTAGCCCTGCAGGTGTTTTCCTGTAGCTGGAACCAGCCCTCTGCTGCATCAACATGCACCAGCAAACAGCCAGAGCAGTGAATAAACATTGCTGAGTAATAGCTGAATTTAATTTATCAGATTATAATAACAGGAAAGTTTTTTAAAGGATGATGAGGACTTAATGCCGTTGGGTTGGCTGATGCCATAATGTTCTGTGATCAGCTATAAAATAATTCCAGCAAGGAGGAACCAACTTCCTTTACTGATAACTCATAAATAATGCTAGGGGAAATCACTACCTCCTACTTGGGAAGGTTTACAAATGGTTTACTGAAGTAACAGATATAACTGAAAAAACTGTGGAGAGTGTTTAGACCTAGGTAATTATCTATAATTATAAAGCTGAATAAAATCTTCTGTGGTTGATCATGACTGCTTTAAAGACGTTAAGCAACACTCATGATGTAAAACTTGCTAAAGGGTTCAAAATTAGTCAAATGGTGATAATTGAAGAGTAAAGTGAAAGACAGCATTTTGAAAACGTTTTCAGCTAGAAATAAGTAATAGCTCTGAGTCAACAAATCTTCTGACATGGCTCTTATACTACAGAAACTAAAAAGCGAGAGTTGAACCAATAACACCTGGATAAGTAGAAACTGAGTAGAGGAGGAACAAGACTGAAGAACTGATTGAACTTGCTTTCCTCTGTAAGTTGGTGTATTAAGTTTCATCTAATTTAATTTAACAAATGTAAAGCAGTTATGGGTGTTTTGTACAAAGGATGGAGTGTAATGGGAGTGTTTGTTGGCTTGTATATTTCTAAAAACTTGTAAATGGAGATTGCAATCAGGCATAGAGTTCTATTGAATAATGTTGGTTACATTGAAAAGAATCTGTGGGGTATTTGTAATCTGAGGAGTGAATAGACAGAATGAAACGTTCTGTGGGATTTTTATTAATTTTTCTGACTTAAACAGGTAGGTATCTTATAGCCTATGTGCTATTATAAATAACTGAGGTCCAATTTTACTTTCTTGCTGCATATTACAGAGCTAGTTAAGGCAAAATGCATACACTTTATTTGAGCTGAAGCCTGCATGATCACCATTCTGAGAATAGCAGGAGAAAGGAATAAAAGAAGGGATTTTTTTTAAGAAATAAGAGAGTATGTTTTCTGCTTTAGGTTGTATTGTGCCTCTCCAATGTGTTGCAGTTTGTATTTCTAATCTCCTCTGTTCCTTCCACTTTGAACCATCTGAGGTGTGCAATGGTTAAAACCAGAAAGATAGAAGGTGCAGTGATCAAGTTCTCTCTGTCAAGGAAAGTATGGGTGGTACAAGCAGAGAAACTTATGAATCATGACAAGATTTAGCTTGATCTGTTTTTTATAGCCAGAGCAGATAGTGGTGAATGTTAATGAAATATCCCTGCTGCAGTTAGTAGAGATTGGCTGATCCATAGCAAGCCTCAGTCATCCTGACTTCACATCCCTGCTTCACTTTGCTGTTCATAAAACTGAAAGTCCCAGGCTTGGCTTGCTCTTTGGAAATTTGAGGCTTTGCAAATATATCAGTAGCTGTTTCCAGTAAGAAAGAGGCTGTAATTACTTGAACAAAATTTGACTGACAAGTGAACAAGATCTATCTGTTGAGGGCTTATGGCCAAGCGTGGATTTGTACTTAAGCAGATGTAATTGCGTGGACTTTGTACTGGATTGTTTGACAGATTAAATTTCTATGATAGTGTGAGATAGCAGGAGGTCACAGTCCAAGAATAAGGTTCTGAAGAGTATGTATTCACAGCTGGGGTGCTAATCTGATTAATTGAAAGCTGATTCAGTTGATAATAAATTCATGTTGTTGGATCCAAGAGTGTCAGTGCCAGTTGTCAATGCCAGTTATGTGTGAGGTCTGTGAATGGAGAATGGTCTTTTGCACTGGTGCTGGGAAAATCTGAGCAGGGTCTCCACTTTGTAGCTGCTTCTCAAAGCCTGAAACACAATCTAAAGCCTGAAGAAACCACAGCTGGCACACAAGGTTATGCTAAAAAAAAGGTTTGTTTGGGTTTTTTAAGACCTCCTTTGATATTGGGCAGCCTTTCTCTGTCAGATACAGAGTGCAATATAAATCTGTCTGCCTGTGGCATTAAGGAAATAGGAGGTGTTAGATGTGGTACTGGGTCAGTGGTGCTGGGTATCAGCACACAGGCTCTGATAGCAGCTGGTGGTGTATTTGTAGAAGCCCTGAGGAGCAGTGATCCCAAAGTGTTGATCCTCTGCCTCTCAGGTCACTGCAAGAGGCACGGGGCAAGCGCAGCCTCTTCCTGCAGTGCCAGCACCGTGCTGGAAACAGGGGCACCTGGGAGTGCTGCCTCTTATGTAAGAGGAGGAAGTTATTGCCTGGGATGATGTGAAAGGAGCTGTGCAGCTCTGGGTGGCTGAAGTTGGCACCTCAGAGAGCTCCGTTCTTCTCTGACCGAAGCCTTGATGATGTGTTTGAACCAGCACAGGTGCATCTGAGCAGTGCACAAACTGATTTCTGCAACTTGCTTTTTTTGGGAAAGGATGTTATTTGCTGCAAAGGAACTGGAAGAAGATGGCATTTCGAATATAGGTATGATGTTTTTCAGCTTTCAGTCTAGTTTCTGTTCTGGAATAATGTCTTTGAGCAGGTTTCCTATTCAGAAATGGGTGTCTTATGACTGATTTTTAAGTAATGCACTAATGAAGGATTGCTTGGAACACAAACAAGTTGATCTTGCCAGAATTACTCAGGCAGGTACCTTGCAGCTGGATCTGAGAAAATTCAGTCCTCTCTGTAGGCATTCAGCTTGTGTCATGTGACAGGGAGATGTGTTTGGTGGAGAGAAATTTAATTTAAGAAACCCCATTAAGTGGATTGTGGGGTAGGTGCAGTAATTCAATAAGCTGAAGTGATTCATACACATTCCTGATAATTTTCAAGAGGCTCTTTTTGCAGTGCAGGTAATTTTGTATTTGTACTTAAGGTTTTTGCTTGTTCAAGTGGTTACCTGGAGATGTGGCTGATTCTAGAGGCTTTCTGACAATCAGTGAGATGTAACTATTGCTTTAGGTTGTGCAGAAAGCAATAAGGTTCTGTGAAGTCTTCTGAAAACCTGGATAATCAGTGTTACAGTTAGAGAGAAGCTCTGGAATGAAAACCCCGGAGGAGCAGACTAATTTTCTATTAAAAACATCTGAAGAAAGGTAATGATCTGTACAACTGGAATGTTTGGAAACAGTTAATTTAATTAATTAATGAGTCCTCCTTGCTGGTCTGAAAAAAGCTTTTAGAAAGGACTGCAGACATCTGCAGTGCTTTTTAATATTTGATGGGCTTCTACAATTCTCCTAACAGAAAATTCATGACCTGCTCTATTTCTGTGATGCTGCTTTGGTGAGAGCATGATGGGAGAGAAGTCAGAGATGGATTCCTTATCTTCCTGTTGAGACACCAAATCTTCCACTGCAGACTTACTTAGTGTTTTCTTCTCATGTTTGTGATCTCTTCACCAGTAGGTAATTTTTAGGGATCCGAAACTGAATGACTGGCTCAGGATGCTGCTTCAGCTGGTGTCTGGCATGATGCAGAGCTTCACTGCCTGCTGCTGTTAGGATGATTCTTATTGCAGAGAAGACACTGTGAGGGTTTAGCAAAAACCTGAGTAGCAGCTCAGCAGCTTGTGCAAAGAGAAAATGCAGTGCATGTAGATACAACAAAATGAATGCTGAGTGTAACAGGCTTCAAAAACATTCTGCTTTCAGTTTGAGAAACTCATGGAGACCTGAACTGTCAGTCTGTGGGGCCTCTAATCCTCCTTGGTGATGTGCTTCCCTTGGCTTTCCTTACTCTCTGGCAAAGGAAACCTCATTGACATTTGATTTGTCCTCCTCACATTGAAAATTTCTGTAGAAGCCCCCAAAGGAATTTTTTGTGATAGTGTATCTTTTCTTTTAACCAAACATTATTTCTGAAATGTTTGAAAATAACTGCTTATTTATAGATTATTTTTTTTTTTCTGAGTGAGAAAGACAGGAAGTTTCCATAGTAAATCCCCCCTTTCTCAAAGCTGTTCATCTTTCTTTGAACCCTACTTAGGGGTATCTTGTATATACTGTAGCCACAAGATGCAATCAAGTTTTAGTTGTGGGGAATGTGAAGTTTTGGCATTTCATATAACCATGATATTCACAAGTTTAGACTACCCAAAGTCTTGCTAGCAATAATTCTGTAGCTGATGAAGCCAGTTTTCCAGTGTTTAACCATAGTCTGTTATGGAGAAGATTGAAAATCGGTTTCTCATCAGGCCAAGGTTTGGAAATATCAGCTGAATGTTACTGGAGTGGTTCAGGTAAAGGTATTTATGGAATCATTGCAGAATCCTGGACTGGATTGCGATGGAAGGGGCCTTTAAATATCATCTGGTTCCACCTCTGCCATGGACAGGGACACTTTCCACTATCCCAGCTCCATCCAGCCTGGCCTTGGACACTGCCAGGGATCCAGGGGCAGCCACAGCTTCTCTGGGCACCCTGTGCCAGGCACTGCCCACCCTCACAGGGAACAATTCCTTCCCAGTATCCCATCTAACCCTGCCCTGTGGCAGTGGGAAGCCACTTCCCCTTGTCCTGCCACTCCAGACCCTCGTCCCAGGTCCTGCTCCAGCTCTCCTGGAGCCCCTTTAGGCACTGGAAGGGGCTCTGAGCTCTCCCTGGAGCCTTCTCTTCTCCAGCCTTAAGATGCCTCCTCTATAGGAAATCCTTGGAATCTAAGGGTATGGATTTGTTGCACAGCTGTAATGGTAGCAGCTTCTTCCCCTGGTAGAGCCAACATGAACACATGAAGTATATCACAGTCTGGGGAATGTATTTTTTTTAGGGGGAGGTGGAGGTTTATGAGGGTTTAGCAGGTTAAATAAAAATAGTTAAGTAAGTGTTTATAGCAGAGTCTCAGGATTTGCACAGAGGAGTTCAAGTGCCTGATGTTACTTGTGTGCTGTAAGCAACTCTGAGTTACTTTAATATCCTTATATTTTGTCTTCAGGTAGTTAAAAAATAGCAAAATGGAACTTTTGGCTGGCAGAACTCTCAGTGCTGTGATTTCACTCTTTCCAAACATGGAATCATTAAGGTTGGAAAAGGCTTCCAAGATCATCAAGTTGAGCCTTTGGCCAGTCACCACCTTGTCAAGCAGACCAGAACACCGAGTGCCCCATCCAGAGACAATCCTGCAGTGACATTGATTTGAGCTTCTTTTCAGAAATATTTTCTATGCAGAACATCTGAAAACATAGTGGCAACAGTTAAGACTCAGTTAATGTCTGCAGATGTGCCTGAATGTTAAATTAGGAGATAATAATGAAGATGTGATGTGACAAAAAGTTTGTCATTAATGATGAATAAACTTCATATGTATAACACAAAAATTGATGCCTGTGCTTTTAAGGATCTTAACTTCCCTTTTTTTCCTTTAGGTAATATCCACATTAAGAAGTGCCTTTTTTGGGAGTTCAGATGTGTTGTAAGCCTCAGGCATATTGTTGTTTTCCCAGGAACAGCAGGTACAAGTAAATGCAAAGGTGGTGATAATGAGCAGTGCTCCCTGTCTGCTGAGGGAACTGATAATACAGAAAATTCATGACTTTGCTTCAAGCATTCTCTTTGGGAAGACAAAAATATGGAAACCACGTAAAAAACCCCAATAGTAGCAGCAACAGCAGTAAAAAACCACATAAATCCCACCCCCAAACTGCTCCATTTCCTGCTTTTGGAATTAAGCACTAATTAACTTCTGCCCAGTATGAACTCATCTGAGCCTGGTAGCAGTCAAAACAACATGTTAATTGTGTAATGTTAATAACACAAGAAAAGAAATTGAGCTTTTGGTAAATATAAATACATGCTGGTGGTATTTACTGTATTTGGAATTGCAGCTAATATGATCCAGTGTCAGTTATTATAAAAACAGGAGATATGGAGCTCTGTAGAATTTTTCTGATGCTCATCGGCTTCTTATCAGTTGAACTCTTAGCAGCATCAGTGCTTGCTTGGATCTTGCATCCTGGAGATGCTGGTGGTGACCAAGTTCAACCACGTGGTTTCAAAAAGGGATAGCAAGGAGTTTTGTAACTTTCAGAATTTTCGGTGCTAGGAACTAATATAATTTTTTTAGAGTGGGATTTATTTTTTTTTTAAAATTTGTTCTCTCATATGTAGGTGAGAAGTCCTTTTTAAGCCAGGATCTGACAGCCTTAACATGAGGTCTAAAATTGTGGCTACCTCATCCCTGGAAGTGTTCCAGGCCAGCTTGGACAGGTCTTGGAGCAATCTGAAGGAGGTGGAACTGGATGAGCTTTAAGGTCCTTTCCAACCTAAATCAGTCTGAGATTTTGTAAGTAGCAGTTACAAATGAGTCAAGCTTCTTATGAAGCCTTCTGTACCAAAGTAATATTGTCAAGCTGCTAAAAGCATCCTGACTCTGGAAATGGAAAAGAGAAATTTGGATGAGTTTCTGAAAGTCCAGGCTAGCTGCTCAGAATAAATGGAGCATTTCAGTTTTTCAGGGACATGAGTAATTAATTGAAAATCCTCAGGTGCTGGGAACCTGTGCAGTGAACTGAAGAAAGAGGAGAGGCTCTGTATCAGAGAAGGAATCTTCCAGTTCATCAAGCTGTTTTTAATAAGTGTGCCTAAGTTAAAAAAAACAAAAATAATAAATTTCTCATTGTGTGAATTGACATGAAAAGTTGCACTAAGGACAGAGCAAGAGTGTTTCTACTGTGATTAGCAATATTCCTATTATTCTTAAAATATTGGAAAGTAATTGTTAGATTGATGGCTACTTTTCTTTACCCAGACAATATTTATGTGAGCAGTGTCTATTGGCAGAACACAGTAGCAAGATAAATGCTGTGCTGAGGGCAGATCATTCTTGATTAGTTGGTTGTACCTGTGCAGAGGAGAAGATGTAGATGTTGTTCATGATCTCTGAAGGTGAAATATTGATTCCCATCATGAATCATCTCTTACATGAGGAAGCATTATGTTAGTATGAGTAGCTTTGCCTGAACAGTATTTACCATTGCCTCTATCAGGACCTCTTCAATAACCTCTTAAAAAATGGAACACTTGGGCTTATTCTGTGTTTATTTTCAGTTGATTTTGTGGAGTTTTACCATTCCAGTATCCTCTGCTATGACCATCTATAAATTGGCATATGGCCAAGTAATTAACATTCATAAGTGATACATTAATAAAAGCAGGATTGGTTGGTACATGAGGAACTCAAATACCAGTAATTCAGGTGACTTTCAGAAGCTGAAGGATGTTGAGATGGGAGTTTGCTGTGCTGTCAGTCCAGTGAAATTCCAAAGATTACTGGCAAGGGAGGCTAAAATCTTCTTCCAGGAACCTGGTATTGAAGATTCATTTGCTAATGAGTATCCAGGGGTTTGGCATCCAATAAACCTTTACTACTGGCTCTAGGCCTTGCAGATCTTGGTGTGATAGGAAATACAATATTCTATTTTAAATGTAGTCAGTTTTCTCTTGTTGGAATAGAAGGTATAATATACAGAAAGGAAACAATATAAATAAGGTATGTGCTCTGCATATGGGAAGAAACAATCTGAATTATGATCATGAGCTTTACAGCATGTTAAAAGAGAATTTTTGGGAAAATGGCAATGTTGGTACTTCAGTAGATGGATAAATGAAATGCAGCATACAATCCTGGCAGAGGAGTAAGGATACAAAACAATTTTCAACTTAATAAAAAGCCTCTATCAATATTGATGTCTGACTCAGTATTTCTAGAACTGGTTATTTGATTATTGACAGGGATGAGTGCAGGAGAAGCCTGAAGGAGGGTGAGGATGGTGTGTACTCTGTTTTCATTAAATATGTGACTACAGAACTAATTACATATTTAATTTTTTCAGAATAAGATAAATTAAAAGCTTTTTTATTAACAAATACTTGTCCCACCTTCTAAATTTCAAGTCTGTGTAAATATTTTGTTTAAAGCAGCTTCTGCACAGGAAGTGCAGTTCTGGGAAAACATCTGAGGGGAATCAAACACACACAAAATTGAGCTGTTTGATCTTGGCTCATGAGCTTTTTGGTTCATGATCTTTCATTCCCTTAAACAGCTGCCTAATTAGTCAGCCTTAAGGGCCAGTTTATCTGGATATACTGGGAAAAATGTGGGATGCTTTGGGACACTTCATGTTCCAAGGTCTTGGTATTCAGGAGTTGGTACAAAAGGGCAGTTTGGATTTTCCTGGGGAAAGATCAGCCTGGGACTGAATATTTAAACCAGTATTAGTGAATCAGTGCGGCCTTTCCACTTCTTCTGTGACTTGATTTTTACTTCTTTCTTTCTTTCTTACGTTCCAGGTACAAAATTTTGACTTTTTTTTCCATGAGTGAAACTTAGTTATGAAGTGAAATTTGATTGTTTTAAAATTTCTTTGCCATAACTTGAAAATATTTTATTGTATTTTAAAACTCGACACATCTGTAAAACCATGGGGAATTTTAAATACATCAGCCTGACTTACACAGTAAGTGCTTAGTTCTCATGGAAACTGGGCTAAAATCTGGAAGGATTCTGATACAGAGTATCAAGCATCTTCATCCTTACCCCCAAATCAATCCATGTTGGGAATATTCTGTTATCAGGCAGGGATTAGTCCTGGATACTTCAGATGCTGGTTCCTTGTGGGATTCCTCACAGCCAGCATCAGCCTGGACCAGGCAAAGTTAGAGGCAGGTTTGATTGAGCACAGCATGAACAGACTCACAGGCACAGGTTCATTCTCAGGTGTAAGCTATGGCAAGCATTGAGGAACAGCTAAAAATCAGATTTAGCAACAATACACTTTTAAAGATTAATGCAACCTGTTGGCATCCATGTAAGAAAAAACAAACCTCTCGGATGAATTCCAGGTTTAACTTTGATTGAGGGCATTCAGATTCTTTCCTGAAACTGTTTTTCCATGGTAAAATTTCTCTCTCACTCCCCAAATTGAAATTTACTATTTAAAACCCAAAGGAGTTTTTTTGCCATGTTTCTGCACGATGTTTTTGTGGATGTTGCTCACTCTTGAAGAGGCATCACCATAGCAGCAGTCTCTTAGAGAATTTTGTGACTCTGCTTGTGGATCAGTGAGCAGCACTGTCTTGGATGCATCAGAGCATGTTTTGCTTACTGAATTTCAAAAAACAACTGAATCTGTGTTATTTATCATGAGATGAAAAGGTTTTGCATTTCCCTTGTCTTAAGTGGATCGTCATTTTGACTTTATTGTGAAAGTTGAGTATGTTGCATGAAAAAATGAGCTGTGCAAACGGAATGTATTTTAGGAACACTGGTAAATAAAGAGTCTGAAGTGTTTCAGAAAAGGTCTCATTTTTAAATTCACTGCATAAAATAATGGAAGTTAACAGCAGTGTATCTGCAGAACAGTTGTGCTTGAGCTGAAGCATCATGACACTGCAGTGCTGATGGGAAAATAGTTAATTCACTGCTTACAGAAATTTTCTGATCAAATCACTCAGTGGAGATCTTGGATCTGTAGAAAGAGGAAATGGAAATTTTCCTTGTTAGGTGATAAGTGAGGAGCTTTGAGACCACCTGGTGGTTTTTGGTAAGACTAAGCATGTCCCAGTGCTCTGTAGCTGATTGAGTTGGTGGTGGTTTTACATACTATTTAAAATGTTGCCCTCTTCTGGTTGCTGGCAACTATGAGAGTTGGGGATGGAGAGCAATACAATAAATAACATGAAAAGGTCTGGGAAAAGGAAAGCATGCATTTTATTTTGCATTAGAACAAACAGTGCTGATGGCTTAAAATAATCTAATACTTCACAAAGAACAGCTGAATATAAGGAAAATTTCCAGGCACTTTTGAGGATCCCACCTAATAAGGATTAATGTAGGGGAAGCAAGATTGGAGAGGCCAACAGCCTTCATTAATGTTAAAACCGTGTTTTTATGTGCCTGAATTATATGGTATGTTATTTATTTTGTTGTTAACTTGTTTTGAAGAACTGGTTTGCAGAAGAAGTGTGGCTTTGTGTAGAAATAGAGGCTGGGAGTGATTGCCTTGGGATGTTTGTGCTAGTCCAGGAATTCTTTTAAATAGGATCTGGTATTGCTTCTATTACTCTTCTGCCCCAGCCCTGGAAATGTCCATGGCCAGGTTGGATGGTGCTTGGAGCAACCTGGGATAGTGGAAGATGTCCCTGCCCATGGCAGGGGGTGGAATGAGTTGGGCTTTGAGGTCCCTTCCAACCCAAACCACTGCAGGATTTTCTGATTTTATGTCTAACGTGTTACCAGTAAAGGCTGTGAAGTTTAATGGGAAATCACATTAATATTGTAAATGGACTCTTAGGCTGGGGCTTTTGCTGATGATTTTTAATCCAAAGATAAATTTTGTACAGTGGTAGGGAGGAATTTTTTCTAGACATCAGAAAAAAAGTGGTGTGAGGTCTATAAGCTGGACTGTACCTTCAGGTGTTTTGGAATTTAATTGTTTGTGTTCTTTCTCACTTATTTAATAGCAATATTTCTAAAATTAGTTTGTTTTGTTTTGTTTTTTTTAATTCAGTTAATTATGAACTGGATCTGGAGGGGCTTATAAACCAGGAGCAGCTCTTGCCAGTAGATGGAGGTAATGAGATACAGAAGTCAAACTGGATTCTCTAGCCCTTTGAAGATAGGATAAAAGCCAAGTGATATGTAGGAAAAAGGAGAACTTGTGATTTGTTTTTGCATTTTGTAGGACTTGCAGAAGAAATTAAGACAGCTGGTTTAAAACAGGACTCAGACTCAAAATGCTGCTGTACAAGTATTCCTGCCTTGGGGAGGTTTCCTGTTCTTTATCCATTTTCTGCACACATTCTGCAAGTAATTAGTATTCTTTCTATAAGTGTGTTTTGGGGCTCTTCTAACAGTGTGAGTCACAGTGAGAATTGATTCTCTCACAGCAGTATTCTAGTTTGCCTTTTGGTTTATAACATTTCATCCTGTTTTTTAAAATTAGTTGAAGGAAGGAAACCAGTTTAGCTGAATCCAGGCTCGGAGGGTGCATGTCCGAGTTCTGTGAGGGTTTATCTTGTGGGACAAGATCCAGAGACTTGTTTACATTATAAAATTCTCCTGTTAACCTGAGAATCTACAAGTTAAATCCCCTTTTTGATAGTTACAACCTCACACATGGTAGTAGTTGCAGCAGCATAGTGCTGCATTTGCCTAAAGAGCACTAGGACACTTTTTAAAGTCAGTTTTGAGGATGCCCCTATAAATTGTTTATATGTTGCCATTCCCACCTGCTTTATATCTAAAGAAATACTTGCAGTCAGTCTTCTAAGTGAAGAATTTTAAGTTGCATCATTTTGAGAGGGCCTCCAGAGGACAGTGCAACAACTTGATGCACAATTGTTTCCATGTGCTGCACTGCTGCCTTTGGGTTAGAAACCCTGAGATTATTCCAGTCTCACCTTATCTTTTTGCTTTACAGGATGAAACTGAAGCCTCTGAACCTTGCAGCTGCTCACTTTAATTAGAAAATTGCCCAGAGGTGTCAGGAGTAATGGCATTAAATAAGTACCTGTTGTGGGTCTTGTGCCTCGTGCTCAGCTCTTGCTTTGGAGAGAGAGCTCAGATCCCAGTGCTTCAACTTTTAAATCTCTTTCCATGGGAAGAGTTATGGGAGGTGTGGCTGACACTGAGAGTTTACAGGCCAAGGTTAAACAAAACCAAAACAGAAACCCAGAGCTGAGAGATTTCAGGCAGCATGAGAGCAGTTTGAACATTCCCAGCATGTTTTTGCTTAGTGAGATATGTATGACTGTGAGTTCAGAGATTTTTTTTTTTAAGGAAAAGTGCCTAAGGAGATGTCATTTTTCTTAGCACTGTCACAAATTTTATAGATGTTGGCACTGACTCTTTATTCCTCATATGCAAAAGTAGAACTTGCCATAAATTGACTGTCATAGCTTTGTGGAAAGTTACCACTCATGGTGAAGTGTTTTATGACAATTATGTACTGTCCATAGAATAACTGAATATAAGCAATTTATGGGTCTGTATTTTTCCTTTTCTCCTGTTTTACTGCAGTGAGAATAATTGTGAGCTTTCTAGGAGCTTGTTTGTGCAGGACCATATGGAAAACAATGCCCTGGAAGGAGTGCTTGCTGATATGGAAATAGCATCTGGAATCATTAGTTTGTGTGAGTAACCTTCCCAAAAGAGGTAATTCTGACTTTAGGAAGCTGTACTTGTGTGTGTGTCAGGGTGCTGGTAATACACATGTGCTGTGGGTGTCTGGGGATGCTGTACCAAAGATTTCTAGAGCAAATAAATGTGCTGGAGGTTGAGAATGAGAATATCTCTTAGGCTGGGTTAAGGGTGAAAGGGATTTTAAAATGTCCAGGGTTCACACCTAGGGAGAGCAGAGAAAGAATGTCTTAAAGAAGGGATGAAAGGTTGAGTATGTGCAATTTTGATTGTGGATGTCTCAAGAATCTTCCCTGCTTAAAAGTTTGAGTTGGCACTGAGGAAGCTGAATAGGTGATGGGACTGAAAGGTGATGGGGCACTGCCCAGGCTCCCCAGGGAATGATCACAGTCCCAAGGCTGCCAGAGCTCCAGGAGGGTTTGGACAGCTCTGTGGATCTGCTGGGGTGTCTGTGCAGGGTCGAGAGTTGGACTGATGGTCCCTTCCCACTTAGGATATTCTGTCATTCTGTGAAATAACAGCTAAAACAATTCACAAAACACAGTGCCAAGTCTTGCCTCTCCTAGTGTTGCATTGGCCTGTGCACACAGGAGTGTAGAGCTCAATCCATGGAAGTTTCCTAAATCTCCTAGTTCAGTGCCTAAGGCATGGCATAGAAATTCTGGTTGCAAATTGTCATTGCTTTATATGATTAGGGCAGCTTTTTCTGTGTTTTGTCAGTTCAGGTCTTGTGTTTAGGGAGGTGGGTTTACTGCTGCTAGGAAAAAAATTAGCCCCTGACTGGCAAAGGGAGATCTGGAATTTCAGATAACTCTGGGCTGCTGCTCTAAAAACTGACATTTTGGGGCACCTTTGGTGACCATACCTTTTTCTGAGCTCCTCCTGCCAGTTCAGTTCAGGGGGTGAATTAGTGTCCAACTTGCCTCTTTACATCAAAATGCACAGCTGAAATCTATAATCAAAATAACCTCAGCTTCTATATTTTGTGCATGTTCCAGGTTAAAATATTCTAGGACCAGTAATTTACCTATTACACTTCTGTGTTTATACTGCTTATTGAATCTACTTGTAAATTTGCAGTGATAAATTATAAATGTGGGGTATGTTGGCCATTAATCTGAGGCTAAGCTTGGTAGCAAACTGTATTTCTCAGTGCTGCTAAATAATGCTGAGGAGCTCATTGAAATGATCGCTTGAATTTTAAAACCCCTCTCTTTGATTCAGACAAGGCCAGCAGTGAACTGTAAAGATGCAGCTGTGTACAGATGCAGGAGCTGAGCTCAATAGTTCCCTTCTCCTGCCCACGGAGCCAGGAGAGGGACAGGCAGTGCGTGACATGGGAACAGTTGTGGCAATGAACCTTCCAAATCCGGGGATCCCAAAGCCTGGTGTATGAGAGGATTGTTCACCGGATGTGCGGGGTCCTTTCTGCTCTCAGCTGGGGGAGGGAGCTTGGGGAACACAACTGGGGACTGTTGCAGGAGAGGATGTAATATGAAAATCTCAAGGGAAAGGCCTTTGGCACTGTGCTGCTAGAGGAAAGCTTGTGTTTTGAGGAGGGGCTGGATGGAGGATGTCAGTGATGGGAATGAGAAGATTTGGAAGGCAGAAGGCAAAAGGAGGAAGGATTTGGGTCATTAGCATTGGTCTCAAGCACACTGCCAGTTTTAGATGTACTTGGTAGCAGAGTGAGGACCTCGGTTTATTTTGCCTTTGCATCAACAGCTATAAAATGTTATTTTGCTTATGTTTGCATAAGCAAAACTCGTGTTCTTTGTATTTCCTTGGCATGTGAATATAGATTTGTGTGGTTAGGAGAAAATAAGTCTTAACCCTGAAAGCTCTGATCTGGAAGGGGTCAGTGCTGGTTTGCTTTTAGGTGCTGTTCCCCTGCCCTCACCACAGGCAGGGGGGAACCTGAGGTGTTATTCCCTGGCTGTATCCTGATTCTCTCAGGCTGATACTCTCAGCCTGTGGATAGCTTTCTAGAAGGGCTTGTGGACATCAAATCCCACTGCTTTTAAAAGTTCCCCTTTGAGATGTCTCGTTTGGTGGTTAAAATTAACAGTGTAGGATGCTTACAGATCCCTTGAGGACACGTTTCTGTGCCTTGTTGGCTTGGTAATTGCTCTGTGCCTTGTTCTGGTTGTCAATATCTCCAGGTTGATAAGGAAGAGGTGCTGTAAACAGATGTTCCTCCTTGACCAGGGTTAAACCCACAGCAAGAACAATCCCCTTTACTTTCCTCTCTGAGAAAAAGTCCAGGTAGTTGCTGTAGAGAGCAGTGGGAGCAAATTTAAATGTATGCACTGAATGTATCTAAGTCTTCATGGGGTTGAGTTGTGCTTTAAAATAGGTGTTGGGAGCTGAGCTGTTCTTTGTATACATTACACCTGTACGTAATTTCTGCCTTCAGGTCAGCATCTGGTTGATTAAACAAAGGGAATAAACTTGGAGCACAAGGAAGAAGAATTCCCTGTATAGGAGCAAGAGGTTTATGTTATATATATATCAGCCTAATGAAGTGCTGGGAATGAGCACCCCAATATTGACATGATAATTGCTGCCTGTTTTCCATCAGGAGTGCCTGTTGTATTCATACACACTTGGGCTGTTTTTTCAGACTAGTGTTACAAATATTCTAAATTCTGTTACATAAAAATAATGATTC
Organism: Poecile atricapillus; assembly: GCF_030490865.1. Lineage (NCBI taxonomy): Eukaryota > Metazoa > Chordata > Aves > Passeriformes > Paridae > Poecile > Poecile atricapillus. The sequence continues at coordinate 38,940,545 of NC_081253.1, read as the reverse complement.
TATATTTCTAATAATTACTCTATTCTTACAATAGAGGTAAGACTGGATTTAATACTGAAATGGAAGATACCATCTACCTGCTCTGCAGGCACCTTCATGGCTGTCAGAGGCATCAGTGTGAAAACACCTGTTGAGTTGGATGTCAAAGAAATGGAAGTGTGAAACCCACCAATGTGTTATGGTGTGGTCCTAAAGAAGAAGCAAGTGAGGCTACACTCCATTTTGATGAAACTGGTCAGGTAACCCATTTAGGGTTGCTTTCTGAGGGGCAAAGAAGGAGAAGAAATGGGGGAAACCCCATGGTCAGAGTTTGGATACTGAACCACAGTCTGTTGGTTTCTGGGATGTGTAATCGATTTCCTTCTGAAATTGCACTGTAGAGGATAGAAGCAACAGATGAGGGACATGGGAAGGAGTGTGTTCTAATATGTCTGTGTCTCCCTGTGTGCTGTCACTCAAATAACTGAAATGGATCACCTTGTGCTTTGGATACAGGTGATTAAGACCAAGGATTTTCTTTTCTGTCAGGGTGTCAAAAAGGAAAGGAAGAAAAATGCCTGTATTCTCCAGGCTATTATAATTTACCTTCAGGTTGTGTTGCAAACAGCTGTGTACTATCACCTGTGATGGGTAAACTTACCAGCCAAGAGCAGCATCTTCTTCTGTGGAATGAATGTTAGATTTTAACTGTTTCTAGCTTTGTCTCCACGTGGTGGTTTAAAACTGGGGCACAGATGTACCTTCAGCATATAATGCATATGCATAATCAAAAGCACTGGTTTGCAGTAAATAATTCATGTCAGTTGGGGCACTTGGTTCTGATAATGAGATCTCAGGGGCTTGGCTCCTTCCAGATGATATATGAAATATTTGCTGTTAGTCATTCACACTGACAACTACTTAGTTGCTAATAGGATTTGTGTGTTGAGGGGAAGGAAATTCCTGAAGTTTTTTGGTTGTTTCTATCCTTTCTTGATATCTCTTTTTTTCCTGTCTGACTGGGCTTTGAGTAGCTCTGACTGATAAAACTTGGAAGGACGAATGACTACCACCCCTGAGTGAAAACCTCTAGGAATTGACATAGGTAGAGATATAAATCTCTATTATGCTGTTATTGACAACCTGCTCTGTACAAAATCCATACGGAAATTAACTTTGAAAGGGTGGGAAGCTGTTAGGCAGGGAGTGCTGGTATTTCACCAAAGTATTTCTGTAGTTTGAGGGTCACAAAAATGTGGATGGAAATCAAAAACATCTATTTACATACACATTAAACTTTTTGGGAATATGGAGATTTGGGTAGCTTTATCCCTCCCTTTAGGTAAACTTTAGCAGGACAAAGTAATTTGTGTTCTGTCCCACAACTGATGAGATGCTGAGGTAAGAAATTGTGAAGTAAGCTTTTATTTTCACCTCCTGGCATTTTTCTTACCAACTTACGTGTGAGAGAATTGATGAGTGACAGCATTTGCTCAAAATCTGGTGATGCTCTTGAGCTTTCAAGTCAGCAGTTCAAAACTTGGGTGAAGGTGACTGACGGAAGGGACAGTTATTTGGGAGCAGGATGCAGTAAATGTCCCCCCCTGGCAATGGATGGAATGAGATGATCTTTAAGGTCTCTTCCAACCCAAACCAGTCTGGGATTCCACCCTAAACCAGTAAGGATTTGGTTTAGCATTGGTGCTGATGCCTTGCACTTGGAATGTCAGATTTTGTGTGTAGAGCAGCAAACACAGTGACTGTATATTCTTCAACCTTTGGTCATTAAAAATGTTATATTTTTATCAAAAGCTTTATTAGTCAAAAACCTTCCTTAATGGCTGTGTTTACTGGCGCCCTTCCTTAGTGCACAGTACTGCAGTAATCATGACAGCTTCTGTAATTAATAGCAAATGAGCATATGATGGTGGTTCCTGCTAAACCTTGAACCATCTGCTCATGGCACTTGGCTTGTCAGTCTTCTGTGCAGGGATCTGGTGAGGATATTGATGATGAGTTCTGTGGTTCTTCCCTTCCAGAAGGTTTAAAATCCACACCTCATAATTATGCAAGGAAGAGGTGTTTTTTCTGTAACTTTTAAAAAATTGTCACCTGCTTTGTGCACTTGTGTGTGCTTCCTTCATAACAGAAAGGGAAAAGGGATCTGCTTGTGCTTCTCTGCTGTTAGTCCTGCTGATGTCTGTCAGCCTTTTGTTTGATGCCATCATCCACATCCCAGTTTGGAACAGAATGAGAGCGTGTGTGGAAGTGCAGTTCACCACAGCCCCTCCGTGCAGGTTGTTTTACAGTGCTTGCAGTGACTCTTGGTGGTGGTTGTCCTTTCTCTAGGCTAACTTTTGGCAGTGCACTTCCAGGAGAGTGGTGTTTGTACATATTTAGTGCAATCACACTTTGATTTTGGGCTGGGAGGGACCTTCAAGACCACCTTGTTTCACAGAAGAAGAGCTGGACCCAAGGAGGGTCATTTGGTCATTGTTGTAGATCAGGTGTCTGTGGCTGCTGAGGCTTTAAGTCAGCTGAGGTCAGCCTGGGGAAACCAGCTCTAATGTTTGACCTCAGAGAAAAGGTGAGGCTCTTAAGGCTTCTGAGACAGAGAGGAGAAGAATGGATTTGTTACAGATGCCCAGAGAAGCTGGGGCTGCCCTTGGAACCCTGGAAGTGTCCAAGGCCAGGTTGGACAGGGCTTGAAGCAGCCTGGGATAGTGGAAGGTGTCCCTGTCCATGGCAAGGCATGGAATGAAATGAGCTTTAAGGTCCCTTCCCACCCCAGCCATTCTATTTGAGGTATTTGAGGGTATTCAGTATCTGTAACTTGGAGAAAAATTGAAAATATGCTTGATATGGCTGATTCACCTGTGCTATGAAAAGATATATTGCTCTTTCTGAATCTGGAAATAGTTTATGAGCTACTCTGCTTGCATGCAGGTATCTGTTTGGTGTTGCCTTTATACTGCTAAAAAACTCAGCTGGAAGATGGGCTCCTTTAAGAGTAAAAACAAAGCTGGATGTGAAGGGATAGCTCAATATATGTAAATAACTCGCTTTTATTCTGGTAATTCTGTTATCCTGATGAGCTTCCGTATTCTCCAAAGCCTTTATCAGTATTCCATATGTATGCTGATGATTATTCACTGTAAGTGTTGCTTTTGCAGCAGAGTAAGCCTGGTGGGAATGATACAGGCATTGCTTCTACGATGAGGATTTGATCTAAGCTTCTTGCTTGAAAAATGCCAGATTTCCCTTTTTTTAAAAAAAAAATTTCCACTTCCTCCCAGTAAGACTGTACTTGTTTGAAAATAATATTTTAAAATAAATGTAATTTTTTTGCCAGGGTGAACTCTGGTGAGCGTGTATGGTAAGTGAAGCAAGATAAAAATCCCTTTGGTTCAGCTGTTTTCTGCAGAGAATAAATTAACAGAATAGGAACTCGTTCTGCCTTCGTGTGAGCTTAACACAGAGTGGTCATATGGGTTCTTGCAGAAGTGGGTCAAAGCTATTTTTGCTCTTTGCCTCCAGCCATTAAGAGGGAAAATTGGACACCTGGCTCTCCACTATGCCAAGTGTTTTATGTCTATTTTAGCATGCCTTCACCACAAGAAAATAAAAGCCCTTTCAGCTACTGTTCTCTCCCTTGGAAAAACTGTAGCTTTAAAAATTGATGGACACGTGCTTGGTTAATGATGAAAATAAATTTTACTCCTAAGAGATACATGATAATTGAATACATGGGTATTTTAGCTAAGGCTAGAAAAGCATTCTAGGGATTTGGAAGTGGTATTTAAATTTCACATCCAGCTGTGCTTACAGAGCAGGCACCCTATGGAATATAATGCACACAACCTGAAAGCAGAGCTAGGAAAACCTAAGCAAAATCGTGTCAAGACTACGATAAGAGCTGGCTTGAATTTTGCTAAGGTAACTTAAAAATACAGCACAAGACACCTGACTTGGCAATTCAGATTGATGGAAACCAAATTCATCGCCATTCTGGTCAGCTGTGGTTTGGAAAAGGGGATGAGGGGTAAGAGCACTTGAGAAGAAAATTAAAGATAACAGGCATGTATGATAAGTATCCTAACGACTAGATTCCTGTTTTGTTGTGTTTCCCTCTGCTTTTGGCAGGATCTCACAGCCTTGCATGCTCACCTAGTTCATGTGCTGCAGCAGAGTGGAGTCATGGAATCATTAAGGCTGGAAAAGACCTCTAAGGCAGAGTCCAAGCATTCCCACAGCACTGACCTTGAGCTCTCTCCGGCCTGGGGTTGTGCCCATTCCCTGGGGAGCCTGTTCAGTGTTAGCCACCCTCTGGGAGAAGAGCCTTTTCCTGATAGCCACCCTAAACCTTCCTGACAGCGCTCCAGCTGTCCCCTGGGTCCTGTTCCTGGCTACAGAAATGGGAGCTGTCCCTCATGAGGAAGCTGCAGCCCCCAGTGAGGTTTGATCTCAATCACCTCCAGGAGAACAAGCCAATTTACCTCAGCTGTTCCTCGTTCACCTGCCCCTCTGAGCCCTTCAGCATCTTTGTGTCCCTCCTTTGGATGCTCTCCAGCAGCTTTAGATCCTTCCGATACTGTGGTGCCCCAAACTGTCCCCAGTGCAGAGCAGAGGGGGACAATGCCCTCCCTGGCCTGCCTGCTGCCTGTCAATGAATCTGCAACTCTGCCTCTGTAGTAAGAGGACTTGGATTTTTCAGCTCTGGTTTATCAGTTGATGTTTATCTCCCTTGAAAGTCTTTTTTCCTTTTGATAAGGTCATACACAGTAGTAATTTAAAAGGCAAAATAGTTCTGTGGTGGTTCAGGTCTCCTGTTCTATTTGTGAGGTACCTGTAGTTGGCCTCACTGACCTTCCAGACCACAAGGTACTTTTGACTTGTTTTTTGTGTCAAGGAGTAAGACCTGTAGCAAGCAGACTGGGAGTTCCTGGCTCTGAGAGAAAGCTTTTGACCTTTGCGAGGTTGTGGTGATTTTTATTCAACCAAACAGATAGGACTGGAGTTCTGTAAGGTCCCTGAAGTCTCCCTGGTTTGCAGCTGGTGGTAGCCAACTGCTTGGACCAAGCCAGGGAAAATTCCTCTGTGTTCAGACCCCTTGCATGCCTGTGGGGAGAAGCACATTTTAAATAAAAAGTGTCTTGGTGCTACCTGTGCAGTTTTAATTCCACATTTTTTATCACTGTTTGAATTAAGAAGAATTTTGGTTTTCACTGTTTTTCATGGAACTACTCTATCATCTGTTGTTTTCTATGTGACCATTTCAAATCATTTCAGGGAGGAATTGGTCTGAACCACAATTCCTTTGTTCTGTAGCATGTACTAATTCCTGCATTTTCCACAGCGGGAAATGCTTTGGAAGTATTAGGATGGGGAGAATGTGTATTTAAATCCCATCTGGTGCTGAGCTGAGTGTGGTGAGGAAGGTCATCCTAGGTAACCCCACACATGCATCCTATGTAGGATAAATGGTGCTGGTGACATGTTTTTTCCCTGTTGATGGTCCTGCATCCTGGAAAAATGAGGGTCATTTTTATCTGGAAAGTGAAAGCACGTAAATGGCTGAGCTCCAAGGACAATTACAGCTGCAGAGGCATCTTGTTTTGCCAGCAGAATGAAATATTAGGAAGTCAGATTTCTTTTGTGAGTTGACCTCAGTTTGTTGGTTTTTAAGGAGTCTCTGCTCCAAGTGTGCTGTGCTGTGAAGGCTGAGAGGGGGAGTGGGACTCCAAGTCGAGCTGTGTCGCACTGCGGAATTATTGCAGGTATAAAGATAAGGTTTGACGGACTGGCTTTTATAATTTATGGGGTTTTAGCTCTTCAGTGTAGGGTGGCTGGCTGTAAATAGCCATTTTCCACAGGGCTGGGACAAAATTGGGAGCAGTGTGTGAAGGCTGAGTCCTTCAAATGCTGTTGGTATCCCAGAAGAGTTAGTGGGTATCAGCTGAAGCTAATGAGGGGCCAGCAAAATATTCTGGATCCCTGCAAAACAGAGCTTTGGAAGTCATTGGCTTTTTCTTGCCTAGAAAACAGTCAAAAGTATCGAATACCACCCTTTTTAACGAGGTGAAATGTGTGCTTTCCAAAACAGGAGGCCAAATTCTCATGGAACACACATAGATGTTTAGTGTCACACGCTTTGGACAGCGGTACCTCACTGAACTAAGTCTGTGCCTAAATTTTACACGAATTGCTATTGTTTGAGTGCAAGAAAAGTGGCTTGTTGGAGTCAGCATCTATTATTTGAGAGTTATGTATTATTTCAGTGACTGCTGAAATGCAGTGGTTTATTTCCCCTCTCTGAGCACACGTGCTTGCTTTGCCCATAATGCCTCCGACGTTAATGCCGGCTGTGTTTACAACGGGTTGTTTGGGGATTGTAAATAATTTTGAAGCAGCAGGAGTGACCTACTTCTTAGAAGCATTTGCCTTCTGGCTGTTTTGCGGGTTCTGTGGATTCCCAGATCCCTTCCATAGAAAGGCAATCTTCTTTCAGGTTTAATGCTATACAAATGTAAAGAGAAGTATAATTTGGAATATTATGCAACTAGAATACAGCTTGTTTGTACAGTTCTTGTTGTATTTCCTACAAGGTGTTCAGCATTCAGCACAGAAGCAACTGTGGCGTAGGTAACCACTGTGTGGATTCTTTCTGGAGTACAGGGAATAATTACAAGCAAAATCTTTGTTTATTGAGCTTTTTTTTTTTAACTGATGTTTTAAGTCATTCCCAATTCTGTTTAAGAATAGTGAATTTTTGTTCTTTGCTTATTTGATTTCAACTTGGCTAGCACTAGATGTCATGAAGCAGATTTATGACTTATCTAGGCTGTTTTGGGTAATGTGTGATTCCCTTTTGTGTCTTAGCTCTTCTCCTCTCCCCTTCCATTAGTTCTTCCTTGCTTATCACTTTTTCCTGAGTTCATGCCATTATTTCTGGGGACGCTTTGCTCTGTCATGATTTAATTTGAATTTAGAAGCATTGTTCCTAGGGATTTAGGGGCATAACAAAATCCTGGTGGGGTCACCCTTCTCTTCTGCAACATTTTTGTCTGACAATGTGGATATTTGTTGAATTGGAGAAGCTTGTGTTTTAAGAACAACAACAATTTTTGCTAGAAATGTCATTTTCCAGGCTAAACTAATGTAAGGAATGAAATGAGGACAGAGTGAAGTGTGTTGACAAATGTAAAGCAGAGGGGCTGAGGAAGAAATTCATGGCATACGAAAAGTTTAATTATACAGTAAGGAAATAAAAAATGTTCAGTAGCTCTCAGGGGACTGAGGTACCTGACTGAAATTGTGGCGTTATCCTAAACAAGTCTCAAAGGGATAATTGTTTTTACTTAAGGATTGCTGCAGAATGTCATATTAAACCTCAAACCATCACCTGCAAGCAGAAGACAAGGGAAGAGACCTGGCTTTGTTATCAAATGAGCTAAATCAGGAGCAAGTCTGTGGCTTGGTTGTGGTTAGAATGGTTTTCCAAACCGTTGGGCATTAGAAAACATCTACTTCCAGAATGCAGTGGGAATGATGTCTTTGTTCAGATGTCTTGGAAGAGCTGGGGATGTCTTTAGGAGAGGAAAGGCCCTTATTTCGGGTTTGCTGCAGCTATCACTGCCATCTCTCTGGTTTGCTGGGACCACTGGTGTTGCTCCCACCGCTCCAGAGAGGGACAGGCTCCTTTCCAAGCTCATTAGGGAAGCAGTAGCAGCTTTCCTCATGGAGGAGTCAGATCCTTTTACCAGGTCTCCTAGGAGGAAGAAATCCTTTGAGACAGGGAAGCTCTCTGGATTATGATGATGATTTTGATTTTTGAAAGCATGTGTCCTGTACTTTTCAATAATTTAAATGGGTTTGAAGTGGGTCTGTTTACTCAGATTGCTTTGGAAAAATGAATCCAAATTGCACGTTGTCCCCCTGGGCAGGGGAATCAGAACATGAATTTTCACTCCTTTCAGGAGTGGAGTTTAAGGCTGGTTTTGTAGCGTGGCCTCTGGGCCGAACCTCTCTCCCTGCACTTGGGCTCTCTCCATAGATGTTCAGTCCTGGTTTTAAAGATGTTCTTTATTAGGCTGAAAGCTGGAGTCGCTTCAGATTCTTGGGGGCAGGAGGTTGGTGTTATCAGGCCTGTTTTGCTTCCTTCCCTCTTGGCCCTCCCTCCCATCCCGCCTCCCCTTGGGGCCGCTGACCCAAGGCCTTCCAGCAGCAGCTCCTCCCTGTTTTCCCAGACTGGCGTGTTTGTAATTAAATGTCTCAGGCAGAATTTCTCTTGCTCTGCTTTGCAATTGCTCCAGTGTCTTCCTCTTCTCGTTCTTCACCCGGGTGGCATTTTCTCCAGTCAGCAGGATGAAAATCCATTTTTCCAGTTTTTGGTGGTTGCTGTCGCTTGGTGGCTCAAAACTGCCCTTGGAATTTATCTGGTTTGTGTTTTGTCATGTAATTTTAACACTTTGATCTTGGCTATGCAGAACATCTCAAATCCTGGGATGTAACCTGACCTAGGGAATGGTTCTCTCACTGGTGTAGGAATATCTGGGGCTCTTTTCCCACTGTTCAGCACCTGATCTTGGTGTCTGCATGGCCATGGGCACGTGTTAATCTTTATTTTGGCCGACAGATCCTCAGATTTGCCTCCTAGCAAGTGCATGGCTTCTGCAAGCTTTTTATTCCTGTTCAGTGTTTATCAACAGACATCAAATTTGATTGTCTTGCCTGTAGACAATGGAAATGTCATTTTTGTCCCTTGTGACTGGAAAAAGAGTTTTTTATGGGGTACTGGAGTGAGTAAAAAAAACCCACACAATGTTATTTTTGTTTCATTTTTTTTTTCTTTTTCTATTTGAACATTTTGATGTTTTTACATCTCTAAGAATGAATGACTGAAAAAGGTATTTTTCCTGCAGTTTTTCTTCCTCTGAAATTACTTTGAAAAAGTTGGGAAAACAGGCATGTAGGCCTTGGAAAAAAACCTGATTGTTGTGTTAGGTGACCATTTCTCTTCTGTCAGGATATTGTGAACAAAATGGGAAGCCATTCCATTAAACTTAACTAAGATAGCTGAATTAATTTAGTTACAGGGAAGGGAACCCACAAATGTTCCCTGCAGAAATTCACTGTAGCAGAAAAGGCATCTGAAGATCTGACAGGAAGGACAGGAAAAAAATAGTGAAGTTAGCAGAAAATTCTTAGAATACCTGAAAATTAAATGAATGATCTTGGACTGGAGGCAGATGAGGAAGGGAGGATTGGTTTCTGTTTGAACGATGGGCGAGGAACGGAGAAAGTCATTTTAGGTAGCTGATACATTCACCTGAACTGTGGAATAATCACAAAATAGGCACATAAAGTAGCTTTAGATGGGAAGGTCACACCACTCTTTGGTATTCCAGCAGGCACATCAGTGCCATCTTTCCTGTCCCTCACATTGGTTGTAGCAATGTTAGAACTGAAGGAGAATCTCAATTACCTGCAGTGTTCTCATATTGCTGAAACCTGCCTGGAAGGGCTGATGGTAAAAAATAAAATATAAATCACTTCTCTTGCCTGGTTTTAAAAAAAAAAATCATGTAAGACTGAAAATATTCCACTATAAGTGCATGCATTTGAATACAATCCTCAGGATGCTGGGTAAAATCATGTAATATTGCAAAAGAAATGAGGGTCAGATGGCAGCACATAACAGCCTTAGGAGAAACGGCAGAAATTAATATTGAACATGGTGAAGAGAGGAAAATACAGGTGTGGGAGTTGCCTTGATGAGGCAGTTTGTGAGTCAGCTGGGAAATGGACTTTTACAGCTTTAACCAAATTGGTCATATTTTGTCGTAGAGGTTGGCTGGGAAAGCAGGCAGTGGTTGTACCTCTGAGATCAGTCGCTCCCAGTGATAGCAATCCTTGCTGCTATGAAATTCCTGATGCCTACACTGGAAAATAGAAAATAGAGGCATTTTTGCCTTGGCAGTTGTACTTCCAATTTGAAGGAAATTGATGGCTATGTTGAAGAAGATCCTTACTAAAGGCTTTTCTGTCTGTATCAAATACTGGAAACAGATTTCCAGTAAACAGTGGGTTTGCTGGTAGATGAGCACAATTTTGATGTTGCTGTGCTTGTAGAACCTGCAATATTTGTAGATACGCAAATCTGCGGTGGTGCTGAGTTATGGTTGGACTCAGTGTTGGAGGTTTTTTCCAATCTTAATAATTCAGTAAGTATCTCAGGTAAAGTTTGGGAAGGGCTGTGGATTTTCAAGTGACACCTTTTCCAGAGAAACATAAAATATGTTCTTACGCTTTTCCAAATGAAATATTTGTCAGTTTTATTTCACTATGGTTGGAGCATTTCAGAAAGGTCAAGGCATAAGATTTACACTCCGCGTTGTGGCCTGGTTGATATGTTTTCCTGTCTTAATCAATAATTGTATACTAGCAACCTTAAGCTACTCAGGAGGCAATTGAAAAATACTTGTCAGATGAGTAAAATCATCATTCCTTAGCAGGATAATACAGCTTCCTTATATCTTATTTATTAGGTGTTGAAATGTTTGAGCCAAGACTGCTCTGGTGGATTTATACAGCTTGAAGCTGCCATGCTCTGCCCAAAAACAGTCCAGAAAAAACCCAAAATGCAACTGAAGCATTTTGGGTAGATTTCTCCTGTCAATCCTAATGCCATTGGCAGTGTTCATAATTTGTGTTCAAAGCCTGTGCAAGGCTTGTGGTTTTCCCCAAAATGCAGTGTGTGAGCAGAAAAGTCTTAGGAAGATTTGGTCACATAAAGCTGTCATGAGAGTAGTGTGGGATCCGTGGTTGGTTTTTTTAGCCAATAAAAATGATATTTTCAGGCTTTTAAACGCCTTTCCTTTCTATTTTAAATTATTCTGCAAGTAATTTTTTGTTTTTAAGGAGCTTTGCAATGGGATCCTGGCTAGTGGAAGGGCAGGAGGTGAGCAGAGATTGTGTAATCTGCCATAAACTTTCCTTTGTGCTGCTTTGTGTTTTGCCCTCTTCACTCAGAGTGGCTTGAGGAAGGGCTGTTCTGTCCTGCAGAATAGCTTAAAGATATCTTAGGACATGTTGGGGCCATGGGGGGATTTAGGATTGGTGTAGAGGGCATCCCATCGTTAGCAGGATCTGGATTTAATATGAAAACCCCTAAATGAATGTCTAATCCTCTTCTTTCTGGGGATAGATGTTTTATCCTCATTTTGAAACATGGCCTTCCACTGCTGCAAGTAAAAATCTATTAGCATCTGCAGCTGGATGCTTGCCAGGCGAGATACATGGCTATACATTTCATTTTGGCAATTGGGAAACGCTGAGCGGGAGCCAGGGGAAACTTTGTGGTGTTTGTGAGTTAGCAATGTGTGCTGTGATAATGGGTTGTTCTTGTGGGTTTACCTAAGTGGGGTTTTTATTTCATTTCTCCTGCTGAGGGAAACAAGATCTGCCAAGTGCAAGAGGCTAAATTCAGCATGAACTAAAATTCTCTTGGATACAAGAAATGACATGCTAGGCCTGTCCTTAGCCTCACCTCAACCTCAGGTTGCTTATTCCTAATGACTCCCATGGCTCTAAGAAGTGAAAGGCACAATTTTGTTGCTGCCAGAGGGTAGGGATGGATGGGATATTGGGCAGGAATTGTTCCCTGTGAGGGTGGGGAGACCCTGGCACAGGTGCACAGAGAAGCCGTGGCTGCCCCTGGGTCCCTGGAATTGTCCCAGGCCAGGCTGGATGGGGCTTGGAGCAGCCTGGAATAGTGGTAGGAGGTGGAATGGGATGGTCTTTAATGTCCCTTCCCACCCAGACTGTGACAGGATTCTTTTTCTGGAGGAAGTCTGGAGGACACAGAGGGAGCTGATCCTTCCTCTGGACTCCTACTATTAATTGTAGGCTGCTTTGTAAAAGTAAGATATGGATTTACTGGAGCAAATCTCTTGAGGGACCAAAAGATGATGGAGGGAGTGGAGCATCTTTCAAGCGAGGAGAAGCTGAGAGAGCTGGGACTGCTCATCCTGGAGAGGAGAAAACTTAGCAAACTTATCCACTGGTGTTAAACTTACCTGTGAAATGTTCTGCTGGTTAGAATCCAGCAAAATGGTGTGTTTATCATTTAAGGTGAAACAACTCAATGGCTCAGATTTTAGAGAATTAAAATTCATTTTGAAGCCTGTAAAAGGAATCCTGTTGTTGCCAGGACCTGTGTGTGCTTGATGCTCACCCAAGTGCTTTAGAATGTTATGAATTCTCCACGTGCTTTTCAATGTTCTGTGCTGAATCCCTCAGAGTTGGGATTTCTGCTCTGTACATGGTTAAATTGGAGGCTGATTCATAGTTTTTCCCAGTTGGATAAGTGTGGTGGGAAATTCTGTGGGCTGGAGCAGATTGGAAAGACAGACTTCCTGGGTATCTCCTCTTGAGAAAAATTTCCTTCTGACTGAACATCTGGTCCCTGTCTCAAGATTAACCTTTAGCATTAGACTTGCTGAACAGTTAAATCGTGAATACATGCAAAACTGCATGAGTTTTTATTTTTTCTTTCCATTGTAAATATAAATACTTTAAGCAGTAAAAGAGCAAGATTATAATCTGGTGTAAAGTAGGAATATACATATTGAATAACATTTGGAGCCCAAACTGTATGTGTTGGAAAAGACAGGAGCTCTTGAAGTGAGTAATGAACACTTCATTAGGTGTTTTTCAGCACCTGCACAAAACCCTTCATGAATTAAGTTTTTCATATGCATGAATAAGCATTTCCAAAATGTGAAAATGCCAATTGTGAGCAGCACTGTTTACTGTCAGTGGCTCACTGAGGCCTGTGTGAAGAACAAACTGTGTTAAACAGAAAGATCAGTTTTTAGGAGTAACTCTTTTCTCCCAGTAAATGTTTTTGAATCTTGTTCTGATTGGACTAAGTGCTAGAATATCCTGACTTTATCTGTTTTGGTTTTTTTTTTAAATGAAAATGTCTTGTGGCATCCCTGCAAAATAATGGTGTACAGGGGGAATGACCTGGAAGTGCTGGTGGTTTATGAAGATGATTTTTACTGTGTGGATATGATTGAACTGTAATTCACAATTTGTGTTTTACTTGGAAAGTATTTGAAATTTCAACTATTTAAAGGAAGCTGTCATGGAACTCGTTGAAGAGATAAAAACTTGGCAGTCCCTGAGGTGGGAGTTTTGGTGATCCATACATTAGGCTTACTAATTTTGCTAATGGATGAATTATGCTTTGGAATTTCATCTTGTGTGATACAACTGAAACTGCTTTTTATGGAAGGAGGAATCTTTTACATGCTTCTATTACCTGGTGTTTAAACAAGCCTGTACATCATGTGGGAGTGTTCAAATGTTTTCACAGAAAATGGTGCAGCTGAGTAATTAGGCTTTTTTATAGGCAAATAAAAAGGAGGGATTAAAAGATGAGGCTGCTTTGAAGCATGAAGGGATGGATGCCTGTGTTCCATGTTGAATCAAACGCAGGCTTTGGTGCCCCCACTCCAGAGCTGCTGGTGTTTCCTGGGTGGAGATGGAGAGAACGCAGTGCCTGGAGTGATGGGAAGAGGGAAAACTGGGAAGGTTTTGGGGTAAAGTGCTTTGTCCAAAGGTAAGGACACTCAAGTTCTCCCTCCCTCAATACTTCTCTCACTGGGAGGTACTGGGAACTCAACCCAGGAGTATTTCACATGGGGAGCACATGATGGAGTGACCTCTGCTTCCACACAGTAATATCTGCTGTTTGATGTAAAGCCCTGTTAGTTCTGCTACCCAGCAGTTGTTTGTTTTTGCTTTTAAAATATTTTAAAAAGATGATTCGGTGTCCTTAAAGAATGTTATTTTGGACATGGCTCTTCTCTTCTGTAAGTGATATTCCAGTACAAAATATGATTTAAGCTTATTAATATATGATTACTTGTATCAGGAGGCATTGTGGTAATATTGCTATGGCTTTAATGAGGGTTTTTTTGTATAACATTAATATGTTATGATTAGGGTTTTTTTTTTTTTTGTTTGTTTTCTTAAGCTTGAACCTTCATCATTTGTGTGTGCTTATTATGAGGGGGAAAATCCCTCCAATTGCTTTATTCTCTCACTTTGTTATACCACACAGAATGTTATGAAAGGGATAGATATGAGTTTGTTTTCCTAAGAGAAAGATTCAATTTTTTGAAGTGTTTTCATTTGATATGAAACTTAACATAGCAAAATCATATTTGAGCAGTTTTAAAACCTTTACCTGTACAGGAAAATTCAGGTTGGGGAGACAACAGTGGGTCATCTAGTCTCACCTCCTGCACAAGGCAGGGTCAGGCCAAAACCTGTGTAAAACCTGTCTGGCATGTGACCTGCAGCTGAGAAAAAAAACCCAAACCTATTACTCATTTTTGACAAAACTTTCTGAAAGTATTTCCCATCCTCTAGCTTTCCTCTGCTCTCCCCCCAGCCCTGGTGTTCTGCAAGTCTGTTTCAGGTAGGAAGGTCTTCTGTCCTGTAGCTTTCCCTCCTGTGTGTAAACAAAAATATCCATGAAAACTGAGGTTAAAGGAGGAATCAAACCCACATTAGGTCCAGCTGGCCCCAAAGGAAGTTACTGGGAACTGAGCTGTAGGCTTGACACTAAAGGATTGTCAAGGTACCTGTCTGTGTCTCCTTCCCTGACTCCTCTGAACGTGATCCTGATCTCTTGTGAGAGTAGCTGGAGGCAAACAAAGATTGCTGGTGGTTGCCCAGCCCTTTCTGCCAGAGTGACCAGTTGCTCCAGGTTCCCAGTTGCTCCAGGTTCCCAGTTGCTCCAGGTTCCCAGTTGTTCCAGGAAAAGCCACTGATGGTGAGGGGTGACATGTACAGGGTGGCAGCAGAGCCTCAGCGCTCTGCCTGAGGCTCTAACCCAGCACATCCAACCCAACACACCTCATGCTGTGGCTTCAGAATCTGTTGAGCTTGTTTGCAACTGAGACCTGCCAAATTCAGTAAATTGTTGTGCAGATGCTGCAGCCCCTTTTCCCAAAATTCTCTAATACTGTCTGGCTGAAGGGCCAGAGATTTATCACTGTCTGATTTCTGAGGGCCAGGCTTTGCGTGGTTTGGCCAATCTCAGCAGTAGTTTATTGAATCCTGATTAATTAGTCACAGTTTTTGTGTCCTTTGGGGCCCTTTAGAGGTTCAGGTGGTCTCCAGTCAGAGGAACTGAAGTCACCAACCTGGGGGTAAAATCCAAATTTTAGAAAAGCCAGTTCCTCTTGGTATTTCCACCCTCTTCTGATCACATAATGATTTTTTTTGATATTAATTGCAAAGACACGCTTACTTCACTTTCTTGACCTTAAGCATGTTGTGCCTGATGAATAAAGACCAGAGAAAATATAAGGTGGGTAAAGAATTTTGTGCTGAAGTGCTTCTTAAGAAGGTGCAGTTGGCATCTGTGACCTCACTCCTTTCTTTTGGACAGAAGGACATAATTCAGTTAGGTTTCTTATTACTGCATAAAACCTGGATTGTTTTAACTTGTAAAAAATCCCAGCTGCAGTTGGAACTCTTCACCTGGCACTTTTCTCCTTGAGGTACCCATTTGGTGGGACAACAAATTGCGGTCTTTCTCTCCTGAGAGTATTCCTTATGCTATGAGCATCCCAATTTCAGTGAACAAGGAGAAGGGACAGGTCAGAATTATTTATGCTAATTGTTCAGCAAGCTGTGTGTTCTGGAATTCAGTATTTCTTTAGAAGATCTGTGCCTTCTACTTCAATAATAATTCCCCCAGTTCACTGAATTTCAAATCACTTCACAGCTTGAATCAAGATGAGCTTTTCCCACGTAAAACCTGGTTTTAAATACACCTCTGATAACCTTTGTTATGACACTTGGGTCTTAATTAAACATTATTCAAGAGTGTTCTGATTGTACAATTCATAATGTTACAAGTTAATTGAAGTACCAAACACCTTAGAAGTGCCTAAATGTAAGAAACTGATAAATCTTCATATGACTTTACTCAATCAATCTATTTTTTTTTCAATGAAGTAAGGTATAATTCTGGGAACTTGAGCTGTATAATAAAAAATGGGACTGATGGTGCAAGCAATTGTGTGTGATTCAACACTTCTACAGAATTGTTGTTAGAATCAAGAGGGTGTAATTCATCCAATTAAGAATTTCCTTTTACAGTCAATAACTGTCAGTATTTAGTTTCACATATGCCAAGAGCAAACTATTTGACTTGGACATGAAAGCCATAATAAAAGTTGAAGGAGCGTACTTGAAAATCCATTCCTGATAAGAAGGGAAGGGAAAATAAAGACATTCATTGTTTTTCAAGGTGGACAAGACTTGAATTTTTGAATGAATTGTTCACATAGTACTTTCTCTTTACCAAGGAAGGCAAATACATTGTCTGCTCAGCTTTCATGTTATAAATAATCTGAATTTTAAAGCAGCCTGTTAATCTTCAGCTTCAAAACCCGTGTTCTCTTTATTTTCTTGTGTTTGCCAGGATCCTCAGGACTCTTGTTTCCAAAGCTTATTCCACACTGAAGTCATTCATTCTAGAGACTTATCTAAGACAAAACTTAATTTCTGCTAAGTAATCCGGGCCATTAGCAAATGCTATGGCTTCGAGCTGGAAGAACAGTTAAATTAGGAGCTGCAGGGGGCTTAAGTTTTCTGTAATTATTTGCTTTAATAAGAAATTTACTCAACCCCCCCTGTCTGGGGTATAAATGGAAGGATTCACAGCATCATCCTCGTGCAACAATTTATCTGAGCCAGGCTTCAAATGTACATTGGGCAAAGTGTTTTAAGGTGCCAGAAATGGATAATAGTGGTTATGTTTTTGTGTTCATAGTGGAGTCACAGAATTATGAAGGTTGTATCTTCTTTATACCTTCTGTATGTTGGGGTAAGGAGGGAAGAGAGGAGGTGCTTGAGGGTGTTCTTCTGTTTTATGTACACCGTACCCTGAGGGTTGGTTGTTCATATTTCATGATTTTTTATTTTGCATTTCCTGTGGAGGTACAGAGTTTTTGAATTAAGTGACCCCTTTTTTTTCTGGAAACATTTCAGTAACTAAAGGCACATGATAGCAGATATTAAAGAAACAAAAAACTTCAGATACTGTCAAATGGAGTATCTCAGAGCTAAATTCCATTATGGTCAACACTGTTAAGAGAAAAAATAAGGAAAACCCAGCAAAAATTGGTTACTTCAGTATGGTAATGGAGGAATATAGAATGTGCAAGAACAGCATCAGTTCACAGCATCCTGTTTGCTGCAAGATCTGAACTGTCAGATGATGAAGGCCACCAAAAGGTTCTTCAGGGGAAATAAGTACAAATCCAAATGATTTGCTTGGAAAAGGAGCTGAACAGGCAGCTACATTCCATCTGTTGATGCAGGGAAGAACAGACTTGCTGCAGATATTTACTTCAGAGTGGCACAGCATTATGAAAATGCAGGAAAACCATAAGCAAAGCAATCTGTTGCATCAGGACATGTGAAACCTGGTATAAAACCCTAGAGTGTGTTGAGTTGGAAGGGACCTTAAATCTCAACCAGTTTCGCCCTCTGTCATGGGCAGGGACACCTTCCACTGCCCCAGGTTTTCTCCAAGCCCTGAAATTTCCTCCTCATGGCTGTAGGAGAGCTGTGAGCAGCTCTGGCATGGTCAAATTGTTCATCACTGTCAGCTGATGGAGAGAAACCTCCATGGAGTTCAAGTATTTACAGCAAAATAGGCTGAAGTTGCCCTTTAAAAGAGTCAATGTTCTTTGTGTGTTGTCAGCAAGAGTGTCAGTAAAAAGAATCCAGGATGAAATCAGTCACAAAATGGGTAGGCTTTGCTATTTTGAAAGAAGTAATCTTTAGCTACAACTTCTTTTTCCCCCTTTTCATCTGGTCTGGAATAAATGCAATACCTAGAGAACAGTCATGTTATGTCAGGTGTTAATAACAAAGAATAGCTCCTGGCTTCCTGGTGAAATTCCTCTAATTCAGTTCTTTTTGCTGGGATTTTTTTTTTTTTTTTAAGTAATTTTGATCATGTGCCCAAGATTTGAAAGATGAAGTTGTTCAACATGGCTGAGAAGTATTTCGTAAGAGCCCTTTGATTGCTGGCCTGCTTGCAGCATGTGAAATTTTTGACAGCAGTCTCGATTGATTCTTCCATGTTCAATAATGTGTTCATTCCAATGGTATTTCCTGAGCAGCTGGGCTTGCTTAGCTTTGGAGCTAAAACAGCAAAAGCAAGGAAGTGAATTTTCCAGCCCCCTCCCACCACCACCCCCCCCCCCCCCTCCTTTTTTTGGCATGTTAGAAAATTATGTTAATATTTTTTTTTTTATCCTGTTAATGAAATGGTATGGAAACCATTGGAATAATGGGGGGGAGGGCAGGAGCAGAAGTGGAGGACCAGGAGGAAATGGCACATTTTATAGCCCTGTGCGTGGTGAAAGGGCTGGCTTCAGGAATTAGCTTCTCCTTTCAGAGCTAGTCTAATCAAAATTCATATAGAGCTGTGTTTCCTGCTGGTCTCTGCATTAATGAGTACTTCTGTTTCAGGCAGATCTTCTGAAGTGCTAAAGGATGAGTTTTCTGCATTAAAACTAATGGTAGGTCTTCAGATAACAGACAGATTGTCCATTGAAATGCTGCTGAACAGGAATAGGATGTAAAAAGTGGTATGTGAGATGGTGAAGGGAGAATTTGTGTGCTGTCTTAGTGCATTGAGATAAATCTATTTATTAAAAGTTAGTGTTAAGAAATGTCTTTCATCAATGGAAAATGCTGTTCTTCAGATTTTAATCTTTGGTTCAAGTGGTATCTTTGTCTATTGATTGGAGACAGGCTGAACATACAGAAATTTGGAATATAGAAGGAATTGTTCTCTGTGAGAGTGGGGAGGCTCTGGATCCCTGGAAGTGTCCCGGGCCAGGTTGGACAGGGCTTGGAGCAGCCTGGGATAGTGGAAGGTGTCCCTGCCCATGGCAGGGGGTGCAATGGGATGAGCTTTATGCTCCCTTCCAAACCAAAGCACTCTGGGATTTTATTATTCTAACTCTGTTGAAAGCACTGCAGTGCTGGTGTTTAATAGCATTTCCCAGCTGATCCAAAGGGTGTTTTGGATCTCTGCCTCCTGCCACTGTTCAACATTCCTGCAAATCTGGAGGGAAACAGCCAAGCCCCTTCAGCTTCCCTGACAGTTCTCTCATGTTGCACCGTGTCAGTTTGCTTGTACATCCCAACAACTATAATCCTTTACTGGGAGGGTTCCTTAACGATAATTTCTGGTATAAATGAAGACTCCCCTTCCCTTCTTCCACGTGCACAGTGGTACTTCCATTCCCAAGGAGGGTTTGCTGGGCTAGGATAAACTCAAGCAAGCTGTGTAGGAGCTGAACCTGTTTGGGTTTGTTGCTTTCATGGTTCATTTTACCACCCTGTTTGTGTCCTTTGGTGCCCTTTGGGTGACTTTGTAGTTTGCAGAGAAGTGCCTTACCCAAACCCACTCTCATTGTGTTTGTTAAAACCTTTTTGGCTTCTTAGCTCGAGGATGGCTTGGAAACACGGCTGCTCAAGCTGATTTCACATCACATTTTCTTTACTACTGTACTTTGTTTTTAAAGAGAGAAGCTTTCTAAAAAGTTTGGGCGATTGTTAAAAGCCTTTACAGACGTCATGGTTTGTTCAGCTGCAGAAAGACATCAAGCAGACTTTGAATGCAAGGCTTGCATAATGCAAGGATGGCTCATTGAGTGCAGCACCTGGAGGGTCAGGGCTGGGAGCAGCTTCTATCTGCTCTGTCCTCAGCCAGAAAGCCTTGATTGTGTAATCCCACCCAAAGCCTGGCTTTTCACAGCTGACCTTGATGTGTACCCACAAAATGCCCTGTATAGATGGTGTTTGCAGCTGGATGACAGAAGTGGTGTTGTAGAACCCACGGGCAGGGACACCTTCCACTGTCCCAGGCTGCTCCAAGCCCTGTCCAGCCTGGGCTGGGACACTTCCAGGGATCCAGAGGCAGCCAGAGCTGCTCTGGGCACCCTGTGCCAGGGCCTGCCCACCCTCCCAGGGAACAATTCCTTCCCAATATCCCATCTAACTCTGCCCTCCTTTTGTTTAAAGCCACTCCCTTGTCCTGTCCACCACAAGCCCTTAAGAAATGTTCCTCTGCAACCTTCTTGTAAGCCCCCTGTAGGTGCTGGGAAGCTGCCATAATTATGGTCTCCCTGAAGCCTGTGGGGAAAGCAGCACTCCATTTCTGAGGTTGTAAAAGGGAGTGGAAAGTTGTAACTGCAGCCCAAACCTCTGTTCCCTGAGAGAGGTCCAGTCTGAGCTTGTGGAATGTCTGTATCCAGAATGGAGCATCATAGCTGAGAATCCTTCTGTCACCTACCTGTAGATGAACCCAGAGTATCCTCCCCCTTCCATTGCTGTTCCTTGCTTCATTTTCTTGCCTACAGTTAAAAAAACCCAGAGTCAAATCTGTGATACATTTTGTGACACTTGACTCTGCAGAGAAATGCTGAGTAGTGGCAGCAATTTAATCAGGTTTCCGGGAGAGTAACACTGCTCACTTAATAAATAGATGGCTGTAGCAGGACCAGGTGTCATGGCACATCCTCCTTCTTTCTTACACTGATGGATCCAAGTCCATGCTTTTAGAATAGTCCTTTTCCATAAACACACAACCCTCTATATTCATGGCCCTTCAGGGCATGCCTGGGCTTTGTGCAGATCATCCTGTGACTGTGAGTGCTCACCTAGATCCCTGTTAATGACAAATTCACCTGCTGCCAAGATTTGGGAGCTGAAAGTTTAGCCAAAAGTGTAACTTTTTAATTTGGTTTTTGATTCTTCTGAACTTCTCTTCACGTGGATTTCTCAGTCTCTTCTGAGCTGAGCTCCTTTGGAATATCCCCTCATGGGGAGTTCCGTTTATCTCAGTTCTCTGGGTCAGGAAGAAAACTCCAAAGCTTGTTAGGATCTTGTTTCTTTTGTTTATTAGGATGTTATCACAAAACTTGGGAGACTTTTCCAGACTTTTTGTTCAAGTTCAGTTCATCCTGCCCTTTTGGCTCACTTTGGCTTTGGTGGCACAAAATGGCCTCAAACTACCCAGTTCTTTTATCTTCACTGAATCTTTACTATCTTTTATTTTTAGACATGTAAATTATTTTTCTTAATGACCCATCATCTGTGTGCTGCATTGGGGCATTTTCTATCCAATCACTTACTATTACCCAAAAACCTCTAGAGGAAGAACATGAAGAAGAAAGAAGAAGGAAAAGAAACAACATTCTAAATCCTCCATCTTGTTTTCTGCTTTCTAAACTAGCTTAAACTCTAAACTTTAACTTTTTCACTAGTGACTTAAGAAAACTCTCTAATCTACACACTCACACTTTTAGCTTTTCTATCTAACTTGAACAGTTGTTTTCATGTATCACTATGAAAACATGCCCATAAATTTCATGTTATATGAAATTCAGTGTTCTTCTGGATCTCAGAGCTAAGCATCAGAAACAAGGGCACACAGTCTGTGTCTCAGACTCCAACAAAAAGTACTTTCTTGAGTTCTCTTTGTCTCACTGCAGTATATAGGTGATTTGAGGTGAAAAACAACCTGCCTAAAAATGAGGAACACTGGGTAGCTGGCAGGTATCTGGAAATCTTCCTGCTTGTGATGTACTGAAACACCACAAGTAATAAGCAAAAGTTGCAGTCCTGAATTGCAACTGATGCTGCCTGTCACAATATTTTACTGTGCCAGACAGGGGATTAATGGAAATGTATGATAGCCTGAGTTAAAAAGTATTTAACTTTTAAAAGACATAATATCCAAAATGAGGTAAGGATTTCTTGAAATTTGTACTGTTTCTTAGTGAGACAAGCATGGCTTTATATTAATGTATTATCTGTTAATAAATACTTGTATTTAAAATGAGGTTCTGAAGCAGCGTCGTGTACAAACTTAGATTGTTAACAGCCCCCTCAGGGAATGCTGGGTGTGTAGGAAGATGAGTTTTCTTGCAGTTTATTCTTGGAATCTTTGCCTGCCAACAGCTGAGAGGGCAGGCAGGTGACAGGAGCAGCCTTTTGGAGTTGGATCAGCTGATGCTTTTCTGAGCATCCCTCGGATGGCCGGGGTGCCCTGCTGCTGTTTGTCGGTGTCTGGCGTGTTCTGTCTCAGGAGATGAAAAGAACACCTAGCAGGGCTCCCAGGTGACACTGGCAGCCTGCTTGGAAGCAAGTTAAAGTCACAGAATTCGCATTTCTACAGTTAGCCCTGTGAATAAATGCAGTATGTGAACAGATCTGTGTTGGCAGCTTGGATTGAAGTAGAAGCAGAGTCTTGGGATCACCTGTGGGAACGGCTTTGGCATTGGCTGTTCCATCCCCACGGCCTTGGGGGAATGGCAGGATGATAAACCAAGTTCACAGAAGTACAAATCAAGTTTTAAATCTATAATTCAACAGTGTACCTCTCAGGACAACAAGCTTTAGTGTCTTAGCTTGAAGTATTAATATGTAGTTTCTATGATCTATTTTATTTTTCCTATGTTTTATTTTTGCCTGTCCTGCTGCTTCAATTAATTTCTTTGGCAGCAGAAGGATACAACTCTTCTGTCAGATGATGTGATGTAAAAAACCCTTCACTTAAAATGGGAAAATTAATCTCACACTTAATTCTCTGGATGCCTCATTGTTCAGTGAGAAGATAACAGGACTACCCTGATTTATTCAGTAAAACTCCAGCTGCAAACAATTGTGTTGTTTTGTTTTTAAGCTGAGGAGAAGCTGATGGATGGGCACAATATATTAATTTTAACAGCCCCATCATCTTGGGGGCAGAAATCAAAAGGATGATCTCAGTCATGCAAAAGAATTCAAGAGGTTTTGTGGTGTTTCCCTTTTAAAAAGGGGGTTTGTTCTGTTCTTTTAAGTAAATGGCAGGGATCAAATCTGCTATGCCTGGACATCAGAGATTTCATGAAATTTGAAATTTGCTTGAAGAATGTTTTTTAAAAATATTACTTCTAGCATGTGTCATGATTAAAAAAACATCCTAACTGATTTAACTCCATTATTTTCCATTTCATGGAGAGATGAGTGATCCCTTCCCTCATCTTTATTGACTGGATATGAGTCAAAGGTATTTCATTATTCTATTTATAAAATAATGTCGTCTTATGAAGCAAGAGCCTTTTAGACTATGAAGTGCATAACAGGTGTAATTGATGTGAAAGGAAGTACCATCATCCACGCTGAGAAATTAAAATTATTGTGACTTTTATTATCCCATGTGGTAGAATATCCCTGGCAATAAGGCATGGTCTTCCTGGAGAAGCAATGCCAAACATTTTACCTCTCTCCTGGTGAGACAAGACAAATGATTGAGTTGCATTTTTACTGCACATCCCATGGCCCTTATTCCCTTTCCTGCTCAGCATCCAGTGTTTTTAGGACAGCAGCGTGCTTTCCTTGTGCTGACAGTAAGATCATTATTGATGCCAAATGCTGACTTCTTGCTGGTAGCCCCTATTCTCTGCTTTGTTGTGATGTCTCTGTTCTTCATCTGAGGAAAGAATTGCCTACAGTGAACTCAGGCCTGTTTAATGGACAAGTGCAGAGTGACAGGAGAGCACAGATCAGTGCCTTAATGCAAACCCTGTGGCTCTAGAGAGCCCCTGAGTTTGGGCTCTGTGTTGCTGGTCCCCTGCAGCACAATGTTGTTCTGGTCCAGATGCCTTCTCTTGTTTGCTGGTTGAATGCTGATCCGTGATGACAAACAGCGGATGGAGCGCAGCCTCTCCGGGACACAAAAGTGAAATCGCGTCTGATTTACTCTTAAGAATTGCTCAGGTGACCTAATTTTGCCTTCCACAATCGATTTGGCAAAGGAACCACTATTTGGAGTGATACTGTGTGTCTAGAGTTTAACCTGCAGTCTGCAAAAATGGTAACATTTAAGGCTGCTTTTCTTACCCCTCAAAATACCAAGACAAGGCAGTGAAGTGTCCAATCAAATCCAAAACATGGGCATATGCAGCATCACAGGAACTATGTCCCTGTTTTGGCAAACCTGTCCAGTCTGTTTCAGCATGGAAATGTTAATTCTGAGGATAATACGAGGAATTTCATAGAATCCTAGAATTGTTCAGGTTGGAAAAGACCTTTAAGATCATCAGGTCCAGCCGTTCTTTCTCCGTGTCTGAGCTTTTACATTTGAGTGGTGGTTGTATTGGATCTACTGGCAGAACGTGAAACACCTGTAAGGAATTAAGAGCAAGGAATCAAAGAATTATAATTATTTTTGCAAAGAGTTCTTGGGTAAAGAGCAAATGCAAGGCCTGTTTTGCCTTGCTTGGAAGGACACAAGAAGTGTTTGCTCTATCAAGTCAGTACCAGTAGTATTTGCTGCTCACAGTGACCTTTCCCTGCAGCTGTTGGAGAGCAGGAATGCTTCTCCTGCCAGCAGTTGCTGATGGTGAGCAGTGCTCTGTGCTGGGGATGTGAAACTCAGCTCCAGAGCATCATCCAGGGTGTGTTCAGAGTGCTCCCTCTGCACTTACCCTCATCACACGAGTTTTGCTCAAAGCTTTCTAAAGGTGTGTTTGAGACACCCGTATTTCGCTGATTAAAAGTAAATTACCGGGTTCATTGCTGAGAATTGTGAACCTCTAAATTTTGGTAGAGAGCTACCTGGGAAATGGCAAATGTGGTCTTATATTGGCTACATGGGATGGAGAATTTCCATGGTTCTGCTTTCCAGTGTGAGCACATTGGAGGGACAGCAAGACTTTGTCAAGCAAGATCCTTTGGGGGTGTTTTGTGAGTGTAGCAGAAGGTCATGGAGCAGTTTGTGGGACTGGTGATGCCTTGAAGAGGCTGACCTGGAACAGAGGCTGGACAGAGTTAAGAATAAAGCAGGTATTTATTGAAAGGCCTTAAAGGACACACCTTGAGCCAAGAGCCTGGCCAGGGCTACACCGAAGATGGACCCAAAATGGTCACAAAATCGATGACTGGTCAGGAGGTCTCACATTTTTATAAGTTTTGGTCCATCTGCATATCAGGATTTATTGTTTCAGGTTATGAAGTCCCATCCCTCTTGTTTTCTCTCTTCAGTCCACCCATGTTTATGCTTTTGGGCCTGGAACTTGTAACACTTCTCCTTGGGATTGAGCTAGAAAAGGAATTGTTTTGTCTACCTGCTCTGTGAAGAGAGCTCACCAACACTTAATATGAAACTCAAAACTACACATGTAGGCAGTGCAGCATCTGAAAAATATGGAAGCTAAAACTTAAGGTATCACAGGGAATGAGGGAGGATGAATGGAGGGTGTGAACCCCTGTGTCCCCAGCCCCCGGAGTGGCCCCGACACCTTTCAGAGCCCGGTATTTATGGTGCCTGTGCATCCTGCTCTGCTTCCAAGAGCCTGTGGAATGAAAGGTGAGCAGGAGCCGCTGCCGAGGGCCCTTCAGGACACATGGCGTAGGCTGCGAGCCAAATGACTTGTTTGGGTTGGCTGCCGTGGCTCCTGGCTGCTCTCGTCCCAGGGCCGGAGGGACTTGTCCTGTTGTGGGAGCGGATCTGTGCTAATTGCGGCCCGGGAGGAGCGGCAGAGCGGGGCTGCTGTCGCCGCTTGGCTCGCAGCCCGGCCGGGCAGGGCACCGAGCGCAGCATCCCCGCGCTTCGGCTATTGTCTCTTCCCGCGGTATTAAATATGACATCCCTTGCGCTGTGAATTCGGTCCCTGCTCCGAGACAACCCGGTGTTAGAGGACCCGGGGGTGAAAGGGGATGGTAGGACCACCACGCCATGGGCTTTGCACCAGCGGCACAGGCGGCTGCAAAGCAACTCGTCCTGTTTCCAGGAAGCTTTACAAGAAGTTGCAGGGTGGTAAGTTGTGATGAGTAGCAGCGGAGCAACCTCCGAGTCCCGCTTAGTGCCCGTAGGAAGAGCTGCTGCAGCATCCCGAGCCGATGATGGATGTCGGCGTTTCCACTCCGGTGCGAGCAGAGCACAGCCCCGAGCGGGGCGGGATGCGGGGGGTGTGGGATGCTCCGGAGAGGGCTGGAGGAATGTGCCGGCTATTTGTCTGCGCTTAAAAGTGGTTCCTCTGGAGGGGTCTGTCATCCCGGGAGGATGAAAAATGGTTGATCCCGCTCCGGGTGAGGAGGCTGCGCTCCCCGCGCGGTGCGCTGGAAAGCGCGGCCTGGATCGCGGGACGGGATGCGGCCGGCATGAGTCCTGGCAGCCCCGCACACTCGGAGCCTGGTGGTTTTACAGCTTTGCATCTTGAGAAAAAACATAAACCACAATTTTTTACTCTTAGACTCCTGTTTTGTAATAGGCCTTTCCTCCCACCCTCTTTTCCCTAACTTTTTTTCCTTTGGAAATGGCCTTTTGGGTGTTGGAGCAATGGAAAAATGTGCTATGGCACTTAGTGAACAAGCACTTAGGAGGAACTGGGAATTTGTTCTCAGGGGCATTAAATATATTCTTGCTCCAACTTTTCCATGGGCAGGCACGCCTTCCACTAGACCAGGTTGCTTCAAGCCCCTGGTCTTGAATCCATATCTGTCGAAGAGCCATGTGCAGGTGTATTCCATGGTGAAGAGAGCTAAGACAAATAACCAATGTAAATGAGTCAGTGTAAAGACAGTGCTGATATCTGGAGAAATCAGCTAAATGAGGAATTCTTTGTGTTAATGGAGTAGCAGAGTGTGTTGTGGGATCACAGCATCATCAATAAATGGATGTGTGTAGAGGTAGGGACCCAGAGCACCCCTTATTCCTGGTGTGGCAGTCCAGGCTCCCACCTGGCACTGCTCCTGCAGGTGTATCCAGCCAGCTCGTGCCAGGAGTGTCTCCAGGCCTGGAGCTGATCCTCACTGAAAGTGAGGCAGTGGTGGAGCCCCCATCCCTGGAGGGATTTAAAACATCTGTAGATGTGGCACTTAAGGACATGGTTCCATGGTGGAAATGGCACTGCTTTCCTTCCTTTTTGCACCTGCTTTTTTATTGCTTTTGATCCTCACTGCCATTGGTAAGGGATGTTTTGATTGTAGACGTGGGAGGGCATGTCTACAGCAAGGCAGCTGAAGGTGGTTTTTCAAGCCTGACTTTTTATGGGATGTTAGGCTTGGAACCTAGAAACCTTATACCTAATGTTGCTTAACTTCTTTTTTTCTGCCATCCTGGTTTGTGAGTGACTAAGAGCAGGCATTTGTTGGTTCTAAATTACTTCAGCATCCCTGCAAAGGTACTGGCAAGCTGGATGTGAAAGGGGGTGTGTGTGTCACACCCTCCTCCAGCTGTGTGAGCCAGGTTCTGATGAAACTGCTGCTTGGGAAGGGTTTTTGCATGACTAACCAATCTAGTAATGGGGCTTGTTAATTGGGCAGAGTGTTGCAGTGAACAAACATTTATTAAGGAGGGTCACAGATAAAAAGAATAAATTGGTTCTGGGTAATTTTGACTGTTTTTAAGGAGGAAGTGTTGCCTTGGATGCAGAATGAACGAAGATCTGAGTGCAGGTTGTGGTCCAAGCTGATGGGCACCACACATCTTGCCCTTCCGTGGGCCTGGATAAATCCTGGATCCCATTAATACATGTAATTGTCCCAGAAGGCAGGTGCCAAGAGGATGATGCCAGACTTTTCAGTGGTGTCCAGTGCCAGGATAAGGAGCAGTGGTCATAAGCTAAACCACGAGAAGTTTCACATCAACACGAGAAAGAACAGCTGGACGTTGAGGATGAGAACGGGCTCCTCACGGGAGGCTGGGGAGTCTCCCCCTCTGGAGCCATTCCAACCTCACCTGGATGTGTTCCCGTGTCACTTGCTCTAGGTAACCCTCCCTGGGCAGGGGCTTGGGCTGGATGACCTCCAGAGGCCAATCCGGTGCTTGTGGCTCGCTGACACTGCTGCCAGGGAGGCGTACGGTGTATCCCTTTGCCGAGAGGAGGTGGCGGAGGCGATCCGAGAGCGCTGTGCTGCCGCTCCGGGCCGGGCGCTGCTCCACTCCGGCTCTTGTTCGCTGCCGGCCGGCGCGGCCGGGCCCCGCCGCTCCGCTGCGCGCTGCCCGCCCCGGGGCGTGCGCCGGGCGCTCCGGCACCGCCGGCACCGCTCCCGCGCGGACCTTCCCGCGCCTCCCGAGCCGCCCCAGCCGCCGCGGCTGCTCATCGGATTAACCCGGCGGAGAACGCAGGAAAAAACCCGGCCGGATCCGCGGCCGTGCGGCCGAGCTGTAAACAATGAGCTCGGAAGCGGCTGCTGCAGCTCCCATGCCGTGAAGACCGGAGCCGCGCTCCGCGGGAGGAGGATGCGTGCGTGGATGTGAGCCGTCCCCCGGCGCCTCTCTGGGATGCCGCTGCCATGGACGCCGGCCGCCGGCGGGGAGCGCAGCCGGAGCCCAGCCTGACCCCGCCGCAGAGCGGGGTGTGATACCGGAGCATTTTAAATTTTTAAAATTACTATTTATTTATTTCATTATTTTTTAACCGGGTTGCAGTGGTTTGTGGCTCTGCGTTTCCAGCCACCCGCGTCTCTCCATTCATCCATCCTTCCATCCATCCATCCATCTCGGCACCGGTGCCCGCGGTGGCCGCCGCTGCCTGAAGGGCAGAGCCATCATGTACCTCCTGGACAGCAGCGAGCCGCCGGCCGCCGCCTCCTCCCCCGAGAGGATGCAGCGGGGCACCCCGCAGAGGAAGACCGTGTACCGCATCTCCGTGACCATGGTGAAGAAGGAGCTGCTGGGGCCGGAGAGCGGCCGCGCCGGCCCCGAGCTGCCCCGGCGCGGGCGGAGCCGCCCGCCGGGCTCCTCCAGCCTCACCAGGGCCGGGCTGCTGCTGCTGGAGGAGGAGGAGGGCGAGGAGGAAGGCGAGGAGCGGGACAGGGTCCCCAGCCCCTGCGGATTCCGCACCTTCAGGACGCTGAGCACGGGGCAGCTGGAGCTGGGCCGCCTCAAGGTGCCGCGGAGAGCGGGGCCGCCCGTGCCCGGGGCGCCGCGGGGCAGCGCCGCACCCGGAGAAGCCGCGGCGGCCGCCGCCGCATCCCCGCCCGGGGAGGAGGGAGACAAGGACGGGGGACCCGGGGAGCCGGCCCCGGGGGAGCGGGGCCACAGCCCGCGGCGGCAGCCGGGGCTGCTGCGGCGGAGCTTCAGCTTCAGGCACTGGAGCGGCGGCGGAGCGGAGCCGGCCCGGGTGCGGCGGCACAGCAGCTCCGGCTGCCTGCCCGGGCCGCCGCCGCCCTCGCCGCCCGCCGCGCTGCCCGCAGAGACCCCCGAGAAGCGCAACACGCTGGACGTGGGCGAGGTGCTGAGCCAGGCGGACCCGCTGTCCCGGCTGGAGCGCTGGGAGCGCAGCAAGAGCAAGAACCGGACCCTGGATAACAGCGACCTGCAGCGGCTTTCGGAGCGGCTGGGCCGGGAGGGCCCGGCCGCCGGCACCGAGCACCGGCTCCTGCGCTTCTTCAGCGGCATCTTCGCCCGCAGAGACGGCCCCGCCGCCCTCTTCGGCAGCCCCCACGGGCGCTCCCCCCGCAGCAGCTTCTCCAGGTCCAGGGCTTATTTTAGCAGCCTCAGGAGAGCCGCAGTGGACATGCAGTCCAGCTCTGAGAGCATCAACGGGTCCCCCCATAAAGGTGCCTGTCCTTGTCTCATCTGGGTGGTTCAGCATCGGTGGTGGGGGATGGATGGTGGGGTCAAGGGGCTGTTAGGTGGGAGCAGAGGGAGGTGCTGCACTGGGGTACATCAGGATGGAGAAGCCCTGGCACAGGGTGCCCAGAGAAGATGTGGCTGCCTCGGGATCCCTGGAAGTGTCCAAAGCCAGATTGGATGGAACTTGGAGCAGCCTGGGACAGTGGAAGATGTCCTGCCTATGGCAAGGGGTGGAACGAGATAGTGTTTAAGGTCCCTCCCAATCCAAACCATTCCATGATTTTATTGATACGGCATGGTTTGAAGCCCACAGGAGTGCAGCTCTGTGGAGTGCAGGTCAGGCTGTGTGTCCTCCTGAACCAAAAATCCCTCTCTGGGGTGATTGCTTGTGCATTCTAGGACAGCCGAGTGAGGCGAGTGCCGCTTGTTTAATTATGGAATAGAAGCTGGAGTGCTGCTGTATATAGGTCACTGGGTGGCCCAGTGCTGCACATCACTGGGACTTCTTCCTTTTGGAAAGACTTCTGTAATCTGAAAGATGGGCTTTGTTGGTTAGAAATGGGCACTGCTGGAGAAGTGAGTGAATACTGGTGTAAATGTCTCATAAATCCTAAACGTTCATTGTAGTAAAAGAGCTTGAACTGAGTTAGATATTTTTGAGGAACACAGTACAGACTCAGAAACCACACTCTTTGAATTATTTTATTATTTGAGTCATTTCATATGGACGTGTACAAATTAGCCAGAGCATTTCTAGTCTAGGTGGAAACCAGATAGGGAATTCTGGGGGTTTGTGAATCCCTCAGATACAAGAAAAACTTGAAGAAGAACCTTGCTGTGGGATGGAGGTACCTTACTGTGGGGCGGCGGGGAAGAGCTGACGAGCTGCTTTCTGTGAGGATCTGGAAGGATCCCGGTATCGTTGGCTGGGACGTGTCAAACCAGAAATGCTGGTTGTGGAGCTTCAGCGCTGTGAGATGGTGCTTTCTTCTAGCTGTGCTTTCAGATCTGTAATAAGTATCTGTGATGAAACATTTAACCAGCAATTATAGTCTCCTTTGAGCACTAAGTGCTTATCTGGTGGCACATGATCTCTGAGTTGCTGCTGTTCTGAAAATACAATTCACAATTGGATTAAGCTTTAATAAAGGCCCAGGTACAGCAGAGGATGGTGTGGAGTTGGGCCCAGGTGGTTTATTGAGGAAAGCAATAACCAGCTGCCAGCCCCTTACAGATCCAGAGCTCCTGCTGCGAGGGGAGCGTGCCCAGAGTTTGAGGCACAAGGAGCAGAGCCAAATATTTAGACCTAGTGACTGAGGACTGTAAGGTTTTATTGATGTAGAGGCATTCATGTGGGCTTATAATAATCTTGACGGAAATTGTGGTCTGACCTTGGTTAAAGTTTAAGGTAACCACAACAGAGAATTACTTCATTTGGCTCTTTATGCCTGTCCTGTGCCAACACACTGCAACTCTTGCTCTCTTCCAACTGCACACAGTCATATACTGGGAGCACAGTCCTCCCAGCCTGGGAGACAGCTTCAGTTGATCAGTAACTCTTGGTACACTGCACTAAGATGTTCCAGAGAGGTTCTTCCTGTGCGAACCACTACCAAATTTGCCTGGTGCTATGAAGCCTTGAGGCTTGTTCTCCAGAAAACGTGTTCCTGTGTCCCAGCGATGCAGCTGCATTAGGCAGTGGTGTGGCAGGCTTGTGTTACGGGTTAGCAGGCCTGGTGTGCTCTATTTCCTTCCTTTTTGCCATAAAATTGCAGCTTGGGAAAAAAGCTTGTGCACACCTCCGGTTTTTGCTCATTGATGACCATTAGAAAGCTGAACTTGAACTAATTTGTTTTTAATTTTTCCTACTATATGTTAAGAAAAACATTTAGTTAGATATTACAATTAGCATGCCAAATATATTTTAATAGTTTAAGGTTGGAACAAGCTGCTGTTCAGCCAGAACTTGTCTTTGCTTCTTTTAGTTGCTGTAAAGCTGGTATGCTCTTGACAGTCCTGTGCACAGATTCTGGAGTAATTGCAGATACAAAGGTGGAACCTTAATTTCAGTGTGAGTTTTATTCCCTGGAAAATTGATAAATTCTTGGCTGTGAGAGTGCTGAGGCCCTGGCACAGGGTGCCCGGAGAAGCTGTGGCTGCCCCTGGATCCCTGGAAGTGTCCAAGGCCAGGTTGGACATTGGGACTTGGAGCAACCTGGGACAGTGGAAGCTGTCCCTGCCCATGGCAGGGGATGGAATGAGATGTGCTTTAAATTCCATCCCAACCCAAACCAGGCTGTAATTTTATGATTCTACACTTGTTTCCCTCATGGCCTTGGTATTCTCTGTGTTTGGTGCTGTGCATGGTGCTTACTGGATTTTGTAGGTGCAACAAAAAGACTGCCCATGCCCAGGGTCTTAAGAGAAAGTAGATGTTTTAAAAAATGTAGCTTAGGTTCAAATATCCACCTGAGTACTGCGATATCTGCTTGGATGATATTTCCTGAAAATAAATACCTTACTTTGCCTACCACAGTCACGTATAACATAGTTTTGAACAAGTTTTTAAGCAGAAGAGTCAAGAATTTCATAATCTACATGTTTTTGATGTTACTGAGTCTGGCTGTAGGTAGTAAAGTGGGGAAAGGTTGGTTTTTGGCTGCAGTCAGACTCTGAACTCTCAGTAGTTATTCATGCTGTCACTAAACTGCCCTTGAGCATCAAGCCTTTACCTTTTCTACCTGCAAACCCCATTTGCTGTGATGTTGCTTGCCTCAAATCCTATGCAAGTAACAATTCTCAAAACTTTTGCAAGGGGAAGCAGGGGATCCATTTATTTGAAAGAAGAAGGGTTTTCTATATGCATGACCACTATCCCCAAAGGCAGAAAGAGAAACTTCCATAAACTTCAAGCCAGAGAAGTTATTTTTGCCTTAAACCATTTAGAAGAAGTCATTAAAGGGAATGCCATTCCTCATCTAAACTTTCTTCTCCTTGAAGTTTTCATTATTCTTTCCTGAAGAGAGGAATTCTTGCTGCTCTGGAGGAAGAGGAGGAGGATGGCTCTGAAGCTGAGGGCATGGGGGTGCTGTTAAAATAGTTTCTTTTTCGGTAGTTCTCACTTGTTGCGTTTCTTTTGAAATATGTTTGTTTGAATAACCTCTCTTTAGGATATACTAAGCAGATTTGGGTATCAAAATTGTTGACTATCAAAAAGAGTATCATTATAATATGATAAACTGCCCTTTTGAGGTTTTTTCCCCTGAGGTTTTAGAGGAGTTAGTTTTAAGCTCTTATCTCAAATTCTCTGCAGCTTAGAGTCGTGGGAAGCAGGGGAAAGCTGCTGAGTGATCTTTGTTGGAGGCCTCCAGCCTTTTACTTGCAAAGCTTCACTTGAGATAATTCTTGTTAGTTCTGTGTCATCTCCTTGCTCCCCTGGTCACTGCTCTGCTGTGCTGCTGGCATTCCCTGATGTGCACTCGTACGGATGAGCGGGCAGAGATCTGGAGCACATGGGATTTGAGCAGGGAGATGCAAATGCACTGGAACTGGTCCTGTGTGGCTCCCTGGGTCATAGCTTCAGGTTTTTGGTGCTGTGCTGGCATAAGCATGATCTTTTTCAGTGTTGGAGAGTCCCTGATTTCATGAACTAAAAAGCCTTCTAGGACTCCTTCATCTGTTTCAGTTCTTGTGAGTGTTGTCTAGAGGTTGTTACGAAATAAAACCCAGCAGATAAACAGATTGCAGTTGGGGTCAAGCATTTTCAAGCATTGTCTAAGTGGGGTTTTTATTATTATTTATTGGGTAGGTCTTGTGTCAAGCAAAATGAATGCCAGCTGCACTGATAGAGGCAGGTGATTAAGAACTGAACTGGTATTAAGGTCACTGGCTGAATTAGAGAATGAGATGGATTAATGTTTGCACAATATTGAAGTATGTGCCAGCTGCTAGCAGCTGTGATCTTTGTTTTTCTCTTAAAATTGAAAAGAAATGTAGAATTTTAATGCCTCTCTGCTATAATCTTGACAGTTAAATGCCTCATGTCAGTAATGGGTGACTTTGTTGGGACAGATCATGGAATACTTCAGTCAGGTGTTGTGCAGGCATTCATCTCCATTCCCTCCCAAACCAAGCTCTGTAAATTGAATTTGCGTTCTGTTGTTTTGCCAGAGATCTGCCTGTTCCTTGGTTTACCAGTCCAGGTAACGATGTGTTTCTCTAATGAAGCTCATGCAGATGACCAAAGCACAGTCTGCACAAGGAAAAGAAACATTCAGAACATGATACTCCTTTTCTTTTCCTCCAAATTCCTTGCCTTGAATCTGAGGTTGCTCGGTGTGACATGAAGCCAAGTGCCCCGTCCTGCCCTTGAGTCACAACCCCCGTGTCACCGCAGGCTGAGGGAAGAGCAGATGGAAAGGATCCAGAAGGAAAGGACCTGGAGGTGTTGGTCAACAGCAGCTAAAAATAGGTCCAGGTGGGCAGGAGGCCAGTGGCCCCTGGGCTGTGCCAGCCGTGGGGTGACACAGCCCCCAGGCCCTGGGCTGGCCCTGCTGAGGCCCTGCTGGAGCTGTGTCCAGTTCTGGGCCCTCCGGCCAGAGGGACACCAAGGGGCTGGAGCGTGTCCAGGGAGGGGAATGGAGCTGGGAACGGAGCTGGGGAAGGGGCTGGAGCCCCAGGAGGGGCTGAGGGAGCTGGAAAGGGGCCCAGCCTGGAGAAAAGGAGGCTCAGGGGGAATTTCTGTCTCTGCACAATCCCTGACAGGAGAGGACAGCCGGGGGGGTCGGGCTCTGCTGCCAGGGAACAGGGACAGGAGGAGAGGGAACGGCCTCAGGCTGGGCCAGGGGAGGCTCAGGGTGGACATCAGGAGGAATTTCTCCATGGAAAGGGGGGTCAGGCCTTGGAAAGGACTCCCCAGGGAGGTGTTGGAGTCTCCATCCCTGGAGGAGTCCAAGGAAGGCCTGGATGTGGCACTCAGTGCTCTGGGCTGGTGACAAGGTGGGGATTGGGCACAGGTTCAACTCCGTGGCCTTGGAGAGCTTTTCCAACCTAAACAATTCTGTGATTCTTATTATCATAAGCATAATAAGGTTCATATCTTATTATCATAAGCATAATAAGAGCATAGGGTTCCTCTGGAGCTCTTCGCTCATCCTGGTGAGTCTGCAGTTACTGTTTTTTCAGAGGTGGAGCCTGTAAGCCTGTATGTGAGGTGGCAGATGAGCTTTTCCCTGAGACCAGAGGAGGGTTTTAAGTTGCTCATATTTGCTGCATGACTTGACTGCAGTTCTTTACTGGACGTAATGGTCATTTTGCCCTGCAAAATGAAATCACTGGTACCAGGTGCTGAACCCATACTCTGTCCAGTGAAGCAGCCAGAACCTGCCATCACTCTCATTTCACAAAATAGAATTTCAAAGCAGTGTGAATTCATTAGCAGGGCTGCATCCAGGTCTTGGATTCCTACATCACCACTGAAGAACCACTTGGGTGTATTTGAACGAGCAGTTTGGCTCTCTGTTGCAGAGCAGAGCTAATTTTGATCCTACAGAGCTGATGATCAGCAGTAGTTGAACACTGATTGCCCAAGTACAACTCTCCAGTTACCACATGAGTTTAAAATGATTGCGTGTACTGGGGTTTTCTTTGGCATGGCCATAACCTCAGGAATCGGTGTTTGGAAAGCAGGAACAAATGTTTTAAATGCCTGAATATTCCTTTTCACTTCAGGCTGCATAGGATTTAACAAGAAATCATTAATGCAGACTGTTAATGTGCTGGTGTTACTTTTGATAAGTGGTGTTGGGATTTCCCCATGGCAACTGCAATAAACACACAGCGAGAGGCGCTTTCTGCCAAAAACCACAGAATGGCTTTTTTCATGTGCGAGGAGAAAGAAATGTCAGTATATTGAACCCGTGAAACTATCATCTATTTTGTTCATGAAAAGCATCCAGCATAAAGCTATTATCTTGATGGGAGTTGAAAACGGGGCGTTTGATGATTTTGATGGTTCAGGCTGGTACATAATGACAGTGTGTGACAACTACTTGTGCTTTATTGACAAAATAATACCAAATGTTTCCTTAAAGCAAAGCAGGCGGCGAATGGCAGCGAGAGAATAAGCAAACAGTGCGCTGTAGCTTTCTACAATCTTCTTTTGATCATCACAGATGACATTAATGGTCAGCCTTGTTATTCATTGAGGTTCCCTTCGGGAATAAGGAGGGAAGTAAGGCAGAGAGACCTGCAGTGCAGCTGTTGGGCCGCAGGAACAGCTGTAAGGGGTTTTTGGGACAGGCAGGGACTCAGGGCAGCGTGTTTGTCATGAGGGTCACTTGGTCAATAGGTGTCATTTGGAGGGATGTTTGTGGAGTGGGTTCACTTATGTCATCATTTAACCTCGTGCTTGGTACTTGTTCTCGTGTTTTGGGTTCCATTGAGGCTGCCCAGATGAAGATGTAAAGGTCACTTGTCTGAAGTGATAACCCACAGCAAATCTCTCTATGTATTGAGATGTTACAGCAAGGGCTTTGTGAGGAGCCCTCTAGGATCTGGCTGTAATGTCAGTAGAGTCCCTGGGATTTACCAGGTGGGTACATCTGTATTTCCTGGCTGTAAATGTTCCACATGGGTGGTACTCAAAGTCTGTCTCCTTGCTTTGAGAAGTGTTCTCTCTATATTGCCTGACACACGTTATTTGTACCTTTATTTTCACTAGTTTATAGATAGAGAGAGCTATTGAATTAGAGATTCAGAAATGTCAGTTCTGGTTACATCAAGCAACTTTGACTTTTAAATGAATTGATGATGTGTCTCAACTCCTGAGCTTGAGGAAGTTCATTTCAGCCTTGAAGGTACTCAATAAGAAATAAATTCAAAGTTTCTTGGGAAAATCCCAGTGTTAGTAAAGGGTTCTTGTTCTTCCCAGTTCCCATTTTGTGAATGAAGCCTCCCAGCAGATCTTTCCTACTTGGAAGGATTAGATGCTGATGTTTTGCTACTTAGATATGAAGGGGAGCTCAAATACTGTGCTGAGTGCTGCCAGCTCCTGGTGCTTCCAAGTGATTTATAATCCCTCTTTGTTTGCATGTATTTGTCAGTCAGCTTGTCTGGCTCCTTTGACAGAGAATCTGGATTCCTGAAAGTGCTGGTTTAGGACTTGTTGTGTATATATACATATACATGTGTGGGGTTTGAGGAGAGGGTTCTGCATCACTGATGTAAATTTTTTCCCTCTGATTCCCATGCAAACAGTTGCTTAACAGCAGTGCCAATGGATTAAACATAAGGGAAAACTCTTGAAAAAGTGGGTGCTGAACCACTCAGTGCAGCTGTATTTGATTTGATTTGTGGGGATGTGAAGGCATTTATGGAGCTGCCTCCCTCCTTCGTTTCTCTGCTGCTTCTGTGGGTGCAGATGTTATTTGGGTGTTAAAAGCACAGTATTTCACCTTAATGAGTTACTGTTTGTTCTCACTACTAAGTGGCACTTCTTTTCTTAGTGAAAAGAACTGAAAAATCAGTAGTAGCCCTTAATCCTGCTAGAGTTGCTCTTATGAGCATTCCTGCAGAGGTGATGCTCTCCATCCTCCTAAAACCGAGGTCTCCCAAACCCCAAAGCCTTCTTTGGGATGAGTGTTGGAATGACAGAGTGCCTGAGACATCTCCTGCTCTTCCAGGGCTCATGTTGCGTTTGTATCTGGGGTAAACTGCCTGGGAAACTGGGATGTTGACCCAACTGTTCCTTATGCAACATCCTAATTCAGAAGCTCCTCTGTTCAGAGATACAGAAATATTTATGTTGGCAAGGCAACAGCTTTTATGCCTTGACCTCTGTGTCTGCAGGGAAAAATCTGATTTTGTGCTCGTGGAGGATACAAGGTTTAACTTTTCTCCGGTTTTAATTACAAAAGCTGTTAAAATTAACCCTGTATTGTTCTTCACAACTTTAAGGGGGTTGTGTTCAGGCCTTGGAGAAAAATTAAAATTTGTCTTCTGTAACCAGACTTGAATTGAAAAATCATCCGTTTTGCCTCATCCTCAGCTGCAGATTGTTGGTTTCCTTGCTCAGGCTGCTTTTCCTCAGGATGAAGGAAGATATCCAGGATGGCAGATCCTCACTGGCTGTCATTGGTACCCCTCTCACGTTGTGTCCTCTTGCCCCTTCCTCATGAGGAGCTCATCTCATCCCACCCCTGCCATGGCAGGGACACCTTCCGCTCTCCCAGGTTACTCCAAGCCCTGTCCAACCTGGCCTTGGACACTTCCAGGGATTCAGGGGCAGCCACAGCTGCTCTGGGCAACCTCTGCAGGGCCTCCCCACCCTCTGAATAAAGAATTTCTTCCTAATATCGAATCTAAATCTTTCTTCTTTTACTTTAATACACTTCCCCCTTGTCCTGTCACTATCTGACCTGGTAAAAAGCCCTTTAGGTACTCAAAGTCCAGAGTGAGGTCTCCCCAGAGCCTTCTTACATCCTGACTTGTTAAATTTGGCAATGAAGAGTTTGTTTTAATAAAAAGAGGCTAATCTCTGCCCTCATGGGAGGGTGGTAACTTTGATTTTGTGCTGTTGGCCAGGAATTTCCTCACATTTTCAGCATGGTGTTGGGCAGCCTTGTGCTATTCAAGAGTTAACTAGAGATCTTTTTAATTCCATGCAGGGTTGTTTCCCAAGGGTCAGAGGAAGAAGAGGGCAACACTAAAGGACTCTTTCTGAAAAAAATATGTTTTAAAAGCAGTGTTCAGAAGTCCCTGAGAGTGAAGGGCCTCTTTCAGCTCCTGTTTGCAGTGCAGTGTCTCTGTGGGGTCACCTGGGTGTTAGTGAAATGCCTTTGAATGCAAGCAGTTCTGGCCAAAGTATGTTATTTTTGTATCTGATTCTAATCTCTCAAAAATATTTTAGCGTGTCTTAAGTCTTCAAAATTCCCGGCTATTTCTGAGTTAGCTGGAAAGTCACTGCTTAGGGCAGATGATGGAATTTATATTCAGCTTCTGGGTGAGGTGGGGATGGGGCCTTCGAGGAGGGGAACTGAAGTTCTGAGGAAAAAATTTCTTTATTTTCAGTTCAGATATCTGCAGAGCTTCCCAGGTGACTCAGGGTGAGGTTATTTGAGAATGACAGGCTCTGAAAAGAGCAGGTTGGGATCAGATAAGAGAGATGTATGTTTGACTGTGTATAAAGATGTGTAAACAGCTTGGTTATTTCTGTATGTATGCACCAGAGGCATGGAAATGCTGGGAGTCTGTTTGGCTGCCTTGAAAACTTGTAGGAATCCTTCCCTTTTGCCCCTTCTTATCTCTTGGTCTTGTGAACATAAAGGGTGGGGAGTGAAAAGCGAAATCTTGCAGTTGGTTTGCTTTATGTTGGGACTTACACATTCCTGAGATTATTGCCACATTTTACTACTGCCACCTGCTTTACCTCCTCAGTGCCGGGGCTGAGGAGGCTCTGCAGAGCCTCAGGTGTGTCTTCTGCCTGCTGTCTGCCAGTGAATCACCTGCTAATGCAGTTGACCTCCAGCCCTTTGAACTGACTCTATTTTTAACCTAAAGCAGGGAGGAGAATTCATGCTAAGTAGAGGCTGATCAGACAGCACTGCAGTCATCTAAAGACTTGTTGTTGCTCTAACTTCCCTCTTCCTTCAGGAAACAGGGCTGATAGCATGGAAGAACTTGTTCTGAAAAACATTCTGAGAGATTAAAATTAAAAAAAAATAAATAAATGTATATATATGTAATTTGTATATAATATATATGTTTAATCATGGAATCTGTAAGTTTTTCAGTTCAGTTGTGCCTGTAAAGTAGAGACACGATGGCTACTATTTTGTATGAAGGCTGTAAAACTTTGTTTTCTGGTTTGGCAGATGGTTTCATTCAGTTTAACTCTGATTAAGATATCACAGTCCTGGGCAGATGTGCTATTTCTGTCCTGAGGTGGTTGTGCAGTGTTGCCTTGCCCTGCTTCTGTGTATTTCTGCCACAATGGCCAAGTTACACTGCAGTGGTGAAGCTAAAAATCAAGAGGAGACCTTTTCACGAGCTCTCCCAGTCGGTGTAAGAGCAGTTCATAACCCCAGATGCCCTTCCCAGTCTCACAGCTTAGTGGCAGAAACAAATAATCTTCCCCTGAGGGACGGTGGGGATTAAAGTGCAGGTCAGTGTTTGTCCTTTGGCTGTAGCATCTCTCAGCACTCGTCATTCAGCTGCTTCTTGATGTTCACAGAGGCTCCTTGCACCTGGAGCATTCCTGATCCAGCTTCTCCTGTAGATGAGCAGCATGTCAATACCACTTACTTCCTTTTCCCAGATTCTCCCACCTAAATCTCAGCCAGAGTAGCAGCAGGATTTGAGTTTTCCTTTGTTTAAGGAGGGAACCTTTCTGTTGGGTGGCCTTTATTGGCAATTTTTATCTGATCTGTTTGGAACCCATTCTGATTTGGGGTGGTGAAATAGCCGTGCTTGATTTTGAGGGACCTTTGTGTCCTTTCTGAATGAAGTCGGAGGGTCTGCAAGGAAGCATCTCAGAAGCAGGGCTTTCCTGGGAGTGCTTTGGTAGGGGGAACAGAAAGCTGCATTTAAACTAAAGGATTCCAGAACAAAGTGGGATTTATTTGCTGTGTTAATTACAGTTTTGTTCTAGGTAACTGTTGAATGATGCTATATTAACTTCTTCCTATGATTAGATGCCTTTTGCCATGAAAATGGAAGTTCTGATTTCCTTGTGGATTATGGATTGCAGTTGTATTTCACACTGTGCCATTGAAACTTCAGTATGAAATCCCTGCAGGCCCTCAGTGTGCGTGTGGGCACCTTGTGGGCTTTCACCTGGGAATCCTTTCATTCAGGTGGCTTGGAAAAGAAATGAGCACACTGAAGGAAATTGTTCTTGGAGTCCCTCCTGGAGTTTCTTTGGCAGGAGCACAGGCTGAGTCTCTTGAGGCTGGCTGCAGTAAACCAGGCAGAGGTGTTAAGGTGAAGCTCCTCTTTATACTTACAGGGTATGTTCCTGTCACAGCTTGCTTTAACCTCTACCCTTGCAAGGTATGTCAGGAATTGACTGATAACAAATCCCTTTCCATCCCCAAATAAAGAAGAAATGGAGTGTCATCTGAGTGTGCGTGTTCTGGTTTGTATTTTTAGGGCCCCCAGGTTGAGAATCTGCTGTATCAGTGTGATGTTACCCATAAATAGTGTGGATAAAGTATGGAGACAGGTGGCTGTTGTGTGGAAGAACTGATGGAAATCCAGTTTGGTGTTGGGGCCTTGACAGCATTTAGTGGGTGATGGAGGTGGTTATGATGTAGTAGTGATTTATGAAATGTGTGTGACCCTGTTTCTACAAGCATGGGACTTCACACAGCTTTCCTTCAGCTGTAGTTGGCTGCCAGGTCAGTGCCCTGTCCCCAGATACCCCACTGCTGCTGGCTCTGAGTGTCTCAGTCCATGTTGGCTTTTCCAGCCCTGTCTCGTGTCCAGCCTCCTTCCCCAGCCCACTCACAGCTGCCACTGCTGCCCTTGGGGAATAAAACCAGAGGAATTGAACTGTTCCTTCCCTCCTGCACGAGGGGGCTGAGTTACCCAGCCAAGCTCGAGTGAGCTCTGCAGATTTGGGATGGAGAACTCCCGCTCCCAGTCTTTCTGTGCATTTCACTCTTACAGCTGGGTTACGTGGTTCACACTCAAAATAAAAAGCTGATTTCTTTCTGGACCTGATCTGAGTTCCTTTCCTGCACAATAATCCTAGGAATGTGTCACTGCAGTCATCACAAACACTGCTGGCCTTCACTGTTTACATGTGCTGTCCCCTGTCCCCCAGCGCTGGCAGCACCAGCAGTCCTCAGGGGAGGAGGAAGGAAGGGTTTTGTGCAGTAAAAACTGAACAAAAATCACAGCAGAAACATAAAACATGGGTTTTTTTTCCTGTTAAGATTAATAAAAATGGATCTGTGTGCAGTTTTTCAGTCATTCAGATGATGAGCTTTGAGAAATACTTGACCAGCAAGCAGTGGATGCTGGATGAGAGCTCAAGCAACCTCATGTAACCTCCACAAAGGGCTTCCCAGATAAACCAAGGCTAAATTTGGGCTCATACCACTGTAGTTTAGCTTATCTTGTCAGCTCTTCTACCCTTTTCAGCTAGTCTCAGAGGAAGTTTTTTTTTCTTAATTCCCTTTCTTCAGTGGCATGGCATTTTTTGGGGATTACATATGATTTATTTACATATATAAATATATATATGTAATATATATGTATAAATACGTATATGTAATTTTAATATAATGTATAAATCCATGTGAAATGAAGTCTGCTTGCAAAGCCTTTATTTCAGGCACATTCCTATGCATATTTAATAATCTTATGGCTGTGGCTAAGCTGGTGAGCTGTGTGATAGGAGTTTGGACTCAGGCTGTGTCCTTGTGCTCTGGGCTGGGAATTTTTGAGTAATAAAGGCAGGCAGTTGTGTTTAACTCCAACTCGTGAAATCACTTAAAGTGAATTTTACCACCTTTATTTCTTCATGTTTGTTTAGTGGAATATGCACCCAGCAGGCCAAACCCAGGAAAAAGTGATTGCAGAACCAGTAAAATCAGCTGGGTGTTGAAATAAGCGGTTTTGCAGCATTCTCACTTGTATTTTTTTCCCTTCATTTCAGTGTCATGTTTTTTCCAGTGGATGACTTGTGCTTAAAACCTTGGGCTTCAAAGTGGTTGTGAGGATTTTTGTTGTTTTGTTGGGAGTTTTAAGGACATTTTTAATGATTCTGTCACAGATTTTGGTAGCATTTTTGAGGAGCATTTCCAGGACACTATAATTGGTACATGAAGCCAGTTTGTGTAAATGCAGCTTGAATTACAGCACAGCTTTTGAAGTCTTGAGTCTTTGAGGTTCTGGTCACCTGAATTTTCAGGAAGGAGTGTGGCATTTTAATTCCTAGAGCAGATTTTTGAGCTGGAAACTCTATGGCTGTTTATATTAAAGTGAGATTTAAGTATGGGATTTTCTTGGAAAATACCAATAAAGGCTGAGGGATCACTGCAAAACCCCAAAGGTCAAGTTTTCAGTGGACTCTTGTGCTGTTCGTACCTTTTGTCCCTAGGCATGTTATAAATCACTTCTGGAAATAATTTTGGGAATTACTGAGAAGAACTTCACCAGCCTTGAAATTGCTGTGAGGAGGAAACATCCTGTGCTGAGCAGCCTTGAAAGAATGGCATCACATTTCTCCTTTCTTGTTGATGCTGTTGTGTTTGGGGGCAGGCAGGGGATTGGTGTGGGTTGGGGTTCTCCAGCTCAGGTTTAGGTGTCACTCTCTTGTTAAAGATCTGCTTTTATCTCCAGGGACTCTCCTTCCCCAGCAGTTTTTGGCCTGGGTAGTGAGATTTATTTACTGGAGTGTTTAAGGTGGATGTTTGTCCATAATGCCAGTGGATGTCATGTTTTGGGATAAATGACTGAATTTCTGAGGATCTGATTGACAAATGCTTCATTATAGCTTCAAAATGCTTAATGCTCATTGTATGTCTGTGTTGGGGAGGACACTGAGGTACAGGCTGTCAAATACAGTGCCTGTATCAAAGTATTGGAAACTTCTGTTGTTTATTCTTTATGCAGAAAATCTCATAACTCCTCATCTGATTCATCTTGGACATTTTATTCCCCAGATACCAGTTGGGTAATGTCAGTTTTCCATTTCTTGCACTGTGATTTCCAACAGTTCCTTTTTGAAATTCAGCATATTTCCTTTTTTTTTTTTTTTTCCTTTTTTTTAACTATAAGGATTGTGGTGACATCTCTATTTAATTTAAAAGATAAATGCCTGACTCTAGGGAGTTCAGCTGTCTGAAAACACCTTGAAAGTTATGTGAGGTTTCTTTTCCTCCAGGTGAAAATGCTCCCTTCCTTTGTTGAAAGTGGGAATGAGCATGGCAGGTTGTGAATTCTTGGGAAGGATTGAGGGACAGTGATGCAGGGTATCTGCAGGGGTGGTCACACCTGGGCTCACTCAAGTGGCACAGCCAAACCTTGTGAACAGGCAGGTCATGGATGTTTTAAGGTGCAGTGGTGCAGCACTTGAGAGCAGCCAGAGGTTTTCAGTTCTCGGTATCAGATGCAATCCTGAACAAGGGTTTAATTCACAAGCATAATTTTCAGCCTGAAATCCATAGTGGGTTTTTTACTGCATTTATCTCAGGCTTTTCCTTCATATGGAGACTGGTCTGTACAGAGATTTCTTCATCCAGTAATTCTTTGGGAGCCCTCTGTGACTGCCTGCCTGCTTTTTTGTAATGGGGAAAAACTCATGTAACGCTTCCTTAGATAATTTTGTTCATTTTTCTTGTGCCTAAAACAATTGAATAGGTAACATAGTTTTAGGTTTTGTTTGTTTTTTGTTTTTCTGCTGTAGCCTTGGTATAATTCACCATAATAATTGCTTTATTGCAATGACAGATGACATCTTTGTGGTTCTAAGTACACACCTGGCTTAGCTACTTAGAATAAGGTTGGACTTGATCTTGGAGGTCTTTTCCATCCTGAATTTCCTGTGATTTTCACAGGGATACAGGCACTTTCTGATGTGTATCCATGGTGCGTGGGATAGAGCAGGGCATGATGATGATG
Organism: Poecile atricapillus; assembly: GCF_030490865.1. Taxonomy (NCBI): domain Eukaryota; kingdom Metazoa; phylum Chordata; class Aves; order Passeriformes; family Paridae; genus Poecile; species Poecile atricapillus. The sequence goes on along the minus strand of NC_081253.1, from coordinate 38,896,255 downwards.
CTCAGCTGTAATGCTGGGCAGGATTAATGAAAATCACCTCACAAGAGGCATTTCCTCCAAAGCAGGCAGCATTTAAGGAGCCTGGAGGCAGCTCTGGAAGCAGGGATGCAAGGTAATGTTTTCAGTTTGCATTGTCTGCTGTCCAGTTTTTTCATCAAAACAGTTGTTTTCTTCTATAAAAACAGGAGGCTTGTGTGCAGCCTTTAATTTTGTCATGCAGCCTGGTAAGGTGATCCTGCTTAAAACTGCTGGGAGCCTTTTCTTAGCCTCCTGTAGATCCTGCCAGAGGGAAGGGCAATAGGATGTGATCCTCCTACTCTTTTAGGCTCCCTGATAAAGTGTGCTCCCAGTGAAATGGCCAGTCCTAAAATGATATGGAAATATTCTCTTGCTGTAGAGGCTGGCACCGAGGCAGATAAGGGGAGCAAATTGTTCTGAGATATTCATCTTATGATGTGAACACAAGGAGAATGAGTTGGAGCAGAGGGTTTATCTGAAATCTGTATTCTGTGCCTTTTTCTTTCAATGCATGGGATAAGTGGAGCTCAGAGCAACCTGATCTGGTGGAAAGCATCCCTGCCCATGGCAGTAGGTGGTTTTTTTAAGGTCCTTTCCAACCCAAACTATTATATGATTTTTCATAATTGGAATTTGTGTTTTTACATAAATAAATGGGCGCTGCTAGAACTGTTTACCCTGCTTTTGTTTAGTGGTGAATATTCTGTTACATCCCCAGGTGTGTCTTGTCAGATCCCTAACTGTGGTCTCCTCATCTCCCTGAGTTGGTTGTAATTTGCATAACGTGGTGGAGCACCACCTTTTAAAGGCTGATTAATATTTGTGTGAGTCAGCAGGGACACGAATGGTGGGTGGCTCTCAGCCCACCAGGAAATGCTTCCACAGCTTGTAAAGGTGAGGTGTTAATTTGAGCCAGCTGCTATGGATGGCATTACCTTTGTCTCATATTAAAATGGTCTGGAGACTTGGATTTCAGGTGTTTGGGGTCACCCAAACCACTGTTATAAAATGATTTGGGTTTTCTTGTCTGCCTCGTGTTGGTGTTTAGGATAAAAGCTGTTTTGTTTATCCATGAATGTGGAAGAACCTTAGGCTTTTGTGGAATGGAGAGATTGCATTGCTGGGATTGCTTTACCACTGTATGTAAAGGTTTGTCCCCTCATTTTCTTGCATAATATGGATAATAAGTACATCTGCTTAATCTGAAGATTTCTCTATTATACCAGCTTTGGGTTTACCAAAACAAACCACTCAGAGCAGGAGACACCTCACTTTTCCAGCTCTGCTTCCATCAGGTACAACTTGGTGCCATTTTTCTAGTGCTGGGGTTAGATGTCTTGAGCAGTCAAGGGAAAAAAATCTGGAATGCAGTTGGAACAACCTTACAGCCATCATTTGGGACCAAGTTACAAGTGGAAACTTGTTGGCTTGTTAGAAAAGCAGTGAACTTGTGCTGGGAAAGTGAGATTTTCATACTCCATGCCTTTGGGAGCAGTTTCCTAGAGCTAGATGAAGACAGTAAATTTGGAAATGTTTTTTTTTCTTTTGGTTTCAAACTCATGCCTTTCGCTGTTAAGTCCAGGTTTTTATCTTATAAGTAGTATTATTTGTTGGCACTGTGACCTGCAGTATGGTAAAGCCCTGTCACTGCTGTGAATTAAGTGGAAAGGTCAGCAAAGGCAATTAAAAATGTGCCAGAATTATTAAATAAGACATCTGTTGAAATTGCCACATCCCTTGAAATATTCCAGGCCAGTCTGGACGAGGCTTGGAGCACCCTGGTTTAGTGGAAGGTGTCCCTGCCCATGGCAAGGGGTGAAATGAGAAGGTTTTGTGGGTTCCTTTCAACCCAAACCATTCTGGGCTCTGTGGTGGCTGTCAAAATTCGCTGGCTCCTCAAATGGAATGGGAGTGAATACCTGGATGCTGGAGAAGAAATTCTAGTATTGTTGGGATTTAGCTTATGCAAATGTCCTGTGGCATTTCAAATAAATATTAGGGGGGAAAAAACCTTCCTAGACAGAGCTTTTGATGATGCTACAGGAGTAGTCAGGCTCTGGTTTCCTTGCACAGCCTCCACAAAAATGCTGGAAGGACTGAGTGCTAAAAATACATCCTTAACCCCACAGCAGTGGTTTGTGTTGGCCTTCCTGGAGGAACGAATCTCTTTAATTAGTAAGACAGTGAAGTTTATTTTGGGGTTTGCCTTGTTTTCATTCTGGGATGTGAATGAACTCTTATGCACTGCAGCTTAAAAAAATACAGAATGCTGTAGCTGTGCTGGGGTCTGCTCCAGCTGCTGGCAGCAGCTGCAGCCTGCACTGCACTCCTCATCCCCCTGCCCGCCTTTGCCTGGGAAAAAATAAATCCATTTAAACGGGGAGGAGGAGCCAGGAATTGTTTTGATCTGCCCCAGTAGCTGCCTTGATGTGCTAACCACATGTTGTCTGTGCCTATGTGATCCTAAGGACAGAGCTCCCCTGGCTTCATGAGGGAGCAGCTTTTGGGAGCTCTGTGGAAAGGGCAGAGCTGTTCCCTCTGGATTCTGGAAGTGTGCATTCATTGTCACGTGTTCTGCTGCTGCTTTTGGGGTGGTTTATTGAGATTTGGACACTATGGCTGTTTGCATTCTCTTTCCCTGCTGTACTGCTTCCAAGTGGCTGTGTTTTATTAAGGCTTTAAGGCTGTACTTGATGGTGTTAATTATTTTCTTAAGAGAGTGTGCTGGTGGTGTTGTTGGAGTAGAGGCTGACACCCTTCGTGTTGGCTTTGAACTACATTTTAGATCTTTATGTGGGTTTTTGGCATTCTTTATTTTTATTTTTTTTCTAAACATGAGAAGAATTTTTCATGATGAATATCAGTGGCTGATGGGGTTGAGTTTACCTGAGGAAGTGGCACAGAGGTGACAAAGAATATATAAATTGGTCCCCAGCTTTCCTTTCTTAGCTCATATAAAGGAAATAGGAGGTTATATGATTAGTAGGGAACAGATTTTGAAGGGAGAATAATTCTTGAAGTGTTTGGGTGCAGGGGTTTAGCAAGGACTCAGTTTACAGCATGGTTTGCTAGAGCACATTATAGGTCAAGATGCAGCAAGAGGGCTTGTGAAAGAATAGCTCATATTTTCCAAATTGTCTTTTAATAGCCTTCATTTGCATATTGTAAAATAGCAAACGTGAAAAGCATCAGAGCCAGGACTTAAAGGACAGAGGTGTTTGGTCTCTTAGGTGAGCAAAATTGGTTTCTGATTACTGAGCTCTGCATGGGCTCTTTTAAAGATATAATTTCTAGTGCAGGGTTTTGAGTTTAAAATATGTGCCTGAGGTGATGGGAACCTGCTGAAGCTTGGAAAACACACTTGAGTTTTTTGGCTTCACCCAGGAAACACAAATAAGAGTGTAGCCAGAGGGCAGGATTTTTGCAAAGACCCACAACAGTCTGATTCCTTGATGAGAGGTGGTTTTTTTTTTTAAAAAAAAAAAAAAAAAAAAGTCGTATTACCAGTTCTGGCAAAGTAAAGATTGAGCTATATAAGCCTCAAATGGAGAAGGATTAACAAATGGATATTTGCAATGGTTCTGTGTTGATTTGGATCTCGGGCATTGCAATAATTCTTCAGGTGCTGTGGGTGCTGGATGGATGGTGGGAGGGGAGGAGAAGCCAAAGGAATGACAGGGAATGGACTTTGGCATCCTTGTGGTTTTTCCTGACTTCTGGCTTCCTCCAAACCTGCAGCTTTATCTGCAGGGGAGAGCTGAAAGAAGCTTTGTGTTTGCAGCCACCACGTCCAAAGTTCATGTGAGCAATGTTTTGGATTTCCAAAATAAATACTTTGTACTTGCATGGGTCCTGTATTTTATGAAATGCCTGGTGGTAGCAGGTGCTTTTTAAATAGGAAGCTGTGGAAGGAAACTCTTTCCTAATGGAGCATTTAGTCATGTTATCTTCTCTAGCTGTTATTAACTGTTTTTAAGCAGTTCTCAGGCAAAAGGTGCTGGCAGATTTGAGCCCTCCTCTGCTTGCTTGGCTTTCTGTTGGCTTCAGGGTGCATCCCTGGCTCAGCTGTGCTAGGTCCCAGGTTTTTAGTGCTGGTTTAATGTTTTTGGTGGCTTTACAGCCTCTTGGGCAGCAGGGTATTGAAATGGACTAAGTGGGTATTAGCCTTGTTGCAGGAAGATAAAAACTAACTGGGAAGCTGAAGCATCTGAGGTGAGTCTGCATTGCTCAGGTGTGCTGCCAGAGCAGAGTTCCTGCACAGGGAGAGCATCCAGGGTACCTGCCTGTGCTGGGCAGCTTCATGGGACCATCTCCTCACCCCATGAGGCCAGGGAGACACTGACCATGTGTTCCCTGCCCCACTTTCCTGCTTTAGCTTCTCCATGGCAGCTCTGAGGAAATCAGCCTTTTTCTCATAGTGGATCTCTGCACAACTGACAGAAAATGGGCCCCCTCTGCACCGTTTCCTTGTTGCTCTAAGCAAGGCTTTTGCACTGGTTCCAGCTCAGCATTAATTCCCTTTGAGACCATGCCTTGGATTGCACTGACTTTTATTTTTTTAACATTTGACAAAAGCTTTGTTTAAACAAGTTAGATGTGCATCAGGCTAATAAATATAAACCCCGTCAGATTATTCCTGCTGGGCTGTTCTCTGGAGAACAGTGTCCCATTTGTGTATTTTCCACTAATCATCTCCAAATCTTGCATGGGTGATATCAAGTTAAGGAAAGTGGATTTAGGATTACATATGGTACAGTCAGGGAAAAAGAGGCTCTGTTTTGACAACCAGCATAGCAATCTGGGAGACATGACTCCAGTTCTAAAAAATGTTTTCAGAAATGTGTTGCATAAACAAGTCATCATTTCCCTGGTGGAGAGGGGAAATGTTTTTCTAGATGTACTTCTGTACAAACCTTCTGGACCTGTTTTCCGTAGCCTCACTTAAAAGCACTGAAAAAGGTCAATGTGAATGGTCAGATGATGTCAGAGCACAGATTTGGGTTCAGAAGCAAGGAGGATGGGCCATGAGCTGATTTGTGACTGAACTTGTATCACTGCAGGTTTTGGCATGTGGGTGCTGTGACTGCAGCAAGAGAAAAAAGAATCCTCGATGGCACCATCACTCCTTTGCAGGTTCCTTGAGAGGGTAGGAGCATTTTGGGGATGGGGAGAGTTGTAGGTTCAGCTGAGTTACAGGATCCCACCCATTAAACCACGTTGACTTCATCCTGGCTGCCTGGGTGTGATGAGGGGTAGAGTTTGCATTAATCACACTGTGCAACCAGCAAGATGGAATTGAGTGAGGTCTGTAGCTGGCTGGGTAAATGAGGTGCTGGGGAAAGGCAGACTTGTCTTCATGGGGAGAATCATAGCTCACATTTACTGGAGTTCTGTAGGGAAGGACAAAGGAAATCTGTTCATTTTGATTGCTCTTGCTAAAGACTTGAGCTGAGCTGCCATCAGATAAGGAGGGTCCGTCCTCTTGTGCATAATACTTTTTAAAAAGTAGGAAATCATGTCTAGGAATAAATAATTGATTTTCTTTTTTGTGTTGAAAAGACCCAGCAGCAGATCCTGGAGGAATCTGCTGCAGCCTCTTCAGGTTGAGATACTGATGAATGCCCAGGGAAAGCAAAAACCAGGAGCTGGTTGTGCACAGCTTCAGAAGAACCTGGTGATGGTTAGTGATGGACATCCTGGTGGCTTGAACTTGCTGTAGGTCAGTGTGGGGACAGTAAAAGGTGGTGAATTTGGTCCAGCCAAGAGCAATCCCCTCCCTGAGGAGTGGGGCAGCCAGGAGGGATCAGCCTGAGAGAGGATGGGGTCGTAAAGATGGAGTCACTCATGTTCATCCCTTCTTACTTAACGATTAAAAAGCAGGTTGTGAAATTGGTAAGAGGCAGATTAAAACCCCGCCCAATAGTTTTCCCTTTTGTTATAATCCTAAAGACAATAGAGCTGCGAGTCCCTGTAGGACCTTGGCAGTGTCCTTAGCAGAGATGCACAGCTGTGAGAAAAACACTTCAAGGTCTGTGTTTATGGGAAGAGGCTGCCTCTCTCTGAACTGCTTGTTCACAGAATCCCAGGATGGTTTGGGGTTGAAGGGACCTTCAAGCTCACCCCATCCCACCCCCTGCCATGGCAGAAACGCTTTCCACTATCCTGGTTGCTCCAAGCACTGCCCAGCCTGGCCTTGGGCACTTCCAGGGATCCAGGGGCAGCCACAGCTTCTCTGGGAACCCTGTGCCAGGGCCTGCCCACCCTCACAGGGAAGAATTTCTTCCCAGTATCCCATCTAACCCTGCCCTCTGGCAGTGGGGAGCCATTGCCCCCCTTGTCCTGTCACTCCAGGCCCTGTCAATTTTTACTCTGGAATTTGGTGTCTGCCACTCTCATGTGTTTGTACTTTTGTCACCATTTTGTTGAGCATGACTTGTTCCTTTTCTCTCCTTTCTCCTATGCCTTTTTTCCCCCAAAGTTGCTGTGGTTTTGCTTATTTGTTGCCATCTGCTTCATGTTCTGCTGCTTAAATTTTGGTGATGCTCAGGTGTTGCCCCAGGACAATCTCCAGTGGAATCCCAGGGGTGGGAATCCTGTGCGGGCTGGCTTAATCTGTGCTTGGTTTTATTTAGTATTGCTTCTGGAGCTGTGTGAGGGCAGGCTCAGGCTGGAGATCAGGGAAAGGTTCTTCCCCCAGAGGGAGCTGGGCACACCTGAGGCTGCCAGAGTCCAAGGAGCTCTTAGGGATGCCCAGGGTGGGATTGTTGGGGTGTCTGTGCGGGGCCAGGGCTTGGACTTGATGATCCTGGTGGGTCCCTTCCTGCTCAGGAGACTCCATGATTCCATTTTCTTCTCTACCAAATAGTCACCAACTTCCCCTTGCTAATTTTTTGCCTTTTTTTTTGAATTGCAGCCATTCTTACCTATTGGAAAAGCTAAAAGTCTTTTCAGCCTGCCCACCAAAGCCTCTTTCTTTTTTTTTGCATCTCAATTGTGACTTTCCTCTTGCCAGATAAATCTGTTTCTATATTCTTTCAAAATGCTCTTTTTTCCCCCCACTTCATCTTTTTTAATTTATCCTTTGACGCTGATTCTTCTTGTGCCAACTGCAGAAGCTGTCCCTTTTCATCTTTGATGCTTCTCAGGGAGGTTCCTCATTAATATTTGGATTTGAATAAGAAAGGCTAATTCCTTGTTTGTGTCTATAGTCAGGAAAGGCAGCCCAGGCTATGGTTTTTGAAGGGTCTCATTTTGGGTACTTTGGACATCCTTGCTGGGACACAGATTTAGTCGTGGATTTTTCCTCCTGTGTGACTTGAAGAGCTTGAAACTTTATCACCAGATTTTCACTGAGTTCCGTGTGGGATCATCTTTCCTGTGCTGGCACTGCCACTGCCCTTCCCCTGAGGCAGGAGATGGGAGACAACACACCTCACCTCTGACACTGCCCTGCTTTTGGGCAGACCCAACAAAATAAGGCATTTACCAAACATTCCATCCCCAGTGCCTTCTTTTTCTTCCTGGATTCCATTTCTGCTGTGCTTCTGTGTTTAGCTGAATATCTGTGGGGATTTGGCCCTTAGAAAATATTGTTTATTGCCTGAAAAAAAAAGATATTACTGCACTGCAGAGATGATCTTTTCCTTTCCCAATTTTATTGGAGCAGGGAGCAGTTGTACTACAGGGATACTTTCGTTTTCTCTTTGTCTGCTTTTTATATTCCTTTCAACCTCTTGATGGGGTTGTCATTGCCTGTTGGAAAAGGGGCTGGCCCAGAGTTCCAGTGCCACATTTCTCTGGGGGATGTGTTAGGAAATGTGCATTTGATTGGAACTGAGCTGTATTCCTGACAGTCCTCACTCCAAACATCCCTTGCTGACGTGCTCTGGGTTTCTCCCACGGCAGAGTTGTCTCAGGAGAAAGCTGTGGTTTCATGTGTGGTATTTTAATTTCTCTTACACTAACTGTGTGTGTCAGCTCCTGAACCCAGCCCACTGGGAAAATACAGGGAATGGGAAGTTTTACTTGTTAAGTATGTAATTTATTTTTCCTTATAAAAATCCTACAGCCAAAATATCTGCTCTGTTTGGTTTTAGGATTTTGTTTTGTGGGGTGGGCGGGGTTAGGATGAGTAGTCAGGGTTAGAGCTACATTATATTTAAGGGCAAAACAAATAATTTGGTGGTGTTACTTGTAAAACTTAGTGCATGAGTTTGGGAATATACTTAGATCCACTGTCCATCATTCCTTTTGTAGGAATGGGGTTATCCCTAAGGAGGTAACGTCTCTGCACCCACCTGAAAGCTGTGTAGAATGGCTGTAGATGTGAGAGAGAGAGGGGGAATATTAACAGCAGCAAACTGTTGAAATATTTTGATTTCAACAATTTGAAAATTGAAGACAAAACCCAAATGCTGTGGCGAGAGCCAAGCGCTCTCCAATTCCCAAGGCCAGAAGCGTATTTTGGGAAAGGCTGGCTTGCTGGCTGGGGAGCTTGTGCAGCTCTTTGCATCCCTGGTCCTCCTTTTGTTTCCATGGCAGCACAAAGGATAACGCTGCTGCAGCTGCCAGACGCTGCTGGAAGAGAGATTACGGCTTTGACCTAAATATCTCTTTAATACAGTTCTCAGTTACAGGGAAAGGTTTTTCAGATGTTGGAGATATGGGAGGCTCTGGTGAGCACGGGCTCAGATTCCTGATGCTTTAACTGCTCTAAGCTCAGCCTCGTTTTCCTGTTTATAATTAGGAATTGGGTATGGGCAGTGATAAATCTGTCCAATATCAAACATTTACACTGGAGCTGGAAGAGCTGCTGGGGTTTTATCCATCCTGACAGCACTGGCAGGGGATGGGAGGAGTCTTAAACTGACAGCTCGTGAAATCCCTCTGGTTTTAGGGCTGTAATTGAATTGCTCTGTGGCAGTTTGGTGACTTGTTCTGCAGTGTGTGTATTAATGCTGTTAGTGAAGTGTAAATACAGCATTGTGCAGGGCTGGGATGTGATTCCCAGAGCCTGGCTGGAGTTCCCACCCGGAGGAGGGCAGGGAGCTGCAATGCTGCTTTTTGCCTAAACTGCCTGAGAATTATAAATTACACATCTGCAGTTCAGGAAGGAAAAAAGGGGCTGTTTGGAGCTGGGTGGTTGCAGCAGTAATTCCTAACTGGCATACAGTGGAAAGCCATAGAATCCATGATTCTGTCACACTGAGTAGGGAGGAAATAAAACCTTAAATCATCCTGGTACTGCTGTGGGTGGGTTTCGAAAGGTTTTATTTGTTACTGCTTTGTAGTTATTGTTTGGTGTAATGGAACAGAGTGAATAAGCAGAGAGGACCCATATAAAAAAACTGATTTTAAAAATCCAAACACATCGGGAATAAAGATTCATAGAATTCCAGGGTGATTTGTGTTGGAAGGGACCTTAAAGCCTGACCAGTTCCACCTCCTGCCATGGGCAGGGACACCTCCCACTAGACCAGCTTGCTGAGAGCCCCATAAAATATATAAAAAGAGCCTTTTGAAACATGACACGATCTTCCAAATAATATTTTATGCAAAGCTTAGAAATCAACATGTCAGGATGGTTTTCTGCTATTTTCTGTTGGAACTGACTCAGTGATTTGACTTAAAGTGCTAGGGGCTGGGTTGGAGAGGATGTGCTGTGAGATTACCCCTCCTGAAAAATGCATGTTTTAGGAGGATCACAAGTCTCAACCCAAAATCTGCACGTTTCCCTCTTTGCTAAGAAAATCAGCACACGAGCCTTGGGAAATACGTCCTGAAAGTGCTGCTTTGATACAGCTCCAAGAGAGAGATGTGTGGCCTTATTTGCATCCTTGTGGACGAGTGGAAGCTTGTAGGAATATTTTCTGTACCTGTTCACTCTCAGGTTTTTATTTCAAAGGAGAAGAAACTCTAAATATTGCTTGTAATGCAGAAATTATTGAAGGGGGAGAGCAGTGTGTGACATAGCTGTTGGTACTTTTAACTTAATTCCTGTGTTTCTGAGGGTTCCTGTTCTTAGCAAAAAGGATCTTTAGCTGTGAGTTTGCAAAGAAATCCCTTGGCTTTTCTATATTCTATTTATTTACAGCTTTTCTTCATTTAGAAGGACAGCAAAATAACATTGGGATTGCCTGAGGGAAGCACTTGCAGAGAAGCTTTCCAAGAATCGTGAAAGATTGAAGTCCTTTCATGTCATCCTGCAGAGAGATCTGCCCATCCTTCCCTCACCTCTCTTTTTGGTCAGGTTGCCATTGAATTTCCATGTGGATCAGAGAAAGAGAAATCTCTGAGCTTCTCAACTTTTTGCTAAACAAGGGTGAGAGATTAGGGTAAAAAAAAGGGCAAAACAAGGTTGGTGGCTCAAGGGCTGCTGATGGGCACTGCCCAGTGCTGTGTTAATATTGGGGCTGCCCAGGCTCTCCCAAAATAGTAAACAGATGAACTGCACTGGCTGGGGAGGATTTTTTCCTCAGGATGGAGGGAGTGGTGTAAATCTGATTGGCCCCAGTTAGAACCATTTTCTCAGAGGTCCCATTAGCTGCCTTGCTGCTGGTGCTCGTGGCAGTAAATGGAATTAATTTAGGAGAGGGTCTCCAGTGTGAAAACCCAAGTTTGGAATGAGCCAGACTGCTGGACTCTGAACAGCCAGGCCCTTGCTGTGGTTATTGCTGGAATGGCTGGGAGGCATTTCTGGTTTTCATGACTTCCCTCCCCTCTTGAATCGCGGATGCTGGGATTCATTGATGCTTCACCCTGCGTTCTCTCATTAACATTGTTTTGCTAATTTGTATTTAGAGTTTAGTGGTCATTGCTGGATTTGAAGAAGAAGATTTTTCTGTTGGAAAATTCTTAGCAGGGTTTTTAAATAGGGAGTGTTGGAACAGTCAGACCTTGGAATCAGCTGCTGTCCTGTGCCATGGAGTGCATGGATCTGGGCAAGAGCGGCCATCAGACCCCAGGATTTCACCTCAGCAGGTGTTGCCCTATCCCTGGAAGTGTCCAGGGCCAGGTTGGACAGGGCTTGGAGCAACCTGGGATAGTGGAAGGTGTCCCTGCCCGTGGTGGAATGGATGAGCTTCCAACCCAAACCATTCTGGGATTCGTGTGGTGGAACCAAAGTCTACATCTCATTCTTAATACTGGAATTAATAAGGTTCCTCTGGGTGGGGCTGAGTTACTAAACTGAGGTTTTAAATCAGCCAAGGATCTTCTTCAAGTTTGTGCTTTAGTGTAGTGGTAGAAATAAAACCAGAAGAATTGAGGAAAAAGAAAACCAGAAGAATTGAGGAAAAAGGAAGAATTTTCCTTTGTGAAGGAAATGCAGCTGTGCATCTTCTTGGTGCGCGTTTTACAAAGACACGAGTGACACCATGAATATTTGAAGCTTTTGATCAGTGATGCAGAAATGAAAGGAGCAGCACATGCAACTGTGATTAATTATTGACAAAAGTAATTCCTTGCATGTGTGGAGCCTGGAGTGGGACATGAAGGTTGAGTTCACTGGAATTCCAGAGCTGGGCAGTAATACAAACAAGACCCTAGTTGATCAACTTCATACATATGGTTCTATTTATTATGCAAATCTCTTCCAATATGTTTAAATCAACATGTGGTGGTGGGGGGTTGTAGCTTCAGCAGAGAACTTTTGTGGGCTGCACAATTTGGGCTCTGCACGTTCCAGTTTGATGGATCCGGTGTTTCATGCTGTATCTATAATTTAGTTTTCTCTATTTAGGAAATTAAGGCAAATTCCCAGACCTGTTTGTGATGTTCTATCTGCAACTATTTGACCTTTTCACCTTAACTTCTGTGGATCTTGGGATTAACTTGGAATGAGTCAGTCTTTCCTGAGGCATTCCTAGAAAGTGAATTGGGTAGAGGGTGCTTCCACATCCATCCCAATGATGGCACACAAACCTCACACTGCTGGAGAGACCAGGCACTGTTTCATGCCATGTTCTGTGTTTAGCTGTGGTAATTCCTTGTAAACATGCCAGTGTAAAGGAATCTCATAGAACTCCTAATAGAAATGAGCTGGCTTTATTTTTTTAAAGGGCACTGGAAAACCTTATGTAAATTAATTGCAAATTGAGGGTAATAGAAGTGGGAGATTTTAGTTTAAATTAGCTGGGTTGAGGTCAGGGTGGTTTTTGGTGGGTTTTGTTTTGAAGAGGCGTACTTTAGCAATAAAATGGAATTTCAACCTTTATCAAGTATTTTAGACACTCAAAACCTGTGTGGGGGTAGGATCCAAGGGCTTAGCAGAAAAGGGGAAGCTTTGTAAAGAAGTCTAGCACCTTGACTAGTGAATTTAATTTTATTTCTTATATTTCCAGTCAGGATTAAAATACATATATTACCCATGTGGAGGGTCCTTGAGACCTGATACAGTTTTGGAAGCTCCTTATGTGGGGTTTTGGTGTATTTTGATGAAGGAAGGACCAAATCCACACCCTTGGGCTTCCTTTCTGCAGCTGCCCACCTTCTGTTTTGTCTTTTGGCCTCTGTGCTTTTTGGAATTTTAGCTTTCATTGCCTCCCTGATTTGTCCTTTTGGAAAGCACAGGTCTTCCAAAATAATAATTTAAGGTTTTTATTATAGAGAAAAAACAGATTTGTGATGTTCTTTTTACCCTTGTGCAGTTTACCCTTTGGCTTGGCAGATTTTTTTGCAGTTCTCCAACTCAGCAGCAGTGATTTGCTCACTCACCTTTTTCTCACCTTCCATGGTGATAAAATCCAGTGGTTCTTTTTTATGGAAGCTTGTTGACATTAATAGGGAGCTCTTCCAGTTTGTTTCACACACCTAAACCTCCACGAGTCAGGGATAATACCTGCCTGAGACTGATGGTTTTGTTTGACTCCTGAGAGTCTGGGGATGAGCTGAAACCTCCTCATCTCACTCAGCCTTGGCTGCTCCTTCCCAAATCCACAGCAGCTCAAAGCAAACCATGAGAGTTGATAATTTCCTGTTAGGGCAGTGAAATTTTTCCCAATACCCAATCTAAAGCTCCCCATTCCATTGCTCCCTGTCTGGGAAAACATTCCTTACCACAGGAAGGCAGGAGAACATCCCTAGACCAAGCTGTGGTCCCTTTGGAATGCTTTAATCATGAGCAGGTCTTGCATGCAGTGTTCCCAAATGAAACTTGCTGCTTGTTTTGTGTCTATCTCAAGTTATTGTCAGCTGGGTGTAGCACAGAAAGCTCTTCCCAGGGTTTTGATCCAGAGGGACTTCAGGTGATGGAACAGGAGCTGCATGACCAGTGTCTTCTCTTGCCCATGGAATGCCTTTGGTTTTCCTTCCCCTGCCAGTGAGTGTGTGGGAGGAGCTCATCCCTGTACCAAAATACTGATCATTTTCCATGTGATTTCATATAGGTACACACAGGATTTAATACAGAAAGATGTTACATGCATCTGGAGCTTTCCTAATTCCTGGCTAATAGTTTTTTTTTGGGATATTGAGGCAAGAGCAAGATATTTAATAGAGATACACTGGAAAATGCAAATGTTTGTTTTTAGGTGGGTGCTGGGAAAGCTTGGGTGGTTTCTGAAGTTAGTGAGGGTCACATCTAGAATAGGAAATTGCCTTCAATTTCACAGAATCACTCTCCAGATCGAAAAATGAAATGAAACTGCCTTCTCCTCATGCTGATGGGTTTATTGGAGGGGAAGCAGTGGCTTGCAGGACCTTAAGTGGCTTGCTTAAAAATGTGGTCAGGTGTAACTTTCCATCTGTTATTTTCCTGTGGCTTCAGGAATTGATTGGAACGCTGGAAATCTTGGTGCTGCTTCATTTCTGTGGAGTTGGAGCTGATCTCCTCAGTAAGAGCATTCTGTGCAGAGCAGGCATTCAGCTGGTTTGCGTGGTTCTGGAGGGGTTAAATCAAGATCCACTCTGGGTTTGTAACAGAAACATCACTGTCTGTTTGCTTACAGCTGACCAGACCTTTAGGGAAGGAACAAAATTGTGAAAGTTTCTAAATACAGAAAAACAGCCTTATTTCTCTTCTTTGGTGTGGAATTGTCAGTGAGGCAGGAGCCAAGTGCAGCCCAAAGAACATAATTTCTGTGAGAAACTTGCCTTTCTTCAAGAAATCAATCCCTGCCCCAAGTAGTTTTTAATTAATTTTGTAGGAAATGGATCTGTGGTTTATTTCTGCTTTGATTATGCTATTGAAAAAATAGCGTGTTTGAGGAAAAAAAGAGAGATTTTCCCCTTCCTAAGCAGGGATGTTCCCACTGACTGGTTGCTGCAGTTGCTGACATTGTGATGTGCAGTAGAAAATAACATGCTTTAGAACCAACAAATTTTCTTATTTACCTGGGTGGAGAAGTTACTGCAGATGGTGGCAGCTGCAGTCAGGGACTTGTAACGTGACAAATCCACGGCTTCTCCTGTAGGGAAGGAATGTGTTGCTGTGCATGGGAAATGGTTTAACCAGGTACACACTGGACGAGCCTTTGCACAGCTCCAAGGGCCTGTGGTTACTTTGAGCTTGGTGATGATGTGATGATGCTGCTGAGAGCAAATCCATGCAGAATGGGAATTTCTGGAATTTTTTTTGTATAATTTCCCTGTTTTTTGTCATGTTGGACTGTCAGCCTCCCAAGAATCAGGCGTGGCCTTTGGTCTCGCATTCCCAAACCGTGGCATGAAATTGTGTGCAGCAGAGCATTAAATGTCATTATCCTGATGTTGGGAATGTTTTCCTCTTCCACAGATGCCTTTGTAAATAGCCAGGAATGGACACTGAGCCGATCTGTACCAGAGCTGAAAGTGGTGAGTTCATGTTTGCTCCTGTCTTGGAAAACATCCTGGAAATGTCCCACACAAGTGGGGATCTTCCATGCTTAATTCGAGCTTCTGTTGGGAAAAAATGTAGAAAGCAATTTTAATAAATAAAGAAATTTTCCCTCTATGCATCTGTTATAGACCCACTGAAGGGTTTAGGTTGGGAGGGACCTCAAAGCTCATCCCCTTCCACCCCCTGCCACGGGCAGGAACACTTTCCACTACTCCAGGTTGCTCCAAGCCCCCTCCAACCTGACCCTGGACACTTCCAGGGCTGAGGCTATCTTTATGAAGATGATGTATATTCAATATTTATTTTAATCATACTTCAAAGATCTCTCAGTATTTTATTGCTGTTTGAGTTTGTTCTGCTCCAAGAAGCAGCTTCCAAGGGGGATCTTCTCAGCAGGGAAGTCTTATGAGGGCAGTGGAAGTTAGCAGCTGACATGTAAAGCTCATTTTATCTCCCCATATTAAGCTTTCATGATTTCTTAAAGGACCAGATGTCTGTTCTCCCTCTCTTTAAAGAATTTAACCCTTTCCCAAATCTGAATTGATAGTAATGTTTTATAGAGGTGAGAGAATCTGCAAGGGCACATTTAACAGGATAAATTCACTGAGAGAGGCATTTTAATGGGGGCAGCATCCTCACAACTACAGTTGTGTGGCCATTTTGACTTTAGCAGTGCTCAAGGTGAGTACAAGAAGAATCTGCCAGTCAGTGGATGTAACTCCCTAATACAGGAAAGGTGCCTGAGTTTTGTTAAACAGATGCTGTCATTTGGAAGACCACAAATACCTCACACAGTGAAAAACCAGGAATTCAGGACTGGGAGGTATTGGTTGGATAGGAGTCCAGCACTGGAAGCTGGCTTATCCTGGGTTTCCTTGCACATCCCTTCCCCTTCTCTGAGCCCTGTTCATTCACAGCACCCACCAAGAAAATTGGGAATTGCAGGTGAGACCAGAGCTGCAGGTACTCCATGTTGTAGTTGAGAACACAAATGATTCCAAGCACCAGGTGATGGTGTCAGGGTACATTTTTCTCTTGTGACAGCCTGGCTGCATCATGTGAGTGCTTACCTTGGGTGTCTTGCCTGTGTTGTCTGAAGCAGGGCAGTAGAAAACAGATTTCAGCTGCGTGGCTGCTGCAGAGAATTGATTTGCAGTGGTCAGAGTGCCACGAGATGGCTGTCCAAGGGTAAAAGCAGAACTTCTGCTGTTACACAAAGAATAATTTGATTATAGCACTGCAAATGATGGAAGCCAGCAGCAGCAGTTGTTCCTGTGAACTTGTGCTCCAACAGGAAGGGTAAATTAGGAAGCCCAGCTGAAATCCGCTCTACCTTTCCTTCACATCTGCCCTTGGGGAGGGGCTGGGGCCGTGGGTCACCTCTGTCATTCCCAAAGTTCAGCTTCATCCTGGGTGCTCCTTGTGACTGAGGAACATGAGGGCCATGTTAAAGGGAGAGGGTGTCCTCCTGTACAGTCTGGGAGGCGAATATTTATTATTTATTTCTAGAGTGGCTGTTGTTGTACCCTTTGGGCTCTGCATAATTTTAAAGGGAACAGAAAGTGGCCCTGGGAGAGCAGAGAAAGCCCCCAGGGCTGCAATAAAGGAAGGAGGTATTTTTCACTGTGCCTTTGAGGAAAAAAACATCAGTCTGTGCCTCCTTTTTTCAGCAACACAAGGGTTGGTTTCTTCCCAGTGCTCAGGAGGATATTCAAGGCCACCTTGGAGGGGGTTTGGAGCAACCTGGGATAGGGGAAGGTGTCCCTGCCCATGGCAGGGGGTGTAACTGCATGAGCTTTAAGGTCCCTTCCAACCCAAACCAGTCTGGAATTCTGTAATGGGTTCCTGCTGATCCAGTACTTGAGTTTAACTTACGGCTTTTCATGCTTTTATTGTGGTCAGGAACATGGTGATACCAGTGCCTTTGGGGTTTCTAGGTCCTGTTTATTCAGATATTAAATAAGTATATGTTAGGCTGAATAAACATGACATATTTCTGGATAAAATCACCAAATTTCTTGCAAAAAAATATGCAAAGTGCAGTCAGGCTCCTCTTAGGGACAGCTTTAAAATGCCGAGTGCCATCAGTACAGTTTATTATTTTTCCCAACAGGCTTTAGGAGGAGTGGGCAAAGTGGCTTGGGTTTGTTTTACAGCATGTCTAGCACATGGAAATAAATGATTCAGTGTTGCACAAGTCATAACTGAAAAGAGCAGTGAGTTGTAGCTGAATTTTCTCCTCCCTGAACTGGGTTAGGGTGGTATTTTTGTTCCCTAACATGCTTGTCATAACTTGGTGCATTTCAGACATATCCATAAATAAATGGAGATGACTCGGATTGTTTGTGTATGAAACAGGGGAGAGAGGAATATGACTGCTGTGAAAACAGGCTGGCATTTTTGTCATACTGTGGGGGATCAGCCTTAAAGCAAATATTAGTGCTGATTAAGAGAGAAACTGTATCAGAACTCAGATTTTTATTTTTTTTCACCAGTGTAGAATTTATTTCTCCTACTTTGTAAGAATGCATCAGAGAACCTGAAGTGCTGTCAAATGGTGTAACCTGGTATGACCTTTGGGATATTTAAAAAAATTAAAATATGTGTTCTTGAATAATTTGATGTCTTTCAAATATTGGGGGTCTCTGGTATAGAAAAAGCCATCCAAGCCATGGGATGTTGCCTCTGATTGGAGCCCCAGGTTGATGCTTTTCTCTTGTCCCTGGAAGTTACAGTTTTGGCATGAGTGTAATAGAAAATAACATTAATTTCCATCCACACAAGGCTAATCACTTGTAAGTGAAGGTTTCACTGGAAAACTGTGTCTTGGCCAAATGTCTAGACCATTAAAAATACAGTTCAGCTTTCACACACTAAATGAACTCTTTTTTGATGGTGGTGAATCCTGAACAGGGGGGATTTTGTACATTGTTGTAGGCAAAAAAAATAGTGGGAAGGAACTTTAGTGGGAAGCTTTGTAAGGAAGGGGAGGTGGTGTTGGTTTGGTGATGAGAAGAGGTGCCAAGGCTGAAATGTTTACTCACAGGGTTCCCTCAGGTCTCAATGGTTTTGTGCTGTGAGTGGGAGTAAGCAAATATATTGCAGTACATGGGCATATAATGGAGAGAAAATTCATTAATTAGAGAGGTTGCTTCATGTTCTGGGGGTAAGGGACACATGTTAGAGATGTCATTTTCTTCCTGTGACTCATCCCAGCATCCCTCCCTCCCCTGCTGCCCACGCTGTGGGATCAGTGGGGAGGGAATTTGGGGTGCCAGCACACGTGGCTGGCTCCTGTCTGATAAGGAGGGCAGTTCCTTGCCAATTAGGATTAAGAAGATGGGGTAGAGAATGTGCAGTGATGTGCAGCTCGTTGCTGCAGCCGCGGTCCATTTGGCAATCTTGAGCAGATCAGCAGAGTTCATCTTCTCTCCAGGGACCTTCTGTTCTGAACCTCTGGCGAGGGTCAAGTAAACAGGAGAGAACAGAGCAGGCTGGGCTTGTTTCAAAGGGGGAAAGAAGTTTCCATCACCTCCCACCCCCAAGAAAGGAGCACGATGTCCTCAGCTCCGTGTTCCCCTTTACAGCCACAAACCCCAAATATGCTCAAGGCTTTTGGCATTTGAGCAGCTCCAGGAAGAAAAACCCCTGTGGGGCTGGGCTGAAATAATTCCCTGTGAGGGTGGGGAGGCCCTGGGACAGGGTGCCCCATCCCTGGAAATGTCCAAGGCCAGGCTGAATGAGGCTTGGAGCACCCTGGGGTGGTGGAAGGTGGTGGAACAAGATGATCTCGAAGGTCCTTTCCACCCCAAACTGCTCTGTTGTTTATTTTATCTCTTGGCACGTTTTGCACCATGTCTATTGTTTGGGATGTTACTTCCATGTGAAGACTTTGCTTGAATGCATTTCTTTCTACAGGGATTAACTGCAGTTGAATTTTTTGTTTCTCCTCCTTTTTATTTTTATTTCCAGGGGATTGTGGGTAACCTGGCAAGTGGGAAGTCAGCGCTGGTGCACCGGTACCTGACCGGCACCTATGTCCAGGAGGAGTCACCCGAAGGTACGTGCATACACAAATCCCACTCTTATTTCCTCCCCCCAAAACTACATCCTTATTCATTTTTGATCACGCAGAAATGAATTAACAAAAAAAAAATAAATAAAAATCCATGCACTACTTCAAAATTCACGGAGATTCTTGCTTTAACATTCTCCAGACCGAGTATGTAGGATGAGTATAATTGTAGATTTTCCATAATTGCTTAGCATCCTTTAACTACTTTGGCCCACAGTGTGTGTCCATATGGGAATTAGTCCTGATGCAGAGGAGTTGACTGCTCTCAGTAGTGCTGCTCTGGGCTGTTGAAAGCCACAATTACTGTATGTCTGTAGTGGTGGATTTCTGTACAGTCAGGATGTTGAGAGAATAAAAATCTTCACCAGCCTGAACTTAAAGGTGTAACTTTGCTTTATTGTTTAATGTATTAAATATTTGGTCTTTTTTAAAAAAAAGTTTTTATGGCATAGAAAAATAATTTTTATGCTGTAGTGTTTAATAGTAATCCAAGTTTATAGCTTAAAATCAAAAATATCACAGTACCTTATCAAGGTTTATCTTACAGTAAATACTTTTTTGATTATTTTTCTTTATCTGTTCTCCTTATGAACTTTTAAATCCAACTCTGAGACACTGAATTTCTGGTTCCTTCTTTTCCTTACTGGCTGTTCCCTTCTTTGCAGATATGGATGCAGGTAACTATACATTGTCTTCATGGCAGCTCTCGTTTTGAAGAGAGAGATGGTGGTTTCTGTACTAGAGCGTTTTTTCCCCTTGTTTTGTGTATCATTTTGAGTTGTTTCCTTTTTATTTCAAGTCTTTAGTACATCTCACTGTTGTTGTCTCTTGCTGTAGTTGTCTCTTCAGCAGTAGTTTGTAGTTTCATGCATCTCTGATAACATTTGTTTCTAATTAACTCTTACCACAGGAAGCTGGTTTAGCTTGGTAGTTGACATTTTAACAGCCTGGAATTGTAGTTAAAATGGGAGGAGAGGGGAAGGGAGGGATGGACAAGGCTTTTCCTGTGGAATTACACTAACACTGAGGCCTTGCATTCTGTAAGTTTGCCCTAAATATTTTTGCTGGTTTGTAGCTAGAACTGACAGTAATAATTGGTGGTAGCAATTGAGCCTCTGCACAGAAGTGTGTGTGGATCCATGCCTCTGCATGCTGATAGTGAGAAATGCTGATGGAGGGTGTCGTGTCCCTGAGTGCAGCAAATCTTCTGCAAAAATCACTATCCTGACAGATCTTCATGAACAGCCTCACTTCATGAACAGAGGATATTTGGCTGTTGTTCTTTTCCCTTGGAAGATTCAAATCTACTGACTGTTGACAGGGCTAACCCTCCTCTCCTCCTAAAGGATGAATATTTTAGGTGATACTCCTTGGGAGTGTTGCCATCTGTCCCCTTTGTCTTGAAGGATTTTTATTTACAGTGCTTGAGTGACGTTGTGACTGTTTTTCCTGAAAGGATTAGATGACAAAAGCAGTGTCAAATCATTTCTCTGCACATAAGTGTGGCTGACAAGCCTCACTAATGACACTGTTGCATTTCATTAACAAGAGGAAAACTGGAATAATTAAGAGCTCTGATTTGCCTTGTGAGGGATAAGGTCAAGGTTTCCAATCAAGTCAGCATTGAAGGAAATTCAAACCATATAAATTATCCTCAGTAAACATGTAGTGGTGATTTGGTGGTGTTTTACATCTGTCAGAGAATCACAGAACCACAGAGTGGTTTGGGTTAAAGGGCCCTTAAAGCTCACCCAATTCCATCCTCTGCCGAAGGCAGGGATGTTTTCCACCATCCCAGGTCGCTCCAAGCCCAGTCCAACCTGGTCTTGAGCACTTTTAGGTCCTTCAAGCAAGTCCCTAGAAAAGAAAGTGTAATCCTTCACGTTGGAGACCCTTGTGGATCCTCCCCTCTTCCTTTTCTGAGGGGCTGTAAATGTGCCAGGCTGTTAAATTGGATAAAGAAGAGGATGTGTATCAGATGTTAAGGTGTCACCTGCTTGATCAGTTTAGAAAAACCTGAGTTTACTGGTTTGGAATGGCTTCCTAACATCTAAATTTATCAGGCATCATAAAATCAGTGCTTAATGGGTGAAGTGATGGATATTTGCCTCACGTGAAAGTGGTGATTTAGGGCCAGGGACTGCTATTTCTGCTCGTCTTTCTCTTCTAAATTGCTACAATTACCACGAAACCTGCCCTGCATCAGACAAGTGCCACATCTCCTGTAGGCCTTGAAGGCTTCAGCATTCCAGTAAATGAATTTTAACTATGTAAAAATGGTTTCAGATTTCCTTCAGCTCTCTAAGTGACCGATTTCTCTTGCTGCCCATCACCGCCTCCCCACCACAAGGAGGAATCCTAGGCTTCACAGTGGAGTTTTCTCTCACTGCCTGCCCCAGTTTTTATTTCTGTTCAGAACTTTTCAGTCCCTCATGTGTTTGTAACTTGCAAACCTTTGTTTTCTCAAAGAACATGTTTTTATTAGGAAGAAGAACGGCCTTGAGACTCTTCCTCTGCGTATTTGACATACACTTAGCTGTGCTGCTGAGTGACACATTTTAAATCAGATGTGAGAAAAGCAGCAATGTGTTACCCTGTTGTAAGAGGGGAATTTCAGTAGTCTGGGACTGTCAGGTTTTTTTCTGTGATGATACAAGGAGGAATTGATGGGAAATAAGGAATCCTAGGGATTTGTGATCTTCTAAGAACCTTCTAAGTGATTGGAAGAAAAACCTACGACTGCTGGGTGCTTCACCTACTGGAACAACAATTAAGGTGTGGGAAATGTTGTGGCTTTTTTTTCCCATCCCATTTAAAATTTAATTCTGCCTGTAGGAGCAAACAGAAATGTGTGGTGTACGTGGAATTTGAGACTGAATTCTTTGCAGACCAAGGTGAACTGAAGTTTACAGGAGTAGTGGGTGTCAGGAGGATTCTGTTACTTGTTTGGGTTTTGTTTCCAAAAAGCCACAGAGGTGTGAAACATGACTTAAAGGCTTTTCCACATCTCTGGCATGTCTGTGAATATTTTAAGTCATGTCATGATTATTTCAGTACTTTGTTTTCTAGTGAGTCTAATAATAATAAAAAAAAAGACAAATTATGGTCCAGGGTGTCTCTGCTGGGGTGACAAAAAAGTTTTTTTCTTCTCTGTGTACTTTGGGATATATTTAAGTTATTTATTCATTTCATGTGGAGTAATTATTTTTAGTGTTTTAAAAAGCATAAAAGCCATCCACCATCCTGACTTGAGACAGCAAGTAGCTCTTGCAGTCACTGGAGGTTCCACCTCTCTTAGTGGAGAAACTTACAATAAAAATGAGATTTTTCCCCCAGTAAAAGGTACAGAATAAAGCCTTTAATGTGTTTTTTCAGAAAGCTGTGATCATTTACTCTCTTTCCAAATCTGACCTAAAAATATTTTTATACTAGTGCAGCCTTCAGCACCTTACTTTTTTCAGTACCTCAGTGAGCAGTGTATCACTTGAATGTCAGGAATGGTCATAAAACAGCAGGAATGCTCATGTTTAATGTTAAAATATTAAATGAAGTGTCACACTCAGCCTGCCCTTTGAAGCATATCATGAAAGCATCATAAAAATAAGTTGCCAGCCTGTAAGGAAAACATGCACTGATGAACTTCAAGCCTTTTCCAACCTAAAGGGTTCTGATTCTGTGTAGAAATGACATCTTGAGGGATGAGTGTCCATGTTTTTCCATTTATCTCAAGTAACTATTTCTGTCTGATGCTTTCTCAGCAAAGGGTAATTATGCAAGGAGGATTGAGGAAGAGTGCTTTAAAATTTCAGCTGCTTTTGTTCACATCCTCTTAAGAGATTTTCTCCTGGTCTCAGGCCCTTACACAATATGTATGCAGAAAGTTCAGGAATAATCTCTTAACTGGGCTGAACTTCCAGGTGTCTTCATTCAAATCTGATCCTGGGCTGAATCCAAGAGTGTGGACCTGGTTCACCTGGGAAAAAAAAGCCCAAAGAGATTAAAAAAAAAAAAGACTCCCTGTCCCTGGAAGTGTTCAAGGCCAGGCTTGGAGTAACCAGGGATATAATGGAAGCTATCCCTGCCCTTGGCAGGTGGTGGAATGGGATGGCCTGTAAAGGCCCTTCCAACCCAAACCACTCTGGGATCCTTCTTTGCTTGCATCTGGTTGTGCTGAGAGATTGAACGTTGGGGTGGGGTCACAGGTTGTGTTTTGGGTGGAATAGAACATGGGAGCTGCAGCAGAACTGGGCAATTGTTCCCCTCTGTAGCACTGAGGTTCTTGTCCCCTTCTCCACATGACTCATGCAATTCTGCCTGCTGTGAACAATTAGGTTCCTGAGGCTGCCAGTCTCTTTACAGAAGCCACTTGCTATTTTTATCTAGTTAATATATTTTCAAATATGTAGGAAGGCCATATTTACTAAACACCCAAATTTGATCTTTGATGAAGAAAAGGAGGATGTGTCGCAGACTAATGTGTGTGCTCTGTTCTTGGCGAGCAGCTGGCTGAAATGTAAATGAACAGCAGATCAATGTGTCCTGTGAGGATGTACTTGGGTGCTTTCCTCGGAAGCATTCTTGCCTTTTTGTTCAGGATTTTTTGGAATTCCAAAAAAATCACCTTCATACATGTAAAAATTTACACAAGGCTTACACAGGGAGGTTTTTCAAGAATCCCAACATGAGTTCAAAAAAGCCACATTTACCTTAAAGCTGTATTTTGTGGTTCTTGGGCTGCAAAACCTCAGGAAGCTGAAATTTTCTGTGTTGGTTTCAAATCCTTGGTGCAGTTTTCACAAGCCCTCTCAGCACTTTGGGGCAGATGAAGGTTTTTTTGGCCTGTAAACCCACAGGCAGATGCTGTCCCATGTTCAGAAGATAGTGATGACTTGGGACATGTGTTTCAAAATTACCTCTTTTCAGTTCTTTGTCTTTTTGCTCTAATAGTACTGGCTGATTATTTTTATTTGGCATTTCACGCTGACACCCAGATAAAAAACAACACTTGTCTCTTTTTTGATCCTTTTAAAGCACTGCTTTAAAAGTGGGTTCTCTTGGGCTTTTGGAACCTTTCAGGCTCAACATAAAAGAAGGTGTTTATGTATTCTGCCCTCTCCCCTCTGGAGCCCTTCCCTCTCCCTGCCCTCCTGGGACTGCCTGTGTGGGTTAGAGAGTCCTTTGAAAACCTCTCTGTTCCAGCTGTCGGGTTGGGGGCTGTTTAAAGTGTCACACAAATAAGGAGTTCTGTTAATTAAAGGAAAAACCTCAAGTATTTGCTCTTTAGGAGGTGCTGAGGAAGCAGATTGCCAGAAAACACTTCCCTTTTAGGTTGCGTGCCTTGAGGGTCCTTAAGGTGTTCTCTTTAACAGCTTGCACCTTGAATGCCCAGAGATTTTTGGGAAATAATGTCTGTAGCATTTGTGTCCTTCTCATAACGGGCTCCTCTGAAGGGTCTGACTCAGGGAAAAACTGTAAAGCAGATTTACAACTTCTGTTACAACTTTAGGCTCTGAACAGGAATAAAAGTGACTTCTCCCAAGTAGCGAGTGATGCTACAAGAGGAAATGACCTCAAGTTGTGCCCAGGGGAGGCACACATTTAAGGTATTAAGGACAAGTTTTTCACCAGAAGGCTTGTTGAGCATTGGAGCTGGCAGTTCAGGGCAGTGGTGGGATCACTGTCCCTGCAAGTGTTCAGAAAAACGTGTGGATGTGGCACTTGGGACCAGGGGTTAGTGGTGGCCCTGGCAGTGCTGGGTTAGGGGTCAGACTTGGTGATGTGAGAGGGCTTTTACAGCCAAAATTCTGGGATTCCATGGCTTCAAGTCTCCAGTGCTCCCTGCTTTCTGCTGCTGTTGCTTTTGAAGCCAGTTTGGAGTGGCTCCTGCTGGACCTGCCTTTTGCTTTATTTCTGAAAAACTACTTCTGGATGTATTTCTAAATCACAGCCCACTGTTTCACTCTTGGTCTCAAAGACAGATTTTAATATTTTTCTTTGAATTTGTTCCTTGTTCAGCTTAGATTTGATTTCTTATTGTGAGCTTTTTTTTTTTTCCCCTTCCACTGAATCTGTTGTTGTTTTGGGAAGTTGTATCAGAAAGCATTTTATTCACAGTATTTTGAATTCTCAACAGACCCCTTGATTTGCTGCCACTGCAGGCTGTCACCAGGTGTTTGTACCCATTTTAGGGAGGGCAAATTATGGTGTAATCACTGCAAAGTCCAGTTTTAACTTCAGGGTTGCTATTTGTGATGTAAAACTGTAATGAAAGGACAGGTATTAGAGAAGCTGGCTAGGTATAAAAAGCAAAGGGATGTTTGAAAAGGCAAGAGGGGTAAGAAAAGGCCTGAGATCTGTGCATCAGTGCTTATAGGAGGTAATTTTTGGGCTCATCTTTGTGGGCTGTTTAGGATTTGTTAGTGTGCCTTAAGATTTTGCAATTATGTTGGAAGCTTGTGAGGTCAAGCAGAAATTTTGAGCAGATGAATTTTGTGTTAGATTGAAAGCTGGGTTGTCTGGAAGATGAAATGCCTGAAAATCCAACTTAGAAGTTTTATTTTAAATCATGGGGCTGACTTTGTAAGGATCTTTGTTTGGAAAGTGATGTCTTGGGCTGTAAGTGTTTAAAACTGGAAAAGACTGGTGGTGGAAAAAAGTAGGAGTGTGCTAAAGTGGTATCACATCCTGCCTGAAGGAGCTGACGTGCTGAGGTTTTTCTGTCTCTGCTTTGATAAAAATAAGCTTTTAAAATTAGACTTGTGTGTATACAATTAGTGGGTGTGAGGTGTAAGCAACCCTCTGCACCTGCTGTCAGTAAGATAAACCAAGAAAAGGAAAATAAAAGATGCAAAGTGAGCTGTTAGTAGAAATGGGAGCAGTGATTGAACTGTAGGTCCTGGTCAGCTTGTGGCTGCAAGAGGCTCCTGATCTTGGGGAGCTTGGGTGGGTGTGAGGGCTCTGTGTGAGTCACAGGAGGAGGGCTCCCTACAGCTTCATGGGGTTTTTTTTCCTCCCCTTCAATCCATCAGAAATGCTTCTGAACTAGGAGAATACACAACATATTCAGCTTTTACTTACACAATTTTTGTGTATTGATGTGCAGTGGGTATCTGATAAAGATATGTTCCTACTTCATGTTGGACTAAGGGGTGTCTGAACCCAAGGTTTATCCCTGGAATTGGGGTGTAGAGCTTTGTATGTCTGCTCCCACTTGATATTCTTCCTTGTTTCCCTAGGACCATAATAATTAATTACTGGAAAGATGGAAAAAATATTTCCATTTTGTTTCTTAGTAAGACTTCACATCTCTTCTGCCTTCCTAGTGTGTTCTCCTAAATAACCAGGGTTCACATGCTTATTTTTTGACTGGGTATTTTCTAGGCAGATTTTGGTCCTTATCTGCCTTGGGATTCCCTATCCAGATCAGCACAGACTGAGGCTGGCATGGTGACATGGGCTAGGATGAGCTGTCCCCCTCTCTGTACTCTGCAGGAATTTCCAGCTGCTTTTCTCTCTTGTGCCAGAGGTTTTTGCCATTGTCTCCCATCTTTCCACAGCTGGTTTGTCCCTACTTTTGTCCCTGTGATGCTGCTTTTATTTTTCCCCTCTATTTCTTGAACTCATTACGCTCATGTTGAAGTACAATCCAATTTTCTACCATAATTACAGTCCCTCCTGCTTCATTATCTAGAAACTAAATAGCCTGTTACTTCCATCTTCTAGGTTATTAATAAACTGGGTGCAGGAGAGTTGAAACTGCTGCAGAAACTTGGATTGGCATCGTGCTGCTTCTTTCAGATGAGTCATTTGATGGGGACAGAGTGTGCTTTACCTTTATATCTGCACTGACATTACAGTGGTTTTTTAAGGACTGGCCCTCTCCAGCTGGCTTAGCAAAGCCTACCCTGGCTGTCAGGAGCTTTGCAGTGAGAGTAGAATCTGCACTGCTCTGCTCCTGAGTCCTGTCTCTGGGTAATGAGGGAAACTTAGTTGCTCAGAGGCTGTCTCTGGTTTGTTCCCATTTATCTTGGTGGTTTAATCAACCACCTTCCCCTCCTTCTGTTTGAGATAAAACATTAGATCTAGCTCAGCCTGTTTATCATGGAATCCCAGCATGGCTGGACTTGGGGAGGGACCTTAAAACTCATTTCATCCCACCCCCTGCCATGGGCAGGGACACCTTCAGATATCCCAGGCTGCTCCAAGCCCCAATGTCCAGCCTGGCCTTGGACACTTCCAGGGATCCAGGGACAGCCACAGCTTCTCTGGGCACCCTGTGCCAGGGCCTGCCCACCCTCACAGTTTCTTCCCACTGTCCCATCCAGCCCTGGTGATTCTGTGCAGCTTGAGGTAATTTTTAAATATTTTTGAAGTGTACAATTTGTTTCCTGAATGCTCAAAACCTGAAAATTTCATTCATACATTCCCTTCAAATCACTTCCAGGTTTTGGGAACCCATTACATCTGCCCTTCTGGAGAGGCACTGCAAATACATCAGTGAATGCATCTCAGAAATAATTTGTTAAATGCTACTAAAATTCCAGCAGTGAATCCTCTTTCCACGGAGTTGCAAGATCATATATTAGTGCTTCTTTGCTAGTTTTTGGGTAAAGATCAGATTATGTGGTGCAATATTGCATTTATAGGCGGTACCTGTTGGGGGTATCTTGCTTTAATTGGGTATGGCTTGATACTTCTGGGAGACCTCTCCACGTATTTCCTGAACTACATCTTAAATCAGTTGAGAGAAGCAGATGGTGGGGGCTGAAGAGCTCAGTCTAGGCTGCCTTTGGGGTTTGTTTCACCCAGGTGGTCTGTTGGGAGGGTGGGCCAGGGCTCCTTTTGCAGCTTTAGTCTCATGTGGCAAACGATGGTTCCTTGGTCCTTTGGTCCTCGACCCAGCTCAGCCATTCGTGGTTTCTGAATTGTTGTTTAGCAGCGTGCTTGCATTCAGGAAATACCCAAAATCACACAATCATGGAGTATCCTGAGCTGTGGAGAGTCACTGATTCAACAAAGACACACCTGTAACTTCTTTCACTGTTTTATGCTGCACTTCTTGAAATGGATTTCTCAGTCTCTTCTGAGCCGAGCTCCTTTGAGATCCTCCCTCACGGGGAGCTCCGTTTATCTCAGTCCTCCAGGTCTGAAGAAAACTCCAGAGCTCATTAGGATCTTGTTTCTTGTGTTTATTAGGATGTTATCAAAGACTTGGCAGGTCTCTCCAGACTTTCTGCACAAGTTCAAATCATTATAACCTGGCACACTTTGGTTTTGATGGCACAAAATGGCTTCCAACCACGTGGCTGTTTCATCTTTATATCCATTTTTACCCTATTAACAATAGACACGTGTATTGTTTTTATATATTAGCAAATTAGTTTTCTGTATCTACTTACGTAACTAAAACTGTCACTGACTTTCAAACAAATTGCTCTTTGTGCTCTTATAAACTGCAGAATCATGGAGAAGAAGGAAGAAGGAGAGTTAAGAACTACACCTTTTTTCTTCTGTCTTTACTCCATGTATTAAACACTCTAAAATCTATATTTTTCACTTCAGTGACATACTAAACATTCTACTACTTTCTACTTAATTTTTTATAAATCCTGGTTTACCCAGGGATATTTGGCAGTTTTTCTGTCAGTGACAGACAAGATGAATACCTTTTTTGGAGAATGGGACAAACAGAGAAATGTTTCTCCATTTCTGGATTCCTACAACACCAACAATCTCACCCTGTGCATCTCTGAGAGCATTGTCCAAATGCTCCCAGAGCTTTGGCAGGATTTGAGGCCATGACTATTCCCTGAGGAGCCTGGGTGGTGCCCCAGCACCTTCTGAGGGGAAAGAATATTTTCCTTTTTTTGTTTGTTTTTTGTTTTGTTTTGTGGAAATGCTGTGGAATGTGAAAAACATTTTAAAATTAGTTTATTTAAAAAAAAATGTGAGTAGCAAACCAGAAGACCACTATTGGGCCATCTGTTTGAACGGAGAATTTTTGAACGTGTTTCCCTGAAGAGGAGCCAGGTTCTTGGCACTATTTTCTATCTTCTGAGGGGGGAAAAAAAAGGGAGAGAATGTGCATGTGTGAGACAACTGGCTGCTGTTGTCAAAATGCACATGTCACTGGGAATATAAAATACAGGCTTTTAGAGCTGCCTCAGTCCTACCTTCTGTCTTGCCGTGCCACAGAAGACGTTCAGCTGCTCCCTGCGCTTGTCGTGTGGCCAGCCCCCCGAATTTATCCTTCTCATATGGCTAAATAACTTCATCCCCGTGGCAATTTGCTTGAATAAAGAGCCTGGTGAGCGCAGTGGAGCCTGGGGATAGAGCAAGAAAATCAGCGGCTGCTCCGGTGAGCAATTACGCGGTGGAACAGCTCTTGGCGAGAGGAGGGGGTGACCAGGCTGTCAGAGCCTGGATTAAAGCCTTCATCCCCGGAATTCCCCATGTAATATCCAGCTTTTGTAACAGAGAGCACCACTGATTACAAATGTGTGCAGTGTTTAAAATTAATACTGATTTTTGCTGGTTAATTTCTGCGCCTCCGCTGATTCCGCGCGTTCGCCTACAGAGCGTCGTGCATGAAAATGAGATCAGGAAGCTGTTGTTGATCCTCCCGATTACAATTTGTGCCGGGTCTTCAGCCAGGGCTGTAAATCTATTTAGCACAGAATTTATTTAGCTTTATGTTGATCAAAGCTGTGTATTTATGTGGGGCATTTTACAGCAGGAGTGTGGCCAGATGCACCTGAGAGAGCGGGGTGGTTTGTGGGCTGCTTCACGAGTCCCTCCCACCCTGTGCAGGGTGGGTTTGGGCACAGGAGCAGCATTTGTCACCTGTAAAAATGGTGTGCTCATCTGAAAATGAGCCTGTGTGAATGGATACTGTTCTAGCCCTGGAAAACTGGGAATAACTGCCTTGGAGTGCCTGTGGTGCCCCGTCCTTTGGCCGCCAGTCGTCCCCTCCCCGTGGCCTCCCCTGGCAGGTACAGCTGGGAGCTGAGAAGCTCCCTCATTAAAAAGCTGCGTGTGTCATAATCCTGATGGGACCAGAGCAAAGCCAGCCACCTCCCCTGGGAGAGGGGATGTGGGTTTTGAGCTCGTTCTTTACATTAAAAAGGTCATTTCTTTGTTCTCCGTACCGTTGGTTTAGACAGTAATTCCTGGCTCCATCACATACGCAGATATTTAGGAAAATCGAGGGGGTATTTTGTAGCCCTGGGTGAGTGTTTGGTTTCCTCATGGGTTGCTATAGTCCAATATTTGAACTGGTTGATCTCTCTGATTCCTCTTTGCCTGTGGTGCTTTACAAACTCCTAGATGTAATTTTAAAAAATAATGAACGTGGTGCTGTCCAAGCTGAACCGTCCCAAAATCGCTGTCCTTGCCCAAATGCTCATGGGTCTCATCAAGGCTCATCAAATCAAAGGCAGAAGCAATTTATTGTTTGCTTTCATCCTACAACCACAGATACTTGCAGGGCCTTTATATTATTCACTGTTAATGCTTTTGTTTGTGTAAATTCTTGATATTGAGGTAGGTTTTCTTAATCTCTCTCCTGTGCAGCACCTAATTTTGTGGTGTGCTTATGGTAAGGACTCCTTAATGGTGTAGAAACACAAATTATTAAGGATGAATCCTGCTGTGAGCTGAGATTTGCATAAAATAATTTTTACTCAAGGGATGAGCGTGAGTTTGCTGTTCCATTTCTGAGCCTTCAGATTTGTTTTGCAATATTTAGAGCAGCTTGGAAATGCAGGGCATTCTTTGAAACAGTTTGGTTGGAGGGGTGTTAAAATTCAAACTATTTGTCATGAAATACTTAAATCCAAACAAAAATCAAGGATTGTGAGGATGTGCCTATTCCAGCTAATGAGCACATCCTGCTTTTAAGGGTGAAGAAGCCACTTGAGCAGATTTGAGCTGACTGTGCCTGTTGGCTGCAGCAGGGTGATAGCCCTTGGTGAAGTGGGACAGCCCATCCGGATCTGAATTTAATACGGGAATTAACAATAATTGCACTCGGCTCCACACCCAGTGTTTTTTGGGAAGGCAAGGAGCAGGTCCCCAAGGTGATAATTTAGTGTGGATTCATGAAGGAAAAGAGTTGCTGGCTGACTTACGCTGTATTTATTAAATTTAGTGCCCTTTTCCAAGCTGCTCTCAACAGTCAGATCCTGAAGAGTAAATCTCTTAGGGCTCACATTTGTGAGCTGGGTATGTACACTCACTTTTTTATTTTTCAATTCTCAACTTTTTATTCCACCCTGTCTCTACCTTCTTTGTGCCTCTGAGGAGTGTTTGAAGGTACAGTGAGACTGGCAGGGCATCCTGTTGACCATGGGAATAATGAGTTGGCTCCTAAACACGTTCGGTGTGTGGTATTTTATAATTAGCTGGGGGAACTTGCAGTGTTTTTTTAAAAAAAAAGAAATAGGAAATGGCAATTAGGCAGAACTTTCCCTCTCTGATCACTCATATACTGCATTTCCACTGTTGCTTACAGCTTTAAAACCCCTCTCTGGAGGGCTCTATATGAAGTGATTCATCTTAGTTAACACTTCATTGGGAAGCGCGTGCAATTAATCGACAATGTATGGAAATAATGGCCTGATTAATAGAAATCCAGTTCCTGAAAGCTGAGACTGGTTTCCTTTACAAGTCTTACACTTGTTTGGGATTGTTCTTTTCAGGTTCAGTAATGATATATATTTATCTGCCACTTGATCTGCGGAGGCAGGATTGAAATCCACTTTGTAAGCGAGATAATGAAAATCCATACGTATCTCTTCTGCTCCTTCCGTGCCATTAAACAACCAGAAATGTGATAGTCTTAATTGTTGCATGTTTAATACTGCTAATAGGATATGTTTATAAAGAAAAGATGAAAAAAAACCCCAACAAAAAACCCCAGTGCAAACCCACAAAACCTCCCATTCTTACATCTTTTATTAAACACAGAATGTGTTTAAACATGCTTAAATATTGCACAGAGCTGAGCTGGGGAGTAATCCTGGTTTTAAAGCTGCTGTTGTGGCTGGGCTGGGGGGGAATGCTGGGTCTAAGCCAGTGTGGGGTTCCCCTAAGGCAGCAATTTTCGTGTGGATTGTTGCATTTTGAGTATCGACATTAGCCTGACTGGTTTGCTTAGGGAGCTCATGTGGAGAGCAGGTCGGAGCTTTGGCTCTCAACCCATGTTTAAATGCATCGGTTTTGGTAGAATGACAAGTTTGGAAGCTGGGAAATAGGGTTCAAATCAGAACTAATCCCAGTTTAAGAAATAGGGGTGCAAAGCAAAGTTTAGGGTGTGTTAAGGGATGTGTTTTATCTCAGTGTGGGAAGCTCAGCTGTGAGGGTGGGTGATGCTAAGCTGGAGGCCTTGGGGGCTTTGAGGCTTAGGTGGGGAGATGAGAGTGGGTTTGTTCCAGCAGAGGAGCCTAAATGCCTCCCCAGTGCTTAGGCCAGGCTCGCTAATCCTGGCTTAGGCTCCGTCACACCAGAAGCCCTAAATGGGATTTGTCATTTGAGAAAGGCAGCAGAGTGCCTGAAATACACAGTTAGCCCCAAAAGAAGCAATCCCAACCGTGCCCTGGGGTGGTGGCTGAGTCCCTGTGAGCCAGGGGACAGGAGGTGACAGAGCAGCTGCTCCAGCTGCTGGGGTTGGAGCCTCTTTGGTGGTCACAGGCACCCCTGTTCTGCATTCCCTGCAAATACAGGATCAGGAATAGGATGTGGTTGGAGGCTATGGCTCCAGTCTCTTTATCCAGGTGTCCAGAGCAGGTCTGGGATTCATCCCCAGTCAGCAGCACAGGGCTCTCTGTTAGTTTAGCACATCTCTCCAGAGGTAGCACCATTGTAGCTTTTTTGTCTAACATGTGTCTGGTATCTTCCCCTAACTGTGGTGTGTGAGTGTAGAACTCTCATTCCCATAACATCCCACATGTGCTCTGAGAACTGGGCTTCCCTTGAGGAAATGCTGATTGATTGATTGATACAAGAAGCTGATTTTGGTGATGAGACACGATGTTTGTGTGCAACTTTGCCTTTCTTAGAGACACTTCTCTCTCTCACAGTTATTTAAATTAGATGATACATACAGGGTTTTAACTGTATGTATCAACCCAAGGACACCTCAAGTGGGTTGTAGTGCAATTGCTGGCTTTTTCCCACATTATCCTTATTCTTTATACATATATATATATATGTGTATATATATGTGTGGCAAGTACATGCCTTAACTTGAAGTACAAAATAATAACTTTAAGTAATTCCCATGTGTGCACATATCAGTTACATTCCAGTCGCTGGTTAATTTGCAAAAGATCTTTTTTTTCCACAAGCGAAGCCTTTTTCTGTTGAGTGTTTTGCACCTTTGCTGTCTGTAATGAGCTGCTTTGTGTGGCAGGTGGGAGATTCAAGAAGGAGATAGTGGTTGATGGACAAAGCTACCTGCTGCTGATCAGAGATGAAGGAGGCCCTCCGGAGGCACAGGTGAGCCCAAAGCTTCACTTTCCTGGTTTTCAAAAGTTCCTTTGAAAGAACTGGCTCTCCTTGTTCTGTCCTGGGTCCTTCTCATCCTCCAGCTCATTCCAGCATCACCCTCAGCTGAAAAAAGATTTTGTCCAGCAAATGGTTGGGGTTTCAGTTATGATGGATGGATGAGTGTGGGTAGCAGATATTTGGGATTCTGACTGAGACCGTGCAAGTAAGAATATACACTTCATTTATACATTCATATATATATTTATTCCTGAATTCCCAAGCAATGTGCTTCCCCTGGTGACACATCAGGATTTCATAGAATCCCAGGATGATTTTGGTGGGGAGGGACCTTAAAGCCTGTCTCACTCCCACCCCCTGCCATGGGCAGGGACAGCTTCCACTATCCCAGGCTGCCCCAAGCCCTGTCCAGCCTGGCCTGGGACACTTCCCAGGATCCAGGGGCAGCCACAGCTGCTCTGGACACCCTGTGCCAGGGCTTGCCCATTCTCCCAGGGAGGAATTCCTTCCCACTATCCCATGTAACCCTGGCCTGTGGCAGTGGGAAGCCATTCCCTGTGTCCTGTCCTGCTCCAGGCCATTGTCCCAAGTCCCTCTCCAGCCCTCTTGAAGCCCCTCTGGAAGAGGCTCTGTTCTCCAGCTTGGAACCCCCCAGCTCTCCCAGCCTGTCCAAACCATTGGCTGTGAAGACACTTGAGGGTTTGTGTGCTTGACCCGTACTCTGTTTTGAGTAAGATTTTGCTTATGTGCTGCTTGAATCACCTCAGACCCAGCCACCCTTTCTGCAGGCACCATCCTTGTCTTGGGCATCCTCTTCCTTCTCCTCTACCTCTCCTCACCTGGGCACTGGCAGGATTTCCTGAGTGTTGGCTGCTGCTGTCCTTGCTTTGTTCAGGTCTTGCAGGAGGGATCAGCTTCCAAACAAGCAATAATTTAGCATCAGGAACTGCACTGTTGCCAAACAGCTGAGGGGGAGCGGTGCCAGCAGCAGCAGCTTGGGTCTCAATGCACCACTATAGCTCCAGGAGGGTGAGAGCGTGGGGGAAGGTGCCAGGATAAAGGGGAAGAGAAAGGACGTGGAGGAAATGGAGGCTGAGAGAGACATCCTGGAAGGAAGTCACAGGACAAAATAAAACGTTGGCACATCTGCAGCCGTGTCAGCAGGAGCAACAAGGAAAGCTCTGTCTGGGGCTGGGAGGGATTTGGCTGAAGCACTCCCCTGCTTTCCAGCCTCTGATGCTTAGAGAACATTCACTCATCTAAAAATGTCAACAGTGGAGGTGTAAAGGTGCATGCAGCAATCTGAGATGGTTTTGTGCTGAAGAACTGGGTTTGCAGAGCTCACAGGATGAACAGCACAGGGTGTGCTCCTGGTATGTGCCAGGTAAATTTGGGGCTTTGATTGCTGCTGCCCAGTGGGAGGTGTCCCTGCCCATGGCAGGGGGTTGGAATGAGATTTAAGGTTCCTTCCAGCCCAAACTATTCTGGGATTCTGTGGTGGCTGAGATGTGTTCTCCATCCTTAGGATTTGCTGAAGAGGTTTGAGGTGTCAGTGTTGTCTCACCTTTCCCGTAAATTCCCTTTGGATTTTTTGGGTGTAATTTCAAGTTATATGTCTATTAAAAAATCTTTAATCAGTTGATTAATTCCTGCAATGCTTGTGGGTTCATGAATAATTGGGATTGAATTCCAACTGCAGTAATAAGGAGCTGACACCTGGAGTTCCTGGCACTGGGTCATGGCTATTCCCCAGGTTACTGTCCCATTCTTTTTCGCAGAATTGGAGAAAAAGCAAACTTCCCTGAAGACTCTTTTTGTGGGTCTGTGGTCTCTCCTTTCTTTGCCTAAGATAAAATGGTTCAGAGATGAAAACAATTCAATTTCCTATTGTAAAACCAAATTAACCTAGTGACTGACTGACCTAGGGTGACTTTATGATGCTTGTATCCCCAGTTCTCCCAAAGTTGCCCTAAACCAAGACACTGACCTACAATGAGCTGCTGCATGCAACTTTTTTAATTTAGAACTTTTTTTATAATTTGGTTTTGGGCTTGCCTTGAACTGACAGCTCTGCTCACTCACATCAATAAATAAGTCTGAGAATGGATTTTTATACCAGCACCTGATTTATTCTTGTTTCAAGCTATTCCCTGCACGTTACCCTGGATGAGACATTCAGGGTTTCCAGACCTTGTGTTTCCTGAAATTCCTTTGGTTTTCTGTACCACAGGTCTGATATCCACAAAGATTTAAGCTGTATTTCAATATGAAAAGAGAAATAAGGAATTGCTGGAAATATTTTGTCTGCAGGAACTGCACTGTGTAAATCTGTGGAGTGTTTTAAAATTATCTTTGTTAGAAGGCTGCTCTACACACTGCTCAAACATTAAGCAGGTTTAGAGACTGTTGGCTTCCAAATGGATGCCTTAAGGACATTGCAGTTGGTGGGAAGAGTCCTTGGCATGATGCTGTTGAGTCCAGTCAACAAAAACCATTTTATAATGAGATGCAAGCCCACAACTCCCAAATAATGCTGCTGTCTCCAGTTCCTCTGGTTGCATCTTGTGATTTGAACAGTTTAACAATGTGGTGGTTGACCTTATTCTGGCAGTGACTGTGCTATGTGTTAACCAGTCCTGTCCTTCTCTAGAAGTTTGTCCTCCTGATTCAAAACCTCAGAACAATTTTTTGTCTATTTTTGCACCATAACAGCCCAGGCAGTGCTTGGTTTCAATACAATTGTCATGAATATGCAGAGCCTTTCCCCAGTGAACCTCCCTGTTCAGTGTGTCCCCTGGCACATAGTAGTAATAATATAATAAAGAGCATGAAAATCCCCTGGCTGAAGCTTGTTTCCATTGCTCTAAATTTGGGTAGGAATGGAGTCACTTAGGGAAAAATAAAGGCAGCGAGGTAAGCTGGAGTTTCTTTCTTGACGTCCTGTTCATGTTCACTGTTAAGTTAAATGTCTTTAAATAATCTTAATTCACTTGTGAGCTCAAAGCTTCTCACTTGCATGGTCACTGAGGAGCACCTTGGCTTGGCCTGTGCACCTGCATGTCTCTCAGCAGGTTCCTGATGCCAAGAGAGAGCAGTTTGCTCTTCCACTGAAAGCAGAACGAGGCACTTGGTGCTGTTGGCTCAGCTGAGAGTGTCTGTATGGTGAAGAATTGGAAGTGTCAAGTTAATGCTTTTGGGCGTGGATTAAGATGTGAGAATTCCTATCAATGCCTGTCGTGGCATTGCCAGCAACATCAGCATGTGTGCATGCAAATCACAGCATGGGGACTCAGTCAGCACTGCAGATGAGTGCTGCTCATTTCAAATGCACAGATCCAGCAATCTTGGCCTGCTGTGTTTTCTGGGAGTCAAACCCAGTGTGCACTGACTGGGCTGGTGCTCACACGCCCCAGTCACAAAGAGATGCTCTTGTGGGGAAATGCTTTGTGTATCCCAGAGTCCCGTGGCTTGCAGGGTGATGAGATTCACCATCTTAGCAGCTTATCCACCCCCCTATTGAGGCCTGGATTGTTTGTGAGTTTTTCTGCTGTGTGTTTCCCTTGCAGGAAGGTAAGAATGTTTCTCTCTTGGTTTTCCTTCCTTCCCTTTTCTCACTGCTCTTCTCACAGTTGGCCTTTTCCATTTTTATCCTGCAGTTTGCCATGTGGGTGGATGCTGTTATCTTTGTGTTCAGCTTGGAGGATGAAGTCAGCTTCCAGACTGTTTACCACTACTACAGCCGTATGGCCAACTATCGCAACACTAGTGAAATCCCCATGGTCCTGGTGGGCACCCAGGGTAAGTGCAGCCCCCATTTCCAGCTGGCCTTTTCAGACCATATTGACACTTCCAAGCTGGCCAAGCCATGTCCTGTCTTTTCCCCTTTGCTACAGGGCTGTGGCATTGCAAGGAGGAGATTTGGGGTGAGAGAAAAATGTCCTGGCAGCTCTTTTGGAGAGGGAGTGTAGGACTTCCAGCACTGAAGAAAGAGGGGAAGTTTAGGTTAGATATGTAGAAGAAATTCTTCCCTGTGAGGGCGGTGAGGCCCTGCAGAGGTTGCCCAGAGAAGCTGAGTCTGCCTCTGGATCTCTGGATGTGTCCAAAGCCAGGCTGGATGGGACTTGGAGCAACCTGGGATAGTGGAAGGTGCAGGGAGTGCAACACAATGAGCTTTAAGGCTCCTTCCAACTCAGACCATTCCAGGATTCTATGACTTGCAAGGAAATTTTAAATACTTTCAGTGTGCTGGTTGTGGTGGTTTTCTTGCTCAGCATGGAGATGCCCTCATTGAATTTGGGCAGGTAAATCAGTTGTGTATGGAAATTCTGAAGCCAGTTTCCATGTGCTTGGCAGTCTGGAAGGGTTCGACACCCTGGCATTGCTGAGAGGCAGAAGGATGAGGGGTGGAAAACCTCCAGCAGCACGGTAGGAAGCAGAAATGAACGCTGGCCTCAGGCTGTGCCTCTGGGAGACCTCTGTAAATCAAGTAGAAAGGTAGCTTTTTGTCACCTGAGCCAACCTCTCTCCCCCCAGTTTTTCCTTCTGAAATAGCAGCTGTCCTGAAGGGAAATATGGCAAGGGAAAGGTACCCAAAATATTTCAGTTTCTTTGGCATTTGAGTGGTCTTTTGAATATTCTCTTCCCTGTGCCAGCATATCTCAGTAACATTTCACCAATTTCCCATACTGTGATTGGTTTTCTGCATTGGTAGAGTTGAGGCTGTTCTGTTCCTGACCATACAGAACATGGAATCATTAAGGTTGGAAAAAACCCTTTAAAATCATCAAATCCAACTGTTCCCTCAGCACTGCCAATGCCAGCACTAAACCATGTCCTGAGGTGCCACAGCCACACAACTTTTGCATCCTTCCAGGGATGGTGGCTCCAGCACTGCCCTGGGCAGCTCTGCCAGGGCTGGACAACCCTTTGGGCACAATTTGAGACCATTTCTCCTCATCCTGTCCCTTGTTCCTTGGGTACAGAGCCTGCCTGGCTGCATCCTCCTGCCAGGGAGTTGTGCAGAAGCAGAAGGTGCCCCCTGAGCCTCCTTTTCTCCAGGCTGAGCCCCTCCCAGCTTCTCCTCACTCCTTTTAACATCTCTTTCTAAGAGGATCACCAGGTTGCTGTTCTGTGTTAGAAGCAGAACCCGGGTGTTTTGAATTTCTTGGTTCAGTTTTGGGCATCCTCCTTTTTAGTGTGTCCCAGTGGTTTTGGTGGTGTTGAAGATTTTTGGGGTTTTTTCAGCCATGTGGTCAGGGAGCAGTTGGCCTTCCCCTGCCTCCTGCCAAGGGATGACAGCACAGAGGGGTTGTGTGGGCAGCAGGGAAGGAGGAATCACAACCCAGCTGGAGGGAGGAAACAGATGATGAGAAGGAAAAGGGGGAAGTAGGAACAGAAAAAGTCTTAGGACAGCAGAAACTCCACCAAAAAGCAGAAAGGAGCTTGTTTGAAGGGCCATATTTTGGGCTTAAAGCTGGAGTTAAAAAGATGAAGGGGAAACATTTCTTCAACATTTTATTTTCTTTGTGCCCTTCTGACACTGGGGTATGGTTTTCTATCTCCTTCCTGTTACTTCCAGAAAAAGAAAAGTTCATTTTCTGTTGCAGCACTGATGCAAAGCTGATTTTTTGAAAAGATGGAAATAATGCTAATTCTAGGAATAAACATCAGGAAAAAACACAGCTTTTTGTCTGTGTTTGATAGTGAAATAAAATATATGAAATATGTAATACACTTTAAATGTTAAATGAATACACTTTATATGTTAAAATGCATATTTGAAATATACCTTTTATATCACAGAATCCCAGAATGGCTTGGGAGGGAGGGCACCTTAAAGCACATCTAATTCCAGCTCTGTGTCATGGGCACAGACATCTTCCAGGAGCCCAGGATGCTCCCAGCCCTGTCCAGCCTGGACTTGGTTTGTGTTCCTGAAATGAGATGTGAAATGAAATCTTTCCCAAAATATGAACACTGGCTCAGTGCTTGCAGTTGTCCTCCTGTGACTTCCAAAGCCAACTCGGTGCCCCAGCCTGAGCCACTTTGGAACAAGGAGGTGAATTTTGGGAAGCTGTGGTGTTCTGGAGCTGAACCCTATCCGTTCCTATCTGGTTAAATGTTATCAGCGCCCTCTGCTGATAAAAAAATAGGCTCCTACTTTTCCTAATTTCTGCTTTATTTTTGTTAATTGGATCTGATGAGAAGATAATGACAACATCAGCTGAGGTCTGGTCCTGTCATGCCCGGGGCAAAGCCTCAAATACAGCATTGCAAGAGGCTTTGATTCCATGTTTAGGTTCAGGTGATGTTTTTTTCCCAAAGAACAAATCTGTTTTGCTGCTGTGGGTGGTTGCATATTTTAAGGAAGATTTTCTGGGAAGCTTTAAATGCTGAAATTAACATCCCAGTTCTGGGATGTTGTAGGATCTCAGAATTGTTTGGGCTGAAATGGACCTTGAAGATCATCCAGTGCCACCCCCTGCCGTGGACAGGGGCACCTTCACTCACTTTCCCAGTTTGCTCTGAGGCCCATCCAACCTGGCCTGGAACACTTGCAGGCACAGGGTGGAAGAGTAACACAGTACTTCTGGGGGAAAAAAATTCCATTTCAAGATCTATTAATAAGATTATCACTTCAAATAGTATCACCTTTGTATACAGAGTCCATCACTATGCTGGAGTAGCAAGAAAGAAGTTTCTCCTTTGTCTATTCTGGTGTAAGGTTTTTTTCAGCTCCCCTGGATAAGCACTAGAAACTGAAATTTCTGATTTTCAGCTTTCATGAAAAGAAGCTCTTGGAGAGAATTCCCAGGTATGATTGTTTGGAAAAATACAATTTTGATCAGCTTTGCAGTATGTTCCCACAACATCTCCAGGTGCCCTTCACAGCAGAGTTTGAGAAAGTAATTTACAATTAAGTTAAGTTTCTTGAAAATACGTCATGTTTAATATTTCACATAAAATAACCCTAAAAACTATTTGGCATGTTTGTACTAATCACCCATTTGTTTCCCTAAATATATTTTACATCAGAGCTCATGTGATTGTGTATTTTTCAACAACTGGGCTCAATATATGTGTGTAAGGAAAGCAAAAAGTGTTGGAGGTTTTCCCGCTGCCTTTTAGAATTGGTGTACTGGTAATTTTAATAAGGAAATATAAATTAGAGTGATGTCCACCCTGTTTCATGGTTTGTATTTAAACTCACTGCTTGGGTATTGGTCAATATGAGAGGAGCTGGCCTGAAGTTGCATCAGTGGGGAGGCTCATTTTGGATATTAGGGAAAATTTCCTCACAGAAAGGACTGTCAAGCATTGGAACCATCCCTGAAAGTGCGCAAAAACCACTGGATGTGGCACTTGAGGGTTAAGGGTGGCTGTGGGTTGATGTTAACACTTGGTGATCATCTCAGAGGTGTTTTCCAGCTTCCAGGACCCTCCTGTGCCTGTGTGACTCCCAATCTGGTGTTTCCAAGTGACCTTTAATGGGTATTTTCCCCCTGTGGTTCTGCAGATGCCATCACCTCCACCAACCCCCGCGTTATCGACGATGCCAGAGCCAGGAAGTTGTCCAATGACCTCAAGAGATGCACTTACTACGAGACCTGTGCGACCTACGGGCTCAACGTGGAGAGAGTCTTCCATGACGGTACAGCTGCCTTTTTATTCCAGCAATCACTCCATCCTCTAGCTGTTCTTCCTCAGCAGTGACCCATCCGGGATAGCTCAGATATTTGCCTGCTCAGTTAAAGAAAATGCTGATTTTTTTAGGCATTTTTATTGTGTTTTCCAGGACAACTCCTTATCTTGAACACATGACACGTGCATTGATGTGTTCTCCACCAGCACCTTTAGTCTTAAGCATCTTAAGCTATTTTTAGTCCTTATTTAATTTTCAGTTTTCTTTGGTGCTTGCTTTATTTTAGCAGAGTTTTCTTTGGTTTGGTTTTAGCGCTCGTGGAGAGGCTGAGGGACTGTTTGTGCAGAGTAGCTGAAAATGCTGAGTTTGAGTAGCGTAGTGTTCAGTGTTCTCTCAAAACTGAGAGACAGAGGTTGGATCTTGGGAAGGAATTGTTCCCTGGGAGGGTGGGCAGGCCCTGGCACAGGGTGCCCAGAGCAGCTGTGGCTGCCTCTGCGTCCCTGAAGTGTCCGAGGCCAGCTTGGACAGGGCTTGGAGCAACCTGGGATACAGGAAGGTAACCATGGTGGACAGGGTGGGCAGGGTAAACTTGAAGCTCCCTTCCAACCCAAACCATTCTGTGACTCTTTGAGAGTCTTATTTAGGGGTTTTGATCCTTGTGGGTCCCTCACAGATCAGGATATTCTATCATTCCATGATCCTGGAGTTGTATGAGATGGAATCTGTGCCCCCTCTAGTGGAATTTCAACCAAGTGTCCTGGGGCTTGCCTGGCTTCTCATCTCACCAGGCTCCTCTTGTGGCTGAATGTGTCAGCCCCCCATCACATCAGTTTTCTCTGTCTAAAAACCTTCTTAATTAAGTTTTAATGCTTCTCAGAACTCCTTAGTTCTGGGGGGTTTTTGTTGCCAGCTTCTCCTTAC
Source organism: Poecile atricapillus (assembly GCF_030490865.1). Lineage (NCBI taxonomy): Eukaryota > Metazoa > Chordata > Aves > Passeriformes > Paridae > Poecile > Poecile atricapillus. Next base: position 38,854,279 of record NC_081253.1, on the reverse strand, counting down.
AAAGTCCTGCTCTGCCTGTGCTTGTGTGAGGCAGTGTCACATCAGCACCTCACAACAGGGTGTGAAATGACACTTCAAATTGGAAAAAAAAAGCAAACAATTCAAATTTTTACATGGAATGAAAAGGTGATAGATTCTAATGTTTACACTGGAGAAAAAAATAAAACTGTTGTAATTTTAACATGGGGAGAAAAGAAGCAAAACATTTTATGTTTTACATGGAAAATACTGATGTGCATGTGTTTTTTACCTATGCTGTTGGTCAGATTTCAGAGAAGAGCTTTTGAAGCTGCATCTTCTTGCTTTGCTCCCTGTTTTCACTCGAACTAGTTGCAAAAATTACTGTTTTGACTGCCTAGATTTTCTATATTGATTAGGAGTTTCAAAGAGCCATTAGGGGGTTTTGTTAGCACATTTATTTTTGAGTGCTGGCTATAGTTAGATTGTTAATTATATATTCCCAGTCCTAGTGTTTGTGGCTCTGTCTACAGTCTCCTTAGTTTTTTTTTCCCTTTCTCAGAGATTTTGAGAGAAGTCTCTTGGCACAAAGCTAGTGTGATAAACTTGTAAGCTTTCAGGAGGCTCATTTGTCTCTCTTTGGTAGTAAGAAAGAATTGACAGGGATCATGTGTTTTAAGAAATATCAGGGTGTTGTTTTACCCCCATGGCAGCCAACCAGCTCTTTAATATTTGCCAGCTAATAGGATTAGAAATGCTTCTGTATGGATGGGTTACACTTGCCAGACATGTCTGGGACTGAATCCAATTCCTGATAATTTTTGCTGTTTATTTCAGCAGGAAACAAAGCAACTTCTTAACCCCATTAAATGAGGGGGTGTGAATGAGCAGTGCAAGCTGTTAATAGGGAGCACTTGATTAAATATCTCTTGGTTTGTGCTGCTCTGGGGCATTCAGGTTCAGTGTAGCTTTAATGATTTTTAGTGGCTTCTTCAGAGGGTCCACATTAGTTGGGCAACCTGGGATAGTGGAAGGTGTCCCTGCCCTGGCAGGGGAGTGGAACAAGATGAGCTTTAAGGTTCTTTCCAGTCTAAACCATTCTGGGATTCTCTGATGTAGGAAAAAAGAAAAACAAACCAAAGAAACTTTCCACCTGAGGATGTTCCAGCCCACAGACTTTTCTTCCACACACAATTAGTGGGTTTTGACACCAGTTCCTGGTTTGGGCTGCTTTGTTTGCAAGCTTATTTTAAAACCTGTTTTCTTGTTTCTGTGTTGTGCCTTGCTGTGATCTAGACCTGCCTTTTGGAGGAAGAAATTGGAAATGGCATTGAAGAGCCTTTTACTCTTTCAATGCACACACTTTAGAAATTAAATTTCTAATTTATCCCCTGCAAGCAGCTACTGAACTTAGTGGTCATCTGTTAGGATTCTTCTGTGATAACTCATTTCCCATTTTCTCCACAGCTGAGTGGTAAAATAATTTAACTTGAATGATTATTGTTATTATGAAAATGCTACTTTATTCTCGAGTTAAATCCAAATACCTCATTTCCAGCACTTCATTATAGCTGATAAGCTCACTATTGATTGTAACAGAGATGGAATCATAGAATCACTTGGGTTGGAAAAGAGCCTTAAGATCAAGTCCATTGGTTCCTATTTCATAAGAGGAATGCTGAGTAAAGGGCAAGCCAAAATCCTCCTTCACATTTGGCTATTTTAGAGGCTGTTTTTTAACCTTCAGCCATGTCCCACTGAGGTTTAACCCTGTTGGGAATTAAAACCTGAATTTTGGGCTGAAATAAAAAAAGTTGTTCCATGTTGCAAGGGTTTAGCTTAGAAATGTGCCCAGTGGTGGAGGATAATAAATACTTTCTTATTTTTTGGTGTTTTGAATAGTTGAATGAGGGAATTGAATTTTAAAAATTAGATAAATGCTAATAAGATCCATTTTGCTTCATGTTCCCAATTAAGAATTAGAGACCTTTCTTCTCCCCTGCTTATCAGAACAGATTCTATCAATGACATTGGAAATGATTATTTTAATACTTCTTGTCAGCACAGTATTGTAATGACTGTGTACTGCCCCAGGATGCCTTCTTAATGGTTTTAGCCTTCTTGAATTAGCTTGATGTACCGTTAATGCATGAGAATTGCTTTTATTTCTGTTCACGGTGGATTCGTAACTACACATCTTGCCCTGCTTTACGTTCAGATTTTCCCTGACCCATTTAACTGTGGGCCATGTGAGTCTCTGACACCACAAAGGAGCAAATGTTCAAATACTTAGAGGATAAAATTTTACTATCATAGGGCGTGAAACAAAAGGGTTGGAGTCAAACTTGGTTTCAGAGTTGACTCTGTCTCTGTAGCTTAGCAGTTCAACTAAGGGGGTTTTACCCAATCTAGATGGCTGTAACACCCAGATTTTGATCTAATAGTGCCCAGAATAAAAATAAATCTGTGTGTTTTGAGACAGGAGTTGCAGGTTTGTGATGGCAGAGGCCACTGCTGCCTCACAATTTGCACTTTGCTCTGATGCTGTGCTGCTGCCAATATTTTTGGATGTTTTATTTGCAAACTCACTAGTCTTTTATTAAGGAATGTGTCTGCTCTGTGTAAAAAAATCTGCCAGAGGTATTTTATTTCCAGATCCAAATAGTCTTTCCCGTGTGGTGTTGAACAAAGGTGTCTAAAAGGAGAACTCTTCAAAGCACCATTTCTCTGTTAAGGGATGGGAGATGACAAATTAATCCTGGTGCAGCCGGATTGAGGGGAAGGGCTGTCACTTGCCATCAGCATTATCAAGTCAGCTTTTATGGATGTGTTTTCATTAGGAAATGTTAATCAGCCCAATGGGAAGTAAATAAAAGGGAAGTAAATCGGTCCCATCCCGACAGCTGTTTTGGGAAGATGCGACGTTCGCTCTGGCACTGGATGTGGCCTGAGGGATTCTCTGCTTGGGGAGCTGGGCTGGCCTGGTGGGGACCCCAGTGCTGGGCAGAATGAGGCAGAGGAATTCCTCTGAAAATCCTTTTTGGATTCCTTTGGCTCCGGGAATTCCTTGGAATTCCTTGGATTTCAGCTGAGGCCTCTGGGAATGTGGCATTTGCGGTGCTGAGCTTCTCTGTGTGCTCAGGCTGGTCACACATGGCCTAGATCAGCCTGCTGACCCTTTGGCAGGCCCCATGCTTCAAACCCGCTGGGAAATCAGTATTTCGGCTGCTTAGATGTTTGCATTTTCCTGGTTTGTTTGTTTGTTTGTTTTGTTTTTTTTAAATGAGAAAGTGACGTGAGGGAGTCAATTTCTTTTCCTCGATGTTATGGCTTAGCCTGGAGCAACAAACGCTCAAGCTGCATTCATTTTAAGCCCCCGTTCATTTCAGCTTGAAGTTCGTTTTAAGACGTTGATTTTTAATGTAAAATTAACGTTTTGATCTTAATGCACATTGCGTTTCTTTCCCTGGGAATAACGGAGCGCGGCGGGAGCGGCCGCCAGGGGGCGCCGGAGCCGCGGCGTGAGGGGCCCGTGAGGGGCCCGTGATGGCGGCGGCCCCGCCGAGCCCCTCGGGGCTTTGTGTCACCGCACCGAGACAGTGAAACGCCTCGGCCGCCAAAGTCTGCTGGAAAGAAAAAGATATAAACACACAAATCTGCTCACCCTCATCTTGTGAAGTGTTTGTGTTTTATTCTGAACTTACTTCAGCTTCGCCCTTGCTCATGCTTTGCCTTTACACTTGCTTTACCCTTCCTGCCTGCCTGTAACTCTTATGGGCCATTAATAAATGAGAAGATTTAGTTTGGAAACAAGAATTTCATGCCACCTTTTTTTAATTTTATTTTCTATTATTTTATTTTATTTTATTTTTTGGCTGTTTTTGTTTGCACAGACATTTCTTCTGGTTTGCAGGTAATCTCTCAGCCCCATTCCCACAGAGGACAAGTTCTGGTGTCATAAATCAGACTGCACATTGTTGTAGGATGGCCTAGTGTTACCTAGCAGGAGGAAATGAACCAATATCTGAAATTGATATAATTTTATATATAGGTTTGAAATGAGCTGTGTGAATTGAGCAGTGCCTGGTGAAGCAGGTCTGAAGAAGCCTTCATTGGGCTTTGGGTTGGGCTGGAAAATGGATCCAAATCCTTGGATTTGTATTTTCTGACTGATTGCCAGATTTCACACTTTGCACGTTACAGTTGAAGAGGTTTTTTTTCTCTGTTGTCCCCAAGAAGTTCTGAGGTCTCTGTGCAGTTCCCCTTGTGCTCGGTGCTGTCCAGTGTCACTGCTGTGCTGTTTGTGGGGCACAGATTTCACCTTTTTGCCAATTTTTGGTGAAAATTGCAGCAATTTTGCAGGCTTTGGGCACTTTGAGATTGGTGCTGCTCTATCAGGTTTTTCAACAGCACACCTGGATCCACAAATGTGTGAAAGAAAGAAAAGAGATCTTCCAGTGATTCATCTGTATCCATTTTCTCATGCTTGGAATCAAATAATGGGATGAGGAGCTGTAGTATTTCCATACATTCCAGGGTATGGAATTTAAGAAGTGCTACAATGAGCAAAGAGGAATTGAATGATGTAATGCCAGTGAAAGTTCTAGGGAGGTTTTGATTTTAGCTCTGGCGTGTCATTCAGTAGGTGACTTGTAGAAAATCATAATCTCTTGCAGAACTTTTTGTGTGACTTTTAATTTTATAGCAGTAATTTTATGGCACTTCCTTTAAGTCTTAATATGAATTTTATGCAGTAAGACAGGTTATTTAAAACCTAGAGCAGAGCTGCTGATTTTATGCAATAGTTGACAGCTGTTATTTTTTTTTCTGCGAGTTCAATAAATGCAAGACCTACTTCAACGTAGACAAATTCTTCATTAAATGGCGACAAGAGCATGATCAATCTTAGCAAAATGCAAAAGAATTCAGGTTTTCAGTAGTGATGATTCAAAATTAGTCCAGTAAAGTCATATTGTGTAATGCAAACTCTAATTGAAATCCTGGGGCAGGAAACAAGGTGCTTGTTTGGGGGTAAATTGGCTTTTTAAAAGTTTTACAGTAGACATGAGAGTAAGAGGCAGAATCAGTCTGTTTGAGGGACTCGTCTGTGTTGTGCTTGGGAGATAAAGTATTATAAACATATTTGTGGAGTGTCTGGCAAGTAAGTAGGAATTGTTTTCCCTTAGAAACAGAAGTGAAAAATTCTGGAAGAAGGAGGAAGTTTGAAAATTCCTTACTTTGCAATTCTCTGCTTTTCTCAGTAAAAGCACCAGGAAAAGCATAATAGAAATAAGCTATAAATAAGTGTTGTCATGCTGCAGTTCCTGGCAGAGCTGGAGGCAGAAGCTGAAAAGAGCAGTGACAATTTCTGGGATTCTTTTTGAGCCAAGTGACCTGAACAGCAAACTGATGGCACAGCATGGCTGCTAGCAGGGTTCAGTCATGGGCTGTGCCCAAAGGGGAGGGTTTAAAAACAAGTAAAATTAAATACTGCTTGATGATACCTGTTAGAGCAGCAATCCTTTAGCAGCTGCAAAATGATGCTGCAGAGGAACTGACCACAAGGTTAGGTGAGGGCCAGGAAGGGCTTCAGCAGAGCATGACCTCCACAAAGTGCCAGTTTATATTTGCTTTATTACAGCCAGAACCTTTCTCCCTCATGTCTGCTTTATTTCTAAGTGTTCTGTGTAAACTGTGCCTTGTTTGCTGCATTTTGGGGGATGGTCTGCCTTGCCCAGTATGTCTTTGTCTCTCTTCCTAATGCTGTGCTCTTTGTTACACTGCTGTGATTATGGTTTGATCATTTAATTTGACTTTTTCTTCTTAATTTTTAACTGACAAATCTTAAAGCCAGTTCACCTCATCTGTTGCTTTATGCCATGTTCTGTACAGCTTCTCCAGCAAGCCTTCACATAGAGACTGACATGAAATGTCTAAAGCTTAATTTTTTTATTAGGTGTCCTCAGTACATCTTCCCTTGGCCATTGGTTTTAACTGTCCTTTGTGGATTTCTTTGTGGATTAAATTTGCTCACAAAATAATGGCTTTGCTGGCTTAATATTGATGAATGGAAGATTAAGAGCTAACCCATGAGATATGTTGTCTGAAGATAGAAAGGGAAGTGAAAATGCCTTTTCTGTAACTTCATTCTCTTCTCTGTGTGTTTAGGAACGTTTTTTAAAGAGGAGATCCCACTTTGCCCCTTATAATGAGGAGATGCTTTTGTCTGAGCTATCAAACGTTTAAAACTGGTGTAATAAACATAATCCTTTTGTCACCTTCTCTGTTGTGTAACAAACACATTTTCAACATCAAAGTTGATTATCAGCATAGCTGGTTCCTCAAAAGCCATTTCCGAAACGCAATGCAAATCGTTGCCTTTCAGCTAATCCGTATGCATATGCAAATCCCATTGAGCTGTTTGCTTGGCCAGGATTAGCATCGTGTATTCAGCCTTTAAAAGCCTCCCTGGATTCCTGGGGGTGGTGCATGGTGGAGCAAGGCACAGTGGTGGCATTCGCCTCAGAATTCCTGTGCCAGCAAACTTCTAGCGCTGCTGCCGAGTTTGAGACGCGATTTTTCCTTCCTCCTTCTCTCTAAAGTAGAGAATCGTTAATTGTGTATAATGAATTTGGAAATGGAGGTTAGGTCTGATGAGGTGGTGCTGCACAAGGAAACGTGCCTGCCAAAGCTGGAACTTCTGCCTCTTCCTCTAGAAGAAAAGCACTTGCACCCATAGTGTTGTGTGATTTTTGTCAAATGTCAGTGCAAAGTGAATTTTATCTGTAAGCACCTCCTTTCATTTAAGTGTGTGTTACTGGCCAGTCTTAAACATCAAGGCTGTTGTTCTCTGCATCAAACTCTTTCTTTTCCTTAGTTACTGGAGTGTTGTGTGAGCCAGAAGCAGTAAGGTCAGGTCCTGCCTGCTGCGAGATCTGGTCAATATTTTGTGGAAAAGAGAGAATCCAGCACAACACGGTATTGTACAACACAGGAGATGAGTATGGAGAACACTGAGCTACTTTTTGAACAGCCTCTCTTTGTATGTTTTGGTTCTTTCTTTAGTTTGGTCTTTCCAGGGGTACCAGTCTGGGATCCATGTGGACTTGTTTCCACAATGCATGCTGGGTTTTGGTTAGGAAGTAAGCTAAAATCAGGAATGAAAATTAGTTGGCAGATGGATGGGACTACATGGGCTGCCTCAGTTCTGAAAATTATCCCAAATATTAAATGTGAGCACAGGGGCTCAACAGGTTTTATTTAGGGATTGGGAAAACTGGGAGACTCTTACACTCCTAGATGTGGCACTTGGGGATGTGGTTAATGGTGGCCTAGGCAGTGCTGGGGTGAGTTTAGAGGGCTTTTCCAGCCTAAATGGTCCTGTGATTCCTGACAGTCTGCACATGTGACTTCACTTCATTATCTGCAGAGAATTGGTCACATTTTGCTGTTGTTTGGTTTTCTTTGATTTTTTTTTTTTTTTTTTATTTTTTTATTTTTTGGCTGCTTGTAGCTCTGGACTGAAAGTTTTCTGCAACTTTCAAAACTAAATTTTGGAATAAGTTCTAACTCTGATAGAAGACATTTTTTGGAACATATTTGTCATGTGTGACAAGTGCATTCCCTCAGCAGCCTCTGTGGAGTGCTGGCTTATCACCTTTACTTGAAAAATTATTATAAAGCTGGTACATGACTAAAAATGGAGTAGTTTTGTTTAATAAATGTGTGGATGTGTGTTCCTTTTAGTTTCAGTGGAAGATCCTGCTGTGTCAGATAACTTCTGCACTATCTCACCTTTGAAAAGGCTGAAGGTGGCTTTCAGAGCCACAGAACCAACTTTAAATTAAGGCAGAGGTTTGTTTTTCTTCAAGCTCTATCTGCACTTAATGAAGGAACATTATTGACAGATGCTGAAGAAATATTTTTTTCCATAGAAAATTGGATTTGGAGCATAAAACTTCTTAATGTTAATAAAGACAGGTCATTACTGGTCTCAAGTCAGATATGCAAACTCCAGGAGATGGAGTGCTGCTGGTGGCACTTCTGCTGCTGCTACTTTTGTGTGAAAAAAGCCCTCGTGAGGAGTAAATCAGCGGGAGTTGAGCGCACGTACAGTCGCTGCACTCCCATCATTTATGCCCCTCCTGATGCCTGATGCACTCGCTTGTGTCTTAGGCCTGGTAATTTACAGTCTCCCAGAAAGGTATGTTTAGATTTAAGCTGTGCAATAGTGTAACTAATGAGAAATAGAGGGGAATTTATAGTACTTGGTGATTGATTGGCCAAGTACCTCGACATTAATTGAAATCTGAGGACTCCCAGCTGTCTTTCAGTTTAAAAAAAAAATTAAAAGGGGGGAAAAAAAAGTGCTTTTAGGCAAGTGAAACTATTGCTTTGTAGCATGTATGGAGAACATGGTTGGGGTGAAAAGGTGGATTCTCTAAAGTATCTAAAGAATGAAAGGGTTATTTCCTAATCACCTGCAGACACTACACTGGCTGATCTGCACCCGTGGCAGTGTCACTCAGCTTCTGCTTTTACAATCCCAGTGTGACTTTAGTTGTCTTTCCCTGGGATTTTGGACCCAATTCCATCAGGCAGGTTGGCTGTTGAGCTCTCCCCTGTTTAGTAGAGTCACTCAGGCCTAGCTGTTGTGTGACAAATTATCTGGATAAATACTCAGCGTTAATCTCTCGCTTAATAACGCTGTTTAACCGGTCATTTCCACAGAGAACACACAGCTTTCTCCTCTGCTGTCATCCTCTAAATGCACCATTCTTGCTGGAGCTTAGTCTTGTGAAAATGTCTACATTTTCCCATTAAGTGCTTAAAAAGTAATAAAACTAAAGCCATTAGCCTTCACTCGTCAGATCTGTATCAAGAGAAATATTCTTGGGCGCCATAAATCTGATCAAGTGTTCGACATTTATATCATTCGACTTCATTCTCTGGAAACGGACCTTTGAAGGTAAATTGCATTAAGTAGGGCAGTTTAAATTTTTAATACAATCTTATTGTAACTGTTAGCAAATGATTAAAGTGCAAAGGGGGGGCTTATGTGTTTTGGGAGATTTATGTGAAATGCTCTATGATGCTTCTGCTCTGGCAGGGAACTGCTTTTGTGACAGCTGGATGTGCATAAACCCACAAACCCAAAGGATTTTTAGCCTTTAGTGGCGAAGGAGATAACTTCCTATCTGCTGCTGGATTTGTGGAGGGTGTTTTGGGAGCAGGATTTATTCCACCTGCACTGAAGCAGTGATGTTGGTGACACAAAGCTTACCTCCTTTTCCAACAGGCCTCCGTGTGCCTGAGAGGTGGATTTTGATGGCTCAGTGGGCAGTGAGCTCATGGGCTGAGGTGATGTATTTAATCTTATTTAGGACCTTGATGGTTTGTTTGGAGGGAGGTTTTTCTCTAAAGTGTAGGAACATTCTCTGGTTGAGTTAGGTTCACTTTGGTGAAGCTGTGCTTCAGAAGCAGTGGTGGGTTCATGCACCTTTTTTTTGGTGTTGCTGTAGTAAACCTGATCGCTCTTTTCTGAGGAGAATGCTCACGTCTTGAAGAATAATAATATCTGTGAATATTTAATGTGAAAAAAGTGGTATCTGTTCAAATATTAGGTGACTATAACTTTTTTCTTGGCTATCCCAGCAATCATGGTCCTTGTTTTGGAACCAGCTGTGCCCTGTCTGGTTCAGCTGTGTGATTCCACAATGTGGTTGCACCTCTGACTTGAGACTTTGAGTTGTCAAGTAACAATTTTGTGTCATTTTGGCAGTTGAAAAAAGAAAATAATTGATTATTCTGTGGTTTTAGTGAGATTTTCTTTAAGTTGAGTTAATAGAACTGTCTGGATGAGGCACGAGTTAAGTTGAATTTGATTTAGTAAGTGTGATTAGTTTATTTCTTTCTTGAGGGTTGGTTGCATCTGAGATGCACTGACATAACCAGCAAATTTCTATCACTTTGTGTCCTTTTCTGTGCTCTGTTAGTGAGCTCACTGCATGTGCATGGATCTTCAGAAAGCAGAAATCTTCTCTATGAACGCAGTCACTTGGTAGTGTGTGCCCCAAAATGGGCTTTCCATGAAGCTGCTTCAAAATGGAAAGAGGAAATTACTAAGGTGGTAAAATCCTGAAGCATCTTGTATTTTTCTGTTACTTAAATCTATGTTTTGATGTGATTAAAAAGTGATTTTATGTTTTGGGATAGAATTAAATACATACAATGATGTTATCCTTAAGAATGTTAAAGGATAATTAGCGACTCAGTTCCTTCCTTTATGGGCATTGTACAAAACACATCAATTTGATAACATTCTCTTTGAATCTTTACAGGTTAACTTTTTTCCTTGTTTCAACACTTTTTAACCTTTTGAAATTTAAAATCGTAACTCTGTGTGGGATGTAACAGGATTTCTGACTTGATTTTGCCCTTGTGGAAAGGTCAGCAGAGCTCCATGAGTACTGGTGAGGTAAATCCATGTGCAGAAGACTTTACCTCGGTGCCTGGTGCGATGTTCCCCTTAAATCCTCGAGTCACACGCTTCTGGTTTCAGCACAGTTCAAGCAGTGAACAAAACACAGGTTGATTTTTTAAAATTGCTTCAGATGCCAGATTGTTTCCAGTGGATTTATTGGCATATTTGCTTACCTAGCCTTGGAAGGCAGTGATTTGCATGGAAGTTGGGAACATGTGATGTGCAGTGTTAATTAGAGTTACCTGTGGAGGGGGGGGAAAAAAAAAAGTTGGCATTGATGAAAGATATTTAATACCAAGCCTGATTTACAGCTCTATTTTCATATCTTGTAAGACAAGGTTTAAGAAGCAAAGATTTGTTAACCAAGCACTTCGTCCTCTGAAACTTCCTAATGCTTTTGGTGCCCTGCACTACAGATTTATATCTTTTTGATCAATTTGACTTTTCTTTTTTGGTCATTGAGGTTTCTCCCAGCGAGTTCCACCACAGGCTGTCTGAAAGGGCTTTGTGCTCAGTGCAGAGCAGGAACTCCTCTCCCCTGGTGTGACTTTACAGTGGCACTGCTTCTTCAGGGTAAAGTAACTTCAGACATTTCTGGCTGCAAGTGGCCAGGAATTAGCTGGATAAATTGCCATTTCCAAACTCCAGCATTAGAATTGTTCAGCACTCGTTTCTGTATTATACCTGACACGTGGGATGTCATGCTCTCCTTTTAAACAGAGAAATATAAAGGTTGTTTAGCCTAGAAAATGGATTGAATTTAAAATAACAGGCACAATGGCCTTAATAGTGGCTACTTAGGTTAATGTTTCCCATTTGGAAGCATTTGTGGTTAGGGCTTGCTCTGGTAGTTATTACTGCCTCTTCTGCAAAATGTAATTGTGGAATAAATTTACTTTTATTGAACCCTTACTTATCCTGTAAACATGGAATATTAAGCTAAAAGGCATCTGCTGTAAAAATGTAAGCTGCTATGTATCTCTACAACTTCTACTTGTATTTTTTAAGGTAAAAGCAAATACTAGCTCACACAAAACTCTGATTTTTGCATTGTTTTTTCCCCCCAAGTAGTTAAAACAGGTATTTATTTAAACAAACACTTATCCCAGCTGATGTTTTTCACTCAGGCATCAGCATTCCAACTTCAACTGAAATCCATTTTCTGTCTGTCCATCGGAGAGGGAAAATTTCCTGTATTCCCATCTTTTGCACAAGTGGCAGGTTTTAACTGAACCTGCTGTTTACTTGTTCTTGGACGTGCAGAGGAGATGAATGGTCTTACACAGGTTTTTATGAGAAACCAGTTTTTGATTTAAATTAGTGGTAATTGGAGAAGAGTGTTTGCAGCTCCTAAAATATGCAACACCCCTGAACTGTGATCACTGAGAAGAGAAATGGCACCAGATGTTACAGATCTTGTATGCCTGGAGTCACCCCTTTTAATATCCCAAGCTTTCCTTGGTGGAAGCAAAGAGCAGAGGAATGACAGTATTCCCTGCCTTTTGGGAATGAAAAGTGATCAGACTGCTGATACCTTTGGGTGTTTTCCAGGAGCCATCTTAGGAGCAGGGAGAGATCAGCTCTCAGCCTAGATGAGGTTTCCCTCAGCTCATCTCTTGGAGCTGCTACAGAGTATTGTCAGTTTTCTGATGTGGAGCTGGATGAGTCTCCCACCTTGTGCCTTGAACTTCTCCTGGGGGATATTTTCCCCTCAGGTCTCTGCCTTTCTCATCCTTGACTTGGCTGGATCTGCACTGGTGAGGTGGAGCTGATGAGCGAGCAGCGCTTTGAACCAGGGCAGGACAGCTGTGTCAGCACAGCTCTCGTGGTGCCAGCGTTCCTAACAGGGGTGAGCTCCCAAACGGAGCAGCAAGAGGGGTCTGCTCTGGAGGCACAGCTCTGCTCCTCCCACCAGGGAATTCAGTCCTCTGCTCATCACCCCCGAGAGCCGAACGTGAGGGCTTTGCTTGGGAACGATGAGCGCACGCTCCCTTTTTTCCATCGGAAAACGTGGATTGCACGGAAATCCCGAGAGCTGGGATGTGGAAACACCCATGTTCCGCTCTGAGCTCTCCTGCTCAGGGCTCCCTGAAAACCAGGCCAGGGAGGGAGCGGGAGGTGCTGAGGAATGACTGGGTTTTGACTAACAAAAAGTAGCATTTGAGATGAAAGTGGCAGGGGGTGGGAAGGTTAATTTTGTTGTGGTGCGCTAGGTCAGGCATGGAAGAAGAGGCATTCAAGCCAAGAGCTTTCCCTCCCAACTCGGAGCGGGAATTTCACATGCTTCTAATTATCAATGCCTTCAAGCAGAATACAACTCCCAGTCATTCTGGCTCGTGGAATTAAATTTAAATGTATAAAAAATAAGTGTCAGTTCCCCTAGAAGACCAAATATTTGCTAAATATCAGTTCTCCTTCTTTACAACTCTTAAGTATCCATGGCATATCCCTGTTTATTTGCAGAAGACTTCTTGACTTTGCACATAAATTTTGTTTGGTTTTTCATACTACTGATTACAATAAAATCTGTCCCAAATTGATGGCTTGAATATTTAAAAGTACAGACAATTAAATTGATTTTTAGAAGTACTTGAAATGCTTCTCTCTCTGAATTATTTTTGATATCTGCCATAGATTTAAGTTTTATTAATCTGTTTTAGAGATACTTTTTAGAGAGTATTAAATTCAGCTGTTGTGTTCAGAAGCAGCACTGGAATGAGACAGAACCTGAAGGCTTGGGACAAAAATATTTCTGCTTTCTCAATTTTTTTATTCACTTTATAGGACATCATTGTTCTGATGGAGTGAGGAGCTAAGGAATTTGAGGTGAAGAATGGTCTATTTTGACCCCACCTGTGTCCAGTTTGGGACCCCTGGTATAATGATGTGGGGATGCTCCAAGGGTGGAGCCCCTCTGCTCTGGAGCCAGGCTGGGGGAGCTGGGGGTGCTCACCTGGAGAAGGCTCCAGGGAGAGCTCAGAGCCTCTTCCAGGGCCCAAAGGGGCTCCAGGAGAGGGACTTGGGACAAGGGATGGAGGGACAGAATTTAGGGAAGGGCTTCCCAGTGCCAGAGGGCAGGGATGGATGGGATATTGGGAAGGAATTGTTCCATGTGAGGGTGGTGAGGCCCTGGCACAGGGTGCCCAGAGCAGCTGTGGCTGCCCCTGGATCCCTGGAAGTGTCCAAGGCTTGGAGCACCTTGGTGCTTTGCTCATGTTCAGGTCATGTGTTTGAGTGGCTGAGTTCAGACTGCCTTGGGTTTCTTTCCTTGTTCCTTCCCCTTCCTTGCTCAGACTGTGCTGTGTGTGTCAATGTGATACCAACACCTCTGTACTCACACTGAAGAGGTAAACAGTTTCCTTGGATAATTATCTCTCCGTTGTGAGAGCAGGAGCTTTTGCAGACAAGGTAGTTTTCATTCATGTGTGGTTTTTGTTCAGTTTTGGTCTCAATTTAGGTCTTTACCACATATGATGAAGAGAAATCCATGTGCATGTGTTAAAATCTGACCTTTGGTTTGCTCTCTTCACTCGCTAATGTATTTTAAAATATTTTAATATATGGCTTCCCAGGCTCCAAATCAATAACCCAATGGGTCTGAAATGACAGAGTGCTACGATATTCCCCTTTAATTTAAACATGATTAGCTGATGAAGGTTATGATCAATATGCTAGGGGAAGATAAATTAATTGATATCATCCTTTCAGGATGATAAGAGGCCTATTGGAGGTGGGATGTAACTAATGAAGCTGCTTCTTCATATATATGAGCCATTCTTCATACAATGTATTCTCGCTAAATCATGGTTATGCCATCATTCATTTACATGAAAAACATAAGTCACAGACCAGTTTGTTATTAAAATTGCATTCATTTGAGAAGAAACCATGCTTACACTGTCCCTGCCTGTGCTGTAATGTAGTGAGGGAAAACAATCTTGGAATTTACATGATTATCTCTTTGTGTTTTCTGAATGAGACAGACTGGGTTCTGTTGGCTTAATTCCAGTGAGTTTATGGGGGACTTTTTAAGGAGATGCCAAAAAATGTCACTGGTTTTGGTGGAGGTGTTGCAAGTGACTGCAGACTCCTTGACAGAAGTTTCATGAAGTAAAGGAAGCTAAACTTAGTTAGTGGCATTTTTGATTAGCTGCTACACAAGTACCTGTTTCCAGAGACTGAAATTTTTATTAGTTTTAAATTTGTGATTCAAAAGGTTGCAAGAAATTTTATTTTTATGTATTTATGGCATAAAAAGAGCTCTTTCCAAAGGCCTTAGCTGAATTACCAGCATGAACTCAAGTTCCAGTGTGTGATGGGATGAAATTCTGAAATAGTTTGACTTGTTTAAATGGAAAAACTATAGGAGAGATTTGGAAGTTGCTGCATTTCACATCAGTTCTGTTTGATCTTTTTCTTATTATGGGTCTGCCAGGCTGTGTATAGAGATGTTAATGGCTCTTATCCCTGTATCCATTAGATAAATGCTGCTTTTCCTTCCATGCTGAAGAAGATGTCTTAATAAATTGTAAAACAAATGATGCATTGTCCAGCTGTGTTGCTGCTGCTAAGGAATAAAAGCTAAAATTAGAAATAATGATTCTTTCCATAAAGAATTTTACTGGGATGTGTGGTACCACAGTGCAGGTATTTATTCGATGCCAGGCACCCTTTATCAGTACTAATCCAGTTATCTTTGGTTTGGGCTCCAAAGTGGATTGCCCTGGTGCAATGGCTGGTAAAAAAGGGAAATCCATCTAATTCCTTGGCAGCAGAGACCAGGTGTCTTCTGTCTGCCAGGAGAATATCCTAAAGAAGAACAGAAAATGCTACTGTGAGCTTTTTGAGTGGTGTTATATGCACAGAGGGGTCTTGGTACAGAATTCTTGGTCTTGCTTTTTGTAATTTTTTCCCCCAAGTCCTCTGGTGCTCACCTGGTGGAATGAGACTTCTGGAGTCACATCCTCCATGTGGAGAACCCAGCTGGGGTCTGCCATGGAGCATCATGGAAAAACCAGCACTCTTTGTATTCCCTGTAATTGTAATACACTCAATTTTTGGAGCAGGTTTGGTGGTGGAACCCCATCTCCCCGTTTGTGTGTTGTTCATTGTGTGCTTTCCCGTTGTGCCCTGCTCTCCACGCGTGCTCTGCCTCACCTGCCTGGATGTTTTGTTTCCCTTCAGTTGCCCAGAAGATCGTTTCCACCAAGAAGAAACAGCAGCTCTCAATTGGACCCTGCAAATCTCTACCCAACTCTCCGAGCCACTCCTCCGTGTGTTCTGCCCAGGTTTCTGCCGTACATATCAGCCAGGTACAGATAAAATAAATGCTTGGAAAAGGAATTGATGAGCTGCTTTTCATCTCTGATGTATTTTGTGCCATTTCAAGTGCTCTTTTTGCTGCTCGAGAGGTAGTTGCTGTTTTTTTAATGCTGTCAGTGATCTGTAGTTTGAAGTGACATTTGAATTTTTTTTTAGATTGGCTTGAGTTCAAGAAACAAAGTAGCAAAGCAGAATAATTTGGCTTTAGAGCCTGCTTGGGTTGATAAGCCTGCCTTGATCATTCTCATTGATAGCCAGCAGCCTGCAGGTCTGAGTAGGCCAACCATTGCAGTCACAGGATTTGCTGTGCTGTGGTTTAACATCCCCTCGCTGTGTTTTTGCTGGTTACTCTCACTCAGCTGTGCTGAGCTTGGTTAGAGTGCTGGAATTTTACACTTGATGGTATTTTAAGAAATATATGGTTAATATTAAAATTTTCTGACTTGTACCACTTTTACCCACGTGTGTTGCACACTCCCCTGTGTTTCCCTGGTGATGCCCTTCCTCAGTGTCTTTGTTTTCTAGTGTCAACTGATAATCTCTGAGCATGTCCCCGTTTGGGACATAAACATTGGGACGTTTGGGCTATAAACTGAATGATGTCAGACACCCACAGCCATTCTGGTGTGGTTTTCAGTCCAAACACAATAATAAGCAGCTTATTTTGCAGTCCTGAGCCACCCATGTGAGGATTTGTTCTGACTACAGACCTTTATCCCACACAGTCCCTGCTTTTTGGCAGAAGGGAGTTTTTCCCACTGAGTTATAACCCTAAAGATGCAATTGTCAGTTCAGTCCTAAAAGTTCTCTGCTGTGAGTTACTTTGCTTCCAGCTGAGTCCTGATATGACCTTAGACTGTGACTGTGGTTTTTGCTGATGAGCCCAAAGAGAATGCTGGGGTTCAGACCCTGCTTTCTAAAGCAGGTGCTGAGTGAGGTGTGTTGCTCTTCAGAAGGACCTTGGTGCCTTCTGGTGAAGTTACAACTTCTCACATGGGAGAGGTTCTTCCCTTTCCAGGTTTCCTCAGCTGCTCTGCCTGAGCAGTTCATGGCCACAGGCCCTTGGAGCTCGCCCTCTCTGAGGGCATTTAATGAACCTTTTTTTGATGAAGGACATCAAATATCTGGGTGCTCACTGATTTCCTACCCAAGTCTAGTTTGAAGGTCAACAGCAAACACCAAATTCTAGACCAGTACCATCACCTATGCAGCAAACTTCTTGCCAGTGATAAGAACTGTTTGGGAAAACTGAGGCAAGATAGCTTTTGTGGTAAGGCTCCCCCGATTCTGTTTCAATAAAAGTGAAATAATGTTCTCTACTGCCTTTGCCACGTGTCATAATTACCTAAAGGGGCAATTGCATCACTAGTCAAAGATGTCTCTCTTCTGAGACTGATGTCATGCCTAAAAGTAGAGGCCAGAAATCTGTTTCATGTCATATCTCCTTTGTGCTACACTTAAAGGCAGTATGACCTTGTTTAAGGGAAGGAAGCTGAATCCTTATCCCAGACTTAAAAGAACTTTGCAACTGCAATTCCAAGTTTAAGATGATCTGGGGCAAGATTTGCCATCTCTGATCTTGGCTGGAAGACTGGCTGGTGTCTTGCCCTTTGGAACATCTCTCTTGGCATAATGATGTTTCTCTGAAGATTTCCTCCATGAATCAAACCCGTTATCGGTGCAGTGCCCTGCCACTTGCATTCTCCACAGGAGCAAAGGCCTTCAGAGGCAGTGGTTACATGCAGCACTTCAGATAAAGTCAGATATTGTTCTATCTCTGGTTGGATCATCCTGGGGATTGAACTCCTGCAAACTCTCCAGATGACTCTGCAGTCAAAAGCTTAGGCTTTAGAGAAAGAAAAGAAAGAATCGAGTGTCACCTTAACCAGGCTAGTCCTCAGCATACCCCAGGGGGAATTCTAAGGCTCAGCACCATCCAGGGTGTCTGTGGTTTCAGTCTGCCAGGCTGGGCAGGGCTTGGAGCAGTCTGTTCTGGTGGAAGGTGTCCCTGCCCATGGCAGGGTGTTGGAATGAGATCAGCATTAAGGTCCCTTCCAATCCAAACCATTGTGGGATTCTGTGAAAGACTTGTCTGTGTGTTTGGGTGCTTCTCTCTCTATCCACATGTCCAGGAGTCTGAGGTGGTGAATGTCTCAGTAAGATCCCCTTACAGCAAATGCTCTCAGGAATATCTACAGTTAGGTATTTCCAGAAGCCTGTTCCTCACAATAAGATACTTCCTATTCCAGAGACAAAATCCGCTTGTCTTTGTAATAGATGCAGCTTAATTTTCCTTCTGCCTTAGTTTTTAATGTGTATGCCAATCAAGGGGAAGGTTTTCCTTGAAAACCCTTGATACCCAGAGCCAACAACCCTTGGAAATACTTTGGGTACCTCTGTTGGCTTTCAGGGCAGCACAGAATGCATGGAAAGAATTTTATTCTCAAATCCAAGGATTATCATCCATGATGGACAGAACTGTTGTGTACTCTGTCACCACGAGGGATGGTGCAACATCACTTATATTCTGTCGATGTGTTCAGGTATTCCAGTCACTGCTCACTGTCTGGCTTTTTGGAACACTTCAAAAGGGACTCTGAGCTGTTTAGAGGGGAAGAGGTGTTGTGCAATGGATTGGAGGCTTCTTATTGGCCACAGGGCATCTTGGAATAGGTTTTAATTTCCTTTTTACAGGTACAGACCAGTTGCTTCTATATCTGTGTGCTCTGCATGTCTATCCCACTGTTCATTCCCTCATTCCCCAATCCCTTGACGATATTTGTAGGTGTGATATGCTTGTATACCATGCTAAGTCTAATTTCAAAGAAGAATGAGTTCCCTTTTCCCTCACAAAACCCCACAGAGGCATTCCTTTTCCCTAAATTCATCCTGGTGCTAGGGGAATTGTTTGTCCTTTACACCTGACATATCAGGAGGGCAATTTTAAGATATTAACTTACAAGAATAGTGCCAATAAAAGCAGTTCCAAAGGGCTGTTTCCTCTGCCCAGCACCTGGAAATCGAGATCACCTGGTTCCCAAACCCATGAGGCTGCTCAGCTCCACCTTTGGTCCTCAGTGCCTGTGTGTGGGGGCTGGATAACCTGCTGAGGAATTAGTTACCTGCAGCTGGGCCTGAGTTTGAGTTTGCACTGCTTGGTAAAACAGCTGGAAAATCCTTTGGCACAACAGCTGTCATTGCTGTTTGTGTCAAAGTCTCCAGGCCCCTCTCCAGACAAATTGATGTGCAGATTCCAGCCAGGAATCCCCAGAAGTGTGAGCTTAATTGTGAACTGTCATTTTGAAGGTAAAGATGGGAAGATTATTTTACCAGGGACTGTAATTCCTTGAAATCTGCAGTCTGCATATGTTTTTACACTGGCTGGCTTCCCTGAAATTCAGCTGTTACATTCTGCTGCAAGAGGAGATTGAAAATGGCACCATGTTTCCATGTCTGCCTGGTCTTCATGCATTCCTCTATGACAGAGGGACCTGACACACCCTTTGGTGAAGAAATTTTCCTTGAAATACAATCTAAATCTCCTCTGGTGCAACTTGAGGCCGTTCCCTCTCCTCCTGCCTCCATTCCCTGGGAGCAGAGCCTGATCCCCCCGGCTGTCCCCTCCTGTCAGGGATTGTGCAGAGCCAGAAGGGCCCCCTGAGCCTCCTTTTCTCCAGGCTGAGCCCCTTTCCAGCTCCCTCAGCCTCTCCTGGGGCTCCAGCCCCTTCCCCAGCTCCGTTCCCTGCCCTGGACATGCTCCAGCCCCTCGGTGTCCATCCATGTGGACTGCAGTACCAAGAGTTGTGTTTCCTGATCAGCAGTGTCATTCTCCAAAGATATTTGCATTATTCCTGGGAAGGGTGTGGAGTTTAACATCCACTACAAAGCTGCAGCTCAGGTGTGGCTGCCACACAAGCTCTCTCCTTACTACCTGTTGCAAATCTGCAGTGATGCATTCTTTACATTTGCACAGTGCCTGCAGACAGTTTTTACTACAGCACAATTGTCCAAAAACATAAACTACAAAAATGTGCTCAGCTTGGTCATCCATTATTTCATTGAATGTGAGACCTGATTATGGATAAGCTTTTTGGAAATTTTCTAGAATATCAAAACTAAAAGAAGAGTGGTGATTTATTTAATGCCAGATACATCACAATCCTTTTGTGTTTGCAGGGTTGTTTCTAAGTAACCTAATATTCATCTAGAACAAGCATTTTAGATACCTCCCTGTGAGGGTGCTGAGACCCTGCACAGGGTGCCCAGAGAAGCTGTGGCTGCCCCTGGATCCCTGGAAGTGCCCAAGGCCAGGCTGGACAGGGCTTGGGGCAGTATGGAAGGTGTCCCTGCCCATGGCAAGGAGCTGGAATTAGATGATCCTTGGGGTCCCTTCCAGCCCCAACCATTCCATGGTTTCCAAGTGTTTGTCTGTTGTGTTTTTCATTGTTCCAGCCAGTGGCTTATTCTGAAATCACCTCAGTTTTATTTACAAAGTTAGAAATCCACTGGGCTTGGTGTGTGAGAAGAGAAACATTGCCTGCAGGACTTCTCTTATAGAAACTCTCTGTGTGTCTTTGGGGAATAGAATATCCAACAGGTTTGTTTTCCTTTAGGAGTTACTCACTCCCAGAAAATAAATCACTTGGAAATCCGGGAGACAGCTGCAAAAAGTGTAAAATGATGAAGAATTTAAAAGGTAAAATTTTAGGGACTCCTTCATGTTCTCCATTTGGGAAGTAGGCTCTTAGGGTATAAATCTGTTCATTTCAGTTAAGAAAAAAAAAAAGGATTTCCTTGCCACCTTTCTCATCTCCAACACATCTGGTGGTTTGGGAACAAGCTGCTACAGAAACAGGAAAAGCAAAAGTGTGGTAATTAATTAAAATTCTTCCCAGCTTGTCCTGCTCATCTGTCCAGTGTTACCATTCTTCATTAGGACACTAAAAATGTTCACTTCAATTACATTATTTCATCTCCTATGTTTTGTACACATCTCCCAGTTCTGCTGCTACTTCCTCTGGCTTTTGAGAATGTTATGGGGAAAATCTCTCTGGCCCCACTGTTGCTTTCAGTGCCTTCACCTCTGCTCCCTGCTTTGGAAAAGCTGCAAGAATCAGAAGAGAACTTGGAAGATGGAGAAACTTCAGCTGGGGGTGTAAGGGATTGTCTCCTTTTTCATCCTGACTGGTTGCAGCTTGAGATCTCGATCCCTGGGGAGCATGGGGGAAGTCCCATCAGGCTTCTTTCTCCTCAGGAATTCTGGAAACACCCTCTTACCACCTTTCCTCGCTTCCTCTAGGAAACTTGACTGCTTGAAATATGGCCTTTCCCCCTTCCTTCTCTGTGCATCCCAATTGTTCCTTTTCCCCAAAAAATTACATGTGAGTTGTTGCCCAGCCCCTTCATCCACCGCTGTTCCTCTGCTGAATTTTCCATCCACAGTTGGCAGAATTTCCCCTGTTGTCCTGCCCCGGTCCCCCATCTAGCACATAGAGCATCTCCTCCTTTAATGGTGTTTTCAGTACTTATGTCATGTGCAATAAGTCCTTTTAAAGAAAAAATAAGATGTCTTCTTAATCACCTTTTGGTCCTTTCCATTCTCTCTGGTTTCCTCACCTCCCTGTTTTTAGCAATCTGTTATCTCTGTTCATTTTTTGTTTTATAGCCTCAGTGCTTTATTTCTTTCAGGACTAGGATGTAACATCACAGATCTGGCTGCCTTGAATAAATTAGAATATCTTATTTACAAGTTTTGTATCTTTGCACCAGCAGCTTCAGCAAATCCTGTGCAGGAGTTGGTCTCAGTGGGTCCCTCGCAGTTCAGGAGATTCTGTGATGCTTGGAATATGTTGGGCTTTATCCAGCCCTGTAATAGCCTTTTGACAGCCCTGAATTATTTTCATTTTCTTGATCAGCTCTCAGTGATCTAGTGTGTCCAGAGTAGGTTTAACTTCAGCTATGCAGGTCCATGGCACTGGGTATTTTCTGTTAGAATTTAGTTAGTAGAAAGCCAGCTTTGGAAGGTTTTCCCCCAGTGTTTTGCTTACTCATACACTAGAAAACAAATGGAACTATTGATACCCAGTTAAGGTTATACTGTGTAGAATGAAAATGTGCCTGCTGTATAAACAGAGCTATCTAAGTATTCAAAAAATAATGGCAAGGGGAGATGTTTAAAGGCTTGGAATAGAAATGTGTGGAAAAAGTGGCATCAGGGCAGCTCTGCTGAGCCCCTGAGCCCTGGCTGCACTTCTGCATAAATTTGGAGTAAAACAGGAGTAAATAAGATAAGATTCAGCTGTGGATTGTCATTTCTTGAAAGCAGTGTACCACTGTTTAAAACTCCCTTTAATCCTTGCAGACCAGTAATGGAGGAGGGAGTTTAAGTGATTATTCCTCCTCTGTCCCATCAACTCCAAGCACCAGCCAGAAGGAGCTGCGGATTGATGTTCCTCCCACTGCCAACACACCAACTCCTGTCCGTAAACAGTCCAAGCGCCGATCCAACCTCTTCACGGTGAGTGAGCCAGGGGCCCTGTGCTGCTGTGCTGGGTGTGCTGCTCTGGGGACAGCCTGAGCCTCAGCCCTCTGCAGCTGGGCTGCTCTGATCACACTGCAGCACTCAGATGGATCTGTGGGCTTCAAACAAAAACATCCTGCAGTTATCATTCCGTGCTTCTGTCTGAGATTTAACAGCAGCACTTTTCCTAGGAAAACAGGCTGAGACTTGAGGTTGATCAGCTTGGAGAAGAGAAGGCTCCAGGGAGACCTCAGAGCCCTTCTCAGTGCCTAAAGGGGCTCCAGGAGAGCTGGAGAAGGGCTTGGGACAAGGGCCTGGAGTGATGGGACCTCCACTGACAGGGCAGGGTTAGATATTGGGATATTGGGAAGGAATTCCTCACTGTGAGGGTGGCACAGGGTGCCAGGATAAGCTGTGGTTGCCCCTGGATCCCTGGAAGTGTCCAAGGCCAGGCTGGACAGGGCTTGGAGCAGCCTGGGATAGTGGAAGGTGTCCCTGCCATGGGAGGGCTGGGACTGCATGGACTTTAAGCTCCCTTCCAAACCAAACTATTCTGTAACTACCCCATGCTACTTTTAACACTGTACAGAATCAGATCACTTTTCTCCAGGGTTAAAAATGATGATGGAGATTAAAGCAACTTTTTTTTCTTTCCAAACCACCTGTTTTTTGCTTCACCAAAAAACCCAGAAATCGAACAAAAAAATCAAATAGAAAGCTGCCTGGTGCAATATGACAGGTCTTTGTTATGCAGTGGTAGTTTGGGAGATGCTAGTGAAGCCCTGAGTGAAGGTTTCCTTGGTTTAAGCCCTCTTGCTGAAAGCTTTGGGATCATGTTGCAGGTGTAACTGTGGTTTGTAAGCGCTTTTTTGACAGTTCACACACATTGTAGCAAACACAGAATCCCTCTGGGCTCTCATGTAACTGCCCTGGGAGCTGCAGCCTCACGTTAGTTGTGTTTAGGAACCCCCACAACTTTCCTGTCAACATGAAGAATTTATATATTTTATTCCAGAGGTGATGTCGTGCTCACTTCCCACATACAAACCCAATAAAACCATTTCCTCATAATCTGAGGGAAATCTGAGCTCTCCACCTTCAGCAACTGGAAAGTTTTGTCACCATTTTGGAGTGACAGCACAGAGCTCCAGGGACCCTGTGTGCATCCCAACAGAGGGATTTTGATTTAAACCCAGATCTCCCACTCCTGTAAAGGAGAGGAGATCATGCATTTGTGTTTGGGTGCAAATGTGTAGGTGGAAAACAATGAGTGGCCTGGGAAGAACTGCCCCAGCTTTGACACTGATATTTGATAACATTCCTGCTGATTTCTTCCCATTGGTGGGAATAATCTGGGGTTTGGTGGGAGAATTCCAGAGTTCCCAACCCCACTAGATGTCAGTGTCAGCCCAGAAACCACCAGCAGCCAGAGCTCTGGAAGCAGAGCTGGGATGCCGCTGCATCCCTGAAAACATCGCTGAGCATCCATGTCCGGGCTGAGGGATGTGTGAGGTGCTGCCAGGGCTCTGGAGGTGGTGTTGGCATTTGGGGAATTGGGGATGTTTCAGTTTGGAGCAGCTGTAAATTTGAGAAAGGGAGGAGAGAAAAACAGACCCATCTACAGTCACAGGAAAGGTTTGGGAAGAATGTTAAGTCAGCTGTAAGCAAACAGAATAAAGCTCTGCTTTGGGATAACGAGTGAGAACTGTATTTGCTATATGAGAGGGTGTTGATAGTTGACTTAATATCTGATAACTGGGAAAAATAATAATAATTTGCCTTTGCAGAATTAGTTGTGTCTTTTAAGGTGGGTATAGTGAAATTGTTTAATGAGATGCCCTGTAATCTATGTTCTGAAGTACTTAACACCTTCTCTGCTGTAACCCAGCTTTTGTGCCAAGTTATAACCTGGAATTGTTTAATTGAATAAATAGATAATCAGTATTTTCTGTGTAGTTATGAACAGAATGTGTAATTAAAATATTTTACTGTTTAGCTCTGGGTTTATTGCTGTGTTTCTCTTCCCAGTCCCTTATGAATTTATCCCTTACAGAATCAGATACATTCTGTTTAATAATTACAAATTACCCCCTGTTATCTAGCTCAGGTAATCTGTTTAGTGATCTTTAGATCTTCTGTTGCTGGAAGAGGACTGGACTAAGTAGAAAATATTGGTTCTTCTTCATTACAGTTTTGAGTTGGAATAGGTTTGAGAATTTTAAACATGTTCAGTGCATTAAATGCAGCATCTCATCTTTCTGATGTTGAGTATTAATGTTTGTTGTAAAGCTGTTGTTGCAGCAGCTGATTTTCCCCTTAAGTGATAAGATAGATGAAATATTAGAAGAGTTAATATCCTTTGTTTTGGACAGTATGATACCTGGGACCACCAAATAATTTTGTATAAGCAGGTGAGGATTTCAAATGCATTTAAGAGGTTCACTGAGGAAGAAGCTGATTTCTAACCATGTCTGATCCCACGATGGGTGAGGGAATTTCTGGCATAGAAAGGTGCATCACCTTTCCCACAATCAGTGTTACCTGTCATATATATTTACAGGATTCCTAGAGAGTTTTTCAAACTAAAAATGACCTCTCTGTCTCAGTATCTACTGTTAGAGATGAATATTTTACTTTTAGGGTACTCTGCACTGCTGATCTGGGTCTGATTGTGCCCAAACTCACATGTGACATCTTGGGTCAGGTTTTATGTGGGTTAAGTCTGTGAGTGACTTCCAGTGCAAAGGGGAAATCACTTCAGTGGTATTTGTGCAGGTACTTTAATTTTTCCAGACTTCTTCTGGTTTGCTGGCACCAAGTTTTAAATAGAACCATTTATTGTGTAGATGTGCCATCAGAAAAAGTCCTGGGAAGTGTTGCTCCAGCGTGGTTTGGAGTGGATTTTTTTTCTGCTAGGATAGAAGACATATTGTGTGTGTCATAGGTACAAAAGCATAAAAGATCAGATCTCTGTTTCACTGCACAATTTATCTTTATAAATAGCGGCGCATGCAAGGTTCTCCCCTGGAAAGCGTTAGGGATTCTGTGATTATGAGCAGCTAGAAGGGAATTTGCCTAACAGAAATCCCTACTTTTCTGTACTTCAGGCATTTACCAGTGTTTTGCACGTAGGTATTTCCCTTCCACGTGCAGCCTGTGATTTCCAGCTGCAGTAACTTTTAGGGAATGGTGATGATTTAAAACCAGAAGTGAAAAACAGCATGTAGATATTCAGCCTGCATTTCAGAGGCAGGGTCCTTTCTGTAGAAAAAGTCAGATAAAAAAGAAACATTCAAGTTGACAACTCCCCTCCCAAGGATTTGGGCACCTTCACTGAGTTTCTTTACAATGTCACTTACGGGCGCTTTGCGCCATTGAAGCTTTGTTTTGCCTTGTATTCTTGGGAAGTGGCACTTTCAGAGGCAGAAATCTGTCTTGAAGGACAAGGAACAATAGTTATCCTGCACACTGGATTTCATCCCTCCCACTTGTTTTGCTTGCTTTCATTTGTTCTTTGTGTAATTCCCCGGCACGTCATTCCATTGCCCCAAACCATAGTAACTGGTGGTAGGAGCCCGTTCCCGGCGGAGTGGGGCCGGCAGCGCGGGATCCCCACTGGGCGAATGTGTCGCTCGGAATGCTCCTCGCTGCCTTCCCTCCCTCCTCTCACACCCAAAGGCAGCTGCTCCGGGGGTTTATTCTTCCTTCCACCCCTTTGTGGGACGGGGGAAGCAGCGCTAGCGATCCACGATCCCGGTTATCCTCCTGATTTCGGTGTCTCTTTGCGCTGGAAACGCGGAGCCGGTTTTCATTAGCTCCCCATGGCGGTGCCGGACACCACAAACGGGCTCCTTTCATACATCAGCGCCGAGTTGAAAAGCACACGAAAATGTTTTCCCATTTCCGATACCGTGTGAGTAATGTTCCCATTGGAAAGTAATGGAGTGAAGTTGTCACTTGTCAGCGCAGTTATTAAGGAGGATGACTCTCAGGTCTTCTTTTTGTAATAAAATAAATCTGTCAAAATCACCGCGCCCGTGCGTTCTGTCGCAATAACGGGCTGCGATCTGAATAACTTTTTCAAATTCCCATATAGCTAAATTCCCATATAGCTTGATAAAGTCGTGAGGGGAGCGCTGTGACCTTACTCCTGCAGCAGTTCCAGCCTTGGAGAAGGCCAGGAGAGAGCAGTTCAGGTTTTAGACATCAGTAAAATTCTCCTCATGCTAACTTTTCCAGTCTCCGGCTTTTCTGGCGGCTCCAACTTTCTAACCATCCCGAAGCAGAAAAGAAATAATAAGTTGAGGTCCATATGGTCAAACCCAGCATTATAAAATCACATTTCTAAATAGTTGGTGATGTATCTAAGAACCACACGGGTGTGAATTAAATGTATGCATGGGTATATGAAATTTTTTTAATGAGGAGATGGCACCTTCATTCGCCTTTGGAGCCACCGTTGGAAACTTCAGAAACGTGTCCTGTGATGTTGTGGCTCTTCAGACAGGGAAACTGTAACTCTTTAAACCCAAATGCATTTCAAGCTGGGTGGTGGATGGGAAATTTATTCAGGTTTTAGGATGGTTGTGTACTCGTGTATATCCAATTTTGAGCCTGTATTTACCTGCCAGATTATTTTTTAATTGCCCCGAAAGGGGAAAAAAAAAAAGGCAAATGAAAGCATCCTCTGCGTCCATTTAATGAAGCACAAACTTTTCTTTTTGCTCTGCAGTCTCGGAAAGGGAGTGACCCAGACAAAGAGAAGAAGGTCCTGGAGAGCAGAACAGACAGCATTGGAAGCGGCCGAGCAATCCCAATTAAACAGGTAATGCCGAAATAGTTGCATTTTTTTCCCTTCCCTGCTTTCCATAGTTGGGAGACACACCTCGGGTCCGCGGCACGGCGGTGGCGGGGCCCGCGCGCCGAGCGGCGTTTGATGTGCGCCGGTGATGAATGTGGAAGTCACTCACTTGACATCAATTAGGAGAGGTTCCTATGTGTATTAAAATAGGATCATTAGAATAAGAAGAGGGAAAATGTGACAACAGGCCTAATGAAGTGCAGTCTGCCGGCCTGCATATGGAGCGGGTTTCTAGGCTGTGCTGGCTTCAAAGCTGCCTTTGTAGAGGGGGCTTTGATTGGGCCGAGTGCTGCCAGGCGCAGGGTAAATCAGATCGCTCGACAAGAGCCCCTTGTGATCGCAGGAATAGCCTGATGTGGCCCTAATTTGCTACCACAGACGGACATCTGAACACAGTTTCAGGCTGCTCCGTAACAACGAGGCAATTAGTTGTGATAATCATGGCCGGTGTGTCAGCTGCGCGCTCTTGTTTGTAATTTGCTAATGAAGGGATTGTAACTTTGATTAGGTTCAGTTTCATTTAGACCTTATTATATAAGAGAACGTTTACAGCTGTAATGTGTGGCCTTAATTAAACTTTCTCATTACACAACAGGACTTGAAGCCGAGGATTTGTTTTGGTCTGTTTTTACTAGCCTAGATGCACTTTCATTAGCCTGGAAACTCGATGCTAAATTGTAGCTGGGAACACTCCTTTGAAAGGCAGAAGCAGTGCCAGCGTTGGATGGGAAGTATTTGGGAATGAGATGATTTACTTTCTCAAATGAAATGGCACTGAATCCATGTGGTTGAGCTCTCCACCTTCCCATGGAACGCTTCTCACACAGTTCCTGGGTTAGTGTTCACAAGTGTTTACTCATGTGTGAGAGCTGCCTTGCTAGAGATAAACTCCCTTTCTTTTCCACTTATTTTCTTCCCACATGTTTCCCTCCAGTTGTTTTGGTGCCTTCCCTGCCCTCCAGAGGCTCACTTGCTTCTCCTAAACTTCAGTCCATGCCTTATCCTGCCAGTAGCAGGATGGCCACCCATCAGTAGCCCTGGATGTCCTGTGTGGAGCTGGGTTTAGGTATTTTGGGGTGTTTTGTGGTTTTCCTCTGTTTCTGGATGCGAGGAGGAGTTGATTTTGTACCCTTAACTATCAGCTGTGATTCTTCTTCCTAAAGTCATTCTAAAAGACCTTTTGGGACCATCAGGCAGCAAAAATGCTGTCGTGTGTGAATCTCTAGTAGGCAAATTTTAATCAAGCACGCTGCAATCCAGAAGAGCAGTTTGAAAGCAGAGGAGCTCAGTATTTGGCTCTGCATTCAGGGGAGGAGATTCCAGGCATTTAAAGCAAGCTACAATTTTATTTTCCTACAGCTTTTGTATGGTACAGGATGAGTTAGACCAGATGCAGTCCTTTTGGGTAATGCTAATTAAACAAAAGTGTGTCTGAGAATGTAAAACTGAGGAATAGATGTGCCAGTATTTATTCCAGGCATACATACTGTTCTTTCCTAAAATGCTGTTGTATGGAATTAATTTGATTAAAACAACACTCACAGGAAGAGTGCTGTAATATAAACACTGTAAGTGTGATTGTGCCACAGTGTGTTGTAAGGGAATATCCCTTAAAATATCTGGAATTTCTGTATGGAAAAATTCTCCTTGCAGTCCTGCTTGTATACCAAATATGACCAATCTTTTGGGAATGTGTCCTTCCTGTTACTAATCCCAATTATGGTAATTTCATTTTGTCATGTACAGGCCATTACCCACAAATCCTTGATGCGCGTCCTCAGCAGATCCGTCCCATGCTTTGGGGATGGGAGGTTGGGAGGGTTTTGCAGTGCTGTAGGGTGGCTGTTCCCAGTGGGATTTCATATCACACTCAGATGGCAGGAGGGGAGGGGTTTGGGGCTCTGGTCAGTTGAGGTGGCTCCAGGTTCAGTTGCTGGGGGGCTCGACAGGTGCCACATCATTGGACCTGTCTCTGAGGCAACAGAAATTCCTGCTAGGAAAGTTGGTATCTTTTATTTCGTGCTTTAACTGGGAATAAGACAGAGGGATGTGGAAGGGAACTTCTCAACTTGGTGCTGCTGTTCCTCTTAAGATGAGAAACCCCTTCCATCATGATGTTTTCTATGGCAAATGGAGTCACTGAGTCATTTAAGGTTGGAAGAGCTCTCTAAGATCACCAAGTCCAGCATTGAAACAAGCACTACCAAAGCCAGCACTAACCCATGTCCTCATCCTCAAGCACCACGTCCTCGTGGATTTTGGATCCCTCCAGGGATGGGGACACCACCACTGCCCTGGGAACCTTTGCCAATGCCTGACCAGCCTTTCTGTGAAGAAACTTTTCTTAATATCCAACCTGAATCTTCCCTGGTGCAACTTGAGGCTGTTTCTTCTTGTCCTGTCTCTCGTTGCTTGGGATATTTGGGAAAAGAAATCTGGTTTCAGGCTGCAGCATTCCCAGGATTGATGTGGGAGTATAAAACTAAACAACAACAAAATCCCCAAACAAACAACAAAACCAAACCCTCCAACACTCCACAAACAAATGCTAAAACCTCCAGCCAAAACAACTTCCTTGGTGGCTGGAAATGTTTGGGTTTTGAGGAGAAAATGGAATCTCTCCCAGCCCTATGAACGAGTTGCTGATCCTTGTGGGACCCAGCTATGGACCTGCACAGCTGCCACTGGGTTTGGGGCAAAAGAAGCCAAGAGTTGCAACCTGCTCCTGCATTCCTTTTCTTGGTGCCTGAATCCCTGTGAGTTTAAGGGAAATCCCTGAGAGTTTGGAGCAAACCTGGTCTAGGGGAAGGTGTCCCTGCCCATGGCAGGGTGTTGGAAGGAGATGGACTATAAGGTCTCTTCCAACCCAAACCATTCCACGATTGCACTCCATGAAGGAGGTAAAATTGTGAATTGCCCATTTCCTTTCCAAGGAAACACCTCATTCCTTCATGGCTTTATCCTTAACTCAGAGCAGCCTGGTCAAAAAGGGTTAATGTTCTTGTTCTCCGTGTCCTTTCTACATGGTAAAGCTGATTTTTCACTGCAGTGCTAAATTTGCTTTTATTGGGCTAAGCCATATAAAACTTTCCTGATGACCCTTCCTGCTCCCAGCAGAAACCCAAAATGTGGGCAGTGAAAAGCAGGTTTGTTTTTAAAGGGTGGCTGCTTTCTTCTGCCAAACTACTCTTAAAGTGAGTGAAATTTTGGGAAGGCAGATTTCCTGGGAAGGTACCAGTGTCTTGTGCATGCACAGCCATATCAGCATGTCCTAAATCCTGGGCTTTTAGCAGTTGCCTAGAACTGGGAATGTCAGAATTGAAAAAATATATATATATATACATATACAAAATTTCATTTGTGTGCTTTTTAAAGATCTTGTGCAAATCAAACAGAAAAAGTCATGAGCAATATTGGCTTCAAGTTAAAATCCAGTAGGATTCTTTTCTGAGAAAAAGGTGCTTAAACTAAGAATATTTAAGCTATTTTCTGTAGCATTGCTAATAATATTCTTAAAGCAAGTGGCTTGCTCTGGTTGGAGAATCCTTCCTCCAAACCCATTTATTCTGGAAAAAAAGTCTTGTTCCTGGTAGACTGAGTGAATATTTTGAAGCACACATTGAGCTCCACAGTTTGGGAGAATTGACTTTCTAGGATGGGAGGTTTTGTAGCGTTTTGGGAAAATTAATTTGTTTTTTGTGGGTTTGGGAAATCTTTATATCAGTAGGGCATATTCAAATTTTTTTAAAAAATGAACACAACAAGAAAAATAAAAGCAAGAAGCTTAGCTCAGCGGTGAGGGGGGCTTGTCATGTATTAATTTTTCATTGCTGTGGAGAATTGTACATACATAATCACTTGATTGCAGTGGGAGTTAGCGAGCTCCTATGGTGTCATTTGCATAAATCTTGTTAAGTCAATGGCAGTTAATGAAGTACAAATGAGCCTGGAGAAGGTGACATGCAAATCGTGGGTGGCAGATGGGAGGTCTGTTTTTGGGATGGCAGCTGTGTGCTCTTTCTTTTTTTTTTCTTTTTTTCTTTTTTTTTTTTTTTTTTTTTTTAATTTTTATTATTTTTTTCCTCTGTCCTGCCCCCATCCCCCCCAGACTGGAATGTAAATAAATACATAAGAACTGGCCTTGACTTTCTGCTCCCAGCCCTTCTTCTCTTTGCCCTTTGCACTTAATCACAGATGCTCACATCATTCTTTACTCCAACTATATAACCTTGACTGTTCTTTTACCAAAAACTTGCCAAAATTGGTGTTTGGCACGTTGCTTCCACCCTTGGCTTATCCTGGGAGGGTTCTGCACCTCTTGTGCCCCAAATTGCTGCATCATTTAGGGATGACAAACTGGAAGCCTGGATTAGAAATAAATGTTCTAATGGTTAGTGC
Organism: Poecile atricapillus; assembly: GCF_030490865.1. Lineage (NCBI taxonomy): Eukaryota > Metazoa > Chordata > Aves > Passeriformes > Paridae > Poecile > Poecile atricapillus. The sequence continues at coordinate 38,822,737 of NC_081253.1, read as the reverse complement.
TGTATTGATGACACAGTGAAAAATTTGCCATCCATGACTTGCAAAGGTGAACTTCAGAATCCATTCTCTTTCCTCAGTTTGCAAATGGCTGGATTAATGGAGAAAGTGGAATATCTTATTCAGGCTTTACTTTTAGGTGATATTTCAAATGACCTTCTTTGCCTGCCAGCTTGGCATATTTAAGTACATTAAAGTAATCTTAATGAAATCAGGTATTTTGTCTTTTTTTTTTTTCCCCTCTGACCTAAAAATGGCAAATATTTTTTATGTCAAGGCATGGGGGTGGCATCACTGATTTGCTATTCATGAAGAAGGGTTTGATTCCTGGATGCACAAATTGCAGTTTTTCCTTAAGATGGGCATAAACAAAGCTGGCACATCCCAACATACATCTGAATTTTATAAAAAAATTCATTAAACTCAGCAAAGGTAACTTTGAAGATGCTCTCATCAAATGTCAAACTTGGCATAAAAAACCTCACTTCTCCTCAGCTCCCTGCAGGTGTAGGTCAGTGTTGCCTCTGTTTCAGTAGTGATTTTCTACTTCCTCTGTGATTTCCTTCTTCCTGACCTCATTTGTGTTCATTTCTAGCCCTAGTTGGGATGTGTAAGCACCAGTTACACAAATATTGCATGGAATAACACACCCCATACTGTTACCTTGCTTATTCCATTGAAGCAGTGAGATCATCCTACCTGAAACCTGTTTTCCCTTAGAATACCCACAGCTGTCTGCCCAGCTGCTGGAGCATGTCAGCAGGCACGGCAGTGTCTTGGAAATAGGATTTGAAAAGGGATCATCTGCCACATCTGGTCAGTCAAAGTGATGTCCTTAGTCATCCTCACTCCCACAAGAGCACCACAGTGCTCCGGGCAAGTGTCACATCCGAGACTCGCCGTCCTCACAAGCAGTAAATGCTCTCTGCAGCAGCTTTCCTGCCTGCAAATGTTTACTTGGAGTCTACCAGAAGAGAGAACAAATAAGCAATGATCCTAGCAGCTCTTGCTGCTTAATTCATCTGACTTGACAGGGTGAAAAAACCCATCTAGGGGTGCATGACAGACAGATGATGCTACAGCCAGTAGTGCCAGGGCTTATCTGATGGCTTCTGTCTGAGTTCAACATCAGGTTGTGTTTTGAAATAAAAGTGGCTAATGCAAGTAAGGGCCAAAAGCATTTCAGGAGGAGCATGGTAGCAAACATGTGGAGGGCACACAGAACCCAGGCTTTAATTCCCTTCCTTACAGCTGGGTGTTTCTGCACTGGACCCCCTGTTGCACTGACACACAGACCCAGCCCCCTGTGCTGCTGCTTCTGCTCCAAAACAGAGTCCCAGAATGGTCTGAATGGGGAGGAACCTCAAAGCCCATCCAGTTCCAACCCCTGCCATGGACAGGGACACCTGTCCCAGGTGGCTCCAAGCCCCATCCAACCTGGCCTTGGACATCTCCAGGGACCCAGGGGCAGCCACAGCTGTGCCAGGGCTTCCCCATCCTCACAGGGAGCAATTCCTTCCCAATATCCCATCTAACCCTGCCTCTGTCAATTTGAATCCATTCCTCCTTATCCTGGCAATCCAGGCCCTTGTGAGACATCTCTCTCCATCTTTCCCTGAGGCTCCCCTCAGGTCCTGGAAGGAGCATTCTCCAAAACTCCTCCAGCTTTCTGTTCTTCCTTCCCCATGCTCACCTAGGTTTGTAGACTTGTTTGCAAGCCAGCAGTGGGTGTCTCCAAGGAGCAGCTTTGCCAAAGTCAGAACTGATGTGATTTGCAAGGAACTGGCAGATGACATGGTTTGATTTATTTATCTCCAGCGTGAGGTGTAATTTCCTCTGTCACACGTCTGTCTAATCACAGTAATCAGTCTCCAGATCAGCTTGTACAAACACCAGGGTATGGTTTTGAGCCAAATACTCTTAGTGCTGAAATCTTCTGTGTAATTCCTCTGCAATTGTTTATAATCAGAACATACACATTTTGCTGGCTTTTTTTTTCTTTTTTTTAAATTAGCTGATTACCAGTTATAAAATGTTTTGTACTCACTGTGGTTCTGTAAATTGTTAACTGGTCGCTACCAGTATAATTAAATATTTCAGAGCACTTGGCTATGGTTGCATTGAACTGTGAAGAAATAATGTTATATAGCCAATCAAAAAGAGATACTTGTAAACTCATTTAAAGCGTCAGAGTGTGTTAGGACTATCATGGTGATGCTTATTGCAGGAGAAATTAAAGATACAGTTTTGTGCTAAGAGGCAATACAGAAATTAGTTCCTGAATTAGTTGTTAATTGATTTGGTAATTCCCTGGGGTCTGCATGCTCTTTTTTCCTTTTTTGTTGTTGCATTCAGTTAACAGTGACTATTCCCAGTGCACTTGAAATATTTTTTCCAATTAGATCAAATGTGCCCTTACATCAGAAGAATGGCTTCAGCTCCATGTACCTGCCTGGAATAATGTTTAATTTGACTCTGAAAGCCCAGTTTGTGGTTTTATCCAGTTGATGAGTTTCAGATACCACCCCAAGAAAAGCTGCATCCAGTCCTTAGAATTTGGAATAAAATAGCAGTAAAAAGCTGCCTTGGACACCTGGAGCTGGGAGCTCTGGGTGTTAAACTCTTCCCTTACCCAAGGATTTGGTTTCTAGTCCAAGGGCACAGCCCCTTCTGCCCCTTGGCCACAGCAGGCAGACCTGGGCATGAGCCTCAGCCTCTCTGATTGAGGCAATTCCTCTTTTTCCTCATGCATCCTTCTGTTTGTCCCACTGGATCCTCCCATCTGCTTCCTCCTGCTTGCTGGAGTCTACTGGTTTCCCTTCCTGGGATGTCTGAGGGTTGCAGGAAGGTGCTGAGTTTGTCAGGATTGAATTTCTAATATGCTTTTTTAAATAGTCTCCTAATTTTTCAGAGTCCCTAAAACATGAGTTTTCTGGTTTGTGTCTTAAAAAAATGTTATTTTATCTCTAAATACTTTGAATACCTAGGACTCTCATACAGTAATAGTTCCAAGCATTCTTAGACCAAGGTGAGCCCTCTACAGCTTTACTAAAGGATCCATAAATGAAATATTCCCAATAAACTTCTTGGAGAAATTAACTTTCTGTCTTTTTTCATTTACTTCCCATGGCTGTGGCCTCAAGCTAAGGGTGTATTTAAATATTTATTAGTGTTGATTTGGGCGGGAGGCACACAATTTCAAACATAATATTGAATTAATTTGTGTGAACCAGCCTTCAAAGTGAGCAAAGGAGAACAGTACCTTGTAGGGCAATAGAAAGTAGCCAGCTCACCAGCTTTAAAAACAGAGGGAAATCTTATGTTTCCTAAATGTTTTATAAATGTGTTTCCTAATGTTTTATATGTTAATGCCATATGGGGTCATAGATTGTTTCTGGCTGCCAATAAGGAGTGTTCAACTCCATCTTCTTTATTTATTCATTTATTTTAAACCCTATCAAAATGTAATGCTCTTGATATTTCATGAAAGAGACAGGGACAGACCTGTGGGTTGGAGTAGCAGGTGATGATTTCCTAGCTGACACATCAGCTGTGATTGTAGCTCTTGCTTATCCTTAAGATTCAAGAGGAGACATTCCAGCTTTTGTTTGGAGTAGATCGTTGATCAGGTTAAGCATCCTTGGAGAGACTGTGGAAGGAAAATGGAAGCAGGTAGGAGGAGAGTGCCTGGAGATTATCAGCCTCTACAGAAATGGTAGGGAAAGAGCTTCTCTTATCTAAAATACCTATTTTTGGAAAAAAGGGGAGAAGATCCCTATTGTATAAAAGGGATCTTCAGCATAAACCAGTCAAGGACCTGTTTTACAGTGTTCATAAAAGAAAGGAGAGAGTACTTGTATTTTTCTGAGGCTCTACCATGAACATCCTCCTCTTATGCCTGGTGCTGGATTCCAGCAGAGAATGAGCTCCCCCAAATTCCAGGATTTTGGGTCCAGTAACAATGCCATGAGTATGGCTGGAGCCTACAGGAAGCAAGCCAAGCAGTCTGACTGGTGAGACTGTGGAGGATTTAATGCATTTGGGATGTTCTCATCCTGTTCTGTGCTGGGTATTGCAAACCTGGGAGTGCCATAGGACAGAACATGGGGAGGAGGTGTCGGAGTGCTTCGGTGGAGAGGAGAAGGAGGGAATGAGCAAAAGCAGTGGAGGTGTAAAGGAGAACACCAATAAAAAAAACATGAGTTTAAAAAAATTTATTGGGATTTTCCAGTGCTGAAATGGTGTAATATATCAGGGTGTCATGTCAGTGTGACATGCAGAGTGACAGCAGTGAGAGCACTGGGGGGATCTTCACTGGTGCCCTAAGGGTCTGAGCTGGCCCCTGGCCAAAAGCCTCTGACTGGAGGCTTCAACAGTTACATCTAGAAAATACAAGATACATCTCTGAACGATGGCATCAGCCAGTAGCTGAGTGCATGAGTTAATAACCACAGGATCAGAATCTCCTGAGCAGGAAGGGACCCACAGGGATCATTGATCCAATCCCTGGCCCTGCACAGACACTCCAACAATCCCACCCTGTGCATCCCTGGGAGCGTTGTCCAAACCCTCCTGGAGCTCTGGCAGCCTTGGGGCCATGCCCAGCACCCTCTGGGGGAAGAACCTTTTCCTAAACCTAAATCCCTTCTGAGCTGCCCAAACTCCCTGCAGTCCCTTGTGTCAGCAGCAGTTCAGTGCTGGCATGGGGGACATCTCCAAATTAGCCAGGGGAGCAGGGAGAATTGGCCTTTATGTGTTTTCAGTGGATGAGATCTGGAATCAGAATGGTTTGGGTTGGAAGGGTCCTTTAAGGATCACCTAGACCAAAACCCCAAATGAACAGGGTCACCATCCCCTGGGCCAGGTGCCATCCAGCATGATGGGCTTGCTGAAGGAAGCAGTGGGAAAGGCCTTTGTTCCCAGGTGAATCCGTGCACATCTGGGCTGGCCTTGGTGGCTGCAGCTCTTCCTCCCAGGGCAGGAGGAATTAGTCCCGAGAAGTGACATAAGAAGATTAAGGAGGAAGCTTATGACAGTTAGCAAGTGAGGTTGCCTGATAGACTTGGGTTGACACAATGATTATTAATACGTTGTAAAGATGTTTTGGGGATTCCACCATATTTGTATGGTTGCCAGCAAAACGTTGACAGTTGCATTGTGGTTAATAAATTCATTTAGATTTATAAGCATTGTTTACAGAACCTGTTCGCCTGCTGAAACTCTAACAGCATCTGTTCCTTCGTACTAATTAACTGCTAATTACGAATGAGCTTTGTGTGTTTGTCAGTATAACTGGCTCATGCATTTTGTAAGGAACATTAACAAATTGATTTACATAGTGGTAAAGCAATCAAAAGAGTAAACTGAACAGCACGCAGTTAAAGCCCTTTAGCCTAATTTTTTGAACAAAGCAAACTTTGGGCATTCTGAATATTTTCATCATTCTTTTGCTTCCATTTAATTGTGTGGTAATTGTGTGTGAATCTGGATGGGGGATGTTGGCCCAGCATCCCTCGTTTCCTGTTTTATTTTGTGGGTTTGTGTTTGTCATTTCATTTTAAAGCGTTGGCACTTCAGTGTGTAACACGTGAGGAAATATTTTCCCAGAGTATAGCTAACAGTGGCAAATTAAAACCAGTAAACAACATGAAAAAGGAATATTGCTTGGGGTGGAACAGGAGGTGTTTGAAACATGGGTGCTCTGACTGGTTTGGATCTTTGAAATATGCACTGTGGAAATCTTTGCACTTTGGTTTAAATGCTGTTTTCTCTAAACCTGCTTTTATTCAAAAAATCCTCTGACTACAGTAATTATCAGCACATCTTTAGAACAGTCTCAGCAGCCAGGCCAGATGTTGGTACTTAAATATTTTGAATTTAAAGGGAATACTTGGCACAGGTTGCCCAGAGAAGCTGTGGCTGCCCCTGGATCCCTGGAAGTGTTCCAGGACAGGTTGGATGGGGCTTGGAGGAACCTGGGATAGTGGAAGGTGTCCCTGCCCATGGAAGGAGGGTGGAATTGTATGGTCTTTAAGGTCCCTTCCAAGCCAAACCACTCAAGGATTCTATAATTATAAGTGCAGTTCTTACAAATATAATCTCAGTTTATTCTGCATGACCTAAAACAGGGAGAAAAATCATATAACTTGAGTGTTTTGTTTATTGTAAAGGATCCTTGATTTAATAAATTGGGGATGAGTGTCATGATCAGATGACCTGGATATATTTCAATTACAGATGTCCTAAAGCTGTAAAGTTTGAAATGAACTTTGTTACTGCAGTTAGGGAGAGGACAAAAATAATGCAAACACACTTTTAAACTTTGCAAACACACTTTTTTAACTTTAAACTTTGGGGTTTAGTTTTCCTGACCAGAAGCTACTCCAGTGAGGAACAGAGTGGTTTTATACAGACTAAAATCTGCCAGGAAAACTCAATTGGTTTTTTGATAGAATTTCCAACTTAGTGCACGAAGCAAACATAACAGATGTAAAATATTTTTATACAGCCTCACTACGTCTTAATTGAGAGTTTATCCAAATGTGTTTGGCTGAAAGCTGCCATGTGGGTTGGATCTGGTCTGTGAGGGTGGAAACAAGCTCTAAAGCCAGAGTGTGGTCAGGGCTGGCTGGAAGGGGACTAAACCTTGCTCAGCTCTGGGGACAGTGCCACGTGTCTGCTTGAAAAATGTACCTTCATCCTTTTTTAAAAGACCCAGGAAAACAAGGGCAGTGTGGGAGAACAAACTGGAACGGAACCTGGACTAAAACCCACCTGCTTAAACTTCTGCTGCTTTAACCCAGATTTGGAAGGGCTTTTGCTTTTATGTGCTTCTGCTACCCCTCACCAAGACACTTCTCGTGCGACCCCCAGAGACAGGTTCCTGTGCCTGGAATTAAAGCCAGGATCTGACATGAAGCCTCAAACACATCGTGGCTGTTCCTGGATCCCTGGAAGTGTCCAAGGCCAGGTTGGAAATTGGGGCTTGGAGCAGCCTGGGACAGTGGAAAGTGTCTGTATGGGCCTCAGGGTCCCTTCTAAACCAAACCAGTCTGGGATTCTGTGATTTCAGGATTAATACTGTAGGAGAAAGCTGCTGAACTCAGGGGCCTGTCAGACCATGGAATGTTCTCTACCAGGAAAAATAAAAGCTTAGTGATTTCGGTTTTCTTTAAGGAGGAGGGTGTGGATTTTCTTTAAAGAAGGGGAGAGGCTGTTGAGCAGTGAGATTATGTAGGTAGATCTGTGCACTGAGTCCATTCCTTTCCCCTTTATAACTAATATGAGTCTTTGTCACAAAAGAAAAATACCAAGACGTACCATTTGTGGAAGGGTTTATAGTACAGTATATCACCCTATTATGAATGACAGTATTTAAATGGTTGGGTAGAGAACTGCAGAACTGCTACAAATCAAGGAGCTAGATTAACATCTAATGCTCTCTTCTCTGTGAATATTTGGGGGGGGATTAAGAAATCTTCAAGTGCAGGAGGTACTGGAAAGAAAAATCAACTAAAATCACCAAAGTGGTTGAGTTGTTTGGAAATCGGAAATTCTGCTGTCTGAAAGAGCAATACGTTGGAACAGAGGAGAATTGAAGAGTAGGGATTGTTTAAGGTGGCAGGTATCATCACTTTAGGAATCAAAATTGTACAGGCCAAATTAAAAACAAAACTTTTCCTGAGGAGGGAGAGATGCACTCGAAATCCTTGACTAAAAGCTGAGCTTTGAGCAAACTGGGTGAAAACTCTCCTTCAAGGATGCAAACTGAGTAAATGCAGAGATATGTGTGGTTGGTGTGTTTAATGTTAAATACTCAAGTCTGAGTCTGAAGATCGGGAGCTGTTGTGTGTATATGGACTTTCTGTGTGAAGAGTATAGATTTTCAGATTTCCTGTGCTGTGTGAGCTGCACAACCCCTTCCTGCTGTGGCAGGAGAGATGTGCATCCATCCAGTGCTGAAGTGTGTCCAGCGTTCTGAGAACTGACATTTTGTGTTTGCTTAAGCTAATGCAAGGCAAGGAACTACTTGGGAACGTTTTATGAATTTCCCCTTGGCGCAGCAAATGTTGCTGTGCGTTGGGAATTTGTGGCAATGCTGGATTTGTAGATAGGTGCACTATCACTGTTGTTTAACCTTGCAGCATGGTGATTGCTCTAAGTAAGTTCCTGACACAGATTAAGGCACAGTTCCAACTAAGGGATGCTTTTTAATGTTGATTAAAAACATTGTTTTTACCACCACATGTTGTGGTGTTTTGAAGCAAGAGGTTTCTTACCTGTTTGTGCAGCACAAGAATTCCAAGCTGTCTATTTTCTGCAGCAGGTGAAGGCAGACAAACGCAAGGGGCTTTGAAGTCAAGAGAAGAGGGGAAAGAATGACAGTGGGATAGAAAACAGAAACTGAGGGACTGGGCTCAAATGGAAAGTTGTGCTGCTGTGAGCAGCAAAATCTGTGTTAAACAGGTGAGAGGGAGGAGGGAAAACATTGAACAAAGACTCTGAAGGAGATGGGTAGTGAGAATAAAAACCAGGTGATGCTATCAATAACATCAGGAATCTTGAGGGTCTCTGAGAGAGCAGCCCAGCAGTCCCCAGAGGTGTTGGTTCTGGACGTGCTGGTATCTCCAAGCAGGAAACACCATGATTGATTCCTGGCTGGAAGTGACACCTCAGTGCCCCTGGAGCTCCTTGTTGGTGCCTGGAGCTGATGCATTCATGCTGTCAGAGTGCTGAGCTTCCCACTGCTGGAGTGTTGGTCCAGAGTAGTCCTGGAGGTCTTAAAATGTTTGCCTGAAATACAATGGGAATTTGAAACCACAGAGAGTAAAGAAAGAGGAAATGAGGAGCGGCAGCATCTCTACCTGGGGTGTGGAAGGACTGAATTTAACTGGGGTTGACTTGAGGGCAGATCAGCTCTCAGACACACTTAGAGAAGGGTGGTGCTGGACAGAAGCTCCAGGGAGCAGTGAATCTTTCCTCTGTTATACTGGTGTGTGCTTGGAGAACTTTGCTGCCAAAGAGGCCCCAGTCCTGAACTCAGGGCATGGATTGGAACTTCTAAAATCAGGTTTGGTTTAAGGTTTGCTTTTTCACCAAAAATGCTTTTTTTGCATAGGTAATTTCTCCCCCAGCCTCTATGAATAGTGTTCTGGTCCCAAAGAGCTCTGGAGTGGCATCAGCAGTGGTGGCACAGGAGTTTTGCTGCACTGTTCAGGTGCCTGCTTGGCTTCCCCTGGCTCTTGTTCTCTCCATTTCCCACTCCAGCATGGAGACAGGTGAAGGATGGCTGAGGCTTGGAGCAACCCAGTCTAGTTCACAAGGTGTTCACAAACTCTGCTCTGTGGTTCTTTTGTTTGCTTTTAGCTGTTCTAGGTAGGGTTTATAGATTTACATTTGGTATTTTAAATGTAATATTTTATTTTTTTTTTGGAAGGTCAGTGAGCGTCTCAGGTTTCTCTGTTAAAAACAGAAGTCAAACATAGAATCACAGAATGGTTTGGGCTGGAAGGGCCCTTAAAGCTCATCTAATTCCACCCCCTAGAACACTTTCCACTAGAAGGATAAATTGCATGAGGATTTTTTCACCCTGCCTCATCTGTGGGGATAGGAACAACATGTGCTGTGCTGGTACCAAGTGCAGGTGGGCTCCTGCACCATCCTCCAGCAGAATATTCCACCTGCAGTGTGTTCTCTCAAATCAGGGATTTTCAGTGTTGCAGACACACATGAAACTTCACAAAGCTTGTCAGAACACCCCCTTGGTGTTCCTGCCCCTCCATCAAACTTGGTTGATGTTGAACTTAAAGCTCTGAAAGGCTGGAAAGGTGACTTGAGGTGGTGTCTCTTAGAAACCTGTTGAAGATGCAACAAGAAGCATAATTTTAAAATCCTTTTGGTTGGTATAGGACTGATGTGATGGATATGAAATGTTTGCTAAAATGAAGAAATTATCAGCCCTTTTAATAACAGGGGCTTTCTCTCTGCCTGCACCTTTTCCTTGCTGCCATCTCACGTTCCTTGACTGTTCTCCGGAGATGGAGGTGCTGCTGTGGGAAAAGCAATCCTTGGGTTACATGCCAAAAAGTGAGAGCATTAATCTGAGGTGAAAGCTTTATTTACATTTCCCTTTGGGTTTATTGTTTGCTTTCACCAGCATAGCCAGGACTGTGGGACTCTTTCTGCTGTCCAGGCACTCGGTATCTGCCCTCCTTTGGTTGAGTGGGGATAAGCACTTTGCCATTCTTTTCCTCAGCTTCTGTTTCCACACAACAAGATTTCCATGTAAGTGCAGAGAAGGGGTTTGTTTCTTGTACAACCAGGGTTAAATAAAATTCTAAAATAAAAATAATTTAAGAAAATATTTTTTAAAAAGGGAGGGGGGTAAGACACCAACCTACACAGAGCAAATTTCTCTCCTTAGCCCCAGAAATTTGTGTGTATGTGTGTCTAGCAGCCTGACAGGTTTCAGGAGTGTGTTGGGAAGAGTCCTTGATTGTGGGATTGTGGGAGCTCCTGGTCAGAGCTCAGAGGGGCATCCATCCTTCCCTCCTTGCAGGCTCCAGAGAGCATTCCCTCCTGGCAGGGAGGGGTGGCCTGGGGTGCTGTGCAGGGAGAAGGCACCTCCTGTGCCCTGTTTCAGAGGTTTGGAAGGACAGGAGTAGGAAATGGAAGTGGCTGGTTACACCTGCTTTCCGTTTCCTTTAATTATCTCCCCACTGTGTGCCTGTCCCTCATTAATGGGGATTGTGTCTCGTGCTGCCTGGGAAGAGCTGGCCCCATTAAACCAGTTATAATAGCAACAAATTAATGCTCCCCTGGCCTTTTTCCTGGGCTGGGTAAAGGATAATACATCAGCACAAACCACTTGGACATAGCACAATTTAAATATTTTAGCGATGCCTTTCTGTACGTATCTGACCAATTTTCTCCCAACTTCTTGGCAGTGTTGGTTTTCTAACATTGCTGCCCAAGAAACGTGGCTTTCCCTGTTATTTAGATTTGAGGTTGGTTCCCTTTCAGCTGAAAGGGATCCCAGCAGTGGTGCTCCAAGTAAAAATGACTTTGTTCTCTGCTATGTTAAATTGGCTGGTTAATTCTGGTGTTATTTACCCTGTAATTCATTAGTTTTACTCTACCATTGGCAGCTGACAGGCTGTAATTTCATGCCTTGCAATAAAAGATGTCTCATAATCTGCTTCATTTAGCAGCAAGAGAATTTAATGAAATTAACTGCAGTCCTAATTATGCCAGTGAATACTAAAGACTGCTATCAAGTTTCCTCAGAAAAGGACAAGGTCCACCTTATGAAGGATTTAGAATATAATTTCCTGGGAAAAGTTGCAAATGTCTCCTTCTATTGGCCAACAAGGGCCAATTGCAAGTGCTGATACGACTTTAATGAACTAGTTTGTTCTGAGGATATCTCACAAGGAACAATAATTTTTTATTTTTGAGCAAGTTTTTAGAGGTTTCTCAGAACAGCTGATCTCAGAGAATTTGGTGGTTTGCTTCTGTTTTGAAGCCTTTCCCCCTATCTTTTGTGCAGCCTTGCACTGAGGGTTAGGAAGTGAGGAGGAAGAGGCAGCTCAGGTGTGGGGTGAGGGGAGTGGGGTTTGGAGATCCTAACCTGGAGGACCTCAGGAAATTTGTGCTCACGTGCTGTGATTCACTGGAAGTTCATAGCTCAGGTACACAAGCAGCACAAGCTGCTGGCATGAGAAAACTCAGGAGGGAACGCAGGAAGGCTGGGCTGGATGGGGCTTGGAGCAGCCTGGAACAGTGGAAGATGTCTCTGCCCACAGCAGGGAAGTAGACGGAGATGAAGTTTAAGGTCCTTTCCAATCCAGACCGTTCCAGGAGTTCTGACATTGCATGAAAGGAGAAGGATTGATCCCGAGGAGCATTCCAAGGGCTGAGGCACCTCTCTGTGGTTTTCTCAAAGGTTTCTACTGATCCACGTTTTTTGTTGCTGTTGTTATTGCACATTCCTGACTCTGCACTGAAAAAGTCTTTCTCTATTAGCTGGCAACATTTCCTTGATTCCCATTCCAAAGCATTGGTGGATGCATTTGCCAAATGTGCTCTGCCTGCCTCCTGAGCACCGCCACACTCCGACAACAATGATGTGAGATGTAACCGCCAGTTTATGGCTTAAATGATGTTAAATGTAGTTAATTGGAAAAACTTTTAACTGCAGAGAATTTCCCTGCGAATAGCCTTCATAATAACCATCTCACTATAAAACGCAAAATGCTTTGCTCACAAGGACAACGGGACTATAAAGGTGAAGTGTATTGATCAAATTACCTGAGATAATAAACTTCGGATGAATAACTCCTCTATTGATGAATGGGACAAGTCTTCCCTTTTTTTCCCTAATCCTCTTGGTGTGATGGGAAGGCAGTGGAGAGAACGGTGTTGCAGAGTGTGGGGTTGTTTCAAGCCTAGTTTATGTTTTTAAGTTGAGGAGCTGCGTGAAATTGTTGATGGAAAACGGCATTGGATTTTTTTACTGTTTCTTTCTTTTAAGCTGTAATTTGTTGAAAGTACAATCATCTTCCTTTAGATAAAAAGTTATAGGATCACATAAAAGTGAATATGTATGGGGGAAGAGATTCAAAATGGTCATTATTTGCAGCAAAGCTGGATAAAGAGGGAGCAGTGAACTCCTCCATACACATTGGTGAAGAGGGAGGTCAGAACACAGCTGGATTTGTGCTTGTGTCAAAACAGGGAAGAATTACAGCCCCAGAAAAGAGGGAGAAGTGTGGTGGAAGAGAGCTTGGAAGCAGATGACAGGCTCTGGGTTTTGTTGCTTGGTGCATCCTCATTTCTCTGCTGCAGGGATTTCATGGGATTGTTACAATTATGGGAAACAAAGGGAAGGGGATGGGTGAATCTGCCTTTCCCAGCAGCTTGAGTTTGGGATTTGACCAGAGGTGTCAGCTACCTTGGCAACTTCAGATAAATAACTCCAAATAAACCTAATGCAGACCTTCATATTTCAGGATACAAACAGAAAACTCTGTTTTTATTCAACGTATACTAATCCTCTGTAATTGTGTTTATTGGGTGAAGGATTAAGTGAGAGCTGTAGGGAATGGGATTGATTTAAAGACTTTGGTAATGGAACAGGGGAGTTGGAAGGAGATGATCTTTAAGATCCCTTCCAGCCCAAACCATTCTGTGATTTTGAAATATATTCAAAATTATTGGTCAAAGTGGGGAGGGACGATACAGGTGATTCAGACATGGGTGATTTTGCAGTGTGGTGTGTTGCTGCCAAGTAAAAATGCTTAAAGTTCAAAAGAAGTTCAAAAGATCTCAGGGATCTGCTCAGCAGATTTTGGTGGGAAGAACTCAACCATAAAAGCTTGGCATAAGCCTTCCAACTTAATGCAAAAGGAGCGCAAGGAAGTAAATATGTTTTGGATTTGGACTTGGTTATGGTGAGGGAAGGTGTGGAGTTGATATTCAGAATAGCACAGGAGCTCATGGTGGGTGATATTACTGTTGGTCATGTTACCTAGAAGATAAACAAAGTTGACTGCTCCATGGGCTTATGGTGTTTAAGAATTTTTATTTTCAGATTTTGAAAGGCTCCATCAAAGTAGACAAACCTTTAATTGTAGCTGAATTTGTCATTGTGATACACTTCAAAATCATGAGACAGCAATTGGAATTGAAGTTGTTAAATTATGGAGTCTCTCTGTGAAGTCTGTGTAACAAGATATTTTTATCTTCTTTGGGAAGTCTTGAAAGATGGAGCTGAGCAAGGTGGGATATAAGGAATGCCTTGGGTATCATCAGGACAAACGAGGAAGGGAACCAGGCACTGGAATGGGTTTCAGAAAAGCACTGCCACGCCTGAGCATCACAGGAGTGAAGTGAACCATTGAACCACATCATTCAAGTCCAAAACCATAAGTATCAGTAAAAGAAATCCTGTTTAATAAGGCAATAACCAAGACCGTATAGTAAGACTGAATAATAATAATTATCAAGGCCCAAATATTAGTTATATATAATAATAATAATAATCATGTCTTTGCAGTGAAGGGCTTAAATAATGTGTGTCACCCAGCCAGATTATTTGACTGTGTTGTCTTATTTCATTTGGTGCATATAAATTATGGAAAAGTGACCTAAAAGGTCATACACCATACAACCAAAATCTTGTGTCATTAATACACTTCACAGAGATTTGAAATAGGACTTAGTGTGAGAAACAGACCCAGAGCTGGAATCTCTTGTTATACAGAGTGGAAGAAATTATTCTTTAAAAAGTTCTGATGTGAAACATCATGTGAGTGTTGTCATCTTGTTGTTTCATATAAATATGGATAATTATGGATATACAAACTCACATATAGATGAGACCTCTCTCTGTAAAATATGTAAGTAAAGAACATTATCCTGTAGAAATGGAAAAGCCAGAGCAAAGGGCAGCCGAAGCAAAACGTGGATTTGAGAATATCCATGGATTCAAAAGGTGGGAGCGAGACAGGTCTGCAGCTTTGGAAAGAGATTAAGAGGAGCCTTCTTTTAATGGGCAGGATTGATTCTGCAGGGATGTGTGAGCCTGTGTCAAGCACGAGGCATGGGGGCAAGAACTCGAGCTGGAGGAGAGGCCAAGCACCACAGGAGCGCGGCTGGAATCTGAACAGTGATAAAACAGACATTTTTATTATGTTACATGCAAAATTCAGCTCATGTTATTAGCAAGCTTTAGCTTGGCTGAGGGGTTTTAGAGTTCGTCGTTCTCATTTTCCTGGCAGCCTTCAAACTTTGGAAGAATACCGTCCAGTTGACACTGCTGAGCTGCACCACCAAACTTTCAGCACCCAAAATGAAAAGCTCAGTTGGGAAAATGTGAAGCAGATTAGAAGCCCCAGGAGGCAGAGAGTTGGTGTGACAAGGAGGCTTTGATGTCCCTAATGCCCGTTGTTTAATGCTGGGGGTTTGCTTTTAAATGCCAATGCACAGCATGGAGGCCTGGCCCTCCCACGGCGCCACAGAGGGTGCCTTGGGTGGCAGGGGGAAAGAAAGGAGGAATCTTCCATCCCACCAGCACAAAGTTGACAGGGACGAAGGCTTTTGGAGATCTTTTTTAAGAGATTGTGGGGCAAAGCGTGCAAACCCAAAGCCGGCGTGCTGTGCGTGCGGGCGTGCAAGGGAAAGGTAGCAGTCAGTCAGGTTTTATCTCTTAATGAATAGAGACTGCTGAAGTAAGGGTTAGGTAATTGAGTTTATAATTAATTAGCCATAACCCTCATCAGATAAAGCAGTTGTCGAGATTTTTTTTTATCTCCTTTCTCTCCCCAGGGCCTGCCCTTCTTTGTCCTTGTGCTGACAGCCAGCACTTATCTCAGGCCTTCTCCATCCCGTGCCCGTCAGCCCCTCCTCCCCTGGGCTGGGCTTTGGTGGTCAGCCGGGCCCTGTATTGTCCTGCCAGGATCCCAACATTGTCCTGCCAGGATCCCAATCAGCCCGCCTGTCATGGTGGGATGATGAATTAGCAGTAGGAGTTAACGTGTAGGTGAGCTCCAGATCCGAGTCCTGATAGCTCCCGCCCGGCTTCTGTGCGTTCGTCACCCTGCCCGGCGCTGATCCGCCACTGACACTTTGCAACAAAGAGGTTAAAAAGGTGGATTTAGTCAAAGAAATGGGGCATTTCTCCAGAAAGTTGGGATGCTGACAAAGGACCCTTAATTTCTGCCATGCGATTCACCTCGACAATACCGGGAAAATAAATTAGATTTTGCTCTGTTTTCTTTTGGTGGCCTTATCACCCTTATGTTGTGGGTTGAACTGGTTCGCTTGCAGGAGGGGAGAAACTTCAGCCACCTATCTTAAAAGCATCAGGATTGTAAAAGGTGTCGAGTCCCTGCCCCTTTAGATGGATGAAGGGGACTCAGATGTCAAATTTCTCCTCCATCAAAGCCGTGTCCTTTCACGGATGCACCGGGGGAGAGGAGCTTTCCTCCTGTGTTTACAGTAGGCTGGTGGCACTGGGATGGGTTTGTAGACAGCTTTACCTGCTGGAGGAGAACAAGGCTCAGGAGCAAGTCTGTGGCTTTTCCCTTCATCTGGAGTTTTTGAATTGGAGATGAAGACTTCTGCATCACAGTATCGACTCCAGGCTTCGAATGAGCACTGGTTCTCCTTAATCTGAGTGTCAGCACTAGGAAATGTAACTCAAGTCTCTCAATGCAAGAAAGGCTTGATTCTTTTTGAAAATACATAAAGCATTATTCTTCTGTGGTCTCTTTAATAGACTGGTAACGTTTTCCTCTTTCTTTGGCATTTCAGCAGCAATATACATTTTTAGTTTGACTGCAAGTCTTTTGGGATTTGAGCTTCCATGGGCACACCTACCTAGGATCTTCCTGGAAATTAAATTAGTAACATATGAGTTAAGCTCCACTTAAGATGGCACAGTGCAAATGCATAAAAGACATTGCTGATGGCAGAGTGAAGCTGTTCCAGCTTGGAATAACAGCTTGGCCTAGTGGGTCATGGAGCCCTGCAGCTGCTGTGCTGTGATGGTTTGTGAAGCCCCTCAGTTGTGCAGGATGTGCATCTCATCCCAGCACAGGAAAGCAAATCCTTGTGTACCTCACTCCTAATTGATAGGAAGGGTGGAGGAAGTTTTTCTGTGGCATGTTTGAGACAGGAGAAATTCCAGTTAGGGCTGCAGAAATGTGTTCTCTCCCACCAGGTTGAAATATTGGAGCAAATATCTAAAGGGGCTGTGAAATCTCCACCTTTGGAGGTGGCTCAGAGTTTTGAATTTGCATCTTGCCACTGGAGGTGAACCAGAGGGAGCAAAGAGCCTCCTCATCCCCTGAAGAGACACTCACTTGTGTGTTCTGTAAGTGGGAGAAACCAAGCATGAACACAGTGGAAGGAAAGAACATAATTACCACCCCTGATGTAAGAACTGCGCCAAAATGTTTTCCAGGTTGAGGATTTATATTGCAAATGAACATCAACCTTGGATGGTGTTACCTCATGCAGAAGGGTAACTAAATGCACATTATTTTTAATTCTGTGGAACAGTGGAAGGAAAAAGCTTTTGCTCTGAATTTTCCTCTGAAATGTAAGAGATGGGGAAATTCTATCCCTGAACAATTTTTTTTTTTTTAAGCAAAGTTGGCAGTGTCTTCTGGAAAACATGTGAGGATAAATAGGATGGATTCAGCTGGGTTGGTCTCATGTTCACATGTTTGGTTTTATGATAGAAGAAAATTTTTCTTGTTTAGATTTTTATTTTGGATTTTGGATTTTTTTATTTAATCAACAGTATATTGCAAATAGAGATATTAAAAAACCTATCATTTATATAGAGACGAATAAATATATGTTAATGTAGTTGTTTCAAGTTTTTCTTTTTTGAAAATGCACTTTTTTTTTTTCTTAATGCCCATTTTGCTATAGATATTAGAGAAAACTTGGTATAGTAGATCAACTCAGTTTCAGGCTTTTTAGTTGCCTTTGGTCAAGGAAATGATGTGCTTTGTACCTAAAGGAATGTTTAAATCAGGTTTTAGCTGTGATCTTCAAGTGTTCAGATCTTCAGAAGCAAATGGAGTACAAGTTAAAGAGTAACCACACTTTAATTGATACTAAGATTTATTGATGCTAAATAGAGAGTTAAGGAAGAAAGAAATGAATAGTATTTTGTCACCTTCCAAAACTTAGGAAATAGATTGGGATAAGGGTAGGGAGAGATTCGTCACCAACTGGTCCCTCTGTCCATGGGGTCAGTCCTTCAGGAACTGAACAGTGTGGGTCCATTTCCATGGGGTCAGTCCTTCAGGAACTGTCCCAGTGTGGGTCCATTTCTATGGGGTCAGTCCTTCAGGAACTGCTCCAGTGTGGGTCCCTCTGTCCATGGGGTCAGTCCTTCAGGAACTGAACAGTGTGGGTCCCTCTATCCATGGGGTCAGTCCTTCAGGAACTGCTCCAGTGTGGGTCCCTCTGTCCATGGGGTCAGTCCTTCAGGAACTGAACAGTGTGGGTCCCTCTATCCATGGGGTCAGTCCTTCAGGAACTGCTCCAGTGTGGGTCCCTCTATCCATGGGGTCAGTCCTTCAGGAACTGTCCCAGTGTGGGTCCATTTCTATGGGGTCAGTCCTTCAGGAACTGCTCCAGTGTGGGTCCCTCTGTCCATGGGGTCAGTCCTTCAGGAACTGTCCCAGTGTGGGTCCATTTCTATGGGGTCAGTCCTTCAGGAACTGCTCCAGTGTGGGTCCCTCTGTCCATGGGGTCAGTCCTTCAGGAACTGTCCCAGTGTGGGTCCATTTCTATGGGGTCAGTCCTTCAGGAACTGCTCCAGTGTGGGTCCCTCTATCCATGGGGTCAGTCCTTCAGGAACTGAACAGTGTGGGTCCCTCTATCCATGGGGTCAGCCCTTCAGGAACTGCTCCAGTGTGGGTCCCTCTATCCATGGGGTCAGTCCTTCAGGAACTGCTCCAGTGTGGGTCCCTCTATCCATGGGGTCAGTCCTTCAGGAACTGAACAGTGTGGGTCCCTCTGTCCATGGGGCCACATGTCCTGCCAGGAACTGCTCCAGCACGAGCTTCCCCATGGTTCCCTTGTGCATCTCCCTGCTCTGGTGTGGGGTTTTCTGTGGGATTCAGGTAGATCCCAGCCCCACCATGAACCCCATGGGCTGCAGGGCACAGCTGCTTCACCCTGGGCTCCACCACAGGTGGTGGAAGCAGAAAAGGCTTGAGATGGGTGCTGTAGCCTCATTTTCTTTGCTGTTTTAACATTGGGGTTTTCCTGGGGTGTTTTGTATCATTGTTTGAAGTCTGTGAAGATGGAAAGTAGGAGAATGTTTCTGAAAGGCTGGGTGAGAGTTAGCAGTGCAAATAAATTTGGAATGAAAGAGCTGGACTTGATGATCCTTGTGGGTCCCTTCCAGCTCACAATATTCTGTGATTCTGTGACTCCCTGCATTTTAGGAATTTGAGAGCTTTTGAGGTGTTGAGACTTGCAGGGAAGCAATTTAAGGGCAGTGAGAAAAGAGTAAAACCTTCCCTTTCAGGTAGCCTGGGTAAATCTGCAGGGTTAATTTCAGTTATGACTTACTTGAAAATTTGTCGTGATTGTAGGGAACAAAGAGATTGGGCTTTTTTCCCTGGAAGGTGTCCTGGGAAGCTGTGATTCCCCAGGCCACACCAGTGCTTTTTTTCCCTCCACTCCAGTGATTTCAGAGCAGGGATTGATGGGCCCCTCTTCCTTAACGAGTTTGCTGAATTGATTTTATCATTGCTTTTTGTCACTTTCCTAGAACTAACATGGAAATGACCAAAAAAAAAAGGTCCGACTGACGACACCCGAGCACGGGGTGTTAAAGTTGGTAGGACCCGGGATCATCAGCAGCCATAATTGACAAATAATACCCCTCATAAATACTGCCAGTCTTTCCAATTAGTTTTCATCTCAAATTCAGGATGCAAAATGATGGCCTGTCAAGTGACAATGGATGACAAAAATTAATAAATTGTCTTCTAAATAGTATGGACACTTAAGAAAAATTGGGCAGCCAATTTAGCACAGCATGAACCGGGGGGAACCTTTTGTACTGTTGCCGTGCCACTAATGTTGTCTGGGTCTTTATTAATGGTGCTTGGCTGCTGCTGACAGTTTTGTTGCTACTGGCAACTTTCTTCATTAAAATTAAAGCCAGCGTCAAATCCCATTAGCTGCACTCTGGGTACCTTGCATTTTTATTTATATATATTTATATATTTATTTTTTTTGTCTTTACAAACATGTTCTTTATCTATAGGAAGTTGGGAAAGGTGGTTAAAAATTAGTGTTTCGTCTTGTCCACGGCTGATCACTTAATAAATAATGGATTATATTGGGGTTTTTTTTGAGGGTGATTGTCTCCAACATTTTACAGCTTGCCTAGTCTACAGCCAAGTAACTGCACAGAGAAATCCATAAATGAGCTTTATAAATTACCTTTTCTGAACATGGTGTTCTTCTGTGTTGCCTGCAAGCAACTTGGGTCTGGGATACTCTCTCATAAAACGATCGTAGCCTCTGGAGAGGCTTCTGTTCTTGTTGTCTCCCTCTGAAATTTTAATGAGGTTAAAACTGAGGGATCAACATGTGTGCGAGACCACTCTTGAAAGGAAAATAAAGTGTGTATCTTTACATGATTTTGGGAAGGAACAAATATCTTTGTTGGTGGAAACATCTTCTGAGTTTCTGCTTTAACAAGTTATGGATTGACTCCTTAAGCTGAAGGAGGGCAGCGTTGGATGGGATATTGGGAAGGAATTGCTCCCTGGGAGGGTGGGGAAGGATCCCTGGAAGTGTCCAAGGCCAGGTTGGACATTGGGGCTTGGAGCAGCCTGGGACAGTGGAAGGTGACCCTGCCCATGGCAGGGGTTGGGACTGGGTGATCTTTAGGCTCCCTTCCAACCCAAACTATGCTGGGATTCTGTGACTCTTTGTAATAAGTCTTAATAAATAGAGGAATAAGTCTGAATAAACAGACAGCACATACTAACAGCCTCTGCCTTATCTGCTGTCACTGCTGAGTATTCTAAAACATTAAAAAGCTGAATGACCAGTGCTGTAAATTCCCAGGGCAATCTGTATTCTGCCTTACAGATCTCACATGAAGAAATTCAAGGCTTTGCAGGGAAAAATGTGGGGAAATCAGGGAAAATTTTTTTCCAGAAACATCTCTCAGATGTCTTTCCAGGAATGCTCAGAATGGAACGTGGTCTTTCACTCTTTGTGGTGCATCACACTTTACCACTGCATTGTATCTCAGCTTTTTCTAGGAGCAGGGATTTCTAAGAGGGTTTAGTCACTGCTACCTTCGTTATAACATCTTACGAATTGTACTGCTCTGGGCTTGGGGGCCAGACCTCCCTGGCTGGTGTCACATTGTGTTCCTGACATCATTTGGATACAAGCCAGTGATCCAAAAATGTGTCATCTGCCTCCTGATTCTCCAGGCTTCTGATAGATGGAAATGTGTCATGAAGCGCAAAATAAGGCTTGGGTTTACATCTCTTGGAAGGGTTGCAGTAGGTGGTGTTTGAGATCCCTTCCAACCCAAAGCTTTCCAGGATTCTGCATCTCTGATGAGGATTGGATGGAGAGAGGTCTCCTGAAGTCTTCTGATGACAGCTTGGTTTTGCTGTTGTCACCATAGAAATGCCTTTGGATTCAGGAATTGGGATGGTTGGGTTTCTGTCCCAGGGGTAGCACCAAGAAGCTGCAGGTAAAGGCAGGCTGAAGGCAGTGCCAGTGGGTTCCTTGCAGAAAGCCAGCAGTGCTGAATCCAAAACTCTATTTAAACATTCACTGTAATGGCTGTGTTTGGGAATGATCCCATGTGGTAAGTGATAAACAATTAACAGTTCAAATGGTCTTTTAAACTGGTGCACTTTTGCAGCAATTTTTGGGCTGAAAGATGTGCCCAAATCTGGATTTCAATTTGGTTGAAACGTGGGTTGAGTGACCCTGTCATTCACAAGAATGGACACTTGATAGAAATGAACTAAACTGGTGACATCAAATTAGCATCCATCTAATAAATCCAAGCTGTGCTTTTGGCTCTTCTGCTAAATCTTCTTGGTTTAAAAAAATAAACAGAAAAAAGGTGTCAGTAGTTAATTGTTGACTGAAGCTTAATATCTGTTGAAGCAAATGAGCCATGAAATATTCTACACAGGAAATATTGTATCTGGAGTGATTTTAACATTAAAACAATATTATTATTTTTAACTTGCTGACACAATATGCAGAATCTTTTCTTTTGAAATCACTCTGATTAATGTTAAGCTTGGGAAGTGGGGGAAGAGTGAGTGCTGTATATAAAACAAGGCAAGCCAGGACAAAACCAGCCTTTTCTTCTCAGAAGAAGAATATTGAATAGCAATAAACAAATTTTGGTGTGTCTCAGCTTATTGCTTCAGGAATCCTAATAATAACCTTATCAAACGCATTGATTTATAATTTATCAGAAAACGTTCTTTCAGATGACTGGCACAGGCAATGTCTCATTTTTTGTTAACTCTAATTTCTGTAACAACTGCTGTAGTAAAAATGAGTGAGTTCTGCTTCTGACAGCAGTAATTTTGCCTTTTTGCTGTAATTTAAGAACACGGGGTGAAAAACCTGTACTTGAAAGTTGGTTTTAGGCTGTACCCTTAAATCCTGGGAAATGGCCTTGGATAGGTTTTCCCTGGGTTCAGAGAGGTGTTGGAGATGTGGAGATGCCTTGGTGGAAAAGAATCATCAAAGCACAGAATATTCTGAGCTGGAAGGGACCCGTGAGGATCATTCAGTCCAAATCCTGACCCTGCACAGACACCCAGCAGGCTGAGGAGGTGGTGGGGCTGGTTTTTCAGCAAAATTTTATACCCTGTAAAAAATCTTCTCCCGGTGTGACTCAAATCATGGTCCTTGGCCAAGACTAGAAGGTTTTTGAGTGAATTACCTGCAGGTTTTTATGTTACATAAAATTCATAAATGTTTTTATGTATTCCCAGTGGAAGCCAAAATGATTTTGTTTTTAGGTGATAAAGTGCAGATCGATTCATTAAGAAGAAAGAGCAGACAGTTGTGCATGCTTTGAAAAGGGCTGTTGAAAAAGATGTGTCTCTGCTGCACCAGTAGATAAATCATCATTTTTATCAGCTGTTTAGCTCCATGACTACTCACATATTGTAGCAAAGGGATGTGGTTGTAGCTGTCTCTTCATGCAGTTGTCCTGTGTGTCTTGGCATGTTCTGCATTTCTTAAAGTATTTCCCTCATGTTGAAGATGGAATTTACATTTTTTGCAGCTTTTTTTGAGAATGTGAAACATGATTTTATGAACTCTAGGAAACAGGATCCAGTGTGGAAGGAATTTTTCCTTGTTAGGTTCCTGATTTGTTTTCTGCTGTAATGATGAGAGGACAGTGTCCAACATCCATTAAGTGCATCTCTGAAGGGCCATCACCACCTTCATTCCCATTCCTCTGGGTGAGTTGGACATCTCAGGAATATCACCAGGAAAGCCCATTTCATCTATTTTCCTTTCTTTGCCCTGGCCTTGGGAGAGATTTGGAGGAAAAGGAGCACAGTGTGTGGATGGAGCATCCTGATGGGCCCTGATCACCCACCCTGGTCTAGTGGAAGGTGTCACTGCCCTGGCAGGCACAAGATGAGGTTTAAGGTCCCTTCCAAGCCAAACAATTCTGGGCTTCAGTGATCTTTGCAGTGTTGAACCAGTTCAGTGTGTCCTGGCAGACCCTTCTGTAGTGGGGTCATTGATGCTGATGGTCCTTGACCAGAGGATGAGGTGTAAAAGTAGATAAATGGAACAACTGGGAAATATTGTTTATTAGAATAATGAAAAAGGTGTCTTTCTACTGCAGAATTAAAAAAACAAAACAAACAGTATATTTATTCTCCTATCCCTACAAAAGTTTGAGGACCAGAGGTATAACTGTTCAGCAAAATTTATTTTTCATGGAGGACGCTTTTTTTGATTAAAAAAACCCCAAATTAACATAAATTTAAAAATCCCATTATGGAGCAGAGTTTCTGAGGTTGGTTGTCAAAGGCCTTTTTGGTCCCAAAAATTTCCAGACATGAAGTGTGAATCCTTTCTGTACAATAACATGGAACACAGTTTAAGGAAAAAAAAAGAAACACACACACACCTTTTTTTTTTTTTCCCCTGCCAGTATTCTTGGGTTTGTTATTCAGCCGATGCTGTATTAAATTGGATTTTGTGTCCATCATTATTAAAATGTGAAGTGTGTCGGTCACAAAGCATACATTTCAGGGCAGTTAGCTGAATAATTCTTTTCTTTATTATCCCAAATTACTGCTGAGCTCTGGAGAGGTGAGCAGTTTAGCCAATTATTGCCATTTGAGCTGGATTTGTGGGTGATTAGCTCCTGGTCGAATTCAGTCCTGGCAAGGGCTTTGAAGCCTTTCCTTGTGTGATTTTCACAGCGGTGAGGTAGGAATAGACGAGGCTAATGACAGGAAGGTCGCCTGGGTGAGGTGACCTGTGGGGGGGGGGCTCGGGTTTAGCAAATAGGGCATCCACAATAACAAGTGTGTCACTAACCCCGCCGTGCATAATCGGAGTTTTATAGGATTGTTGGAGATGCTGACAGCTCAATTAAAGTGTAACCCTTTGTACCATATAGCCCCGGCAGAATGACAGAAATATTACCAACAAAAAAGGGAGGGGACCACAAGGGAACTGGTTAAAGATCCAGGGTTCTTTTTCTTTCCCCCCTCCATCGGAGCCTGCACAGAACAGGCTGCAGAAAGCATCCATTTGTGAAATAATAGGTTGTCCAGGGGAGGGGTATGGTGCCAAACATGGCTACAAAAAAAAAAAGCTGCTCTTAAGTGGTCTTCCTGATGTTTCTATGGAAACACTATAGTGTCGGGAGAGAAAGTTAAAATTGGGTTTTAAGCTTTTCATGGCTTTTCTCCCCCAACCAAATCCCTACTTTATATAAAATATGATAAAGAGAATTTCAGGGATCGGGGAATGGAGCGCTCCTGGAAGGAAAAGCGGATCTTCTTCCTAGGAGTGGTGATGCCTCCATGAGGATTCCTTATTTTCCATCAGCCACCCAACACTGTTTGTTTCTTGAGAGAAGTCAATGTTTTGTTGCTTCCTTTTCATGCCTGACCCTTCAGCCATTCCCGAACGTTCCCTCTCTCAGAGCCTTTCCCACAGTTGTGTTTGCTCGCACTGGATCCGCTTCCCAGCGCTGTTTTTCTTTGCCCAAGGTAATGATTTGCATCGAAGTGCATTTCACTGGTGTCAGGGCAACCACAGCTGCCAGTGCCAAGGGGTTAATAAGCCAGCCACTGGAGATTATTAAGGGCTGGGATTCTTTTTTCTTCCTGTTTCTTTAGCAGCCCAGAGTAAGCAGAACTAGTCTTAGAAGGCACCAGAGGCAGAAACTACTGCAAGGCAGGAAAATAATGTGGTTTACTCAGTGAGGTAAACTGGGGCTAGAGTGAAAGCTGTGCCAGTCCCTAAATACCTGATTGCATTTCATAACACACTTGAATGTTCAGCTCCACAGGAGGGATGTGTGGTGGCTGTAACTGTAGAGTTTGGAATGTGCTGTTGACTTCATAAAGTCCCATTTTAAAAATAGTCATAAAGTAGGGCTAAGGGAAGAGTGCCCCTGTCCCAAAGCTGCCAACTGAAGGAGAACTCAAGAGCAGCTGGAGGAGCTTGAGCATCAGCTGTGTTGGTGAGATCCAGAGGCTGAAACACTGGAGCAGTTGGTAATCAAGGCCAGGTTGGATGGGGCTTGGAGCAGCCTGGGATCATAGAGGCTGTCCCTGCCCATGACAGGGGGTGGAATGAGATGGTCTTGAAGCTCCCTTCCAACCATTCTGGGATTCTGCAATTAAAAATAAAGATGCACTAACAACGAACACTAAGTTTGTTCTTCTCATTAACTTTGTCTGTAGTGCTGCTGCTCCTTGCAGGAATTTGGTGGCTGTCCTTTGCTGGAGGTGGCAATCTTCATTGCTGGTGCTGTGATGAACTGTAAGGCTTGCTTAATCAGCACTGGCTTTTTTTTTTCTTCAGTACATCTTTCTAATTTTCTTTCGTAGCTTGTGTGCAAAGAGCTTGGCAAATAACGAATTGCAGGTTGATTGTCCTTCAAGTTTAAGCAAAGCCATTATCTTTTACTCCTCAAGTCAGGTGTTAGATCCTCTCTGTTCTTTGTCTTCAGATGGAAATCGTGGCTGATCAGCCCCAGCATTAGGTAACCATTCATGGAGTAATTACCTGCTGCACAGTCACTGCCTCGTGTGTGGGAAACGTTAGGAGAGAATTGGGTGCAATGTTCTGATTTTGTTTTCTCCTAAAGGCACAGAACATAGATTTGAATAGTTTCTGCAATGTGGGAGCATCTTTCTAGCAAAACTCTGCTGCTGCTGTGCCAGTTTTTAAGGGAGGTGGGAGGGGTTTTCCATGTGCACAACTGTGGTAAGAACATACAGGGGTTTAGGGGATTTTTTATTGTAATGTTATTGTTGGATACTGAACTTGGAGAAGGTTTGAGCTCTTCTGTTTTCAGAACTCTTCAGAGCCACTCCAGGCTCTTGTAGCCCTTTTTTTTGTTTGTTTTGTAGTTCAGTTAGTCCCCAGTTGTGCTTTGCTACTATATGAGGTCATAGAATCCCAAAATTATTTGAGCTGGAAGGGGCCTTAAAGCTCATTTCATGCCACCCCCTGCCAGGGGCAAGGACACCTCCCACCATCCCAGGCTGCTCCAAGCCCTGTCCAACCTGGCCTTGGACACTTCCAGGGATCCAGGGGCAGCCTCAGCTGTGCCAGGGCCTGCCCACCCTGCCAGGGAGCAATTCCTTCCCAATATCCCATCTATTCCCATTTCCCTCTGGTAGTGGGAATCCATTCCCCTTGTCCTGTCCCTCCAGGTCCGTATTCAAATCCCTCTCCCTCTTTTTTATAAGCACCCTTCAGCTATCAAAAAAGAGAGGGAAATTTGCTACAGGTCTCCAGATGTTTAAACTTAAACCAGATTCATGTCTCATTGACCAGAACACAAAGCAGCATTCCCTTAAATTCCTGGGGAAAAAAGTCTGGGGAATTGAGAAAACAAGTTACATTTTTATGGAAGGATTCACACTACACTGGGAATCTTCAACAGTTTATTCCCTAGAGGATTTTAGGTTTAAAGAGAGAACCACCTGGGCTAGTGGAAAGTGTCCCTGCCCATGACAGGGGATGGAATGAGGTGAGCTGTAGGATCCCTTCCAACCCAAACCATTCTGGGATTCTCTGACTATGGGTCAATGATTCCATCATGACCAGCAATTTCCTTTGACCTGCAGGTACTGTTTGGAGGTAAAACTGAGCTGGTGTCTGCCATATGCTGGAATGGGCTGAAACACCAGAAACCTGTTAAACTAAATCTTGTGGAAGCAAAAACTTATCACTAAAGAATTAATCTCTTGTTTATTATCAGGTGGTCCCAGTGCTATTGGACAGGCTGCACAGAGTTGGCTGGCCATTGACTCTTGGGGATTTCACCAGCATTTGTTCTCCAGGTTAATAAATTTACAGGAAGTGGGTGTTTTATTGACCAGAATTTGTATGTAACAATTAGTTTGAGATCCTGAGTGGCTGTCTTTGGAGTTGTTTGAAGGAGGAGGTTTTTCATGACTGAGAGTTGTTGTTTGTTTTTTTTCTGAACAGGATGCACGGGAGCTGTAGAAAATTCCTAGCAGTGCTAGCTGCTAATCATGGCTGTGGAAACTACAGAGCTGGGTGGAAAATTAGGAATTTATGTTGTTAATGATGAAGTGTGAGGTAACCTGTTTCGTTCTGTCAGAACAGCATCAGGGAAACAATACGGGGTCAGCTAAAAATTAGGGAGGGGAAGAAACAAAAGGCTGGCAGAAGTTCACGCCTCAGCCTTGGCAGTGGGGTAAATTTCTGAAAGAAAATAGAAACCAAAGTGGAGTCATGGAATGGTTTGGGTTGGATAGGATCCTGAAGTTCATCTAATTCCAACCCCTGCCTTGTAGGTACTGTATCTCCTTTTCCATAAGGTCCAATCTTGGCTCTGCTGACTTCAAAGACCATTTTTAAGGCTTCTCACCTGCCAGCATCTTCAACGCACCACTAGCATCTTCAAGGGGTCATTTTTTGAAATGCTGATAATTTGCTATTTAAAACCTAAAATATTTCTATAGAACAGATTGATTATTGTTTTGCCACTGAGTTGTTATTTAAAGCAGGCAAGCTCATGGAATGCACATGGAGCAGGCAGATTTTGCTGGTTGCAGTGTATTCAGATGAACTGGCTGTATTACATGCCCTGCTCCCTTGACTGGTGCTGCCTGTGTTGGTTTTTTTCCACCTTAGCTCCAATCAATCCGAGGCTGGCGGCTTTTCATTAGCTGCTCCTGCTCCCACGGTAATGTTGGGATTGCAGAGCCTGCTGGCAGTCTGTAACTTCCCCAGGTGCCCTGGAGCTCAGCAGCCTAAGCTGATTGACTCAGTTAGGGCCCCAGTCCCTAACAGCAAATGCAATCAATAAATCTTTGTTGGTAAATAATTGCTATCGAACAGAGTTTTAATATAAATTTATGAGTGGTGTTTTATCACAGCTTGAGGCTACAGCAAGCCACTGAGTGATGGATTTCAGATCACACTTGCATTCATTACATTAACTTTGTAAGTTATTTAAAGCTTGTACACTTAACATTGCTTTTGGCTTGCAATGACCTCCTGGGAGTAGACGTAGCACACACATTACTAATGGAGAGCCGGCTCCGTTGGCTCCGTGGATCCTCCAGCAAAACCCAGGGACTGAGCTCTGTGCACTCCGCTTGGAGCCTTTTTCCTCCAACTCCTTAAAACCACAAGCTGGAGCACTCACCACTCCTCCCATAAACAACACAGAGTTGCAGTTTTGGGGGGAAGGTGGTAAAAAAAAAAAGGCGATTTGAGGTGTGAAGTTCTTCTCGGTTTGTGTGGAAATCAGAGGTGTTAAATTCTTATTGTTGAGTCTGGAGGCTTTGGGTCAGCTGCACCCAACTACCCATGGGGGGCTGTAGGAAGTTAAAGATTTCATACAAATTCAGGAAAATAGCATTGCCCAACTCATAGTGATTTGAGACAGGGATTGTTTAGACCAAAAAAAAATGGTATTTGGAATAGAAGATTGTCTTAGTCGCTTACTCCATAGCTTGGGGACTCCATGGGATTTTTCCAGTGCACTGTGTGCACATGGGGACCTGTTTGGCAGTGACTGGGGACGTGCCCAAGCTGCCTCTGAATTGCCTTGGGGGTACCAGGGGTCAGTGGGAACCCCTGGATCTCATTTCCCTGGCGCAGCATCTGATGTGACCCCAATGTAGCCATAATGGGACTGAAGCAAGGGGCTCTATTTTTTATTTTCTTTTAAGTAACATTTCCTGTCATTTGTGGGCCATTTATTATTCTTAAGTGTAGCTAACATTAAAGTGCATTTATAACTGATCTAAACTCTGATTCTAAAACCATTTCTTCAGACTATTGTATAAAATTACTACAGAGTGGCGGCCTTGGGGATAAAAACTGTGGTTTGTATGGGCTGCTTTGCTTTATAGCACCTTAAGTTAGCTCCTTGTATTCAGAGCAGTTTGCTCTCCAGGTACTTCAAGATACTTTTAATTATCACATAATGTGAAAATGATTCTGTTTGCTGAAGGAATGCCTGAAGAAAATGGATTGGGAAGTCAGGTTTGTTAGTTAGGCAGAAATAGGTCCATCATCTGTATTCAGTTCTGAGCTGGGCAGGTTGGTTTTTGTTTGGTTTTTTTGCATCAAAACACAGAGTTCTGCTTTAAAAACATGGTAAAATCTCATTTTGAATAATTTTCTTTATTTAGATCCAAAACTAGAATGTCATAATTCATACTTAGATAGTAGCAGAAGTAAGTAGTAAAAATCACGACCATGGTAGACATTTACTATTTATTGAGATTATAATTGGCATGAATTGAAAATTATGTAAGTAATGACATGTTTTCTGTACAGCAAAGGGGCAGTTAAAAGGTTATGAAATATATACATTTTACTGGTTTTGAAGCCAGTAAAAGCTGAAAAAAAAAAAAGGCAGAGGGAAAAAAAAAAATCACCATTGTGATCCTTACTGCTTTTTCCCCATTAGAAGGTCTGAAGAACAAACCAGTGCAAGGAAACAGTAATTTTTGATCCCCACGGCACAGCACTAACTAGAATTGGGTCCCCCTAAACTCCAGCGCTGTGCTGCAGGTGAGGTATGAAAGATGGGAAAGGTGAAGAGACAGATCACCTCCTATAGACAAACAGGAGAGTCAAAGGCAGAAATAAGCTTTCATTTTTTAATAGAAGAAAACAACGTCTCCAAGCGCTGGCAGGCGGTAATTGGGATGAGCAGGAGCTTTTGTGAGGAGGCGTTTCAGAAGCCCCATTCTCCTTGAAAAAGTTTGAGTTCTAGCAAGGAGCAGCACAAAAAAATACAGACATGTGACCCCCAGACAGGCAGAAAGTTGGGAGTTTGGATCATTCAGGTGTCCAGCATGAGCTTTTCTTCACGGTCCCATCCGTGGAGGGGGTTGGATTTGGGAAAGGTTCTCCTCTGAAGTTCTATTCCAGCTGTGTGGCCTGGAGCAGGATTTCTACTTGAGTAGAGCTGACCCATGTCCCCTCCTGGCTTTGGGATAGGGTCACTTCATAAAGCTGCAGGTTGAATGGGAAAATAAACAGTGGAACTTATTTTCAAGGTTTAAACCACTTTTAACAAGAACAACTCCATAGGAGTTGGAAGCACTGTGCTTAGTAGGACATCTTCCTATGTTCTGTTTTCCCTTTATTTTAATTGCCTTGTAGAGTGAGAAGGGAAACAACTTGTTTTATAGGGATTAGGGAGCTGAAGTTTGTGTGGGGTGGATTCCTGGTTGTCATTTATTGAAATGGATACTTGTCCACTTTGATCAGAGCTTGATCTGTGACACCAGTGTGTCCCTGTGGTAGGTACTGACCATAGGATCTCCACTGGACATTCCAGTAGGGCTTTGCACAGCCATAATATTGTCTGGATCCATTAGGAACTGCCTACTGGCTGGAGTTTGGAAATTAAAATTTCCTAAGGAAGTGTGTTCTTCATTTATTGCCTTGAGTGTTCTAGAGCTTGTGGTATTTTATTTTTCAAAGTGAAATTCTGTTTTGCAGCTGAGAACAGGTCAATGTACAGTAGCAGTTCCTCTCTGTCTGTCTGTTGGAACACAATGATGACTTTTAATCTTTGCTGTTGATGAGAAGCTGTGGCTGCCCCTGGATCCCTGGCAGTGTTCCAGGCCAGGTTGGACAGGGCTTGGAGTAACCTGGGACAGTGGAAGGTGTCCCTGCCCATGGTAGGGGGTTGGAACTGGGTGCATTTTAATGTCCCTTCAACCCAAACCATTCTGGGATTCTGTGATTGGTGGCATTAATCCCTGACTGAATATGGTGGAAAGGTGATTCACTTTGCCCAGCTCCTTTCCTCTCCAGTCACATCTCTGTCATTAAATTATCCAGGATTTACTTGAAACACTTCATATTTGTTCTGGTTTTGTTTTTCTACTCTTGCCTGGGATTGGGGTTTCTTTTGCTGGAATCAGTAGCCAAGAGTGGCTTCCACGGTGGTGTCACCTTTGTGCAGAGGGAATGAGAACACAGATGTGTGCTCTTCTGTGGGCAAGGAAGCCCCAGGAGCACGCTGGAGGGAGGCCACACAACACAAGCAGGACCCTCCCTCAACCTGGGGCTCATCATTTGTTTTAGAGGGCAAGGAAATGCAGAGCATGGTGTCTTCATCAGATAGGAATCCATGTGGGTCACACTAAAATGTGCTTTCCTGAGGTGTGGAATTCAATGAAAAAGGAGGGTTTTCTACCCATTGGACAAAGCCAGTGGAGGGAATGTGCATTGTGGGAGAGGCAGAATGAAGAGCTTAACTCACAGGAGAAAGCCTCTCTCAAAATGCTGGCAATAACACTTCTTTCTCTCTGTGTCTTGGGCAGTTGGGTGTTGTCTGGAGGGCAGAAATTTTCAGAAGAAAAAAGGTTTGACCTTTTCTGTCTCTCTCCCCCCACCAGGGGATGCTGCTAAAGCGGAGTGGCAAGTCCCTGAACAAGGAGTGGAAGAAGAAATACGTGACTCTGTGTGACAACGGCGTGCTGACCTACCATCCCAGCCTGCACGTGAGTACTCCCTGCTCTGGAATGCTCAGCCCTGCAAAGCAGTGCCAAGTGTGCCTTTGGTGAGACCACTGTGATAGGGGAGCTTCTTTCTTTCTCTCTCTACATTCCCCTCCCTCTCAAAGAATCATCAACTGAAATAAAAGTCCCTGCTGCAAGTCTGAGTGCACTCCAGTTCTCTGAATCCACTGGGACTGGGGCTTCCTTGCATCCCAAGAGGCTGCTGGAACTGTTTAAGGCTTTTTTTTTTTCCTGCTAATTTCTTTCATGGATTTGTTGTTGATCCCAGGGTTAAGAAACAAGCATTTTACAAGGAAAATTTTCCTAGAGGTAGTAAAGAGTGAGGAGAGGTCTTTGTCAGTGTGCAAGGCTTGTGGTTTATTCAGGAGTAATTCTGAGCAGCTTTCTGGAAATGGCTTAGCCATTAAAATATGTTCCATACAACTTTTCTATGTTGAGGCATCTATCCCTGTCCCAAGGGTGCTCTCTGCCCCTGAGAGTGTGTGGCACAATTCCTAGTGTGGATTTGGGGTTGGAAGGAGCACAGAGATCCCACTCAGGAGTAGCCCAACCCAGAAATCATGGTGTGATCCTTACCAAGGTTAAATAAATAAATCAAGGGTATGTATATATCTATACAGACAGATATATTTATATATGAGATATAGATATAGATGAGATAAAGATGAGATATAGAAATATACAGAAATATCTATCTACACACACACATATATATATATATATATATATATATATATATATGGCTTTATATAATATCTGATCTTGTATTTTATCATCATCCCATGTATGCAAATCAGAGGGTTGCCACTTGTAATGTTGTAATGTTTTTAGGGCCAATTGTTTCTAAACCTGTTGGTGGCATCTGGAGCTCCTGGGCACTTTTACATCAAGGAGTGAAAATCAAGGTTTTGATGCGTTTTCTATAAATTCTGGGGTTTATAGACCTGCACCTGGAACTGGCAGGAAGCTTTTGCTTAGATGGGGTGGTGTCTGAGGAGATGGAACCCTAGAATCATTAAGGCTGGAAAGCATTCTAAGATCATCAAGCCCAGCTATAGGCCAGCACTAAAGCACACCTCCAAGTGCCACATCCATGTCTGGCCCCGCTTGCTGTTCCCTGTCTGTGGAATATTAGCACTTTTTCTCTGCCTTGACACAAGATTTTATAGTCTCAGGTCCTGCCATAATGATGCTCTGCTCTGGTTTCTGATGTGATGTCCACGTCTTCTAAAAATTATGTGGTAAATTAGATGACAAGTAGCTTCAAGGCATTGCTGCTTCCCATCAGAAACCTTGTCCCTCAGCCCCTGTGTTCTGGAGCAGGGTTTTCACTGCTCCTTTGTGTGATGTGGTTCACATCTTTCTGCCCAATTTGGTCACTTTTAGTGCCTCTAAATTTGACTAATTCTGCCGTGAAGCAACCCTGAAATACCCAAATTTGTGTATTGGTATTGCTCCCAGAAGGGGAGCACAGATACTGCGTGCCCCCATGGAGCTGCCACTTGAGTCTGCCTTATTTTGTGCTGGTCATCAAGCAAGGAGGAGGCTCTTGTGTGTGTCCTGGTCCCTTCCTGGCTGCTGGAAAATGTTCTATTGTTCCTGGCAGGGCCGTGCACGTGTGAGGTTTTCATTGCTCTGGCAGACAATGGAGAAACTTCTCCTCTTCAGGCTCCCCCGGAGCTGCGGCTTCGCCCCCAGAGTAAGAATCCATTGAGGTTACACGTAATTACTTTGAGATTAGAGGTAAATCCATCGGAGATTAGAGAGAATCCATTTAAAGAAGAAGTAATTACCAGCCTGTAATTGTTTCCCTCTGTCCCCCACCGTGCCCCCCCACCCCAAGAAGAAGGTGCTGGGCTGGGTGTCTCTGTTTCCTCCTTGCGTGGATCGGAGGGGTTCAGAGGGAACCACAGATATTTCCAGTCACTCACACTCCCAGTACACTTTGTACTGAACTTCCTTGGCAGGAATGGGACAATTTCCTTTTGGGGATTTCCAGCTGAGAGCTTCTTCCCCCAAACAGAATACCATGTTTTGGTTTTGCTGGTTTTGTTTATTAGTAATTTTTTGTTCCTTTTTTTTTTTTCACAACTAAGCCAAAGTGATGATTTTTAATGCTGTGCTTGCATTGCTGTCTGGGATAATTTCTTACATTGTTTTGAAAAATCAGAGCCTTATTCCTACCAACTGTCCCATTAAGCAGCAGTGAAGAGCTTTTGTTAGCCATCTAAAATCAGTTTTGTAAACTTGTGTAAAGCCTGGCTTTTACCAGATTTAGATTGTTTCAAATGTCTAGGTCATTTTAGCTAATCAAAATGTTGCCGTTTTAATTCTGGGGTGAATTTTTAATTGCAGTGAAAGGTGGGCAGCTGGCCTCTAGTGGTGGCAGAAAAAGGAAATTTAGGAGATGATTTGGTCTGTCCAGCCTGTGGTTTGAGTCAGAGTGAAAGTTCTTGTGTTGGAAGGAGCAATTACAGTGTTTAGTGGCTGATAGTGAGCACTGTGTTCAATATTGCTCGAGGTTTGGCCACAAGTTGGATCAATTGTCTCTGCCAGATGCGTTCAGTGGCAGCTCAGGCACGAAGCAATGGTTTTAACATAGAAAACAGGTACTGCAGAATCCAGCCCTGACATCCTCCGTGAAAACATTGCCTACAGAATGAAAGGTTTTGGGGTGGGGAGGGGAAAATCCAATGAGGCCCTTCCTTGCAGAGGAGGTGTCCCTGGGAGGGTCAGGCGTGTTTGGCAGCGCAGTGTGCTGAAATGAGCGCCGCATTGTGCCAGCTGCATCAGCGACTCCTGGAGCCACCAGCTTGGTGTTTGACACAATAGAGAAATCCCTCTCGTTTCTTTCTTTTCAAGAAAGTGAGGGGAGAGGAAAACGGGGGAAGAAAAACATATGTACATAAGCACCCTACTGTTTCCTGACTTGGTCATGTCAGGTTTTTTCAAGAGCCTCAAACCTTCCCGTCCCTTGGGATGCCGAGGAGCTCCGCCGATAGAAAATGGTTGGGGATAATGAGAGAGAACTTTGACCCGCAGGCTTCAAAGTTCACCAGAGCTCCCTATTCATCTTGGGCTTCTGGAGCAGAGGCATGGAGTGGATCACTAAAATTCTGGCCGGCAAATTCCGTGTCAGCCTCCCCAAAGGGCCCCGGGGGAATTTGTCGAGGCATCTCCTGGCTTTTTAATGGCGGGATGCCCCGCGCAGGGGCTCCCGGAATGCATTCGCCAGGATACCTGCTGGGCAGCACTGCTTTATCTGAGCCTTCTCCTGATGAATAGCTGGTGCTGGCTCACCACTGGCTGCCTGCCACGGGGTTGCCAGCGAGCCACAGGTCAGCGCATGACAAAGCTTTAGCTGTGGATGTCCATTCTCTGCTCTTGTATCTTCACCATTGCTGCGCCTCATTTGTGAAAAGAAGAAAAGGGGGGGGAAAAAAGGCTGAAAACAGCTCTCTTCTGGTAAGGGAAGTTTTCCTCTTTTATGTTTAGCTTGGTCTAGGTTTGATTTCAAATAAAAGCACAGTGCTAGGGCACCTTATGGGGGAGGAAGAGCTTCTTAAATACGTGAGAAGGAAGGTGCGATGCCCATCTAGAACACATCTGGTACACAAGCCCCACGTGTTACACAGCAAGGTTGGTGTTTGCTTGCTGCAGCCTTTAACCTTCATCTTCACTGCTCCAGTGTGATGACCTGGGGCTTCTAAATGTGATTGGGGGGGGGATATCTGCCTTTATCTCTGTGAGGGAGGTGTGGATTCACCTGGTTTGCTCAATTCATCTGATGGTAGCCACAGTTCCAAATTGTCCCTTAAATATAGTGCTGGCTGTGGGTGAGCAGCCCACATGAACATTTAGCAGTGTTGTTGTATCCTCAAATATATTGGATGGTTTTTCTTTTTAAAAATTGCAACATTTCATCCTGGTAAGGAGTCAGATACAACACTGAGCTAAACTTGGCACAAGAGCTTCAGAAATACATTATATGGGCATATTCTCTGGGAAGACCCTACAAACACCATAAAATTCCTGAAGGCTTGAGGTGTCATATGAGCTTTCTCTGCTTGGCCTGTCCTCCAGAAAAAGCAGGTGGTGAGAAGCAGGAGGCTTTTGAGAATGTTCTCTGTGTTGGTATCTGGAAGTGTTGTGGCTCCATGCACAACTCACTCAGGTCCCAGTGTTTCTCTCAGAGCTGCAGTTAAAATTTTTGTTCCCAGCTCTTGTGATTTTCCTGAACTATTTGGAAGCAGAAAGCCTGCTTGCAAACACAGGATCCCATCTGCCCTCACCCTTGAGAGCAGTGTGGTGTCCTGTGTGGCCAGTCAGCAACCAGAGCCTGGTGCTGCTCCAGCCGAGGGAACCGCGCTCCCCTTCCCGTTGGGAATATCCCCCACAGCCACGGCTGCAGCTCAGCTTTATTTCCAGGGTTGTGTTACCTCAGGTGGTTCAATAGCTCTGGAGTGTGTTGTTTGTGTTGCTTTAATAGAAATATTCATGCTCATATATTTCTAAAATACCATTGTGTATGTCCATTGGCCCCCCCAATTTTGCTCTGAAGGAATGTAAAGCTGGATATTGGCTGGCTCTGAAGGGCCTTTTAACTGGCATTTCCTATCAACAACTAATCCTCAAAGCAGCCTTTGGCAAATAGAGACTTGGACTGACAAAAGGCCGGGCTGGAGAGGGTTTGGAGCAACCTGGGATAGTGGAAGGCCCCTGTCCATGGCAGGGGTGGAAAAGGATGGGCTTTAAGGTCTGTTCCAGCCCAAACCATTCTGAGATTCTGTGTCACTTTTCACGTGTGATGTAGCTCTCCCTCCTGAGAGAGCAGTGTTCAAAACAAATCCTGTTTTTATTTGAGTATGGATGAGGATAAATCTGAAGTTTTTATTGTAGTTATTATTTCATCCACTAGCGTGCCTAAAACATTGGTTAGGATAGAAAAAAATGAATTATGGGAACAGTTCAATATGATATAGTAATTTCTGATTTTTATAAAGTCCTGTAGCTGTACAGATCACTCAGTCACTTTTGAGCTTCCTGGAATACTTCTTTACTTTCTTAATCTGAAAGATGTAATGGAGTGAAGTTTGGGAGAAAAATATAAAACTGAAGATCATAGAAACACAGAATAAATATCCTGAGTGTGAAGGGAGCCACAAGGATCTGTCCAGGCCTCTGTGCCCTCCAGGGAGTTGACACTCAGTAGTGTGGCAGACACAACTGAGCTTTGGCAGAGCTGCACAGGCTGGAGCAAACACACATTCCAGTGTCGTGTCTGTCTGCTCCTTCTTCAGAAAGTCAAGGAAAATTCTGATGATCAGAATGAGTTGCAATTTAAAAGGCAAAAGCCAAGCTATTAATTAATCAATCAGGGGGGTTTATAAAATTAGAGCTTCCTGTCCAGCCGAGCTAACTGCTGTGGGTATAAATGCTTCATAAATTACTCAGGATGATAAAACTCTGGTTTGTCTTTTACAGCAGCTCTCATTACAAAGGCTGAATGAGAACTGAAGTGCAAAGGGAAGAGTTTTCTTAAAATTTTGTGCAAATAAGGGATCCATTTACAAAAGGACCAACATTTTGTTGCTGTTGTGTTCCAAGTCTTACCCTGACTTCCTCCCCTGCTCCTGCAACACCGATGGAGCCAATTAACTCCAGTGTGTAGATACAGCCAGTGCTTTTTATTACTGAAATTTAATGTTCTTGATTCCCAGTGTGAATTCCCAGCCAAACAGATTGATGATGACCTCCCTTCTGTCAGGACAGAGCACTTTAGGGTGATCAGTGTTTTCCAGAATAGGTTCCCGCTCTTCTGTGCTCCTCAGAAATTACCATTTCATGGCTTTCCTTAGGATTAACTATGTATTATGAAGCTGAATGATATCATGGCAGTGTTTATTTGTGACAAGGGGGGGACAGCTAATTCCCCAGGACCATTTGATGAATATATTCCACCGTGGCTCATATCCCCACGGTCCGTCCACAGCTCAGGCTCTTCCTGGGAAAAGCAGCGAGGGCGAGGAGTTGGGGAGACTTTTTTTTTCTCTCATTGTTGTTTCTTCTTAGGTGTGCCTGTGGCCCCACACGGAAACCAATCAAGGAGCGATTTATGTTCATTAAGGGCTTGTCAAAACTGAAAAATTTTCTAATCAACAGCGATGTGGCGGCGGCCCCTCCATGGCTGGGAGTGTCGCCTCGGCGGCAGCGGCTCCGTGCCTGTTACAACTCTAGGCTAGGAATCTGCTGATGATTACATTAGGCTAAGCTGCGAAGTAAATGAACCATGGCTTATTTAGGTGCAACTAGCTCCAGTGTAGTCCTGCCCCGCAGGGCACTTTATAGCGTTTTATGGCTTTAAAATTAGTGTAGCTTCCCATTTGCTGCAGGGTGCTGCATGTTATGCCTTTGAACTCAATAAGCAAAGGGAAGGGGGCCTTTTGTTTTTTTTTTTCTTCTTCTTCTACCCCCACCCTTTTATTCTTTTTGCAGTTTAGCAATTTTGTTTTGCATCTTTTCCAGACGGCGTTTTGCAATAAAAATGTCTGACTGCCACAGAGAGGCACAAAAGTCAGGGCTCCATCCAATTTCCCGGGCTGCTCTTGGTTTGGGGGGAAGAGGATTTGGTTGTTGCTGAGGGTGAACAATAGGTTTTGTGGGTCCAGTAGGTCAGCTCACAAAATTGGAATTGTCTTTCAAAAAATACGCTGCACACGGTCTTTAAAATGTCATCCAGAGGTGCAACCATAAACTTCTTTTTCCATAATAATTTTTATTACGCCTCAGATCAGGAAACACTATTTCAAGCTCAGTAAGTGGAGCCTTAGGAGTGTTACGTCCGATTGAGCAGTGGGGGGAAACTGCCACAAAATGAAGGTGTTTTTTACAGAATCCCAGAATGGTTTGGGTTGGAAAGGACCTTGAAATTCATCTCGTTCCACCTCCTTGCCATGGGCAGGGACATCTTCCACTATCCCAGGCTGTTCACAGCCCCATCCAACCTGGCCTGGGACACTTCCAGGGATAGGTTAGAAGCTCATCATCTCTTAGTGGAAACCAGGCACAGACCTGGGGAGGATTCCAAGCCTGGACCTGTTCCTAGTGAAGGAAAAGCAGGCTTTGGAGAGATTGGAATAGCTGAAAAAGAAGAAGGTGTGATATTCATACCTGTGTACCATTTTAGCCTTGGAAAGTCACTGCTCTCAGAGAGTCTCTCATTTCACATGTGGTGCCTTGGAAAAGGGTGGCAGTGGGACAGATGGAAGAAACATGGGGAGACCTCAAGGAAGGAGCAGATATTTTCTTACATTTTAGTGTTGTGACACATGGCTTATCCCCAGGTGAGTGGTTTCAGTGTGGACTTGGAAACCCCTTTGCCCAATATAAAACTACAACCCCAGTGAAGGGCTTTCTCCCTATCCACCACTCTGGTGTTATTTGAAAACCCTCAAACTCCAGAACGTTTTTTATATCTCTGTTTTTGATAATCTGAGCCATATCTCTAGCTTAAGGATGGCTCTAGAGCACAGCCATGCATAGGTCAAGAGGGAGTGGCTTTAAGCTGAAGGAAAGTGGATTCAGATTGGATATTGGGAAGGAATTGCTCCCTGGGAGGGTGGGGAGGCCCAGGTTGCCCAGAGAAGCTGTGGCTGCCCCTGGATCCCTGGAAGTGCTCAGGGCCAGCTTGGACATAGGCATCAAGGTGAAGCCAGCACATAGCCAGGGTTCAGCTTGTGACTTCTCCAGCTTTGAGGACCATCATCATGATGCACAGCTGTAAATTCAACGACTGCTGGCGTTCAGAATCCAAAGAAGCCCCCAAAACAGCGGTGTCTCTTTTCAGTAGGCCTGTTTAGAAAACACGATCATACCCATTCGCTCAATTTGCATGTCTGAAAGGCTTCTGCTCAGTTAATTGGTTAAATTAATTTCTGCTGTTGTAAACAGAGCTGCTGTATTAAGAGCAGAACTAAAGTAATTTTACTTTACATTATTCTGTGTCGTGGCGCATCGTTCCTTTCTTACTCAAGGCGATTCATTTTGTGGGGCTGTCAAGTAATGTTTGGTGTCATCTTCAGTCAATGCAGCTTTTCTGATTTTCCCCTGATATTTTAACAGTTTATTTAGTCCTGTAGATAATGGTCAATGGCCTTGAGTAGTCAAATTAACACTTGGGTGGCGCCGTAGCGGAGCGGTAACCCGGGGACGAAAAGGGATGAGAATCGAGGCGGGGAGCGCGTTTTGGGGGATTATGGATTGATGGATGTGGAGACAGCGTCGCCCCACTCTGACTAAGATGGAGCTGCCAGTTAGTGCTGACTGCAGGCCATCACCTGCCTGGTGTCTCAGCAGCTCGGGGATGGAGACCTCGGGTAGATCCCGGGATGGGCGGAACGTTCCAGCTGCCGGAACCGGAGACGGCGCCGATTGGATTCAGTCCTGTGATTCCTGTAGGGATCTCTTTGGGACAACGGAGGCACTAATGGCTGGTGTCCCCCCTGCCCTGGGAGGAGGGGGAGCCGTGTTAAGCCGTGCTGCTGGCAGCGAGCTGCGAGCTCCGGTCCCCCCGCCACAACTCTCAATTGCTAGCAGGTTTCTCTCACTGCACCTCATTTGCATCTGGGACATCAATTAGCATGTTTGTTGAGGCTAATTGAATGAAACTCAATCATAGCTCTTAATTGCTTGACTATGTGAAAAGAAATCACATTAATGCAGCTAATTAAGTGTATGGCAATAGATGCAACATAATTAGGAGCGAAATGTAAAAAACAAGCGACGGCGGAGGTGCGAGCGCGGGGTGCGGGGGATCGGGGCGCCCGCGTCTCCTCTGAGCCACATGTTTGGGGAGGGGTCCCTCTGCTTTGCTGCTGGATTTAATTTTATTTTTTTTTTATTATTTTTTTCTCCCCTGCCTTGCTGAATGATGAACGTGGGCAAGTTGAGAAGAAAAATGCAAATGGATTCGCAATTACTACTTTTTCAAGCTGTTGAGGGGCAGAAGATGGCACGTCTGGGGTGGCCCACTGTTGAGTGGGCTCTAGGGACTTGTTAAGTGCTGTTTAAAAGTACTTGGCTTTGAATTACCCTCATGCCTTGTTAAAGGGTTTTTTTCCCCTTTTTTCTCGGATCAGCATTTTCTACAACTAACATCTCGGGGAGTTATCCCTGTACCATTTGCATATCAAAATCCAGCTTGCTGTCTTCTCTTTAACACAGCATATTCCAGATGACAGCAAGACCCTCATCTGTTCTAATCTGATCAAACCCTCCATTGCGCTTCTGAAGCCTCGGCATCATTTTGTAGTTTGAACTTTCCTTCCCCGAGCGGGGATCTGACGGGGCTGGGAACGCGGTCCTTGCCCTCCCCTCCTCGGGGAGACCCGCAGATTATCGCCGTGCATCCTGCACACGATGAAAGGCCCTTTATTATTTACATTTGATATATCCCCATAAATATTTAAGCTGACATTAATACCTACCCGGCATCTGTTGTTGTTTCGGGCGCGTCGCTCTAACGGCGGCTGCAGCGCGTTGGTTTTGTGCTTGTCGACCCTCCCTCCCTTCCTCCAGTGGTTTTGGGGTTCACCTCAGCCTGCTTTACTCCCAGTTATAAAAACCTTCAATAACACCCTGCCACATCTCAAGTTGGGAGATCACACCCACCCTTCACCTGAATCGGATCCAAAACCCTCTTCTCCAGTTGAAGTTGGTTGTACATTAAATAAAACTATTAGAAAAGAGCACGTGCCGAGGTTTAGTCACTCTCTGATTAAACCTCACTTTAGAGCCCACAAGCTATAAATGCTCAATTATCTTCTGTTTATTGTATTTTAATTTGTGAAGAAGTGACACCCAAGGAAGAAAGTGCTGCCAGGTTCATAATTTATGGATGAAAGTTGTTCGTTCTCCAGCACCTAGTAAAGGAATTTTCTTGAGTGGATTGCCTTTGTTTTTCTCTTGGCAGCAGAGCTCTGTGTCCTCTCCCCACAAATTGTTCAGACCTCACCTTTTCTTGTTAATAATTCTCACAGAGCTTGGGAAAAATAAGCTTCCTTGATGGCTTAGTTTGAGGGTTTTATCACTGATTTCTGTTAACTATGAAGAAATTATTGCTGCTCCAGATTTTTGATGGGTTTTGAGCAGAAGAAATAATTTGTGTTGTAAAAACTGCCAAAGGTGAAAGAATCTTGATGAGGGAGCAATCAGCTCCCTGGATTGTGTCAGCAGTGATACAGATTTTGGGTGAATTCAGGAAATTTCTTGGGAAATGGGAGCCCAGATCTTCTCCCAGCCGCCTCAAATCACTGTTTTTTTCTCTTGGGGTCCTTAATCCCAGAGTCCTGGAATGGTTTGAGTTGGAAGGGACCTTAAAGCTCATTTCATTCCATCCCCTGCCATGGGCAGGGACACCTTCCACTGTCCCAGGCTGCTCCAAGGCCCATCCAGCCTGGCCTTGGAGACTTCCAGAGATCCAGGGCCAGCCCCAGCTTCTCTGGGCAGCTTTTTGTGCAGTGCTCTTGCCCCTTTTCACCCCTGATTTTACCCTCCTGTGCTTGTCCCTTTACAAGAGTGTCTCTTTTGTTGCTTTTCATGTCCTCATAATTGTTCCAGTTTCAATTATTTTTTTCTGGAATGTGAGTGACCACAGCCCTGTGTACCAGGAGATGAGAACTTAGGTGTCTTGTGTGCTGGCTGTAGCATTCACCATCTCTCCTGGTAATACCTGTGCTGGTGTGTCCCAGGATCAATTTGCCCTCTGATGAAAAACACCCACATCCATTTGCTTTCCTGTTTATTTCCCCTTTGTGAGCTTTCCAAGCAAGAATTAGCAAAAGCCTTTTCCATTTCTGGCTCCCAGTGTTTGCTCTAATCAGATGCAATTTGCATGATTTTTTTTCCCCCTTTGATGATGTTTTGGTTAGGTTCAGGAAGGGTCATATTCTAAGGAAACAAAGTTGGAATTAGTGAAACCTTCCCTGCTGGTTCCCTTCTGTAACTTTGGTGCCTGCTGATGCATTCCAGCCAAATTTGGGGAAGGAGATGAGGGCATAAAGCACTGGCAGAGAGGAGACACAAGTCAATGTGCTCAGCAGGGATATTCAGCCTTGTCTTCTCCTTCTCTTTGGGACCTTTGGCTGGTGAATTCCCACCCATGGCTGTGTTGTGAATCACCTCTTACCCAGCTGGTAGTTGGAGGATTCATGAGAAAGCTCCAGACTTTTGGGGTTAATTGTGAGAAGTGTGGAAGGGATTATCAGGAACATGGAAGGAAAGGAAAAACCATATGGTGGGTGCTGGCAGAGGATGTAGGGCCAAAGCCTTGTGAAACCAGGTTTATTAATCCTGGTTAACATCATCCCTGTCTGATGTTGGGTTTGGGGTTTTTTCCTCTCTTTGCAGGATTACATGCAGAACGTTCACGGGAAAGAGATCGACTTGCTGAGAACCACTGTGAAGGTCCCTGGGAAGAGGCCACCCCGAGCCACATCAGCCTGTGCCCCCATCTCCAGCCCCAAAACCAACGGCCTCTCCAAAGACATGAGCAGTTTACACATCTCTCCAAATTCAGGTAAGAGAAGACCTTGCTGGGGGGGAAAAAAAATGGCAGAAAGCCTGCATTTCCAGTGTTTGTAGGGAATTACCCTCAACAGCTGGGACAGGAATGGATATCTCTCAATAATTGGAAATGGCCAGGCTGGTGGTGCTCAGAGCAACCTGGTATTGTGGAAGCTCTGAGCTTTAGGGTCCCTTCCAACCCAAACCATTTTGGGATTTACAAACCCACTGATGGGGAAGTTTTTAAGCCCTGACTATTCATCTGTCCCCCAGGAGAGATTCTGAGTTT
Organism: Poecile atricapillus; assembly: GCF_030490865.1. Classification (NCBI taxonomy): domain Eukaryota; kingdom Metazoa; phylum Chordata; class Aves; order Passeriformes; family Paridae; genus Poecile; species Poecile atricapillus. The sequence continues at coordinate 38,779,105 of NC_081253.1, read as the reverse complement.
CTGAGCAGCCTTCAGTGCCTGTCTTTGTGTATTTGTTATCTTGTACATGCCAAAGCCCTACATAATTTCACAGTAATTAACATATGGGAGGAATTTACAATCTCTTATCTAATACTCTGGGAAAAGCAAATGCTGTATGATCTGAAAGGGCTTTTTATGGCTTCCTGGTGAGATCCACAGCCCTTCTTTCCACTTTTGGAAAGTTCAGTATTATGCATTCTCCTAACAGCAAGATTCTTCTTTGGAAAGCTGTTTTAATTTATTGATGGAAGTGGTTTATAGCTCCTTCTGAGCTCTAAACAAAGACGTTTATTGTTTGCTGAAGTACTTGTCCATACAGCTAAGTGGATTTTAAAAAATTGCATTAAGGGAAAACATTTGAGACAATTTATCTTGTAAAATGCACAGCTTGTACAAAACCCATAACGGTCTAGTGGAAGTTCTGTCAGCATGTTTGGGATGACATCCATAAAATGCCAAGTGCCTTTTGCATTTGTGGGTAATGTAGACACCTCCTACATGTGCCAGAAAAACCATCCCCACAGTCCTGTCCCTGTGCAAAACCCACTGGGATGAGCAGCCCTAGGATTCCTGGATATTAAGGTGTCTTCTCTTGGATGATAATAATTACCTGTCTCATGCTTCATAGAATCAGGCTGGTTTGGGGTAGAAGGGACCTTAAATATCATCCAATTCCAGCCCCCAGTCCTCCAAGCCAAAGTGTAATTCCCTGGTTTTTTGAGGCATTCCTCTTTATTAGGGGAAGACAGGGAAGTTTTTTTCTTTCCAGCTCTGAATGGTATTGTTTGAGATGGATTTTTAAAGTGATGCCACTGAGCAGACACCCCTGGAGATCTTGGCCTGGGGCCTGAGGTGTCTGAAACCATGATTTTATCAAACTCTTGTTTCAGGTTGTGACTTGGTGCTGGAAGAGTTCATATGAGGAAATTCTTCATGGTTGGGTTGTTTTTTTCCAGTTGACTATATAACTACATGACTAGATGTGAGGACTGCTTTGGTTTTCAATATACTTCCTAATTTAGGGAAGGAAAGCGCTGCACTAAGTCAATAAACTGCAGGTGAGACATTTAAATAAAGAGATTTCAGTTTTTAACACATTTGAACACAGTCAAAAATGACATGATAGCTTCAGAGAAGCAAGTTTGTGGAAACACAGTTAGAGATATGTAAGAATTTAAAGTTTATAGCATGGAATTTGCATGTTTTGGCATCTACTAGGATTGCCAGGTCAGAGGGAAATTTTCCATGCCAGTTCACAGCAGGCAGCTCCCAATGTGTGTGTGTGTGTGTGTGTGTGTGTTCTGGCCAGCCTGAGGTACAGAAAGAAGTCAATTATGCCAGAAATTCCAAATGCTGGGAAGTTTAGATAGTGACTTTCAAATAACACTAGGGGAACACTTGGAGCTTCTCTCCTCCCTCTTGGTTTCTTCATCCTCTTGTTTAGAAATACCAAAAGACTTTGCTGTTGTTGATGTCTGGCCAGCATCTGCTGCTTGTTATTGGCTCAAAAGCAAACATAAAAAGGAGCTGCTAATCAGTTAAAAATGATTTAAAAGAAAGAAAAAGAGGGCACTGTCCCAAGCTGTGCCTGCCTGATGTGGTCAGGGACAGTGGTCACTGATGGGTGGGAGACATGTAGGTACTCAGGGCTGAGTTCTGCAGTGCCAGGAGGACACCTGGAATCGCTGCAGTTCTCTGCCATGCAGCTCAAAACACCTGCAAATGATCCCTGAGGCTGTGCTGCTGCCTCAGAGCTTCCCCTCACTTGTTAGTGCTGGGAAAAGTGGTGTCTTGAGCCTGTGTGATGCTTTTAAATTGATCACAGGGCTCAACTTGTCACTTACTGGTTGTCACTGGGAGGTTTTTGTACACGGCTCTGCCACATGGAGGAGGTTTAGACTAAACAGGAGGAATCAGCACTTGATAATTTGATTTTTAGGCCTGTAAATTGGCTGTATTTTCTCTGCTTCATGTTACCTCTTCCCCAAAACAGTTAAATTGGCTTGGCTGCAGCATTGTTGATGCCTTCATTTGACACTTAAACACTCCTTGGAAGGTGCCCCTTAAGGCTGCATTTCAGTGCCAACTTTTCCAAGAAATCTCTTAATTAAATGCTTATTTGATTGCCTGTAACTGATATTTTAAGTTCATGTTTCAGCAAATAGTTTTCTGTGAGTGTAATTTCTTGCAATTCACCCACTCTTGTGATCCTCCCACGGTCTGTGAGCAGCTCGAGCTCTTCCTTCTTCTCATCCCCTTCCCTCTCTAAAGCATTTTTGAACCTCAGTGATTGATCAGACACCTTCAATTTCCTCCCACAAGGGGAAGGTCTTTCCCAAGGTGCTTCCCATAGCAGTGCTGTGAGCAGAATAGAGGGAATGAGGCTGATCAGGGCGATATTGGGAATTCAGGAGGGGCAAACTCAGTTCCTTGGCACTACGAGTTGCAGCAGCCAAGCAGCAAGCGCAGCGTTTTCTGTTGGGTTTACCTGATGTAGGTGCCACACACAGAAGGGAAAGTTTAGGAGTCTGTCATTCCTATCACATGGAATTTTGTCACACTTTGGGGCACTTCTGAGCTGAACAAGATTGTTTTTCTGATTTTAAAGACTTGGACAAACAGACATATAAAACCATCTCTTCGTGACAGCTCTCCTGATCCATAAATGTCTTTACATCCCAAGCTTCTGGAAGGAGGTATCTCTGGGAAAAAATCATCTTAATAAAAAAAGCCAAGTTCCAGTCCTTGAGAGTTTGTGTTTCAGAGATGTAAAAATAAATAAATAAATAAAGAAAGAAAGAAATAAGACCTTGATGAGAATACACAACTTTAAAAAACTCCTGATTACTCTTCCCTGCTGGGTTTCCACTGGCACAAGGGCTGGGAAAAATACTTTTCCCTTGACATCAAGTCACAGTCCATTGTCACAGTCATGGTGGGACAGTGAACAAACTGGAAGTGAAACAGCAGCAGGAAAAGGGAGTATTTTCTGTGCTCTGTCAGAAAGCAGGGAAAGGAGTAGAAGGTTGGGCTGCTCCTGCTTGTTGCAAAGCCAAGCACCTTGCCTGGAAAAAGGTTGACTTTGATTTGAAAACTGATCTCTTCTTGGGTTCTTGGAGGTGCAGTTTGGGGTTCATTGTGTAAGAGCTGGGATTCTGTGTGGCAGCTTCTCCCAGAAAATACAGAGAGATGCAGGATTGTTTTAGTTGTGTTATTTATGTTGTAGAGATTTTAAATAACAAGTTGTTAACTGTGGCTTTAGGGAAGGTGCTCACACTTGTAAGGAATCACACCACACCACACTTGGTAGGAATCTGTGCATTGGGGGAAATGGATGTTTACTCCCTTTAATCTAAAATTATGTCACTTCTGTGGTATTTTCAATCCAAGCTGACAAACGATGCTGAAGTAACTGAAATTTAAATTAAATTTACATGGCACTGAGCATCGTTCTGCTGATGCAGCTCAGTTGGATGTCCTTCAGAAAAGGGTAATTCTTGGACTTGCTCAGTTCCAGCTTTGTTTTCTAGCTGGGAGCAAGGCCAGAGTCCTGTGCATCCCACTGGCCAGCCTCTCTGCCCTTTAGGAGCTGGCTCAGCCTGACTTTGGAACCAGGAGTGGGTTCAGGTTTCATTCACTCCTGAATTGGGTTGGATTTGAGCTGCTTGACCTGAAGGTGAACTTATTCCTGAAATCTCTCCCAGGAGTCATTTATTTCTTCTCCTCTCCAAACAACCCAATGCCTGAGCTGTAGCAAGAGCCACTGATGTAGAAAGTTCACGTCTAAAAATAGCTTATGGTGTAGAGATAAATTGTTTCCTGATTAACACTTCATTTAAATAATTTGGTGCTATTAAATTTCTTTAAAATGGGGACTGTACAGTATGTGAAGAATCCCAAAATGTGTTAGTTCCAGGGCCATCATTAAGTGTGCTGAAGGTTGTTATCTGCTAACTGCTTGTGACATTTCAGATGCTGCAAGAACGGCAGCTCCACGTTCTTATCACTGTGAGGTTCCTGTCTGTTATTAATTGTGATCATCTATCAAATCCTCGGTGTTTTTTGTGGATCATGTAATAATCTTTCTTAATTGGGGGTCACTGTGAGGATTCAGATGTTACAGTCGGGCTGATGATGAGGAAAAATGTTTCTCAAGCCAAGAGTTCACTAGAGTGGGCAGTTTTTCCAGAGCCTGTGGACCTTGGGTTTCTATGCAAATAAATGAACTGAACTCAATTCTGGAATCTGCTCTAAATTCCCTCCTTGGAGGTGACCTGGTATTGGTTCCCACAAGGCCAGAGGTTGGTGGTTGGGAGTTATTTATCACCAATTCTGGAGCTGGCCGAGGGACATGAGGTGACTTCACACAAAACTTTCCGCACTTCAACTTTAGCGCGATTTTTATGCGTTTGCCAGAGATCACAAATGCAAGTTTGTGACTTACTTTTGTCATTAATCACCCCAGTCAGTTTTCCATCTGGGTGGCTTTGCTGTTGGTTCAGTGATATACAGCTGCAGTGGTGGGAAGGAGAAGTTGGCAGTTTGCTCGTTTCAAAGGTAAAAAGCCCAATTTCAAGTGCATCCGAGATTTCCCTTTCATCCCACTAGAGGGGGATCCCTCAAGGTCATTTTCTCCATTTCCTTTGGACTAGGATTTGCCCTTTCCAGAACTAGAGAGGCACAAACTTTTACTGTTAGCACCCTATATTCCTTAATAATGGGAGAAAGGGAGCAGGGGACATATTAGCAATAATGAAATAAATATTTGATAAAATAACTGCGTTAGTTAAATATTGAGAAAAATGAGTTTGCTGAGATTTTTCTCTTCAGGCTAAAAGAAAAAAGGAAAAACGAGCTGAGTGAGGATCCTTTCTCGAGATGGGCAAATCCCTAATGATGATGAGGTGGGTGAAGGGTAGGAATGTGTCGTGGAGCTTCAGGCAGGTGACTGGAGCCTGCGGTCGGTGCCTGTTTCCCTCTGGATGATTTTCATGCCTCCGTGGCGCCGTATCCTGGATAAAATCCCAGATCTGCCTTGTCCACCTGATGAAATCCCGGTGTCTTGACAGTCACAAGGCACAGCACGAGCTGGTTGGATGTTCAGACCTTTGCAGGATTGTCCATGCTTTTCCCCCCAGTGATTTTAAGCTATTAAAGCCATCGGGAGGGTTGAAGCTGATTTACCAAACGGGGGAGGAAAAAAAAAATAATAAAAAAATTCACAAATGTGTTTGGAGTATTGAACTGCCGTTGACATCTAAAGTCCCAACCATGCTGTTTTCCTCCACACTCCAGCAATCAGGACATCCAGCAAACCCATAAAAAACCAAACTAATAGCATGAATATTCAGTGACCTAGAATACTAATTATTGTCATGAATATTAATGTGATCGGACTTGCTTTTTCCTCTTCTCTTTCTCTCTCTGGCTCGGATTTTTTTTTTCTTTTTCCCCCCCTCTATTTTTTTTTTTTTTTATTTAATTTTTTTTTTTTTTCCACTCAGCCGGCTCTAAAGATGGACCATAATGAGAGCATTTAAGAGAGAGAACGCTCTCCGGCGTGACAGGGAGCGGGGTAATAAGGAGAGCTTGATTAACGTGGTGCACTTGGGGGAGAGATGAGAAGATTCACGTGGGCCTGTTGTGGGGGAGGCAATGAGGCACCGGCGGCTGTGTTGCTGCTCCCTCAGATTAATGAGGCCTAAGAGTGCATTAGGAACAGTGACAAAGGTTTGATCTAATGGGCTCAGTCATTTTTCCTTTGAGTGACAGACGCACAGAAGTAATTGGCTGTGCAGAATGGCAGCTCATTGGCAGTACTTAAGGATACATTATCCCCGTTGTGTGGCCCGCAGAGGCTGTTTATCAAAACTGCTCACACTGCAGACATGCATTCACTTAGCTGCTGTTACAGTGGCAATAGCTATTAAAAAAAAAAAAAGAAAAAAGAAAAAAAGTCATCTCGCATTCGTATCTATTGTCTCTTTTGCGAAAATAAAGTTTCTTTGTTCTGTTTCCTGAAGAGGCGGAGAATGCCAGCAGTGGTCCCTCCCTAACCCGAGCAGGTTTGGGCAGGGCTGGAGCTCTTGGGAAGCTCCCAAAGTTCATCTCAGCAGTCCCGATCCAGCGCCCAGGTAGGACCCAGCACCCCCTCTCCAGTCCCATTATTAATAATTTCCACAGACAGTCGAAGGGATTAAGAAGCATTTTACATCCTTTGCCTCAGGGCTCTGCACATGCTCCGCTGTACCTACCTCGGAATGATTTGGAACTCTGCTGTTATTTTTTGCAGAGTTAAATCCGTGGTTCCTGTCAGCATTCACAGCCAAATAAGAGTGACACAAAGCAGAGATTTTGCCAGGAAAACACTCACTTCTGAATCTTAAAGCTGCAGTCCCTGAACAGGCAGATAACCTCAGTCAGGATTTGCCCAGAAAGCCAAGCATATCTTACTTATTGCTGTTATTTGTTAAAACTACAAAATAATAATAATAATAATAATAATAACAACAATAATAATAATAATAATAATAATACTCCTGCCAGGAAAGGAAAGCAGGCTTTGATCACAGCAGAATAAATAGTCAGGGATCTCAAGCAGAAGCCCGTGGTGAAGATCTTGGGTTTAACTTTCTTTTAGAAGAGATGTCTCCTCTGATGACTTAATTTTCCTCCACACTTGCTGTGTTGCTTTGGCATGCTCTGAGAATAATAGCTTTCCTCGTTATACTCCCAGCACCACGTCCTTCACTGCCAGGATATTTCTTGGCACTGCCTTGTTTGTTCATTAGTATTGACCCCGCTCGGTTTGTGCGCTGCTAATCGAGCCCAGTTCAGCGGGGATGGAGATGGAAGGGTTTCCTCTAGGAACAGCTGCTTGTCCTTAGGAATTTTGTTCAGTAACTAAATGCTTCTGGGGGAAAAAAAAAAAGTCTCAAAACTAAGTGAAACTCAGAAGTGAGTTTACTGCTGTGGTGTTGAAAGTGATAGTGTGTTGAGGGAGAGTTCCAGCACTGGAACTGGTGTGGTTTGGAGAGATTTTTGTCAGAGTCACAATGGCTTGGGTTGGAAGAGACCTGAAATATCATCTATTTCCATCCCTCCCTCTCCATCATGTTTTATGTGTGAGGAACCTCAGGGAGTTGGAGGTGCCTGATAAAGGCAGGGCAGAGACCCTTCAACTTTATATTCAACTGCTGTGGGGATGAAATAGAATCCATGGCAATACTGGAGGCAACTTCACCCCTCTCAAGAGCCTGGCTATGAAATTCAGAGCTCTTCAGGTCTCACAGTCCCCTCAGAATGTGGCCAGACACCTGGGCACTGCCAGCATGGGACTCTCTCAGTGGGAGAGGCCAGGAGCTGTTTTCCCAGATTTCAGTGCAGCACACCATCTCCAGAGTGGGCACAGAAAGCGGGATGCACCTGGAAGAGATGGATGCTGAGGCAGCGAGCTGATGGAACCCAGGAGAGCCATCCTCAAATGCTCCTGGTCCCAAGGTGAAGGAGAGGCAGGAAGCACAGCTGGGATGGTCAGACACTTCTCAGGAAAGGTTTGTCCACTGGAAATGTTTCTGCACAACTCTGGGCATGAATTCTAAGCATAATGCAGAGCTGTGGATGGGAAGGGAATGCTTCCCATCTTTTTGCAGCCAGCAACGGGGCTTCTCCCTTTCCCTTTCCATCCTGAAGAGGCTCAAGGGAGCAGTGCTGGGTGTGGGTTTGGAGGGGGCATCCACAGCCAATCTAACCTACTTGACAGTGCCCAGTGCTGAATTAGAGGGCATTTCAAGAATAGGCAGAATTCCTGCAACACAAATTGACCCAACATGATTTGAAACAATTAACCCTCTGATATCAAGAGTCAGGATTTCCTGACCCACAACTCTAATGTATTTTTCATTAGTTCTAACAGCTGGTGAGCGCAGCCCTCTGGCCTTAAGAGGAAGAGGTTTATTGCCTTCTCTTTTTCTTTCTTTTTTTTCTTTTTTTTTTTTTTTTCAGAGAAACTCATCATGAACATGAGGAGCTTGGCACAAATAAAACATGGTGAAAGCAGAGCAGTAGGGCTGCAGTTTATCTGATTCAGTCTTTCTGTGCAGCCCCCTGCGAGTCTCATAGGCTGCTGCTTCATAGAAAAATATAGTTCTGCTTCACAACTCCTGCACTGACTGCTCGTCTCATAAATCCAGGAGTATATTAGTTGCACTTGTGAATGTAACTTCTGGTAGGTGATTTGTTTGGAGGAAACTACAGATGTGTCTGCAGCGGGGAATGGAAATCATTTGTGCCCAGTATCGTTTGTGTCACTTGTATCTCACTTCTCAGGGTCTGCTTGTGAATTACATTCATTCTGCATTTGTAATTAGTGGGTGGCATAGTTGGTGAAGGCTTGAAATGATGTGTCTGTTCCACTAACCTGTGATAATTCACTGGATTAAGTTAAAAACCAGCAAAAAAGGGATTGCTGACATGCTGTCCCTTGTACTGTTCCATTACAGGAGCAGACGTGACCAAAACCATGAGTGGTTTCTTTTTTTGTTGAACAAGTCAGTGCATATGTGTAAGACATCATTTCTATTAATCTTAATTGCATATTTTATTATCATTTTTACAATAGACCCTTTACCTTTTGGCTTTTATCTACTAGACACACACTGTTCACATCTTGTCCGGTCCCGTGCTTGTGTGAATCCTGATTATTTTCATTTCATTTCTAAGTCTTGCATTTCTGCTCTGTTGTTTTGGAAATCCAAAAGGGCTGTGTGTGAGGAGCCAGAGTGACTCCCTTGTTCTCCTTCTGCCCCCAGTGTGTGTTTCCCTCAGCTTCTCCACACACCTCGGCTTAATTCCTCTTGCCTCCACCTGCTCTTTGCGGTGATTTATGAATAAATGGGTATTCAAATGGGATTTTGTGTGAGCACGCTCACTTTTCTTAGGGGCTCGTCTGCTGAGCAGTGGCCAAACCTGGAAATTACCTTGAATCTTAATTTGGATGGGTTTTGTGGGGCTTAATTGTTTGAACGTTTTGTAAGCGCGGCCGTAACGGGGTGTTTTATAACATCAGAAAAGATAGTTTTAATAAAGCTGTCTAGAGCTAGAAAGAGGAACTCTTTCTTTGATGCTCCTTTGGTAGATGAAAACATTTTTGTTCAATAGGAGACCAGCATCTTTTTTTTTGCTCATTTGAGACAAGTTCTGGCAACATACTGATATTCATTCAAATATAAATGCCATATTTCCTTTGAAATGCAAATTGTTTAAAGAAAAATAGCATATGGTAGAGGTAAGTACCTTTTCAAATCAGCTCCCACACTTTAGGGATGTGAGTACAGCTAAAATTATTCTTTGGAAAGAATCTGGAGCCTTTGACACATTGAAGCTTGAACTAATCAAGGCTTCCCAGTAAGCATATACACATATCCATATCAAGGAAACAGTGCTGAGAATACATGGATTAGCATAGTAATTTAACTGCCCCCTGCTAATCAACTTAAGCGACCAGCTGATGCATGTAGGATGCATTTGAAGAGACAACTCTTGCACGGCTCCAGCGTGGGCCAGGTAGCAGGCCAGGATCCGTGTGAAGATGGGTGTCTGTCTGTCTGTCTGTCTGTCAATGGGGGGACAAGAGGTGCAGGATGTGGAGGCTTCATGTGCCTAACCCAGCTTTCAGACTTTGCTTTTCGTGGACCAGAGAGCCATGGAATGGTTTGGGTTGGGAGGACCCTTAAATCTCATCTGCTCCAATCCCCCTGCCACGGGTGGGGACATCTTCAGCATTTTCACTGAGTGCTGCTGGCCTCCTCTTTGTCACTGTCCCCTGCTAGTCTGCTGAAAGTCTGAGGCTTTATCCCTGAGGAAAATGAAAGGACTTTTGCCAGGTCTGGTTTGGGGTTTGCCCGCTGTAGATGGGAAGAACTGTGGGACTGTGCTGGAGAAGCTCTGTGTGGCACACACGGCGTGCAAGAGCAGCAGTCCTTGTTTTGGGGTGGCAGCATTAGTGCCTAGTGTGGGATTCATGTCCTGCAGTTGGGCTGAGAAGTGGAAATCTTAGGGCTGGATTGGGAAATAATGATTTTTAAATAAGGTTCTAAGTAACGAGTTTGTGCTAGAGCTGAACACATCGAGGAGGGGGACAGGAAAAGAAAGGCACACTGCCTTCTATGGTCTGGCCCTCCTGATATCTGCTTGGGGATTCTGGCTCAGTGGTCTGATATGTCATGGGAATACACACCTTGGAGCACCTGGACAAAGTGGGATTTAATCCTGAATAAATACTATCATGAGGGTTTTGGGATAAAGGTTACCAGAGTATGGCAGTAAGGAAGAGGAAGCTGGGCTGGGTTCATCACTGTTCAGTGAAGTGTCACATGAGTGCACTTGGCACCTGTTTTGTGCTAGCAGCCCATACCTTTGAGAGAGGTGCAGTGGAAGAGAACTTCTTTGGTTCCCAGAGTAAGTCACTTTTCAGCAGGTTCATGTGACAGCGTGGGGTTGGAGTTTCCTCAGATGGCATTGAGGTGAGAGTAGAGCTTTTGGTGCTGACATGATTGCATAGAAGTCTGGATGTTCTCTTTTGAAGGTTTGGTTTTACATCATGGTTAGAAGGTGATTGGACACTTGTGTTCAAAAACTCATGGACTAGGTGGAAGATGTCAGCATAAAAATATCACTGCTTGTGTTGAGTCTGTGTTGGCCTAAATCTCAAGTTTGTAAAACCCACTCAGTCTCAAACTCTTGTCGCTCACATCAACCATTGCTTTTAATTTGGTGGATCATCAAAATAATTTATTAATATTCCTTGTTTTTCTGGATTGTGAAAACCAGGAAAAAGGGGATTTCAAACACCACGGAAGCTGATTTGGAAGGAGAGATTTCTTTTAAGACAGCACAAAATACAACTTTTGTCAGCTCATGTTTTCATTTTCTGTTGTGGTTTTAAAATACTGAATTACAATGTAGTCTTCTGCTCTGTAGTCTCATGTCTTGGGAGGTCCCAACATGGCTCCAAAACTCACCTTAGACTTTGCATAATTAACCAAATGAGTTTTTCTGTCTGTATTTGATGTCTTCAAAGCAGGGATTGCCAGGCAGACGTTCTTGAGGGCTGAGTGAGTACATTGAAGACACAGATACTGTGATGGATCTGTGTTAAGGACTAAAGAGGAGATTTTGTCTTGGGAAAGGGGAGGAGAGAAAGGGACAATTATGCCAACTCTAATAAACACAAAGTAGTTCACTAAGCTCTGCTGTCTTCCCAAAGGCTGCTCTGGGAAAAGACATAATGATAGAACTGGGAGTCAGGAGATCTGGGTTTTATTTTCAAGTCTGCCACAATCTTCCTTTGTGGCCCTGGGTCATTTAACCTCTGAAAAATGGGGGAAATGATAGCAGATAATTAACAACCTCACAGGAGCATTGAAAATTAATTCATTAATTTTTCTGAACTCATCAGTAGAAGGTGCAATGGCAATGCAAAGTGTGAGGGTACGTTATAATATTGCGTCTGTTCCTTTCCCTTTGCATGTGTTTTTTTTAAGAGTGTTCTGCAATCCGTAGAGGACCTGTGGGGCACCTTTAGAGAGCTGCCATGAGGAATGAAACTGGCACTGTAAATTCTTTGTGGCTTTATGATATGCAAGACCCGTGCTAGGAATGGAATAAAATGTGCTCAGAACCCAAAAGCGTGGAGCAGGTTTTGGCCCATAGCAAGCTGTGGGTAAGACCATCAGAAACATGAGTTTCTGGAAAGGTTTTAATTGTTTCTACTCTAAAATGTATTCAAGCAGATCCCACTTGTCCTGTTTTATGGTGAGAAGCCTGTCCCTGTCACTCCTCCTCTCACAGAGCTCCCAGCATTTTAATGTCCTAGGCCTCAGTGGTTGTGAAAATACAGAATTGTTAACTGGGTAAAGGCTGTTCTTTGTGTCACATTCCAGGGACGAGCCCCAGGAATGATCCCTGCAGTCAGCCCAGTGTCTGCTTTGTGTCACGATGCTGTTTTAAGATTAAATGTCAAAAAAAGTTTGTTGTTCTTTTTCCCTTGGCTTTTCAGTGCTGGCAGTCATTTGCTCCCCATCATTGTGTTCTGGGGGGACATACCTGTGTCAGGTATTATTTAGAGGTGGATTGTTTTAAACTCTTGGAGTTGGCTCAGTTGTATAAACAGTGGTTTTTAGGAATAAATTGATTTTCTGTGTGCAGTCTAACAAGCAGACAAGCTCCTGAGAGTGTGCCTGGTAGGAGGATGGTGGAAGATCGTGTTTCCCAGAAGGTGAATGAACAGAATGAGGTGACACCATGAGAAATTTGGCTTTTTTTGTCTTCCTAGCTTGATTTGAGCTGGTCTCAGGACTATCAGCACCAGCGCTTCAGGGAGAGTTGTTGCGTGGGTGAAGTAATCCCTGTTTCTGCTCTTGTTCAAGATACCCCCCATCCATCCTGATGCAAAACCCCTTTTGTCCTCTCTATTGACACGATTTGTTTTCCCTTTGTGCCTAGGGAACGTGACTACTAGCACATCTGTGTCTCAGATGGCCAGTGGGATCAGTCTGGTGTCCTTCAACAGCCGCCCGGACGGTATGCACCAGCGCTCCTACTCGGTCTCCAGTGCAGATCAGTGGAGCGAGGCCACAGTCATTGCCAACTCTGGCATTAGCAGTGGTAAGAAACCTGGAGCTTGGGGGGTTCATGTGCTTTGGGATCAATGGGGAGTTTGGTGCTCTTGCTTTTTATCTCAAAAAGGAAAAAAAAAAAGAAAATGATGCCAGCCCCGTTGCGCTGTTGGGTGCTGAACTTGGCAGTGTCCGAGGGGAAAGGGGAATTGGAAAAAAGGGAATGGGTCCATGCAGTACTTCTTTTATGAGGGCACAGAGTGACAGGGCAAGGGGGAATGGCTTTAAAGTGAAAGAGAGGAGGTTTAGCTTGGATATTAGGGGGAAATCCTTCCCTGAGAGGGTGGTGAGGCCCTGCAGGGGTTGCCCAGTGAAGCTGTGGCTGCCCTGGAAGTGTCCAAGGCCAAGCTGGATGGGACTTGGAGAAACCTGAAAGAATTCTGTGATTCTTTTTTCAACATGAAGAGCTAATGTAGTTACAATACTGCTTAATTTTAATTTCAGGTACATGATCATAGGATCCCAGAATGGTCTGGGTTGGAAGGGGCAGGGAGACCTTCCCCTATCCCAGGTTGCTCCAAGCCCTGTCCAGCCAGGCCTTGGATGCTTCCAGGGATGGAGCAGCCACATAATGTGTGTTGTTTACTTGATACTCAGATTCCTTGCCCTGTGTGATGGGTATTAGCAGTAAATGACCCTCCAGATCTCCTCAGCGTGTCCTTTCTCTGCTGTGCTCTTGCTCCATTGCCTGCACACTCCTGGCACCGTCTCAGTGTTTCCTCTGTGGAGCATTAACAGCATTAAAAGGAGCAGACACTATTCCTGGTGGTGTTTTGGGATTAGTGCATTGTAGCAATACTTGTTTTTAAAGGGTAGATGTGGTATTTCCTCCAGACCACGCTGAATAGGTCAGGAGAAAGGGGAGGAATGTTGTTTCTGATGGCTGCCCCTAAAATAGGACCAGTCAGGGGAATATGGGAACTATTTCACATGTCCCATATATATTTCTGTGTCTGTATAAGGTCTGAATCTGACTATAGCATCCTGAGAGCATCTCTGGTTTCCAGCAGCTCTGGACAGGTTTTCAGTGCCATCTTAGGAGAACAGAAGGTTTAAAATCAGGATCACCTTGTTTCAGAGCAGCATTAACTATCAAATTCATACTTACCAAAGCACAGACTGTTTTCTAGAGCTGTAGCCATGGGGGCAGCACCTTCAGGAGAAATTGCATTAAAGTGGTCCAGATTTTGCCTAAGAATTTTGTGATTGAGCCTTGCAGGAAGGCAGGGATGTTGTGAAGCAGCACAGTGAAATAAATGCTCAGCCCTGTTCTCTTCTGTGTCCACCCAGCTCACCCACTCCTGGTAAAGCTTTTAGGGGAGGCAGCATTCATTGCCCTGCATGGATGCTGAGCTGGTTTGCCACTTAAAATTACATATTTTCTGTTTCTTTTTCCTGAGCTGCTTTGTCATTTGAATCCATCTCCCTTCTAAAAGGTTAAGCCAAAGTTTGGGCTTTTTTTGTGCCTTTCATCCCATAGCTTTTCTAAGGCAAGAGGAAGAGTGTTGAGTGCTGGCTCTAGGAGGAAAGCAGGAGCTGTAGGCTGCAGTCCTGTGCACCATGAGACACCTGCAGGCAGCTGGGCAGGTGCCATCCCCGTGCCAGATGTCCCAAATGAGGCTGCAGGGGAGAAAAGCCTTCAAAATTCAGTGAGCAGCGTGGAAATAAAATCTTAAAAAGCAGAAATAGCACCTGAATTCCTGCCTTTTGCCATCCCCTTGACATCAGAATGCTGTATTTGCTGGACTTGCCTTTTGCTCCTGCTGCTGATCCCAAGCTGCTTTGCAATTCCTGGTGAGGGGAACCTTTTCTCCCACCCCAGCTCTGCACTCTCCCATATGTGCAGTACCTTTTTCTGACTTGACACTCATGTGGGATTACTTCTGGCTCAAAAGAGATGACAGCCAGAATTACCTGTGAAATACTTATTTTGAAATTGCAGGTGACTGGTGGGTACTTGTGAATCAGCCTACCTCAAATAATTTCTTGCAGAGGCTCTAATATTTTTAAAGAAAAAAATTTTAGAAGTTGGTTTTTTTTAATAAATACGGAGGGAAAGTTGGATTAAAAACGAGTTTTAGGCAACTAAGGGTCAGCAGACTCAGAAGTATTGCGCTAAAACTCCTACAAAACCTCAAGAATAATTGATTGCTCTGAGTGTATCATCTTTGGGTAAGCTCAGAGATGTGTCCTTTATGTTGGCAAGTTGACGCATGAAAAACCCTTTTTAATTTCTGGGGGTTTTTTCTCCATTAAAAGATTTTTGAATTTTAGTCATAAAAAGCTAATACTGTGAAAGCAGCAGGTATGGCAAGAAGCTAAGCATCTTTTGGAATTCAAATGCCAATGTACTGGAGAATATGCCTGCTTATTGTCACGTGGTTTTATTGTAGACAAAATAACATATTGGGATTCAATTTTTCTCTGCACCTTTTTTTCACATTAAATTAATACTTTGTGTGGCTCCAGAGAACTTTTCAAAGTCTTCCAAACCAGACCTTTGGTTTCCTGGGGCTTCTGTCTTTCAAGCAGCTGTGAACATCTCCTAATTAGATAAATTACTTTGTAGTGGGCAGAGCCACAAAACAGGAGGTGCTGGTTAAATTAAAGGGGAAAAATAGAAAAATCCATTCTCTGAAATGGAATGCCCCACTGCTTTATGACTATTACTGTTGTAAGGTTTTACATTTAAGTACCTGAGGTTTAAAATTAAATGTCTAATATAATTTGGCGCTGGTAACATGAAGCCCACGACTGCCCTGGGAGAAAATCTCGACAGCTTAGTTTGGTGTTTCAAATTGCTGCGTGCTGGATAGTGAGCAGCTCGTGCTGCTGGCTCACTATTTAGCTCAGTCCCACCTGCTGTTCAGCATCATTTCCAATGCAGGAACATATTTGCCTTAAAAACTCCCGAAATTTCAAAAGGCTGTTCCAGCAGCACATGAAAAATTAATTCTTTTTGCCTTTTTTCTTTTTTTTTTCCCCCCTTCCCCTTCTCCTCCATACTCTTGTGAGTGCTTGACAGAAGTAATTTTAGCAGCGAGAGAGAATAAAAACTGGGGGCAGTAAATCCCTGTCCAAGAATCTCTTGTGTAGATTCTTTATGGACCCAGAATTGATCTGCGTGTCAGATCCTGATGTAGTTTCAACTGTTTATCACCCTAATGGTGGTAGAGAGACCATGAACATCAACTTATAATCCCCCATGAAAGAAATTGGTGTTTGCAGTCAATGAAGGAGCAGCTCAGCTTTATTGATAGATTTGGAACAATTACTGCTGCTCCAGCTATTGGCCCAGAGGTTTTCCTGGATCCCACTGGAAGCCTGCGATGTTTTTTCCTCTGATAAATCTTCCCCTTGATGTTTTTGGGGTTTTTTATTGCCTAGAATTATCTGTAGCTGCTCATTGCTGGGGAACAGGAGGGTTTCTGGTCTCAGGGGAGCCATTTGTGATCTGTTTGGGTGTTACAGTTCTGTTCTGGATTGTGCATTCCACAATTCCTCCTCTGCAAATCCAGCTCTTATTTCCATAAAATCACGACATTTTTACGGGTGGAAAAACCCTCTAATAGCATCAAGTCCAGCCCTTAACCCAGCACTGCCAAGCCCACCACTAATCCCTGTTCCTAAGTGCCAAATCCAAATGTTTTTTAAGCACTTCCAGGCATGATGACTCCACCATTTCCCTGGGCATCCTCTGCCTCTCCACCCTTTCCATGAGGAAATTTTCCTGCCAGGAGAGGACAGCCAGGCGGGTCGGGTTCTGCTCCCAGGGAACAGGGACAGGAGGAGAGGGAACGGCCTCAGGCTGGGCCAGGGGAGGCTCAGGGTGGACAGCAGCAGGAATTTCTCCATGGAAAGGGGGGTCAGGCCTTGGGATGGGGCTGCCCAGGCAGGTTTGGAGTGCCCATCCCTGGAGGTGCCCAAGGAAGGGCTGGATGTGGCACTCAGGGCTGGGGACAGTCACAGGTTGCACTCAGTGGCCTTGGAGAGCTTTTACAATTCCATGATTTTGGTGGTGCTGATGCCACTGAAGAGATGAGTCTGTCTGCTCCCCAGTCTTCACAGTTTGTGCATCTCTAAAGAACCTGACACACACACCAGAAGTTTTTGTGGTGCCAGGAATCACAGGCCTTGTAAAAGTGAGGATTGTGAGACATCACTGTGAGGATGCAATTTCCTACCTGGGGATGAAGCAGCAGCTTGGTTCATTCTCTGTTTAAATGTCCTGTTTTATCATTTGGCTTCTGTGCTCTGAGACCATCAGAGGAAAGGATTCCTTCCTGAAGAGCACTCAGCTTTTCTTACAGAGCACTGCAACCAGCACTTTGTATGGGGCAGGCATTTCTGCTCTCTGCACTTGTAAATTGTCATTTGAATTCTAGCATGATGTAAAATTCTGCAGTAAATCAAATATCTGTTTAAATATCATCCACTTAGGCTTTATCACTGTACAATTGCTTGTACGGGCCATTTGAGCTCAGCTGTAATTTATGGAAGTTGTAATACCAGGTGTCTTCAGAGTTTCTAACAGTTTGGTGTTGGGGTTTATTAATATAAAATTGAGTTCTCACTGTGCCATGGGGTGTGAGAGGTCGCTGGAGTGTTGATATTAATGCAGACCTTGCAACTTGCCTTACTTGTCTGATCCTAAGTGCTGGGAATGATTAAATGAAGGAACCTTCTGCTCTGCCTTGGAAAAGGAAATGGTTCAGCTTGCATCTGACACAGAAAATGCCATTTAGAGCTGTTGGAATTCCATAGGCAAGTTCTTGATCAGGATCAATAATATAATTTCAAATAGATTCATAGATTTTTGGTCAGTGTATACAGATCTGATTACTGATGTTGGTTCAGGTCAGGAGAGCTTTTTCCTCCTTTTCTAATATGGAAATCAGGACTGAAAAGCAAATACAGATTTATTTTCTCTTTTTTTTTTTTCTAGTTGCTTTAGAGCTACTCTGGGGCTTTCTGTACTTCTTACTACTTAATATAATAAAATTCACCAGTTATAATACGTGCACATAGATTACATTATCTTACATAGGACAGGAAAGGGAACATTCTTCTACATTCCATACCTTTTTGTGATCCACAGATTGCTTTTGGCAAAATATTTCCAGAGGGAAACTATCACAGTTCAGCAGGGTAAATTCTGCTAACAAGAACTTATTATTGCCTTTGCTTTCTCAAGATACCTTGAGGAGACTTGGGTTATAAAGCACTACATTTTAACAATTTCTGGAAAACCATCCCCTTTCCACATGAGGTTGTGTACTGAGAAACTTCCAGTATTTAAATTTACCTGGCATTCTTGACAAGCTGTCACCTGAAATAGCTCAATCAACCAGAAATACTAAAAAATTCTGTGTAGCAATGTCCTAGGAAACAGGAGACTGGCAATTTTTTGGATTTGCTGATCCTGCAGGACTTGAGATTTCAAACTGATTTTAGTTCAGGCAGGGGACAATGGGGTTTTGCAACCTGTGGTTCCCCAAAGTAATGTAAGGCCTGGAGGGCAATGGTGATAAATAAGTGCTCTGAGAAGGGGTTTGGGACATTAATCCAACTGGTGCTGTCTGCCCTGGGATTTTAGGAATGTGTTAGCCTCTGGAAGCAGCAGGACACAGTGCTTACTCCTGTTCTGCAGGCCACAGGAATCTCAGCTTAATGGGAAACTTCGGGGTCACCATCCCTGGAAGTGTTAAAAAATGTGTGGCACTTAGGGGAGTTCTAGTGCTGGGTTAGGAGCTGGACCCAAGGGTCTCAGAGGGCTTTTCCAACCAAATTATTCTGTGGATCTGTGCCTTCCTTCTGCCCATCCAGGCCGTGGGTGGCAGCTCAGTGACCACCAAACTGGAGATGAGCTGTTGCCATCTGCTCCCACTGAGCCTTGTATGCAGCAGAGAAACCACAAAAAAGAGTGAGAGATCTGGAAGCAGCTCTTTACTTTGTGCTGGCACCAAGAGTCCTCTGAGGTTTAAACTCTGCCATGATGTTGGTTTAGGGAGGACTTTGGGTCCATGGGCATTTCTGCACAGCTTGGCTGGGTTTCAGCTGCTCCTCTCTTTATCCAGTGCTGCTGTCTAAACCCTGAGCTACATTTTTGCAATTCTCCATCTGCTTTTCTTGCTGAAGATCCTCTTCTTTCTCTCTCCCCCTGATTAAAACACAAAGAATTGTTGCATTCAGCAATTAAATCCTGCTCCTGATTCCAAGAAACATGAGTTTGCATCCTCAGGTAATTTGACATTGGCAACCTGATGCTGATGTTAATGTTGCTCACAGCCTGGAGTGCCAGGTGTCTGTCAGTAAATTGTTCATGGTACTAAATTAACTTTTTTACTGAACTATAAAGCTCTGGGTTTTCCCAGCATTTACTTATGGATGTTTAAATACATATTTTGCATTTAGTTCAGCTTAGAATTTACACTGAAGTAAAGTAGAATGTTCTTTATAATAGGGGAAAAAAGGTGATTGATTTCTGATTACTGATGTTGATTAATCTGATTTGATTGTCTGGCAGTGTTCAGTAAATCAGTGCTGTTTCTGCCTGTAGCTGGGCTTGGTTGTCACAGCTTCTCCGTTATCCCCACCCAGGAGAAAAAGGGGAAAATCCCTCAAGCCAGAGCACTTAATTTTTATTCTTGGAGTTTCAGCTTTAACCTGACAGAATAGTGAGGATGGTGAATGTTCTTCATCAGCTCTTCAGGCTCCTGGCCAAGAAAGACTTTCCAAAAGTCAGGACTTCTCAAGGAAGGAAGCTGGATACCCAGCATGGTTCTGTGTAGCTCAGACATTTTTCAGATACAGCTCTTAAAAGTCTGCAAAATGTGTTCTCTTCTCTGGTTTTATATTAGGTCCATTATTTTGAATCATCACATAAAAACATTTTAATGATAAAGTATAATATTGAAGGTGATCACACCTCTGGACAAGAGGAATTCTTCATCAGCAAGGCTGTCTTGTAATCTCATTTGTATTTAGAAGAGCATTAAGTTTCAAAGGTTTTTATTTTGCAGGTTTGCAGTTTAAGGTTGCTTTAATCTGAAATGTTTGCAGTAATTGCGAGGAATTAAATACATGAGCTGGATTCACACGATATCCTGCAGGAGGTTATGGACTTTGAAAATAAAATCATGTTTGCAGAGAACATTATAAATTGACACAGTCTCAAGTAAGCAGAGAGGAAAGACATAATACTGCAAGAGCAGAATGTGACATTTTATAAACTCTTTGATTCAAGTAGCGTGGCTTACAAATTTCATAACCTCAGTGAATTCTGTATTTCTGTATTTTAGGGAAGACTTAAGGAGGGAAATAATAAATAAAGAAGGGAAATTAAAAGTCAGCAAGCATTTATTTTATTAATAAATTACTTTTTTAATATTTTTAAATTTTTAATTTTTATTTTATTAGGCTTTTTATTTAATCTTTTTATCTTAGTTTCAATAAGCAAAGTTTATCTAGCAACGTAAACTCTAAATTTAATTAAAGTTTTGTAAAGATTTAAATGCAAAGTTGAGAAAGCAAAATGTTCATGTGTAGCTGCCATGGGAGCAATTCCTGATTTGAGGATTTCTTCTTTTCACATCCACGCTCTGGAAGCTGCAATAGATGCTTGTGATAGTTAATTCTTGTTTAACGTATGGCCGGGAGCGCAGCGCTTTGTTGGGCAGGGTCTGAAGGAAGAGCGTGCAAAAGAAACACAATAACATAAATAAAGAAACACAGTGCTTTTATTCCCTCCTGCCTTTAGAGCAGTTTCTGTTGCAGTGAAGGGCAGAGCTGTTGGCTCCTCAAGCGTGGTTGTTGGCGGGCCGGGTTTCTGCGCGGCGCGGATCACAGAGCCCGCGCTCCGCTCGGGATGTTGCGTGTCCCTTCCCCATGGAATCCAACACTTCAAAGCTGCCTCACAGCGCACACGGGGAGTGAAAGAAGCCTCTGTGCCGGGGCCTGGCCACAACCTGGGGATTGTTGTTGAGCTCAGAGCCTCGGCCTTCCCTTCCTGCAGGTGGGAAACCTTCCCCTTTCATGTCCCAGGGCCCTTCATTTGTCACACTTGATCTCCTCCCTTCACGCAGCCGTGGCTGTGCCACCCACGGGCCGGGGCCTGAGGAGTATCCAGTGCACTGGGGGCTCCTCTGATGAGGGGCCCCGATTTATTTATCCAAGAGCTAGAAAGAGAGCTTGATTAAAGTTGAAAATTAAAAAAAAAAAAAGTTTGTCGATGGCAGTTACGCCACCTGACACCTCTGAAAGACAGAGCTTTGTGTTTTAAGAGCTTCGCTTTTCAGCTCTGGCTCTCTGCGATAGGAAAATGTTTGATTTTGCCTTTGATTAAGAGCAGTCTTGGTGTTGCTGCCATTATTTCTCTTCCTTTCTGACACCGCTGCTCATGGCATACATTACCAGGAAAGCCTTAGCTTTTTCCTGCCTAGCATGATGCAATTAACAGCCAATTTGCTATCCAGCAATTATTCAGCTTTAATTGGAAAATGTTAATAGTGAAAATCTCTTGATTTTTTTTTCCCCCCCCTCCAAAACACTGATATTGAGGCTTGTCACTGAAGTCTCGTGGACTGACAGTGGAGAGTTTCCTAACCTCTTCTCAATTACCACAGAGTGGGTTTGAAGCTTGAAGTTATCCACAGGTTATACAGACGGAAGGTTAAAGTACAGGAGTAGAGACGAGACATCTTTCTGGCTCTGAGCATCTCTTTGAAGAGAGTCAGTTCTTCCTCTCTGTCTTACTTTGCCTATCTTGAAACACAAGGTAAATATTTTAGTAGGAAGTGATTCAGTAAGCCATGGATTCATTATTTTCCAAGTGCCTGGTGACCTGCAGGCTCTATTTCTAAAGCAAAATGTTGTTAAATGAGGATTTTTTTAATGTAGTGAGAAGACAGGTTAACGCTGATGGTTGGATCAGGGCGGAGCTCTGCCCCCCTCTGTGTAATTAAGGTGAATTTTTTATTCATCTCATTTTGAGCTAAAATAGAATTTGTCACACACTGGTATGTACCTGACCGTGATGGAGCTCGTTCACCCAAAATGTGTTCTTGTTTTTGTTCCCACATCACCATTCCTGAGGATGCTCCTGCTGCATTTGCCACATCCAGGGTGCTGCAGTTGGCAGCTTTTCTTGAGGTGAGGCTTCAAAAGGGGAAGACAGAAACCAGTCCCAGCATGAATCATAGAATCTCAGAATGGTTTGGGTTGGAAGGGCCTTAAAGACCATCCTCTTCCAACTTCCAAGCCCCATCCAAACTAGCCCAGACAGCAGCACATGACCTGGAATTGAACCAGGAGCTTCTGCGCTGAGGTGTGCCTTCAAAAGGACCATCCATCTCCTTTCTCCCTCGTGGGGAGGGAACAAATTCCCTGAAATGAACAAGTTACCTGCAGTAAATCCCCATCATTTCTGCCTTTTGTGGCTGTTTTTCACCTCTCTGTTCCACATCCCAGGGAAACAGCATCTTACACCCAGCTGGGAGCAATTCAGGGTGACACCACGTGAGGCTCACAGGGCTGATGCTGCCCAGTGCAAACGTTCTGCCAGAAGAATTAGGGATGTTCCCTGTACATCTCGACTGTAGGTCTGTTCAGCAGGAGCCACAAAGTTAGTTTGCCTTGGGATGTGGTGGCATCCTGCAGCATCCCAGACTAGCATCTCTTTCCTGCTTTGTTGTCCTTATGTGTTCAAACAACTTGTCAGGCTTGATCTTTCCACAGGGCATGTTCACATCCAGAGCAGAGGAGGGGACTGTAGGGATGTGTCTGTGTAACGGAGGATGAGATAAATTAACAAACCCTGCTCGCTCAGGGAGTAGTTTATATCATCCCTGCCCCTGACCTAAACCTGCTCCAGGCAAGATGTATGGAGGAGGATTAGGATCTCATCCCCAGTTCACAGTCTGAGGTTGCAGGTCCTCTAAAACACCGTCTTTGCTTTGCTTGTCACAGTCCTGGCAGCACGGGAGAGAATTATGTAGAAATAGTTGTGTCCTCTCCTTGTGGGAGCTGGTGAATTCCTCCTGGAAATGAGGAGCTTCCTTTGAAAGGGAGCTTCTTTTCTTCCTAGCCATCCTTCAAGTTCCAGGGAGCAGGATGCTGTTTGCCAGCACTGTAATGTGTTGGTTCTTAGGAAAGAAAATTCACTTTTGTAAGGTTTTTTTAAGCTCTATTGTTGCATTTCTGCTCTCATGCTTCCTTTATGATGGCCCAACATTGGTTGGTAGGGAGCGAGCTGGAGGTGATTTGTCTTCCCTTTAGATAAGGGAGATGGTAATGAGGGTCTTTCCAAAATTTCTCAAGCCTTCCAATATCTGTGCCTGAGCATCTTGATACTGACTCCCCCCAGGCTGTGGACGATGTCCCTCCCTTTTCACAAAGCTGAAGGGACGCTCACACCCTGAGGTCTGGTCACTTGAGGTGCTGCCACACAGCAAGAGCCAGACCCTCCAGAAGCAGGGAGATCCCTCTTTTGCTGTCTAGAAGGAAGCTTTGTTTTCCTTGTTCAGTTGAAATTGCTCTTAGAGGAAAACGAGTCGTTCAGTGGGGCTTCCTGAGGATGACAGGACACAGCTTTGGCATTTGCAGGCTCTGGCACAAGGCTGCAAAAATGAGAGATGCCGTGGCAAGGGAAGACTCCTGGGGCTCTTTGGTGTCCATCCCCCAGTTCTGCTCAGAGCTCTCTTTAATTTCCTTCAGTGCAGCAGGTTAATTTAAGCCCTTCATAGCTTGAGTGTCCGACTGAGCTCAGCTCAGTGATGACCAGATGCACCTGATTCCTCCCAAAGGTGTGAGCTCGCCGTACTTGACAAATATTTGCCTTTTTTTTTCATCCTGGAGGCTGTAATCTCGTGCCACCCCTTCTCCCAGGTGTTTATTGGATCCACAGACTTGTGCCAAGCTGCAGTTGTGACAGGATTTTAATGTCAGTCCTGTACATCTGTGCCTGACTTCAGCCTTCCGTGTTCACTGTGCGATTGCAGCATCGCTTTAACTTCGGTCTGAGGCGGTGGAGGAAGATAAAGAACTTGATAGAGCATTTATGGTAATAGCTGTAAAGGGAAGCTGGAGAGCAGTGGATTTCACAGTCAGAAAAATCTCAGCTCAGGGAAATGGGTCTGAAATACAAACTACAGATAGTTATAGTCTCTTGCTTCCCCTGTTTAAATAAAAGGATTGCTTTTCTCACCTTTATTTAAAACACATGTGTGGAGGATGAAAGTGTCCAGCTATTTTTTTATTATTCAGTCCACCAGCTACCGACATCTTTGCCTTATTTCATTTCAGCACTAATGGCATAGTGAAAGTTCTGAAACACCCTCTTTGGATTCAGCCTTCCTTGGGTCACAGCAAAGATTCCTGCTGCAGGCAGAGCTGTTGCTGTTGTTTTCGTCATCAGCGCTTTCTTTCTCCTCTTGAACCTGGTGCTATTAATTGTGTTGCTGCTTCTGCTCTTTAATTGATCCCATTCACTGCTCCCGCTTTTGTAATGTCTGACTTCTTGTCACTTCGGCAAATCAAAAACCCAAATTAATCAATCTCCAGCCATTTGAGAATAAGGCCGTGTTGGGGAGCTGGGCTTGACAAAAAAGTCTAATTTCACTTTGAAAGCCTGTTGGAAAATTTTAACAAGAAGATGCAAGAAAAATGTAAACCAGATCAAGCTCGACTTTGGTCTGTGGAGAATAGCGTCACCTGTTGAGTTTGTTTCAAGTTTTTGTAAATAGGTGATTTGACAAAAATATGAAATAAATCAAAAGACACGAAGATAGAAGGGGTCAGAATATCCTTGGTTCCTCTGCAGATGGTTACACAGGAGAGAGGGTTGTGTGTGTGAGAGAGAGAATAGGAACCGTGGGCCAACGACGAAGCTCCGCTCTTGGACTTTTGTGTCCCAGCCTTTGTGCTGTGCTATTCCCGTACCTCACATGTTGCCTCTTTTCCTGCTTTTCCCACCCCCAGTTCCTTTACCCTGGCCTGGGGTGCTCATCCTGGCTTATTGTCCCTCATTTCCTTGGCCTCCTTGGTTCCTGTGCTGGCATCTCCTGCACCTCTGCAGTGCCAGGTGCTGCGGTGCTGGAGGAGTTGCATCTCGGACGGGTTTGGTGCGGGGGCTCGGGAATTCGGGATGCAAGGTGGTTGTTTTTCTGGTCTAGGAACACCAAGAAGCACAGTCTGGGTTTGGATTGAGTTTCAGACAGTTCAGAGTTGGTAGTGTTCATCTGGAGAAGAGAAGGCTCCAGGGAGACCTAAAGGGGCTCCAGGAGAGTTGGAGAAGGACTTGGGACAAGGCATGGAGGGACAGGACACAGGGAATGGCTTCCCACTGCCAGAGGGCAGGGATGGATGGGATATTGGGAAAGAATTCCTTCCTGTGAAGGTGCAGAGGCCCTGGCACAGGGTGCCCAGAGCAGCTGTGGCTGCCCCTGGATCCCTGGAAGTGCCCAAGGCCAGGTTGGATGTGGAATAGCCTATGGCAGGGGGTGGGATGGGATCATCTATTGGGTCACTTCCAGTCCTGCGATTCAGTGATGATCCTGTTAATTTTCCACCCTTTTCAAATCCAGGAGGACACTCACAAAGTCATTAGGGGGCACAAATGGAGTTGTCTTTGAGATCCATAGGTTGAGCTCATGCAGCTTCCAAATAACTAAATAATAAAAAAGATAGGAAGTGGGAATTGGATGGAAAGTTACCTTTTACAATATATGTGTAACACTGAGGAAATCAAATTGTTCCAAACAGCAAATAAAGCCCAGTACAACGGCACAGCTCTCGAGACTCTTCTGAGGATTGGTTTTCATTTAATGTTCTGTCTCTTGACTCTGGGTTGTAGTTGTAGACAAAGTGTTTCTTCTTTTCCACAAAGTGTTTCTTCTGTTCCACCCCTCCTTTCTTCTGCCACAGTTTGTCATACTTGAAAGGAATTTCTCTCATGACCATAATTACAAAATGGATCTTGGAGAGAAGCAGACATGGCACTTTCTTTGCGGAGTAAAAGCTGCATTGGCTTTTTTGTTTTGTTTGGTAAATTCTTGTAAATGAAGGCTGGACTTGCACAAGCAGAGCAATCTGTCTTAATCCACGTGTCCTGCACCTGCAGAGAAAAATCACCATGTGAAGAGGAGTGGGGTTTTATGTCCCATCTCTTCATAACTCGAGGGGTGTTTGGTCACCAAGTGTCACTTGGTGCTTTTGGGTGTGGAGATACTGCACGTCCTGAGGGCTGCCACCACCCTGGGAGTGTCCAAGGCCAGGCTGGACAGGGCTTGGAGCAACCTGGGATAGGAGAAGGTGTCCCATGGCAGGAGTTGGGGTTTAAGGTCTCTTCCAAGCCGATTGACTCTGCATTGTGGCTGTGTCGGCTCTGCCCTCCTGCTGAAGGAGTATTCAATAGTGGCATTGGGAGGGATGGAGAGCAGGGAGGAAGGCTCCTGGCTGCTGGGACAGAGCTTGGGCATCTCCATGTCCTGGAGGTCACAGGCAGCAGCAGGCGTGGGCTGAAACACGAGGATGCTCCACTTTAGGGGAGAAGACATTTTCCAGCAGCATTTTGCTGCACATCACTCTTCAAAACAGCTGCAAAAGCGAGGCCGTGCCAGTCAGGACAACCCCAGCTAGGTGGCAAGGGGAGAGTTTTGTCCTCAGTGTCGTGTAATGGAGCTCTGCACCCTGCAAATGATGACCATCATCAAGGGAAGCTGCGCCCGTACAGTCCATCAGGCGCCACAGAGCTAATGATGGGCTGGGCAGATAATCGGGGGAGAGTTAATTGTAAGGTTCGATATGGCATCTTGTCAGCAGAGATAAGTTGTCACGTTTTCCACTTGAGCTGAAACTAAATGATTGTAAAATAAGTTATGAGTGTCCTTGGGCCTGTCTGCCAGAATGATGGCTAAGAATACATTCCTGGCCCATCAGTCTCAAGCAGCCCGCTTGATATTTATGCGAACTGAATGTTATTTTATTCCCCCTCTAGTCATGCTTGTCAGCTTCCCGAGTGAAAAGTGAAACTGCTGCTTTGACTCATACTTCAAGTATTGAAGCTCGGAGAGGCTGCAGATTGTTATTATTATTACCAGTATTATATATTTTTTCGGGTGTGTGTTGAACATTGATGCCCGATTGGGAAGAACTAATGGCTGACATTGAACGTGCGGGATGGCTGCAAAACAGCCCATCCCAGCCCAGTGGAACACGGCTTATGAGTTCCAGTGCCTCTGTCAGAGCTGCTTGAGATGGGGAGTAATGAGGCGCTTGCTTTTTTAATTTGCCGTGCCTTTTTCCTTGCCTTTTTCTTCCCCTTCTTTTTTTTTTTTATTTTTTATTTTATTTTATTTTATTATATATTTAACAGTGCCAGCAGTGGTCGTCTGTTCTCAGGCGTGGTAATTGATACCAAATAAAATGCATTATTTGTATTCAGTCAGGAGGATGAAATTGCATTCAGCGGGCTGAAGCCTGAACTCATTTACAGTTTCCCGAAGCCCGGGCTTTCAGGAGCCCTCTTTTCAATTTGAAGAATACCTTGTCAGGCAAGAGAAGGAGTGGGAAATGGGAGAGCACAGCGTGGAAGCCCAGCGCCTTTTGATTGCTCATATTTTAAACCAGGGGAATGTTAAATAACTCCCATCTTCAAAGGGTGGGCTCGGGAACCGGGAATCCGGGGCAGGGACACGCCGCTGGTACCGGCTCGGATCCGTTTATGGGGGATCAGCCTTTCCTTGCTGGTTGAGGGGGAGGGAGAGCTCCAGGCTCCCACTTGAGAGTAGTTTGACCCAAGGACAGCAGGTTATTACCTGGAAGGGGCTGTGGATGACGAGGATTTACCACGGGAGGTTAATTCTTCAGCTCTCCGACGCCAGGCATCAACCCCGTACGTCCCTCATTTTTCAGAGCTCTCGAGCAGGTTTTGTTGGGGGGATTTACGGCCTGGAAATTAGACAGAGCTGCCACCAGTGTGTGGATCTATCCTGATGGTTTTTAATGGGATATATTCTGTGGTTTTGCCTCAGGATTGTGGGGGTTTTTCACTGTTTGATGGGTGCAGGGCATGGTGGTTGATGCTGCAGGTGCAGGAGGTGATGAACTTGGGCAGGTGAATTGTTTCTAAAGTGAAAGCTGGGAATGACGGGGGAAAAAGTGAAGCATTTTGGATCATAGAATCCCAGAAAGGTTTGGGTTGGAAGGAACATTAAACATCACGTAGTTCTAACACCTCAGAGAGGGACACCTTCCACTGTCCCAGGTTGCTCCAAGCCCCATCCAACCTGGCCTTGGGCAGTTCCAGGGATGGGGCAGCCACAACTCCTGGGCGACCTGGGGTTTTTTCCTTCTTTTTAAGTGTCACTCACTATTGGAAATTTCCAGAGTCAAGCTGGAGGTCAGGATTTGGGACTGGCAGTAACCCCATTGCATCTGAGCCTTTGTGTTTCTGGCACCCTCTTTCTGCATCTTCTTTCTGTGGCATGGATCCAAAAGGATCTCTGTCCCCTTGGCACCAAAATCCCACCAGGATTTCCACTTGGATTTGCCTTCCTTCTCTCCTGGAGAGACAGCAAACTATGCCAGAAGAGCCACTTGCACCAATTAGGAGTCAAATCCTTAAAATCTCCTGTGCTGATACAGAGTAAAATACATTCCTGTGATTGCCTTTTGGGGTTACATTCTTGGGAACTGGTTTCAAGCTAGTGGATGTGGGGAAAAGAACAGAAATCTTTAATATAAAGATTAATGTTTGGTTTGGTCTCTCTTGCCAGGCAATTAGCTACATAATTTATCCCCCACTAATAACTTAGAGCACAACTGTGCTTAGGGGGTAATTAGTAAATAAACTTTATTAGGAGGAAAAAGAAACCAAAATAAGTTGGGTTTTGTAAAACAGGCAGTTCTGTGGTAATTTAACTATGCCAAAAAAAATCAAAAGCTATTTTTTTAATAATCATTGGCTTGGTATTTTTCTGACATATGAAGTTAAATGCACTCCTGTTATTACACTTAAGCTTTGTAATAAGGATTTTTATTCTTTTCCCTGTGTCTGCTATTCTGAAACCAATCATCAAGTATTTAACCCCAAAAGGCCATCATGGGAATGTATTTGCTGAATATCTGTCTAGGAGATTTTAAGGATATGGCACATAAATGCAGTCCTGATACTGCACTAAGGTGCAATATGGTATTTAAGCAAGGTTCTGGAAATGGCTTCGCTTTCCATAATAGCAAGTACTTTCCTTTAAGTGTAGGTTTTATGTGGAATTTTATAATTAAAATCCAAACCAAGCCAGTAATTAAACAAAAATCATATTACCAACCTTGGGGGGAAATCCTGGATTAAGGTTACTTGAGTATTTACTGTGTGGAAGGACCCAGTTCTTAAAATTGTTGGAGTTAATAAAGCAGGAAACTGAAGAGGGTGTAACGTGGGATTATTTCTTTTCCTTGGGAGCAGGTAGGAAGTGACCCTTTATCACACCATTATTACCTGTACCAGGTGTACACTATTTTCCTGCCTTTATTGCCTTCACTGCCTTTTCAGTGTGTGTCTGTCTGATATTAATGACAGCAGAGAACATCCAGGGGATGCAGGGGTAGCTCTGTTTGTGTATTAAAATGTCCAAGTGTTACACAAATTAATTTGAGGCTAGGTAAGATCTTTGGAGGAAGGAGCAATTTGAAGCAATAAAGTGCTTTCCCTTTGTTTTTGTGTGTTCCAGCAGACCTGCTCCTAAAATTGATGCTGAGTTCTGTTAATCTAACAGGACTTGACTCAGCACTTCAGCCAAGTTGGGGTTTTTTTGTACCTTTTTGAACAAAATGATGGCTATTGCTTGGAGAATCTCCTGAAAGAGCTCAAGAACGTATCTGCGAACAGCCAGGGGTTATAGCTCGGATTCTAACAATCAATTCATTTCAATCTCACAGCATTTTCATTTTTCTCCCTTTTTTTTCTCTCCTCCCCCAACTGCAGACACGGGCCTGGGAGATTCAGTGTGTTCCAGCCCCAGCATATCCAGTACCACCAGCCCCAAACTGGACCCCCCTCCTTCCCCCCACGCCAACAGAAAGAAGCACCGCCGGAAGAAAAGCACAAGCAACTTCAAAGCTGATGGGATCTCGGGCACAGCTGAAGGTAGGTTTCAAAAAAAAAATATAAATCAAGCCTGGAATTTGAAAATGCCATTCCAAAGAGTGTTGTTAGCTCAGCTACAGCCTTGGCTCTGAATGCACAAGGGAAGGGGAATTGTGAGAAATTAGAGACTGAGCTTGTAATGATGGAGCTGAACCGTTTGAGGCATCACAGTGGTGAATTCTGCTGCCTGAAATGTGTTTAGAGCCTTTTTTTTTTTTTTTTTTTTTTTTTTTAAATAAATCAGAGTCCCCAAGTTAATATGGAGCCATCATTAGGTGTTGAGGTAAGGAAGAGGCACACTTGGAAGGTTAACAAGGAGGAAGAATTCAGGTTCACTCCATAGCCCACAGATCACATCAGAACGTGGGTATTTTTTTCAGTATTATTAAATCTTGTGTTATCACATCTCCTTAGGCACATCCTGAGCTCTAGAATGGCCAACACTTCTGATGCCTCTCATTGTTTGAATATTCACCTGCTCATGGAAAGCTTGTGTTATTTGAGGATAAAAAGGAAAAGGGGAGAGTTTAAATGTTTGGGTTCTTTTTTTTTTTTTTTTTATGAGCCAGAAAGCAAAAGCCAAAAAGAACTTCTTTTTCTCCCTTAGTTTAGCTTACTATTTCCACACTGCTGTAGCTGTTCAATGCCCTTCTGAAGGGGTAACAATGTGTACAGGAGCCAGATATGATATAAAACATGCTTGCAGCTTTAGAAAAGAAGAAAAGAAACATGCTAGGATTCAACCAAAAGAGCTCCAGAAAAAAAAAAGATGAACAAGGGTGGTTGGAGGGCTCAGAAACTGGGGAGTCAACACATAAGGAGAGATGAAAAAGGGAGACAATGGAATAACATTGTGGGAAAAGGGGAGTGTTGAGTAAGAAAAAGATGTGGTTGTAAGCATGGGAGAGTAAAAAACAGCTAATTCAGTATCAAAGAATGTTGGAACAAGTTCTGAAAAAAGGCTGACAATTGCAGACAGCTGAAGAGACATTAAAAATAGATGTGATAATAGTATACAACTGAGAAGGGGCATGTTAACTACTACTTAGTCATCCTTATTTTCCATTTATTTAATTTCTCAATTGCACTTCTATCACATCCGGAATTTATTTCCCCAGCTATCTATACAAATCCTTTTTTAAAAACCCATCAGCTTTTTTTTCATAACAGCTCCTGTTGTGTTCTCTTTCCAGTCATTTAACTATCTTTGCTGTTAGTTTCCCCCCCTAGTTTATGGCCCAAAGCCAAATTTTAGTTCAACCTTTCATTTTTAATTTGTCCTTTTTTTTTCCTTTTTCTTTTAAAGAAGCCCTTTTACACCACTTATTTTCATACCTCAATGGCAAATTACAGAGGGGATTTTTCAGAGCATTCACCATTGGCCCAAGAATATTTTGTTGAAGTCAATATGAATCAAGACCAGCTGGATATCGAGAGCCTTTGAAAAATCTCTTTCTGAGCAGCTAATAGGTGTATGTTTTCTTTCTCCTGGGGAGATTTATTTTCACAAGGCACTGGAGCTGGAGCCTGTGTGGTCCTGGGCAGTAGGCACAGACCAAGAGGGAGCAGTGGGGGGTTTGCAGTTGGGTCTCTTGTCCCTGGTGTCACTGTTCTGACTGCAGAGTCCGTCCTTCATCCTCCTCGCTTTCCTCTTCTCCTCTTCTTCCACCGTGTTAGCTGAAATCCTCTTGCATTAGTCAACAAAATTGTCCCCTCTCCTAGAAATGGGATCACTGTGCTTCCAGAAGGGCAAGAAGTTGTTAGCCAGCAGCAGCTCAGTAACACACAGGGAGCCTTAAAGGGAGCAGAATCATTGAGGATGGAAAAGCCCTCTGGGATCATCGAGTCCAACCATTCCCCCAGCACTGCCAAGCCCACCACTAATCCACATCCCCAAGTGCCACATACACACAAATGCCAAATCCTCCTGGCATGAGGACTCCACCACTGCCCTGGGCAGCTGTGCCAGGGCTGGACAACCCTTTCTCTGAAGAAATTTTCCCCAATATCCAACCTGAGCCCAGCCTGAGGCTGTTCCCTCTCCTCCTGTCCCTGTTCCCTGGGAGCAGAGCCTCCCCCGGCTGTCCCCTCCTGTCAGGGACTGTGCAGAGCCAGAAGGGCCCCCTGAGCCTCCTTTTCTCCAGGTTGAGCCCCTTTCCCAGCTCCCTCAGCCTCTCCTGGTGCTCCAGCCCCTTCCCCAGCTCCATTCCCTTCCCTGGACATGTTCCAACAGTGCCAACACCTCCTGTTACAGTGTTCAGACCTCTGCATGATCCTATCAGCTTCCTTTGACTTGACTTCCATCCACTTGTCTTCTGAGGTGAGCACCCTGTTCTGTTTGGGACTTGCCAGTTGTGTCTCAGGAGGGCCTCAGTGGTTGTTAAATTTTGTAATTTTACAACATCTCTTCTCAAGCACAACCCTGCTGTTGAAAAGCAGCACTTTGGCCACAAGAGCAGAATCAGGAGTTTCCATGCAGGGCTCTGGGCACCCCAGAGCTCTGGGCATCCTTCAGCAGACAGCTAATCTTGCTGGTCCTTGAATCCCTGGCAGGGCTGGGAGGGGATGGCTGACAGCGAGGACAGGCAGCCTCGTCTGTCAGCGGGAGCTGAAGGAGAAGGCAATGAGGCGTGCTCGAGCTGCCTGTCCTTTTAGGAGAAGGGCGTCTCACAAAGAGTAATAGTGGTTGTACATTGCCATTAAGGACGTCCTAGCGAGACTCAAAAAGGCTGAAGGGGCTGCTCTTCCCAAATCCTGGCAGCCTTTGCATTTTCTGGGACTTGTGTTGGTGCAAGGCAGAATCACTGAATCGTTCAGGTTGGAAAAGGTCTCGAAGATCCTCGAGTCCAGCCAGGTTCAGGCTGTTCTGGGTATTTTCTCCAAGCTGTTGAATGTCAGAGAAGCTCAGGCTGGATCTCAGGGACAGGTTCTTGCCCCAGAGGGTGCTGGCACTGCCCAGGCTCCCCAGGGAATGGGCACAGCCCCGAGGCTGCCAGAGCTCCAGGAGAGTTTGGACAATGCTCTCAGGGATGCCCAGGGTGGGAGTGTTGAGGTGTCTGTGCAGGGACAGGAGTTGGATCAGTGATCCTTGTGGGTCCTTTGCAACTCTGGATACTCAATGTTTCTATGATTTCCACATCTGTCTTGCACTTCAAAGCAGTTTTCAGTTCCAGTTATTTCCTTATTCTTCAGCACTTGGCTACAAATCTGCCCAGCGACCTAAAAGATTCCCTTGGGGATTTTTCTTCCCCCACCACAACGTAGATTTGCACCCTCAGAGGATTACTGCACTTTTGAAGACCCCCAAATCCAAATTAGGCCATCAAAGATGATGTTCTGGGAGATGTGCAGGTGACTTGCTGCAAATGAGCTCCCAAAATCTGTGGTGGTAACTGTGGGAGAACCGTGTCTCCATTCCTCCCTTCCTTCTGGAAATCCTGGGCTCCATGTGCAGAGGAGGAGGAGGAGGATGATGATCCTCCTGCAGTCGCTGTTCTCAGGCAGGTACAATGGATCAGAGTTAAATGGTGTGGGTAACTCTAGATTTCGTGTTGCCTTCCTTTGGCTCCAGGCATGTTTCAAGTGTCAGCTTTCAAACAGCAATTCTGGGTTCCTTCATTTTCGTCTGCACCAAAGCTGAGGTGTTCAATGAGGTTTAAATCTGGTCTTCAGCAAACTCGAGCATTTTTACTGCACTTTGCAGGGCTTTTTTTCCCTCCTTGAACGTGCCTGCTTTGATCATTGACCTCTGCCCAAGTATTCAGATATCACGATGATGGACACTGAGCTCAGGGTGGTTCACCAATTCCAAGGACTGATGCTCATCCCTTTTATGCCCTTCCATAAAGGTCATGCTGATTCTTCTCTCTCCACACTATCTGCACATGCACAGCCCTCTCTTTCTGGGATGGGTTCTTTCATCTCCCTTGGTTTATCTTTCTGCAGCTTTTCTGAGACAATGCTCACAGCAACAGAAATGCTAAAGCACCTGCGCTGCACTTGGACGAAAATTAAAATTAAAATCGATTCCTATTTCAGAAAATCAGATTCTTATGAATTTTATTTTTTTTTTTCCAGCGCAGCAAAACCCAGGGAGAAGTTTTTCAGTTCTCTGTGCAGAACTTGTCACTGAAAAAAAATCCTTCGATGTTTTTGAGGGTAGCAGCAGGAATGCTTACATTAGGCAAGGTGCCAGCAACCAGCAGTTTTTTTCCCACCATGCTGCCTGAAGTTGCTCGGAGCAGGATTAGACAGAGCTGTGTTTCAAAGAGGAATGGCTGCTCAGAGCCTCATCTGTTTGGGTCCCCTTGTGCTGCTGCACTTTCTGCAACAGCCTGGGATAATAGGAAAGCTTTTCAGCTGGAAAACAAGCAGAAAAATTAAAAAGCTTTCTTGAAAATATTCTTCACAGAAAGATCTTTGCCAGTGTTTATTTTTCTTACTCTTGTTAAGTTTTAAGGCTTTATGGCTGTGCCAGCTTGAGCCTGCCTCCCCTCCATCCATCACTGGGATTTTAGGAAAGCCCCAGGCTGCCTTTCAGCATAGGGATCATCCCTGCTCTCCAAGTTTTTCATTATCAGATCTGGCCAGTGGGGCCAGCACAATCACATCCAGTGGGATGGGCACATCCTCTCCCTCCCTCAGGGGGACCATAGGATCATGGAATGGGCTGGGTTAGAAGGGACCTTAAATCCCATCCATTCCACCCCTGGGGTGGGACATGGCCAGGGACACTTCCACTGTCCCAGGTTGTTCCAAGCCCTGTCCAACCTGGTCTTGGACACTTCCAGAGATCCAGGTGTAGCCACAGCTTCTCTGGGCACCCTGTGCCAGGGCCTGCCCACCCTGCCAGGGAAGGATTTCATCTCCTCTCTCAGCATCCTGGGGCAGAACCCCCCAAGCTCCGCGTGCGTGCGCGCAGGTGGAGCTGGGAAACGGTGCTTGAGGAGCAGGACATGTGACCAGCAACTTCAGGCAGACTTTCCAAACTCTCTGAAATCCATGTTCCTCTTCATCATTTGTTTCTAAAGAAGTTTTTGAAGGACAAAGAAGGACCTTTTGTGTTTCTTCTCAGAACTGTTTTCTTAACACAAAGGTATTTGTTCTCTGCCCCTTGTGCAGTAATTGCTTTTCCTGGTGCTTCACTGCTCTGTGCAGTCCAGACCCAACTCCAGGTTCACACTTTCTGGCTTTTAGCTAAAGGATGAACCCCAGTTCACTAAGAAATCTTTTTCTTTTTCTTTTTTTTCTGGGGTAAACTGGTAAAAGTATTTTAAAAACCCTTGTTTTTTAAGAGCACATGTGTTTTGTGTCACTGAGTGTTGAAAATGAGCCCTAGGTAAGTGGGATATTAAAATATATTAGTTTGTTTTCTGTGGATGGAAGAACAAGGTTTAGTGAGACTTCTCATTTGTTCTTTTAGCAATAAGCACAACTATCAGTGCTTTCAGCTGGTGTCTCCCTGTGGCCCTTTCAGCCACCCCACAGCCAGAATGGTGAGGTGAACTGGGGAAATGCAGTTCCCTGTATAACACCTGAAATTTTGATTTTTAAAGTGGATAAATCAGAAGCGATACAGAGGGTCACTGAGATGTGTGGAAAACCTGTGGGCATTTCCCCTGCAGTCTCCCTCCCTAAGCTTTCCTCAGCATCTTGGTGATTTACCTGCTGGCATCGTACCCTGAGGTGATTGAAACGTTCTTGGCACCACATTGTGGTGTCCTCCACACAATTTTAACATACATTTCCTTAGGTGCAGAGGTTAGGAAATGTGGTGGCCACACTGAACTAAAAAAATTCTATTTTTTTGAGCATTTAAAAAAAAAAAGGTCATTTGGGATTTTTGGAAGTTTTATGGAAACAACTCAAGGAGCAGAAGTGGTATTGTTAATGCTAATATTTATCATAGACTGTATTAAGCACCATGATGAGGGAGGGTATTTTTACTTGCTGCTCTTAGATAGATATTTAATTTATTTTTTTTGGCTTTTTATGGTCTGGAAGAAATCTTCTGACATTGTCAGAGGACAGCATGTTCACAAACCTTTCCAGCACAAAAAGCCCCAGCATCGTCACTGCCTTTTCTCTGAAATGTAATATCTTGACCTGCAGCTGCAGCAAGGGCAAAACCACTCACCTATTAAAGAGTTTATAACCTTTGGAATCGAATCCATTGGATGTCGAGGTCCTTGGATGGATTGTGTTGCTTGAAGTGATGCCCAGAACTAAGCTGCCACCAAAACTTCTTCAAGTAAAAGGTGTTCAGAGTCCATCAGAGGATAATTAAGTGTACAGCAAACAGGTGTTGTCCATGTAGGAGCACCACAAAAGTTATTCCTGGTGATCTTGCCATCCTAATTATTTCAGCTGGTCACTATAAATTAGCTATCAATAATTACAGCCTGCTGTGTAAATGCTATTGGGGTTCAGCAACAACACAAAGTCTGGGGAGGAATCGAGAGGGGAAAACAGTAACTCCATAATAATTTCCTGCTTGCCCTTTTTTTTTTATCTTAAGCTTTTCCCTTCTAGAAAATAAATACATAAATATAAAATTTAAAATCCCAGTGCAGACCCCAATCACACAGAAGAGGAGTATATTCCCATCCTGTCGTGCAGTATTTCTGTGCATCTTCTGATAAAAGGTTTAGGGACAGCAGGTTTTGCTTCTATTTCTGGTCTCTTTAAGTGCCTGAAGTTTTAGGAAGTAAATGTTCATAGTTTCAAAAAATATTCGGGGCTTAAAGAGAGAAGGATACAAAGGTGGCATTTTGACTGCAATGCTGAATGAAGAGAAGAAGCATTTATTTGGAACTGGAGGGATTGGCAGGATAAGCAGATTACTGGGAAGGTTGGGGGGTTTTGAACGGGTTTGTAATCCATTTAGGGTTACTGCTGAATTCTCTTCACCCGTAGTTTGTTGGTCATCGTGTCATTTGTGGGGTCTTCCTGTACATGAAACATTTCACAGGAATTGCAGCAAATAACATTTTGCTGAATTTCTTACTGGACCCAAAAAAAAGGAAACCCACTTCCTAAACCTGGAGTTTGATGAGTTTGCTTTCAGTGAGATTGTAGGAATGTGTTAAGTATTTGCATCCTTATTTTGTGGATTATCTCGGAAGAGTTGCAAGCCTCCTCTGACCAACTATTCTCTGCTCCAGCTGCTTTTTAGGAAACAATTTCTTTCAGTACCTCCCAAAACAAAGCAGGTCTTAGGGTTTAGTTGGCATTAAAAATGAGCAAAATAGCTAGCTGTGTTTTTCCTGCCTGCAAGAGAACTTCAAAAGGAAAACCCAGCAGTGTGTGCCCATATCTGTTGTCCGTAATGCCAGACGCTTGTTTGAGCATCTGTGAGTTTATCACCTCTCCCTGTCAAAACACTCCTGGGCTCTAATTCCACTCATCAGCTGTGACTTCATCCACAGGAAGCTCAGTCCTGGCTGAGGGCTGTGCACCCAGGGGAAGCAGGAGGGCAGAAATTAATAAAACCAGCCCGAATCTTCAGAGCCTAGCTTTCAACCAAGGCAGAAAGGTCACTTGTTGGGAATCCTCGAGCCTCGGCTGCCACAGCCTCCCTGACATGAAAGGGTTGCTGCTGAAAGACACTTAAGTTGATGCTGAGGAGTGAAAGACAAGGGAGGTGAAGCTCATCTATTGTTTTAACCTACTTCATTGCAGGCTAAACAAGTTGAAAGATTCCTGCTTCCCTTCAGAAGCCGGGGTCGGGAGAGGCGGCCGGTTCCGCCTACCTGGTTGAAAGGAAAAGCGTCGCAGTGGTGGTCAGCAGGAAAAGGGGATTCTGGAAAGGATGAGGCCTGGGATGAATTGGTGATGGTTGCACACACTGGCACATCTGGAGAGTGAGGGAACGACAGCACTTTGATTTTATTTTCTACGTTTCCCTAAAAAATTAGTCCCTCTTTGAGCTCTGTGACAGCAGAAGGGCTCGCTGTGTATCCAGTGCCACACTGGGATTTGGCCTGATTTTTTGGGGGAAGGAAGAAGTTTTGAGTAGCTTTGTAACTGATTCACAACAAGTGACACCTTGGCATTTCACTGGCTTTGAGTAATCAGTGTCCTCAGCAATGTGCTGGCAGCTTGACACAGAGACCTTGGTGATGAGAACGGTTCCTGATGTCCACCAGGTGATGTTTGCAAGGTAGCAATGAGTGTTTGTAAAATGTTAGTCCTGCTAGAGAAGTTGGTAGTTCAGTTCTTTAAATAAGAATGTCTGTTCTGCGAGTGCCTTCCTGTTTTTCTGGAGTGTAGGGCATTTCCATGATGAACCTGTCTACCTAAATTAAAATATCATAGAATTAGGTGACCATGTATTATAAAGCTACAGCCAGTGAAAAGGCTAAAATCAGGTAACTGTGCTCAGTATAACTTTGTCCTCCTGTTCCCACTGGCCTCTCGAGGCAAAGTGTCACAATTTCAATAAACAGGGTCTTTTGGTGTAGAAGGAAGATTTTGTTTTTGAAGGGTGCCTCAAAATTCATCAGCTTGTTGGAACTGAGCTCCCAGTGGGAAACAGCATCCTTTAAAGAGTGGAAATAATTCCCTTCAGAAGCCCTGGCTGTGAGGTTTGCCATGGATAGCTCAGTCCTGGAGTTCAAGGGGGATTGTGTCAGGTCTGATTTACCCAAGGCTTATTAAACATATCAGCTCTTGGCTGATAAGAACTCATAATCAAGAGGTACACACAGAAAAATTACAGGCTGTTAATTCTTTTTTAGTTGCAAATCCCCACATTTTAGTCAATTATGGATTTAGTAACAACCTGTAGATGAAGAAAGATTTACCTGTAGATCAAGAAATATTTTTGCCACTTATTGTTTTGATTTTTATCAAAGTGTTTGTGATGTCTTTTAAAAAACATGTCCAAAACTGAGGAGAGTGGCGATAAATATGAACAGTTTTACTAAATACATGGCTGAATGTGCATATACTGGCTGCAGGCTGAAAGAGTAAGTTCAGGTCAGATGTTGGGAAGGAATTCTCCCCTTGAGGGTGGACAGGCCCTGGCACAGGGTACCCAGAGAAGCTGTGGCTGACTCTGGATCCTTGGAAGTGCCCGAGGTTAGACACGGGCTTGGAGCAGCCTGGGACAGTGAAAGGTGTCTCTGCCCTTGGCAGGGAAGGAACAAGATGAGCTTTGAGGTCCCTTCCAACCCAAACAATTCTGGGATTCTGTGGACATGGAGTCTCTTCATGCAATGGTGATGTTCAAAGGGTAGGTTTGAGGAGCAGTCTCCCAGTGTTTGAAAGGGAACAAATCCGTGAGGATGGGGTTCTCCATAGGGAACACCAAGTGGAGAATGCTGTGGTACAGGATTTAATCTGCTGGAGATGGTGGGAGGTGCCAGGCCTGGAGGAGGTGATGGAGGTGCTGTAGGTGGGAGTTGCTGGAGATGTGGGCAGATGTGTTTTCCTCCTCTTAAGCAATTTTCCCATCACTGGAGCCTTGTCCAGTTAAAAACCACAACTGGAGCCACTCTAGTTCCCATGCTCTGTGGTATTGATGCCATCCCTGTAACAGCAGTGCTGAGCTCTTTATTTCCAGCTCCTGGCCAGTCAGTCATTTCAAACCTGTGTTGTTTTGTCAAGTTTTAAGCCTTAAATCAGCTGAAGTCCCTGCTGTAGATCCACGTGCCCTGTGTGAGGTTTCAGCGCTGAGCTTGCTGTTATGTTTATTTTATATCCTGTGCTTTAATCTCCTGTTTTCTGTCCCTCCACCTTTCTCTTTACAGACCAGTTACTTGTGATAGATGTTATGCATCATATGTGGTGTGTAACTCCAGGAAGCAGTAGGTAAAAAGGGAAACTTGAACAGGCCTCATCACTGACATTTTCCACCAGTTCTCCCCACCCCCGACTCTAAAAAAGAAAAAAAAAAAAATTAATAAAGGTTTCTTTTGTGAGCGTGAGCTGGAGAAAATTGGCCATTTGTCTGTGAGGTAATAGGCTTTGGGATAATATGAAAATCTATCAAATGATTAAATTCAATGACATTAAATCACAATTCATGAAAGGAG
Source organism: Poecile atricapillus (assembly GCF_030490865.1). Taxonomy (NCBI): domain Eukaryota; kingdom Metazoa; phylum Chordata; class Aves; order Passeriformes; family Paridae; genus Poecile; species Poecile atricapillus. The sequence goes on along the minus strand of NC_081253.1, from coordinate 38,739,227 downwards.
AATACTGCACAGTTTAATTCTATTTAATTTTTGAGGGGGGAAAAGAAAAAGCCCTTAAAAAAAAAAAAAAAAATTTTGTTTGAGTTTCTCTTAAGCTGATTTCTCTGTGCTCTTTCTTAAAAGTGCCTTTCTAGTTGCCACACAGTGATGTGATCATTATCTGTCACCTCGTCGCCTTGCTGCCTCAACACGCAGTAAAATACAAAAAAAAAAAAGAGGGAGAGGGGGGGAAAAAAAAAAAAAAAAGGAAGACCAGAGGAGCTTGTGAAGTATGACTTCCTATCCCAAGACTCATTGCCTGCGATTCGTAGCGCTTGACAGTAATGATCTTATTACAGTACTCTGGACCTTGAAGAGATTTCATGAGGAGAGCGCGAGGACGAGGCTCCGTGTAATCAAGTGGCGCTGAATATTCCACGCGGTTTTGATCACACACTGATTGGGCACAGTTTTAGCCCATCTTCCAGTCAATTATGCATGGCCCCTCGTGCTCCTGTGATAGTCAGAAACATTGATGGCTGTTGTCTGGGGGTAGGGGCGAGGCTGGCAGCCAGCCAGGGGTTTGAAGTGCAGTCATTCCGGGAGAAGTGCTTTTTAGTTGGAATTGATTACCTTTCTTTGGGTTTTTGCTTAATGGCAAAACTGTATTGGAGAGGGCTTCAGGTGAAAAATGGCCGTATTAGCCATTTAGAGTAGCTGAACTCCTAGTCAATTTTTCGCTTTCCCCTGTTTCCATCTAATTTATATTTAATGATGTACCGTTTGATAATATTTGAGATATTTCATTTCCAGTTGCTGCTGAGCACACATGTTGAGCACATGTTAAATGACAGCAGATCAGCATTCAGGTTTTAGGAATTAATCCAGTTTAACCTCCAGGCTGCCAGAACACGTCTATTTTGGCAGCTGTGCCGGGAAACATCGGGATTGTCTGCGAGAGGTACGAGGCTGACGTTCCCAAGCAAAGCCAGGGCTGTTTTTATCCCGTAATGAGGATAAATCCGTGTGCTTTAAAAGAAGCAAAAGGTCGGTGGCTGGGTCCTTCATTTAGATTCTCGTGTCTCAGAGGCTGATTAGGCTGCTGTTTATCTCTTCCCCTATGAAAACGTCACATCTTCCTTCGTTCAGACGCCTTCAAATGAAAATAAAATCATTAAAGCCGTGCCTATCGAACTCCAGGCACCAGAGGAGGAAATACTTAATTGTCAGTGATGCTTCTTGTTCAGTGCCACCCCTCTGGTTTCTCACATTTGAATATCCTGCAATTCCTAGTTTTTGGATGCATGTGTGGTTCAAAGAGATGGGAGTAGGACTTTATACTAAGCTGGAGTACAATGCTGTATTATCTGTGCATCAAATGAAGAGCTTATGTTTGGAATGTGCTGTGATAGGGGATGGAAAAATGCAATTAAAATGCTCCAGTATCACCCCAGATTTTTATTTCCATTAATCAATATAATTTTTCTCCACCTGCCTGAAATTCTTGCAGTTCTGCAGGCTCCCAGCCTTTCCTGGAGGTGTTTCTGCCACTAAATGCCTCCCTCATGGTACTGCCCCTCTTCCACTGCTTTCCTTTTATTTGGATTGTGGGTGGTTTTTTTCCCTAAAACTAAGCTCAAATTGACCAGTTCCACCCCTAAAAAAGCAGCTTTTCATTAATTTTTTTTTTTTTTTTTTGGAGGATTCTTTAAATTCTTTAAATCAGTTCTCACCTCCCACATAGGGGTCAGACCAGAATTCCCAGCAAAAAAATGTCATCTTGGGTTTTGCTCTTTGAAACAGAGCTGATGGGTTTTGTTCCAATAAATTTGGGTTCAGCTATTGTCTGAAATTCTAGATCCTGGTTTGGGGGGAATTTGTGCCTGTTTTGTAGTTACATTTTACTGCTTCCAGGCAGCTCAGAAGAGCTATGAGGATCTCTTTTTTCCCCCTTCCTTTGGAAGAGAAGCTCCTCTGAGTCCGTATTTGCTGAGCTGTGTGTGCTCATCCCTGTGCCAGCAGCCAGGGATGTTTGACTCTGGGGCCTCTCGGTGCATCTTTACTGCCCAAATCATAATAAACCTGAAGGGCAGCTAGAAACATTCCATCTTGTCTCCATCAGGGAGGTAAAATCCTTGGAGAGGTAAACTTTTCAAGGGGAGAAATTCTCCCTTGTTGGTTCTGTTGGGATTTTCTTGCAGCGTGGGCTCTGGTGTTTGAGCCCAAACGTGCTCACCCGAGGGCTGGGAAGAGGCGGTCATGGATCGGATTCCATGGTGACAAAGAGACATCACCAGCTCTGTGAGGCTCCCTGAATCCCAGCAAATCTCCCATTGGAGTGGGACTCAGGGATGTGGGGAACATCTGTGGGCTTTTTTCCAAAGATGATGGTTTTTAGGTTTGGATTGTCGCCGGGGAGGCTTCACGCGATGAGAGGCGCTGTGGCCTTGCCGGCCCCATGTCCTCCTTGGGCTTTCCAGGCCGGCATTGACGTGGCTTTGGCTCCTTCCCCACTGCTCCAAATCCCTCTCCTCAATCCAGGGAGGACGAGCTGCACTCTCTGGTGATGGATGACAAAGCAAAGCTGGAGTGTTTCTGCCTCTGCTTCGTTTGGCAAGGAATTGGCAGCTCCAAGACTCTTTCTGTTCCCTCTTCTTTCTGCTTCCCACAGCTCTTCCCTTTGGGACTTCAACAACAGTGTTGCAGTGGTCCTGCAAGCTTTTCAAGGAGAAAACAGTTTTTAAAAAAGGATATTTTATTTTTTAAATCCTCATTTGAAAGTTGTTAGTAGTGCTGGCTGGTTTGTGACCATCGTAAACACTGAGATGATGCTTTGTAGTGGCAAACAAAACAAAACAAAAGGGATCCAGCACATTTCCAGACAACTTGAATGCTTTAACCAACATATTCATACATAAAAGGGCAGTTCATGGTTTGCTTAACCTTAAAATTGGAAGCAATATTATTACTTTGGGCTCAGCATCAGCATTGTCACACACATAATCACTTTTTGGTTGGCTGGCCACCGTTCGGTGCATGGCTCGGAATGGGCAGTCAGAAATAACTGCTTGCTTTTTTTGTTGTAAATAAACACCATTTTATGGTGAGATCTTGTGTTTATCACACAAGAATGACCCAGCAATCTGAGCCTAGGAAGGTGGATGTAGGGAAGGAAGTCTGGCAATACTTACCCAGTGACTAATGTACATTTTTGTCCCAAAACTAAGCTCTCATCCATGGTAATTGTTCCCATTTGGAGATCTCTAAAATATCTAAAATATCACCGAGGATTCCTGAAAAATAATTTTCAGGAAGACCCCACTTGCCAAGCAACATACCTGAGTTTCATGGAATACTTAAGAGGCCTCAGTGTTTAATTAAATTAGAGAAAACCTAATTGTAATAAATCATAGACTAATATGTGCTTAATATTTTTAATAATAAGGTAAAATGTAAGTTAATGCTCACCAGATTACCTAAAGACTCTGGTGTGAGGATCCATAGTGATTACAAGGAGAATGTGAAAATTGATTAATTTTTAGTGATTTGTCAGCTGCAATCTTTATTTCTCAGTCTCTCTGTGTACAATTAGACACCAGTTTGTCCAGGCAAACTCATTAATAATTAGGTCACCACTGCTAATGGTTAAACTTTGGATCCCAGATGTGGAGTGAGAGGCTGAGCCTTGGTAATGTGTGGAGGAATGGAATGTACTGGAATGATGGGGAGGTTTCCCTCTGTGGAAGTGGAAACCTGGGCTTCAATTTATGGTGTGATGTTAAAATTTATTTTATTTTATTTATTTATTTTATTTTATTTTATTTTATTTTATTTTATTTTATTTTATTTTATTTTATTTTATTTTATTTTATTTTATTTTATTTTACCTTACTTTATTTTACTTTATTTTACTTTATTTTATTTTTAAGGGTGTACTAACAGAGCAGGTCTGCATAGAATCCCAGAGTCACAGAACATCAGGATCTGCTGCTATAAAATTCCATATACCCAAGTTTTTAAGTGCAGCAGTGTCATTTATTGCTAAGTAAAGAGTGCAGGATATGCCCAGAGCTGTTATGACGTGAAAAAATAACTGTGGAGGAGGTTGGAAATAGGTCTTTGCTTTTCTCTTAAACATATTGATGATTACCTGCTGCCTTTAGTAATAAAAATATCAATACAGCTCATCATTCTTTCTTTAAGTTGTGGATATTATTGAAGAACTATTCCCAGGGGAACAGCTGACAACACTTTGGAAATACTTGTAAATAATCCATTAATAATGGACTCCTGAATCATGAATAATCTGTCCATAATGAACCTTGCTGCTTCCCCACAGAGCTCTTCTTTCTTTTTTTCCTTTTTTTCTTTTTTTTTTTTTTGCCAGGAATAGTTTTTTTAGTCTTTTGATTTCCTCCACAGCCTCTGAGTGGAGGAGATGTTCCTTTTAGATATCATCAGGCCCCATAATTTGTCATAATCCTACTCAATGGCTCGTCTAAAAAATGTGAAGGGATGCTGTCAGGGTTGTTAGGCACAAAGTTGAACCTGCAACACTTGTGGTAAAAAAAAAAAAGCAGAAAAGATTGACACAGACTGTCCCCCAGAGCCAGAATAAAATGCAGAATGGTTTTCTGAGCAGCAAAGGAAGGTAGCACTTTGAATTTCTTTGAGTGTCTGCTTGTCAGAATTGTGCTGGGCTTTGGTCCTGCTTGGAGGAGGATGTTGAATATATAAATATACAAATATACAAGGAACATTCAGAGGATTCTTGTTCCTTCCAGTTATCCTTCCAGAGAGAAGTAGATCATGGAGACCCTGTGAAATACAGAGGAGTTTTGTCATTTCAAGGCAATGCCACACTCATCCATGTAGGAATTGTCACCTCTTAGTCCCTACTGGGTGCTCACTTTTTGCTGGCTCTGTCCTATCACATCAACTCCAGTTTGATGGACAAATTCAAAGTGAATTTTTTTTAATCATCTCCTTTTTTTTCCTCCTCCTACAAAGCTTTGTGGAAAGAGGTGATGGAGATTTTAATCTGCAAATAAAAGGTGGCAGACACCTGTGTGATTGGTAGTTTTAGTCAGAAGTCCAGCCACTTTAGCAAGGGGGTGGGAGGGATGGACTAGGCTGAAATGAGAACTGTGGGAATGCTGAGAGGTGGAGTAGAAGAAATTCCCTCCAAGTGCCTGTTTCTGTCCCAGCTGTCCATCTCTGGGGACAGGTTTCATTATTTCCCCTCCATTTTTTGGGGTGAATCTGCTTCCCTGTGCCACACCAATCAATAATCAATGAGGTTCTCCTCTTTACCCCTTACAGTAACTTTGGAGCACAAATTGATTACTCACAATTTTTCAGCACACCCAGCTTATTCCCATTCCAAGCAGGAAAAGCTGACTGGATTTGCCACAGCATTTTTACAGGTTTTGTGTCCTCTCAGTGACAATACAGTTCAGCTGGGGACAACATTCTGTCACTCTGGGGGAACCGAGGAGTGCAGGGTCTGACCGATAACTCCGATTTTCCCATCAGCTTTTGATTGCACCTTGTTTTACCTGGTTATTTCATGCTCATTTTCTTTACCAAACCCATTTGTCCTTGCCCTCCAAGCCAGTCCAGATATGCCCACTGAAGGAAATAATCTGTATCAACCTTTATTATATTTGATTGCTCAGCTTTTTGGCAGTGGGTTTGTATTAGTGTGTTGTGGGGGGTTTGTGCCATTTCTGTACCTGCAAGTTAACTCCACTGGAAAGCTCATGTAATTTTGAAGGGATCTTGTAGCAGTGGGAATGTTGCAGAGAATTGGAAAAACCAAAAAAAGGATATTATGCCTGTAGTTGAAAGGAAGGAAGGAAGGGATCCTGAATAATCTGTGTATTATTTAACCTCTTACTGATCCTCTGTGAAATCCTGGGAAGGCTGATATGGGATATGGATAGAAAGCATTTTCCATTGGCAAAGTAACAGAGTTGTCCAAGTCTCTGACAGGAGATTGTCAGGGAATAAAAAGCTGAGCAATTTTTAATGCCACATTGTCACAAGTATCTTTCAAGAGCAAATACACTGTGTTAGACCTGAGATCACAAGAAGCAGTTGTGAATGGGGATTTTTTTCCTTGCTTCCCGTGATATCAATCATCCTTATACTCCATCTGCATTTCTCCTGCTACTGGGAGTGCAGCCTGTAGGATTTTTAACACTCCAGAGATCTTTTAGGCCTTCTGAAGAAAATTCTTGCTGCTTGTAGTTTATCAGGTGCTCTTATCCCCCTCTCCTCTGAATGTTCTCCTGTGTGCAAAAGGAGCTCTTGTCTTTCTGTGGCCAACCCAGAGATTCCTCTGCTGGGGCTTTGTGTTCTCTGTCCAGGTTTAGATGGGATATTGGAAAGAAATCCTTTCCTGGGAGGGTGGGGAGGGCACAGGGTGCCCAGAGAAGCTGGGGCTGCCCCTGGATCCCTGGAAGTGTCCAAGGCCAGGTGCTTGGAGCACCCAGGGATAGTGGAAGGTGTCCCTGCCCATGGCAGGGGATGACATGATTTTTATAGACATGGAAATTATTTTTTTTAAATGAGATAAATGGCAGATTTGGGGTGAAAAGCTGAAAAGTAACCCAAAAGAATAATGCAGCCTCGTGGAAGCTCAGCACACTGAGGGGTTTGCTGCATTTGAAGGAGTAGCTTGATAAAATAGGTTTGACTTCTGCAGGGAGCAGGATGTTGCTGATACAAGCAATGAGATAAAGCTGCTGTTGATGTGCTGCTTGTAAATTTAAAACTCCATTCATTTCTCAAGAGACAGAAATCCTGGCCTGGTCTGCCTCAAAAGCAGCCCTGTCCCTCTCTCCCAGCTGAGGGCAGGATGGGATTTGCAGTGCACAGTGATAACACTCAGCAACACAACAGCCTTGACAGCTGTGGGTGATGCTGCAGTTTGGCTTTGGCCATCAGGAGAAATCCATGAAGGATTTGGAGCCTTGTGAAGTCATTAAAGCCTCACTGGGATTGATGATTTCGTCTCTGTGCTGGAGGAGATCTCCTGAGCTGCACCTTCCTGCTTTTATCAGGGTACTCCTTTAAAAATATTTATTTTTATTTAAAAATAAAATCCATGGGTGAATTGATTTGGGGCTCAGCCTTGATCAAATGCCAGCGTTCAGCCCCTCATGCCGGCGTGGCTGTGTTGTTAGCGGGGCCCCACGATTTGGATCCTCCAGCAGGAGCTGCCACATCCGAGGTGGAGGTGTGTGGAGATTAACTGGTGCCTGTCCAACCATTTGTCACACAAATAACAGTGCTAGTGGAGTGAAATACTATAAATCATTTTTTTCCAGGATTGAAACCTTTTATCAGGTGTGTCACTTCCATTATTCAATAAGCGATTAGTAACAGGCGTTGTGGTTGAGCCAGTTAGTGGTTAACAACTGGGAGCTGTGTCTTGTAAGGGAGCCTGTGACACCAGCAGCTGATGTAAATTCAGGATTTAATATTTATCTTCACAGGCCAAATGCAGTTGTTGCTCAGGGTTTTGCTGGAAAGGTGAAAGGCAGCACGACTTTGGTGCGAATCAGTTCATGGCTTGATCCCTCAGCCATGCGGTGTTTGTGTGGGCCCTGCCTAACATGTTCAAAATATGCAAAATAACAAATCCCATCCTCCTTTTCCTGGCTTCATTCCAGAGCTAACCACAGCAGCTCCCCAGGGATTTCCAGCAACCACAGCTTTTGAAAAAAAAAAAAAGTCAAATTACAAAAGTCAAATTACAACCTTTGTGTAAGAGCAGCCACAACCCTGAGCTGGATGGATTTGTGCAAAGATCTGAGCAGATGCAAATCACAAACATCTTCAGCTTCATGGTTTTACATTTTTCACTGGTGTTGTGCAAATTAACATCAAATCTGAGGAGTCCCACCCAACACAGCCATAGGTGATGGCAACTTCTTGTGAGTGAAGCCCTTGGAAATGCAATCTGTGGAGAGGAGACAAAATGTTGTCTCTGGCCTTGGAAAGAATTTTTATGTTCCCGCTGGGTGTCTCAGTACTTAATTTCTCCCTGGGAAGAGGCCTGGGTTAAGACTCCTTCCCCAAAGGGATTGAGACCTGTGCAGTGAGTTTGGGAAGATAAATTGGGAAGTTTGTAAGCTTCTCGTGAAAATTCTGTGCTGCTTTGTCCCATTGCTGGCTTGGAGGTGGCTGTTCATTGTGCAGGTTCTGAGGAGTTCTAAAATGCAGATGAATAGATTTATCCTAAAATGGTTTGGTTTGGTTTGGATTAGAGGGGATTTTAAAGCCCATCCAGTTTCACCCCCTGCCACAGGGACACCTTCCACTATCCCAGGCTGCTCCAAGCCCCAATGTCCCACCTGGCCTTGGACACTGCCAGGGATCCAGGGGCAGCCACAGCTTCTCTGGGCACCCTGTGCCAGGGCCTGCCCACCCTGCCAGCCAGGAAAGGATTTCTTCCCAGTATCCCAGTTTCCCTCTGGCTGTTTTAAGCCATTCCCCCTTGTCCTGTCCCATTTCTTGTTAACACAGCAAGTTTGTGGGTGTTGTGGGTGCACTACTGGGTAGGAACTTCTACCAAACTCAGCATTCCAGGGAACCCCCCATGCTCAGGTTGTCCTCCTTGTACTGAAGGACCCAACATCTGCAGGTCTGTGTTTTCCAGTTTAGCCAAGACAAGGAACTGGAAGTCTCCTTCTCTGTCAGTGCAGGGTGATGCAGAAGCTCAGGCAAAAGGGGAGATGGTCATAAAGGTCTTTTCCAGCCTAAATGATTCTGTGGTGGCCTTCCTGTCTTAGCATGATCATTCAGGTTTATAGAGAAATAATCATCACAGGTGGCTGAGCACTTTGTAGGGAAAGGTCTTGACACAATAAATCTCCAACCAGGGTTTTTCCAGTGAGGAATCCCTGCTTCCATATGAGAAGCTGCACCACAAGCAGAGCAACATTAACATCTAACATGGCAGGCTGGCTCCTGCTTATTTTCAGTGATGAAAATTCACAAAGAATTCATGTTTATGTTATATACACACATATATGAGGTTCGTATGTTGTGTGCCTCAGTTTTTATCTACCTAGTGTGAACTTACCTTTTGCTGTAGGGTGGATGATGGGGATTAAAGGTGAGCAAAATGGGAGATGGTAACAGCAATTCTGATTTCTCTTCAGTAGTTTACATTTCAGAGTAAGTCAAAGCTGTGATATCAAAGTGACACTGATGCCTAGCCTGGGCATTGGGAAAATCAAATTCTTCATCACTTGTATCTACAAAAAATCTCCAGGAAATGAGAGCTGGAAGAATTTCATAAACATTGGTGCTCCCTGGGTCCCAGCTCAGTCTTGACTTGCTTCCTATAAGACACCTTGGCAGTTCTCTGGATTTTTCCCCCAGATTCTGCTCCTCTTCAGCTGCCCCATGCTGTGCTTTTTCCTGATCTCCTTGCAGATGCAGTGAGGGGTTTTAGTGCAGGTGCATTTCACGGTGCAGGATTGTTCTTGCAGGGAGGCTGCACTGGGTGAACCCTTCCAGCCCAAGCTGTTCCCTGACAATGGCAGCTTTGCCAGGAAGGCTCTCAAAGCCTGGTTTTGATGTCCCATCGAGCAGGGTTTGTTGTCACAGGTGCCACTCCCTCCAGGTGCAGTGTCCCTGGGTGTCCCCTTTGATCCTGGAGTCACCTTTGGCTGCAGGGTGCAGAGCTGGGAGGGGCTGGTGTCCAGTGCCACCCCAGGTGCTGCTGTCACCTGAGCTCCCGGGATGCTGGTGACAATCATGAGACTGACCCCAGGATCAGGATCATTGGATAGAAATGTGAATATCTTTGAAATTCCAGAGGGTCCAATATCTTGGATCAGATAGAACAGGCTGCTCAGGGAAGTGGTGGAGTCTCCATTCCTGGAAGTGTTCAGAAAATGAATATTGGTGGCACTTTGCTGTTGGGCTTTGTGGCGTTTGGTGAAACGTTGGACTTGATAATCTTGGAGGTCTTTTCCAGCCTTTGTGAAATCTAATTCTGTAGCCAAGGAAAAAAAAAAGGAATTCTGTAAATTCTGTACAACAGAAAAAGTATAATAGGAGTTCATATTTAGGGTTGAGGCTCAGATGTAATGGCACAAACAGCTCTGTTATAAATCAAAAATAAGCCAGGGTGCACTGTACACTCCTGGATAGCTCTGGTAATTAATGCCTGATCATTACATGTTATTATAGTCACATTTCCAGCTGTAAAACACGTGAGAAAAGCAATGGAATGGAGTCAGAAGCTCTGCTTGTTCACTCACCTGGAGTAAATTAATAAGGATTTCTTGCAGTAAAAATATTAAAATGCATTTAAGACAAATTTTTAGTAAACACATTTTGGGGGGAGTTGTTTTACATTTGAATTACTAGAGTGGGGCAGCTGGGGTTTACAGCAAACTGTCATATAGCATTAAAAGTGAAAAAAATCAGTGATGATCTTGACAAATCCCATTTTGTCAGGGAAATATTTTTTTTTTTTTTTCCTCTGCAGGAAAATCTCTTATGGTTGTTTTGTGGGGTTTTTTAGGCCAGATGTGGACAAAAAAGCGGTGGCAGGGTGACAAACTGATTTTCCTTAATTCCATAATAGCTCAGCTGGCCTGGTGAAGTCAACCAAAATTGGAGGAGCTAACCTTAGGAATGCTCCCAGCCAAGGGCTTGTTTGGCAGAGCTGGAGCTGGGTCTGGTGATCACAGCCAAGCCACTCCAACCCCGTTAGATAGCAGGAGTCAGAGTCATTAAATAATTATACCTTTGATTAGCTGCTTTAACTGTTCATTGCCTTTGAAATATGATAGTATAATTGAAAGCTTTTATTAAAAGACAATTTTTCTAGGTGGTTGAAAAGGATTTTTTTTGTGTGTGTGTGTAGAAAAGCCATAATTTTCTGCTTCGGATAATGAAAAACTGAGAAAAATGTTTCCAATTACCATTTCCTTTTTGTCAATTGGAATCTTGTATGTTTATAGTGTATTGGAAAGGCACTGAAATCATTCAGTGAGTCCTTTACCTACTGCAGAAGTTTGGGTGGAGAAATATCACAGGAGGGGAGGAAAGAAAAAGAACTAAAAACATTTTTTAGTAATGTTTAATTAAAGTAACTTTTTTCCCCTGTCACCAGCGGAAGTATGAATGTGTTTTCATTTTTTTCCCCCTTCATTTGAAATGTTCAAAGCTGAAGAGAAGCCAAATGTAATTAACTATTAATATGATTTGAAGTATTACTTTTAGAGTGTTTTGTGGGTTTAAAATAGAGCATGGGAAAGGATTTCTGTTGCAGAGGAAAGAGGGTTTTTTGGTCCAGATGTACAATTTTAGTTGTGTTTGGGAAAATTTCTATAACTCAGCACTTTTCTTAATTTGCTTTACATCAGCTTGTTTTTTCTGAGTGTTCTGGAGTCCAAAAAAGGGACTGTAAGAGCTGTTGCCATATGAAATATCTCCTGTCTCCCCATTTTTTTGGTCTTTTGGCACATATGTCCTGATAATCCCTCCTGCTCCAAATGTTGGGAAACTTTAGAGTCACATTCAAGTGTTTTAAGACAGGTTCATTGTGGAAATCTGGTTTAGTAAATAGAAAAATATTTATCATCCCTTCCCCTGGCAGGGGTTGGAACCCAGATGGTTTTTAAGGTGCCATCCAACCCAAACCATTTTATGAGTCTGTATTTTGTATACGACCCATGCACTTTGTGGCATTTCTAAATTATAAAATTTAGTGTTGGGCAGATGTTGAAATGCAGTGTACCCAGTTCATTTTACTTAGAAATACATATTTATGTATAGAGCTATATTAGATAGGCCTGGGGTTTGTTTTGAGGTTTTTTTAACCCTTTTTTGAGGAATTTTTGTCATTTCTGCTTTCACATAGGGTGAGACAATGTCAAGCCCCTTCACAGTCGCAGGGACAAATTTGCATGATCTGAGAATGCCCTGAGCTGCATCTTAATGAAACCATTTCAACCCTCTGACCAAAGAGCAGGGTCTGCTTGGACAAGTTGCTGCCCAAGAGGAAAGCAAACTCCCCAGCCTGCCCCTGGTGTAACCACACGTGCTGCAGGAAAACTTGAGGAAGAGCAGGGGCAGGGCTGAAGTTTATCCCAAAATATTCAGCTTTGCCTTCCCTCCAGCTCTTATAAATCAATTTTCCTGGGCAAATGTCACGCAGGTGTTACCTGGAGGAGCTCCCCTGGCCTGTGCTGTGGGAGGAGGATTTTCCTCAGGATTTTCCTCAGCTCCTGCTGGGTGTTTGGTTGCTGCACACCCAGAGCAGAGCAGCGTTGCTGGGGTGCCTGGCCGGTGTTGTTTCAGTCACACGGGCTCAGGGAAGCACATCCCTTCCCCCAGCCTAGGTGCAGAGATCCTATTATTTCTGATAATTGATGCTGAGGGCTGTGGCGTGCCTCATTTAATCAGCACTGCTCAGCACACTCCAGGGATGTAATTCATGCAGCCTTCCACCTCCAACATGGCTGGTGAGCCTCGGACACGCAGCCGAGCGGCCACGGCAGCTTTTAATCAGCGCTGAGGAGTGTTTATCTCATCAGCAAAGAGCAGAGGTGGCATTAGCACATCTGGAATGCCTCACTGCAGCACTGCAGGCAGGTTTGCAGGGTTAGACTGTACATGTGGACACTCTCCCAGGAATAAAAGCGTGTTTCTGCGTATCAAAATGTCAAAAAGAACTGTATTGGAGTGGGTTGAAAAGGGTTAATGCGGTGTTTTGTTGACTGTAATATCCTGAGCATCCTTAGAGAGCTTCCCAGGTAACAAAAAGATGTGTCCTCAGATCACACTTGGGTTTAAGCCCTTCCTACAAACACCCCCTGCTTTTGGAAATAATGCTATGTGATCACAGTGGTAGTAAACGTATTTACTACAGACTAATCAAAACTAGGCAGGACAAGCAGATTCATTAGCAGAGAATAAATAGCAGCCCTATTAAAGAAAGCAAACACAGAAATTCTGTCTGTTAGGGGCTGCTCACAGCTGTAAAGTTATTGCCTGAGCAAATACAAAGAGAGGTGGTAATTGGGAGTGATTAAGTTTAATTGATTCCCAGTTCCTCCATATCTTAACAAAAGGCTGTCCTGAAGCCTCATATACCAATATACCTCTTCTCACTCTGAGATGTGCAGGTGGAAAAGCTCCTTTTACACAAATTGGGATAGTGCAGCTCACAGGGAGCACTCAGAAGGGTCAGCACAGGGATGATCTGTGTCCCCAGATCCAGCTGGATGTCCTGCCCAAGCTGCAGCTGCCACCACCACTGTGCTCAGGGACAAGGAAAACTTTTCCTCTGAAAGGTGCTCAGGCATCAGAACAGGTGCTCAGGGCAGTGCTGGGTCACCATCCCTGGAGGTGTTCAAAATCAGAGTAAATGTGGCATTTTCTGGTGTGGCTTAGTGGCCATGGTGGCGTTTCTTGAGATGTTGGGCTTGATGGGGCACCCTGGACCATCAGTATCCCAGGAACAATACTGTTTGCCACTTCAGTCAAAGTTAAATTCAATACTGGGAAGTTGTTAACTTCATTCCAGATGTTCGAGAAAGCTGCTCTGGGTTTTTTTTTCCTGGAATCTCTAGTTAGAAACACCTCTTGGTGAAGAAAACACACTTCCAGAAACTTCTTCAAACTCAATCTGCCTTAAAGATTTTTTTTTTCATTGGGGTCTTGTGCTGTTAGATAATGAAGTATTTCTTATATCATTTTATTGGTAACCAAGTTGGGGTTTATTTAATTAAGCATATATATGATATAGAAAATAGATCTGGATAATAAACACAGATGTAGATATATAGGGAGATCTAGATGATATGGGTGTAGATTATAGAGAGATATAGATATAGATGATATGAATATAGATATAGATGATACAGATATGGATATGGATAAAGATATGGATATAGATGTAGATATGGATATAGATATAGATATAGATATGGATATAGATATAGATATGGATATAGATATAGATATGGATATGGATATCTCTGGAGCTGGCAACAAGAGCTTTTGTTGGGTTAACTTTGGGACCAGGAAGTGAACCCAGAGCAGACAAACTGAATATCCTGGGAAATAATTCAAAGACAAAGCAGGCAGATAATAAGCTGCAGGGCCTGTTCCAGCAGTTGTGGGTAACACCAGTGTGTAATTCCAGAGGCAGGCAGGGTAGGATGGCTCTGCTCTCCCTGGCACATCAATCACCCTGCAGAGGCTTTGCTTTGCAGTGTCCAAACCCTTATTGAATCCTCAAAGGCAGGAGAGCACCTGGAGGAAGCAGGCAGGAGCCTAATCGATGCTAAAGGATGCACGTGGATGGATCAGGAGCTCAGCATCTCTGTGGATAAAGTCCATTTGTTTAAAGGGAAGGGAAAGGCCTGACACTCAACACATTAAAATGGATTATTTCATCAATAGGTTAATAGAAAAGCAGGCTGCAGGTTCACTCCTGCTCGCACAAACGTGCCATTAAAGTGTGAAAAATGGGAAAGACACTGGGAAAGGGTCTCTGTGCACTGGAGACCATCTTCCCTTTCAGAGGGGTGCCAAACCTCGATTTTGCCTATTTATATGTAAATGTTTCAGAGGAAAAACAAGTTTTCTGCAGGGCAATTGTGCCTCTCTAGTGTGGAGACTTCTTAAATAGGCCTTCAAATGAAGGGGTTTTTCCAGCTTGAAGGATGCACCCAATGAAGGCACTTTAGGATTTGATGATGTCACTCAGAATCCAGTCCTCATTTTCTGTATGGAGCATTAAAGCCTGCAGATGGCTTTATTCAAATCATACCTAGCTTAAGTCAGGGAGTTTAGGCAGTGCTCTTCCAGCTTTAATTCCTCTGCTGGAAATGGAGCTTTTTGTTAAAGCCTGGAATGACTTGGTGTTCCTTTTCCCTGGGAGCAGCTGTTTGATCCGAGTTCTGTGGGGCATTGCAGAAACTCCCTCATAAATATCGATGGAAATTTTTAAAATTCTCATTTCCTGGTCCTGGCTGTGTTTTGGGGTGTTGATGACATCCTAAAGAGTGAGGGACATCTGTGGTGGGAGGGAGAAGGCTCTGAGGTCCCTTAGAAGACTTTTGAGTCCAACCACCAACTCAGTACCATCATGTTCACCCCTAAACCCTGTCCCACATCCAAATGTCATTTACACACTCCCAGACATGGTAATTCCAGCAGTTCCCTGTTATTCCAGTCGCTGTTGGGTGTCCTGATGCACTCAGATGTTTCATCTGGTTCCTGTGTGATGAAACCCAGCCTAACCAAAGTGTTCTAAAGATTCTGAAGAAGGTAAAAATGTGCTCTCCCCTAATGAGCCCAGGAACAGAGCGCTTTTGAGCCAGATTTTCTGATAATTGTGAAGCACAGGATCTCAAAGTTTGGGTCAATTCTAATAAAACAAAGGTAAAGGGTAAGCATCTTTTTTTTCCTCTTTCTAAATAAACACTTAAACTTTGCAGTGGGGGAGGAATTTTAGAGGAGCTTAGGATGGTGGAAAATATCCCTGCCCACAGGTGGGACAAGATGGACTTTAAGGTCCCTTCCAACCCAAACCATTTTGGGATTTTATGACTCTATTTCCTCTGAGCTCAGTGCTACAAAGAACATTTGTTGGTACAAGGATTTAAGGTCATTACATCATCATCTCAGTTTCTAAAGGTGATGATGTGAAAAGGAGGCTTAAGGGTGAACTCCAGGCACCAAGTGATCCCCACAGGCTTTAGGAGGAAAAGGAGCTCTTGTCTGGCTGTGTTTTGTCTTGAATTAAATCACATTTTACAGTAGCTGTTTCATCCAGTCCTGTATCTTCTGCACAAATACTTCCTGCCCTTTTTTTTTTTCCTTTTTTTTTCTTCTTTTTTTTTTTTTAACTTCTGCTGGTCTGTTTTGTCTATTCCAATAGCAGATCCATTTAATCTTGTCAAATTGTGTCATGTTGACTGAAAGAAGAATCACTCTGAATGACTGAATACGAGGTTTTCCACATTGGCCCTGGATTGCAGGGGCTGAGTGGTCCTTGTGTGCATTTTCTCTGTGTGTGAACAGGCTCGTGCTTGTATTTTACTTTACATGCTTTTTGATGTTTCTTTTCTCCCTTTTTTCATTGAAAAAAAAAACAAATTTTTTTTTTTTCTTCCTCCCCCTTCTTTTTTCTTTATTTTTATTCTCTTTTTTTGTTGTTTTTTTTTTCTCTCTCTCTTCCCCTCCTGCTCTCTGGACGCAGCCAAACGCAAAGCTTGGAAACTAAACCGTGTTGGTAGCCTGCGAAATATTTACAGCAGCAGCAGCACCAACACCGAAGGTAACAAACGCACCCGTCCCAGACAAACACCTCCTCTCTCCCCACCTTTTTTTAACCCACTTCTCCAAAATTTCACCCTCCTTGCCTCTCTCTCCCTCTCCCCCTGGAAATGAGATTTGCCCCAAGCATGCGTGTTTGTTTCCACCCTGTGTTTGCAGAGTCATTCCACTTGGTCTTTTCATCTTTCTGTTGGTGCCTTTTATTTTGCCATTCATGTTCCTTTCAGCTTACTTAAATTTTGACCTTTCCCTCTAGTCGTGGAGTGCTGATGTTTAAATTACTTCAGGAATCCATTTTCTCCCTTTATTTTATTTTTTTTTTAAGAGATACATATATATATATATATATTTTCCCTTTCTCCATGTGGGCACAATGTAATATTTCCCAAGTTATTACCGTTTTTAAAAGTGTTAGTATCAGGTGTAATGATCTGTAGCCAAATACAATAGTGTGCCATGACATTTAAGTAACAATCTTAATTTGTTTTGTGCAAACCTTCTCCATAATGCTCTTTGCAGCTCTAATCCAGAGGCGAGACAGTGCCGGGTCATTTGCATGTGCTACTCTTGCTTGTAAATTCTGGATATTGTTGTATTTCTAAAGGTCAGCCGGTGCCAAAGTTCACAAATTGACTTACATTGCTTTTTTTTTTCCCCCACCCAAGACAGCCATCATGCCTTTTGTATAATAGCACATGGAATTTGATGTATTTATTTCCCCCCCTCCCCTCTCCACCTTCATTTGAACAACACAATTATAAACTTCCTTTTTTTTTTTTTTAATACATATATATTTTTATTATTATTACAAATGTCAAAGGTCAGAATGACTCAGAAACCAAGCAAGGAGGAGAGGGGGGAGGGAAAAAAAAAAAACCCCACCACCACCATCTCCAGCAGCATGGAAGAGGGATGGTGTAAGGAACAGGGAATGCAAAATAGGTCACAACTCAGTAATCTCGCTATCAGGGAGGGGGATTTTTTTTTTTCTCTTCACTTAAGTGCGAACCAAATGGGTCAAGTAATCGCGAGCGCATGCCCTAACACTAATTGACTTATTTTGGAATGATTATAACTGTAATATTTTTCTTAATGTCACTGTTTTCTGGGCTGTTGATTTTAGTGATTGCCAAGCGGTGGCATTAAATCTCTTGTAAATTTTAAATTGCATGCTATTTCTGTAAACAAGTCCCTCTGTTCACATCCTGATCATTAACCTTTGGTGATTTATATCACCGTCCTTTTTTTGCACAATTACAGCCCAGGCTGCTGGCAGGGGCCTGGCTCTCCCTGCCAAAGTGTGCACAGGAAACAAAAGTGGGGTTTTTATTCCAGCTTGTTAAGACAGCTTATTTTATTTTTTTTTAAGTATAATCTTATTTCATTTTTCAGACTAAGTGTAAAATTATTGCCTTTCAGAGCTCCTAATTTGGCTGGTTTGATCCTTTTGTTGTCTTTTCAAATATGAAATACAAAATATGAAAAGACAGAAAGAAAGTGACTGTCAGATATTCATAAGTTTTGTCTTTTTTGTCCACATAGACACTTAATTAATTTTAAATTTTCTATTTGCTCTTTATACCTCCCAGCCCAATTTTTCCTCTGATCAGGTATGTTTGTTGTTACAGGTTTAGTGCTTGAGAAGATTGTGATTTTTTATCTACCTGTTAATTAGCTGCAGCAGAGGAACAAATACGTGGAATTCTCTTGTGTTTTACAGATCAAATTTTTTTAGGACTTGTCTAATTTGAGGAGTCTTCTATCTTACTAATCAAACTTAGTGCTGAAGGCACCTTGGTATGGGAACATGAACCTGCTGGCCATGGCCCAAAAAGTTTTAAGACACAGGATCAAAATTAAATTCTAAAATTGGGCAAATGTATCATTTTTTTGGATGTTTTATACCCCCCCGGCACCGAAAGCTGTAGGTTCGATGTTCATAGCTTTGAGCTGGAATGGTGAGACATGCAAATGTGGAGTTAATGAGCATTGTAAGTATTAAAAACCACATGTTTAGATAATTATGCCTTCAAAAAAGAGAACGATGATGGGAAATGACAGTCCAGAATAACAAATCTGCTTTGGTCCTTGGCACACGCTTGCTCAGTTGCACTCACACCTATTTCCACACCAAAAGCGTTTCTGTCAGGTTCAGCCCCGGTTTGAAAAGCTCTTCAATCATTTTTAGCAGCCTCCTGGTGTGTTTAGGGCTTGTGTGTGTGCTGCCAGGTGGGCACATCTCAGGTGGAGCTGGACAAAAAAAACTGGCAGGGATATATCTGAGATGCCTGTTTAGATTCTGCTAGGAAATGTCACCCTTCTAGTTTCTTACTACTCATTGCCCAGCATTCCTTCAACATCTATATCAATGTCCACACTAAAAAGGTAAAAAATGTCAGGTCTTTGCACCATGGACTGTCCAGTCAAGCAGCATTAGTGCTGCAAAAGAGAATGTGATGTTTGCCATGCAGGCAGGATTTGAAGTATATTCTCCTGGCACATGTTGATTTTCCTGCCAATGCTTCAGAAAATACATGAGAGCAACCATATAGCCAGAGGAACATTATTTTCATATTATTTTTCTAATTCTTTTCTAATATTTTTCTAATTTCTAACTGCCCAGGTGCTGCAGTTGTGCTGGGGGAGGTGATGGTGATGCCTTTTTCAGCCTGAAAACAGAGGCCAGACAAAATTCAGAGAATGAATCTGTTAAATTTATTGAAGGGCCTTCAGGTACATTTAGGGCAGGCAAAGCCCCCTCCAGGGACTACACCCAAAAAAGGGACGATGGGTTTTCACACTTTTATAAGTTTGGTCCATTTGCATATTGGGGGTTAATCTTCCAATTACAGCTTGGGGTAATTAAGTCATTTACCCCAAATTTGCTGCCCCCAGCTCACTTTTGTTTGCATCTCTCAGGTCCTGAGGCAGTGAGGTGTTCTCAATTGCCAGGCCTGGAGAGGAATTGTGTCTGACCAAAATGGGAATAACTAATAGTTAAAGTAAATAATAGTAAAGTAGCTATCACTGTATATGGAGTTCAGAGTTACACCCTAAAGAACTGCAGGATTACAAATATATGGAAAATATGGGAGCTAAAATCCTACAGCCTCAATGGTCCCTAGTGTGGGGGGACTCTGTGTTTGAGCTTCCCCATCAGAGGGGCTGCTCTCTCCTGGCTGTCTCACAACAAAAATAATCTTTTGTCTGGGATTTTCACCAGGTGTGGGATCCCAGCTGAAGGACCCAACCTTCTGCGGGTGTTAGAGAATCCCTGAGGATGGAAAAGCTCTCCAGGGCCATTGAGTGCAGCCTGTGCCCAATGCCCAAGTGTCACCAGCCCAGAGCAGCAGATCCAGGCCTTCCTTGGGCACCTCCAGGGATGGGCACTGCACTCCAAGGCCTGACCCCCCTTTCCATGGAGAAATTCCTGCTGCTGTCCACCCTGAGCCTCCCCTGGCCCAGCCTGGGGCCGTTCCCTCTCCTCCTGTCGCTGTTCCCTGGGAGCAGAGCCCAACCTCCACCTTGCCCCAAAATTTCAGAGTTACCTCCTCCATCAGTTCTATCTCATTACAAGAAACCTTTCTTTTATTTCAGAGTTTGCCTAAACTCTTTAGTTGTCAAATTTTGGGTTTTTTTCCATAGGAAGCCACTGACAAATGAGAAAGTCCCAAGTGTTCCCTATTGCAGGCAGCCAGGCTCGTAGCAATCCTTTGCTTCTTTAGGGGGAAAAATAGGTGAGTTTTGCTTAAAAAAAAACCCACTCTGGTTTTAAGAGTAGCTGTTATCATGGCAGTATTATTAAAATACAGAATCACTTCTTCTATATCAACAAATTTAAGGCCAGGTTGGACAGTCTTGGAGAAACCTGGGATAGTGGAAGGTGTCCCATGGCAGGGGGTGGAACTGGATGATCTTTATGGTCCCTTCCAACCCAAACCATTCTGTGATTTTCTGATTTTGCAGCACAGCAGGAAGGATTGTCTTTAAAGAATTAAATGCCTATGCTCTGCATGCATAAAGATATTAAATCCTGATTTTTCCCATCCTCATTGTTGCACGTGTAATTTTGGTTGGATTTGCTGGGCACTGAGGGAAAACTTTTTTGTTTGAAACAACAAAATACCTTTGGTTCAAAGTGATGCTCTTGCTGCCATGCTGCTGTGCCCATGCAGGAAGTTAATCCTGTCTGTCTAAACTGAATTTTAAAAAAATTTTCAACTTGTGCTGTCTTGGCACCCAAATAAAACATGGAGCCCATGAGGCAGAGGGCTTCATTGCCTTCAGCCTTTCAGCAGTACTGAGATAAATGTGATATAAAACAGAATAAAACTCTTGCAGTGGAACACAACCTTTACCAAGAGCTGTGGGCAAGCGATAGCAGAGCTCCATTGTCCTGATAGGGTTGATTTTCAAAACTAATTAGATTTAGACACTGGGTTTGGAAAGGGGATAGAAGTATTAGCATAGCCATGCCCAGTGGGACATGGCACAAATATTTCCTTAATTGAGGCTGCTAATAAACATACTTATCTGCCAAGTGAGGGGGGTAATTCACACCCAGTGGCAAAAGGTAACGCGACCTAACACGCGTGGCACGTAAATAACATGTTGTAAACAAATTGCGTGTTGTAAACAACTCCTGTTGCTTGCCTGGGCACCCCAGCAGCTCTTCCCTCTCCTCCTTTTGAAAGGATGAAGGGTTATGGTGCTTGAGCAGAAGAGATTTTCAGGAGAGGGAGGAGGAGGCGATGAAAAAGGAGCTTAAATAGGTCTGGGTGTTACTTGAGGCAGGCTTGGCTGGGATTCAGGCTGTAACCTCAGCTCTTGAAGGTGCTTCAGGAGCATTTGAAACACGTCCTCGAGGGGGTTTTGGTGCTGCACTTGACTTCTTGTTCCTGGGAAGTGTTTCCTGTGTGAGTGGCACCACCCTCCAGATGCGTGTGATGAGTTACTGTTAATTAGCAGCAGCCTCTGCTATCAGACAGCTGTGTTGGGCAGAGATCCAAATACACAGCCTGGCTGGCCTGGAAGGCAGAAGATCTTAATCCTGGTTCTGGCAAAATATTCATAAATACCTCTTAGAAATACCTTAATATTTATTTGTTTAAAAGCCAACTTTTAGGACAGGTGTGATTTCTGCAGGCCAGAAAGGAGCCCTTGCCTCCTGTTGACTTTCTGTGCTGAAAGGTTGGACCAGATGATCCTTGAGGTCCCTTCCAACCTGATCTTCTGGGATTTTGACTGAACTGTGCCCATCACTGGTGCAAAGTGTCAGTGGTTATTTATGCAGTTCTTAACACTGAGAGTAAAATAGGTGGGGAGTGGAAATGGAGACCAAGCTGATTTGTGTACATGATTTAGAACCATTCCTGAGAGATACCAAGAGGTGTGAGTGCTTCTGGACATGTGTTTCCCCTGCATTCCACAGACTTAAAATGGAGTTCTCTGGAACAAGTTACGGACTAATTGTATCCTGTGGTAATTTTCAGTGTGGTTTTCTAAACCCGATCTCAGTCCCACATCACAAACACGTGGGATGGAGAAAGGCAGTGAGGCCCTGCCCTGAACATTTGTTTTTTCTTCCACAATCCATTGCTCCTAAGAAATTTTATCTCTTTGTTTTCCAGAAGTGTGTGGGCTTTGGCAGTGTCTGGTTTTTTGGCAGAGCAGAATAAATATGAACTTGGGTTAAATGCAGTTGACTATGGAAAAATGATGGTGAGAAGAGTGTCCCTGGAATCCCAGAATGATTGGAAGGGACCTTAAAGCCCATCTCATTCCACCCCCTGCCATGGCAGGGACACCTTCCACTATCCCAGGCTGCTCCAAGCCCTGTCCAACCTGGCCTGGAACATTTCCAAGGATGGGGCAGCCACAGCTGGACACCCTAAAATTCACTGATTCCATGCCAGCTTCCACTAAAAGAAAAAAAAAATCTCTTGTTCTTTTCCTTCCATATCTTCACAATGTCACAGTTTTGGTTTATTTCCCATCCCAGCCACCCTTCCCTCTTCAAAAAAAAAAACAAGCAAAGCAAACAACAACAGCATTTTAGACATCTCCTGTTGATAATAACTACCAAATGGAAGTTGGTGGCAGCTGGTTCTTCACACTTTAACCCTTCCTCTGCTGCCCTTCCAGGAAATAATTGATGACTGATTGGCCCATTAACCTTTTTTTCTTTAAAAAAAAAAAAAAGTTTGACAGCCTGGACTTGTGTAATGAGGAGGGATTCCTGGTGAAATCAGGCTGATGGCTGAGTTGCTTGCCCCTGAGGATGCAAAATTAGCCCCACGAGACCTCGTCTGCATAGAAACTGGACACAATTAGTGTAATATCCGGTGTTATTAATGTAGTTTGGAGTAATTGGGCAGGTTGATTTCGACAGGTTGATGGTGCTAAAATACTATTATAGTAGACCTTTCCATGAATAACTGTTAAACATGGAAAACTGTTTAATAAAATTTTGTGATTGGGCTCACAGGGATTTAAATAGCACAACCTATAATTTGACTGAAGAGTAAAAGTGAACAACTTCATCCTCCCGCCTGGATTTTCCTGTTCCTGCATGCTGTGCTTAAGGACGTACAGGAACAGGTTTGTTCCTTGTCTTCTGAAGGAATTGCCCTGGAGGTGATGTGGAGCAGGCACTGCTGCTTTGTTTCACAGTTGAGCTTGAGGAAAAAAAGTGTTTTTTCTGTGTTTAAGCAGAAAAAATTAGGGAAGATGTCTTCAACCAGCACAGCTTTTTGGGGAGGAAATCTGAAGCTTCAGTGGATGTAGAATCATGGAATTATTAAGGTTAGAATTATTAGAAAAGGCCTTCAAGACCATCAAGTGCAGCAGTTAATCCAGCACTGCTACATTCACCACTAATCCGTGTCCCCAAGAGTCACATTTACAAATCTTTTAAAGCCCTCCAGGGATGGGCACTCCAAACCTGCCTGGGCAGCCCCTGCCAATGCCTGACCCTCCTTTCCATGGAGAAATTCCTGCTGCTGTCCACCCTGAGCCTCCCCTGGCCCAGCCTGAGGCTGTTCCCTCTCCTCCTGTCCCTGTTCCCTGGGAGCAGAGCCCGACCCCGCCGGCTGTCCCCTCCTGGCAGGGAGTTGTGCAGAGCCAGAAATTCCCCCTGAGCCTCCTTTGCTCCAGGCTGAGCCCCTTTCCAGCTCCCTCAGCCTTTCCTGGGGCTCCAGCCCCTTCCCCAGCTCACTTTTCTTCTCTGGACCTCAAAATATCCTTCCAGCCCCACCTGAAAACATGCTGCAGCTCTCCTGGGCTTATTTCTCCTGGGCAAACCAGCTCCATGCATGTGTTATCAGCTTTGTTAAGGAGATCAGAGGATTTGGTGGTGCTGCAGAGCCCTTAACTGCATTGTCCTACAGGAGACAGTGCGCAGGAATGAATGTAACTTCATTTATTGTGGAGTAGTTCCTCTTAGATCTTCCTCATGAATCCCTGAAAGCTCTCCTTGATAAACGAGGCTTTGTCCATGATTTATTCACGGTGTTTTGGGAAATGTTTGTACCTGCCTGTTTGGAACACGCTGTTGCTAAAATGGAACAGTTGCAGCTGTGCAGTTGCATCATTCATCTTTGCCCCAAGTGAATGACATGGAGCTGTGTCAGGGCGGTTTGGGTTGGATCTCAGGGAAAGGCTCTTCCCCCAGAGGGTGCTGGCACTGCCCAGGCTCCCCAGGGAATGGGCACAGCCCTGAGGCTGCCACAGCTCCAGGGACTCCCAGGGATGCACAGGGTGGGATTGTTGGGGTGTCTGTACAGGGCCAGGGCTTGGACTTTGATCCTTCTGGATCCCTTCCAACTCTGGATGTTCCATGATTTCTTTTCCCACTTATCCCATACCCTGTTCTATATCAGGTGCCTTCCTACACTTGAAAATAGCCTTCAGCTCCGTATTTATCCCCACCTCAAGGTGCCAAGTCACCTCCTGCTGTTTTTGAGGCATCCTTGGAGCGGTGCAGGCGCTGGCCTTGCTGACATGGAGCTTATCCAAGAAAACCCCTTGTCCCACAGCTTGGGAACACAACTGCCAGCAGGCAGCAGTGCTGTCTTTAAATCTGCTGCTGGATTCATCCCTGATCTTCACATGTTTATGGATGATGAGGGAACACAGTAGTGTCATGGCTCTGAATATATAATAACTCATTATCGGACAAAATGTTCTTTCTGAAGCTCGTTATGGCTGATGTTCACCAGAATTTTGTGCTCTATTCTTTTCCTTTCATGCTTCGTGCCAGCCCTTCCCAATTGCACTTTCTCTGTTTCAGCTGCCTTGATTTTTTTTAATTTGGCATTGGTGTCCCATGTGTAGGTGGGGTGTGTGTGTCCATTTCTTTCAGTTCTGCTGCTATTTCCATGTGCTGCTGCTCTGGCCTGAATACTTGTCCTTATCCTCCAGTAGCCCTAAGGATATTTCACTGACCCTCTCTCCTGGCTTGTCAGATCATTTTCTCATCTCCCATGCTGGATGTGGATGTTGAATAGGTTGAACTGATTTTAATCCTGTATTATAGCCCAGTATTATTAGTATTATCCCAGTATTTATGATGTAGAAGAGAAAATGTCCACATCTGCTTTAATATATCTGTGCTTGTAAAAACTGGTTGAAAGAAGAGGGTAAATTGTTACATTTTCTCTACTGTCAGCTCCTTGTGGTTTGTTCAGCTTTTATTTTGTGGCACCCTTTGATTTTTATATTATGCAGCTTTTAGCATCACAGGTTTAAATTTCAATTATGTTTGTTGGCCATTTTATGTTTGATTAAGGTACAGGCTCAATTCCAAACTCACAAACACAGGGATTTACCCAAACCAGTGCTTTATCTGCACAGCATTTGAAGAGAAAAAGCAGTGGATCCTGGTTGGTTCCTGGTGCACTGCACAGGGTAGGATCCAGCACTTACAGGATCTGCACAATCCCAGAACTGTTTGGATTGGAAGGGACCTTCAAGATCATCCAGTTCCACCCCCTGCCATGGGCAGGGACACCTTCCACTGTCCCAGGTTGCTCCAAGCCCTGTCCAACCTGGCCTGGGACACTTCCAGGGATCCAGGGGCAGCCACAGCTTCTCTGGGCACCCTGTGCCAGGGCCTGCCCACCCTCCCAGGGAGGAATTTATCCCCAATATCCCATCTAAATCTGCCCTCCTTCAGCTTAAAACCATTGTGTAACTGAAGTTCTCTGCAACTAAGGTTGTTTCAACTACTTTCCACTATCCTTAACTTAATCATTTCTTCCTATTGCATTTCTTTATTTTTTTTTCCCCCCAGAACAAGAAGAAAATTTTGAGTTTATCATCGTCTCTCTCACGGGCCAGACTTGGCACTTTGAAGCAACCACCTACGAAGAGAGGGACGCATGGGTCCAAGCCATAGAGAGCCAGATCCTGGCCAGTTTACAGTCCTGTGAGAGCAGCAAGAACAAGGTATGGAGCACAGAGTCACAGTGGCCACAAGCCATGGGAGAGGTGATCATTAGGATGACAGCAAATTGTGCATTTTAAGCTCCTCAAGGTGTGTGTGTGTGTGTGTGTGTGTGTGTTACCCCCACAGCTGAGCAGGGTTGGAGCTTTCTGAAGGAAGAACATGGCCTGGGAGGACCAGCTTTCCCCCTTGGAATGCTTTCCTTTGATGACAGAAGGAATTTGCTCACCTTTCCTGTCAAAACAAATGTTTACAATCTGAGATGTCTTCAACCAATGCTCATTTTTGGGAGAATTTCTGTCGTGAGTGCACGTGTCTGTAAACACTTCACAGGAGAGACCAAGGTGCTGCGTGGTGATTGAGGGAGAGAAATGGCCAATAATTGTCCAGAACTGTAGATCATTTAATATTACCCACCTAACAGTTGTCTTTCATGATTTTATACTGCAAGGAAGAGACTCATATTTTTAAATGAATGCCTGCTTTCATTGCCCTGGTGTGCCAGAGGAGATCAAACACCAGTAATTACCATCATCATAACACAATTTACTTCCCATTTTGTGTTAAAAAATGGGTTTATTTCCAACATATATTCCTGAGATGGAGGAAAATCACAGCTTACATGTTTCTTGCTCTGCATGGGTTCACACATTCCGATATGTGTGTGTTATCAGAGCACAGAAGGGGAAGTTTGTACATTAACACCTACATAAAAAGATAAATACAAAAGGATAAAGAGTGGCTGGGCAATGGCTCAGAGAGGATTTTCTCACTGGGTTCTCAAGGCATGTCAGAAGAACTGGCTGGGACAGCGAGGGGCAGTTGGCTGGACAGGTTTAGCAGGTGTCCCATGGAAGTTGTGTCATGGGCATCCACAAGTCCTGCTTAAACCACACCTCAGGGAGCCCTCAAGGCAGTTTAGCTGGGTGGAGCAGAAGTGCATCAGGACATCAGGAGAGTCTCCCCAAGCAGAGGTCATGGGCAGGTCATCATGGGGAGCATTTAAACGGGTGAAATCTGACCTTTGGATGATGAAAAAGTTTCAGCTGCTTCTGCAAACCATCCCTTAGTCTTCATTAGCACAAGCACACACATCAATAAAAGAAATTGATCTTGTAAAATAATATTCTTGTCTCATTTATCTCAAGAAGCAAACCTACAGTGTGGCTGCTGCTCTTGGGAAGAGCAGGGTTCATTCTCAAGCTCGATTTCCCTCTGTCAGAATCCAGGCTGGAGACCCCAAAAGCCAAAGGATTTCTGTTCCTTGAGATGCAAATCAAGACTTGAGGTTCCTTGACCATATTGATTTGACCTTGGGCTGAGCTTTGGGGTTTGCTGTTCATTCAGCTGACAGTTGTGTCATTTGGGTTTTTTGGGTTCTTGCTTGCTGCTCATTGATGTCTTTGCCTCCCCACAGTCGCGCCTGACGAGCCAGAACGAGGCCATGGCCCTGCAGTCCATCAGGAACATCAGAGGCAACTCCCACTGCGTGGACTGCGAGGCACAGAGTGAGTACAGCCAGCTGACTCCAGCTCTGACCTCTTCTCCTTGGCCAGCACTGGGGGAACACCAGCCCTGGCCTCCCTGCTGGGACATCCCTCTGGCACATTTCTTCTGCTTCCTCAAGGAGTTTGCTTAATTCATGCTCAATATCTGCCACATCAAGTGCATCCTAATTTTTTTCCCCTCGTTGTTCCACGTTGAATGTCAGCACATCTGTACTTCCCTTCAAAGAAAAGGCAGAAAGTTTGCTGTTTGACATCAGTCCCTTCCATTTCCCTCCTGTTTTCCATGGTGAGGGCACACATGCCATGGTAATATTTTCAAAGAGCCAGAGCTTGATTGCTGTTTTTAGGGTTTGGTTTTTTTAGGCTTGCTTGTCAGAAGAAACCAAAGTCATTGCTCATTATATCTGGATACTAGAAAACTGATTTCTGATTTTTATTTTTTTTTTCCCTTCCCCTTTGTGTTTCTTTCCCCCTTTCTTTTTTATTTTTTAAAACATATACTTAGTGTTCAGAAGAGTGTTCTCAGGAATACTTTGAGCTGTGCTTCACCTCACTAACCCCGACTGAGGCCATTATTCTGGTGCTCTTTAGTTCCAGGGGTTTGCAACAAAGCCACAGAAAGGAAGTTCTCTTGCTCTAAAGCAATTAGTTGTAGGAGCTGAAGGACTGAGAACTTGTGCATTTTTATTTCTTTGATATTTGGAAGTCAGAACTTTCCTTGCAATTTTTACACATGCTTAAAATGGAAAAAATATTCATTTATTTTTCTTCAGGTGTGATTTTTATCTTTAAAGATTGGCTGCTTGGGATTTTGGCTCCTGGTCTAAGCCATTATGACACCCCAGTGTAAAAAGAACATTTGTACACAAGTGCAGGTGCTTCTGCACCAATAATTTGGTGTCTGCTCTCACTCTAAGTGATTCAGCACGTGCTAAGCCAGGGAAAAGCTTGGTTTGAGCAGTATTTTAGCACCTGGAGCCTAAAGCGAGTCTTATTTATTAGTGTGCTTTCATAGTGACCTGGCAGTCATTGAGATTTCCCCCAGAGCTTTGATGCAGCTCAGGAGGAAGGCAGGAAGGGTGGTGTGCTGTGGGTGAGGAGGAGGGGGTCTGGGAGTGACCTACATGGATATTTAGCTCATTTGAAGTACTCACTGCTGCCTCTGAGCAGCCCACAGTGGGAGTGGTGCTGAGTCCTGCTCCACTGTGGGTGGCATTTTCCTAGCCTTGCTAACTAGATACATATTTATAAAATGCACAAATATATTCTATTTTTATAGATATACATTTATGAGGGATTATATTATATATCTGTAAGATGCAGTCCCTTCAGTGCAGACAACTTCCACACCCACAACATCCTTCTCACCCATCTCAGCTCTACCCAGACTCCACACTATGCCCAAGGCTTGTGTTTCTCTCCCCAGCCATGCACATATCCCAGGATTTATGCAGCCAGGCTGGATGTTTAATCAGGAAAACACTTGTGCAAGAAAGCAGCACTCTTTTTTTTTTTTCTTTTTTGGGTTTTTTCTCCCCCCCAAACCAATCTGGTTTTCAGCCAGATTGCTCATGGGTCAAGCTGGGCCCCCGTGCGTGGTGCCAGCAGCAGGGATGTGCCAGGAACATGTTCTGGGAGAGGGCAGAGTGGGACAGCCCATTTTGGCAACACTCTGTCATGTAGGGGGGGATGATTCTGGAATCTCAGCTGGATTTGTTTGTATTCTCAGAGATGATTTAAACCTTCTTTGACTCCTCTTGCTATTTGACCTTCCTGATTTTAAGGCCACTGTCATTCCTTTGGAAAAAAATGTGAGATATTTACAAAGCAATGGATCTTAAAATGTGAACACACACACACACATAGGAGGTGAACCTCAGCCTGCTGATTTTTCTGCTGGGCTTTGCTTTATTTTATTCCCTTCCTGCCTTGCCAGGTCCTTACCCTGAAGCTCTTAACATCACAAACCCCAGCACTCCACACCGTGGAGCTCTCACGTTGTTCACATCCCCACAGAGCCAGATGTTTGGGAGCACAGGAGAGTGAGATGTTGCCATCCCTCAGCTCTATTCAGGAGCCATCAATCTTGCACTTCAGAAGTCTCATTCCTCCTCTTTCTGGAGCTCTTTGCCTTTTGAGCACGCGATGCAGCACTTTTGTTTCATCGGGGAATTCTGCCTTGTTGGATGTTAATCCAACTGTGTGCTGCCAGAATCCCGGCCCTTTGGCAGCCTCCAGCTAAAATTATCCAATATTCTCCTTCTAACATTCCCATCCCTGAGCAAGAGAAGAGGCAAGGTGCTCTTTAGGAGCTGGAGTTTGTGCCCAAGATCTGATTTCATGTTTCAAAAGGAAACTGGTGCTGCCTTTTCCCAAAGCAGCGGGGTCCCGGTGCTGGCTTTGTCTGGAGAAGCCTCCCAAGGAGATCCAATTGTTTAGGCAAACAGCTGAATTTTTGGATTTTGGCTTTGCCAGAGAATAAATACGAGTCACCTACTTCAGGATATCTGGAGAACATGGAATATCAGGTCTTTGGTGTTGTAGAATAAAATAGGAAGTGTTTAAAAACATGGGTTCTCATCCTGAGTTTTCCTGTCTAGGAGTCTGATCACTGACTCTGGTGTATTTTTTATTTGAAGACCAAACACTGAGATACAAATTTGGGCAATCTTGTCCTACCCATCACAGAATTAAATTTTTCATGCAGAATAGAAAAAAAAAACTCTCAAAGAATAGGAGAGTTGCAAACTTTTCTCTCTCTTCTGCTGCAACTTGAGATGCCTTCACCCCTGGCTCTTCTGCTCCTCCTTCCAGCAATTCCCCCTGCTCAGCCCAGGGATATCTCAGGAAGGTCCAGCCTTTCATCAGCCTCCTTGGATCCAAAGGGATGAAGGAGAGAGTGGGGAGGGGTTATTCTCCTAAGAGGATTTTCACCTCCAAATGGTGAGGCTGATTGAGGTGTGAGTCAAAGTGGGGGAAGAGGTTTTCAGGGAAGGAGTGAGCCAAGCGTGTTTCAGAATATGAACAGCTGAAAATTGTGATCTGGATATATTCAGTGGTGCTAAAAAGCTCATTTTTTATTTGACCAGTTTTAAGTAAAGCACCTCTAGCTGCACTAGAGTGGGCTTTTTCTTCCTTTTACCATCAAACCTTGATGTCCACGCCTGCCACGTGCTTGTGAGCATCCTCCAATTCAGAACTACTCTCACCACCAGCAGGAAAAGGGAGCTGGGTTTGTATCATCTTAAAAGTAAAAAAACCCCAACCTTGAATAATTTTAATAATTTAAAGCTTTTAACCACTTGTGGTGTGAATTGGTGATAACAATTTTCATTTCTATAACGAGCTCAGCCCTTGCCTTTCCTCATTTGCCACTTTCCCACTCAGCTGTGTGTTGTCAGGTTGTTGAAAATGAAAATAACATCTTGGTAAAATTTCATGGAACTTCTTGCTTGTTGTTTTGGGGGACTCCTTCAGTCGTAGCAGTGCTGGTAACTTCCACTTCCAACCCAAACCATTCTGTGATGCCCTGAAGCAGGTGAATATTTAAAGAATTTTTTCAGTACAAGATGCACTGCACGTGCTTCAAGTGGAGAGGTGTTTGGGAAGGTCCTTAACAGCAGTTCTGTCAGAATAAGTGAGATAATGTAAGTTGGTATTCCCTTCTCTTGCTTCATTCTGAGTTCATGCCTCTTACAGCTCATTGCACTTTGGATTTTTGTCAGGATAACCCCAGCCTTAGCAGGTCAGGGGTTTCATCCAAGTCACAGTTTGCACATCCCAATTTTATACTTGCTGTGTTCAAATTTATACCAACAAATGGCGATTTTGGGGGTTTCTTCATGTATTTTGTTTCAGATACACCACTGGTTCCTCCAGTGGCAAAACAACAATGGAGATATCTAAAGAACTAGGGAATTAAAGGATTTTGTTGTAGTTACTGTACCAAAAGCTTGGAAAACATAGCAGGAGTTTTATCTCACCTGATTTTTTTGAGATCTGAAATGCTGTGTATATATAATGTAGCTATTAAATTATGTATAATATAAGACTTGGTATGGACAAGCACTTTTAAGCAAAAGATGTGTTTTTCTGCTCAAGTGGAATAAGATGGGGGATTTTTCTTCTTGGTTGCATTTTTAGATTTCAGTGGACTGAATGAAAAATGTGTCAATGCCTTCAGTAAGATGAGGGACTTCACAATTCAAATTATGAGTTTCCTATTTTTTGTCCAAACACAGCATGACAAAGAACTAGAAAAAGTTTTGTTTCCTCATATTTTGGCTGCCAGAAACAGCTTTTCCATTGTGGGTTACACAAAGTCAAGACGAGTCTTGGGATGAATTTTTGAGAACAGTAGGAAACACTGGAAATGCATTTTTCTGTCAACTCCAAAATTTGTTTGGATAGAAGTAAGAATTGCCTGCCCTCTTAATTAATCCCCATTTTCCTGCTTGACATTTGGGGTATTTCTTTGGGATGCACAGAGTAAGGCATGAAGAAAAGATCTGACAGCAAGGGGTTAGAAAAAACCAACAAAAATTCCTCTTGTGTGTGTTCAGTTGCATTTGTTAAGGTGGATGTTTGTTGGAGAGAAAGCAGTCCATACAAATCTAGATTTAAATTACACAGAGCAGTGGCAGAAGAGCTTTGAACCATGTTGGGAAATGGAATTTCCCATCTTGTGATCAGGTTTGCTCCAGTCTCACCCTTTTTGGGGGTGGGTGGGATCCTTCTGGCTCGTGCCCTGGAACTGGGGCTGTTCCAAGTGGGACATTCCCATCTTGGTGTTTATCTCCCTGATTTTGGAGATGGGAGAAGAGTCAGATGGAAGAGGCACACGCAGCTGATGGTGTAGGTGGTTATTGAGGGAGCAGATGTAGTTAGCACGAGATAATTGTTTCTAGGCTCTATTTTTTTCTCTCCTTGGGGCAGCTCTGCATTCCCAAGGAGGGGCTTTCATCATCCTTTACCCATCACCATGCTTCTATTTCCTTTGTTTCACATTTCCCTCCTAATTCATAGTGGTTTTTGACTGAAGATGGAGGGATACATCTTTTGAGACACCACATTTTATTTTTCTTTACTCCATGATGTTTTCTTCGAAGGGTTGGCATCTCAGTTGACCCTGGAAGACCTCCCAGCTGCGCTTTAGGACAAGACCCACCCCCAGAGCCAAAACCTTCAGGCACAGACACCAGCTGGAAGGTTCTGTTGGGTGTTCCCTTGTCCTAATTGCTGTGTCCTAATTGCAGACCCCGACTGGGCCAGCCTCAACCTGGGAGCCCTCATCTGCATCGAATGCTCAGGAATCCACCGCAACCTCGGCACGCACCTGTCGCGGGTGCGCTCCCTGGACCTGGACGATTGGCCCATCGAGCTCATCAAGGTGATGTCAGCCATTGGCAACGAGCTGGCCAACAGTGTGTGGGAGGAGAACAGCCAAGGCCACGTCAAACCTTCCTCAGACTCCACCAGGTGGGTTTTTGCTCTCTCCGCCTCGCCCGGCGCGTGACGCTGTTGCTTTTCAGTTCTCCCTTGTGGAAAAAATCATTATTTATATCCTCAGTAAAGCCCAGGAACTACGTGTGTCAGGGTGGGGGGGTGGCAAAAGTTGGGTGACCTCGTTACTTTCTTGCCCTTGTGAAGGTTTCCTCAGCAGCTCTGCAGTTTTGTGTTCAGTGGGAGATGGAAACGTGCTTCTTCCTCCATCTAAATTATCCTGTCATGTCCTCCTTTGTCTCAGTGGGCCACAAAGTTCCTGCCTCCTGGACTATCAGTTTGTCATTAATAATCTCCCTTCAGGGGTTCAGGCTCACTTGGGAATTTGTACCTGGCTGTCAGGTCTTTGGTTCTGCTCAGGTCTGTTCAAAGTCCTGCTCGCCATTGACTTGGTTCCTTTTCTGTGTGTGATTTATGTGAAACCATGACTTGCTGTGGGGGGTATTTCCTTTGAGAATAGTGTTTTACCTGCCTCTCAGAGATCCACACACTGAAATTCTTCCTGTGATGTGGTGTTCTACCTAAAACTAGGGGGTTTTATGCCTAATTAATCTGATTGAGGTCAAAGACAGATGTTTTGAGAATACTTTTTCCAGTTTTGGATCAGGTGGAAAGATCACGATGCCTGGGCCACCTCCTGCAGCAGAGGGCTGGGTTTGTGCTGTTGTGTGTAATAAAGTCAACTGTTTCTTATTGCATTATTTCGTTAGCCCTGAAAAATGAATTTGTGGTGCCACCTTTGGTTCATCTTCGAGAATGAAGCCACTACATTAATCAGGCTACTTAGATGAATGCTTGTGCATTTAAAAGTGCTCCAAGAGCCCCAAAGAGAGGTTTTGTTCAGGCAGAAATGGGATGTCTGCTCTATACCTGTGTATTATTACACACAATGATTTCATCAAGTAGATTGAAATGAATTTTCAGTCATTACTATCACTTTAATACTGAGATTTTCTATTCTTGCACCTCACAAATATATGTTGCTCCTTACTGCTGAGGTGAGATGGAGCAATAGTTGTAAACACCTGAAAGGAAAATGCTTGCACTCAATTGGAATTCTATTTAAAAAAAAAAAAAAAAAAAGAAAAATCACATTATTTCAGTAGTCACATAATAAACATCATGAAGAATCTAAAATCCATGTGACTGTGATGAAAAGAGCACCATCCATTTCAATTAATAATGCATTTGGGATTGAATTTTGCTTCTAGAAAATCAACTTTTTTCTCTTAGTGTTTCATGCTCAGGGCTTATTTTAATTTTCCCACTTTGTTTCTGTGCATCTTTATGGTTATATTCAGCTGATTCTGATTGTCACTGATATCACTGCACTTTCTCTCCTGCACTGCAGCATTTTTGGACAAAAAGATTCATTTTATAAATAGGATTTTCTAGCTCTGTGTCCAGGTTCACGCTTATGTGATAGAAGAGGTGCTAGAAAAAGTAGAATTAGGATGATGTGGAAATTTTCCCACAAAGCAATTGCAATCTTGCTTTGCTGTTCCCATTCCTCTGCTCTTTGCAGCAGGGACTGAAATGCAATTTTTCATGTAAATACCAGAAAGTTCTGCTTTTTCCCAGTGTGTGCCTCCTTCTGTGCTTCCCTTTGGTCTCTGCCAGCATCACAATCCTTCTGTCCAAGCTGTGGTGAGAAAATAAATTGGAGTTATTCAGGTAGAGGTTCTGCTTTCCCAGAAATCCTTCCCTGTGAGGGTGGGCAGGCCCTGGCACAGGGTGCCCAGAGCAGCTGTGGCTGCCCCTGGATCCCTGGAAGTGTCCAAGGCCAGGCTGGATGGGGCTTGGAGCAGCCTGGGACAGTGGAAGGTGTCCTTGCCGTGGCAGGGGGTGGAACAAGGTGGTCCTGAAGGTCCCTTCCAGCCCAAACCACTCTGGGAATGTGATTCTGTGATGGGCCCTTAATGGACACTTTCAGAGGGGATCATGGGTTTCACCTTTCCATGTTGTGTCTTTCTATTGGAGATGAAGCCATTAGTGGAAGCTCACAGATTTCTAGAGACACAAAAAAAAACCCAAAAAAAGGTAATGAGCTGCTCCACAAATGCTGAATTGTTGGGCTGGGAGGCTCAAGGAGTGTTCACAGACTGGACTAAAATGAATCTGAAAGTCTTGATGTGGCTTTTGAAGCAGTCCCTTCAGCCTGGGAGAGGTTGGCACTGATCACTGTATGCTTGCAGTGCCATCCTGTGTGTTTCTGTGGAGTAGAGGAAAAGGTGGAGGGATCCATGGAGATGGTTTTTGATAGGAGGAATTGCCAAATGGCTACTCTAGGTCGTAGCATGATTAAGGAATCTTATCCAGAAGAATATCACCAGTATTTCTGAAACCAGAGCTACACCAGGCTGTGAGTACAGCTTCCCTTTAGTCATTTTGTACACTCAAAAATAAGATATTATCAAATTCAAGACCTTACCGTGGCCTGCACCTTCCTCATGAGGGACAGCTCCCATCTCCTGTCTGTGTCCAGGAACAGCATCCAAGGGAGCAGCTGGAGCTGTGCCAGGGCAGGCTCAGGCTGGATCTCAGGGAAAGGTTCTTCCCCCAGAGGTGCTGGCACTGCCCAGGCTCCCCAGGGAATGGGCACAGCCCCGAGGCTGCCAGAGCTCCAGGGGCTCCCAGGGATGCACAGGGTGGGGTTGTTGGGGTGTCTGGGCTGGGCAGGGGTTGGACTCCATGACCTTGATCCCTTCCAGCTCAGGATATTCTGTGATTAAGCCACATTAAACTACTGCCATCCTTTTCTAGCCCACCAAATGCACCTCAAATTCATCATCCAAGCAAATCATGGGCAAAGATAAACCTGGACACCTATTTTGAAGGCCAGAAAGGTTCTGAGCTTGGAGGGTATGTAAAATTCAAAGCCTTTAGCAGAAGGCATTATCCCTCCTGCATTGATCAGGGATATATTGCCCAGGTATATCCTCTAATATTAATTAATATATATTAATATTAATAAATTCCAGGTCATGGTAGGATGGAGAGACAAGCAACCTGGTCTGGTGGAAAGTGTCCCATGGCAGGGGGTGGGATGAGATGGACTTTAAGGCCCATTCCAACCCAAAGCATCCTGGAACTCTTCAGGCAGATCTCCAGGTCGTTCAGTGCCCCTGTAAGTGAAAAGCAACAGCCAGGATGGCCCCTGGCCCTGAACTGGAAGGTTTGGGGAGCACGGGCGTGGTGGGATCCCCAAGGAAGCGGCACAAGGCAAAGCTGGGGGTGTTGCTGGGATTTTGGGGAGGAAGGAGGAATAAACAGCTCCGGTGAGCGCGAGAAGCTGGGGAAGCGGCGGAAAACCCAAGCCCAGGCAAACACTGGAGTGTGGAAGGGAACAGGAGCAGCTGGGCCCTGAGCTGTGGTGGCCGTGGGTCCCTGATTAGGTCAGCTCTGGAGAGCTGGTAATTGGTTCCAGCAATTACCAGCAGCCCCGAGAATGCCGCTCAAACTTCGGGAGGCCTGTGACAAATTGAAGCTGACTGCTGGTGAAGGAGTATTGACTTCCCATTCCTAAACAGGGGAATCATTAGTCAAGAAAAGCATCTTTTAATTACTCGCAGGAAGAAAAAAAAAGAAAAAGAGTGAGAAAAGGAAAAAGATCTTTCAGTATGGATCCTGCAACAACCGCCAGGTTTTTTTTTCCAAGTGTATTCAATATTAAATTTATTGTCTTGCAGGGGAGGGGGCGAGCGGGGGGAGCTTGCCTGCGGTCCCTCCTTGGGTAATGCGGGTTTAATTTGGAGTGAGAAGTCAAATTAGAGTAAATCAATGTTGCGACAATTAACTGGGGCTGGGGATGGGATCAGGATTTTCCCTCTAATTGCTATTGATACTGTTTAAGCACATTCTCACAGCGCTGCTTTGGAGTGCTGCAGCACTGGAGGAGCCCTGTGGGGCTGAGCAGCTCCGTGGAGGAATGTTGGAGATGTGGGGATGCCAGCTTGGGAATTCTTTGCCTTTTGCACTCCTACCAGATATTTAGCTTTTTCTGAACACACCTCACTTGTTTTGCTTTCTCCTCACGCTCATGTGGCTTCTGGTTTGCAGACTCACTTGCCACCATTGACTTCCCAAGGTGGTGTTGGCCTTTTCCAAAGGAGACAAGCTGCCCCCATCCCTCTCCAGGGGGAAATGGTTATCTGCTCCCTCCTTCCCTGAGCTCCCAAGGACTCCATCTCTGTCTCCCTGGCAGTGCTGGGATGGATGTGCCACCTCCAGTGGCTGGAAGTTGGCGGCAAAGCCGAGGGAAGGCAGGGTCATATCCAGGGACCATCCCAGCCACACTTCCTGTTGTGCTGCTCAAACAGGGCCGAATATCTGTGTTAGCTACACACAGATCGGGCTCCACCATTGCATCACCTCTTTGAGAATATTCACAAACAGCTGGAATGTCTGACTCCATTAAAACCGTGAATTTTAAGCTCTTTTAGTGGGGCTTGGAGCACGAGCAGCAGTTGTGCTCAGGTCTGTTTGCTCAGCAGTCTCTGTTTGTTCTGGGTACCAAAGGTTACAGGCGAATCCAACACGGGCTGAGCAGGCACGAGCTGGGAGCTGGCGGTGTTGGGAATTGACTCTCACCTTCCAAGGGAAGATCTGGTTTGATCCTTGCTCACTAATGAACTCAGTTTAATGGTGTCAGGGATAACATTACACAGCTGCACTGTATTGAGCTGAGTTTTACAGTCCTGCACCAGAGCCTGGCTTGCACTGCCCCGAGGAGAGCGGCCGTGATGCCAAAGCTGCTCACTGGGGAGTGACTTGGATGAAAAATATTACACCATGCCTTCCATGGAAACATTAATCCTTTTCTTTGTAAAAATAATTAATCCTTCGTCATAAATAAAGAGAGCTCTTGCATCCTGGATCTTGCAGAGCTGCTGTGTTCCATCTCTCCCTCAGCCCTTGCTCCTTTTGGCCATCAGTTTGTGGTGCTGCTGCTCCCAGATTCCTGGCAGAAGGAATGAATAGGCCTGGGGGAGCCAGGGGTGCCTCTGTCCGTGCTCATCAGCTCCGGCTCCGTGGCGGATCTTGGCCTGATGAGGTCAGTGTTTTGTGCCTTTTCAGGGCTCCTCCACGCCTGACACCTTTCCCCTTCCAGGGGAAGGGGGTTTTTAAAAATAAATTACAAAAAAAAAAAAAAAAAAAAAAGAAAATAAAAGAAAAGATTTTATTGTGAAGGGCTGACCAGAACCCATCTGCAGTTGGGTGGCATCTGCTCCCCACATGTCACTTCCCTCATTAACAAGCAATTGAATTAATTAAATGCTACTCAGAACACGCATAACAAGCTACCGGCAGTGTCCAAATTAGCACTGATAATCAAGGATGATTTCCTTTATTATCCTGCTAAGTGGTGTGCAGGCTCTGATCTCCCTGTCTGCCCTCATCTATTTACATACCCCCAGCTTCTGCCTTTAGAAGCTGAGGTTATCTTACCTAGTTAATTTGCCACGATCACCAAGCATGGCGGATTGATATTCCTGCCTCTGCTGAAGCAAACCCCCTCCTTTCTCCCCCTTTTCCTTCCTCCCCAAGCCTGGTCCTTTGTATCTCAAGCTCACTGATAAATTAAAAGCCACCCCTGTGGTCTCTCAAGTGAGTAATAGAGGCAGAAATTTCATTTTGCAACTGGCTGATTTAATGATCCAAAGGGTAATTAATGGCCTGATTATCTTAATGTTAAATATGTCCGGCAGCAATTACTGTGACCTCCCGCTTGTCAAGGTCCAGGCTATGCTCTTCTTTCAATTAAGTTCTCTGGGGCTTAATGGTATGAATAAACTCCTCTGATTCTATCATTCCGGACTCTGAGATTTAAGCGAGCTGGGGGCTCGTTTGGAGTTTTAATCAGCCCGTCTTCTACTTGAGCGATCAGAGTTAACAATTATAACAAGGACAGTTTAACTTTCTTTCTTTCTTTCCCCCCCCCTCCCCTTTCCACTTCTTTATATATTTTTTTTTATTATTTTTTTTTTTCCTGAAGCGCTCGGAGGGGATTTTGTTGGCGGCAGCGGCGGCTTTGCCGGGCCAGTCTCTCCCGATATAAATTATCATGTGAATGCCGCTGTTTTTCCATTTGACAGGCTTAATTAATTGGCAGGAGCGCCCGAAAATGACAGTGCCACTAATTGCAACTCCAAGCCCATCTCTGTCACAGCGGCGCGCTTGTCAGCGGGCATGCCCCGCTCCTCGCCGCGGCCGGACTCTGTTGACGTTTCCCATTCCGGTTTTCACATCTCGTCGGGGAGCGTGATGGGATGTGATAGCCCAAGATGTGCCTTTGGCTCTTGCAGGCATGCAGTTCCTGTGCAAGAATGACATTTGCTGCCAATAAAGTTTAGACAGCTGGGCTGCTGCCGGCCCAGCAGCTGCTCGGGGACCGCAGCTTTGACTTCAGGTTTGGCTTAAGGTTTCCAGCTTGGACTTTGGGAAGGGATCAATAAAAACTCGCTCCTGCTCTTCCTGGTGGCTGAACTCCACTGAGCAGCACGACTCCCAGCGAGCTGGAGTTCTATTAGCTCTGTTTTGGACAGCAGATATTTCATGGAGTTAATGAGGAAAATGGATAAATTATTAGTTACGGCGGCATCGCGTTCTCAAACACAGACATAAATAAAGAGACTGATTCACTGCTGCCAGTAAACTCCAGGATACAGCTGGAGGAATGAACCCTTCGTGTGCTCCCACATTGTGTTGGTTTGCAATTAAATTGAGGCAAAAAAAATAAAATTGTCACTCACCAGTAGCTTCCAGGAAATGCATCTGACAGGAAGAGCTGAGTGAGGCGAGTGGAACGTCAGCTGGTCAGACTTCAGCCTTTTGGAGACCCTGGAAGCTCCAGTGCAATACTCCAAAGATGAAAGGTGGTGGTAGGAGTTGTAATATTGTATTTTATTGTCCTTGCAGCTGCTTGGCAGCCCTTCTCACCCAGGAGCTGATCCGGTGGAACACCGGTGCCTGTGCGGCAGCCTGGGAGATGCCTGGATGATTAAAAATCAAAACAAAACAACCACAACACCCTCGACCCCGCTTGTCCAAGTTAATGAGTGCTTTAGATGAAATGCTCCCCGGCTCAGCTGCACCTTTCTTGTGTGCAAAGCTGCCTCTGATAAAAGCTCAGACTCTTGGTAAACAGGAGCCTGGTTTGCAATAATTATTGAAATCGTTATTTTCCTCGGTGGTGGTGAAAGAGAAACCTGCAAAGGAAGTGCTTCTGTCTCCTTCTGGAGATCGTGAAAGCATTTATTAAAAAGCCACAGTGCTGTTCTTCTTTTCAATCTAAATCACTTCATTGAATCCCTGGAAGTGTCTAAGGCCAGGCTGGACAGGGCTTGGAGCAACCTGGAACAGGGGATGGTGTCCCCTGGAGGCAGAGTCAGCTCCTTTATTCTGCTGAGATTCTTGACAAATTTCGGTTCTCCTTCTCTGTGGATTTGGCTGCCACGCTGAAAAGTACCAAGTTAGGCTGAAATTCCCTAGAAAAAGAAGCTGTTAAACTTGTAGAAATCTAGGATTTGAGTTCAGGACTCAAACAAGGAGGACTTTTTGGGGAAAAGAGTGTTCATAAGTTGATAAAAAGCAACAGAAAAAGAGACTTCGTTTGTTTGCTGGAATAAGAACCCATCTGGTGGGTGGGTGAGTGCCTGTTCTGAAAGTCTCAAAACCTTGGCTTCAAACTTAACTATTGGTTAAGATACAGACTGGTTATTTCTCTTTTTGTATTTAGTTCCCTCCCAAACACCTAGCAGAGCTAGAGAGATTTGAAGGCCAGTGTTTTTTCAGTGGACTTCTTATCTGCTTGGCCAAAACCTTCTTGAAAAGGTCAACTCAGAGCTCACTAACAGAGAGAAAACCATCACTGTGTTTATTAGAAACTGCTTGGGCCAGTTTGGAACTACAACAGAGGAATGGAAGGGCAAATTAGAACAAAATTTTAATTTCATATGGCAAAAAAATGAATGGTGAATTTAAACTTGAGGGGAAGCATGGCTTGCATCAGGCTGATGGCCAAAGGCCAGGATCACTGAAAAGGAGTCAGATGGAAACCACTGTGGGTTAGTTTTTCCTCAGAAAATTCCTTGGTATCATTAACACTGGAATTAAATTGCATGCCACGTGTGTGGATGCACATATCTGCTACTGCACAGCACCTGAGGAATACACATGGGGAGTTTCATCTTAAATACAGCAAGCTAAAAGCAACTGGAAAATGAAGTTTGCTGTCTAAAGCATTGAGCAGCTTTACCAAGGTGTTCTTTCACCAGTTATTCATCAGTTATTTCCAAAAGGAAAAGCAATGGACACTGATTTGTTCTCGAAATTCAGCTGTTTGCAAGGCTAAAACTTGTAATAGTAATGAAAAAGCCAAAATAAAGCCAAAAAATGCCTAATGCCAAGCATCAGCTATTATGAGGTGCTCAGATCAGATCCAAAGGCTCATCTGTGAGTATTTTGGGAAGTACTGGGAGTCAAGCACTTGTGGGAACACCCAGCAGATTGAAAAACACCTATTCTGTTAGAAAGAAATCTTATGCAAAATATTTTCTTTTTATTTGCAGCTTTTCTGTGTAGTTGACGTTTAACCTGTTCCTTTCATTCCTCCTGCCCTGAGGTCACATCTGCCTCTCTGTACACGAAATCTCCCCCAGGCAGTTTAAACCAAACACAATTCAAATTGCCTTCTGGACGTG
Source organism: Poecile atricapillus (assembly GCF_030490865.1). NCBI lineage: Eukaryota > Metazoa > Chordata > Aves > Passeriformes > Paridae > Poecile > Poecile atricapillus. Next base: position 38,697,768 of record NC_081253.1, on the reverse strand, counting down.
GCTGAAAAGCCAGTTTTTTCCTGGTTTGTGCTGGGGGAAGCTTTGCTGTATAAATTCCTTCTGCTGTTAAAGAGCTACACAAAGTGATTGTGGTTGAATCTGAGGACAGGGTGGGAGGTGGTCCCCAGGATTCTCTTTTCCTTGGGTGGGATGTCACGGGAAGGTTGTAGACCACAAGCTCTTGTCACCAGTGATGGTGGTTGTGTTCCTCCTGTGCTTTTTGCCCATTTCAGGATGTGTTTCAGCTCCTGGGACAGCAGAGCGTGGCTGAAGGCAGTGGTGGGAAGGCTTTGAAGGCAGGCAGTGCCTCTCCGTGCTCCTGGTGGCTTTGCTGGCCGGTGACACGAGGCACAGAAGCAGCAGCATCCCCTCGCTTTGGTCCTGGCTACAGAACCTGCAGGGCTCCCTAACAGTAACTGTGACCAACTTTCTTTTGTGCTTTTTTCCCTTTTTTCCCCCCTTTGTTTAAGACTAAGCTTTGTTTCTGGCTCTGCAGGAAGCTGGTAGCCTATGGCAAGGGACTGGGGAGATAAGACTTCAGTAAGATAACTAAATGAAAAGGGCAGCAGTGAAAAGATGGTGCCGGCTTTTGACTGGACTGAAACTTGATATACACAGCAGCCCAAATGCAGGTTCCCCACAGCTCTCAAATATTCTCTGTTCGTCTGGGATAATGCTCTTCCAGCTGGATTTTTCCATGGGTGGGTGCTGGAGTGGGGGACAGCAGCGAAGCCCCAGCAGAAACGCGTGACCAGAAGAAATCAGAGCGGCTTTCAAGTAATTAAACAGCGAGTGGAAATGTGCTGAGGGGAGCACAGGTGAGGGGTGGGAGGCAGGAATTAGAGGGAGATGAAATCCCTCCCCGTGCCTATTAACCAGATTGTGCAGACAGAGCAAAGTCCTGTCGCTGAGGCATTTTTTGTGTAAGAATTTGGGGAGCAAGAAGTGTCTTGGTAATTGGTGAAGCTCAAAAGGTGTGCATGGGCCGAGCTTCAAAAAGCCTTCATGCTGAACAGATGATTATGTCATGGCCTAGAAATCTTCCTGCTAACTTTGCTTTTCCTCCAAAAGATTTACATTTCCCTGGTTTCATCCAGGTCAGAATTTCCAAAGGGATGTTTTTATTGTATTTTCACTTGTCTCTACAGTACCAGCCAGGCTTGGGAAACCAAGGTGCTCACACAATTAAATCACAGCCCCAGGAATGCTTCTAAGACTCTTCTGTGAGTGGAAAGAACAGGGTTGTGTCACTGTGTGCTAAAACTGAAGGGTGTCTTAGGAAAAGATGATATTTAGAAGTTGATTTTTTTACTTTTTCATCTCAAGAAGCCAAAATTGGCAGCTCTAATCCTTTGCTAGTGACATGTGTGTGCTCCTGAGCCTTACCAGACCAGATCTGCTTTGGCCACTATCAGAAATAGATTCCTGAGTTTCCATGGGTTCACCTTTTGCATTCAGGCTTCTGATCAAAGAGAAAAGTTAAAATACAATTATTTAAAACTATATTATTATTTTAAGTAGTGTTTAAAATAAATGTTGTTATTTGAAATACTGCTGCAAATGCAATTTTGAGTGGTGGAACTCCAGTTTGGGTTGGTGTAGGTGCTCCCAGCTCTGGTTTCAGCTGTGGACACCATTACACAAAATTTATTTGGAGGCTGGATAAACTCAGCAACCAAAGGACCCTTTAAAATGCAGAGTTTTGTTTGTTAAAAATCAGTCACCACCATTTTTAAATGTTTTTTTAAGGACATGGTATGTTTTACAAGGGGTCTTGGGGTGTTTGGAAGGGAGGTGTGAAGGAGCAGACAAGGTTTAGGGATGTGTGATGGGAAATTCTCCAAGTGAAATGAGAGAAGAGAATGGCTCTTCTGACAAAGTTTTGGAACTCCTGAAACTGATGCATGTCCAAAGCTGATTTTTAGCTGGTGTTTCTTGCCACATTTACATTTTTGTGGAGTCACACAGCTCGTTTGATACCAATGTGTGTGCTAAGATGTGGAATAAGAGGCTGAGGAGGACATGGGATGCCTCAGAATAGAAGGAAAATAGCCTCCAACATCAAGTGTGCTATTTTGTAAGAGGAAAATGCATTTGGCATCCTGGAGAGGAGAGGTTTGGTTTGTATTTTTTACAGCTAGACCATCTCACTGCCATAATGGGAGATGCAGGAACCAGCCCAGCTTACAGGGAAGGCTCTCAGGACACCCCAAAAAGTTGTGTTGTCAGCCAGGAGTAATAAAGTAGCATAAAAAACGAGCTGGTTTTATGATTCCCCAGATTTTCAGAAAGAAGTGGTGAAGCAGAGCAGGACTTGTGTGTTCACAGTTAAATATTTGTGCTGATATTTTTTTGTGGAATTGTAATTTTTTTTGTACCAGGGGTGCCCTGATGAAGAGGCTTTGATGGCCAAGTAGGTGCCAATATCCACAGGAGTGTTTTTGGTGTGGAGCAGGAGAAGGCACAAATTTAGTTCATGGAATGATTCTGATCCACACAAAGTGAATTCCCTTTGGAGAAACATATTTATCAATATAATATGGTCAAGTGTATATTTTATTGAGCACATTTATCAAGAATTTATCAAGCATATATATAATATCCTTGACAGATTCAAGATCATGTATAACAATAAATTTAAATCCACAAAATATGAAATACTGTTTTATATGTGTATATAGTGCACTTTACTCAACACTCAGGAAAATTGGTTTAACTGCTTTAAAAAAATGAAAATTAAATATTTTCTGGATCATGCTCTTTGTGAGGGAATACATTGGATAGCAGTTTGAGAAGCTGGAAATAAATCTTGGCTCATTTGGGGATTTGAGGGGTTGCATTTCAGGCCACAGTTAAAAAATCTGAGCTTTCTTGAAGCCAGAACTCACCAGCAGTGGAAGAGGGGTAAGACTCACAGTAATCCAGCATGATTCAGGATTGAGGAGGGTACATGTTTTGGCCATAACTTGCCAAAATAGAGAATTTTGGAGAAGAATGGTAAGAAATATTTTGAATCTTCAGTGAGTAGCAGGAGATGCTTAAGGGGGTTAATGAAATGATAATGATTTAGAGGGGTATGGAGGGGTTTGCAGGCATTTGGAGGTGATCTCCTTGGAAAAATGGGCTCTTGGTAGTTAAAAGAAAATGCTCCTAAGAGCAGGAGTAGGGGATGGAGGATGTAGGGACTGGGAGGAGGGGTTTGGACTGGTTATTTCTTCAGCTGTGCAGTCTTTTCCCAAGGAAAGCGGTGATTCCCACCACTAGGAAACACAGGGTGTGGAGCAAGGCAAGGGACGGAATGATCTCAGTGGCCTTTGCTTTCCAGATTCACCAAATCTCTGGAAAGGAATCTCACAGCGTTCAGATTGTAAAATACTTCTCCCTGTTTCATGTTGAGTCCTCTTATCGCTGCAGAAATCAGCTGAGATCAAGATCTAATTCCAGTGCTCTTTCCTCCCTGTCCCCTGCTCCCCTCCTGCATCCGCTGGATGTCCATTTCTGTAAGTTTTCCCTTCAGAACAAACCTATCATTTTTCACCACAGGATATTTACAGCTTCAATCAGTGCCAAATTCAATTGGCTTCTGATCTCATCGCTGGAAGTTATAGATGCAGATATTATTTGCACTGTGGTTAATTATGAGGCAATCAAACTTTGGCTTTTCCACTGTAATTTCCTCTGCCAGCTAATTTAATTAATCACCCCCAGCTCAGCTCTTCCAGCTGCGACCGGCAGGGTCATTAATTAGACATGTGGTGGTAGCTCATAGACCAGTTCCTGTTAAGGGGCTGCTGCCCACTTGATCTCTGAGGGAGCTGTAGCTTTTTTTCCCAAGCATCCAGGCAGGATTGAAGGTTGGCTGCCAGGTTGTTGTATCCCCCAGAAGCCATTCCCAAAAGACAGACCAGAAGCAATCATCAGGATTTCTGGGACTGCTGGCACTCAGCTTGCAGGGACTGGGATCAGATGCCCACCAAGATGTAATTTAGGGTCTCACCCAGCAGTTCTCAGTGCTCCATCCATTCTCATCATCCAGGAGCTAAAAAACAAATGCTCAGGAATTCCATAGAGCTCCTTCTGACTGCTGGTGGGAGCTGACCGGTGTTTGTCAGATGGAAAATATTTTAATTGCCAGATCACATCAGCAATAGCAATTTATTTTTTTTTCACTATAAAAGCTGTGCAAAATACCCAGCTAAGTCTGTCACATTGTTTAGATCTCAGAGTGATCACTAAGTCCTTTTCCTTCAGGGTGGAAGAATATTTTACAGTAAACAATATGGGTTGATACAGCTTAGGAGTCTCATTCTGTGCATTATCAGCAGAGGGTAAGTGGTTTGGGATATGTGGTGGCCCTGGAAAGTCCAAGCATTTTGCAGGGAAGGCAGCAGGTCCTTGCTCTTTGCTCTTGCATGGTCTCTGGACAGCTGGGAATACACACCCCGCCTTTGGGCTGCGCTTTGCATCTCAAATGTCATGGATTCATGGAATGGGTAAAGTTGGAAAAGCCCTCCAAGATGATGGAGTGCAACCCTTGGCCCAGCACTGCCAGGTCCCTACATACCACATCAAAGAATCCTCCAAATCCATCATGTTCTCACATGGAGAGGTTTAAGCATCCTTTGTTTTTCTACCAGGATCATCTTTATCCTTCTTGGGAGTGCCACCAAAGCCACTGGTGTTCACCTGCTGTCTCTTGGAGTTGGAAAAGCTGAAAATCTTCAGGATCCTTGTAGCTCCTGGGCAGCTTTTCCAAACACACAGAGACAGCCAGGCTGGTTTTACTGCACTTTGATTTCAAACCTGTTGCCAAGCTGTCGTGTCTAATCAGTGCCTGCGTCTGCCGGCGGTGGATTGCTGATGGATTGGTTGGAGTCTCCTCCACTTTTTTTCACAGTAGACAAACTCAGCTCAAGACAACTGTTTTAATCATCCTGGTTCACAAAGCCTCCTTTCAGCCTCTTCTGTCCAAAACATCCATCAACCCCGCCCAGAAATAGTAAACTGAAAATAAAAAAAATCAGTTCTCCTCACCGCTTAACTGCAAGTGCCTTTTTTAATAGCAAAACAGCACTGTGGGCTCAAGTGAGCTCCCTTCTCTGAAGGAGAAGGTGCTTCTGATGCAACCCTCTCTTCAAATGCATCATGCTCTTCACTGGTGGCTTTTTTCCTCCCTTATATCTCTCAGAAGGTTCCCTCAGTCTGAACTGTTTTGGGGAAGATGCTTTTAATACAAAGTCCTTTCTCTCTCAGGGGGAGCTTTAGGGATTCTCACAGAGACACAGCTCAGCAACTGTTTCACAGTGAAGGGGTCACATCTGCCTCTGGCAGCACGAGGAGATTGTTGACATGTTATTGCTGTGGAAGCCCTGAACGAGAGATTTGTAATTGAGGAGAGAGCAGTTCGTCCCTTCAGAGGAGCTGCACCTTGCTGTGGAGCAAAAGGCAGTGCTTGCACCGTGTCAGGGATGCTCCTTTGGGAATTCCTCTCAGTCTCACAGCTGGAAAAGCTGCTGCTGGAAGGGAGTGGAGCCCAGGGAATGTGTGCATGGAGAGAGAGAGAAAATCATCGAATCATTAAGGTCCTCCAAGATCATCAAGTCAAACCACATATATTTTATATGTATTATAGCTTTATGGGACAGATGGACGGATGGATGGATGGATGGATGGATGGATGGATGGATGGATGGATGGATGGATGGATGGATGATGGATGATGGATGGATGGATGGATGGATGGATGGATAAAAATATATACATTATCATTTTATCTTAAGAAGGTACTGCTAAATAATTTGCCACCCAAAAGTAGAACAAGTGTCAGCATTAACTGGAAGATAATCCTCCATAAAGACCTGACTTTGGAACAGCCCCATTCCTCGTTGAAGAAAGCCAGCATCCAAAATTCCCAAAGTAACCATCAGTGTTCTGTGGGCAAGCTGGAGAATTACTTTGGTTTTTTGCTCTGCAAAAAAAATTGGAATTGCACTTAGTCTTGATCAGCAGATTGTAATCACCCAGTGCTACTTCACCTAGCCATGTCACTTGGTTTTGTTTTATTTGAGCAGTAAATACCTTAAATCTTCTCAGAGTTATTGCATGTCTTCTGTAGGGACTCATCACAGTCCTGCCAGGCATTCATCAAGGCTCCCAATGAGCCACCACATGAAGTATTCCTCTGCTTCTTATCAATCAGTTTGCTTATAACTTTACTTTTTCCTCCTGAAGTAATCAAAATTTGATATTCCACAGATTGCAGAAAATTGTCACTGCTGTATTCTGTGCTAATCCATCACAGGAAACAGGCATAATTTGGGCATCAGAAGAGCATTAAATGTTTAAATAAGCAAGAGAGCCCATTTACCACTCCAGATGACAGGGCAGAAAAATGTTTGGATCCCAGGTACGTTGGGAATTGCAGCGCAGACCTTACAGAGCAATGGGGCATCCACACTTTGCAGCAGGTACCAGCTTTGCTCTGCTCTTCATATCACTCAAACAGTCAAAAGAAATGCTGAAGCCCAGAGAGTGAAGTGAATTTTTTTCAGTTTAATCTCTGTGGTGAAGCTCTCTCAGCTCATTGTGAAAGATATTATGCTTAAAGTATCCATCGCTTTCTTGTTGCCTCGTTTCTCTCTGTACAAACAACTCCTACTAATGATGAGAGGGGGGAAATGTCATTTTTGGGCTGTAGGTTTGAGCAAAATATGCACCTTTGCCATCTTCAGGTCTTGAAATAACTGCTCTGGTGGTAAATGGGATGGGTGTGTGAGAGATGTTCCATGAGGCTCTGAGCAACCTGGGATAGTGGAAGGTGTCCCTGCCCATGGCAGTGGGGTTGGAATGAGATGGTCTTGAAGGTCCCTTCCAAACCATTCTGTTATTCAAAATGCAGAGGGTGGCTACTCTTGTTTCTTTATGAAACAGCAATTCCAGTGGACTGGGGAGAAAATTCTCACAGAGAGGGTGGGATGTGCCTTTATTCAATGAAGTCTCCCAAAGTCTCCTTGGAGGAGCAATGATTGTTTTCTGGCAAGCTTCATCATCCTCTCAAAGCATCAGCAGAGCAGATGTTGAGTCAGGCTGGATCATGGTTTCTGTACTCACAACTCCCAGTTTTGTCCCCTACTTTTTGAGTCAATTGGTGTTTTAAACTAATTTCCCCTTCTGGTAGTAGTTCTGTCTGTCCCATTTCTTTTTGCATCTCTTTGCATGGTGCCATAAAGCAACACCTTGTTTTTCCAGGGGAATAAATGCCATGTCTAATCCATGGAGCTGGGCAGCACCAGGATGTTGTGCACCAACCCAGGGGCACATCTTCCCTCCCCAAGAACAAGAGACTCCTTGACATTAGAGTGTGAACCTTCCTTTGAAAGGGTGACTGGCCAGGGGAAGTCACCAAGACTTGGGACACTCATTGTGAGCCAGTGCAAAGAGCAGATCAAGCTGTCCGTGCCAATATCCCAGAGGAAGGTGCCCCAGGAGCCACAGAAGGTGCTGATTGTGGTTGTCAGTTTTTCTGCCGTTTTCAGCTCTCCTGCTACAAACACAGCCCAGCCACCCTTGTCTTAAAAGGATCCTTAAGCTTTCCTTTTCTCCCCTTCCACCGCTTCAAAAACACAGCGGTTGACAGTCCAAATGTTTGAAATAATTGGATTCTGCATTCTAATTCATCTGTAAAGTATTCGTTGATTAAATTAGCCTAATAGATATTATTTCTTACATGACTGCATAATTTCATCCTGATTGGATCACTATGGCACTAACGAGTCCCCCCATTTACTATTGACTCGAGAATCACAGAAGGCTGGAGATAACTATCATCTTGTTTCCATTTTTTTCCCCTCTCCCAGGCTAAAAGTTAAACTGATTTATACTAAAAAGGCACACAGCCAATGCCCAGGTACATTTGTATTTTAGTCTCCGAGACCAGTGTTAGAATAGGGAAAAATCTTGGTTTATATAATCTTGAGCCCTCTTGTATTTATTCAGTGGGTTGTTTCTGAAGCAGAAAGATTAACTGACCATTTAAATTCCTTTGGGGGGCAGGAGGGGCAGAAATGGAGATATTTTTAAATAAAATGCATTTTATTATCTCATCAAAACAGATAGACTCATTGCAAATGAACCTCGTAAGGACTGCACACACTCAGGGAAATGGAAATTCTCCTCTCAAGATAATGTTCCAGCCAAAGTGGTTTTAGCCCCTGTTAGTAAGATTTTTTCTTTGAGCTGCAATTTGAGTTGTAACCAAGAGAGAGGAAGAGGAAAACAAAATTGCCTTTAGTTTCATGCTAAATGAGAGCAGATCCTGGTTTTTAAGGAAGAGGGAGCTACCTCAGAGTCCCGCTCCCCTGCCCTGGGGATGAGGGGCTCCGGGTCTCCGGGGTTGTGTCGGGAAGGGGTTAACAGCAGGATTGGCTTCTCCCCCTGCCCCAGTGGCTGGAAACAGCTGGTGGGTTTTGTGTTGCGCCGGTGAACTGAGCAGCCCAAAGAAGTTTTGGCAAACACTCGGCCTGGCCGGGACAAGGAGAGGTGGGTCAGCTCAGGAAGCCGTTTCCATGAGCCAACAGGGGGAACAATGCCCCTCTCAGCAGGGACAGAAGGGACACCCGCTCCCACTGAATAGCTCCCCAAAAAAACCCTGCTCAAAAGGAGCAAGGCCCATTCGCTTCTGGGAATCCAATAAATTGTTGCAGGAAGTGAAAGTCTGTCCCGGCTAATGGAGCCGTGATTGACAGGAGGTTCTCATTACAGCGCCCATCAGGGGACAAAGTGAATTCCAATGTTATTTAAGAGGTTAAGTAGAAATAAGATGCAGGTGACAGCCCAAGGCTTGAGGCATCAGGCACTGCTCTTCCTACGTTGTGGGTTTTTTTTGTGAAGAGACTCCATAAAATTTGAAATGAGTGGGGGCAGGGGCAGTTTAGGAAGTAAAATTTGGTCCTGCCATGACTCGAGGGGACTTTACCTGGCTGAGAAGCAGGGAAGTGAAGGTTCCTTTGGGAATTCTTGCATTAGGAGGTCCTCTTTCTCTAAGTCCATCTAACATGGATGTTACATTTGTAACCCCACCTAGGCTTGGGTCAGGTTGGGTTGGTCATGGCCCCAGGGCTGCTCCTGCAGCCTGCAGAAGCTCAAGGAACATTTGGATATCGCGCTCAGGGACGCCCAGGGTGAGATTATTGGGGTGTCCATGTAGGGCCAAGGGTTGGCCTTGATGATCCTTGTGGGTCCCTTCCAACTCAGGGTATTCTCTGATGGGTTTCTGCGTGTGCTCCTCCAAGGTCTGTACCTGCCTGGAGAAGCAAAAGAAACAGAAAATGCATTCCTGGTGACTCAGGTCGCCCTGTGTTCCTGAGCAGGAGGTGTCTCCGTGCTGCCATAGGTTACAAAGCTAAAACTAAAGGCTGTTTCTGGCCTTGTTCAGCAGAAACAAAGCAAAGAAGAGCATCCAAATAGCAGTGTTGCTTGCACAGAGGAAAAGCTGTGATTTAAGCTGTGACCAGAGGTTTAAAGCAGATGCTAAACCTTACAGAGTTTTTATTGCCGTATTTTTCCTTTATTCTGAGCTCCCAAACAAGCAGTGTCTTGGCACTTGTGGATGTCACAGGGTGGGAAGCTGAGGGAGCTGCTGATTCCTGGTATTGACAGAGCCTTGCATGGTGCATGGTCAGGTACAAGGATGTAATTTAAGCACGGGGTTCACGGCTGGCTTGCGAGTGACGGCGAAACTCCCGCGTGTGACGCGTGTAATAAATCTGGTTGGGCGCAGGATTAATGTGGTATTCAAAATGATTATTTACCATTTGAAGTTGAGAGGTGGCTGTGCACGAGGAGGAGCAAATGCTGTGTACAAGGCATCAGGGAAGGGTGCTCAGAGGGGAGAAGGAAAATACCTGCCTGCATTGTTTCACCAGTGCAGCCCCGGCTAACGCTAATGAAAATTGCACTTGAAATGCAGGATTGATTTGTGATGAGCTCAGCCCTAAAGAGTACATTTGTGGAATGATAACCTGATTGGTGGTGCTGCCTCTTGAAGGGCTGAGGGGGTCTAATTGGCATATAACGCACTATAAATTTATTAGCAGCCTCTGCTTCCCCATTGGTGGGCCTTCTCCTGCTAACCACCAGGAAATTACCAATTTTCGGGAGTTACTCACTCAAGTCGTGCCGCGTCTGGGTTTTACAAAGAAATCTCCATTGCTGCTCTCATAAATCCTGGCTCAGAGTTCCTATAACTGGAAGGGGTCACTTGTGCAGTGGACAACTTGGACACCTTGTGTTGGCCACTCAACTTGGGCCTCCTTGGCTCATCCTGACTCTCCACAAACCCAAGCTGCACAAAGACCATCAGGAGGGAACGAATCCGTTTGGCAACCCCTGGGCTGCAGCTGCCAGGGAGCAGAAATTACAGTTTTTTGGCAGTCCACATCCAGGGCTTTGATGGTTCTTATTGATACATTCAGCCCCAGGACATCTCGGGCAGTAGAGGACATACCCACTGTTAGGTTTTGGTTGGTTTGGGGTCTTTTTTTCAGGAGCACAATAGGAATATTCAGGAGCCAGTGTAATTATTTCAGTGAGTTCGCTTTTAAGATTGAGTCACAAATTAGAAAATAATATTCACATGTTTCTTCTAATTGGTAACAGATTAGGGATATTTTATCTTTTTTAAATAATTTCCAAATGTGGCCCAAAGAGGGATTTGCAGGGAAGTAGCTAGGAGAGAGAGAAAGAGAGAGAGAGCACTTACACACCAGGAACACTTGGGCAAGAGGCTTTAATTCCTCAATTCTGGCTTTAATTCAGCTTTTAAATCCCTGCACAGCTCTCTCTGAGTTGCTCTCCAAGTGGAACTTGCTGTCACTTTTGGCAGGTGTCCCTGGTGCGGATTTTCTTTGCTGTCAGGATTTCTGTGGGTTTCCCACTGTCAAACACCCACCTTATGGCTTGTAAATCATAAAAGCCTAAAGCTTTGCAAGTGATTAATAAGCAGAGGTGCATTGGAAAAGCCTCAGCAGGACCTGGGCACTTCCATGTCTTCTGAAAGCCACGTCCATCTCTAATCTCACCCTTTTGGGACATATTTGGGCAACCCCAGAGTTGTGCATCCCATTGTTGGAAATGAACATCTAAACCCAAAGAAAAAGCGTTGAGATGTCAGTTTTCAGTCAGAGGAACCTCATGGATTTCTCTGGGTGTTAACTGCTGAGGATTCTCAAGTCTTCATCCCTTTTTATTCTACGGAAATTCTTCATCCACTTTGCTTTTCCAGAAACATGAGCAGGTCTACCAACAGTCTTTCTTTAACTAATTATGATTTATGGTTTGAGAAGGGCATCAAACACCTGCAACCCACTAAAACAGAGGCAAGTCCAAATTGCTTTGTGATCTCCAAGTTGCCCAAAAAAGGCATCGTTTATCCTAAATAAAAATAGCCATCAATAAACAAGAGTGATGGGAGAGTCTGATGAAATCAGCAATTTCTGTAGAGTCCTTGGCACCAGTGAGATGGTTCAGGTTGGATATTAGGGAAATATCTTCACTGAGAGAGGGGTTAAGCATTGGAAGGGGCTGCCCAAGGAGGTGGAGGAGTCACCATCCCTGGAAGCATTCAAGGAATGAGTGGACACGGAAAAAAGTGCCCTGGTGTTTGGTTGAAGGTTGGACTTAATCTTATAGGTATTTTCCAAACTTAAGGATTCCGTGATGCTTTATATGCAAATGAGGAGACATCAGAAGGTGAGTGGAGCAGAAAGGAGAGCTGCATGTCCCTTGGGAAGAGTTGGACAGCAGAGAGCTCCCTGCAGCATTTTTAGAATGTGGATCCCAGAAATGCTGCCCAGAGGAATCATCCGGCTGCTCCTCAGCTGTTGGACCTTCCCCTCCAAACTCACCTGCCTCCCACTGCTGACTTGTACAAAGCAAGCAGTTGGTTTTATTTGCTTGCTGCTCCAAATGTGTTTTTCCTCAGAGTCTGTGCTTTAACACAACGTTTATTACTTGTGTTTTCTCTTTTATGTCTTACATAAATTCACTGTAATGGTTGGAGGGTGTTCTTTTTTCCCAAATATTCCAAAGAGCATCATCTTACTGCTTCTACTGGAATTAAGATACCATTAAAGCTCTGTGAAAGGACTTTTGTTTTTCCTTGCAAACCAAATTGTAGGAGTTACTGTTAACAAAGGATCAAGAAACATTTCTGAAGGTCTTTGTGAGGCGTTGCCATTAGACCATCCTCTTCCAGTTTTTGATCCTTGGGTGAAGACCACGTTCTCCTGCAGCCCACAGCGTGTTTTTTCCATTTTGGATTGGTTGGACTTGATGATCCTAGAGGTCTTTTCCCACCTATTTGAACCTATGATGGAAGCCTCAAGCAAACTCTGAGTTGAGATCTCTTTCTACTCTGGAAGTTTGTCATCCCCCTCTGAGGGGGTTTCTTTCCCCCCCCCCCCCATTATTTATGAGGCACTCACAGTTCTGCTGCTCCTCCACTTTCCAGCAGGGCAAGCAGATGAAAAGCTCCATTTCTCTTCTGTGGCGTGTTTGCCATGGGATCCGTTCCAAAGCAGCTCACATCAGCAACTGTTATGGTATCCCTAATGCGCTGTGATGGGAGGAGCACAGCCCTGCTCCACGCCACATTGCTCAGCGATGGGGGCACCTCACACAGCCACCTCGCTCCGTCTCTCTCCTGCCACACATTATTGAGATTTATGCTTTGCAATATTTGTGTGTCACTCCCCGTCCGCCACCTTGGAGAAGGGAATTTTCTTCTTTTTTTTTTCTTTTTTTTTTTTTCCCTCCCTTTTCAAAAAAATAAGTAATGGTTTCGTGAGCTCTACTTAAAACACTGCTGTGTTAAGCACGGCCTTGCTATAGGAGAAAATTAGTGTTAACAAATTGGAAATTAATGGAATCTTCTAACCCGAGTGACTGTATATCAAATGGCAAATTGAAATTTCCAGTCTGTCTTTAGGTACTGGCACAATGCAGTTTGATTTATGCACTTAAGACATCAGGTTAAGTGTGGTTACACACGAGTAATGAAATGCATTAGGTACATGTTTCCAATTACTATTCCCTGCATATATATATATATATTTATTACTGAAAACAGGCAAGAAGCTAATATACTCCTTGGTTTTAGCATTCCCATGCAACTGTTGCAGCTTTTGGCTTTTTTTAGGTAATATTTGTGGTGTGCCCAAGGGTTGAGGTTGCCTACCCAAGAAATGGAAGCAGTTCACTTGTCTGTCTAGAACCACGCAGTGATAACTCATTTATCAGCCCTTTTTTTTTTTTTTTTTTTTGGGTAGCCAGTGCAGTGATATGGTTTGGGTTAAATTTTGCATGGATGTTTACCTTGATACCAATGTGCCAGCATATAAAAGGAATGAGATCCTGAACTCAGGAGCTTTCCTGTTGGTCAGCAGAGGGTGGGTGTAAGGGAGTTGTTGTTCCTGAGTTTTGCATTCCAGACTCTTGTAAAGTCTCTCCTTATAAACCTTAGGAGAAATCCATCTTCCTCCACTCTTCTCGGTGCTTTTTAAATTACTTTCACCAATCTGTGTGTTTAAAGTCACAGAGTCACAGAATGGTTTGGGTTGGAAAAGACTTTAAAGCTCATCCAGTGCCACCCCCTGCCATGGGCAAGGACACCTTCCGCTCTCCCAGGCTGCTCCAAGCCCCAATGTCCAACCTGGCCTTGGACACTTCCAGGGATCCAGGAATTGGATCTTCTCTGGGCACCCTGTGCCAGGGCCTCCCCACCCTCACAGTGAGAAATTTCTTCCCAATATCCCATCTAAACCTACTCTCTGTCAGTTTAAACCCATTCCCCCTTGTCCTGTCATTCCAGACCCCTGTAAATAGCTCTCCCTATTTTTGTTGTTGACTCCCTTCAGGAACTGGAAGGCCACAATTGGGTCTCCCATGAGCCTTCTCTTTCCCAGGCTGAACATTCCCAATCCTCTCAGCCTTTCCTCATAGCAGAGGTACTGCAGCCCCCTGATTGTCTTTGTGGTCTCCTCAGGACAGTGGTGAGCTCTGAATCCTTACAGTTTACCATTGTTAGGGTTTTTCCCTCTGAAATGTCGTTGGCAATGCTTTTTCAAAAAATTCCAGGGCTTTTGGGGTTAGAGGAAAAGAACAACTTACGGCATTCTTCAAGCTTTTTATTAAATCTCTAGGGACGGTTTTCATTTCACATAGTTGTACAGAACAAAGTAAAAACCTGGATTTTTATTGAGAAAAGACTTAAGCAACTTGCAGGGCTGAGCTGTCACCCTTAGGATCTTTCTTCTCAACTTAATAAGCCTTATCTTAGTACCCACAGTATCCCCTGCTGTTGTATGTCACACAGTTTTTGCTTAACTTTGCACAGAGTAAACCTCAGGTGTGATATATTTTATCTGGTAAACCTTAAAAATTATTAGATGGAGTGTCGTGCAATGAAAACAGAAGTTGGATGCAATTTTCTGTGATAAATCAGAGCCCACAATTGAGGGGTATTTATCTGAAAAGCCTGAAGTCAGTAAACCTTGATGTCTCGGCCAGGCTGGTTGTTAATGTTGGGCAGCGATAAATCCTGGGGGTGTATTAACGCTTCAAGGAGTGGTGCTGCTTACTCCATGGAGGGGTAACCTACAAATGCAGAAACAGCAGCTGTTTGGGAGCTGTTTGGAGCCCTGTGTCAGGAATGCTGTCAGGAGAGGGGGAAAAGGGTGGAGGAGCTCCAGCAAATCCAAATAATGATGATAGTGGTAAGTGTCAGGCAAGATGTGATTAATTTGAGATGCACATTGAGCTCTGCACAAATGAGTGATCTCTGTCTCTCACACACAGCAGGGCTTTTTTTTCCCCCTGAAACACACAGCTATGAAAGGAAAACTGCAAAATGGAATAGGAGAGTTAATGGTGGAGAAGGTCCAGAGCTGGGGGCTTCAGGCAGTGAGTCCCTGAGAGTGAGAGGTGCTGCTGGTGGGAAACCGCCTTTATTTCATAGAATTCTGGAATGGTGCAGGTTGGAAAGGACCTTGAAGATCATCTCGTTCAAACCTCCTGCCATGGGCAGGGACATCTTCCACTATCCCAGGTTACTCAGAACCAGCCTGGCCTTGAACACTTCCAGGCATTTGTGTTGGTTTGGTTTGGTTTGGTTTGGTTTGGTTTGGTTTGGTTTGGTTTGGTTTGGTTTGGTTTGGTTTGGCTGAAAAGGACTGAGAGTAGGAGAAGTAACCTGAGTTTGGCATGATTTTGCAGCACTGAATTGTCTGTCTCTTGGACAAAATTTGAAGGGTGTTGGACACAGTCCTCAGGCAGATAAGTTCCCCATCAGCCAGTGTCTAAATCATTTCCAGGCTGGGCTACCACACTGCTCACTTGGACCAGAGTCCGAGGCAAAACGAGGGTTGGCTGATCCGCGGCTCTCCTATGGGGCTGCCCTTAGTCCGTCAGGGATGTTTAACTTGTAACAAGTAATAAGCTTAATAGGTTGACTTTATTTAATTATTAATGATCCCTTTCTGTCCTTACAGCTCATAAAACACCCTGTAGGTTGGCAAAACACTCATAATATTGATCAGGAGCCAGAGAGATATTTATTTCCTCTTTGCCCCAGCGCGCATAAATCGCGGTCCGTTCCCTTGGCAGGTGGGATTTACAGTGGACCCGTTTCTTCAAAGCTCTCTGTAATTAAGGAATAAATACCCATCGGTCTTTGTTTGCTGTCTGGAGCCCTCTTGTTTGCCAGGGACCTGGATATTCCCGGTGGGCTCGTGCCTTCCCCCTTAGCAACGTGGCCGGGCGGAGAAGGCATGCGGGGCGCGGAGCCGCTCAGCTGCTCAGCGCTGCCTTTGCAATGCGGCAGAGGGGTCTTCTCCTGCAGAGAGAGAGGAAGCCCCTGTGTTTTCTCAGCATATTGTTCCCAGCTCCTCTTCCATGCCTCTCCTCCCAGTTCCTGCTTTGCTCGGGGCAGGAAGGCACTTTGGAAATTCCTTGCTGCTAGCCCCTTTCTTCTCGCCCTCTCTTCTTCCCCCCTCCCTTTTGCTGTTGCAATTAAAAGCATCGTGAACCTTTCTCCAACATTTCAATCCTGTCCTCCCACCCCCCCACCCCCCCCAATGTTTTCCTTTTACCCATCCCAACACTACAGCACCAGCTCTGTCCAAAGCAGTGCCATTTATTGGGATCATCACAGTTTGTGATGTTGTTTAATGGGGAAGCCCCAGCACATCCAGCTGCCCTGCGCCGGTCATTAGGTGATGTGTGCTCCTTGCGTGCTGGACCAAAAAGCTAATGACACATCCTGGGGCTCTTCCAGGAGTTTGGGAGGTGCAGTGGGTTAGATTTACTTCATTTTCTTGGAAGAGACACATTAACCTTGTCAGCTGGCCAACAGGAGAGGAAATTTGGCAGAGCTCTTGCTGAGCTGGCCAGGTTACCACAGCGTTAAAGGGTTGTACTTCAGTGAGCAACCAGAAATGGCAACACACGGGCACAGCACCTGCACAGCGACCGTGGAGACACCACTGAGAGGCCTCCTCTCTTACAGAATTAGTTCCTTTAGCAAGAGAGAAGAAAGGATGAAAAAAATTCAGGAGCTTTTCAGTGTTGTCAGAGGTGTGGAGGATAAAACTTCACTTCAAAGTGCCTGAAAGGAGCCTGCTCTTTTTTCTGGTGGTGGGGAATCAATGCTGTGCCATGGTAAATACCTGCTGTCCACCGTCTTTCTAATTCAGCCTTCAGAATTTGATCTTTTTTAGCAAGTGGTGAGTAACTCTGGCTAACGACACAGCATTTTATTCATCCTTTTCGTCATGCTTTGGGAAGAGCGAGGCTGCTCTTGCTCCGGAGCTGTGGAATTCTGATGGCAAATTCCCAGGCTCTCCAGCCACGTGCTGTTGCCTACTCAGGCAGTTCTGGGTCACTGCATGAACACGACTTTTTTTCCCACCCTGCATGTCCTCTTCATGTTTGCCTCCTGATGTCACTCCACCAAGTTATCTGTGAGAGACAGATGGAGCTGAAGGCAGAGGTGAATGGGAGCGAGGAGGAGTCGGGATGAAGGATGGATACCAACAGGATGAGGCTTCTGATGGGATTTGTAGGGTGGAAAACCACATGATGGGACTGAGCTGTGTCGGATGTGGGCTCCTCAAGGAGCATCTCCAGTGCAAACTCACGGCTGAGGAACACAGTGCAGCTCCTGGAGCAAGGCTATGCTCAGAGGAAATCTGCTTTTTCTCTTGTCTGATGCTCCCTGCTTACCCTCCCCCCTTCCAGTGCCCAGTATTTATGTTTCCACATAATAATGATGTGATGTGGCTGGCAGAGTAATTTAAATAATTGGACATTATCTTGAGAAGCAAGAACCTAATTAGATCAAAATAAACCGAGAACTGAAATTTTCATCTGTTTCTAATAACCTTTTTACCTATGTACAGTGTTGCTGCTGCAGCAGGGATTTCATTATTCACACCACACTATGTTGGGGTTCATGAGTGATGGAGACTCCTGCAGGAGCAGAGAGCTTGGTGGCACTTTGTGGACAAGATTAGTGACTCATTCCTGGTTCTGTAGAGTGTTTTGCAGTCATCCTCTGCTGTATTTGTCCCTTATTTTATAACCAGCAGATACAGATCAGGGTTCGAAGGCAGATATTTAAAGAGAAAAGGCTCAAAGAATGTCTGACCTTAGAGCTCTGTCATTCATTTCTCTAAGTTTGTCTGGGAGCTTACAATGTTTGTTTTACTGCATATGAGGAAGAGGCAGCTCAGACCTTCTCCAGTGTTTGGTGTCATTGGGCCCGTCAGAGCACGTGAAGATGTTGCTTCTACAGCACACCAACTTTGATTTGGTCCTGAGACAAGGACTCCACTGTTGAAAGTTCACTGAAAGAGTCTTGGTTTGGCTTTGACAACTACAGCTGGAAGTGTCTGGTGTGGAGAGGGTCATTTAGAATTGCCAGCATCGCAATTAAGGGAGGAAAAGAGGGAAATATTTACTAGCCTTTATTTTAGGGACTGGTTCAGTGTCTTTCTCCTGATGAGTTGCTCTCCCTCACACTTCCTCATACTCTTATTCAGTTGATTTATTTAAAGGTATGTCAGTGCTGGCTGAAATGAAACACTGTGCCTCCTCTTCCTGCTTATTGCTGACCGCTCCAATAATTCATTTTTTAGCTCATTAACTAACAGGGGATGTGAGCAGTGGTCCTCCGGGGAACTGCAATGAGGTTAAGTGATCTACTGCTGACAACTCTGCTCTTGGACTGGCCTTCCTTGGGGGAAATGAAACCTCAACCAAGACAAGCTGTGGATCCCAGAAGTAAAATTGGGGCATCAGAGCAACAATTGCAGTATTTATGTCTTGTTGTCAGGGTTTCTGAGATGAATGCGAGCGGCGGAGCTGCAGCTGTCTCCCAGGAAAGTCCCCAGGACTTCCCATCCAAATGAAATGGTTTGTGCCGGAGATGGAGGGAGGATGTTTGTGGACATTGCCTTTCTAGATGCTCATTGGAAAGCAGTCCTTGTGTGTCGTGGCTGTCCATGAGGTGTAGTCCAGTGTGCTTTTCCTCCTACCTCTGATGAGGTTTTGTTTTCAATCCTAACATCCAAATCTTCCACGTGCCCAGTTTGTCCTGTTGGAAAAGACCTGAATCTCACTGCATACTGATGTCAGTGACGTGCTGCCCCAAATGCTTGAGGCCTTTGAAGGCACTTTATTTTGATTTATAGTTCCACCACAGCCCTTGATGTGACTCCAAAGGTGGAACTGGATCTTCCTGAGTGAAGTCATGGTGCCCAGCACTGAGGCAGGTGGGAGCACATTCTCCTTCCTGTGATATTGAATTTTAAAGAGTTTCCTGTTCTTTCAGTAGGACAAAACTGAGCAGGACTGGGGCATCCCTGTGTCTCTTCCTTGCATCCCTCCAGGAGTATCAGGATTGCCCACACGACACAGAGCAAATGTGAAATTTGTGCTGATAGATTAGTGAACCAGCAGCCTCAATCTTTGAGAGCCTCTGCCTGATCTAAGCAGTTATTCTCTCTGTTTAGTGTCACTATTACAGTTTAGGCTGAGAGGTGATTGGAAGTGGGAGATTGTGTCAGACAGCTTTTTTTTTTCTAAATAGAAAGGGACTTTTTCTTTTTCAGCGATCACAGCAATCGGTGCTCTGATAGGCACCAGAAGTTTCTCTCACTCCAAAGATGGTCTGGGGGAGAGGGGGATTCATCTGCAGACCATTGACTAAGCTAAAAAAAAAATATTTCTTACATATCTGAGGAATATTTCACCTTTGGGATGTATGGACATACAAAAAATAAATCCCCAGAGCCCTGGTGTGTGTTACTATGGGTGAACAGCACAGGTTGAATCACCTCATTTTCCAATCTGGCACATTTTAAACGTGTAGTGGATATGTTGGTTATACTCTCCATACCTCTGTGTGTGTTTAAAAATCATGTGAGGTCTTTGTTAACATCCTTGAAGATAATCTAGATGGATACTGGGAGTAGAACTGTTGCAAGAATGCCCCTTTTATTGTAGATAATTGCGTGTTACTTTATCCCTTTCGTGGCACTGGCTCTAGTTTGGCTTCTTACCTTAAAAAAATGTAATTAGAAAAACCATGAATTAAAGATTCTGATAACAGAACTCCTTTTCTTCCTCCTCTCCATCTGGAATACCTGCAGCAATACTCCATTTATCAGATCCTGCCATCAAAGGTTAATTTGCAACTGCCCAAATGGGTTGTGGAGGGTTTTTTTTGGTGTGTCTTTTAGCTTGCAGGAGTCATTCAGAGGTTTGAGGTAAAAGAAGCACTCTCTGTGTTAATTTTCTGTTTGCACTTTTGCTCTGAAGAAAAGCCCTGGCCCTGTTTGTGGGGTAAACTGTGGCCAGGGCAGGGGAGCTGTGCCTGCTTTGGGAAGCTGTGCCTGAAAGCATCCAGGCAGGTCACAGCAAGGTCACTCCACATGTCCCAGGAAATGATGCAAAACTAATCCAGATTTGCTGGTGGAAGGAGATGTTTACATAAGTATTTAAAAACAGATTAGGGCTAACCTGACACTAGATTACTGGGAGCAGTGTAAACACGACTGAAAGGCGTAAACAGAGCTTGGCCTTTTGTACTCCAGAGGAGAGAATCTGTCGCCAGGACCCAGTTGCCTGGCTCAGGTGATGTTTGTGGTTTTCACAGGCTGAGCAGATTACCTGAGGGACCTCTAAATGGGGCTTTGTCTGGGGCTGGTGCTCTCAGATCATGCAATTGTATGGTAATTTTTGAAATGGCGAGTGGAGGGCCTTGTTTGTAGTCCTTGTTCTGCTGTAACCTGATAGCACCAGAAAGCTTCTGATGGTTCTTTGATATATCAGGAGGAAAAGGTGCTTCAAAGCACTGGTTTGAATTTTGGGAAGACAAGAGGGATCATCCTTATGCCTTTGGGAACGTGACTCCGTTTGGAGGGGGACGGAGCCCCCATTTGGTTACTTCTGGTCTGGGATACAGAAATTGGGTGCATTTTATTTGCAGTGTATTTTCCAGCCTTAAAGTGGGACCTGGCAGCTTGTTGTGTCTTTGGTCTTTGTGACAGCGAGGGCTCTTGCCCTGACCTCTTGCTGGCCCAGGGTTTTTTAGGACCTCCTGGCTGTTGTGATCCTACAACCCCCTGGGCACAGCATCCATCAAGGAGGATCTCGAGCGCTGCCTCAGGAACAGTAAGGTGGACAACACAAATATTGCTAAAAACACAAGGTTTGTGTTCCTAACCTGTTCCTAAGGTTTGGGTGAACTGTTCCAGCGAGGGCTTCCTTGACATAGATGTGAAAGGGGAAATAACCTCCTTCTGTTGATGGAGCACTGTTGGCTGCGACACCAGGTGAGAATGACCTGTCCCCTCTGCCTTCCCTAGGGAGGAGAAAGAGCTCTGGATCCGCGCCAAGTACGAGCAGAAGCTCTTCCTCGCCCCGCTGCAGTGCCTGGAGCTGTCTCTGGGCCAGCATCTCCTGAGGGCCACGGCCGAGGAGGACTTGCGGACGGTGATCCTGCTGCTGGCCCACGGCACGCGGGAGGAGGTGAACGAGACCTGCGGGGACGGGGACGGGCGCACGGCCCTGCACCTGGCCTGCCGCAAAGGGAACGTGGTGCTGGTGCAGCTCCTCATCTGGGTAAGGATGCGCTGCCGTGCCCGGGGGCTGGGCTGTGTCCCGCAGCAGGACGGGCGGGAGCTGCTCCTGCAGGGCTTCACAAGGACCATGTCCTGAGGCTGGGTGTTCCTCACTGCAGGCTTTCAAAGGGCGGCACCGTGGTAGAAAAGCGTGTTTGTGCCTCTCTGCTGCTTGCTGGAAAGGGAAGGAGAGCGTGGGAAACGAGGGAGGAGAGATTCCCTTAGCTTGGAATACCGCCGGGGCAGATTCTGTCCCACACGTGTGACTCCCTCCCTCGAGAAACCTTTTTCTCCATACGTGGCTCAGTGTTGTCAGGCTGCTCTCCCGCCTGCTCCCTCATCCTCCCTTAAACCCAATCCCAAACCCGCTCCCAAAATTTGACCAGCACAGCTCCCAACAGCGCCCCTCTTCTTGCCCCGCAGTACGGCGTGGACGTGATGGCGCGCGACGCCCACGGGAACACGGCGCTGGCCTACGCCCGCCAGGCCTCCAGCCAGGAGTGCATCGACGTCCTGCTGCAGTACGGCTGCCCCGACGAGCGCTTCGCCCTCATGGCCACCCCAAACCTGTCCAGGAAGAACAACAACCGCAACAACGGCGGCGGGAGGATGCCCACCATCATCTGAGGGGAGCTCGCTCGCGTGTTCGCTGAGTCACATCCGCAGCCTCGCATTCCTCCATCCCCATCACCGCTCTGGGAGTCTGGTAACTCTCCATCTCCCTTTTCCCTTCAGTCCATCCCCGAGTCCCAGCCGGCACGTGGAGAGCGCCAGGGGCCGAGGAGGAGCGCGGGGGGCTGCCGGGCAGGCCGTTGTTTCAGCGCCCGCCGCCGGGCCGGGAGGGCGCGGGGGCACCGCCCGGGGACACGCCACGGCCCCGGGGCGCCGAGGGACGGCCGGGGGGAGAGGTGAGCCCGAGCAGAAGGAAGGAGAGCCGGTGACTTTCCCGAACTGACAGTGAAGCACATCAGAACATTTCACCTCTACCGAACGCGGCGACGCCTGGATTTCCATTCTCTTCTCCTGAAGAGCTTGACGGCATAAATCAGAAGCAAGCACAGAGTTTGTCAGGTTTGAAGCTCCTATGATGGTATGTGTCAAATCAGTTGTAGCTAATCTGTCCGGGGAGAATACTGGCTTCATTACACTTGTATAGTTGAGTTCTTCCAGCATTACTGCTGTTTAATAGAACATGATTAGTCATCACGGAGAAAAAAGCATATTAGCTGAGGAGGTAGTTACATGGCACGCTTCGGTGATTGCTTGGATGTGATTGCAATATTCTTAGAAGCATCATATTATCTCAGACATGTTCTTTCGAGCCCTTGGAGCCCTCCTTTCTAAATTCACTGTCATAATTTAGTATCTGTTTAATTTTTCAGTCCAAAGAGAGGAAATGAGTTGCTGAGTGTTATTTGACTGCAGTCTCCTTGGTGTAAAAACAAAATGGAAAAAATAAATAAGAGTAAGCCTGAAACACAAAAAGGAATAATGAATACCGCTACGGAAAACAACATTTCAAGTACGTTTGGTGAAATTAATAAATGCATTAAAGGCTGATTTTTTTTTTTTTTTAATTTTTTTTTTTTTTTTTTTAATGTTTTCAGCCAGCAGAAATAGGTTCTGTCGTTTTGCCAAGGTAAATTGTGTTGAGTTTTTGGTCACTCCTATGACGCATTGCCTAACTTATACAGATTTTTGTATTGTGTCTCTAGATTCTATGTATTTAAAATCTATTTGAATAAAAAAAAGACCGTAAATATACATTGAATTTTTTTTTTTTTTTTGTACAGAAAATGACATCTCTGTTAATTTATAAACTGTAATGGATGTGAGCTAAATAATGTGCAACTAGTTAGGATCTGTGTGTTACAGATCATTATTGTCCATTGATAATATTCCCAGCAGTGAACTCTTCTTTCCAAAGCCTGTGAGGAGCAACATATCAGAAGGAGATCAGGGCACGTTTTGGCACAGGGAAGTTAAAAAACCATGTGAGACCTTTTAGAAAGGAGAGAAGAGGCTGTTCCTCAGCGCTGTAAATACATTTTACTCCAGAAGTCAGGAAGCTTTCACAAGCCAAGACAAAAAGGCCCATTCTGGCTGGGGGAAGATCAGATTTGATTAAGTTCAGAATTGATAGCCTTCACCACGGCGGGCAGCGCTCCCAGCCCGGCTGCTTTCGGCAAGAAAAATGGCTTGTGGAAGTAGCCTGGACAGTTCATTGCAATTCCAAGTTTTAATACTTGATTGGATTATTTTGGGCTTAGCGGGCACATCCCAGCTTCTCCTGCTTCCCACTAGCAGGATTCTGGTGTGGGGAAGGTTTTGACAGGCAGAAAAGTGACTTTTATTTTTATCTTTTGAAATGGCATATGGCATTGTGGGGATGGGGGCAGGGTTTATCATGGAGAGAGTTGAAAACTCAACTGAATTCTGATGGCAAAGGAGCAATTATGTGAAGGCAGTGAGGTGCACACAGCATAGCAATTTGAAAATCTACCTGGCTCCTGTGTATTTCCCAAGCTTTTGGTGGTGCCCTTCCTTGGGGCTCTGGGTTTCATTCAGCACACAAATGGGAGGAGCAGCTTCTAAATAAACAGAATGTGGACAAATTGCAAAGGAATAAATGCAATGTGGTTATCTTAAGGGAAACAAAAAAACAAAAAGGAAAAATTACAGATTTGAGGTAAAATTCTGGGAGAAAAATGAGCATCAAAGTGGAAGCACAGGAATATTAACCAGCTTCTCTTCTTTGGGGGTGGTGTCCTTTTGTACTTTGTTGTTTTCTAGACCTTTGAGTATCTGGGGAGAGGGAATCTTTGTCCAGCCAGCCTGTGCTGACTGCACCAGACACAGCTGATTCCCTTCCCACTGGGATACTTCTAAATATTTTATTATTTTTTTTTAATTCAGAAAAGCTGTCTGTTTGAACTGCCATTTCTCCACCATTCCTGATGTTTGGTACTTGGAGGTGGTCCCTCAGGGAGGGGATAGCCCAGCTGATGTGCAGCTGAAGGGGATGCTGTGGAACCCTCTGTGTGCTGGTGCTCAGCAGCTTTGCCACAGCAGGGATTCAGGAATGGCAATCCCACAGGTGCTAGAGCTGCCTGCTGCTCCCCTCAAGGAGCATCCAGGGCATTTGCATCCCAAAAACCAAGTCCAGTGTTTCAAACCCACAGTGGGCAGAGTTCTCAGTGCACGTTCTGTTTCAGATTTTTAGGTTTTTTCCTAATTTAAATCCTTTTCTCTACGTTGTTTAATGCTCTCTTTGGGCCACCTTCCTTGGGCTGAGGGTGATGTTTGAGAAACAAGGGCAGCAGGCAGATTCCAGGTAGACAAAGTATGTGGTCCTTTCCTAAAGATCTTCTGAGGGCAACCCTGGAAAAAGCACAGAATATTTTTAGGAGAGGAAATTCCAGTGTGTTACAGGAAAAATTATGCATCCAGGCAAGCCAAGTAATACTTTTATTAAGTGGTAACATGGTTGCTTTTAATCTAAACGTGGTTTTAAAAGTGTTGGTATTGAAGCAGTGTCGGTGTGGGGGTCTGTGGGGAGCATTCCCAGCCTTGCACGTGTCAGAGCTCCCAGGGAAAGTCAGGAGGTCCCAGAATGTCCTGAGTTGGAAGGGACCCACCTGGTGAGGTCACCCAGGGCTGTTGTCACCAAGTCACTCCTTGCAGGGTGGAGGATGGGGGCAAAGCCCCTTCCACCAAGGCAGGGATGGAGGAAGCTCTCCTTGGCTGGATCCTGGTGGGGCTTGGCTTTGAGAGCTCCCCAGGCTTTTCAGGGGATGTGTTTGCACTGTGCAGAGGCTGCTCTTGGAGCCCTCCAGGTGCAGAGTCAGGCAACATCTCCTTGGAGATCCCACAGGAATTGTTATTCTCGTTGTTCTCTCCATTCTCCCACCCCTTTCCCTCTCCTTGTCTTGTGTTTAGCCACTCTAGTTGCTTTTTTACAAGTCCTAAGTGTGACCCAGTTCATGAGAAATCCCAGCAGCCAAAAAGCTGTTTTCTCTGGAGTCTGTGGCAGTGGCAGTGGTTGTCATTGCTCCTCCCACTTAACCCTTCCCCTCATCCCAGATACCTTGAAATCCCCCTTCCTCTGCACTTTATCCATCACTATAACACTAGAAGCGAGTCAGCCATTGCTGTTTCCATATTTCCTCCTATCTTTGTCCAATTGCTGTGGAATTTAGTCGGGTGTGTCACACCTGAGCCTGGGTATTGCCAGGGAGGGTTCACTTCTCCTTTGTCTTTCTGAAGAAAAAAGACCCAACCTTGGGAAAACTCAGGGTCCTGCCCTGAATGCAGAGATTTGGCCAAGGGCTCCCATTACCAGATCTCCAATTTTGGTGGTAAAAAAGTAGCAGGGGGAAAAAAAAAAAAGCAAAAAAATAAAAGCTTGGAGAACCTTGGTGCTGCTGGAAAAGCTGGGTGAGCTCCTGGAAGGCGGAGAGGATTTTGAAGCATTTGAGCGCAGTGTAAAATAACCGTGTAAACATTAACATTGTTTAATTCACTGTCTTGTCCCCCTTCCCTTAAATTATGTGTGTTAGTGCAAAAAAGAAATAAAAATAAAAAGCTTTAGCTGCACTTGGAGATTTCCCTGGGCCAGAGAAGGCTGAGTCACGTAGGGAGAGGAGTCGAGGTGGGAATGCAGATCCGGGTTTGGAAGTGATCTCCGGCACTGTAATGTAGAATAATTAGATTATATGGGGTTGGAATAGCTTCAGCTTTTATATTTGTATGGAGATCGGGAGAAATGAAGTAATTTGTAGTTTCTAGTGTAAAGTAGTGGTAGTGGAGACAAGCACAGATTTCACAAGGGGGTCCCCAAGGGGCCCTTCCCAAACGTCTCGGGGAGCCGCCTTTGCACCTTAACAGGGATGGTTACTGGGGTTCATTGTTGGTGAAATGGTCATTTCATGTTTGGTTTAGTGGGTGTTGTCAGCAGGGGGACTCGAGGGGAAGGAGGAAAGCGTTGGGGACCAAGCTTTGGGGCACCTTGGCGGGACAGGAGACAACTTCTCCATCCTCATCTCATCGTCAGGCGTCTTCCTCGCCCCTCCAGAGGCTGCTCCACCGACCCTTAGGTGGGATCTCTGCCTGTTGGGCCTGGATCTTCAGTTCCACACTTCCCATTCCTGATGATTTGTGGGTAAAATCTACTGCGTAGAAAACCCAGGTTTGGATGTTCTTGTGTTTGCTGCACAATGGGAAAAAAAACAAAGGCTCCGCAGTAAAGATCTTTTCAAGGTGGAAAAGAAACGCTGAACTACCCCAAATTAAGAGGTCCTGCAATGAGTTTGGAGTTCTAAGCTACCAAAAAAAAAAAGGTTGGCTTGAATGGTTTTATTGGAAAATAATTTCTTCTTTGAAAAAAAGTAATAGAGGTCATAGAGCAAAACATCCAGAGGTGTAGATGGGTGAATTTGTTGGTTTAGGATATTTGTAGGTTTTGCTTTGTTGTTTAGCATGGGCCAATGTTTAAAGTAAATATTGGGACAGTTTACCTTGAGTTGACTGAGTCTGTCCCACACTTCAAAGGGAGGTTTGAGGGGTTTTGGCCAGGATTGTCAGGAGCTGGGAATAGTTCATGTTTTGAGAGGGGAATTGCATGATTTCTACAAAGTGAAAGGTCAGTTTGGGACATGTTTTTAGGGCCCCAAATTGGCAAGCGTGTTTGTGGCCCCATTTCGTTTCAGGGTGACAGCAGGATGTGGGTGAATGAACTCCCATCATTTACTACCATCTTCAGGGAGGAGAATTTCACTTGTGGATGGATAAAATAAAGATGTCTTTGTGCATTTCAGCAGTCTTAACCTCTTCATCTCCCCATGCCTGCCTGGATCCCAAACCCCTGTTTTGTCACGTCCAGGCGGCAGCGCTCAGTTCTGCTGCCGGGGAGAGCCTCAGCTTTCCCTCAGCCATGGATTTTCTGGATGTGGTTTTTTTTTAGCTTCCAGTGCTAAGGACTGGCTGATTTGCAGTGCTTCAGAGCTACTCATTTTCACATCTGTGTGTTCTGTACAAAATGTGAAGGGGGGTGGGTGGGGGACGCTTCAGAGGTCTCATGGCATGCCGTGGGGTGGTGGCCACGTTGCTTGCTGGCAGTGAATAAACCTTCAGCTCTTCCCCGCTTTTCCATTTGGGGTTTTTTGTTGTTCCTGAGAGCTGAAGTAGCTAAAAACGTTTCCCTGGTCCTCAGGAATTGCAGGGTATGAGGAGGAGAACCCCTCACAGAGACGGCTCAAAGGCAAACCCCAAACTCCTGCAGGACCAAGGAAGGGTTTTGGTGCTGAGCTTGGGGATTTTGGGCGTCTGCATCCCGAATGTAGGGGTTGAGCTGAGTTGAACCCATGGGTGAAGTGCAGCCAGGGTGTCCTGAGCCCTCAGCTGGCACCTGGAGGTCACTTCTTGCTCTGTGTGTGTGTGTGCTGGTGCCTGCTCCTCACACTGCTGTCGGTGTTTGTGGGAATCCCCTTGATCACCATCAGGAGCTGCAGCCAGGCTTTGGTTGGATGTTTCCAAACGGGCAAATTTCCCAGCTGGAGCCAGACCAGGACTCCCAAGGAGGCAGGATGGGGGAACACTGTCTTGAGGGATGGAGAGGTGCAGGGAGATGAGGCCCAGGCTTGCTGCAGCCTCACAGATTTTCCTAAAATCCAACTCCTTGAGGCAGCAACATCCAGCTTGTGAAAACCTTGAGTTTGGCCTCCAGGACTGGAGGGGAAAAATCCCTCCCTTGCTGGAGAGGAGAAATCCCAGCTCACCACTGCGGGTGGGAAGCTCCAGGAAAGGAGATTCTGGAGGTGGAAAGGACAGAGTCTTGCATTTCAGATTATTTCTTTTTAATATAAATTTGCTTGAGACTCATCTTTCTGGCTGGATCTGAGTGTGGGAGCAGCGAGCTGTCGGGGATTCAGCGACGCTTCGGGTCCCGCTGCCTTTTGGGGCTGTTGAGGATAACAGGGAAATGTTTCCAAGGGAGATGTTCCCAAGAGCTGCCTCCAGGTGGGTTCTTCCCCAAGGGCAGCTCCTCATCCCTCCCTCCACGTGTTCTTGGTCATGACTGGCTCCAGAATTTTTGCTGTGGGGGGACCACAAGCCTCAGCTGCAGTGGGCTCATGTGCCACCGTCTGGGAACACCTGAGCCGGCGTTGTGGACACCATTTCTACCCTGGCTTTGGTTTCTTGTCCTTCCAGGGGCAGTCCCTAGGGAGAGGGCAGGTCTGGCAGGGCAGGAAGGAACTGTGGAGGGCCATGGCCAGGGACTCAGCTGGATTCTCCACTGAATCTGCTGAGGAGAAGAGGATGTACCCATGCAAGTCCCAGCTTTCCAGGGTTTGGCCCAGCTTCCTTTTACTGTGTCACTGTCACAAGAGCACCTTTCACTTGTAGAGTGCATGTGGGGGCACAGACTGAGCGGTGTTTGGGGCAGGAGTGTCTCCTGAAACACCAGGGACTCCTTTTGAGATGGATTTGACTCAGCTTGGAACGGCCAAGAGCTCGGATCTGCAGCTGCTGCTGCCTTCAAACCCCACAGCTGCAGCAGGATTTGAGCACATCTCAAATGCTTGGCCCACCCACACCTGAGCAGCTCCAACTTGTGGCCACCTGCAAAGGCTGGATTTTGTGTTCAGCCCCCAAATCTTTCAGGTCTTTCTGCTTTTTGGTGTTTTGTCTTTCCAGTTGAGTAGGGGAGGGAGCCCAGGTGAGGAGGGGACACCTGCTCGGGGTAGAGGCAGGAGATACCTAGCACATGGCAGGCTTTATAGCAAGTTTTGGGTTGTTGGGGGCTTGGTTTTTTGTTTTGTTTTCTGTTTCTGTAAATAATAATGTATAAATGATGATGAGACAGTGTGGAAATTCTAAAAAAGAAAAAAAAAAAAAAAAGAAAAAAAAAGTCTTTTGTTGTTGTTTTTATATTACCTCATCCAGCAAGTTTGTTTTACAATGACTCAATGATGCTTTATTTATATTGTTTGTACTGTAATTAAACCGATGGACAAACATTTCACTTTGCTTGTTGTTTCCTATGATTTGGGTTTGATTAAGTATGCCAGTTTGTATTATGTTCCCCTTTCCTCTCTCTCTCTCTCTCTCTCTCTCTCTACACGTCAAGATTTTTTGTGTCAGCTGTACAGTATTCTGAATAATTAAAAATAAAAATTAAAATTTAAAAAAGACAAAAAGGAAACAAAAAAAGCTGTAAAGTACTGCAGAGAGAGGCTGCTATATTGTATAGGTCTCTTTCTAATAAAGACAAGAAAACTTGTTGGTCGCAGCTCGTTCTTCCCTTGAGTCTTGGTGGTTTCATTGAGCCCCAGCTGCTTCCTTCTCCTGTGGCTGCTCAGATCCTGCCACTCTTTGCCAGCAATAAAGATGAAGGATTATCCAGGAGCTGGGATGCCAGAGGAGCCAGTAATTGATAAATTGATTGCAAATTGATAAATTAAAAAGCAGTAAGTCAGCCAGGCCATAATGGGTGTGTATCTAAGAGTTCTGGAAGTGGAGTGAGTGACAGATCTCCCGGCCAAAAATATGGGAGCTTTCATTAAAAACAGTTCTTCCCCCTGAGGAGGGGAGCAGTAAATGTTGCACCTTGGCTTTAAGACTCTCTGGAGGTGATCCAAGGAATTAGGCCAGTAACTGTTACATCTGTATCTAAATTGGTCAAAATGATCATTTAAAGTAAGAATAATAAAACATCTTTAAGGTCAGGATGTGGCATGGCCTAATCACTTCTTTGGAGGGAAATGGTGGCTCTCCATTCGGCTCCTGTGAATGAGCCAGCTCCAAGCCCTGAACAATGGCAGCTGATTGATGTTTAATTACAGTTTTAGAGGTCTTGTCCAACCCGAGGAGAAATCAGGAATCTGGGCAGGCTCAAGGAGAAGACAAAGAGAAGGTGATGGAGAGGGAAGCAGGAGGTGATGGGTTTTCAGCAGGGCAAACTGGGAACTCACTGGGAAGGTCCCTGCAGGAAGAAATTGCATCATGTTGGGGGAGCTGTGTGGTCCGTGGAGAATAGCAGGTAAAATTCCATAAATGTGCATTGAATGGAGAGGGGGAAAGGATGATTTAAAGAAGATTTAAACAACCCTGGTGTGAAGGATGAAATGAGACATTTAAGATCTACAAGGGCACCATGGAGAGAGAACCAGTGCTGTGGTTTGCCCATTCTGTGCTCATCTCACACACCACAGAGAAATTGGGGGTGCTCAGAGATGAGGAAGGGTGGGAAAAGTGGGGGGTTTTCCTCAAAAGAGGGAGAAGCAGCAGATTGGACTTGTCTCTTTTCCTTGCACCTTGCCCCTGACACAGTCCTGATGACCCCAAAGCCACCAAGAAGGACAAGATGCCCCACAGGGCATCAGTGCAGGTCTTGCTCCAGAGAAAACCTGGCCAGGGTTGGAAAGGTGAAATTGTATCCTCATGGTGTGAGTGGGGCTGCCAGAGGGTGGGATCTGGGGCTTTGGGGTTTGTTTTCTCAGCCTGCTGTGCCTTGACCTGTCCATTCCTCGTTGCCCATCCAGTGTCCCACCTCTCCTGTCAGGTGGGGATTTGGGGCAGCTTTGCTGCTCCTCATTTCCAAGTGCTCCAGGGAAGCTGCAGCGGCACCGTGGGGGATGAAAACCCTCAGGACTGCCTATGGCTGTTATTTTCCCCCTTTCCTTGGGGGTCACACGGCTGGTTTGTCACACAGCAGCTGCACCCCTTTGTTCCTGCAAAGTTTCCCCACCCCGTTCAACCCCTCCAGCACCGAGGCAGGAGGTGGGTGCTTTGTGTTCTGGATTTGAAATGTGAACTTGCAGCGAGGGAGAACTCGGTTTGGATTCCCCCTGGGTGTAAAGCTGTAGTAGTGCTCCTTTTTTTTTTTAGGAACCATCTGTCCCTCCCCTCCTTTGCTCTCCTGAAGGGTTGAGGGTTTTGATTTTGTGATGGGCACAGCTGGCTGCTCCCTCTGCCTAACAACCCTCCTAAGATCTGGCTTCTCCTGGAAGATGCTGGTGCTCAGGGATGGTGGAGCAGATTTAAGGATGCCTTTCATGCCCACGTTCCTCACCTTACCCCGAGCCCACCCCTGTGTACCCCTGAAGCGCTCCCAGCTGGTGGCATCCACTGATGCCTTGGGAATAAAGAAAATATCCTACGGCAAAGCAACGGAGGTCAGGAGGAGGTTTTGAAGGAAAACTCTTGATTCCCATAATGGGAGTAGGGGAAACATCCCATTTTTTTCCTTTTTTTTTTTTTTTTTCCTTTTTTTTAGGAGAAAAAGTAATTCCTAAGAAGCCCAAACTGTTGCTCTGCCATAAAGGCTTTGCTGTGCATTTCCACCCTGGTCTCCAGAGGATTCTTTCTGATGGATGCTGCGAGCACCAGCTCAAGGAAGCTTCTCCAGAGCCCAGAAGATTCTCACTCCATAGGTACTACCTACTTTCAGTCCTCACCCAGGACATTCCCTGGACAGTTCTGCCCATTTTCATTTGGTTTTTTACCACAAATCCAAACTGGTGTGAAGGGAGTGATGGGACGAGCGCAGGAAGCTCAGAGGTGGTGGGATGGGGCTGACCCTTCCTGATAAACAGCTTTGTTTTCCACAAGAGACCCAGATCCATCTGGTTTTTAAACAAAAGAAAACATTTCATGCTTCATGGAGGTCAGGTAAGAGCAACCTTATAGAGCCAGGTCTTTATTTCTCCACCTGTGGCCAAAAGCCAGAGCTGGAGCTGTCTGAAATCTGATTTTATGGGGTTTGTGCTGTGGATTTCCCCTGCCTGGAAGTTGAAAATTCAGGGACTTCTGAGCCACCTGTTTTCAGTGAGTGAAGTAATCCTCAGTGGATTTCTCTTCCACCAGTTTGGCTGATCCCCAGAATCCCTGGAAAGCTCTGAGCACCCACAACATCCCACATCAAGGCCATAGGATGCTCTGGGTTGGAAGGGACCTGGAAGCTCCTATTGTTCCTGTTGGAGTCAGAGGCACAGAGTGCCCTTATCTCTGAAACCTGGCTCTGACATCCAAGAAAACACTGGATTTCATATCACACCCTGAAAACAACCGTTAAATAGAAAAACTAAAAGTGTGAGTGTGTAGATTAGAGAGTTTTCTTAAGTCACTAGGGAAAAAGTTAGAGTTTAAACTCGTTTAGAGAGCAGAAGACAAGATGGAGGATTCAGGCTATTGTCTCTTGTCCTTCTTCATGTTCGTCTAGAGGTTTTTGGGTAATAGTAAGTGATTGGATAGAAAATGTCACAGTGCAGCACACAGATGTTGGGTCATTGGGTCATTAAGAAAAATAATTTATGTGTCTATAGTTAATTGGGTGAGAATAAGTATAAAGATAAAAAGCTGTGTATTTCGGGGCCATTTTGTGCTTTTCCAGCCAACTCGAGCCAGGCCATGGTGGGTTGAACTTGAGCAGAAAGTCTGGGGAAGACCTGCAAAGTCTTTTGATATATATGAATGAACACAAGAAACAAGAAGCTAAGGAGCCTTTGGAGAATCCTTCCTGAAATAGAAGAGAGATAAAGGAGACTCTCCCTGAGGGAGTATCCCAAAGGGCTCAGCCCTGAGGAGACCAAAATCTCCAGCAACAGTTCCCACCTCCTGCATGAGCAGGGACACCTCCCACTGGATCTTGGTGCTACCCTGGCTGGGAGAAGTCCCACACCGAGCTCCTCTGAGCCTTGGAGCCCATCCCTGTTCTCCTCTCTTTCTGGGATGGGTCTCAGGCAGGAGACACTCGCAGGAATTGCACTTTTTCCGTGATGAAATGGAATTCATTTCGCAATTCCCACTTGGGCAAGGCCCAGAACGTGACTTTGGAGAATCATTTTGGTTGGGAAAGACCTTCCAGCTCCTCAAATCCAAGCCTAAAGGGAGGGCACAGCCTGTGGGAGTGACCAGGGGGGAAACCACTCCAAGTGCAGTGGGAAAACCACGGCTCAGACTGGAAATCCCACCAGGCACTCATTGATCTCTCCTAAAGCCCAGTAAAGCCTTTAATTGCCCAATAAATGCGCTGCTGTAACCATTTGACGCCCAGCACCAGCAATTAGCACTTATTTATTTGCGTTCTGCTCCCTCCCATCTCCCAGCTCCCAGATCTGTTCCTTTGGAACCGGGGAGACTCCCTGGGGTCACCAGAGTGAGGATGAGGAGCCCTGAAGCGCTGGGAGAGGAGAGCTGATGCTGTTCCATGGAGCAGGAGGGATGTGGAGCTTTCCTGGTGCTCAGGGATTGACCTTGGGTTTCCAGGGAATGCATAAAAACCCCTGGAGTTTGCTGCAGCCTTTCAGGAATTGCTGCTGGTGCCACCGAGGGCTGCTCGTTGTTCAGCTGAAGAGAATCTCCTGATCACTTTTTGCAGTAAAAAATGGACATTTCTTGCCGTTTTGGTGCAGGAGCAAAGGATTCCCATCGTTTGGGAGGATTAGTGGGAATGGAAGGCCGGGAATGTGGATCCAACGAAGCAAAGGCTGGGATCTGAAGCAGCCTCAAGCTGCCAGGGACAGGGAGAGGATGAGAAGGAGAGAAGAGCTCCCTGCCTGGTGCCCACCAGCAGCAGGAGGGAGAAAAGGGGTTCCCAACTGCCAAAACAGCTCCTCCTGCCACGCTGCCAGCACTGGATGGACACCGGCTTGGGAATCCCACCTGGAGCTCCCTGGGAGGCCAAAGGAGCCCCCCGAGAGGCTGTGGCTGCTGTGCTGGGATGAAGAAGCCCCTCAGCATCCTCATGTGGGTCCCCAGGTGCTGCCAGAGGGAGGGGGCAGAGCTGAAAAATTCCGTGGGACAAAGCGGGGTCCCGGCCAAAAACCAACTCCAGCCTCCCAGCCCTGTTTTTACCCTTTTCTTTCTGGGGATGTTGGGGATCCCCACGGATGGATCAGCCTCTCTGATGCTGCTGGGGAAATTCAGCACCAACTTCCTCTTCCTCCTCCTCCTCCTCCTCCTCCTCCTCCTCTTCTTCCCAGCAGAGATGCAGCATCCTCATCTCATCTCATCTCCCGCTCTGCAGATCCAACTGGTAATGGCCGGGCTGATTGACTGCAGATTTCCCCGTAACTGAGCTTAATTAGCAAGCTAATCAGGTCTGGAGTTGGTTCCAATTTATTTATTGGCTGGTGGCTGCCGCTAATCGGCCTGGCCAGTTAATTCTGGCAGTGCCAGGTGAACAAATAATTCGGGATTTCATTCTCTGCCACACTCCCTGGAGCTGGGATGCAGAATCCCCTCCCTGCGAGGCGAGGGAAGCTCTGAGCTCCGTGCCCGGCTCAGAGCAGCTCTGGCTCACCAGGGGGATGATTTTTGCAGGCAGGGAGAGAAAAGGAGTTTGCTCTTTGCAGAGTAGCAGAGCTCAAACACCCAAAATAGTCCTTGGAGCAGGGAGGAGGCATCCAAAGGCAGCGTTGTCCGTGGGTCACCTCTTCTGAAGATGACCCAGAGCAAGGCTCTTACAACTTGTGCTTCTTAGCTCCCTCCAGCAGTGCAAGGAGGGATTTAAAAGAGATTTTTTTTAATTTTATTTTAATTTTTTTTTTTTTAAATACAGTGAATTTTTCTGTCTTCTTCTTTCCCCTTGGACTTACTGGGAAAGAAGCATCCCTGGGTGCTGGGGCATCTCTGAGCTGATGTTCTTTGGGTGGAGGCAAAGGAGAAAGGGGAGCACTGCTGGTGTGGCAGAGAGGATCTCCCCCAAGTGCTGGGGAGCCAGGGAAGCAGGATTTGAAGAACAGGGAAACAATTCCCATCCTTGGCTCCTGGCCCTCCAGATGTCCCAGCAATCTCTGGATGGGGGACAGAGATAACAGCAAGAAAAGGAGGGAAGGGAATGGGATTTCCACATTCCCTGCTGTAGGGAGGAAGCAAAGGGAAGAAAGGCAAAGGGAGAAGAAGAACAGCTGGAGAAGGCACTTGCACTGGCAGGAACCACTCTTGGCTGAAGCATCGATTCCCTGAGGGCATCCAGTCTCCAGCTGAAGACCTGGAGAAGACAGGGAGAGCCCCCACACCTTGTTAGTTGGCTCTGATCTGTAATGGATCCATATTTTAAGGCAAAAAATTAAGGAAAAAAGGCCTTGCTCCTCACTGGAGCCTGCCTGGCTCGAGCTGCCGGATCCATTCCCGAGCTGCTGCCCCCCTGTTGATTCCAGGGCCTCCAGTGCCGGAGTTTTCACCTGTGATGGCACTTTTTGGGTGATAATTGAGTCGTTTCCCCTCTCTCTGACAAGAAGGCAGGAGGTGGGTGGGGGTCAGGACCTGGCACCCTGGGGACAAGGGGTGACAACGCCAGCCTGGGACCTCCCCATTCCCCTCTATCCATGGACAGCCCTTCCCTGGGTGCCGAGCTCACCTCATCCATGGAAGTGTCCCAGGCCAGGTGGGACGGGGCCTGGAGAAACCTGGGACACTGGAAGGGTGAAATGGGATGAGCTTTGAGGTCTCTCCCAACCCAAAGCCTGCTGTGATTCCAGGGCCTGCTGGCGATGCAGGGCAGGCAGGGAGGTGGGGGATTGGGAGCTGGGTGAATCCAGAGCCCCCTGGAAGCAGGGAATGCTCCCAGCACCAGGGGAGAAGAGCATTCCTGGCTGAGGCTCTGAAATCTCTCCTGGAGAGGATTATTAGAGGGAGTAATTGGGATCACCTCACTTTACAAATGTTACTTTGCAGAATGAGGCGGGAAGACAGATCGATCTCAACTATTATTCATTAAGGAAAGTCCTTTATAAATCCCAAATTAACAATTTCTCTCGGAGAGAGCCTTCCCATTACCCTCCTTTTGCAGGGACTTATTGCCGCTCTGGAAATGGGGAAATATGAAAATAATTGGGGAGGGGGGGAGAAATAGCAGCTGTGGGCTTAGGAGCCCAGCATCTGGTTTAAAAAAAAAAAATACAGATGTGTGTCTTAAAAATGACCAGGAGCCTAATTCAGAGGGGCAATGTTTCTGACAGATGCTGGGAGCCCATGGCCCTAACGAGGCTCAGAAAAGCCCGAGTGGCTTCTTAGGAACTGAGGGATTATTTGTAAATGTTCAGGGCTCCACGGCACAGCTCCAGGTTGGCAGAAGGTCTCTGCTGCCTCCATCCCCTCCAGGCAAGGAGGGAACTGGGACAGAGCTGCTCTCACTGGTTGCACTGGGGAACCCTCTGCTCTGCTCTGTGCCACCGGGGCTGGGCAGAGATAAAATTATCCGGGTGTGCTGCTGCAATCTGAGGCTCTGGCTCGGTGTCTGGGGTGGGGAGAGACAATTTCAACCCGAGCCCTTCGGCTGAAAAGCACTAAAGACAATATTTTGGGGTTTTTCCCCCCAAGCACTGCAGGAAAACCACAGTTCTTGCTCCTTAAAAACTTCCAGGTTGGGTGCAGGGCGTGGAGCTCAGGCAGGAGGGTGAGCTGGTGGTTTTTAGACGGGAATTGTGTGTTTGATAATGTGTCTTACCCCCAGCTGCCACATTTGGGGCGATGGAACACGCCCCGAGGATGCCTTGGGGGTGTGTGCAGAAGGATTTGTTATAAAGAGATGTTGCTGTTGCCCAAAGAAGCTTTTGACAGGTTTGCTTTGAGTCAAGGCTGCCAGCAAGAAAAATAACAATTCCTTAATCCATGGCTTCTTTTGGCTGTTCTGGGAATGCCAACAAGGGGGGCAGAAGTTTCTTAAAGGGCTTTTGGGGCCAAACCCATCTTTTCCCACAGCCTTTCTGAGTATGATGCTTTGGTAGCAGAACCAGAAATCCTGAAGAAGATCAAAACAGGGAGGAAAACAGCAAAGATTTCTGTTTATACTCAGGCAGTTGCAATTTTTATCACTTCAGGGAGTACCAGGACATGCTAAGTCTAAAAAAAAAAAAAAAATTAAATCACTGCTAATGACCCTTTTGGGGGGGGGTGCATTTTTGGGATATTGGTGCCTTTTAGAGAAGCTCGGGAGCTCCAGGCACTTGGCAGCTCCTCGCTGTTGGTAACACTCTCCTGGAAAATGATAAGTGGGAATCCCCGGTTTGTCTTTTGCTCCGTTAATTAACAGGATCTGAGCATTAATAGCGCTCCCCCGGAGCCTGCGATGGGCCCTTTGCCACTCATCCTGGCAGGCCAGGGGTAAACACCCCATATTTCACTGCATTTTCACTCCATCCCCCTGCCTCGGAATGATTTTCCCGGGGCTCGGATGGAGGGATGAATTCCCTTTCCCCTGAGGATGGAGGGGATGAATTCCTGTTCCCCTGAGGATGGAGGGGATGAATTCCCGTTCCCTGAGGATGGAGGGGATGAATTCCTGTTCCCCTGAGGTTGGAGGGGATGAATTCCCGTTCCCCCGCGGATGCCGGAGCGGAGGAGGCGGCTCTGAGCATCCTCATCCCCCGGCGGCAGCGCCGCCGCTCCCGGGGCTCTCCGAGCAGCAAAAGCTGGAGCTGCGGCCGCTCCTGGATCCTCCTCCGCTCCTGTGAAAAACCAAAGGGACTCGGGAGTCGGCACGGAGCGCTCTGGGTTCCCGGGGGGGGGTTTTCTGGGGTTGTCTGTAAAAGGTGGAACGCGGTCCGAGGTTCACCAGGATCCCCCTTCAGCGGAGGGTTTTGCTGGTGGCTCAAATCTCCACAAATTCTGCGGGATTCTGTGGTCATTCCGTTTGGCTTTTGGCTAAAATACCCCTTTTCCGCGTGGTTTTAGGGATTTGACTCCATCTCCTGCCAGAGCTGGCAGTCAGGGCACCGAGGAAACGCCGCCTTTTGATTCGGAGCCGAGATTCTGGGAGATGAAACAGAGCTGTAAAATCCACGTGGCTCCATTAAAAATAAATAAATAAAAATTAAATAAATAAAAAACCCAACAAACCAAGAAAACAAAAGTAACCTCCATCCCTCCATCCTTCCTTCCTTTCTCCATCAGGCCTGCTCGGAAGGGAGCCCTGGGGCTTCTCCTTCTTCCCAGGCTGAGCCCTGGGGAAAGTTGGGCGAGTAAGTTGGAGGGAGGGCGGCACAGATCGATTGGCGAGTTTAATAGGATCAGGTCAGTGTAATCCTGTTTCAGCCATTGTCATTCAGGCAGCCAAGGAGACCTCAAACTATAGGGGAAGGGGCTTTTAAAACCTCAGCGGTGCTGCCACAAAGCCAGAGGCTGGGGCCGGGACAAAAGCGGGAGAGAGGATGAAGTGGCTTGAAATAAATAGATTAAGGCTCTCTATGGTCCAGGCGTAGCGGGAGGGAGAAAAGAGCAAGCGAGGGGCGGGAGAGCATCCCGAGGGGACGGGAGGGGCCGGGAAGGAGCCGGCACCCAGGGGGGCCGGGGGGTGGCCGGGCACAGCGTCCCCTCCCGGGGCCAGCGCCTCCCCTGCCCGCGGTCCCGGGGCTCGGGATGAGCGATCCATTTTTATGGCGCGATTTATAATTCATACAGGTTGTCTTGGCGCATATGGTGTTGCTTTTGTGTCTCGGGGTGCCGGGGGCTCTCTGGCGGTGCCGGCCCCATCGCGCTCCGAGAGGGACACGGGGGAGCCGGGGAGGGGGGGACGCGACCTCGGGGGACACCCCAGGGCTGGGGGGCTCTTCCGACGGCAAATCCCACCCGTCGGGGGACGGGGAGGACGCTCAGCCCCTCGGGAGGGCATTCCCAAGGGAGTGCAGACCCCCTGGCCCCTCTCTGGGGGTGTTGGGGTCAGCCCCGCTCCGGGGGATGCTCGGGCCCCGCTCGGGCACGGGGAGCTCCTCGTCACATCCCCGGGACCAGCAGGAACAGGTAAAAGGCACAAAAATCCTCAGCCCGAGCAGGTAAAAGGCACAAAAATCCTCAGCCCGAGCAGGTAAAAGGCACAAAAAGCCCCAGCTCGGCCCGTCCCGGCTGCAAGAATGAACCCAATTAAAGCAATGCGAACAGAAGCGGGGCCGGGCTGAGTTTGCGGGGTCTCTGCGGGGACTTTGCCGGGTCACTGCGGCCGGAGGGTGACGGAGGGGGGGATTTAAAGGCGCTGATGTCTTATTTAAACATCGAGGCAGCGCCATCCCAGCCCCGCCGAGGGGTCCCCTCCTCCGGCCGCCGCATCCCGGGGCTGCCGAGCCTTAAAAAGCCGCATTTGTGGATTAATCTAAAGCCGGGTTTTGCTGAACCCGCCGGGGGTGAGCAGGAGAGGAGCGGGCGGTTCTCCATCCCCTCCGACTTTGGGTTCGCCGGCATCGCTCCCCGAGCAGCGCAATTATTTGATCTGCAGATGTAAGAGGAATTTATTGTAACAACAAATATAGTGATGTCAAAACCCAACCTTGGATTAAAGCCGGCAGCCAAAGGGGAAGTGTATTAATTTCAAACAGCATCAGAGGCCAGTACCTATTAGGACGAGCTATTCTTCAGGCCCCCCCATCAGAATTAATCATTGGGAGTTAATTTGAAGCTCAGACAAGTTGCTGTTAATTTAGTGCAGGGAGGACGGGATGGAATAAAAAGCTGAGGTGCTGGCCGGGCCTCCTGGGTCTCATTAATCAGCGAGCTGAGACGGCCTGGCTTGATTACAATTTGCAAAAAAATTCATTAGAGCCTGGGCGATTGACAATTTTTCTCTCTGCCTGTGATGTGACTCATTAGGCAGCCAAATGAAAGCCATGATGATGGTGATGATGACAGCTATCAACCCCCTCGCTTGTTTATCTCCTTCTCCTCCGGCCCCCGGCCCGGGGCTTCCCTCCGCAGCCTCACCCGGGCCAGGGCGGGGGGAGCGGGGACCCCGACCCAGGCAGTGCCCAGGGAGGGATGCCCCGGGCTGGGGACGGGGGTGAGGAGCAGCTGCTCCTCCCTAAAATACACAACTCCCATCCCCGGGGGGGGGATTCGGGGAGGGGGCACAGCCCGAGGCTCAGCGCTGGCTGCCCCAAAGAAATCCGAGCACTTCCAGAAATTATTATTTTTGGGTTTTTTGTTGTTTTTTTTTTTTTTAGCAGCAGCAGCTCCGGGGGTGGCCCGGGGTGTTTTTGTCCCACGCGTGTCCCGCGGCTCCCGGCGAACCCCCCCGCGCACACCAAACCCAAAAATATTCTCATCGTTAGTAGCAATATTCCGAGTTTTTTTTAAGCAGAAAAAGCTGGAACTGCGCGTGTTTTTCTCGTAGGGGCTGTGCCTTTTTGGGGAGCGGCTGGTGGGGATTGGGGACCCCCCCGGCACCGCCGCCGACCCCCTCCGACCCAAACAAAATAATATTAACAACATTAATTATCATAATTATAATAAATAAACGACGAAGAGCGAGCGATGTGACCCGGCCGAGCCTGGGAGCCTGTCCCGGGACCGAATGACCCCTCCGGTTTAATTATTTGATTTTAATAGGATTCCCCCCCTCCCCACACACACAGACCCTCCCCCCCCCCCCCCGCACTGCGCTCCGTTTTCCTCGGGAAAATTTCATTTTCAATTCCAAATCGCCGCCAATGTCACGGTGGCACCGGCACGGATGGAGCCGGGATGCGGATAATGGGGATGGGAAAAAAAAAAAAAAAAAAAAAAAAAAGAGAAAAAAAAAAAAGGAGGGATGAAAAGGATGCGGGAAGGGAAGGGGGGGACGCGGGACCCTCCGGCCCCGACCCCTCCCCACCCCCCGCTCCGGCCCCGACGCAACGAGAACGGGAGCGGGGCTGGGGAGGAGCGGGGCACCCCCAAAAACGGGGCTGGGGGAGCGGCAGGACCCCCAAAAACGGGGCTGGGGGAGGCGGCACCCCCCGCAAAACACGGGGCTGGGGGGCTCTGGACCCCCAAACAGGGGCTGGGAATCCGCGGATGCTGGGGCAGGATGCGGGGGTGCTCCTGCCCCCCAACCCCGCGGCCATCCCCGTTTAATCACAGCTAAACAGCTTTTTTTTTTCTTTTTTTTTTCCTTTTTTTTCCCCAGCTTTTTCATCCCTCAAATAAAGAGGAAAAATGAAAAAAAAAAACAACAAAACAGAGAAAGTTTTCCACCCGGCTCCCCCCTCCCCGGCAATAAACGTGGCTTCGCAAAAGGAAAAAACAAAACCAAAACACAACAAAAAAAACAACAAAAACACGGGCGAGAGCAGCATCGCTCCGGCAGCGCAGGAGGGGAAAAGAAAATCAGCTCAACGCCAAATCCTGGACAGAACAGCCGGGAGCTGGAGGGCTTTTTTGTTTTTTGGCTTTTTTTTTTTAAAGTCTTTTTTGTTTCTTTGTCGGTTTTTATTCACAAGACTTAGTTTGCTTTTAAATTTTCATAACTTATAAGGAAATAAGCTACATTGAAATAAATTAAACACAATAGTGAAGATCGTGCTGCTTTTTCTTTTTTTTTTTCTTTTTTTTTTTTTTTTTGCCTTTTTCCCCCCCTCCCTCTGTTTCTCTCCTTTAAACATGGCTTGGTAGAATAGGCAAATCGACAGAAAGCCAGGCAAAAAAAAAAAAAAAATTAAAAAAAATTAGATTTTAAAACTCATTCCCCAGTGCCTGCCACTCAGCCATCGGCAATAAAACCAAACAATAAAAAAAAAAAGGCATGAAATGAAACTCTGAGTTTTCTTTCGGGTTTCTTTTTTTTGTTCGTTTGTTTGTTCTCTCGTCTTTTTTGTTGTTTTTCTTTTACCTTTCGCCCCCGAATAAGAAAGAAAAGCCCAAAGATGGGTTAAAGGCGCCGCGGGTTTCGCTGGGGATGCTCCAGCGCCGGCTCCGCATCCGCCGCGCCAGCCAAGGGTGTCCAAAGCGGGGCAGCCTCGCAATAAATATCTGTGTGTGTGTGGGAGGGGTGTGTGGGGGTCTCTTCCAGCCTGGGCTATCCCTGCTCCGAACCCAAACAGTTTCCAAGCCTCTTCCCTCGGCGGCCAGTGGAAAGTTTCGCTTTAAAGTTCGCTCGTGGTGGGGATTTGCCATGCGCTCGCCAGGGGTTTTGTTTGATTTTCGCGTTGGTTTAGGTTTGGTGGGGTTTTTTTTTTGGTGGTGCGTTTTGTCGTGGTTGTCGTTGTTGGGGGTTTTGGGGTTTGTTTCTTTTTATTTTGTTTTTGCTTCTCTCCATTCTGTTTTTATTCGGGTGGGTCGCCTTCAAACCCCGGGTTGGAAACTTTTTTCCCATTTAAAAAAAAAAAGACCCTTGTGGCTGTGAGCGTAGGAGGAGGAGGAGGAGGGAGAGATCAGGGTCGGGCTTGCTCCAGCTGCTGGTGCTGACTCCTGATCGCGAACCTGCTGACGTGCACCGGGATGGGCACCACGATCTTGGGGTTTCGGGAAGGTTCCCCTGTCTTGGAGTTGGCGTTGCCCGCCTTGACCCGTTTCCATTTGGCCCGCCTGTTCTGGAACCAGATTTTCACCTGCACCTCGCTGAGTTTGAGGGCGTGAGCGATCTGGGACCTCTCTGTCAGGGACAGGTACTTTTTGCAGTGAAACTCCTTCTCCAGCTCCAGCAGCTGCTCGCTGGTGAAGGCTGTTCGCCTCCGCCGGTTTTTGCCCGTGGAGGTGGTGTTGGCGGAATTGGGGGGGTTCTGGGGGTTTTCCTCCAGCGCGTTGCCAGAGTCCTCTTCCTTGTGAGCAGCCTGGCCGGGGATGTTGTCGTCCGAGCTATAATCGAGATCGCTGTCCATGGAGAAACTTTCCTCCTTGCCTTTCGCGTCCTCCTCTGCTTTGGGATCCTCCTTGCCCTGGCCCCGGAGAGCCCCGGCTGGGAAGGAAGCAGAGGCCTCTCGTTAGCATCCCGCACCCTCCGAGCCGCGGCGCCCCC
This sequence comes from Poecile atricapillus, assembly GCF_030490865.1. Classification (NCBI taxonomy): domain Eukaryota; kingdom Metazoa; phylum Chordata; class Aves; order Passeriformes; family Paridae; genus Poecile; species Poecile atricapillus. The sequence goes on along the minus strand of NC_081253.1, from coordinate 38,654,886 downwards.
GGCCCTGCGGTTCCAGCACCCCAAAATTGATGGCTCAGGGGATTTTTTTTAAAAAAATTTAATTTTAATTTATTTATTTTTATTTTTTTTTTTTGCCGGAGCATCTTTGGGTCGCGTTGATTTTGTCGAGAGCTTCCCGAGCGGCGGCGGCGGCGGGAGCTCAGCCCTTCCCTTCCCCTCGGAGCCCCCCGGGGCCAGCCCCGTCTCCTCCCGGGGCTTTCCCCCGCATCTCCCGACCCCCCCCCATCCCGGGCAGCGGCGCTCACTCACCGAGGGAAGCCTGGACGGCGTCGGCGGCGGGGAAGGGCAGGAGCGCCCCGTCCTTGCCCAGGAAGCCTTTCCCATCCTCGCCGCCGCCGTCCGGGGGGATCCCCTCGGCTTTCTCGAAGTTCCCGGGGGGCGCGAACTTCCTGGCGGCCTCCTGGTGCTGCGGGGAGGCGGGGAAGGTGCCGGGCAGCGTGGCCATGAGCGTGGAGGTGAGCGCCATGCCCTGTGCCAGGCTGGAGCAGAAGCCGGAGGGCAGGCTGGGCAGCTGGTGGTGGTGCGGGTGCGCGGGGGGCAGCGCGGGGGGCAGCGCTCCCTGCGGCAGCGCGGGCGGCGGCGGCGGCGGCGGCGGCAGCACCACGGGCCGGTAGGGCATGAACATGGGGTAGCCGGTGTACACGAAGTGCCCGGGGGCGGGCGGAGGGGGGCTGCCGATCAGCGAGTCGATGCTGAAGGCCGTGCTGCTTCCCAGCGGGCGCTGCATCATCATCAGCGAGGGCTGGAAAGCCGCGCTCATGCCGGAGCGGCGGCGGGAGCGAGCGAGCGAGCGAGCACCTTCCTCCTCCTCCTCTTCCTCCTCCTCCTGCTGCTGCTCGGCGGCGGCGGCGGCGGCGGCGTCCTCGCTGCCCTCAGCGCGGGGCAGAGCCGGGGCGGAGCGGGGCCGAGGCCCGAGAGCTCGGCGGCCGGGCGCACATCGGGGCCGCCCCGCCCGCGCCCTGCGCCCCCGCGGAGCCGCCGCCGCCGCTCTGCCCGCCCGCGCTCCCCCGCGCCCATTCACATTTTGGCCGCCTGGGAACCCGGCCCGCCCCACGTGGCCGCCGCCGCCGCCGCTCATTGGCCGAGACGGGGAAAGGGGCGGGGCCACGCGCCGAGGCCACGCCCCGCAGCCCCCGCCCCATTCACGGCGCCCCGGACGGGGCGACCCACGCGTGATCCCCGTGCGGTGCCCGCGGAGCCCCGAACAGCCCTTTCCCCCCGAGCCTGCTCCTCTCCTCCGTGTTTTCTAAATGCACGCTCCCCCTCTCTTTTTTCCCCCCCTCCCTTCTTTATTTTCCCCCCTGCTTTTTTTTTTTTTTTTTCCCCCCTTTTTTCCCCTTCTTTTTCTCTACTTCTTCTTCTTTTTTTTTTTTTTTTTGAAAAGCCCCCAAATAGGCTCCATGTGGTTCTGGGTAAAGTCAGCCCCTGGCTTGGCTTTGAAATTGCTTCTGCAATTATGTAAAAGAGCCATTCAGCAACACGGCGGAATTAAAAGCGATGGAGGGGCTGCTCCCTTTTCTCCGGCGAGCTTCTCATGTTGGCCGGCTCAAAGCCTTTTCCAACACGATGTCTTTGGCGAGGACAAAAGCTGGAACAAAAAAAAAAAAAAAAAAAAAAAAGGGGAAAAAGAGAAAAAAAAAAAAAAGCCCCCAAACTTGTAAATTGAACGTCAAGGGAACTTTACACAATTTCAAAGGCCATAAATAATGATAAAGGGACCAGGCGAAGAGGCAAACCCAGGCAATTAATGGAGGTTCCCAAGCAAAGATCAAGTGGTTTGGAAAATAAAATTAAATAAAAAAAAAAAAAAAAAGAAAAAAAAGAAAAAAAAGAAAAAAAAGAAAAAAAAAAAGGAGAGGGGGAAAAAAAAAAGGAAAGGAGGGGAATTGACTGGGGGTGAGATCCCTCCTGCCTTTGGGAAGTTGAAGTCTTCCTGGGACAATGGTGCTGGCTGTGCCCCTGGGCTTGGCTTTGGGGGGGTACTGCAGACAAACCCTGCCTCAAAGTGGCCTTTGGCCGGGGGGAGCGTCCCCCAAAACCCGAGGATCCGCAGGAGATCTCGCTTCTGCCTGGCCTGAAGCTCTTAATGAGCCGCCGCTCGTTGCCAGCTAATTGGTGCCCGTGTTTTCCAGGGGAGGATGGCACATGCGGGCCCGTGCTGGGTGCCAGGACCGTGCTCTGTCCCCCAAATCCGACCTCTCTTGGCCTCACACCCGGCAGACCCCCAAAACTCCGCTCATTCCCCAGAACCTCCCTCTCCACAAGCTTTTACCTCCCCAAAAAGGAGCCCTGTGGGATTGGGGTCCCAACCTCCCCCCCAGCCCTCGGCGAGCGGCATTTTCAGCGCGCCCCCTCCCCAAAATACCCTTTCCCTGCTAATTCCCACTCGCAGAGCTCGCTGTGTTCCCGATCGGGGGCTGGGAGCTGCCCCCCGCCCGTGCCCGGATATCTGGGTCAGTTTATCCCCCAGCCACCATCTGAAAACGTTCTTTTCTCGGCAGAAACAATTACAGGGGAGGGGGGCAGCTTATTACTTTTGGGTCTCGGCGCACTTTTCGCTGCCCATCATCCCCGGCTGGATGCAGTTTTTGGGGTGCTGAGCGCTGTTGGTCCCCCGCAGCAGGGATTTTGGGCTTTCCCCGGCTGGAGGAAGGATTTTTCCCGGAGGTGCTGCCCGGGGGGGTGGATGGCTCTGGAAGCAGCTGCCGCTGGGGATGGGGAGGGGGGGGTTGTGTGATGTGTGTGCACAAACACTTTTGGGGCCCATCTCCGACTTCAAGGGACTGGGAAAAGTTTACTTATCCAGCTCATTTCCATATGTCCTGGCTCCGTCTTGCGGAGGCCACCATATGTGCAGCAGCGCGGCGCTCGGGATTCTTCCCAGCCCCGGAGAGGGTGGGATTTTCCCCGTGGATTCTTCGTGGCCGCTGTTCCTCTCCCGTATTTCTCCCTTTCCCCCTTTTCCCGTGCTCCAGCAGGCGATCGCAGCCTTCTCCTGCCTCCCTCCCCTTCTTGTGCAGCACGGACGGAACCGAGTTAAACCCAAAATCCCTCCAGCATCATTCCCAAACCGAGCGGACGGGGAGCAAAGTGAGCCAAAAGGGGGAAAAAATTTTAAAATCCCTTTTTTTTTTTGTTTTTTTTTTTTCAGGAAAACCCTTCTGGATTGCGGGAAGGGCAGAGATAATTAGGCACGGTAATCCGGCGGGGCATGGAAATGTGTACCAACACCCCGCTCCTGCAGCTGTTTTTATTGTCAGCCCCCTTCAAAATTTGCCCACAAACAAGTGCCTTTGCAGGACGGGAGTATTATTTCGGGCAAGAATGGGCTTTTTGTTCGGCACATAATTAGCTGATTTTTCTCCCGGAGGGGATAAAGAAAAAAAACCCAACCCCCCCAAAAAAACCCCCTGTGCGATCCCTGATTGTGGCAGGAGCAAGCGGAGCGTGATCGCGCCTGGGAAGCGGAACAGGAACGAGGGGAGCCCCACGGAGGGACCCCCACACCTCAAGAGCCGTTCCCAGGGGGGCTAAACCTGGAGATCTCGTGGAAATCAAAGCTCCAGAGGGTCAGGATTGGTGAGGGGAGCAGCTTTCCCCCCTCGGCTGGAGCCGGTTTGAGATGTCACCCGGAGCGGGGAGTGCTGAGGAGCAGGTGGCTTCTGGCAGCTTCTGTCCCCAAAAAACCTCAGCAGGGGAGGAGGAGCAGGGATGCTGGGGCAGGTTTTGTAGGGTGGGTGTGACTCTGGGTTAAAGAACTCCCCAGATCAAGGCAGGGAGGGGACGCATCATTCCGGAGCGAGGGACAGAAAGGAGCAGTGAAGGAAGGCTGGGATGCGCTCCAGCCCTTCCAGGTGGGAATCCACAGGGCACAGCATCCCTCCAGCTGGGCCTGGGAGCTGCTTCGGGCACCTCCAGGCTGGATTCCTTCGGGATCGGTGCCCATCCTCCCAGAGGGGACAGCTCTGATTTCCAGCAGCCCATAAAAGCCAGTGACTTTCTCCAAAGAAAAAACTCAGCCTTCCCCAGGCTCTCTCGAGCTAATTCTTGCATTTACCGGGGAAATTTTAATTACGTGGGAAACGTCACGGAAATCGCCTCACCCTGCAGTGCTTTTAAAGTCTTTTTTATTTTCTTTCTAGGAAAGGGTGGTGAGACCCTGAGCAGAGTTACCCCCCCCCCCCCAAAAAAAAAGATAATAAAAATCAGTGAGTTCTTAATGATGCAGGCATCAGGTGCGAGCCCAAATCAGGGATGCAGCCGGGGGGAAGGGGGAGACAGTTCCGTGCATGGCTCCAGCATTTTGGGAGGTGTGGGAAGGCAGGGTTTGCCCCCTGGCTGTGCACCGAGGGATGCACCCCCCGCCCCACGCGTGCCCGAGGGGAAGCTCCTCCCTCCTCCCCCCTTCCCTTCACAGGGGGGGAAAAAGAAAAAAAAAAAAAAAAAACAAAAAAAAGCAAACAAAAAAACAATCCCCAAACCTCTCATTCGCCGCTTAATCCCATTAACTCCTTCGCGTATTCCCGTTTGAACTCCTTCCAGCCCTCCCCGGAGGATCCCCCCACTTCCACTCCACGCTTCTTTTTTTTTTTTTTTCTGTGCTTTTTAATTCTTTTTTTGTTTTTCCCCTTCCATCCTCCCTTATTCCCCCTTTTTCCTCCCTTTTCTCCTTCCTCCGCCACCGCCCTTTTAACAAACTTGAAGGTGCTCGGGATTTTCGGGTAGGGGAAAAAAAAAAAAAAAGAAGCTAAAAGGGTAAAAAAAAAAAAAAAAATAGATTAAAAAAATAAAAAAAAAAATAAAAAAATAAAAGATTGACTTCCATAATCCCAGCTCTTATCCCGAAATTCGTTCGGATAATGGGAAATTGGCTATTTCAAAAATTATTTTAAATGGAGACATATTTAAACAACCGGAGTCCGAGTATTTTAAGAGCCTTACAGGAGACCTTAATCAAACACATCGCCACGGAGAGTTTAGTAGTGACAGACCCTCTCTCATTCCCGGCTTTTTCTGGAATCGAGTTGAGAAATGCACCGGTTTAAAAAAAAAATAAATAAAATAATAAAAAAAAATTTAAAAAAATCCCGAATAAAAGTCTAAAATATTCCCAGGTCAGAGGGGCACCGTCTCATTAAAACCAGCGCGGTCCTGAAACTGCACTGCAGACATTAAAGTGCAGTATTTTTCAATTAGAGCTGACGAATTCAATCAAAATTCCATAGATTAGGATGAAATGAGGCATGGGTCATTTACAGGGGAATTTAATTGCAGAGCCATTAGACAAATAGTATATTTGCCATTCTCACATTATCCATCATTTTAGACATCAATAGAAGGAGCAGCATCTTTACTAATACAGCAGCACTTCCCAATCTCTGCCTGTAAACACTCCCTTTCCCCACAGCTCCTGATTATATCTGATTTCATTTAAAGCCATGGGGGATTATAAATGTTCCTGCAATCAGGTTCATTAGGACTTCAAAAATCTCATTTCTGATTCGTATCGCTTTGCGGATCGCCCAGCGCTTAAAAAAAAAAAAATTATATATATATATATAAATTAAATAAATAAATAGATTAAAAACTAAAAATAAAATAAAATAAAATATAAAAATTCAAACGCTGTTTCATTACCGGGGCCACTTCGGGTTTGATTATCACCCTGAGGAGCCCCTGCTCAGATGGTGAGAGGCAAGCTCGGCTTCCCACTGGGATCATCACCCCCCCTGCATCCCGGGAGGGCTCGATCCTGCTCCAGAGGATCCCCGGGTAGGGGAAAAAACACCAAACGGGACAGCAAAACCTGGTTAAAAATATTTTTCTTTAATTTTTTTATTTTATTTTTTTTTTTATTTTTTTTTCCTGTGGAAGGTGCGCATCACTCCTTAACTCTCCCCAGCTCCTCGCAATCAGAGAGGTGTGTGCAGCAGGGCGGGGAATTCCCATTATTTGGAAATTGTTTTGCAGCTGGACCATCGGGGCTTTAATACCGCAGGGTGGGAAAACGAGCAGGAGCAGCCCAACCACACACACACACACACACAAAAATAAAAAATCCTCGAGGAGAGAGAGAAGGTCCCTGACATTTTTTTCCTTAATAGCAGCTTAATATTAAACGCCTTTCATAAAACACGCACATGCAGATCTACTTAAAAAAAATAAAAGAGGGAGGAAAAATAAAGAGAAAAAGCCTTCATTTCCCCCAAATGTATGGCGTGTGCAGCGCTGTGTTAGCTGCCTCAGTAATTTAATTGGAATGAAACGTGAAAAATGTGTCATTTTTTGAAGAATTTATGCATCGCTTCCTGGAAATCTCATTGTCTTAACTAGCAGCCTACTGTGTTCTGTTTAGCAGGCATAATCGCATTTTTATGTGTCTCCGTATTAGAAGTTAATGTGACCTCCCGTCTTTAGCTGCTGGAAAATAATAATAATAATAATAACAACAACAAAAAAACCTCAACAAAACAACAACAACAACAAAACACAAAAAAACCAAAACACAAAAAAATCCCGAGCCTTTCCCCAGAACATCTGCATCAAAACAAGGAAAATAAATAAATAAATGAATATATATTTGGGATGTGTATATAGTGTATATATATATATATATATATATATATATATATATATAAACCGCCCGCCAAACTTATCAACCCCAGCCCGGAGCATCATCCCACTCGGAGCATCATCATCATCATCATCATCATCATTATCCCGCCCGGAGGATCATCAGCATCATCCCACCCGGAGCATCATCATCATCATCATCATCACCACCACCACCACCATCCCGCCCGGAGCATCATCCCGCCGCCGCCGGCAAGCCGAAGGGAGAACAGCCCCCCCCCACCCCCCTCCGCCTCCCAAAAGGCTCGGAGTGGATTTTTTTGGAGCTTTTTTTGCCTTTAAATCTCATTTTTCGGGGCGGTTTTGGGGGGTCCCGGCTGCCCCCGACGGCCGAGCAAAGGGCGCCCCCTGCCGGCCGCGGGGCGCCGCGCATTCCCCTCCCCCCCCACGCGTGTCCCCCTCCCACGGACACCCCTTGACCCCCCCTGTCCCCCCCAGCACCCACCCACAGCGCTGTCCCGCCCCCTCCCATGTGCATTCCTGCCCTCCACCCGCCCGCATTGGGGATTTTGGGGGGTTTTGGGTGGGACTCGCGCTCTCTTTCTGCTGCCGCATACGGAGGTAAAAGCCAAAATTTAATTTGGGTGGGTTCAAGGGAGCGGGATGGCTCAGCCGGGATGGATTTTCCCTGACTCCTCATCAGTTCCCACCAAAAAAAAAAACAAACAAGGAGTCAAACAGCCACAGGAGTCGCTGAGGTTTGGGATCCCCCTGAGCGGGAGGCACAAAATATTGGGAATTTGGGGCAGGATTGGCAGAGCTCTTGGTCCATGGAGGGCGAGGGAAGTCGTGGGAGCAGCAGGTGGAAGCTGGGAGAGGGGGAGAATTCTTTTTGCTCCCCATTTCCGTCTCCACAGGCAGCAGCCCTGGGAGCCAGGGCTGCAAAATCCAGCCAAACATGAAAAATGAGTTCTATATCTATATCTATATCTATATCTATATCTATATCTATATCTATATCTATATCTATATCTATATCTATAAATATAAATATAAATATAAATATAAATATCTATATATCTATATCTATATAACTATATCTATATCTATATCTCCATAAATATTTATATCTATATCTATATCTCCATAAATATTTATATCTATATCGATATCTGTATCTATCTACATCTATATCTGTATCTATATCCATAAATATCTACATCTATATCTATATCCATAAATATCTATATCCATATCCATATCTATATCTATATCTATATCTATATCTGTATCTATATATCTATATCTATATCTATATCTATATCTATATCTATATCTATATCTATATCCATAAATATCTATATCTGTATCTATATCCATAAATATCTACATCTATATCTATATCCATAAATATCTACATCTATATCTATATCCATAAATATCTATATCCATAAATATCTATATCTATATCTATATCTATATCTATCTAAACATAAATATATATACAAAATTATATCTCATATATAGATTTATATACAACATTCTTGGCGGCTCCTACTTAAAAAAAAATTTAAAAAGTGAATTTGAAATCTGTCTTTAATTTTAGATTTTTATTTTAATTTTAAATCTTTATCTTTTGAATCTAAATCTATCTTTAAGTCTATTTTAGGGTGTCTATCAATGCCACTGGACTTTGCATGCTGTTGAGGGCTTCCAAACAGGGCTTCCTCTGCTTGTGCCACTGCCAGGTGAGATTTATCCCAGGGGATTTGGGGCTCCCCTGGGCTGCTTTGAGTCACCTGCCCTCGGCACACCTGAGGAGCTTTGCAGGGATCCTCGGAAAAGAGCATTATTCCTATCAGCCACTAATCATTTTATTACTCTTTATAATCTATTGCAAGCACAATTAGAAGGAAGGAGGGGGGAAAAAAATAAAGAAAAATAAAAAAAAAGAAAATCTATCCAAATTTCCAGCCGAAAGCACATTTTAGTCCTGCTGTAAATCCCTGGACAGCAGCCATCCATCACGGACAGCGGCTCCCCTGACAGAAACGGATGCTCTGGCGCTCCATGGAAGGGCTGGAATTTGCACCTGGATCTCACAGCACGACTCCTTGGGGCTCCAGCAGCAGGAAGTCACGGAGAGCCTTGGGCACGGGCAGCAGAGGGATGAGGGAATGGCACCTGCTCCCAAAATTTGCGCGGATGGCGGAGCGGCACAAGTGCTGCAGGCAGCGGGCTGTGCCCGCCAGCCCGAGAATGGACTCGTAGAAAGGCTGGTGCTGCTGCAGAGAGAGGGGCAAGGCCAGCATCACCCACCTGGGCTGGGCCTTTTCCCCACTGCCAGAGGAGCTGGAGGGGTTTAGGGATGAAGAACTAAGGGAAGAAGCCCAGGTGGGTGAGGCGTCCGGGCACCGACACGGCTCTGCAGGGAAAGGGTGGGTGAGGAATTCTGGAATTGTCCTGTGGGGAAAGGCAGCTCCTTGTGGAGCATCCCACAGATGTAGAAGAGACCCTGCTCCTGAGGCAGGGAAACAAAGCAGGATTGGGCTGTGCAGCCTCAGCCTTCCCTGAATTTGGGGGAGGGGGGGGTGGCGGGAAATATTTTCTCCCATTCCCTAGAAAAAGCTGAAGGTTTTATTTGCGTTCCAGCCATCCCTCACAACCTGTGGGGCCCGGAGCCATCCCAAATCATCCCAGAGAGGGTTAGCTGGAAATGTTGCATGTCTGAGGAGGAGCTCTTCCCAAATAAATCGAGGGGTGTGGGCTCCTGCTGAGAAGTGCTCTGGCTCCAGGGTCACTTCCAGAGGATGAGAGAGGATTCTATGGCAGGTTGGGGCAGGGATGTGGGGTCTGAGGATGGAGGAGCTGAAGGGATGCAAACCTGGAGGGTGGTGCTGCTCTAGGGGAATATTCCTTGTTTTTTCTCCATCCAAATGAAGTCTGGGTGGGGGAAAATAAACCCCTGTTCTGTGGGGAAAATAAACCCCTGTTCTGTGGGGAAAAGAAACCCCTGTTCTGTGGGGAAAATAAAATGAACCCTTGTTCTGTGGGGAAAATCCCCTCCTTGGGTCTCAGCCAGCCCTGCCAAGCCGCGCTGCCTCACCTGGAACACCTCCTGTGGCACGGCCTCGGCCCACTCCTGGGACACTGGGATTTGGGAGTAGGAATTGAAGAGGACTTCGATGACCTCCGGCACAGCAGCGCAGGATTTCAGCACCTGTGCAGGGACGGTGTGAGGGCTCAGACAGAGGGGGTAAACATCCACCTGCTGCAGCCAGCGTTTGTCCCACCCCACCACACTGCAGGCTGGGACAGCTCCGTGTCGGGATCAGGCAGGAGTGGGGTTTGTCTGGCGCCTTTTGGAGCTCTTGCTCCATCTGTGGAGCAGTGGGAAGTCCTGCCCTGCTGAGGCACTTCTTCCTCTGGATGCAGCCCTCGCTCCTTATTTACATTTTTGGCTTGTGCCTGACAAGGCAGGATAATATTTTCATTATGGTTTGATGTAAAATCGATGGAACGCAGAGCCATGAGGCAGCTCGTGCACCAAGCCTGTCTCTGATATTTCCTGTGATGCCTTAAGTTTTAGCTTTCATATTTTTCAGATGCTGCACTGCCTACATGTGTAGTTTTGAGTTTCATATTAAGTGTTGGTGAGCTCTCTTCACAGAGCAGGTAGACAAAACAATTCCTTTTCTAGCTCAATACCAAGGAGAAGTGTTACAAGTTCCAGGCCCAAAAGTATAAACAAGGGTGGACTGAAGAGAGAAAACAAGAGGGATGGGACTTCATAACCTGAAGCAATAAATCCTGATATGCAGATGGACCAAAACTTATAAAAATGTGAGACCTCCTGACCAGTCATTGATTTTGTGACCATTTTGGGTCCATCTTGGGTGTAGCCCTGGCCAGGCACTTGGCTCAAGGTGTGTCCTTTAAGGCCTTTCAATAAATACCTGCTTTATTCTTAACTCTGTCCAGCCTCTGTTCCAGGTCACCTGCTCAAGGCATCACCTCGGCAGGGAAAAACCCCTCTGAACCACCCTGGCTCCATCCTGCCCTTCTGATCTGGGCCTTCACTTCCATCACTCCCAACCCCACAGTCCCCTCTCCCTGCCCGGACTGTGAAGCTCTCCCAAATTCTCCCACCCCACCACCTTTACATTTCCCCAAACTCCCAACCACCGCGGTGCGAGGGGATCCCCGGGCGCCGTTTTGGGGCCGGTACCTTGACGAAGGCAGGGGGCCATATCTTGTGGGAGCCGTGGTTGAGCAGCAGCTGGACAGTGAGGTGTGGACGCAGATCCCTGTGGGAGGCAGCTCCCTGCAGGGCCCAGCCCAGCGGGGACACCCCGTCGTAGTCGGCGGCGTTGGCGTCGGCCCCGCGCCGCAGCAGGAGCCGCACCAGCTCGGCGTTGGCCGCGCCGCACGCCCGGTGCAAGGGGCTCCTCCAGCTCTCGTCCCGGGCATCCACGTCGGCGCCGTGGGCATCCAGCAGCTGGAAAAGCTGCAGGGAATCGTCTCCCGTGCCCGGGGCCCGTCCACAGAGGATGCCCAGGGCCGTCTCCTCCCGCGCGTTGCGGGCGTCGACGCGCGCCCGGCGTCGCAGGTAGAGGCGGGCGTGGTCGCAGAGGCCGTGCCTGGCGGCCACGTGCAGGGCCGTGTCCCCCGTGGCCTCGCTCGGCAGCTCTACGGCGGCCCCGTGTCTCAGCAGGAGCCTGGCACACCTGCAGGAAGGGGGGATGAACCTCCAGGACGAGGCTTTAGGGGTGGTGTGGGCACACGAGGGGTGATGGGGTGGGAGGTGGTGCGGGGTGAGGTGTGAGGCTGGAGCTGGGGTTGTGGCACTCAGGGATTTTGGGAGGGAGCAGCAGAGGCTGGGCAGGGTGGTGCTGTGTCCTGGTGCCCTCCACAGTGAGGGCAATGGTGGTTTGGGCAATATCTCCCTCTGCCCCTTGACCAGCACCATTCATGGATGGTCATCCTTGGACTGTCCTTAGCCACCTTGACATCCTTGACCATCCCTGAATATCTTGACCATCCTTGAATATCTTGACCATTCTCGACCATCCTTGACCCTCCTTGACTGTCCTCAACCATTCTCGACCATCCTTGACCCTCCTTGACTGTCCTCAACCATCCTTGACCACCCTGACCATTCTTGGTTGTCCTCGACCATCCTTGACCACCTGGACTGTCCCAGACCATCCCTGACCATCCCTGACCGTTCCTGAACACTTTGACCATCCTAGGCCCACTTGCTTGGATATAAAAATGGATTTTCATTTGAGGGACCCCAACACCTGAGTTGTGCTCACTAAAGGATTGTGTTCTCATGGAATATCCCGAGCTGGGAGGGACCCATGAGGATCAAGGAGTCCAAGGGAGGAGCACCAACCTTTAACCCCACCGTGCCTCTCCAATTTTCCTCTAATCACTTTTCTTCCAGCTCAGGTGTCACTGCAGCCCTGGCTCAGGGTCTGGGCTGACACAGAAGCAGCACAGAGAAGTCCCAGCCCGATCCTTCCAGCAGCAGGGATGGGGAAGAGGAGAAACCTCAGGGAGGAAGGACAGCACCAAGACATTGCTTGTTTTTCCTGGCCCAGGGGAAGGCTAACATATGTGGGGAAAATATCAATAATAAAAAAAAAGAGAAAATATGAATAATAATAATAGTAATAATAGTAATAATAGTAATAATAGTAATAATAGTAATAATAATAATAATAATAATAATAATAATAATAATAATAATAATAATAATAATAATGTGCTTGACTTTTTGTGGGCCTGCCTCATCACTTCCCCACGGATTCGCTGTGAGGTGGGATGAGATTTTCACTGTCCTTGGCAGTGCAGAATCTACAAACACCTCCCTGGGCTGCTTTTCCCATGCATCTCAAGCCTGAGTTTGCCAGGAAAAAAAACCCCTGCAGGATCTTTTCCTGCAGCCTGAGAAGATGTAATGGTCCTAGAGGTGCCAGCCCTCACCAGAGGCATCCACCACTGTCCTGGGCTGACAGTGCTCTGCTTGGGGTGTGGTTGTGCCATTCCCAAAATCCTCAGGTCCTTACTTTCCAATTTCCTTTTTTGCTCTAGGATGCTGAATCCCCTTCTTGAGGAATGTTTTGTCTCCCTGAGGCTTTTTTGGGGTTTGCTGGCTGCTGTTGGAGGGGAACACTCAGACACTCAGTCTCTTTTATTCATCTTGTCCATCCTTGTCAGCAGAGAATTTGTAGCCCTGGCTATAATTATTCTCTTGGGATCTCTCTGGATTAGTTTAATCCTGATGTCACAGGTGGCTCTGGCACCCTAAAGTAACATATTCAGGGCAAACCAAGGGATGGTTCTGCAGGGAAGAAATGGGGAAAAAAAATATTGCTGACCTGTCTGCAAAAATGCAACAGCCTAGCCCGTGAGAAAAATCCCCTTTTGTTCTGTTTTTCTTCTTTTTTGGGGGTAGATCATGCTTAAAGCATTCCCAGGCAAGGGGGCAGCTGTGCCCAGAGACTTTGGGCACAAACATTGCCCTGGTTTGGGTGAGAGTGCCCAGGCTGAAGATTTCCACCTGCACAGGCAGCACAGAGGGATTATTCCTCAGCAAAGCCGGGAGCTGCATCCGGCCCAGCATCCTCGCCCTGCTGTGGGGTTTTTCCCCTTACAGAGAATTCAACCCTGGGAGCTCAGTTCCTCTTGATCTCCTGCTAGACATCCCAAATATTCTCCTGTGGAAATGCCATCCTTCCCAGAGGCTTCATCACTTTTTTGGTTATCAAGTTCAAAGGCTCACTTGCTGGAAGAGAGCCAAGCAGATTTATACTGAATTTTCCCCCTTGATACTCCTCCCTTGGCACAGAGGGAATGTTGGCAAGGAGTTCTGGATAAGGGATGGTCTCTTCCAGTCAATGGAAAAGGTGGGAGCCTGGGAGGGGCATTTGACTCATTTTTTGAGTATCTGGGCATCATCAAGTTTTGGGTAGATGCTCTTGTTAACCTTTAAAATGAATTCATGAATTCATGAGCTCCAAGACTTTCAGCAGCATTTCTGGCTTCCTGTATTTTCATCCACACCCTGGTTGTTGACACCAGATTAGACTACAATCCCATTAAATAAGGCCCAGTGATGGCTTGCTGCTTTACAAAGGGCTCCTCTCCAAGCTTCTGGGAATACCAAAAGAGTATTCCAAGTTCAGCTTTCTGTTTATCTTAGCAGAAATTCGGTGGCAAAACAAATAAGTTTGTTTTCCATCCAGCCTGGCATCTAATTTTGACTAATTTAACTCACTTCCAAGCCATTCCCAACCCATTTGCAGGTGGTGGGTGATGTCTCCTTGCTGTCACTTCTTAGGGTAAAGGAAATTTGGGGTGAGTGGTGCTAATGCTCACCTTCACTCTGCCCTTCCCTCCTGGATCAAATGGAATGGGTGAAAATTATTTGGGATTGACTTTTTTGTTAGTTCTTCACTCATCAGAGAGTCAGGGGAAGATGTGCCCACTGCCCTCCTTATGCCAGGATGGCTCCCACTGGCTGGGGTGGAAAATACCCAGGCTGGGAAAGTGGGATTTATTAGAAATGGGATGCGATGAACAACCAGCAGGAGGAGCAGGAGATTGGGGCAGCGGAGGCTGCAGGAAAATTCCCATCCCAAAACCCCACTCAGGCCCCAGTTTCCTTAAGGAAAAGCGTCCTGTTTGCTTTTTCCTCCCGTCCCCGGGGTTGGAATGAGGTTTATCTGTGAAAGCCCTCATTTTGTCACGTCTCAGAGAGCAGGGCCAGGCTTTGGGCTGCTTTTGGGCTCTTTATTTCTCACTCAGGACCCATTAAGGAGCTGCTCTTCCCCAGCTTCCCAAAGCAATGGCTCCAAATGCTCCGAGTGTTGTGTTTAGCAAGGCTAAACAGAGCAGAGGATGAGGTCTAGCACTAGATGATGCTAAATGCTGCCTTTTCAAATCCCTGGGCTTTTTTTTTTGCCTTGCAGTGCTTCTCATTTCCCACAGCCACGGGGGCAGAGTGTCCAGGCTGGAATAGCTGGAGGGTGCATGGGGCTGGCTCCACTGGGCCCAGATCCATCTCCCAGCCATTTGGGAGCCTTGTTTTGACCATGGTGCCTTTTTAGGCACCTTTCTTCTTGCTCAGCTCCTGTTCCCTGCTCATCCCTCCCACCCTGTCCCTGGCAGCCCTGGTGCTTGCTCCCTATCCCACTGCTCCTTGCATGGAGCCACTTGGATGCTGCCTGAGCTCCTGCATTGACTCATCCCACCTTTTATCCCCCATCCCTCAGCTCTGGGGGGCTTAGAGGAGGTGGATAACTCTGCTTCCATGCTCCCAGGGTGAAGGGAAGGCTTGGAGAAGGGAATTGCTCAGCTGAGTTGCATGGAAGCGGGGGTGACATCTTCTTGTCCCATCCCTTGGCTTCACAGAGCTCTCCTGAGCAAGGCTGGAGAAGGGAAATTCCTCTCCAGGCAGGCTCTCCCTGATCACGAGGGAAGCCTGGGATGCTCGGGGAGACCTGCAGGAGGACTCTACAGATGTTCAGCATCCCTTCCTCCCATGATGGGAGGCAGGAGCCGCGTCCTGCATCCCTGCCAGGCGCCTTCCCACCGCCCCACGCCTGCTCGCCCCTCCCTGCCACCGCCGAGGCTCTTCCTCTCCCCCTCAATTATTTTTATTTTATTTTTTTTCGGGGTGCCAATAAAGGCAGGCTCCTTTAATCATCCCCAGCTTTAAGAGGGAAAAGGGAGAGCGCCAGGGAGAGAGTGCAGTGAATTTAGAGACTCATCTTACCCCACCATGTTAATTATCTCGGCTGTAAAAAAGAGGTCAAGGAGAGGAACTCTACTAAATAGGCCGACGTTGGCATGAACAGCTCCTAAAGTGAAGAAGGTAAGACTGAACTTTACTGGAACTTTTTTTTTTCCACCTCTTCAAAAAGCTCCTAGATTAAAGCTCTGATATCCTTTTTGTTGAAATCTCATGGATTCTGAAGCTCAAATGGCTGGAAGGAAGCCCAGATAATTTTTTTTTATCCCAGTCACTGAGAGGCTCAAAGGTTTTAAGTCCTGCCCCCATGGTGAATTGCCGAGTATATGGGAATACAGAAGAACCTGGCACATAGGTGTTCTGGCCATTGTTATCGAGAGGGAGAAAAATAAAATAGCTCTCTATGTAGGTCAATGACCTGCTCTTTGTTGTCACTAAAAAATTAAGGATGACCTAAAATCTACTACTCAACGAAAAAAATAATAAAATAAAAAAAAAGGAGGCGAGGTAAAGTAGTCTCCCCCTAATCAAAGAGGAAATGTTTGTGTTACCCAAAGCTTGACCTCCTCAGTCTCTAACTTTAGCAAAGTCTTTGCGATTGAAAAAGCAGTGGTCGAAACCTCAAACCCTGTCTGAAATGTCTATTAATTTTTGATCTTTCAAGGGAGTTGGCTTAGTTATTGTAGAAGCCCCCGTAGCGCCGGGAGCCGTAGTTAAGGGGCTCTCAGCATTTCCATTATAAAGCCCCAATATTCCAGGGCTTACAACTCAGCTGTTGCCACGTTGGGGCTGTCTGATCCCCTTGGTGGCTGTGCTGGCTCACCTGCCGTCCCCCTCTGCCTTCCAAGGGAATGGAACATGCAAATCAGTGGGAACAGCTCCGGTTTTTAATAGATACATACAAAAAATCCTAATTTTTTCCAAGCTTGGAAGCAAAACTGGGCCACCTGGACCTTTGTGGTCCAGGAGATCCTCTGCATGCCCTGGGCTGGTTTGGTCTCCCCACCTCTTCAGGGGGAGAAGCCTAAAATCAGGGAAGCACTGGGGGTTTAGGATGGGGCTGGAGGATGAAGTTTAAGGTGTAAAGGGAGCTCAGGTGAAGGAATTAAAGCCGCTCTTGTTAATCATAGAGTTGCTTGTAGCATCCTTCCTTTCCCATCCTGCTCCTTCCAGCCCTCATGGCACCAAGGATGCATTGGACTCATCCCTAGATTTTTGGCTGAACCAGCTGATTAATGTTTGATTTCTGGACATCTTGCAGAGACTCTTATTTATGAAATGGGATCAAGTCTTTCCTTCTCTGGCTGCTTCCCTTCTCCAGAACTCTCTCCCTGTGTCTGGTCCATGATATAACCTTGCTTTCACCACCTACTTCCAGTTAATCTTGCCTGCCTGGATTGAAGCCAGGCTGGCTTTTCAGGGAAGCTGGGAGGTGATGGAATTCACTACGGCCCTAAGCAGTTTTATCAGGATAATTTCAAGTGGCTGAGCTCTTCATAAAAAAACAAAAAAAGAGAAAATATCTTGATCTGTGTGTCTAACAATCCAGGCACCTAAAGTCCTATGGAAACATATTTTTCTGTGTTTTCCCAGGCATTTTTTGTGCTCATCTGTGTGATGGTGATCCAGAGGGAGATGTGGATGCACATGGATGAGCCCCAGCCCTGACTATGAACTGAGGTGAATCCATACATGGCTTGCGTCGGGTGAGGGTGTGGGAGCATTGCTGCACATCCCATAAACACATCCTGAGCATCTCCTGGGGGAAATATGCTGGATCTGGGATGCAGATTTTAGGAGAAATAGTCAGGAAAGAGGAGGAAGAAAAAACAGAGGCTGGGTTCATCCTGCCCATGGGAAGAAGACTTAGGATGTGCAATGTGCCTGGCACTAAAATGTCCTTTTTTTTTTTTTTTTTTTTTTTGTCTCTGCTGTGGCAGCTGGGAGGTGTGGGAGCGTGTGGGAAGCCTTGCCATGGATCATGGCATCTTTTTCGCTTCCCACAGGCAAAACTCCTGGGCTCTTCCCACAGGGGATGCACAGTGAGGGTATCACGGAATCCCAGAGCGCTTTGGGTTGGGAGGAACCTCAAAGCCCATCTCCTCCCACCCCCTACCGTGGGCAGGGACACCTCCCACTATCCCAAGGTTGCTCCAAACCCCATCCAACCCGACCCTGGGCACTTCCAGGGGCAGCCCAGCAGTGGGATGCTGATGGGGCTCCTCTCCTCACCGCAGGGAGCCCCGGCTGGTGCAGAGGTGCAGCGGGGCCGTGCCCTCATCGCTCCGCAGGTTGGGGTCGGCCCTGTACTCCAGCAGCAGCTCCAGGCAGTGGCTGTGTCCCCCCTGGCAGGCCTCGTGCAGGGGTCCCTGTCCCCCCGGGGCCAGGTTGGGGTCAGCCCCGTGGCGCAGGAGGTGGCGCAGGCAGTCGGGGTGCCCGTGGCGGGCGGCGAGGCACAGCGGGGTGCTCAGCTCCCGCTTCTCCTCCAGCGCCCACAGCCCTGCGGGACACGGCAACGGGATCAGCCCCTGGATTGCCACCCCCTGCCCACCAGCCCAGTGGCTGAACCAGCTCCAGACACTGCTTTTCCCATCTTCTCTCTGGTGGCTTTAGGTGGGCCGCAGTTGGCAAGAGGGGAAACGAAACTCCCTCGGTGTGTGCTCGTCCAGGAGCAGGATTTCGTGTGGAATCAGGAGGGCGAGCCAATGCCCCGCTGGCCACCAGTCCTGTGGGCAAGTGGGTGGCAGGAGCCAAAAGGCAGCTCATGAACTCCTCAGGAAAGGAAAAGCTGTCTTTGCTGGGAGTGAAGGCACCCAAGCCAGGTGGGAGCGTGTTGGGTGGGTGATGGAAGGCTGGGCTTGGAATGTGCTGGGCTTGGGATCAGCCAGACCGAGGAATTGCGTTTCCCAGCAGCTCCAGGACCTCCTGGACCATCTCCTGGGCATAGTGCTCCATGAGCACCTGGGACCATGGGGAGCATCACCTCAGGAGGTACCACCATCCTGAGGGGCATCTTTTCCCTCCCAGACAGGAGGACCATGAGGAATTTGGGCTGTGAGCCCTCCTGAAAATATTCCCAAGCTACAGAATCCCAGCCTGAAGAAATCATGTGGATGCACAGATTTTACACCTCCACTGGGTTAGTACATGCAGAAAAGAGTATTAAAAGTGATGAATATTAATGGCCAGAACTATGGACTAACCAGACACCTTGGGAACACTTAAGGCACCTAAATGCACTTCACCTCTCCTGTTTAGGGTTAGTAGATACCCATTTATTTCATTTTCCTGGCCTGGCCTTTAAAGGAAAAGTACCTGAGAGTCCATAAGAGGCTTGGCTTTTCACCTGCCACTCCAGCTCGTTTTTACTGATCTCAAAGACCAGGTTGACATCGAGGTGGTATTGCTCAGTCAGGACCTGGAGGCTCCTCAGGTCTCCCGTGACCAGGGCTGTGTAAAACCTGGAGATGGGAGCACGAGGTGCTAAGGGATGCTCCGGGTCCAATTTGGAGGAAATCCTCAGCTTTCCCGTCACAGCTCCCGGTGACTCGCTCATTCCAGTGCTTCCTGGTGTGCAGGTCCTGGCTGGGGGGACAGCCAGGCTTTTATAGTTCATTGTTTCCATCCTCTTGGCTCATTGTCTAATTATAATCCAGTACAGGCTCTATTGTGGAGTACTTATAATTCCAGAGGGGTTGGAGCACGATGGGCATGGAGGTACAATGAGGGTCAGGCGGTCACCAGGCTGTGCTGCAGCAGCACCTCTTGGATTAAATTGCTGGATTATTTGGAGGCTCCAATTTGGGACAGGCGTGTTTAGGCTGGGAGGAAAACGGGGCCTAGTGTTTAGGAAATTTAAAAAAAAAGAAAAAAAAGCAGAAAGAAATTTAGTCAGCTGCTGTTGTTGTCCATTCCCAATAACCTTATTTGTGTCCTCTGAGCTCTGGGAGGTTTTCCTCTGTTTTCTTTTTTTTATGAAGGTGCTCCTATGAGATTCCAGTCTTGTGGCTGCTCTCTGGAAAAATCTGGGCTCTGTGTTACTGGCCCAGCCTGGAATGTTGGGATGTCCCTGCACAGAGCAGCGAGGTCCAAGTCCTTCTGGGGCTTTGGCAGGGGAAGCTGCTCTCCCTGACAGTGCCTTGTATAGGAGAGAGAAAGCACCCAGACACTGCTGCCATTGGATGCCAGCAGAGCTCTCCCTGTTCCCACTTCCCTCAGGCGCCTTTCCTCAAGGTCACCGGAGAAATCCATGGTGGGGACGAGAATAGAGATTGGCACCTCGTGACTTAGAGGCTCTGGGTGACAAAGCCTCCCCTTCCCATCCACCTCCTGGGGGAATAAACCTGGTCAAAGCAGATTTTGGGATGTTAAACCAGAGCTGGGACGCTGCGTGGTTCCTGCTGGTGTGGAGTCAACCTGAGGCTGGGAGAAAATTTTGGGACCTTCCTGGGGATCCTGAGCATCCCTGGGCTATGCTGCCAGAGCCACCAGAGGTTCCTCTGTGTGTGTCCTCAGCATGGCTGTGGTGACATTCACCTGCAGACCATGGGAAGGGCATGGAGCCCCAAAAACTCCAGGCTGTGTCCATGCAGGATGGGGTTTGCTGAGCTAAGGGGCTCTTGGTGAAGGACCACCCTTAAGGTCCCTATCCATGGCAAGCAGCATTGGGAGTTAATTCAAGGCCATCCTAGGTGGTCTTCCCTGTTTTCTCCTTCTTTTCCCCTTTGTCTCAGGGCTGGCATTCCCACCTGGCTGTCCACAACCTCTCCGTTGGTTTGGAGCCTCCAAACCCCCTCGTTTTTCTCTCTGCTTGTTCACTTGTTGCTGTTCTGCTCCACCCAGCCCTTCTGTGCCCATTTTCCCCTCTGGTACTAACAGAACCACCTCCTCCAAGCACTGCTCTGGTATGAAAAACACCCTCATTATCCCCTGGAGTCCTTCAGCCAGCACAGGAGAAGGTTTGGAGATCCAGGGAGCGGCACAGACAGGGATCATTTACTTCAGGAACTTGTCCTGGGTCACGTTCCTGGAGCCCTGGCTTGCTTTTCCTCTCCTCCCATTAGCAACCCTGTAATATTTTTGTGGTGACGTGGAGGAATCCTGCCTTCACATGTCCTTGCTCACGCCAAAGGGATCACCTTCCCCAGGCAGGGATTACCTCCCAGGGTAAATTTAGCAGGGAGTCCAGACCTTCTGGGTCAGAGCTGGGCTGATTTTGTTAGTAGGGGGGTGTGTGTCTGGCACTGAATTGCCCTTGAGATATGACCCTTCTCAATCAGCACCTATTTGCATATAAACACTCGAGGATTAACTCATGGCTGAGGAAGGAGGTTAAGAATAGCCTGGGACAGTGAGAGTAGAGAGAAAAGGTCCCCTTGGCACACAAAACCCCGGAGTCTGAGCTCCTGCCAGCCAAGTCAAGTGCTGTTTCCACCCAGGAGTGGAGAGTGATGTCGGGATGAAGTGATGTGGATTTAAGGGGAATGTGGCTGCACAGGCAGGTGGGATTTACTGCAGAGAGGAGCCAGGACAACTGTGAAACATCCTGAGGCTGGCCAGGAGCAGGGGGAGAACCCCCTGGTGGGGTTTAGAAGGAAAATGAGGGTGTTTCAACTGCTTGTAAAGCACTTGTTGCCTTCAGGCAGCAAGTTTGGGTGGTGGAGGAAACTCCACAAGCCTCTCCTCTACCACTGCTGTGCTGCAGGGCCTTGGGCACATCACATATCATCACAGCCTTGTGATCCCTTAGGATCTGAGGGATCCTGCAAAAATTAAACCTGGGATCATCCCACTGTGTCCTTACTTCAGCAGGGATGCCCCTGCAGAGACCAGAGCCCCAAAAAGAGGTGAGAGTGAGCACTTGTAGCCTCGCCCTCATCAATCTCCAACGTGAGGGGAGCATCTTCACCTTCTCCCGGCACCCGACTGTTTGCAGAGCACACCTCATTGAACAAAACATTAAGCATTTCCCTTCCTCAGATCAAGTGTGTCTATTAATAACAGCTTAAATTGCCTGCTCCAGCTTCCCATTACCGGGAAAACTCACTCCTGGCACAGGAAGGAGCACAACATGCAGCAGCAAAAAGGTTTAGAGAGAGCTCGTCCCCCAAGTTCAGCTGCCACATAACTCAGTCCTCACTCTGGGGAGATCTCAGCCCTCCTGGTTCCAAAAACCCGCCAGGCTCTGTTAAAACATCCAGATGTGCAGAGCTCCTGGCACCACCACCCTGATTTACAGCTGCCCTCTGGCAGCAGGGAACAGCATTATTATCATTATTATTTTTCCAGGGAAATTTCCAGTGCGGTGCAGGAGCCTGCAGCACTGCCTCCTCCAGAGTGGCTGATTTAAACCCCTCCTAGCCCCCCCAAAATAACTCAAACAGGGTCCCTGTGATGGCAGTGGGACTGAGGGGTGGGCAGGTGGGGTGGCAATGCCACCGGGCTATAGGACAAGCCACCACTGCCCCAAACCTACCTTGCAGCGATGTGAGGGCGGCTCTCCTGGGTGGTGGTCACTCATCCCCCCTGGATCACTCTCTCTGTCCAGGCAAAGTGAGGAGTGAGGTTCAGTGCCTCTCTGGGAGCCAGGTGCCACCCTGCAAAGAGCCCCACCCGTCCCCACATTTATATTTGCAGCTCTCCATGTGACAGCACTGCCCAGTTACGTGGCTGGGTCGGGCTGTGGGATGAGCCCCTGCCAACACACATGTCCCTGTGCCTGGGGAGGGGGTCATGCCTTTAACCCCCCCCCAAAAAATACTTTGGCAGATGTTGCTGCTGCTGCTCAGCCTTCTTTAAAAGCTGTGAAATATAAACTCGTCCTGAGGCTGCATTGATTTTGTCCAGGTTTTATTGGAAATTAGATGATATTTAAGCATTTCCCTTTAACAGCTCTATATAATATGGAAAGGTCCTGTGCTACTGTTAGTTTATAGTGGCCCATCTTTGTCAGATGTAAATAATTCAATAAACCCCTCCCCAAACTCTTTCCAGTTATACCAGCACTATTTTCCTTTTTTCCCCCTCTTTTCCCATCAATTATAGGAATAATACTAAAAAAAAAAAAGCTCTCAGCTTAAGTAAAAATTCAAGGGTTCCCTTCTCCCCACCTCTCTGCTGAAGAGCTGCAGCTGTGTTAATTATCCTCTGGGAATTCAGTCCTAGGGCACATCCTCTTTTAAAGGTGGGGCCCTCCCAGTTATTTAACCCCTGAGTTATGTGTGCAGGGAATGTCCCCCTGTGTGCCAGGCTGGAAAACCAGCTTGGGCTGACTCTCCATCACATGTCTCCTCTACAGGGATTAGAGGCTCCTTGTAGGGTCTGTAATGTGGGATTTCCTCCTGGGATGGGATACACACCAATCTTTGATTTGCTCTGTGTCACACCACCACTCACAGACTGCCACCTGAAAAGCGTTTTATAAAGGATTATAAGGTGAGGACCCAGCCCTGGGCATTTCAGGACTCAGATCCCAGTCCTTTTCCCCTGACTTGTGGAATCTGAAGCAGATTCACCCCATTCCCTAGCTGGAATTCCAGCACTGTCATTGCTATGGGAGATGGAAACAGGAGCTGTATGGCCACCAGGAGCTCCAACAAGTGACTTGGTTTCATGTCAAACCCAGTTATTTTGCTCCTATTAGCTTTTGACACCTGAAAGTGCCAGGTAGTTGTGGAAGTTATTTATGGATTGGAGGATGTGCTTCCCGAACACACCCTACCTAAAAAGTTGTAGAGGTAATTGCTTGCCCTCTGGGATGCAGAAGAACAAACCCAGCTCTCCCTTGCTGCCCACACCCATTTCTGGAGGATTGATTTATCCTTTTCCACTGGGCACATCAGAGCTCGGCCTGTCAGTGTTAATTAGCGGGGCCTTGGCCCGGTTCATCACGGCCTCCCCCTCCCCTCAGAGCAGCTGCCCTTGCAGGAGGAACCCACCTGGTTTGTGCTCTGCCTCCTCTTCCCATCACCCGTGGGGTAAGGGCTAAAAATTACAGGTTGTTGTGAGGTGGGAAGAGCAGCTGGCTCCGGCCAGGCCCCGCACATTGTCCCCGACACGGCGGAGCGGGGCCCGGGCCTCCGGGGCGCCCCTGAGGGGAGAAAGGCGGCGGCAGCGGCGGGGCAGCGGCTGCCCGGGACTGCGAGATCTGAGGCAGCAAGGCTGGCTTTGTAAATATAAAATGGAACGGTGGCTCAGGGCAGGAGCCTGCCTTCGGGTGCTGGGTGGGTCACTGTGAGGATAGGGCAGGTTTTGGGACCGGGTGTAACCACACCAGCCCACCCTGAGGGGAGAGGAGGGGCTGCTCCCCTCGGGGGGATGTGGGGGGCACCACAACAGGTTCCCACCGGGCTTGGAAACCCCCAAATTACACCAAACCCCCACATTTCAGGCGAGCCTGATGCCTTTTAGCATTTCTCTCTGCCCAGCACCCCCTCCCCCCCCGAGAAGCTTTTTGGGAGCAGAGTGGTGGCGTTTGGGATGGAGTTGTGTGAGTAATTAGAGTAATTATGCGAGTAACTTCCCAAACTTTGTGCTGAGTGGTGCTAAGGGCTCGTTTGCATGATTCCCATCTCCTGCTCATCTCCCAGCCCTTTCCCTGCTCCAGTTATTCCTGAAGGGAGGACAGGATTGCACCCAGGCCTTAACCTCTGCTCAAACTTTCACTGGGGCTTAGAGCCCGCCATGCCCAGTCCAGTCTTAATAGCTGATCACTTCCCTTGCTGTCCAAATAGTATTTCTTGGTTTTGTTCCTCATTTCACCCCATTCTTTTTCCCCTCCTTTTTTATTTTTTTTTTAAATTTTAATTTTATTTCTTTTTTAGATTCCCGGAGTTTGAACTCGAGTTATTTTTACTCAGAAAGCCAAAATCCCCCTTTGCTGGTGGGCAGGCACGGTAGCTTCTCTTCACTCCACAGAATCCCACAAATAATTCTGTGTCCTTGCCATGCTGTGAGGGCCAGCAAGTGATTTGGCTTTCCCATTTGCACGTGTCCCACTGAGCGGATAAAAGCCTTGGATGCAGAATTCCTTGGTTTTTGTTGGTTTTCTGGTGGCCAGAGCAGCACTGGAAATCCTTTTCCTTCCTGCCAGCCACAGAGCAGCTCTATCCATGCAGAAGCTGTGGCCCTTCCAGAACATGAAGGTGAGTTCCTTGAGTTTGTTTTTCCACATTGCTGGCACCTGGCTCTCTTCTCCACTCTCTTTGGTGCCTGTTGCTTGTTTTGTGCTCTGGTGCTGCCGTGGATCCCTTCACCCCTTCCCATGTTTCCATTAATCCTGGGTGCCAATCCCAGTTGGGAAAATGCAGCAGGGTAAAACCTAAAGTGAGGAAGCTGGAAAAGGAAATGCTGCTCTGGAGGTGCCCTCCTGGGAAGGGAACAGCTTTATTTTGGGCTTCTCTCTCCCTTTGCTTCTGCCTGCATTTAATGATGCTTTTCTTGCTAATTTGAGCAACTTAAAACATCAAGACTTGTAACAAGAGGCGGGTCTGAGCTGTGGGATGCTGAGTGGTTTTGTTTGGAGAGGAAATTAGGGATGTGATAAGTAAATTTCCAGAGGACTGGGAAAAGTTGGAAAGCATGCGGCATTGACATTTCCATCCTTTGGTTTTAGGGCAGGTGGGTGCAGAGCCTGGCAGTGCCCTGTCCCAAAGTTGGCACCTGGTTTGGGGGGTTTGGGGTGAGATGTGGTTCTCTCTGTCCTGGCACATCCCCCGGGGTTTTCCCTGCTGTGCCAAGAAAAGGGATTTCAGCCCAGGGCTGTAACAGCCCCACAGGCACTGCCCAAACCCTAACAAGAGCCCCGAATGATTTGGGGATTTTATGCAGCTTGTTATCTTAGGTGTAGGTTTTTTTATTTTATTTTTTATTTGAAATCCCAGCACGAAATAATCCTCTTTTTCTGGTCGGAATAGAAATGGCTTGATGCCACGAGGCAAAAAAAAAAAAAATAAAAGGCAGCTCTACCCAGTGCTGTGCTGATTTGCAAGGCTAGTGAGAGACTACAGAAGGCGTTTTCAAATAGACTCCGATATTTTCAGTGCTTGAAGAGGGCCCGACTACATGACACCTTTTTTGAAGCCCTGATTTACAATGGCCCCAGGCTGAGTGCATTATAATTTGCTGCCAGAAGTTCCAAAGTCGCAGTACTTTCAATAATGAGGAGAGAAACCCTAATACGAGAAGACTTTTTCCCTTTTCCTTTTTTATTTTTTATTTTTTTTTTTGGCATTGTGTTTAATGAAAAGCTAAAAATGTGCTAATTTGTGAGTCCTGTTGTGGTAGTGGCATCGGAGGCTTTTGAAATGCGTTACTGACTTGGGGAGTATTAAGGAAAAATGACATTTTGCTACTAGCAGAAAAGTCAATTATAATGTTTCCACACTTTAGAAAATTGCTGATGCAGGATGGGAGTTAATAGAACAGTCAGCTTCACTTTGTGTTACCGGATTTGGGGGGTTTTGCTGAGAAACGTCGGCTTGTGTTTTAATTCTGATGGCAACTTCAAAAACGGACTGCCACAGGTGCTGTGCGCTTGGGACTCGTCTCAGGGAGGGTGTGGTGTATTCCCTGAGGTTGTTCCCACCTGGAGCTGGTCCCCGTGCCTGCCTGGCGTGCTGCAGACTGCACAGGAGCAGGGAAAATGAGCATTGATAAAGATTTAGCGTTTTGCAGTCACTTTGATCCCTCCCTGGTGGTGCAGGAGCACTGAGCCTGCTGCACTCTGCAGAAGAGCTCTGCTCACTTAGTTAAAAACATTTAAAGCCTGGAACAGGAGGAAAGAGCTGTCCTTCCCCACCGTGCTCTCGATGAAGTTCCCCCCCTCCATCTCCTGGAGAAGAAAACAGCAGAAAACTTTCTGTGAGCTCTTGGGGAAAGGAGGGTGGGAGCTCTGGGGGACTCACAGTGGTTGCCAGAGAGTTTTCGTGCTGCTGGTAAAAACGCCAGTGCTGGAGCAGTCGGTTTTCAGGCAGGCAGGGGCAATCCCAGTAGTCCCAGTTTCTGGATTGGTACAGGTGAGGAGGCAGAACAGCTCACACTCATCGATTTCCCACTCCATGCCACGGGCAGGGACACCTTCCACTATCCCAGGGTGCTCCAAGCCCCATCCAACCTGGCCTGCAACACTTCCAGGGGTCCAGGGAGAGCCACAGCTTCTCTGGGAACTCCAGAGTATCCATGGGATACTTCCCAGTATCCCATCTATCCCTATCCTCTGGCTGTGGGAAGCCGTTCCCTCTGTCCCATTCCCAAGCATGGCCTTGGGTGCTGTGTTTAAAACACGTTAAAACCCGCAGGGCAGGGAAATGCCAAGGGTTTATTCCTTCTGCTCCCCCTTCCAGGTGTTCCAAAGAGGGGTTCCTGCTTGGTGTGGTTTAAACTGGAGGATGGGGGAGTGAGAACGAAGACTTTTACAAAAGTCATGTCATATGTGGTTCTCATGGGTTTGCAGGAAGCAATTAAGCCAATTAATTTATTGGTAAATTATCTGATGATGAAGTACAAAATAACTGCAATGAAACGCTGACATTCACATTAATACCAAATTAGTTACTGTATTATGACTGTTCTTACAATGAATGCCCAGTAATTTAATAGTAATGGGACATTTAAATAATTTAGTTGATAATTCTCTAGATCACTTACATATATAAATGAGCATGACAGCTTCTTCTCTCAACTTTGCTGCTGCTGGATTGCCTGCCACCTCCAGAGCAGGAGGCAGAGCTGTGGCCCCTGTCTTTGCTGTCCCTCAAAACTCACCTTTGGCTGGCTGGAGGAGGCAGGATTTTCCTCCTCCATCAGACTGTGGGAATGCTGTGGCTGGAAAGCCGAGTGCAGCTGTGCTGGGCTTAACAAAGCCATAACCTTCTTTCCTCTTTCCATGGAAGATCTCTGGGTGGAGGTGTTGGAGGAGCATTTCTAGAGGTGTTCCTGTGAGAGCCTCCCAGCAGGAAGGATGTTGGAGATCCAGCCAGGGCCACTTCCTTGAATAATTCAGCCACTGACACTGAAATTACTCCGTGTGTTGTCTCTGCTTGATGCAGCTGCTTCATTCATTTTTCAAACAGCTGCACTCTCTTTAATAATAATAATAATTATAAACGGCATTAAAATTACTCCTCATTCTGTCCCCACAAGAAGCTGAGGAGAGCAAGGGCTCGGCAGCAAACCAAGGGCAGAGGTTTTCTCCTTTATGGGGTGGTTTGGGTTGAAGGGACCCTAAATCTCCCCAGTTCCACCCTGTGCCATGGGCAGGGACACCTTCCAGTGTCCCACATTGCTCCCAGCCCTGTCCAACCTGGCCTGGGATGCTCCACCACTGCTTTGTCACCTCCTGCACCCATTGAGATGTTTGTAGCTAAACCAGCTGTGGCTTCTAGAGCCTCACAGAAAGAAATAAATGGAAGTAGCCCCCAGTGCAAGCTACACCTAAAGGATAAATTCCCTGGTGTTTTTTTCCCCTGTGAACTGGTGAATACTAGGGAAAACCTGCAGGTTTGTGGAAGTTCAGCATCCCCCCTGCACGGGGTCGGCATTGTGCCCTGGAGATGGATGTTGCCAGTCAGCTGCTCTTACTTTGCTATTGAGATTGCAGTGAAGCTGCTGAAATATGAGTTAATGGGCTTGCTTACATCCTCCCGAAATGTGGTCCTTTCATCACATCACGCCGTGCTGTCAAACCTGGTGTGGAGAGGAGGGTTCCGCTGTCAGCAAGATTGAGGGCAGAATTATCCAAATTAGTTTCCTTGTGGATGAGAGCAGAGATGAGGGGTTTTTAGACACAAACCCTGTCACCTCTTTGGAGAGCCTGTCTTTTCTCCCCTAGGATGAAGTTAGAAGTACCTTATTTGATAAAACTGGGGTGTGCTGCTGAGTCTGGGGAGCCTGCTCCAGAGAAAAAGGGATGGAAAGGTAACATTTGTAGCAATGGATTGAACCCAGGGGCTGGCAGCTCATGGGGTCTCTCGTGTGGGTCATGTGGAGGAGATTCCAGCAGCTGGATTACTGCTGGGGGAAGGGCTGGTGTCCATCAGTAATGTCCTGAGGGGTTGCACAGGGGAGATGTAACAAGAATTTCCTCTCTTACTTCTTGGATCTCTTTGGCAGGGCTGGAGGTGCAGCCATGAGGTTGGAAAGGTGAAATTATGGGGAGCCCTGTACCAGGCAGTAAAACATAGCTAGAAAGGACCACAAAAATCCCAGATTGGGGTGGCTCTAGCCTATGTGCTGGGATAGCCTACAGGGAGAAAATTCCCTTTATTAACCAGACCCATCCCATTCCTTCCACTGTGCACAGCGCTACAGTTGCTTGAATAATTTTCTGTGGAATCTTCCCAGGTCTTTTTTCTCAGGCATTCCTGTTGCCATTTGATTTCCTCTTAGGAGCAGGAGTGGCACAATACCATCCCCTTCCCAGGGAATACAGACACAGAGAGGTTCCTCAACTCCCTGGGGATGGTGGGCCATGTATTTCCAGTTACCTGTTGTCAAGTCCACACAGGAATTCTGTGATCAGAGGGGAAAACAGGTGTTTGTGGCTCTTATTTATACAAGACCTTGGTGAATATGATCCTGTTCCTGACATGAAGGTGGTGCTGGCTCCATCAGTGTAGGATGGCCCAAAGCTTTACAGTGTTCTAAGCACTCCTTATAAATCCTTTGCCCTCAAAATTGCTGATTTGTAAATAAACAAGGTGCATTAAGCAACAAACACATTGCTGTTTGTGCAGGCAAGCTAATTAGGCATTATTTTCTACATCAAAGCAGATTAAAAACAGATTTTGGTGGACATCCACTTGAATTAGCACATAGCTGCTTTGCTTTTTTCTGCTGACACCCACATGTATGAATTTGTCCATGCTAAGGCCTCAAAAGGTGCAAGTGCAATTTCTCCTGCAGCTGTGTAAATATTCAACTGGTGGTGGATTGCACAAAGTGCCTCCTAATCCATCCCAATTAAAAAGCAGTCTTTATAGCTGTAATAGTTTTATTGAGGACTGTAATGCTTCAGACCCACAGATACATAAAGCAGTTAGTTTTATAAAGCATATAGGATATTAAAGTAATGAAAGGCATTAAACTGACATCAATTTTTAAGGAGAGTTACTTGCCGAAATAAATGAGTATAGCCTAAAAGTTGATGGCATGTTACAGGCCTGCGTAATGAACCCTTCTGCCCCCTAAAATCTCTTAGAATAAATAATGCTTGAGCAAGTCAGTGGTCATTAACTCTTTATCCTCTGAGAGCTACATGTTACATCTCATCTAATTTTTATTTTTTTTTTTAAACTTTTAAAAATTAATTTGGAGAGGAATTCTCTTCCCTGGAATATCTATAGCTTGAGGAGCTTTAATCTGCCATGCCTTCCCAGTGAAGCAGAGTTGTGAACTGGGTAGGGCCAGGTGAAAAATCCTCGAGGAAGCTACTTTTTCCCTTTTCCTTTCTTTCCTTTTTCTTTTTCTTCTTCCTTTGCTTCCTGTGCTGCGCTCCATGCTTTCCCCATTGGTGTCTTGGCATACCAGGCCTGGAGAGTTAAAAACCATTTGTATGTTTTAATAAAATAAAAAAAAAAAAACAAACCAAAAAACCCAAGGCAAGACAGACCACTTAAACCTTTTACTACTATTACAGAGCATTCTTTAAAAAAACCAGAACTCTTTAAATCCAGCCTGGCTGGTGGAGAAGCCAAAATGAAACCCTCAGATCTCTTGAGAACATTTTTATACCAAGAAGTGCAGCAATTGATCGAGCTGAGTCTCG
Organism: Poecile atricapillus; assembly: GCF_030490865.1. NCBI lineage: Eukaryota > Metazoa > Chordata > Aves > Passeriformes > Paridae > Poecile > Poecile atricapillus. The sequence goes on along the minus strand of NC_081253.1, from coordinate 38,624,767 downwards.
TTAACAGCAATACTTAGCTGGGCCATTTGTGTTGCTATAGTTATGGAAATGTTAAATTCCATGATCAACCCTATTTCCAGAGAATATAGCTCTTGTCAGAGCTCCCTCTGCTCCAGACTTGGCAACAGACAAATCATCCCCTTCTCGTGCCTCTGCAAATCGATGCAGACAGCTTTGATTTCGATGAGGGAGCTTAGGAAGCAAAACAAACCCCGAACATTAAGAACCTGTTTATTGCTTTCAGATGCCTGTTCACAGGCCTGTGACTTGTGAATGATTCTGGTGGAGTTGCTCTGCAGACTTGCCCAGCTCCTGGGCTGTGTGAGAATAATGTGAAGTGAAGGAGAAGGGGAGGCTTTAGAGTCAGTACTGGGTAGGAATTACTCCTCCCCTGTACGTACAAGAACCTTTCTCAACAAAGTCCTGCCTAAAACAGAGATTCAAATTCTGCCAGGCATTGATCATGATTGATAAAATGCCTCCCTTTTTCACCATGGGCTGCTATTCAATGCCACATCTCTGCCTCCTCTGCCTATGTCATCTCCAACCTCCCTCTCAACATGGGATCCTGCATAGTTGGCCTTTTCCATCTGATCCATCCCAAATCCTGCTTCCAGCTTCAGCCTCTTAAGGCATCCCTGGAGAATTTGCCTTGTCCGGTTGCCCAGTGTGTGTTACAGGAAGAGAAGCTGGGAGAAGAGGTATTGGAAGGGTATAGGGAAGGAAAACTCAACATCTCTCCTGACCCTGGATGGTCCTTCTTGGTGTCATCTTCTCAAGAGCTTCTTTTGGGCCTCAGGAAGGGCTGATGATGACAGGCACCCTGCAGATAAACACTGTCAGCAGGTGGCTGACAGGGATCAAATGTCCAGCTGCCTGCTGGACACTGCAATTCTGCTTTAATCATCTGAATTAGCAGAGCACCTCCCCACCAAAAACCCTGTTCTCACTGGTAAAAGCATCCTCCAGCCTCCTGTGTGCCCACATCTAGGCAGGGCATGGGTGGTGGTGGGCAGGAACCCCGTGGCTCTCAGTGAAGTTGAATTTTGCTGCCTTAGTCCCAGGCCAAACTATTCCTGGTTTGGGGAGAACAACAGAGCTGGGATGTGTTGCTGCTTCTGGCCCTTCCCATGAGTGGGATGAGAGGGATGAGGGTGATTGTGAGTTGGAGCTCCAGCAGGAATTGCCTTTCCTTGGCCAGGAGAACCCAGTGGTGTCTCTGGCCCTGGATGAGACTCCACCAGGCCACAGGCATTTTATTTTCCCCTCAGTTTTGTGTCCTGGCTGTAACACCCTCTAGACCTTAAATGGGAGGTGGGGAGAGTAGGAAAACCTTGCCAAGAGCTTTTTGTGAGCTTGGTGGGGTGGAAAGAGCTCTTTGGTGGGGTGAGCATCTCCCTGCCAGCTCTGGGTCTGGCAGATGACTCAGAGGCATTTGGCAGGAGAAGCCAAGAGACTTGGGATGTCTCTTTCTGTTCTCTTCTCAGTTCTTTGTGCAAATATTTCAGTGCACAACAGTAACTTTTTGTCTCTTTAACTGGTGTAACTGTTCCATGAGATGAGTGAAGTCAGCTCCTCAGACACAGCTAAAATAAAATCCATAATAAATAATTATACAATAAAAGTTAATCACCAGCATCTGAACTGGGGATGGAAGTTACTGGCAGCAGTGACTCATCAGAGTTAAAATATTTGGTTTTTGGAGGAATGATGTTCACAGGCTTTGGACATTTGGTGTTTCTGTGGCTGCCACATCCCTGGAAATGCTCAAGGCTAGGCTGGATGGGGTTTGAAGCAACCTGGTCTAGTGGAAGGTGTCCCTGCCCATGGAATGAAGTGGAACAAGGTAAGATTTAAGGTCTCTTCCAACACAAACCATTCCATGATTTTGGTCCGGTCACTACCAGGCAGAACTGGTGGGGTTAGCTGGCTTTGCCTCTCCAGAAATCATTTCTGTATAAGGATTTGTAACAACCACCCTGGTGCACTAATTTATAATTTCAAAAAATGTGGATGTGTAATTGGGGCAGAAATTTGAGTAAATGGAAGGGAGAAATCACATTGTCACAAATTCTGCATTATTTATAATCATTTTGGAACACTGGCAGAATATAAATGTCAGACTGGGAGATTCATGCTTTCAGGGAAGAAAAATCAAAGATTCATCACAGGGCTAATCTTCACTTTGATCACAGTGTTTTAGCTGCCCCACTTCCACAAGGGACAAAGCAAGGGGAAAGGTCCAGAAATGGCAGTGATTGGGAGCTTGGGAAGAGGGGCTTCTGTGTGAGGAGAGATGGGGATTACTGGAGTTAATTAATGCACAAGGCTATTTTGACAATCCTCTTCCCCTGTGCCATATCACAGGTGCTGCAGCAAGGCTCCATGACATTTAAGGGAAACAAAATTCCAACAGATAAAAGGAAATACTTTCACAAGGGCTGTAATTAATGCAAGGAGATGATTGCCATGGGATGGTGAGGACAGGATCATTTGAGCTGTGTTCCAGATGAAGCGCTGCCTGGGCACTTTGTGCTGCACAAAACAGGCATGTTTTATAGTGACTGGGAAAATATTTTCAAGTTAAACTCCCACTAAATACTTCCTCTCGTGTTTCAGGTACAAATGGATTACTACTTGGAGCTGGGAAAGATGGAGTATTTCTTTTCCCCTTTGCTGTAACACTGAACCATTAGCCTTTCCCTGAGGAGAGATATTGGTTTAGTGAGGAAGCATGAGGTAAAAATAAAAAAAGAGTAATTTGCCAAATATTGCAAATGCTGTCTGTGTTGAGCGAGCCAAATGGAAATGGGGAAGTACTCGGCAGGGCTGTGAGAAATATCCACTTCCATTAGGTCAGCAGTGGAAGGAAGAAGCCTTGGAGAAAGTTGTGAGAATCAGCATCCTGTTTGTGGTGAGAGGTGCTGGGGGACTCAAAGAGCAAGACAAGGAAACCTCTCAGCCAGGAGGAGTGGGGGGTTTGTAAGCAGCAGAAACTGCTGGGGGTATGGGATGCAGAAAGCTCTTTTGGGGTCTCCTGGAGCAGTACACAGGTCTTACCTCATTTGGAGCCCCTGGTGTGGGCTGCCTGCAGCTCCCTGGGGCACAGCAGGGCTCTCTGCCCAGTGGCCAAGGATTTTTTGTAGCATTTCTCAGGCTTGGAGGTGATCTGTGGATATTTGAGGCACGTGTAGAATCACAGAACCACAGAGTGGTTTGGGTTGGGAGGAACCTTAATGCTCGTCCCATTCCACCCCCTGCCATGGGCAGAGACACGTTCCACTATCCCAGGTTGCTCCAAGCCCCTTCCAACCTGGCCTTGGACACTTCCACAGAGCAGCAACAGCTTTCCTGGGCACCCTGTGCCAGTGAATCAAATACACCTCAAATGCTCTCAGTTTTGCCCTCAGGATTTTATAAGCCCCGAGGGCAGGAAGAGAAGCGGGATGGAGATTGAGGCAGAAACTAATTTCTTTTAAAGCCTGAAATGAAAACTTTTCAAGAAATTCTTGTTTGAAATGATTTAAGAGAAGGGTTTAGGTCTTGATCCCTGTGTGGACATTGAATGGCCAGGTGCTTTGCCTTCTCAAGGTGATATGTCCAGGCTTGCTGGAAGGAAAAGGACAAACACATGGAATTAATGGCCCCTGTGTGTTTCATCCATGCACGTGGAGGCCACTCTGCCCACCATGAGCAGCAGCAGGTTCACCAAAGCACTCTGCCAGCTGTGTTGCCAAAATAAGGACTGGTTTGGCACATCCCCAGATTGGGAGAGATGGGTTTTGGTGGTGTTGAGCACATCATTCAAATAGTGAGGTGCCAAGCCACCAGCACAGTGAGCACGTCCCTACATCAAGTGTGGCTGGACCTGGCAGGGAATGATAAAAGACAACAGAGCTCTGGAAGTCACCTGAAACATTTCCTCCTCCTCTTTGTACACTGGGTCGTGTCTGGCCAGAGAAGTGACAAACTCAGCAGTCCTCAGTGGCTTCCTGGCCATCTGCAGCAGCCTCAGCTCGGTCAGCACAGTCTGCACCACGTCCACAACGTGTCCCTGGGTGAAGCCATCCGACACCTGGGCCAGGCAGTTGAGGTTCACCCGCCGGCTGAGGGCCCCACCAGCCTGCAGGATGTAGTGCTTCCATAGTGCTGAGCATCAGGACATGGAAAAGAGACAATGTCAAGGCAGGAATTTAAAGGAGAGCAGGAGAAAGAGATTTTATTATTGTTTACTTTGAAACTGAAACAAGAAAATAAGGGCTATCGATTGGGAAAGCCAAGATTCCAAATTTTTTTGTGTGTGCTTTCCTTGACCTTCAGATTTGCAGCACAGAGGCCTTTAGGCACGTGTGTTTTTAAACCCTCACTGATAATTTTTGGCCACCACTCAGTACTTTTCAGCAAGTCATTAAGGGCACATAAAGTGAGGTGGGCATGTGTGTAAAAATGGTAAGAGCTACTTTTCTACACAGAAGATGTCCAGCATTCCCGTTTGGAAGTGCAGAGTTAAGTACCTTTACCAACAGCCTGTTTTTATTTCTCTGACCCTCCTCACAGTTTATTCCTGCTGAACTGAGGGCTACTGGGGGGCCTCCATGTCCCAAAGGCTTCCAGCTATGCAGGCATGTGTTGCAAGGTGCAAATTTTCTGTGATTGGGGTATTGCTTGTTATTTAAAAGGTGAACCTGGTTGTATCTTTCAGCTGTGAACCTCTGTGCCATGATTGTTGTGAAGTAGCTGAGATTTTGCTTCCAAAAAAATAGGAATAATACCAATATTTTGATTTATGTTAAGTAAGGATCTGTTTTGGAGAAATTTAGGAGATCTTTGATGTTGTCTCCTCAGGCTTTGCTTTAAAGGATTGCATAGAAATACTTGGAAAAATTGGGAGGATTATGGATGAGAGGTTAAAAAGTCCCTTGAATGAGACATTTTGAGTGTGGTGTGCTCAGATTTAGCATGAAGATGTTGGGAGAAGGTTGATGCTGCTGGAAAAGCTGCCTTCCTCTTCCTTGGACTGCGATGTCGATACCATGGGCTCCAGCCCATAACTATTGACAGCTCTGCACTGCATTTCTCACTCCAGCAAATTGTGGTCTCCCACTTGAATTGCACTTGTGCTCAATAAATATTGGCTGCATCACTAATTCATAAAAGAGGAATTAATGCACACAAGAGCAAGCACGCTCATATATTGTGTGCTGCAGCTCCTGGTGCAGGTGTGTAACACAAGGCACTGCCTTGCCTGGGTGATTAATGGCAAGAAATCAGTATGGGATTGTGAATCTTCCAGTTTAATGATTTCCATTGTATATTTACTGTTCCCACTGAGCACAGATTGGAATACTCTGGTCTGTAAGCAGAGGGAGGGCTGCAGCAGACAGGTAGCTGTGCATTGTGGCTTACAAGTATTTGTTATGTCATTATTTTTCTGTCAAAACGAGTTTCTTTCCTTCTCAAATGGGGTGTCAGGCACTGAAAACTGACAGGATGGGGAGGTGAAGATCCTATTTCCACAGAACTCGAGGGAAGGTTGGAGCTGAAGAACAAGCCAGGCACTGTCTGAAATGGGGCAAGGTCAAAGAATTAAAGCTACAAGTTTGTTCTGCTTTAAAATGCCACTTTTTGGGGCATTCTTAAGTGTGAAATCCTTTGAGCTGGCCATTTTTTTGGACTCCAGGTTAGTGGTGAGAGTCCCAGAATGTGACAGTTCAACCCCCAGAAGTGAGCACAGCTAAATTCAGCTGCTGTCACCTCCTTTCTCTAGGTTTTGCTCATGTCTCCTTATCTTTCAGCAATTCCTCAGAGCTGTAACCTAACATGAAACACATGTTCCCTTGCTTGGTGACCAACTCCCATCCCCACCAGGAAAATTATGGAACGTGGGAGAGATTTACAATGTGCTAGGCAGCCAAACTCTGTCTTGGGCTTGCCCAGATGTGCATCACCTGGGTACCTTGGCTGCCCCTGAGGGATGCAGGATGAAACTGGACTGCACAATGTGTTTGTAAGAGTTTTGTGACAAGGTGACCCTGTGGACAGAGCAAAGGTGTGGCAAGGTTCCTGAGCCAAAAGTGTTTTCTTTTATTGCTCTTTATTGCAGACTTCAGGGTGCTTAAAATCTCAAATCATTGGAAGTTTGTTTTATTAGACCAATTTACACGGCTAGGAGAAAAAAAATCCCTGTTTTCCTTACAAGATTTGAGTCTCAGTACATGGAATATTCAGTGAATTTGTCAGAATTTGGGAGGGTCTGTCTATCACTGTAAACATTTGATAGACCAGGCATGCAAAATCATGGATACCTGTACAATTTCTCTTGTGGAGCACAAAAAGTGGAATTTGTGTGAGAGAAAATTTGATCTTCCTGACATGATTTGGTTCTGGAGAGGCTGAGAAGTTGTGTTGTTGAGAATATGGAGATTGGAAATTCAGAACTACAAACTGGAACCAGAAATTCAGAATACCTGTGTTAAAAATAAAAATAAAAGCTTAAAATAGAAAATGTGTGTTGAAATAGGATCTTGTGTTTCATACAGGGGGGAAAACCAGCTCAGGCTGAGCTTGGTACACACTAAACTCATGGAAAAATGTGAATTGATGGTGAAGAGTATTTTAAACTCTTCTCCCAACTTCCACTTTTATTATTTGGCCTTTGGAGTAGCCTGTATTGATTTAAGCAAAATTTGGAGGATTTGAGATACACCAGGGGCATGGCTTGAGCTGAAGGGCAGTTCTGAGGATAACCAGCTAACGAGCAGGAATTTTAAACACTAGGATAACGAGAACGACCTGAAATACTTGCCAAATCTTGTCAGATAGTCAGGCTTTGGAAGGAGAATGATTTTCTGGTAAACTTTGAAGAAAGGTCCCATATTGGCATTGTAGGGCTTGCTGGTGGTCCCCACGAGCAGCACCCTGTGGTTGGGCTTCAGAGCCCTCAGGAACTGGGGCAGGAGCTTTGCCAGGCGTTTGGCGCTCACCTGCAGCACGTGGAAACACGACAAGGAAAGAGTTGTTAACGATGCTGACAGCTCAGAGTTAATGAGCTGGAGCTGGACCTGCTGCCTGCAACAGGATTTGGGGTTTTTGTTGGTTTTTTTTTAGTGGTCTGGTTGTATTTGGTGTGAGCAGATGAGGTAACACAAGTAGGAAGATACTGCTTCCTCAAATTCAGGTAAACACTTGATTTCGGCTTCTGTTTTTGTGCCAGCTCCTTTCACTACTGAATTTACTGGTCTGGTTATTGAAAGGCAGGAAGGAAACAACTAATTCAAAGAAGGAAATCCTTATTTTCAGCTCAAGGAGAAATATTGCAGGGACCTGCACACCTGATGAACCTCACAGGTAGAAAATTGTAACCCAGCTGGGAATCTTCCCAGCTCTTGGAGGTTATGATTTTCTAAGTGTGAAAAATACACTCCCTGTTTATGGCTGTATTTTCTAACTTGCTGAGGCTCTGAGAACAAAGGTTCTGGGAGCTCGAGGTTCATTTCTTTGCAATAATTCACTGCTTGACTTTGTAACACATATTTACAGATGAGTATTGAGCAAAACCTTTTATTGGAGGGTTATATTTGATAATGTTCAAGTGAATATTGGCTGGAGAAGCCTAATCAGGTTGTTGTGGTGTCATTACTGCTATTCAATAAGCTTTCCCACAAGTTTTGGGGTAGAGTAGCACCCTTTTTTTCCCCCTAAATAAGCTTGTCTTAGCACAATACATCTGGTGGATCATTCCTTTTCTTCTCATAGTCATGCTATGCATTTTTCCAAGTGTGCCAATTGCTTAATCAAGATAATGAGTTGAGCATGTCTCAGCCCCGGGGCTGAGGGTCCCCTTTGGGGCTGGCCAGGGTGAGCCAGCTCATAGTTTTACTCCTGGTGGCAGAAGTGTCACCTGGGGATGAGCACTGTGACTGATACTTACTTCGGCTTCTGAAGGCTGAGCTTAGCTCACCTTTTAGGATGGGGCTTGGAGGAGCCTGGTCTAGTGGAAGATGTCCCTGCCCCATGGCAGGAGGTGGAATAAGATGACCTTTAAGGCCTCTTTCAACCCCGACCATTCCATGATTCTCCAAAATTCCAGCACACCTAAGAGACTTCCCCTGACCTCTGCCTGTCCCTCCAGGTTCCTGCTCTCTCCTGTAAACGTTGGATGTGCTGTGAACAGTTTGGGATGTGTGGGATTCCAAGCCTGGAGCCAACAGACTCCCACCAAGGGACTCTGAAGTGGGCAGGACAAGAAATTTTCCCACAGTGATGGCTAAGCAAGCAAGGATTGTGAGTAATCTGGGCTGGTTTTGGCCCCTAATCATAATTTTAATCCCCATCTGCACTTTCTTCCAGGGTTTGAACCCAAGAGAAAAGTTCCTTCTCACTGTGGGGAGCACTAAGGGCATTGAGCACTGCACACCCATCACCTCACCCAGCCCTGGCAGAAGGAACAGCTCCAGCCAAGGTTGGGCTGCCTTGAGTTGCCTTTCCAAAATACAGGCTTGTCACCCCACAGACACTCTAAAAAAAAGGTTTAATTTTTCACATAAAACTCTAAAAGCAAAGTATTTTGCAGGCAACAGGAACTGGGGCAAATTGCTCCCTGCTGTGGTGTTGTTGCTGTGACTGTGGGGCAGTCTTTTAATTTTCTTTCCAATGGGGAAGCCACACAGGAGAGGAAGAAATGGAAGCAGTGGCATTAGGACTCCTGGGAGCCCAAAGAAAATAATCTGTAATTGTAACTATTCAACACAGGCTCTTTGTTTTTGCAGTGGAAATTTATCCTTGTTACTTTATTGTTCACTTTGGCTCCATCCAATTTCTCAAATTAATAGAGCTGAACAATTTAAGCTCATCTCAACTTTTAGCTCCTTGCCTCATATTTTGAAATTCTCTATTATTCCCTTTTACTTTCCAGTGCACTGATGAGCAGTGACTGGACTATTTTTAAATAAAGCAAGGATAGGTGGAAGAGAGAAATGTGACCTCTTGGGGGCTCTTAAGAAGTCACAAGACTCTCTTAAAAGCTTAAAAAAAAAAAAAAGTTAGCGAGACAAGCTATTATCAAGCAAGCTTTGGCAGGTCTGGTCATAGAGGTATGTGCTAAGCTAAGGAATACACTTGTTCCTTTGTGTGGGCTCTAGTGCAACAGGAGAAATTATCTGCACTGAAATAAAGAAGAATTCACCTCTTCTTCTCCCTTCGGTGCCCCTTTGGGAAACATTTTCTCCGCGTCTCCAATCCACACCACTGAAGGCTGCAGTTCCTTGCCCACCTAGGAGAAAATGGGGGAGAAAAGGCAAGGAGTTGATTAAAACAGCTGCGGTTTCATACCTGGGAGCCTGTCACTGTGCTTTTGAATCCAGATTTCAGCAGCTCAATTAGCCTGGCTTATTTTTTATCCCCAGGAATGTGCAGCAATCATGGATAGCATTTGCTCAGCAGCCTTGGCAAATCCAACTCTTTCTAGTTAGGAATTGAGCATCAAGAGCCCACCCCAAGCTGGATCATTTTGTCTGCTATGCTTATCTTTAACTTCTCAGCAGAAATTCAGTTGTGATCTTGCAAAATGAAGGCTGGATTTGGTGTTCAATGGAGAATTACAGTCCAAGAGCAGCTTTAGGCTGAGGCTGGGATCCCACCCTGGATTTCTGGATGGGGAGACAGGCAAGGCATGTCATGCTGTTGCATGAGAGGGAGGGCACTAATCATTAAGCAAAAGAGTTTGTCAATTTTCTGATTGAAACTCCAATATTTAATTTGCAGTGAGCCCAAGAATGAAATTTGAAAAGGTGGGGGGGGCATTGTCCAAAAATGGATTTTCTTGCTCCAAAGTCAGAGGCACCATACCTCTGGTTCACAGCAGGATGGCAGCAATGCTACAGGCTTTTCCCACATCCTGCACTCTTCCCCATTGCTATAGAAACGCCAGAGGTTGAGCTGTTCCAGAGGTTTAGACATTCTGCTGCCAAATTTTAATCACTTTCCAGTGGCTCTCAGAGTTTGCTCAGCAACAAAAGTGATGGCTTGAGTAGTCAGCGGTAACGAGAGAGAGGCACAGCATCCTTCTATCCTGCCTTTTCTTTTCCCCCCTTTAATTCCCCCTAGTTGAAACTGCTGCTTCCAGTAAGGCAGCTTACAAAATCCATGGCCTGTGTACATCACAAGCTCCTGTCTGATTGACAGCCAGGCAGGAAGAATTAAGTTGTGAGCATTGTCGCTCGCAGCACTGCCGTTGATTTTTGCAGCTGTGTTTCAAAGAGTGAGTGTGTCTGTGCAGGAGGGATGGGCTGGGGATGGGGAAGGAGGGCAGGAAATGAGGGATGTGCAGTTTGTTTGCTGTGCTGCTGCTGGGGTGAAGTGGAAGCAATGCCACCTTCAGCGTGTGACACTTCTATGGATGGCAACTGGTCAGTCCTAGAATGTGTCCAGTGATACCTCCAAGTCCAGAACAGTTGGCTTGTAGAATCCTGGAATGGTTTGGGCTGGAAGGGACCTTAAAGCTCATCCCATTCCACCCCCTGCCATGGGCAGGGACACCTCCCACTGTCCCAGATTGCTCCAAGCCCTGTCCAACTTGGCCTTGGACTCTTCCAGGGGTCCAGGGGCAGCCACAGCTTCTCTGTGCCAGGGCCTCCCCACCCTCACATATTTCTTCCCAATATCCCATCTAAACCTATCCTGTCAGTTTAAATCCCTTCCCCCTCGTCCTGTCCCTGCAGGCCTTTGTGAATAGCCTCTCTCCATCTTTCTTGCAGCCCTTTCAGGCACTGGAAGGGGCTCTAAGGTGACTCCAAAGCCTTTTCTAGGCTGAACAATCCCAACTGTCTCAGCCTTTCCCTGTAGGAGGGGTGCTCCATCCCTCTAAGTAGATTGGTGGCCTCCTCTGGACTCAATCCAACAGATCAATGTCCTTCCTGAGCTTTTTCCTTTGTTGGATGGCAGGAACTCAAATATTTAGTGTTAATAGTGAAGATTAAAAACAATAAAAACAACATATCAGAAAAGATATCACATCCCTGGGGAGCCTGTTCAGTGCCTGAGGCTGCAGTGGGATGTGACAAGGAAATAAGGGTAGGGGGAAGGTTACAGGGGCTACAAAAGCTGTTGGCAAAGGTTGAACACTGCTGTATCTTGTCCTTTAGGTGGGGTCACCACAGGCTGGGAGCTGCAGATATTCCTTGTTTGGTTTGGAGATGGTTTCTGTGGTGAGCAGCCCCCCTCAAACGCAGCCTGAAGTCTGAAATCAGATTGTACCTTCATTTTAACTCTCACAGGAGAGCGCTTACTGTTGTCACACCTTTCATTTTCTTTGCCCCTTTTATTTCCTCTCTAAGTGGAAATATCAATATATAACCTCAGTTTTGGCTCTTAAAGAGAGAATTTCCTTCCTAATTTCTGTTTTGAGGCAAAGAGCTGAATGTGGAGAATGACCTGCATGTATTTTTTGCCCAGAAAAGCTGTGGATGTGACATCCCTGGAAGTGTCCAAGGCCAGGTTGGATGAGGCTTGGAGCAATCTGGGATAATGGAAGGTGTCTCTGCCCATGGCACACTGGATGAGCTTTAAGATCCCTTCCAACCCAAACCATTCCATGATTTTTCAGGTGTTAATAGACATTAATACAACCCAATTCAACACACTGTGTTTGGGCAGGCTGTTTCTTGTAAATCCACATCAGACACCCAGAATCCATTGGAATCTAATTTAAATTGTTGGCAGGTCTGTAGATCTGTATATCCCCCCGTGAAAGTGCTCCATTTGAATTATCCATGGACAGTTTGAATCCGTGGATAATTAAATGCACTGTACATAATTAATTTGTAATTGAAATTTTATTAGCTTTGCTGCAATTCCACAATTTGTTGGAGCTGCCAGCAGATGGCCCCTTAACCCTTCTAATACCACACTGAGATTTGCTCTTCGGGAAAATCATTATGGGGGGAAAAAAAATAAAATAAAAATCCCTCTCACCCTGCTGTCAACAGTCATCAAAGATCAAACAGCACTTTTGAGAACCTTGGGTTCAACTTCTCAAACCTGGGAGCCAGAGTTTAGCAGTTAAATTGTTACACTTGAAAAGGCAGAAATGTGATTCTTGCCCAGCACATGTTGTACAAGGCTCCTCCAATCTTGAAGAGTTTGATGGAATTTTTTTTAAAAGGCCCAAGATTTTTTTGGAAGCTCAAGTTATTGCTGCAAACTCCTTAGTGCTCTGTATTTTATACACCCAGAAATGCTCTACTGAAACCTGTGATTAGACCTTATCAGTGGGAGCAGGTAAATATTCCCGTGCTACAGTGATGATGCCACCGTGTTCTGGTTTGTGAGGCAGAAAATGACTTGCAACAGGATAAATTTAATTTTTAACCTTAGGGTAACACAAGTTCAAGGTGCTTTTTCACAGAAATAACTGCATATTTGAGCACTGTTGATACTTAACACTTCAAGCTTCTAAGAATTCCAGCAGGCTGAGCTGCACCAAGAGGAGAATTGTTTTGGATGCTGGAGGAAAAACTGTTCCCAAATTTTAGCTGTAGTGGGAGAGTCTTGTGTGGCATGGAAATCTTAAACACACAAAGAATTCTGTCAGTGTACCAGGACAAGCTCTTCAACCTGCCAGAAAAATGCTCTGTCTGAAGGGACAATACAGCAGTGGTTATGAAATGAACATGAATCAGTAGGGGAAAAAAATAGATTAATGGCAGACTTCAAAATTCTGTTGCCTCTAAAGGCTGGGGTTGTATCATTTAATCTAAATCAACTCCATCATATCCCTTCTTTTGGGTCTAACACTTTTATAGTCACCTCTGACTTGCTAAAGAGCCTGATAAGAGTCCCCCAGCATTGATGGTGTTGAAATATTTCTGGACAATATTTCTGTGTCCCTGCACGGCACACACCGAGCTGCTGACACACACACACACACACACACACACACACACACACACACACACACACACACACACACACACACAGCTTCCCTGCTGGCATTTCCTCCTGGCCACCTCTCTCCCAACCTCTGAGCCTGGTCAGTGCTGCACTATTAACATTTCCCCAGGTGTGGCTTTGGGCACAATGTGCTCTCTGTGTGCTGCTGTGGCCCTGAAGAGGGGATGGACCCCCAGAGAGGGGCTGTGTCCCTCTGCTAGTGATTAACCCCCTGGCTGCTTTATTTGCTCGTCATTTTTATTGCCCTGCAGCTAAACCTCGTGAACTACCTGCCCTTTTGTGTCGCTGAGATGTTCTCCCCTCTCACCTCGGTCCTTTCTGGATCTGATTTTGCTTCCATGCATCCTTTGCTGCCCTTCCTTGCATCTTTCCCGTATTTTATGGGGGTGTAGGAGAGCCAAACGACTGCTTGGCAGGGGAATGGGGCTTAATTGGAATATTCCAGAGTGTTCTGGTTCACGCTTGAAGGGTGAGGGTTGTTTTGGGGAGGATTTCTGGGAAGGGATTCTCTACTGGAGACAGATTATACTGGAGACTCTTGCTCCAAAGCAGAGCTGACCTGGCAGGATCTGCCGTGGCTTTATGGAGAACACAAGTGCTCAAGCTTGGTGTTTTCAGCCTCTTTCAATAGTTTTCCTATTCAATATCAATCTCCCTTACATCTCCTCTGAATAGGCAGATTGAAATGTTGGTGTTTTCCTGCTCTGGTATGAGAAGTCATTTCCTCTGAATGACATTAAAATGCCTGCCTGGAGTAACACTCAAGCCTTTCTTGGATCAGGACTGCTGTGTCTCTTTTAAGTCTCCTCCCTGAAAAGGGGAGAGGGGGAAAAAAAAAAAGAATTTGGCTTTTGCATCTGAAACAAATTAAAGTTTCATTTTTTCCCCAATCCTATTCACTTGTTTAGGGCGTCTCCCACGAAACAATTGCCAGCAGCCACCACTTCAGTTATGGAAGAAAAGTTTCCTAATGGTCATTTTATGCTCTCCAGAGTTTCCTTTCATTACAGAAACTCTTTTGTTTGCACATAGGATAGGTAATCAAAAGTGTGAGGTGACTTCACCTTTATCACAGAGCACCATTAATCCTTATTTACTAAATCCTGGTGTTTAACAGTGGTTGTGTGGATCAGAAGATAAGAGGGAAAGAACTGTCATGTTTCCTGTCATTCACTCACAACTTGCAGTGGAAAGTCTGTATTTTGCTTGACTAACTCTCCATAAAGGCACTTCTGGGAAGCTGCAGTACAAAGCTGGCTTGACAGCAGTTTCTGTTACCAAAAAAACCTGCCCAGAAGTGCCTGATTCTGGAGATTTGGGGGATTTTCAGTGGTCTCTGCACACAGGACCCTCTGCTGAGGGGTACTGTGCTGGGTCACATAAGACCAAGAGCTGGGATTATTAATGTCAGCTGCAAGATACCAACTCCTTCCATGCTTTGTCTGCCACATATGCCACTGTTCAGTCTTACAGTAATCCAAATACCCAGATTTTTGTACCATGAGGAAAAATAAACTTTTTGGTGGGGGCAGTTACCATTGTTCAGCTTTCTCTTGTCAAGGAATTTGTTTTGAATGTGCATTGCCCCTGTGTTTTTCTTCAGCTTGGGTAGCAGTAAATTCCTGAAAATCTGGATGTAGGAGATTCCTAGTCCTGTGATTCCTCGTAAAACTCTCTCCTTGATACATAAACAATTTTCCTTGTTGCTACTTGTGCCCATTTCTTTTTGTCCCGTTGCTGTGCACCTCTGGGCAAAGCCAGACTCTGTGTTATCCCATGAAGCCCCTGAAAACAGCACTTAAATTCCCTGTCACTCCAGCTTTATTTTAGCCTGAAACAACTGGATTTGTCCAGATGTCTCACATGCTCCAGCCCCCTCATCTCCTCTCCTCTGGACCTGCTTGTCAAGGTCTGTGTTTAACAGGGCAGCCCAATACTGCACACAGCTGTGGTCTCAAATGCCCAATAACAGGGATAATGAATTATTTTAAGGTGTTTGCTGTATTCTTGCTGGCACAGGCAGGTATTTGGCTGAGTTGGTTGCTGCACAGACTTGACCAGAGAGAGGGGAGAAGAGGCACATTCGGTGTTGTCAGGAATAAAGAGGTGGATTTTATCTGCAGAGGTGTTGGGTGCAGGATTGTTTCCAGCCTGGCTCTGAGAACCTGCAGGGTCTGAGCTGAAATCCTCAGCAGATGGGGATGTGCTGGTGACTCAGCCGTGGGGACAGAAGGTGATGGGAGAGGTGAAACAACCAAAGGAACTGGAAATGAAAACTGAACTCAGTGGATTTGAACGATGCTAGGACAGGCCAGTGTTGTGTCACAGGGTCACAGACTGGCTTGGGTTGGAAAGGACCTTAAAGCCCATCCCAGGCATCTCCAAGCCCCATCCAGCCTGGCCTGGGACACTTCCAGGGATCCGGGGGCACCCACAGCTTCTCTGGGTACCCTGTGCCAGGGCCTCAGCACCCTCCCAGGGAAGGACTGAACATCCAGGAAAGAGAAACCCTGTGCTGTGCCACTGGCTCTGCTGTTAAAGCAGCAGAGTTTGAAGCAGTGCTGCTGTTGCAGTTGGAACAAGTCACCTTTAGATAAGCAAGGCTTGGACATCTCTGCTTCCATGTGATTGTGAGCAACTCCACCCCAGTAACTCATGGGGGTTCACTGAAATGTCTTTTGCAAGAGCTGAAGAAGAGAGAAATAAGCTTGGAGTGCTCCCCATGATTTTAAGGAAGGGGTTGGAGAGTGTTTCCAGTTGTTTTTAATTAATGTGGAAAAATGTAAGGGTTTGTCTGTACCTGAAGGCACACACATACATGATGTGTGTGTCTATGCTTATTAATGTCTACAAATACACATTTTATGCATGCTCCTCTTATTGTTCATATTATTTGTATGCAAATATACAGAAAAACCCCTTGCCATCTTCAGCTGGAACCTTGTCCAGGAGTAAAAAGACTTCCCTTATTTGTCCTGTGCCCCAAGTCCTTGTGCTCTGGCAGGGACTGTGTGAGGGCAAGGATGGCATGGGCCGTGCCTGCAGCCAGAGCTGAGCTCTGCCATTGATGAGGGCAGAGAAATGAAGTGGAGAAAGGTGAAATGTGCAGAGAAGGGGGGCTGTTAGCTCAGGATAATGGCTCTAAATCGTGTCAGGGAGTGCCAGGCCCAGTGTCAGTGCCACAGCATCAAGGGTGTGTGTGATCACAGCACTGTCACTGGGCTCCTCGGGGATTGTTTTGCTCCTGACCGCGAAATGTGGCTTTTCTGGGAATGGAGGCGCCTGTCACAAAACCTGTTGTAAGACTGGATTCCATGGAATACTGCTGATAAATCCCCAGAAAAAGCCAATTTTAGTAGACCACTGGCACTGGAAAAAATGCTACATTTGGCTTTTTCCTACTTTTTTTTTGTCTGAAAATGTTTACCAGCTCCCATCTGGAGCAGAAATGCTGAGGACTTAGAATCTGGAAGAAATCTTGCCAGGATAGTGTATTTTTAAAATTTTTCGGTTGGTTTTTTGTTGTTTTTTTTTTTTTTTTTTTTCTTTTTTGAGGAGGGTTTGGGCTATGTTCTTCACAGTTCATATGCCTGCTTTCATTTCCAGACTTCTCATACATTTCTGTTCCTGTAAACCTGAACCAGGATTCATTCATTTGAAGAGCTTGCTGATAGGCAGAGTGCAATATAGGGGAGAGAGCTCTTGTCCAGCAACAGTCCCAGAGAGGAAATTTCTGACCACCCCCAGCCTAGCATTTGATTAAATGCTGCATGGCAAGCATTCCTGGCTGATGTGCACATAAACAGAGAACAGAATTTTCTTTATCTGTGCTGCTTTTCATATTCCAGGTAACACAGAGCTCCCATAAATCTTAATGTGGAAAATATGGCTGCTCCCAGTGATTTCTCCAGGGGCATTAAATCCTCTGCAGAGCTGCACACACTGGCTGTCAACAAGTGGTTTCACAGAATCACAGAATCTTTTTGGTTGGAAAAGACCTCCAAGATCAAGTCCAACCTTTGACTTTTCACCACCTTTCAATCAGCCCAGAGCACTGAGTGCCACATCCATTTGTTCCTTGGACACCCCAGGGATGGGGACCCACCACTCCCTGGGCAGCCCCTTCCAAGGGCTGGCAGCCCTTTCCATGAAGAAATTCCTGCTGATGTTTTGAACACTTGAAGGCAGGGAAGGAATTCCAAATAGGGTTGAGCAGCTTTGCCCAAGGTGTGGATGTTCCTTGTTATGGAGAAACTACAATTCCCTGTTTGTCCACAAAAGAACTGGATCACCTTGAGGACCATGTGAAGCATCATTATGAGGTCATCCCTGCCTGGACACTTCCCAGCAATGTTGGAAGGAGAGAGGTTGAAGAGGTTGGCTCCTGTTTCTGTGCAGATGGCATGGACCAACATTTTCTTCCCAACACCAGCAGGTCCTGCCAGCAACAGGGATTTCACCAAAGGAGCATTCTCATGGACGATCTGGGAACCTGTAAAAAGTCATAAGGCACTGTTATTGCTTTCATTTAAATCTGCCATAAAGGTAATGGAATGATTCCTCCTTTTTTTATTCACCATAAATAATTGATAATGTGAATTAATTGTTTCCTTACTATGGCCTGAGTGCTCTCAAGTGCAATTCTGGATAACTAGAGCTGAGAGCCCAGCAGATTTCACATCTCTGTTTGGAGCAAGACTTGTCCACCCTTATTTGTACCTTCTGATGGGAAAACTTCAGTTTTAAACTGATCTGAGCTAAAAGAATGATTTTGAGACTGGAGCAAATGCGAGTGCCAAGGTTGCTGTGCTTCCCTTGCTGTGCCTGCAGCAGTGACTGCTCAGCATTTCCACACTTTGTCTCCATGGATGCTCCAGGTAAATTCATCCTGGGCTGTGACAAATATGATCCATCACCTGGGAAAGCCTCACATTGGGAAAACACAAGCACAGATGGATTTAGGTGGCTGATGGGGGTGGAACTTGTCTCCCCTGCAGCTGTCACCACATGAACTGGGGACAGGTGAACCTCCAGAGGTGGGAGTAGCAGGAAATGTCAAATGTTTTATCCATGGCCACTGGGAGCCCATGCCCACTTTGCCTCGATGCCTAAAGATGTGCTGTGTCCATAGTGGTGGTGTTGACACGTATTTGGAAATCTGTGTGAGCATCCACTGCATTTGGAGGCGTCTCAGACTGGTGTCCATTGGGTTGTGGGAGTGGAACTGGCCCCAAAACTGCTGGGCTGCAGAAGAAGCCTTTGCCTTAGCCTGGAGAAGCCCTCTGGGTTAATGGGGACAGCTGCTATTTAAAACAAATCCAATCAGGGTGGTTATCTGAGTCCTAATGGTTTAACATCCCAAATAAATGGCAGTGAACTGAGCACAGAGACAAATGCCATTATTCCAGCACGGTGCAGGGTGTAGGAAGTTGTCAGCCACCCAGGCTTTATTAATATTTGGCCATTCCATAGCAATCCATTACTATTGCACAAAGATTTATTAGGAGGGGAGCAGCAGACTCCTCTGTGTTAAAGATGAAGTATAGCTTCTACTATTCTTTCTCCTTTCAGCTGCTTATAATTTTCTTAATGCCATTTAAGCTGGAGCTTTCCTTGCCATTGGGTGGCTATTTTGAGAGAAACTTTCACTTCTGTGATACACAATTATCTCATGATGAACTAGTTTGGAGACGGATTAAGTGAAATGTCATCCGTAACGTATCACCCCATAGGTGAAACCATTCCTGTACCTTTTTTTTTTGGCTCATCTCATATCTTTTCTTACTCAAAGGCATATTTTTCAAACTGCTCTTGCAAATACCTTTTTTTTGCTTAACTAGTCCAGGGTCTCCTCTCTGTAGAATTTTTGTCAATTGTATAAATGGCATAAATTGTATGGTTTCTCTTGATTAAGGGGTGTTTCAGGGCTTGATTGCCCTAGATTAGATGGTGTCAAAACACAGCTTTGGAGGAGTTTGGGGTTATGTGAAATACATTGTGCAGACAGGGATAACTGCTGAGCTCTCTCAGCTGATTGCAGTCACACCTTCAGCCAGCCCCTGAGGGCTTACCCCAAACACTGAGGGTGTTCCAGGGTGGAGAGAGAATAACCTGAGCACTGGCCTTTGGAAGGAGGGAAAAGCAGTTCAGTGTCAGCTTTGCTCTGTTTTCCAGGGAGGGAGTTGGGCAGATGTTGGTGATTTTGCCCTCTAAAGGGGATGAGCAGACACTGACACAGCCTGGGGCAGGACATGCCTAGTTAAAACCTCCCCGAGATCCACTCAGGAATGGAAAAGGATCCAACTGAAGTAATTGAGGCTGGAAAATCCAATCAGGAGTGGAAAGGGACACAAATGAGGTTTTGAGTAAAGGCCCCCAAGACAGGCACTTCTTGCAATCCCTGCAGCTTGGCATAATGCCATTCCCAAGTGAAATATGGGACAGATTTTACATTAAAAGCAAACAACCTGACCCAGGAAAGCCTTGCTAGATATTAGCTAAGCCTGGCATTACAACTGCAAGGGCATCTGCAAGTGTTCTCTGCGATGTACAAAATGTATCCAGACTAATTCCTTCAATGATTTCGTTGTGCTGCACTGAGTAACATTAGCCAGCTTGTAAAAGGTATATTGCAACCTTAGCCCTTCCCTTAACTTGATTAATTTTGATCAGTGGAGCTTGTTTTAGCTATTATCTTTCCCAAGTGGTTTCCCTTTATGCGCTGCCATTCACAAACTGTTGCCATGCAGACAGAGATGGGCTGGGGAGGCGATACCTGCCTTTCTGTGCTGTTAAAATGATCCAGCCTTCACTCTGAAGGCTTCATTGAAAAACAATTAGACTGCAAAATGCTGCAGATTACGACTAATCAAGCCCTGCCAAAGCCAGTAAAATGCACGTTTCTGACAGGAAGCAAAGCCCCAGCGTGTTTTGCCCTCTGGTGTGCTCTTACCCAAGGGCAATATTCCATAGAGTGTCACGAGCTGTCTGACTTCTGGGATGGAGGGCATGGGCTGGGCACCTGTCCCACGGAGGATGTTCCTCAGACAGTCGTAGTAGCCTGTGAGGAGGAAGCAGGAGCTCAATAAATGTGACACCGTTGCTGTAAAAAGCATAACTCAGGGAATGAGGAGCTGCCACAGAGCAGGGATGTAACACACACTCAGCAAAGCCAGGCTCAGGGACTCAAGCTGGGCAATATTCTGGTGGAATGTGGCCCTGAGAAAGGTGAAGTGCAAAGGAAAATTTAAGCTGAACAAGCTGTGGAAGTTGTTCAGCAGAGAGCAGACGGTTTCGAGTAACCTTTTAAAGCAACTTTGTGGAGAAGAATCATTAGCAGCACCATAAATCACGCTGCTGGCTGATTCCTGGATTTGGGATTTTGCAGGGCTAGAATCCCAGTGAACCATGCGCTCTCAGAAGGATTTCAAAAAGGGGGGAAAGCTATTTTAACAAGCTTTTCCCTGGCTGGGTCCCATCTCAGCTCCTCGCTGTGTTAGTCGCGTAAGCGTGTCACCTCATTTGGTGGGGCTCTCTGCTTTGCAATTCACCTCTTCCCCCCACCCCAGCCTTTTTTTTTGTTCAAAAAAAACCTCCACAAAACAACCCAAGAAAATGAAAAATCCCTGATGTGAACTGAAACGATTTAATCTTGCCTTGGCTCTGGTTATAGAGCTATAATCACATTGCTTGCCCTGTCAAAGTCCATATCCAAGAAATGCTGGAGGACAAAGATACAAGGGGATGGGCCACAAGCAGGAAAACCAGTTGTGATGTAGTCAGTGATTATTTTTAGCATAAATTATATGTCATTATGGTGATTATTATTGAAAAATAATAATATATTATGTTTTACTGTTGATAAAAAGGCAGAGGGCAAGAGGCCTCTGGAGCAGGGGTAAATTAGCAGTGGTTAAGAGCAAAAGTGGAGGTATAATTTGGGGGTAAAAAAGGCAGACAAGCCCTGGTGCAACTGCCCCCTCCCCTCTGAAGAAAAATTAATTTCAGGTTTTATCTTTTATTTAAGGAGAAATCAAAAGAACGGGATAGGAATTAATCTTCACAGATTTAATTAGAAGGTATCAAAGGGTTTAATTGCAACTGCACATAAATCACAGTGGATATTCTCTGACTAATTTAGATAAGGTCACCAAGAAAATTAGTTCAGTGATGTCAGTTTGTCATAGAGGGGGGACATTTCGGTGCCTTTCCTGGCTGTGTAGCACAGTTCCACTCTTTGTCCTTTCCCCAGGAACTGCAAGTGACCTTCCTGAGGCTGCAGCCCTGCAAGGCTGAGCAGATGAAGACTCCTTTCTCTGCAAGCTCTGATTGTGTCCTTGGACCCTCCAAGAGTTTTTCTGGATTTCATAAAATTGTTGGGGATGTGCTGTTTTAAAAGTGGTGGGGGAATGTTTGTTGGACCGAAGTGACCTTGATAGGCCGGGAGAACAAAGGAAGAATGAAAACCTTCCTTTACTTCATGGTGTTTAATGAGCATGAAATGCACAGGACACTTGTTAATTCAGAGAATTAACAGCTCTTCAGAGGAATGGGCAGAGGCTCTGGAGGCTGAACTGGTGCTTTTAAGAGTTTATATGAACATGGCATTTGGGGATGATAGAAGAGAATTTGTCTTTTCTGTATTGGCCTTGTATCAGCCTGTAGCACTACTGCTTCTGGATAGCTGCAAATTCAAACCATGGCTTTTGAAACTACCTGAATCCTGCTGTGATTTCACTGTGTGTCACCAAATGTTTGTGGACGTGGTGCTAGACCCCTCTAAAGTCTGAAAATGTGGGGTTTGGGGTTTTTATAACCCCTTTTTTCTCTGTAAAGCATAGCTAAACAGGTCTGGCTGCAGTTGCAGGTAACAGAAACCAGACAAGAGAAGTGTGAAATGCAGAACTAGGCAGAGACATGTCTTACTGAAATGAAGGGCCAGCTATGCCTCAAAGCACTGCTCAAAGTTCATGGGCAGTCAGGGAGGTGCAGGGGGAGGGGCTGGGTCTTCTCTGCTCAACCAACAAAAGCTGGAGGTACAGTTTCTGCTGTTCTCTGGGAAATATTCTGCATGGATCATGACCCCTGCTCTGCCAGGCTTGCACTGTCTTTCCACTGCTCCTTAAAGGATGCTCTGGTTCTGCCTCAGAGTGGCTGTGACATCCACAACCATTCAAGGCACCCAGGTGTTGCTGCCTGGAGTTACCAGCTCTGCAAACAGGTCCTGGGCTCAGTAGCAGAAGTGAAATGTCCTGAGCAGCCCGCAGAAACAGACTTGATTTGCATACCTGGCTTTAGATATTCAAAGTGCAGCGACTCTTGAACTCAGTCTTGACTGGAAATGGGGGTGAGTGGAGGTGGAATGGCTGGAGGTTGGATCAAACACCACGTTTGCTGTAAGAGGGGTACTTTACCAATGTAGTCAGAGAGATTCACGTTCTTGACTCTGATGAGCAATCCTTCTTCTGCAAGCTCCTGGTACAGGGAATCAATGGTCCTGCAGGCAGGAGACATCAGTCAGAAAGAGTCAGGAAAAGCTCAGGCCTCTCAGAACTGAGCCAGCCTGAGAGTTATTTATGTTTTCCCAGCTTTATAAATGCACTTTGTGGCTCGGAGGCAGCAGTGATTAGTGCCATCAATGTGAAATCAATAAGCACAGCTTTCTGTGTCGTGGTGAGGAATCTTTTTCCCTCCCTCACTCGCTGGGTCCCCCTCTCCTGCTGACTCCATTTACCCATTTCCAGGTGATGCCAGATCAGTTATGACTTGTGTAATGGACTCATTCATTAATATCAATTACCGGGAAATTATTGTGAAATTACACAATAATGGCAATCCTAACACTACTATACCTATTCACTCAGCTCTCCAATTAGTACTAATTCATTAATTCTTCTTGGAATTTATTGTGTTGGCAACAGACAGCCTCATCTCTCTGGGAACACGCTGGGAATGCCTCGCTCAGATCCAGCAGTGTTGAGGTCAGGCTGGCCAGAGGGGGATTGGGAAAAAACATTCCTGGATCCCTGGAAGTGTCCAAGGCCAGGCTGGACAGGCTTGGAGCAACCTGGGACAGTGGAAGGTGTCCCTGCCCATGGCAGGAGGTGGAACTGGATGGGCTTTAAGGTTCCTGCCCTATCCAAACCAGTCCGGGGTTCCATGAAATGGGCAAAACTTCCCCAGTGGAAGCTTCTCCCTGTCTCCATTAGTGGGTGAAAGTAGATCCCAATAATGAAGGAGATAAAACACTTAAATTTGTGTGTGGTTTTCTATTGATGTGGATCTTCTCTACACTCTCTTTTGGAATTCTAAGTATTAATTTCAATGACACTTTTGGCACTTGGTTTTATAGAGTCATACTGCTTCCAGGATGATGTAAGCTGAATAAACCTGTCAGAAATTCTTAAGTGTATTGACAGCATAAACAATATTGATTTTAATCTTTTCAGATCTCTCAGTGTTTTTGCACACCTTTCACATTCTTTCCCCTCAATTATTCTGTCTTTCTCACCTATCTTAATTGGGATGTTCTGGTCTGGCTACAATAAATATATTTAATAGTGCCTCTCAGCTGGCTAATAAACCTACAGGTATAATTTGAGGTCTGCAGCCTTTTTTCCATTTCAGCTGAGGAGTTTTATGTTTATGCAGTCTTAGTGGCACAATTAATGTAGGAATAGCAATAAGCAAATCCAAAATTTAATGCACCTTCAACGAGGTTGATTTTGCTGCTCTGACTCTTGCTTTCATCCTCAGTGGTTTTATGTTGGGAATGCATCATAAAACAGGCAGAAGGGACTGACCTGGAAGCTCTGGTGGGAGCAGGACTTCTACTTTTCCTGGTATATTATTTTTACTGTACCAGTTAAATGATGCATGTCCTGAGTCTCCTCCAAGGGAGTGTGATGTGACCAGACTTTGTTGGCTGAAGCCCCCTGTGCCCCCTTTGCTGGGCCCAAATGGAGATTTTGAATCTGAGTTATTCATCCCCGCTCTGGGTTGTTTCTGAAATGCTCAGCAGGGAAGAGCAAAGCATGGAGCCAAAATGCCAGATAAAAAGCCAGCTACTAGAAAGCTCATGTTTTCAGCTGGCTGCATGGTAAGTTTATATATAAAGAAGCAGGTATGTGCAAGAGCAGTTTTAAAAGCAGGGAATATACACATCCTTCTTAGACTTTGGCACTGTTCTGTAGGAGAGGTCCTGCTCTGCTATAATCCATGAGACATGGATTTGAAATATTTTCTTTTTTGAGATTTTTTTTTTTTTTTAATATATTTTAAAGCAGGTAAAGAGATCATTGGATGATTGTGTGGTGCCAGCACCCAAATGATCAAGTTTGGGTCTTGCTGTTCTTGCAGGAATGGGTTTGTGGGGTGAATTTCACTGATTGTCTTTGTCATTGTGCTGTTTTCCAGCCCTGCTCCTGGATCAGCTGGACCCTGTGGTATGTGCACAGGTGAAAAATGGCTGGATTGTCAGGGAAGACAGCACTCATTGGAAATGGCAGAGCAGAAGAGGAAATCCTCTCAGTTCCTCCAAATAAAGAGTGTTTGAAAGAGCAAGGGTCCACAAGAAGTCTGCCAGGACTCTTATTGACCCATGAGACTGATTTATGACATGTACCCTACAGCTCAGCCATGAAGGGGGATTTATGGAGTGCAGGGGCCTGTCTGCAGCCTCCCTTATCAGGCTCCAGCTGGGATGGAAAATCTGACAGTCAACAAAGCAGCCAGGTGCTTCTGCACCTGCAGAGAGGGGAAAAGAGGCACACAGGGCCAATATCCTGCTGAAATGCTCCATGTGCTTAGCTCTGCAGACTGGAATTAACCTGCCTGAAGGTGATGGGACTGGTCCTGGTGGTGTGTGATAGCACAGTGGGGATTTTAGCTTGTGTTTGTTGGTGAAGATGAGGAAAACCAAGGTTGATATTGGAGACCTAATGCAGAGAGGTTCTCTTTACCTGTCAGGAGTCAGCTCTCTCTCCAGCTCTGGTATCTTTTTCTTCGCAGGTGTCTTGCTTCCCTGAGGACCACACAAACAAGCAGGAATTAGTGACTTTAGCAGAGAGAAATGTTTTTGAATGTACTGAAGCAAAGTGAGGGCCAGAACAGCCAATGTTTCAGTGCTTGAATGTAGCCCAAAGGGAAAAACCATATCCTTAAACAGCAGTCCCACTGCTACACAGGAAAGTATCCCAGAGTCATTTTACTCCAAGGGAAAAAGTTCCTCCTTCCTTTTGCTTGGATATTAGACTTTTTTTTTTTTAATTAGCACAGATGCCCAGGACAGTGGTGGCATCCCCAAGCCTGAAGGGATCTAAAAGCTGTGTGGGTTTAATGGTGGCCTTGGCAGTGCAGGTTAAGGGTTGGGCTCAATGATCTCTCTCAGAGACCTTTTCCAATTGTGTGATTCTTATTCCATGATTTTTCCAGAGCACAGTTCTGTGGGTGAGGGGTGATATGGCCCTTGCTCAAGAAGGAAGCAGGAAGGAAAAGGGTGTGGGGTCTAAGTAGCTGTTCCAGAGACTGTTTATGCCTTTTTTTTAAAAAAATAAAAATAATTATCTATATATTGAAGTAAATATATATAGGCAGCTTCCCTGAGGGGAAAAGCTCCTGAGACTCTGGCTACCCTCCTAACAACTGGACATCCTTCTCTTTCCTAATGCCTCAGGGAAGAAGCTGGAAGAGTGCAGAAAAACACAACCTGCTCTTTTCACATTTTCACCACAATTTCACCACAGAGAGAGTTTTGACTTGTGTGCCTCATTTCTTTACACATTATAAAACAACTCGTGGCAAACATAAATAAGGAAGATGTGACTCGGGCTTGTCAAACCCCTCCATTAATTACAGCTCAGGAGCCATAAATATGGTTAGGGATAATTAGTAGTGTGGAGAGGGCATCATTAATCCACGTTCATGCCCACCACTGGTGTCTGAGCTCCAGTCCTGCAGAGCACTCCAGGATTGAAACTGTTTACACAGAAACCTTGGTGCACCAGGGGATTTCTCCAACAGCTTAAATTTAAGCACGTGCTTAAATGCTTAGTTGAACAAGACAGCTTATTCTTTCTAAAAGTTTATGTTCGCTTTCCTGGGAATACAACCATTTACTTTGCCTTTTTTTTATAATAGTGAATACTTCTGCAGAGCTCTGGAGGCTGTGTTGTTGAGTTTAAAAAATCCTATCCAATTATCTGGAAAATGCTGGGCTTTTTCACAGAATAGATCAGCAGCCTTCAGGAACAGATGAATGTTGGGTTTTCAAGGATAGACACAACATAAGTAACCTGTGGTTCGATCACCTGTTACTGTTTATGATGCCACAAAGATAATCCAGATGAAAATGCAACTGAAACCCAGCACTATGTGGATCAGCCAACTGGGAAAATGAGATGTTTTTACATTTTGGGTTAGGATAATGCAAACAACTCTGTATCTGGAGAACTATACCTTGGGTTTCTTTACATAAAGAAGTTTGGCAGCAGATACTCATCCAAATGTGCCAGGGGGATTTTGCTTTGAAGAAAGGGAATGGGAAGAAGAAAGCACATGCCATGCTGTTTTAACAACTGCGGAAATATTGAGGCTGTCACTGGTTGATTTTTGCTGTTCCTCCTGTTTTGTCTTTTTAACCTCTCCTCCAACAAACCAGAAATTACATATATTTGGGTCTTACTGGGAAGAAAAGCTTGTTTCAACCTAAGTAAAGATGCTAAGCATATGTTGAATTTATTGGCCAACTGGTATTGTCCTCAAGGCAGCTTCACCAATAAAGTAACTCCAGAGCAAAACAAAAATGAACTGTGTGGAGGAAAAATGTGTTTTCCTAATTAACAACAGCATTTGTGGGGAATTTGGCACAGGCTGAGATGTGATAAGGGCAAATATGAATTGTAGACAATGGCTTGCCTCCAAAATGTCTTACTGGGAACGGCTTTTATTTAGAAAATGATAATGTTTAATGAATGTGAACACGCTCATCATTTATAATGGAAATCTCCTTGCTTCTCTCTCTGAAATGTCTGTCGAGCTTCTGTGCAGCCACCCCCTGACTTGGTGATTTTCTGAGTTGATAATTCCCATGGAGGGAGCTGCATCAGGGGGCAGCTGGTGGGGACACAGGGCTGTCTCCTGTACCCAGTGGGGTGGCTCCTCTTGCTGTGTGGGCTCAGCAAAATGCTGTGGGTAGCTCAGAGGTTGGAGCAGACAAGAACCTGATTTCAGACCAAATTCCAGAGCACTGTCTGCTGCTGGAATGGCACCAGGAGGGAGAAGGGTATCCAAATGTCTCACTGAGGGAAATTGTTGAAACTGGAGGATCCATGTCACCCTTTGGCTGTGATCTCACAGGTCCTGGCTGCAGCTACAGCCACCCTGGGTCAGGGAATCGTGGAATGGCTGGTGTGGAAGATTATCCAGTTCCACCCCTGCCATGGGCAGGGACACCTTCCATTATCCCAGGCTGCTCCAAACCCCGTCCAACCTGGCCTGGAACATTTCCAGGGATCCAGGGGCAGCCACAGCCTTTCTGGGCACCCTGTGCCAGGACCTCCCCACCCTCACAGGGAGCAGTTTTTTCCTAATATCCCATCAAAACCTACTCTCAGTTTGAAGCCATTCCTCCTTGTCCCTACATGCTGTTGTAACAAATCCCTTTCTGTGTTTCTTGCAGGTTCCCTGTGGAAAAGTAACAAGAGGAGAGTGCTCCTGTGCTTTAAGGGAAACCAGCAGCTGATGCATTTTAGTGGATTCCTTGGATCATGTGAGATGCTTAAGATGGGAGGCTGAGCAAGTGAAGCTTTGCACTGGGCCTGGGTTGAGAAGCCTTTTCTGGCAGTGCTGAGATAAAACAAGCAGCTTCTGACACTTACACTGAAAAAGTGCTTAGGCAAAGATGTTCCTGCTGATTAATAAACTTGCTGAATGAGGGACTCTGATCTGCAATCCCTGTTGGATTTAGGCACAGCATCCAAAGAGGTTACAGATCCCACAGCTGGCTGAGAGCTCTGGGTGCAGCAGTTAAAGGAAATCCAGCAGGGCTTGGGAATCACAGCCCTCAAACCCGGCCTTTCCTCAGTTCTCACCCAGCTTCTCTTCTGGCCTCCTTCTCTATGGCTTTTCTCTTGTTGATATTTCTGTCACAGCCCTTTGTGCTTTGCTTCTGCCCAGTTTCACCCAGAAGGGATCTCCAAAGCTGTGAAGCAAGTTTTCTTCCACACTTAGGTTCTCATGTCCCCCTTTCCTGGGTTTTCTGTGTCTCTCTATTTTTCCCCTCTGAATCCTGGCCATGCCTTTGTGTATGTGTGGGTGTGTTCATTTCCAATGCATTGCTTTACCTGCAGTGGGGATCAGAAATAAATCCTTGGGGGAGCAGAGCAGGAAAAGCAGCACAATGGGCTTGAGAGAAAGCACTCTGATAAGCTCTTAAATGGAACTTCCAGGTCAGTGGCTGCCATGTTCCTCACTCAGAGGACATCTCCCAGCTGTCCATTCCCAGTGCTCCCAGTCCCAACCTGCTGATCCCTAGCTGGGCAGGGATGAGCTGCCACTGTGCCAAGTGAAGGAAAATGCAGTTTACAGCAGAGCTGACCCCCATTCCTCTGTTTCTGTTGTATCCTCATCCCCTTTCTAGTGACAGTCATTGGAGCAGGAGCTATCTGGAAGAATTAGGGTCCAGCAAAGTGTGTTTCTTAACCAGGACACTCTATCTATGCTGGGCCATAAAGGTGGGACAGTCTGTGGGTATGGGAAGCTTCCAGCTTGGAAAGAGGCACAGAATCTCTGACCCCAGCAGTGTGGTTTAGTGAGTATTAAGTGCAATCTAATGAGTTTTGTTATTTCCAGATCAGTCTACTGCTCTGGAGACCCACTTGTCATGAGAAGAACAATTTTTTTCACTCAAGTTTATTCTTCCACAAAGCTGGCAAATGGGATTCTTATCTTCAGGAGCTCTAAGAGCAGTTCTTGGTAGGGTTAAGTGTCAGCTTTTAGCAGCAAGTGGTATGTGAAGGTTTGGGAATCAATGATAAAGTACTTACAGAAATAAAGGAGTGGCTTTGGGTAGGCTTGGAGCTGTTATATATTGTTTTTCTTAAAGCTAAGAGTTGTCTGGAACACTCTTCCAGAGTGTTTTTTCTAGAGAGGAGAAATTTCCCTTTAGAATCCAAAATGTCCTTGCTGTATTCCCCACAAAAGGGACTTGAAAACTCAGATTGGTTCCTGTGGGTCAAGGCCCAGATTTTTGTTTTTAATATGGATTTGACAGAAATTTTCTGAGTTGGGAACTACTCATATTAAGGCTTGGAAAGGCACAGAACACCTGCCTCTGGTAGGGACAATTCCCTGACAAAGAGAGCAGAAGAAGTCCCTCCCTAAAACAGAGGGAATGGCTAAATGTGGCATCACAGGTGGAATTTGTGATGATGGTCCCTAGACATAAAATTCCACCTGTGAAAATTCTCCTAAAGAAATTACCCATTCATTGCCCCATGCCCACTTCCAGAGCACAGGAATAGGTCTGATTTTTCTGAAGAATGCTGAATTCTCTTGAGAATGCAGAATATCCCCTTTTTTATTTTTATTTTGGCAGGAGGATTTTTCACACTGCATTCCAGACCTGCTACAATGAGAACCTGAAACAATTACCTGTTATATACTGCATAACTGAGGGGGAGACATGTGGGACCTCGTATGTGGATTGAAAGATCAGAGATTTTTTTGCTGAATAATAAATTAACGAGGTATTTCCACAACTCTCCAGCTCATATTATTCTTATTATGTAGACCAGGTTATCCTAAAGCAGATCTGCAGTCCATGTGCACAGGTATGCACTGGTTTGGTTTATGACTGAGATATTTATGCAAATACTAATTGGAAAAGGCCTTTGCCAATGCTGAATGGACATTTTAAATGGCTTTGCACAGGGAAGATGTGTTTTGACTAACACTGCATCATTCCTTTTGTTCCCCAGTCCTCAAATAGAACTGTTTTGGCTTGGGTGGGGTTTTTTTAAGATGAAATCTTTACGGAATTGGTATTATCTAATTACTACTTCTTTTCCTGCCTCATTCTCTCAGGCTACTGGCACAACATGGGAAAATAAAAGTTAAATAATCTCCCTCCACCCTAAGCTATTCCAACACTACATTGAAGGAAAAAACCAACCCAACCCAGCCCTAACATAAAGCTCTGTAATTCCAGTGTGACATTTTGCAGCAGGGCACTGGCCAGCTGATCTAAATGTGTCTGCCCATGAAAACTTGGGGGAGATATTTGCAATATTTTGTCTGTGTATCTTAAGCCCCCACCCTATTTTTGAAACAGATTTAGGAATCCAGTTGGGATCAGCTTTCAGAGCTGCCCCAGTCTTTTCTTATTAGATTGTCCCTGGGCATTTGTCAGAGGAAAAAGCATTTTTAAAGATAATTTGAGTAGAAGTAGAGCAACAGCAAGTATTTGCATGCTAAAAGGTATTACAGAAATGAAATACAGCATGAGATTAGGGTTGGCTATTTGCCCTGAGGGTTTTAAGTGGATCTGCTGATTGAGTGGT
Source organism: Poecile atricapillus (assembly GCF_030490865.1). Lineage (NCBI taxonomy): Eukaryota > Metazoa > Chordata > Aves > Passeriformes > Paridae > Poecile > Poecile atricapillus. The sequence goes on along the minus strand of NC_081253.1, from coordinate 38,594,261 downwards.
GGGGTGTAAGCTTTGAGTTATTTTGCACTGACATGATCTCTAATTTAAATGCTTTGGTAAGGAATTTTAGAGAACCACAAGCTGTGGAATTCTTCATATGACAGTGCTGTAAAACTAGATGTGAACATGACATGTGCTGTGTTTTGGGGGGGTTTAACCTATTTTTTATGCCTAAATAAACTTGGCTTAATTGCAAATTCCCAAACCCCTCCATAGGCTGTAGTAACATAATGAGTACCTGGCTGTGTGTGATCTATGTGGTGTTACAGACAAATGAAAGGTTACATCAAAACATTCTGAGGGAATTTTTTTGGTGTACAGTCTTGAAACATAATAACCAGTCCTGGAGGAAAAACAGCCAGCAGCTGGAAAACTCACTGGCCTCCAGATCCCTGTTTTCCTTGGAAAACTATTAATCTGAACTGGTCAACCTGAAGAGAGGGATTGCTTCCATTTTGCTGTTTGACTGCATCCAAGGATTTCAGGAGGGTGAAAATCTGAAATACCTCATAGTGATTTATCTCTGGAGTAGCTCAACTTGTCCTAAGCAATATTTATACAAAGAACAAGAGCTAATGCAGAAGGCCCTGAAAACACCCACAGGTGAAGAGATTTTCAGATGTTCCTGACTTGAGATTCAGTAAATGTTTAGGGTGGACATTTTGATATTTGTACCTGAGGTTTGCACTGACCACCACTGTACCTGGGCAGGGAATTGAGACTGCCCCTCAGTTCTCCCAACTTGCTGCTCTTACCTTTTCACCTTTCCCAGCTTTACTCTGAGGACCTGTCTCTCCATCCACAGCCTGTTTGATCTTCAGCAGTTTCTCTTGCATCACTTCGTCGACCTGCTCAAGACAAACGCAGTGGAATCTTCCTCAGTTTTCTGCTCTGCCGCCTCACCCCAGACAATTGTTCAGCTGAGCAAGTGTGAAAGCAAAGAACAGGTAGTAGGGACTCTGGAAGGAGGGAAGGTCTGTGCCAGGGCCAGTTCTTACAGCTGGAGAAAAATATACACAGGTAATGCACATGATTAGTGTCCTCTTGCTATTGTAAGCACACCTGCACTCTGATCTCTTCCTCCACTTCTTCCCGTTCCCCTCCTTTGATCAGCTCCGGGTCATGATCCTGGAGAAAATCCGATCTGTTATCTCTGTTCTCCCAAAAGACTGTTATCCAAAAGAAAGAAAAAAAAAAGGGAAAAAGTTACAGAAGCCATTGCTTTCTCCAACTGCTTCTGGAGGCAAAAGAAAGAGTAGTTGTAGGCAGCTTTTATTAAATTATGAGCTGTATGAAAGTAGCAGGCTCTAGGGACCCTTAGCAAGTTCAGAGCCCCGTTGTGTTAGGATCTGCAAATCTTGAGGTTAAGGGATTTCTTCTTTTGCCTTGGGTTGCAAAATGGTATCAGAATTCTGAAGGATAATGGGATAGTGAGGTTGTAAAGCTGAAAGTCTGGAGTGTGCTCAATCTCCAGGAGCCCTGTCCCGTGCCTGATGTTGGCATTATTTCATTCTGTTTAACAGCACAGGACTTAAATCCTTTCCATGAAGAAGGCAGAGGGATGGCTGCTGCCCTGAAGGATGTGCTCTCCACCAGTGTCACTTGGCTGGCATGACACAGGCTTGGGGACCAAAGGAAGGGGAGTCAATTCAAACCACAAATTTCCCTGTTCTCCCCATGGCTCAGTTAAAGATGCTGCATCCTGGCCTTTCTAGTGATGCCCAGGAGGCTGAAATATGGGAATAGGGGCACTGGAATAGGAATAAAACCAGCACTGAGCACGTGGAAGTGGGAGAGAGGGAGGGGTCAAGGAGTGTGACACAGCAATTACCTGCAGCTGACCCACAAGGCCACACAGAGGCTTCACTTTGGGGAATGATAAGCTCGATGCAGAATTTGAAAGGCAGTTAAGCCCAAAAAAGACAAGGCCCACCTGATCCAGCCCCTCTGTTCTGAAGTGCTGTGCAAAGGAGAAGCGATAAAGAGACCTAACACCCAGTCACAGCAAATTTGTGAAACTGGTGATGGAAAAAAAGCTATTTGTGATAAAATACCTAATGATCCTGAGGTGCAGCTCGTTATTTTTGTTGAGGCAAACTGCAATTTTCTCTTTAGAAAGAAAACTAAATGAAGTCTGACGAGCTTGGTGCGTATCTGAGTTCTCTGCTATTAGCTAAGTGCCTTACTTTAATGGAAACACCTCTTTTTTTCCTACACTTCTTGAGCTAATTTGAAGGAAGGCAATTCATATCTTGCCTTTGAAGCCCTGATTGTATCTTCCTAAATGACAGCTAATCTCCAGCTGTATGTGCTAATTCAATTTCCCAATGATTTGAAATGACAGTTTTCCACTTTAAGACATTGGCTCCTCTATGACTCTGTTTTGTACAGATATTTTCCCCTGTACCCCTTGCCTGCTGAAGGCACCGTGCAAATTCAGAAAGGTTTTAACATCCAAGTTTTAGTTAATCTAAGACTGGCTGTTCTTTCCCTCCCCAGCAAATTTTCAGAGCTCAGTTTCACGCAGAGGATTTATAGTTTTACAAAGTTTATAGAGGGAGTAGTTCTTGCAGGTGAGTAATCTTAATTTCACCACTGAGAATGAGAATGGCGGGGATGGAGGAGGACAGGGAATATTTTGGTGTTGTAAGAAACCCCAAAGTACAGACATTAAATTTCTTTCAATTACTTGTGGGTCAACAGAGGGCATGACAGATGTCACGTAATATTTCAGGAGAAAAAGCTGATTTGCCCAGGTTATGAGGTAGCTCCTCCAGCCTGGAATTCCAGCCTTGGGGAAAGGGGACGTGATAGAGGAGTTATGTGAATTTTTAAATACTTTCCTGACTAGGTCAACAGGTTGCAAGTGCTGTGTTTTCACAGGAGTACAAGGCTCTAGATATTTATTTTTCATAGAGGGATCTGTAGGTTTTTCTATTCTGTTTTTTTTTCATAATTGTTTATTGTCATTTTGTAGATTGATTAGTGGTTAATACCCACTGCAGGCAAAACCAGGGGGGGTCCCCCCAGACTCTGCTATTACCTGGCAATGAGTTATCTGAGTGTTATATTAACCATTGGGTTAGAGGTGCCTAATTTTAGTAGAGAGATCAATAACTCATAGGTGTTAGATGCTCTGTTATTCTTTTATAGATCAACAAAATGTTTCAAAGTTAATTTTATAGGGGGGTCAGGAGGCTAAGGATGTTATGTTTTCACTGGCTGGTCAGCAGAGTCTGGTATTTTGTTACAGGCAGGGTCAGCCAGCTCCAGGAGCTATTTCTGTGCCTGTGTGTATGCAGTGAAATTTATGTCACCTTTTCTAAAATAGTGTATGCTTATTTTGGGATTGTTTTATATGCATAGCTAGCTCAGGGCTCAGAGGCAGCCCAGACCACTCCTAAATCAGAACCCCAGCTCTGCAGGCCAGTAGGGAACTCCAATATCCCAGAATTTCAGAGAACAGACTGTGACTAACAATTGCAATATATTTGAAGCATGAAGCTTCTCTTGAAATGACCACTTTGAACCTCCTGGCAAAAGGATTTGAATCTTTTCAAGGCTGGTTAAAAATACAGAGTATCACCACACCTTAAAGGAATATTTAGACACACCATGGAGTATTTGAACTCAGATATTCTCTGTGACACTGAGCAAGTCATAAATATCAACTGGTCCTCTATAGAATGGGGGAAAATAGCACATTGCTGCTTCACACTGCAAAAATACACCCCAGGAAGAGGGAGGTAATGGCTGAGCCTTACATTTGCCCCACATAAACTCTGGCTATTCCAGTGTGAAAGGAGATCTCACACAAAGTGGCTGTTCCCAACAACATCATTTAAAATAAGTGTTTTTAGAGCTTGGCAAGTGGAGTTTAGCAAGCAGAAAAACTGCCAGACACAGTTCTAGGAGGCTAAAAGGCTTCGTGAATTCCAGTGAAGTTTAGGCAGCAGCTCTAGCTTGGTAGAGGAGTTAAAAACACAGAGTGAAAAGGTTTGTAAGCAAAATGTTTAGGTTTTTATCAAAACTGATCTATATTTTTAAAAATTATTTAAGTAAACTAGAGATAAAAGCACAAGTTTTATGGGATGGGAACATTTTCTCAAAATTAAGTGTTGGGGGGTGTGACAAAACAAAGATATTTGTTGTTTGGCCAGCTATCATTTAGGTAAACTTTAGACAGACTTATAAGGGGCTTTGAATTACTCCTGATACAAACATTTCTTAATCAAGCTCTGTTGCTTCAATCTTGTTTTCAAGATTTCTACACTAATAAATCTGAACTTCTGTGCAAATGCTGATAGCAAGTGACCTACTTAAGATTAGGAAAAAAGCTCTCAGTAGAAAGTCCAAACTCAGACCTATTTTTTTCCTGCATAATTCTGCTACTGAGAGGAAAGCAGCCTAAAATTAAAAATACAAGAGACTGCTCGCACTGGTGTGGGCTGATGTTGTTGTAGATTTGATTCTGATGACCAAAGAATCCATGGTTAGATTAAAATTAAAATAATTTTGATGACTCCCAGGTTAGTATTGTGTGAGTGTCCTGCAGTGAAAAGCCCAAAGTGCTTGTGAAGGAGGCAGGGGATTGTGGAGCAAGGAGGAATTAGCAGCTGTTTACTAAAAATAAGTGTGGTGTCAAATAGACAAGGTTTGCCAGGAGAAAAGGAGGAAAAAAAACCCACCTGAAGTTTAACTGCACATTTATAGACTCTTCCTCTGCCTAAGACAGAACTGCAGGTATTCTTTGAAGCCTGCAAGAGAGCTTTTTCACTCTGAGGGTTTCTGGTTGTGCTCTGTGCAGAAAAGGGCTCCTTCTCATGTGCCTTCAGAGCTGGGGAGTAGCTGCCAGCTTTGGCAGGATGGGCTGGAGATGTGTGGGTGTTTAAGTGGGAAATGGGAACCACAGAGGCACTCACACTGTGTGAATGACCCCAGAAAAGTTCTGTATTTGCAGGGCTCGAAGCAGGTGTCTGCTGGGAATGGCAGTGCTGGTGTTCAGACACAGTTTGGTGACAAATCCCCCATCCCCTCGTAAAAGCCCTGGCTTATTACATGAGATAGCTCTGAAATCTGGGAGTCTCCAATGCCATCAGAGTAACTCATCTGCCTCTGTGGTGTTTTTATTCCTCACTCTGGTTTCCAGTGCTGTGCTGATGTTACAGCCAAGCATGTTCCCTCCAAGGCAAAGCCCTCCTGTTTCCCTTCTGCTGCTTCCACGCTGCTCCTTCCCTGCCCTGGGGACTCGCTGGGTGGGAGCCCCACTCTTGCCACGGCTGCTTTGGAGTTCAAGATGCCATTTCGTCCTTGGCCAGCTATGGAAAGAAGTTTGGATGGATTTGATCCTTATCTAAAGCTCCTGCTGCCTTCAGCAGGGTTCTGACGTGGTATTTGAGAGTAGATGGGATGCAAAGGTCCTTTTTAGCCAGAAAGCTGCTCTATGATTTATAACGTGTAAGAAAATCCTAATTGCTACAAGTCAGAGGTCAGGCTGAACTACTGATGCACATTTAGCAAGTTGTTCACTTCTTTCTCTCCAGCCAGCTCAAATCAGGCAGAAAACTTGATGCCAGTAATTTGTCAGCAGGAGGGAATAATGGAGACTTTTCATATCAGGAATTTTAGCAAAGCATTAACTCTGAAGAGTAGAGAGCAGAAAAGATATTTTTCCACATTGTATCAGAACAGAATCTGCAGAGATAGAGATAAAATAACCCCATTTTCCACTTTACTCAAGTGCAAGACTTCTCATTCACTTGTGAATCAGGGTGAGCACTGAAGACAAGTCTTGAAGAGATAAACAGAAGGATCAAAAGCAGAGGAGAGAAGAGATCTGGAAAAGAACTTTCATGATTTTTATTAAGAAATTCTTGCTTCTGGGGGTACCAAGCCAGCCAGGCCCCTTGCTGAAAGTCTGGATTATGTTTTAGTTTCACACACTTTGCAGGAAGCAAGTACCTTCATACTTTTGTGCCTCTGCTTGAGAAGATGCTCCTCCTATTCAAACATATAATCAAAAATAAGTGGAGTAGCTCTGGGTGCTGCCAAGGAATCCACAGACTCTTCCCTTGAGTTCTCACTCTTGGAAGAGACAGGACAGGAGTATGAAAACACTGATGCTGAAACTTGATCCACAGTATTGTGCTTTTGCTTTATTGGCTATTCTGATGTCATTCTTGTTGCCCTCAGAAAATCCTAAAATGCCTTTTTTATATGTATTGAAGCACTTTGCTTTGAGTTTGTTCACTTTCACCCACAGAAATGTCCCTTCCTGCCTGATTAACTCAATGGTTTTGACAGATTCCTTGGAAGGACTCAGGTACTGAGAGACTCCCTAAACACCATTTTTTAATCTAACATCCTAATTTTTATAATGTTCCACAGTTTGGGCAGCTGCCCACTTGACCTTATAGGAATGACATCCCGATTAAGCTGATCTGGGAGAACATTCCAGCTGGAATTGTTATATTTTTCTACTGACCTTGGTACTGAGAGCTTCCTTCCTCCAGTATCGAAAGGAAATTGCTTGGACCAATTTTCCATCTTAGATCCACTACCTAGATTGGGGGGAAAGTGAAGAGAGGAATTGCTGACAGCATTGTTTCACAGAATTCTGGGATGGGTTGGAAAAGGTCTGAAAGATCTTATCCCAACCCTTGCCGTGGGCAGGGACACCTGCCACCAGCCCAGGCTGCTCCATGAGAGAAGGGTGTCATTGTATCAGCTGAAGTCACAGAATTAAACAAGAATTAAACTCCAGCTTATTTGAAAATGTAATTTTGGTAGGAGACTTGCAGTATTTAAATGGAATTTAATTGAAATGCCATTTTTCCAGTTACTTTTGTTTCTATTGCCATATTCCCTAAACAGTTTTATTTCCTTGACCCAGTATTTCTGAGGGAAAAACCTCCCAGAAAAATTGTCAAAGTTTCTTCGTCTTGTATCAGTCATAAGTCTCAAGATGTAATGAAGGTAACAGCTGACAAAGGGAGATTAAATCACTGTTTGGGGAGGAGGTGAATGTGGATTTATACGAGACAGCACAAGGTGCATCAGGATTTTGCTAAATAACCTGCAAACCACTTGTTATCAGCAAGATATAAAGTTCAGCTCCTGCACTTTAAACACTTTCCTAAATAAACCCTGTAATTAGGGGCATATTTGCTGCCTGCAGGTACAATTGCAGCCCTGTTATCAAATATTTGTTTTTAATTTAAGTTTTATTACAGTAATTACAGTTTGGGCCCAGAAGGACAGGAAAAATCGAAATACATTTATCACTTCTACCCTAGAGAAGCATTTGAAAGAGACTCAGGAGGTTCTTGACTGAACAAGAATTGGTTTGGTTAAGTAAAACAAAAAGTTGGAGGATTTGAGCTCAAATCCTCAGTTATTCCCATGTATTCCACAGGGTGTGGCACTTTGAGGTTCATCCTTGGATCATTTGCAGTAGGTAGAATCCTTCTTTTACCATTTTTCCATGGTATTTTGTAGAAAATTATTAAACCATGATGTTCTGAGAGGAAATGTGTCAATTATTAGAAAACCCAACAAACAAATTCCTTCCAAACCAGCCTAAAAATGGGTTATTCGTTTTTAGCCTCTCAATACCACAGGACACATCAACATTTTATTGTTATAAATAGGGCAATGAATTGTTTTAGTTATTTGCTTCAGTGATTTTATACACTGATGTCAACGATATCATTGTGTCAATTTAATTGATTTTAATCAAACCCACTCTTGTGTCTAAAGGACAGTTGCAGTTCTGTTCTCCCTCACCTCAATTAACAGCCTAAGAGTCAACATAATAAAAATAACTTTTCCTTTGAAACCAGTTCATTTATTTTTTGATTTTCAGTGGATTGAGTTCGTGCTTGTTCTGTTTTAAATGTGTTAAGGCCCCTTGAACCAGCAATATATGTTTGAATTTAAGCAGAAATGTGGAAATGAGAGTGTCAATCTATTTCTGAGGCTGATTCCCATTCAACAGCAGGGAAAGCTGAATTGGCTGCACAGTGCACATTTCCTCTGGACATTTTCCTAAGGGGTTTCAGTAAGGACAGGAGTGTGTCCCATGTTTGGCACTCAGGGATGCTCAGCCTTGCTCATGAGACAAACTCCAGCAAGTTACTGGGTTTTGGAAAGAGGGATTTTGTGGGGATGAAACCATGGGTTGTTTTTTTCCTTAGGTGCCTAATGGGAAATCAAATCAGTACCTTGCAGAGAAAAGAGAGTGAAGTTACTTTGATATCAAATACTCTTTGTGAAGATTGCTATCAGGCTTTTCAGAAATACTTAAATTTCCTTCTGGGATCAAACTTTTGTTTTCTTTAAGAGCTGAAGTTGGGAGCAGAGCTTTTTTTCTGCCTGCATCCCTATGACTTATAGCCTATACTTATTTTAATAAGAGTCCTGCTGTTAGAACTTTTCTAGATACTTCTCAACTGGTCTAGGATACTCTTTTTTTTCCCCCTGTCAGTGCTATAACCTTGGAGAGAATGTTCCCTTTGTTCTTTCTCAATGAACCGTAGAGAACCTGATATAATGGCTCAGAATTTTACTTGACAGGACTTGTGATGGCTGAGGAGATGGGAATGACATGAAGTTATAAAACCCCAGAGCTCCACGCTGTTATTTCACCCCAATTCCAAACAGCCCTGCAGAGGCTGCGAAGGGGTTGAGACACATTTCTGCTGTTGTTGGTTCTTATCTTCAGAAATGTGCAAAACCAAGAAGGAATCATGTTTTATCCTGTGAAAGTCAGGTTTTGAAGCAGATGGGTGAGGTGCCATCCAGTTTCAGGAGCTTCATCAGCGCTGTGACAGTGTGACAGTAACAAGTGACTGGCTGAAGACGTGTGACCAGAACTTAAAAAAAAACATCTCTTGTTTGCACAGGAGCAGCCACAACCCTTCCTAGCTGGCAAAGTTAAGCAATCAGGCTTAAAAGACCTTGAAAAACATTCATGTATTTGCTCCTTCAGCTTGCTGGGTAATTTTCATTTACAAAGGAAAAAAAACCAAAACCAACTCACCCCAAACTCCCAAGCAGTGTTTTCAAGATGCTCATTTACAAGTTAACATTAAGGTATCTACCTTTCAATTAAATTGACTGATGCTTCCTAAATTCATGTAATTTAGGTTCCTGGCTAGATGTTCTGAGAGTTTTGGCCAGATTAATGGATGTTGTCCAAGAAAAACATCATTTTTTGAAATATATTTGCTCTAGGGTTAGGCCTTCAAATTAATTTGTGTAAAACTTGCAGTGAAGAGTATGCTTTGCCCTAGAAAACTCACCCTTCTCCTCCACATATTTAGTGAGAGATTAATAACTCTTATTAAAAAAAATAGATATTGTTTCAACTTTTGTTTATACTGTGAAGTAAATGAGAAACGAAAGCTGCTGCTTCAGTGAAAGCTGACACACAGCTTGCTTTTGAAGATGCCCTTTGATCACTGCTCTGTTTCACAGGTGTTTTGCCCTGTGAAGTTGCTCCTGAAATAATTTGGAAGTGTGTGTAATAATGAAGTATTTTGAATAATTTGGAAATATTTGGAATATTTGAAATAATTTGGAAGCAGCCCTTTATCTCAAAGATTTCAGGGGGTATACTGTAAATTAAATGGTGTCTACAGACATTTGCAGCAAAAATAGCTCCTGTCCTGAGAACATGGGCTGAAAATGCATGGCTTTATTTGCAGGTTTATGCAATGCTGCCTGATGTGGTTTAAAAATTAGTTGGAAATCCACACAAGCTCTGAGGTGGGTATCTGAGTGAGACTCAGGCTCTTCATTCCTAATTCTGCAAGGGGTGGCAGTAATTAACATCTCTGTACCCACATGAAAAGTGGGGATGCTTGGTCACCACTTTGTTACCTGTCTGTCCTGGCAATGATCTCAAAGCCCTGCGTGTATTTCTGCCCTCATTTACATCCCTGACCATGTGCACCTCCATCAGCTCTTCCCACTGAGCTCAGTCATGGCCATTCCTAAAATATGAGAGGTAAAAAATTCCCCAGAATCATCGAGGTCATGGAAAGGCTGGGAGAGACCAACCTCAGCCAGTTCTTTGTCTCCTGAGCCTGGAATTTGGTGACCAGTTTAATGTCACTTAACAGCCCCTGCCCACACCTGAGCTTTGCCTCTGGCTTCACAATCTGCTTTCATTGCCTTACTTGCTTTCCAGCTTTTTCTGGCTTTTTCGCTTTGACCGCTTGTTTCTCTTTTTTCCCGTTCTTCTCCTTCTCCTTTTTCTCCTTCTCCTTTTTGGCAGCCAGCTCTTCAGCGACCTGAAAGACACAGGGAGGAATGTGATTGGGAAAACACAACACCCAACAGGCTGCACTCTCAATTCCTGACCATCACAGAGGAGCATTTTTGTGCTGAGGACACTCCCCCCTGCAAACTCCAGCACAGGTGCTGACTATCCAATTTATCATTAGGAAAAAGCTGATTTCTGTGTCCCAAGCTGTGAGGGCTTTTATGGAAAGCCATCCAGAAGCAGAATATTCTAAAGACACCTAACTCAAAGTTCCCTCTGGACTTGGACCCAGATTATGAATTTGTCCTGGTGTTTGTGAGGCAGATTGATTTTTTTTATAGGGATGGATTTTAAAAGGCTGCCCTGAGGTGTGTCTAATTTCAATATATGGCTAAAGACTGAAATTGTTCTAGTGGGTGAGGGAGATTGGGTAGAGATCTTGTGACAAACCTTGACAGATACACAGGGATAGCTCAACATCTTTATCCCTGCAAGCAAATAGCAGCTGATACTGGGTACAGCTCCATCAATTCCCATATCTTTAGTTCCTGGCCATTTATACTTTATTATCTGAAAAAGGCAGAGGGTGAAAATTTGCTGCTTCTCTTGTTTCTAGGCAGCTTTCTCTTCCCTGAGAGGAATTCTAAGATCACTTACTAATGAGTCGAAATCAGAAAATCCATTGAAGCTTATTAATAGACCACTAATACCAGCAGTACTGCGAAAGAGTAGAAAATGAAACATTTCCATCTGTAAGATGTGTTTCCTGTAACAGTGAAAATATTTGTTTTCTCAAGTACACCTTTTAATGTACTCAACACTGGATGCTGGAAGGGGACAATGACAAGGGCTGTGCTTTGCAGCCAGGGCAGTTTCATTAGTGGCTCTCCCCAAGCATTTCAGTATCTTACATTTAATTAAATATGGTAATTCAAACCCTGAGCACCGCTCAGTCACATCTTGTGGTGATAAGCAGTGAAGCATTTCATTCCCTGGGATAGATTAACAGATTGACTGGAGTTCAAAATAGGTTTTTAGTGTCCCAGCAGGCCTGTTGTATCCAAAACCAACAGAGCTACTCCGAGTGTATCCTTTACTGTAGCGTTCCTAGGCAGCCAGAAACCCAACCTTGTCCCCTCCACCTCTGCTCTGCTCTGCTCTGCCTGCAAAGGGTAACCAGAACCATTCCCAGCATCTCAGGGGTGGCTTTATCCAGCAGGGTACCTGTAAACACACACATGATTGACAAAAGGTTTCAGTTTGCAGCAGTGCCTCTGCATTCTGCAGGCAGCATTTTAAGTGCATCCAGACTCCGAGTGGAGTGATTTGCTTTCGTGTTTTTGCACAGATGAACGATACTGGAAGGGCTGAGACAGAGTTTCTGTTCTCATGAACCTGCTGTGATGGCACTGAAGTGTCCTTGTCCCTCTGCCTGGCCTTGCTGCAGCTCTTCCAGCTCTGCTCCCACCTCTGCTCCAAGCAGATTGCAGAGGGCTGGGAGCTGGGGGGAAGCTGCCCGTGTGTCTAACCTCGAGTGGCTTCTGCTCTTTTATACACAACCACTTCCCCTCCAGCTGCAAGGAGATACCTGACCAATCTGACAACCGAGGAGGAAAGAAAGGGAATGGCAAGCAAAGGTTAGTTTGAGATTAGTAGGCAATTCACCTGCGTTTTACTATAGTTTTTTTTTGCCCTGGAGAAAACTTCATAGTGGAAAGAGAAGTAGATGTCTTTCTAAGTTGTTCTGCACTCCCCTTTTCTTTGCTAGGTTGTCTATTTTTGAAATGAAATGAAATTTATGAAATGATGCAAAGTAGTTAGCAAACTCTTAATACTGAGGAAGAAACCATATTGCAGTAGGAACAGATTAATTTTAGCCTCTTCCTATTTTTTCCCAGTCCTTCCTAGGACTTCTATTATGCCAGTGATGATTCTTCTCCAGTAACATTTTCTTCAGTGGCTGACAAGACATTTTCCTTTAAAACTGATGCTCCATAAAACTTAAACTGACTTTTGTTTACCCAGATCAGTTCAGCCCTGTTTCTAAAATCTTGCAGTGCAAATCTACTTTTTTTTTTTTTTTGTAGGGGGGAAAGAACTGGGCATTAAACCAGAGTGTAGCCTATGAATGAAAGTGTCTAATGCTGGTTTATATGAGCCAAGCACAGGAAAACTTCCAGCTGCCAGTAGCAATCACTTGTTCTGCTGTCCTCAGACACAGGAAGTTTAGTGTTGGCTCAGATACTCCAGGTAAATGTTCTTCTTCAGGAATAAACCCTCCCCTTATTCCTTGAAAGAAGATCTTACTTGAACTTCTTGCCTTTTAGAGTTGTGGGCATAAAAGAAAAGCAGGGATAGAGTGAGTTTGGGAATGCTGTGGCAGGTGAGAGCAGCCCCAGAGCCTGGCTCCAACACCAGCTGGAACACAAACACTTTACAGGGGCACAGCGTGGTGTTCCTGGAGGGAAAAGTTTCTCTTATGGAATATTAACTCTACAGAAAGAAGTTTTGTTGAAATCTAGGAAATGTTTCTTCTTTATGGAGGATTTTTAGCATGGTTTTTAGGGAAGGTAGATTGCTGTCTGTAGGTGAATATTTTAAGTGTTGTGCAATTTAAGAGGCCAAGTACAGTTTCCCTCCTCCTTCATGGTTAACTTGATATATTCAGAATATTTTAAGGCTTTTAGTCCTTCTCTGACACCTTTCTTTTGTTTTGGAATGTTATTTAATATTGGAAATGAGGGGGAGCCGGGAGAGGGGGAAGTGCCTGCAAAATGGCAACTCTCTTGGCTTATTTTCATGGTGATGAGACTTAATGAGCTACAGGAAGAGATCGAAATTTTGTTGGCAGCTGGATAAGAGCAAAGCTAAAAATTGTCACATCTGATGATTATCTGTGGAGCAAAACATAAAAAACCATTAGGGATAGAAATCTGGAACAGATGCAGGGAGATTACACTGATGTCCTGGAATGTTAAATTTGTCTAGAAGAATAAGTAAAGTAGAGAAAAAGTTCTTTTCAGTCAAGGCACAGCACTTATTTTTCTGACTGAAGCACCGGGTACTCTGTGTTGGGATGGCTTTGGCACATCTTTTGGGAAGGTATTTGTAAAATGTCATGGAAGCAGTTTGTGCAGAAGGCCAGCTACATTACAAAGTCAAGTAAGGTCAGGGCTGTCAAAGGATCAAGAAATATAGAATGTATAATAATGCAGCAATGGTTCGTGAAGTGATTAATTTGTATTTTATTTTCCCCAAAGTGTCTTTACCGAAGCCTTAGAAAATGCTCACTTTTAAAATACAGTTCAGTCTTGATTTTTCATGGAGTTTGACTTGGGAGTAACCAACCCCTGCACGGGAGCTCACATAGACAAGAGGTGGTGAACTCCTGTCCACCCTGGAGTCAAGGACAAAACTCCCATCAGCTTCCATGGGGCCAGGATTTCCTTTCCTATGTTGCCCAGTAGACCAGTGTGTGGAACAAACCCAGTGGCCTCAGGGATTTTTTAATATGCAGCTGACTCAGTTGAACAAAAAACGTTTGACTTTTCTGACACTCAGGTAAAATCGTGATTGCACTGAACTTTCTCTGGCCAACTGCATTGTGGAGGTTTCTTAAGGCTGTGACACAAAAAACAGGCCCCAAAATTGGTGAAAATCAGATAATTGCTAGTGAAAATTTGTTAGGGAAATAGAGGAAGGTTTTTTTCCAGGGTTCAGGGAAACAAGCAGTAAAACGAGCTCGCCAGACTTTTGGCTTCCATTTTTTCATGTAAAGAAAAAGCAGATGCTCAGGAAAGGCAACAAAACAGCTGAAGGTGGGAATTGAAAGCTGGGAGTATGACAGGAAGGTTAAATCCATTTCTCCAGTATCTACCTCCACATCCAGTGCTGCTCAGAATAATTCCTTGTAGGGTTTTCTTCCCGAGCTGTGTTAATCCTTGATGGCAGCAGCTCTATTTAGCATCACATTCCCCAAACCCTTCTCCAGCAGTAAGCCCCGCTTGCTGGGTGGCTCCTGGCTGCTCCCAGCAGCCAACAAAGTCTTCTGGACTCTGGCATGTGTTTCTACTTTAGAGGCTGAAAACTTCACTGAGGGTCTCCTTCCCTCTGCCTGCCTGAGCAGCAGAAGGACCTGGGAGCAGAGCCCAGCAGGGTTCAGCCCCTGATCTTGGCTAAAACCAGGAGCATGCCCCAAATTCAGTTTTAGTGGGGCACAGGGAGCTGTTTGCAGCAGTTTTCCTGCATTTTTAGCAAAGTCAGCAGATGGTTAGTGCTGTGCTCTGTGCTGGGCTTAGCCTGTCCTTCCATCCCCCCAAAGCACACAGAGACTGCTGTGTGCCCCAGGCTCCACCCTGGGCTCCCAGGGAGGACTGGATCCAAAATTCCCCAGCCCTGGAAGCATTCAAGACCAGGCTGGATGGGGCTCTGAGCAACCTGGGCTGGTGGAAGGTGTCAGGATGGCTGCAGTGAGATGATATTTACATCCCTTCCAACCCAAACCATTCTGTGATTCTATAAAAATCCTCTTTTACCATACCTGTGTTAGAGCACCAAAACTTTTCTGCAGAAAAATCGTGCAACAGTCTTAGGGTTGGAGCTTTCAGGACCACAGAATTCAGGTTTTGACCTCAGGGTTTTCCTAGCCCAGCACACTGGTTCACTCAGGGGCCAAATCCTGCTTCCTGTTTTCCCCCAACAGACTCATTATCCCGCTTGACTCTGAATCAGGGATGGGTGGAAAAGGCTCCAAGTGCCAACCACTGCCTTCAGCTGGGCTTAATCACTTTCCCTGCATGACACCCAGATCAGAGGAAGAGATTATCAGCCACTTCCATTAGCCAGAGAAATCAGGAGAGGGATTTACCAGGAAAAACAACAGAGTTCACTACAACACACAAGATCAACTCAGATATTTCCTTCGCTGGGATGTTAAATTTGCTTAATGAGCCTTGTCAGTAAAACAAGGTTTAGCCCTGCCTGCGTAAGAAACTCTTCTCTGCTGTTATTCTCTACTTTTTTTCCATCACCTGAGCACCTTCAGTCGTGATTAAGTGGCTGCACAGCCTGAAAGGGAACAGATTTTGGTACCTGATTGGAAACATCCTTAAAAAAAAAATAAAAAAAAATCCCATTCTTTCACCTGCAAGAAAAAGCTTTTAACCATAAGGTTCTGGGAGAGCTAGAGCCACTGGTAGGGAAAATTTCTACTTGAATAAACAGACACGTTTTGTGGCAAATCCTTCCCCAACATAATGGAATTTTTTTCATTAAAAGAGGGACAGTACCTGCTCTGGGTGTTTTTCAATAAAAATAGCCTTGGAACCACCTGTCTTCTCAGGGGGATAGTCAGGAAACCTGCCTGTGATATGCCTGTGGGAGAAACAAAAGTGGAAGAGGAATTAAAATTCATCATTTTTCACCTGGTTGATAAAGATTTTGGATAGTGGGGAAGCTTCTTACTGCAGCATTTTTTTGTCCTGTAAATTAATTAAGACATTAACCAATCCCTGCCTCTTACTCCATGGCCCAACAAAAACTGCAAATTCTCAGGGAAATTCCTAGGACTGCAGATTCCTCCCTAGCTGAGAGATGTAGATTAAAGTGTTTATACCTGGAAGTGCCCAAGGCCAGGTTGGACAGGGCTGGGAGCAATAATGGGAGGTGTCCCTGCCCATGGCAGGGGGTGAAATGGGATGAGCTTTAAGGTCCCTTCCAGCCCAAAACATTCTGGGAATGGTTATTAGGTTATTTTACATTATTTATATTCATAGCCCAACTTTCTGCTTTTAACATCTAGCTTTTTATTTCTTTTTACTCTTAGAAAAGATTTATTTTGCTTAAATCAGAATTTAATCTCTAAGTTCCAGACTGTATTTCCATGTCAGGATTACCACTCCTAAATTTCCAGTGGAGCTGATAGTGATGAAAGCTGGGAAGGGGCAATGAGTGACTTTGTGGGAAGGTTTCATGGATAACACAGGGAGCTTCCAGACTTTTCACAAAGAGATTAAAAGATACCCATAGGAACATCAGCCCAAAGGCTGTTTATACTGATAAAACCCTTTAAGTTCTTTCCCTTCTGTTGCTTAGTGGAATATATGTGTAAGATTTTCTGTTTGTTTGGTAACATCAGGAAGATTTTTCTGTTCCAAAGAAAATTCTGTCAGTGCAGAAAACCCTCATGCTACTTTCAAACAGCACGGTTATGTTTCCTCTAAATGAAATTAAATTTCCCTTGAGAAGAAAAGAGCTCAGAAAGGTCAACACTATTCCTAAAAATATTTTCATTTTTTTTTTTAAACAACTGGTACCTTAAGGGATTTTCCTAGGCTGCTGTTAAGCTGCAGGCTCAGTTTTAAGCTGAGATCCTTGGAACAGAGCATCTGTTCTGTTTCTGTAGCACCACATGTAGGGTTGGGATCTCTTGCTGGTATTAATGCAACACCAATTAGGACAGAATCAACAAACATTCATCTGTGCTTGGGAGCTTTAACTTGTTCAATAGTTACAAGTTCTAGATGCAAACAGATGCAAATCCTTGGTCACTGCATTCCCAGAAACCAGCCTGCATCAACAGAGGGCTGTCATTGTTTTTAAAAACCCATTAAGAATGGGATTTTGGCCTCAAAAACCCTCCATGATCTATTATTTAATGTTAGCTCGTGTTCCATTTTTTACAGCCAGCCAGAAAATAGCTCAGTTTCATGTTAAATGCAGCTTTAAATGCTACTACAAATCTGGTTACAGTAAAAAAATTCCCAAAATCTGTTATTGAGGCTGTTGCTACTTGAGTGCCAGCTGGGAGGAAGGAAAGGCAAATACACTGTGGGTGAAGAATCAGCTGGGAGCCCACTGAACAAGGTATCAGGGCCAGCTTCCAATATTTAGTAAAGTTACATTTGGTATTTGTACTCCCTTTTCCACTTTTAAATCATTTACAGCTCTTGGAGATGACGGGCGGTTGGAATGAAATTATTTCTAAGGTTCCCTCCAACCCAAACCATTCTGTGATATTTACTTTTGGGTATGCATGATGAGTGTATCTGAGTGCTGTAGAAATTCTACCATATTCTGAAATTGGGAAGGGTTTTCCAGTTTATAATTTGTATTTCCTGTGTGATTCTCCTCCTCTGAGCTGTTGGGGATGATGTGGCTCCTGTCACCTTTTTTGGTAGCAACTTAAGCAGGTGCTTATGTAAAAAAAATCATGAGATGAGGAGAAGACAGTGCCCATCTTTCCATGGAAAGAGGGTCAGGCATTTACTAAGCAGTCAGGGATAGCTGGGATTTTCTGGTTGAGGGCAATGCAAGGTGTGATTTTACGTGGCCATCAGCGACCTGAGAGCAGTGAGCACCAAACATTTTGATGTTCTAATTCTTCCAGGGCATCTGCTTTTTTCTTGAGTGTGTCCATTGCTGTCTGATGGTCTGGAAGCAGCACTCTTAACTTTTATTTCCCTTCCCACCCTGTTGTGGGTTTTCCTCTTTCTCTTCTAGGTTGAAATGACCACAGTTTCAATCTTGTAATGCCTGGGAATTCACATGCGTGACCCCGATAGGCAAATTCCTCCCTTTATGAAACCCTCCGAGTTCAGAGGTTAAACCAGGGATTCTTTTGGCCTGTAAATCTGCCCAGAAAAATGCAGCCATTCATCTTCCTGCTCAAAAGTCCACTTTAAATGCAATGAATCTCAATTTTCATTCCTGCTTCACTTTCTGGCAGAGCTCTGCTCAGAGCCATCGCAATGGGTTGTCTCGTGCATTTGTCTTAGGACGTTAATTTGGATTCAGCTGGACCTAAATTCTTTGGTTTGCAGTTGGAAACACCAGGATAAAATGAGCAATCAGAGAAGCTGTGGCTGCCCCCATCCCTGGAACTGTCCCAGGCCAGGTTGGATGAGACTTGGAGCAACCTGGTTTAGTGGAAGATGTGGGGTGGGACTAAATGATCTTCAAAGTCCCTTCTTACCCAAATCACTCCATAATTTTAAGTTCTTCTATCTTTGTGCCATCAGATAAGCTACACATCATCTATGGCTCAAGAGGGTCCCACCAGACGTGTCCCACGAGCAGCTCTTGAATTAAGAGGAGGTCCCAAACAATGTGGAGTGATCTCGGGCTTGCTTCACAATATTATTTGTTCAAATAATTTTTAACCGCCTTCCCCTTTTGAAACTTCCTAGAAATACTGAAGTATTGATGATTAGAGGCAATAACAGGGTAAGAAAATGAACCCAGATGATGCAAGAAGTTGCTCCCAGCTGGAGCCCCAGCAGGCTGCTTTGTTTGGTGGGAAGTGTGGAGGGGACCTTGGTGATGGGAATCCTCCCTGGTTCCACTGTTGATGGTGGGAGGAGAAGGTAAAAAGCTTAAGCTCTTGATAACAGGAGCATTAGAGTGTGTAATATATTTGAAAGACATGGTACATGTCAGAGACACCTAGATCCAAGTCAGAACTCTGTGAATCTGTTACTTATTACTGTCTCAGCATTTGCAAGGGGAAAAAAATATCCAATTGTACTTTTCCAGCGTCTCATAAAAATGTGTAAATGCCAGAACTGGAAGAAGCAACTCTTATTTCCAGTGTGATTGCTTCAGTGGGAGTGCTGACAATGTGTTAAGCACTGCAAGCAAAAGCAGAAGCAAATTGTCCCAGATTTCTTAGGGAGGATGCAATTCTAGTAAAACCCATTGCCTAAAGGAACAAATGAAGTTTATAAAATCGCATGGTGGACTGAACAGAAGGGTAAATAAGGTGAGAAGGAAGGACATGGCTAGGAAGAAACCTCCTCCTTGTGAGACAAACCCGAGCAGCAGCCTGGGGAGGCCCTTACAGCCTCAGGAGCCCAAAGCTGAGGATGGCTCCTGTGGGTGACCTGCTCCTTGTTTTCTGTTCCCAGGCACTGAGCAGCAGCCTGTGCTTGGGAGCTGTGCTTGCACTGCTGCAAATAAAAATGAGGAGTGCTGGAGTTCACAGCAGGGAAAAAGATCCTTCTTTGGGTCAGAGCCACTGCTCTAACACAACTGCTAAAGGTGTCTGTGCTGAGGAGGATGCTGTTGAAGAAGGGACCTTTAGAAATTGTGGTATGTGAGAAATCCATTAATTTCTGGAAAGCAGTGAAATCCTGTCAATGGAAGTAGAGCATGGGTTTGGAAAGCAGCTTTACAGAAAAGCCATCTAATTGGGATGAATGGGGGCCCTAAATCTGAATCAAAGCAGCTCAAGGGGAAGAGTAAAGGGATGAACAAGGATGGAGGGGTGAAAAGATACGATCTTGCACTCCCAGCTGAAAATGAAAAGGATGTGATGAGGTTTTCGTGCTGTTTCTCAAATTACATTATGTTCTCTGGTTCACTGTTACTACTCCAAACCTATTCCTCTTACAATAACTCAGACCTGTCAAGTGTAATTGAAAAAGAATGATCTTTTATGGTCTGCAGTGCAAATCCTTTTGTCTCTGATCTGTAGCAAAGAACTCTGGCTCTTCTGGGCTCGATATTTGTACAGCACAAACCTCATATAACTGTCCAAGTTTGAACTAGTTTCAAATGGCTCTGTAATGTCTCCAAATGACCACCAGACTGGGACAAGTCAGTGTGATTGGCAGGCTCTGCTCAGCCCTGACTGCTGTGGCACCTCCATTCTCACCTGTAAAATAAATTCTTTCTCTGGGAGATGACCCTGCACTGTGCTTGTCTCATCTGCTGCTTCCTCCCTTCCCTGCTTCAGGAGCTTCAAATTTATTTTTTTAAAGTGTTTTCTCTCTGTTCCACATTGCTCAGGGATGGTTATAGTTAGGGCTAAATATGGCTTTTGATTTATGAGAACACACCATTGATTTAAACATTTTGTCTGGTAATAGACTCAACAAGTTCCTACCTACTCTGTTCTCTGGCGTGGTTTTACATGTGTTATTCTTTCTTTTTGGCTATGGCTTCTCTAGCTAATTGCATAAAAGGCCTTGTCAGGAAAAATAAATTGTTCTTTGGAGGAACAGGAGTGTTTAACTCTTCTCAGGGGATGAAAGGATGTGGGCTGTGTGCAGAAGAGGAGGCATGAATGATGGTGTAGGCTCTGAGTGGAGGGACAGAGTGGTGTTCTGTGCAGAAAACGGACATGAACAAAGAGGGGGGAGCTCTTTAAAGAAATAAAACCCTCATCAGTTTTGTAATTCTTGCCTATTTCTGTAATCCCAGCTGATATGGATTCTCTCAGACTGCTTAAATAGCAGTGCTGGTTTATTTTAGGTGTCTTTGTGGTGGTGCTTTTTTTTTCCCCTTTTGTGTGTGTGCTCTCTTTAGCTCTTTGAAAATCATTTCCAGAAAAAATAACCTGGGCAAATACAGAATTACTTATAAAGCAAGATTGATTTCCATGGGCTTCTTATCATCTTTAATGAGTTTGGACACAGACACATTACAACTGATGTTTTATCTCAGGTCCTGATCCTCCCAGTGTTTGCTTGTACATGTGGTTGTTATGCATGGAAGCATTTCAGTGGAGGGTAATTGGAGGATCAGAAACTTTATTGTTCTGCATAAATATTCGGCTTTGAAAATTGAAGATCGAGTGTTGTGAGGCCAACAATGTGCAAGGAAAAGCATTCCCATGGAGGAATGAGGACTCAAGGTTTGTGGGGAAAGGTGATATCCTTTATTATAGTAACTATCATAATTAGAATGGTCTTTTGGGTCCCCAGTGCCTGCCTTAGATCTGAAATGGGAGAAGGGAACTTCAAAGCCAAGTAATAGTTGGGAACAGTTGTTGGAGGGGACAGACCTAAATGAGGAATGTGGTAATTCTCCCTGATAGTTTTATTACACGTGGTGTTACTGGCCAGGAAAGGTAGACCTTTGGCTGACCCAGTGCAGTTGTTCATAAGCTGCTTGAGTTCTTACAGCTAAAGAATCTGTTCTGCTTTGTCATGAAGTTATTACCTTTCCAAGGATCCTTCTGGTCTTTTAGGGATAGCAGTAAGTAATTAGTGTAATGGAAAAATGGGAATCTCTGTTCCCCTTCAGGTGGGCTGGGGCATGAACTTTCTCTGCCAGGACTCCTGCTTATCCTGATTCCTACTGTAAAAAGCACAAGGGAAAAGGATTTTTAAATTTGTTTTTTTTTTTCCCTTCAAAATTCTGACAAACCATTCCTGGTTTAAAATGGCAATGGGTTTTTCTTCTTGAGACAATTTGAGACATGAATGGTAGCACTGCAAATGACTCCTAGGTTTTTGAATAGAAATAAAAGGCATCTTGGGCATGAATAATGCCAAGGAAAACCAAAAAGACTTATTCTTCCAATATTAGCTTAAGTTAAAAGAAAACCTGCTGCAATCATGCAATTCCATGTACCTCCACACACTCAAAAAATGTTGCCCAAAGTTTTCTCAGAGCTCACATTTGAATTAACTGAGGACCCAGAGAAATCACATCCTGGCTTTGCAAGAGCTGATACCAACTAAGCTGTGCTGAAGGCTCAGTTAAACCCAGAGGACACTAAATGTACCCACCACAGCATGGAAATGGGAAGAAGATTAAAAGAACTGGAAAGCAGATCCCTGGAAGGTTATTTAGGGTTTTTGGCTTGACTCCTGCAGTGCAGAACAGCCTTGGGCAGAGCCGCTGGGAAACCCAATGCAAGGTGTGGAAAAACACTGAAAGCATCTCCTGATGGATCTGAGGACACCTGGATGTGCCATCCCTGCCCCTGGAGGGAAAATGGACATCCAGCACTGCCCCCATGTTTGGTTTTCGAGGTCTGAAGTTCCTTGAGTGCGTTCCCTTCTCCTTTGGAGCTGTTGCTCACCCTGTGTTTACCGGAGCTGTGTTCCTCGAGGGGCTGTCTCCAAGGATGAAGGCTGCTCCCCCTCTTTCCCACTCAGGCTGTCCCCAGGCTCCTTTCCAGTCTCAGCTTCCTGCTGCCTGTCTCCAGCCTTTGGAGGAACGCGGTGCTGTGGAGCCAGTGGCGAGGAGAGCGGAGGAGGAACCGCTCCGTGATGGAATAACGAGCGCTCCCATTAAACTCTCGTCTGGTTTGATTCTCTCTTGTCTTTCCATTCTCTTCAGAGCAAGGTCAGGAATACAGAAGCTGGCTCAAAGAAATGCCAGGTCAAATTCCCCCTACATTTACTGAATTCCTTACCTTTGGTCAGCTTATCCTGCCAGCGCAGAACACCCATTCCTGACTCGAATTTGGCAGAATTTCCAGTGCTCAGCATTAAACTTAAGAGACTGAAACAATTATGGGCAGTTTTAAGCGACATTACTTTAACCCAGACTAGAAGCTTTGCGAGAATAGTTTTCCTGCAGAGTCAGCCAGAGGGAATCAAGAGTACTTTATTAACACAATATGAATCCTGTAAAGAGGAAAATAAAGCATGCCATTTTTTTCTAGCAAGGCCAGCCAAAAGAAATAACTTGCCCTCCAACATCACAAGTTTCTTTGGGATTTGGAGTGAAATGGACTATAAGAAAGCATTTTGTTTTATGGGATTTGTTTATGAGAAATTTGAGCAACTGTTTTTGCTTCTTAGAAGTCAAGGTGGACCAAAATGCATCCCTGCAGGAGGGGAAGAAGGCTCTAACCTGGCTGCTTTACACTGCTTTGCCACGGCCCATCACTTGAAACTGAAGATAATGCAGTGCTCTTGGGGCATGTCAGCCTCCTTGTGTGTGCTGTGCAGCAGGGACACCCTTTACATCTGCCTGGAAAATTGGGAATGGGAGCCTGGAATGAGCAGAGGAGCTCTGTGCTTTGATCCACCTTTTAGAATGGGCAGTAGAGCATGTAGGAGGAATATGGTGATTAGACAACCCTGCTTGTGGGGAAATGATGTGATTTTCATTGATGTAATTTTTCCAGTGTGATGAAGATGGATGGATATGAGGTGGCATCAAAGGTGGCATTGTTTCAGTAGCTCTGCCTTACACCTGTGGTATCAGTGCAGAAATACAGCCCAGGCTGGCATAACTCAATTTTTGCCTCTCTGGATTAAAATGCTCTTCAGCCACTGTGTCATGGCTGTCCCACTCATGGATCACTGTGTCCCTGACCTGCTGCCTGCCCATGATTTAACTTGAGGAGTTCCAAAGAGCAGAGTGCTCAGGTTCCTGAGGCATTGCATTACTGCTTGGGAGAGTGTCTTGAGAATTCATTTAAAACTGGAATCACTATTTGCAGCTCAGCCTGAACTGCCTTGAAAAGCACTTGTGATGCAGCAGGAAAACATCAGTGGGAAAGGAGAAGCTGAAAACAGTGCATTCTGAAGTTTTTAAGAATGTAACCAGACACTGCTTTCTTTTTCAGAAATCCCAGAATGGGATTCTTCCAGGTTGGAAGGGGCCACAGAGCACAGGATTGTGAAATATCCCCACTGAGGGAGACTCCACACCCTCTCTGGACTCTCTGTTCACTGCTTGGTCACTGTCAAGGAAAGATTTTCTGCCTCCTGTTCAGGTGGAACTCCTGGGCATCGGCATCTGCCTGTTCCTCGTGTCCCATTGCTGGGCCCATGGAGCAGAGCCTGGTCCATGCTCTGGCACCCACCCTTTGGATATTTATACACATTACAGAGGTCCCCTCTCAGCTGTGGCTCCTCTTGAGGAGCCCCAGCTCCCTCAGCCTTTCTCCTCAGAGATGCTCCAATCCCTTCATCACCTCTGCAGCCTCTGCTGGACCCCCTCCAGGAGCTTCTGAGTAGCCCAGAGCTGGATACAGCGCTCCAGGGGGCTGAGCAGAGGGGCAGGATCCCCCCTGACCTGCTGGGAATTCTCTTCCTGATGCACCCCAGGATCCCATCGCCCTTCTTGTCCCCTAGGGAGCACCCATGGCTCAGCTTCTTGTCCACCAGGACCCCCAGTGCCTTGTCCATCTGGTTCTCTGTGCTTTATGTGAAAGCACACATGAACTATTTAATGATAAATCTGAGGCAATTTCATGCAGATGAAAGCAGTCACAGTGCTTGATTTTCCCATGTTCATCCCAGTTGGCTTGTGCAGCCTTATTGGAAGAAATCCCCATCAGGTGTACAAAGAGTGTAAAACCAGGGAAAAAGTGAGAATATTGCAGAATCCATCTATAAAATTAGAGATGTTTAAACTTCTGGTCAATGCTAATAACCAAAGAGTTATTCTTTCTAATAACTAGAAAGAAAAATAATTTAGAACCTCTACTCTGGCATTTAAAAAGTGTGGGAAAAGACAAGGAGAAACATTCCAGATGAGTTCAGCTCTAAGCCAGGCATGGTATTAAGAGCAGCCATTCATCAGGAGTTTTAGCTCAAAACCCCAGTTGCCTCTGCAGTCCAAGAAACACACTGCAATGCCTGGAGATGCCAAGTTCCTTAACTCTCACCTTTTCAGTTTTGGGAGAGGAAAACTGGAGTGTTCTGTACCTGTTTGGCGTGGCTCTGGTGCATGATCTATAGCCTCCCAAAACTGGCTGGAATTGTGCAGACTGATAGAGTTGAATACTTTTTGCCTCTCCAAATGACTGAATCCTTCTGCATGTTACTCAGCGGGATACACTCAGATTTAATCAAAAATAGGCACAAAGTGCAGCTTTCTTATTATTGGTAATTTAAATGATGGCTTAATAATGTGCTTTTAAATAATTTCTTTGGTAGATGGGGCCGGTCCTGCTGAAGAGTTGCTGGCAATGTGGCAAAGAGGCTGGAGAAGCAGGGATATAGGGGATATTCTCTGGGAATTTGGAGCTCTTGGAAGCAGCAGGAAGCCCAACCACAGGTGATTTCCCCAAAGTGGTGGAACAGGCAAGGTGAGGTGGGAAGCACAGTTGGGAGGTGAGCCCTGCAGGGCAGCTTTGCTCAATCTTAGGGCTCTTTTGTCTTGTTTTCCAGGCCTGGAGATGTGACTGTGTTGCTTCACAGGCCTCTCCAGAGGATCAGTTGTCTGGAATGGCCTTATTGCAGGATAGCAGAGCTCCCTCAGGCAAAGGATGGGAAGATTTGGCGTGGACAGGAAGGGAATGCAGGCACACACGTGGGAGAGGCCGCAATCAGCCGCTCCCACCTTCGCTCCCAGGCTTCCCAAAGCGCCAGCCTTGCAACAAACAGGAGCAAACCCACTGTTAGATGTTTCCCAGGAGGGGATGGAGGTGGAAGGATATTTTGGGCAGAGAGTTACCCCCTCTGCAGCAGCCCTGAGAGCTGAGCTGGTGATGGGAAGCACGTGTAAGCACATGGCACAACTCCGGTTCTGGAATTCACTCTCTTGTTCACTTGGAACAATTGTGTTTTGACTTGGAATGCTTTGAGAACTCCTGCAGCTACACAGACTGCAGCCTGTAGCTTACAGCCATGCTTTAAAACACCATCTTCAGAACTGGTTGCTGGATTAGAGCTGCTTTCCAAAAAAAAAAACCAACAAAAACCCTGAATCTGGGAAGAGCTGTTTTCCCAGTGTCATGGGGAGCACAAAGCAAGAGAGTAAACTTCCTTTCCAAGCCACCAAAGGATTACTGAGTCAGTAAGGGGCTCTGGGAAGAGAGAGGGGAGTATTGGAACAGATTTCAGGGCCAGGCAGTTTCCTGGTATTCCATAAATGTCTCAGGAAATACTGAACCAGCTTTTTTATGGCTCTACACCCTTTGCTCAAGTCATGGAATCAAGGAATAGTTTGGGTTGGAGGGGTCTTAAAGTTCATCTCATTCCATGCCCCAGGCAGGGACACTTTCCACTATCCCAGGTTGCTCCAAGCCCTGCCCAGCTTGGCCTTGAACACTTTCAGGGATGGGGAAATTCAGACAAATTTGTATTTGGCACAAGATCTTACTGATGTACTTATTATTACTGTTGAAATAGTTATTTTGCACAAGTAGAGCCTAAGAAAACTCAGTAAACTCCCTAATATGGTATTAAATGTCTTTTATTCAGCCTAGGATGATCCTAAGTCTGCCTGACACAGCACACAAACCATAATAGCTGGGTGTTTTTAGAGTAAATTACTATAAATAATTAGAATTTCTGTTGTCTCTGCACAGGGCTGAAATGCAGCATGACTTGAAAGCCCTGGACTCTGACCTGGATAATAAAAACAACCTGCTTGATGGAGTCTGACTAATCTCCCCCGTGCTGAAATTCCCAGTAAAACTGAAACACATTGGCTCTGGAAGGAATGGATGAGACTCAGGTTTCAGGCAAGTTCTTGCTCTGCCCACAGAAATACCATCATCAAACCTTTTCAGCCCTGAATGTGAGTGCAGATTTGGATAGAGTGGCTTTAGTGTGAATTTTGCCCTGGGAAGAGCTTCCTTAGGTGCTCACCAACCCACACTGCCCACCTAACAAAGGAGCAGCCTGCTGCTCCCCAGGGAAATAATCAAATAAAAAATTAAAAAAAGGCTTTGTCTCAGGTGTCCTTGCCACATTTCCCAGCCCTGGGATTGCAGTCAGTGTTCTGCTGTCACCTAGAGCCTGTTCCAGCTATTCCACCAAGGAGATCTTGAGCTTTAGGGGATAACCTGCTCCTGTTGCCTGTATCCTCCTTCCCCCTCAGCTCCCCTGATTTGCAGTGTAAGCCTGGAATTTTCTCTGCTATATGGTGCAGTCTCCTGTGTGTGGAATTTGTTTGGAATTCACTTCAGGAACTTGCCAGCAGCCTGTTAAATAATCCTGTTGGCACACTGGAGCCACAGTGCCCTGAATCAGCCTTATAATCCATCAGACATTCCACTGCTGTGGTCCCCAGGGTGCAAACTTGGAAAAACCCCCTGCCAGTGAAAACAGGGAAACAACTGGATTTTGGAATTGAACATATCCTTCTTCTCTTGGGAGAAAGGGTAACAGGCTGTCATCCACAGCCACATTCCCAGCCAATTGATTCCTTCATCTTCTCCAAGTCAAATCTGGCCTCTTGGCAATCAAGTCTTTTTTAATATATTCACCTGAACTTGCTGCCATAGACATTTGGGAACTGTTCTTTTGTCTTTACCTTGGAAACACTTCATATTTTCTGTCAGGCTTTGGTCCTAACTGTGCCTATTTATCAAAATGGTAACTCATAGGGTTTTTTCCCCAGTTTTATGCCTCTTTCATCCCTTTTCTTCTGATTCTGCCTCTCTAGCTCCTCATGACTGCTTCTGCTATCCCTTTGCTCTGCTTGTGTCAGTCCATGCCACGGTTCTTTTTTACCCCACTCGCCTCCTTTCTTCTTTGCATTCTACAGAGCCAAGGCTGAAAATGCCTTTTCCACCACTTTTTCTGCTTGCTTCTCCAAAGAGATCCATCTGTGGAGCAAGGGCTGTAGCTTGGGAGCCACTGCTCTGTGCTTCGTGCTCATTTTTATTCTTCTTAGTTCTGAGCTTTTCCTTAGTCTTTCTCTTCCCAGAATATCCATTAAACACCTCTCCTCTGCCAGCCACTGGCTCTTCAGTGCTTCTACCAGGCACCAGTGGGACTCCTGGCTCTTTTTTCTTTGCCTGTTTCTTGTTTCTGTATCCCAGCAGATCTTTGCTTGTTGGAAATGGGGAAGTGGGGAAAATTGCTTCTTCTTCCTGCTCTGTATTAACTTGCTGGAGAAGACACCTCTCCCTATCACAGTGGAGTGAAATAATAGCTAGGCTGGTTCTCTTCCCCTTCCCCTTGGGATTCTTTCTTCTTTTCTTTTCTTTTCTTTTCTTTTCTTTTCTTTTCTTTTCTTTTCTTTTCTTTTCTTTTCTTTTCTTTTCTTTTCTTTTCTTTTCTTTTCTTTTCTTTTCTTTTCTTTTCTTTTCTTTTCTTTTCTTTTCTTTTCTTTTCTTTTCTTTTCTTTTCTTTTCTTTCCTTTCCTTTCCTTTCCTTTCCTTTCCTTTCCTTTCCTTTCCTTTCCTTTCCTTTCCTTTCCTTTCCTTTCCTTTCCTTTCCTTTCCTTTCCTTTCCTTTCCTTTCCTTTCCTTTCCTTTCCTTTCCTTTCCTTTCCTTTCCTTTCCTTTCCTTTCCTTCCCTTCCCTTCCCTTCCCTTCCCTTCCCTTCCCTTCCCTCTTCCCTCTTCCCTCTTCCCTCTTCCCTCTTCCCTCTTCCCTCTTCCCTCTTCCCTCTTCCCTCTTCCCTCTTCCCTCTTCCCTCTTCCCTCTTCCCTCTTCCCTCTTCCCTCTTCCCTCTTCCCTCTTCCCTCTTCCCTCTTCCCTCTTCCCTCTTCCCTCTTCCCTTTCCATCTCTCCCTCTAATTAGGACCACGCTCTGCTGCTTAACCCCAGACCAGATCAGATCAGATCAGATGGCAGAGCAGGCTCCCCTGGGCCAAGCCTAGTAGGTATCCAGCTGGATTCCTGAAAGTGAAGCCAGCTCCAAGGTGAACATCTGGCCCCAGTTATCAGTTTTAAACACCCCACTGCTCTTTCCTGCCTCCAGAAACCTGGCCTGCTGTGTCAGGACTCTGCTTGAGAAAGGAATAGAGGAGGACAGACAGCAACTGAACACCCACTGAACGGGCACAGCCTGCAGGATTTTCCAGAAAAAAAAAGAAAGCCCAATCCTGCCTTTCAGGCATGCAGAGCTGTATTTTAACAAGCTGCTGGCAAGTGTGAGTCCCTAGGTGCCACCGATGTTTGTTCCTGTGTATCTATGACAACAAACAAACCTAATGTTTGGGAGGTGTCCTTGGGAATCACAGGGAGGGGGCTGCTGCCTTAGGTCGGGAACACTTTGCATTTTCAGACTTTTAATTCCTAAGTATTATGGAGGTGGTTATGAAGTGCTTTAGGAAAATGAACTAATTAGTTACCAGATTTTATTTTTCTTGTGTGCAAATGGGCCAGCTCAGACTAATGCTATTTACTTTAGCTGATTCCAGACTTTTAGATGTATAAAGGAAGGAATATTTTTAGGAGCTTTAATTCTAAGCAGGAGGCTTAGCCTCAAGGTCAGTGGACTGTGGGTATCTGTGGGTTGCTCGAAGCCATTTGAAGAAGGCAGAAAAGGGAATCTAGCCTCAATTTGTTGCAATGGTCAGTTTTGCTTCTGGAGTGCTACAAACCAAAAAATTGGGAAGCCTGGAGTTATCCTACAGAGCAGTGGTGAGGATGGGCAGGTCTGTAAGAATGGATCAATACAGTCAAAGGCATAATAATTACACTAAATAAACAAAAATGTCTAATTGGACCCATCTTTTTGCTCACAGGATTTGGAACAAGGAGTTTTATCTTTCTCTTTGGTCCTTGTGCCTTTTGGAACAGAAATGTCTCTGCTATCCCTGTGAAAATTCACACAGGCTGAGGACAATCTTGCCTTTGGTCTACAGCTGAAAACTACAGAGACAGAAACTGGGGCAGGAATGGGGTAGGGAAAAGATAAAGCCTTTTTGGTCAAAGTGATTTGGGAGCAGACAGGTGGAGGAGAAAAGTGGAGGAGGAGAGCCTTGCCTGTGGAACCGTGCTCGTGGCTTTGCTGATGTTGAGATCTGAATGAGCTTTTGATGTTGCTTCTGCATAATTTATGTGCAAGTGTGGCAAGAGGAGTGCAGGGTAAATCCTGCCTGATGGACAGGTGAATATCACCTCACAAATGCTTGAAGTTCTGAGCATTCCTGCAAAAGATGCTGAGGAAAAAAACCCCATCACAGGCAGAAAGCCACAGCACTGAAATGTTTTCTCCCTGATTTTGCATTGGTGAACTGCTTGGAGAACAAGACTCTGTGATTCTGCCTGGCTGTAACAGCCTTGGAAAAGGCTCAAAATCAACAATGTTTTATTTTATGAATACCCTTGGAAGTCAATGGGAGTCTGCTTAGGATGAGGACAATTAAATAACATCAGGACCTGACCCTCTTCTCAGTGTATAAAAACATCTCAGGGAAAGGAGAGATCAGTCAGGGCAGATCCCCAAGGACTTTGTGATCTGAGATACCTGAGTGTCTATCTGCAAAGGAATCACAGTGTTTGGAAAGCTGGTGAAGATGTGCTTATGTGCAGCATTGGTGCACTTGGTGATTAAACAAAGAGTTCAGGAGCATGTTGAAAACCCCTTGGGGAACTCAATTTTGCTCGATTTTAAGAATCTTCTTTAAATTCCTTAGAAATTTGGATAGTTGGATGAGCAAAATCCAGGATTTGCATGTGTTTTCCATCACTGCACAGAGGTGGCAATCACAAATCAAAGTGTCACACTGGAAAGACAACGTTGTTTTGGAGTTTGTGGAGATTTAGAAAGCAGAATTGGTGATTTTATCAATGCCTCTCTGGAGGTGTGACACCAGGGTTCAAGTGGCCTTGCTGTTTCAGATACCTGCCACCAAGATTTATCTGTGTGTGGGAAACAGATGAACCCAGGGGTTTCAGGCTGGTCCCCCCAGAGCCATGGAGCCGCCTCCATTAATGTCAGCGCGCTCGTAAATTCCCAGCTTGCGCTGAAGGAGGCAGCTCCTGCCGCTGCACAGAAGCTTCCAGAAGTGTCCCCTGCCTCCTGTAAATGCATGGACACCCAGTAAAGGAGATTAACTGCAGGTGGACTTCATAACAGCTGTGCCTCCTTTGGAATTAGGGGGGGTTCACACTTCTAAAAAGATGACAGCCTGGTGTTCCTATAAGCAACAAAGGCCTGAGTGGGGCTTTTTGTTGTTGTTTTGTTTTAAATGGCTTTCAGGTTAGGTAGCTGATTTCAATTGATGGGAAGACAGGTTGCAGAGCTGTTGGCTCCACTCTCCCCCGCCATAAACAAACAATTCTCTTGTTTCTGATAACTTATTTTCCCTTTATTAAAGGAACCCGGTGGGTTATTTGCTTTGGTTCACTCCTCCCGTGAGCCAGTGGTGCATTTGCATTCCATTCCCTTGCTCCCTCCAGCCCTAAAGATGCCTGCCAAAATTAGTCAACAGATAAGTACTCAGTGGAAGCTTTTAAGAACGTGTTAGGAAAGGCTTGAACATTACCCATTAATGTTTACAGCTCCTAATTATGTTAATTAATCAGTCTTGGAGGTTGTCTCAGCCGGGAGCCCAAAGGCAGGATTTCAGTTCCCACAGATGTACTTCGAGTCACTGCCACGGCTGCTTGCAGCGAGGAGCTCTGCACGCTCTGCCTGCCAGCATTTTTATCCTGGGTCCTGGACAGGCTTTGCTGGGTTGTTCCTGCTGGATTTTGAAACTCCCAGAATCTGGGAGCAGGCTGAGCCATGTTCAGGGACAGGGATGTTAAATGGAAGCTGTCCCTGCAGAAATGCCTTTTGGCAGGGCAGAGAGGCACTCAGGGAGCACTCTGCACCAGCACTGATTGTTGGGATGCAGAGATTACTGCCTTGGCAAAACCTGGGATTGCTGGCTCTGTCAGAAAACAGAGGTGAAACTACTGATAGAAAAGCTCCCCAGACATTGCCTCTGCTAATAATGCTTCTTCACATTTGCAGGAAGACCAAGTGTTTGGGCAGAGAACACCCAAGGCTGTGCCATCCTCTTTCAGATCTTCATTTCCATAACTCAGAGCTTGTCTTCACTCTCCTGAGGAGAGCTAGAAGATTTGGATAAGAGACATAACCCTGCAGAGGGATTCAGAAGGAGAATCAACTTGTTCTGTGCTATTCCCAGAAGAATTTGGTTTGTGTAAACTGCACAAAGTACATGTGGGTAAGGGAAGATATATTCAACTCCATGTGAGGACAGGAAAAAATATGGTGCAGGTACAGATCCCTTTCTAATTTAGTTCAGCTCATCCTCATCTGCTGGAATTAGCAGACAACCACTTATTTATCCCCATATCCTGATTTTTACCACAAGCTCACAGCTGATCCTAGCTGGTAACTTCTGCTCCCGAGTGTAATGTCACGTGCAAGTGGTTTGTGAGTGTGTGACAATCCCTTAATGATGACAGGGAAAACAAGTAATGACAGTTTCCATTAAGTAAAAAGAGAATGGTTCTTCACCCATCTGCAGATGGCTCCTGTGGGCAGAAACTCCTCTCTGTGCTGAATATCAAGTGCCAAATACCAAAGAGGCATTTTTTGGATAGGCTCCTACAGCAGGAATGCCCCTACAGGAGTGGCAGAGCAGAAGGGAATGGTTTTTCCAGACTAACAGGACACTGTATGGAAGAAGGCCTGTGATCAGGGGGCTGGTGATGTCTCTGGTTGTGTTCCAAGGATCTTCAGGCTGCTGCTTGCTCTTGGACAACTGTCTGCTGGAGTAGCTCACGGCTCCAAACCTGCCTTTGAAGCAATGTTCCCATCAGCTGTTCCATGAGTGGCTGCCACATTGTGTGGAGGCTGCAATCCACGCTCTGGGCAGCTTGGGGAGCACTGCTGGCAGGTTGAGGTGAGCCAGATGGGGCAGGAAAGCAACGCGAGCCCGGATGGATTCGGACACGATTCCTCTGAACCAGAGCGAAGGGGGTGCTGCTGCTGGCACTGCTGAGGTGCCATCCCTCTCTGTCCTGTTGGCCAGGCTTCACTGCTGAGGGATTGCCTGGCAGCTTCACCACGGACTCCAGAAAAAGCAGAGTGGAGGGTGTGTGAAACGTGATACGGGCAGTGCCTGACATGAATGAACGCTTCCCCTGTTCTGTGGGGATTCAATGCAAAAACCTCTCTCTCCATTCATCTCCCTCCTGCCTCCCCCTTCCCCATCTCCTGCTGCCCAGGGAGCCCCAGGAACAGGAGTATTGGCAGTAAACTCAGCTCCACAAAACAGGCTGGGGAAAGAAGGGAAACATAACACCATCACTTCCTATTTCTTTCTCTTTTCCTCTGCATCAAAGCCTGGGCTGGCTGTCAGGAATGTTCAAAATGAATAAATAAAGCACAGGAACCCCCCCTGCTTCGGGAGGAGTCTCATTCACTCACCATGAAGCTTGGCCAATTCCTTTTCTGCCAGTACTCAAGTCAGCAGGCAGAGCAAGAAGATCATTCAAAGCTAATCAGTAAAGTGTAAACCTATTATGAAAGCACATTTACCCCTCGCCGCCTCCTCCCTCCCGAAAGCCAATCCCCAAATCTGTGGGAATAACACATAGCCCCCATAAAAGTTGCTATTACTTAGATCCCCTGTTATTAGGTCAGCGATGCCACTGATGAAATGCTCCCCAGAGCTCCGAGCAGTGGTGGATAAATCCTGCAAGAAATTCATGGAGTAATTTGTTACAGCTCGAGGGCATGAGGCACATCACAGCAGAGCCCATGCATGAGGCTCTCCCCTGTGATTCTGGAGGCCATCTCTGGTAATAAAAACCTCATCTTGATTTCTCATCCTTTGTATTGATTTCTGTCAGAAAAGACTTGCCTTAGACAAAGATACTGCTGTATTTCTCTGGATAATAAAGGGATCCTTCTCCCCTTTTCTGCCCATCCCTTTTTGAAATTCATTTTAGGGATGACTTGTTATTTGGGAACTGGTTTATTCACAGTGGGTAAAGAGTTGAGAAGAGAACAACTGGCTTTGCATATTCAGTGCAAAAACCTAAATGTGAAATGACAGAAAAATGGGTTTGGTTTGGAACAGTGAAGGAAATTGAAGGTAAAACCCCAGCTCTGCTGTATCTTAATATGAAACTCTGTTATTAATTGAACGGATGGAATGTGTGGGACTCAAATGATTATCATCCAGACTCAGATCTATATAATCACAGCAATTGCTAATTTTGGATCATTTGTATTCCCGCTCTTGGAAAAAAAAATAAAAAAATAAAAGAAGGGCAGGTCTGTAGGTAAACTGCATGATGATTCTTCACAAAGCTTTCCAAACCAATTATCTTTATTTTCTACTATGGCTGGACAAGGCCACATGGAAATCTGGAAGGCTTTTTGGGAATAATTTGCAAGCCAAAAAAGAGCAGCTCCACAGAAGTCAACCCAGGTAAACTGAAGTATGGATGGTAAGGCTGAAAAATGCAATTACATCAAAATTATTTTATCTTCTCTGCAGCAGGGCTGATATAAGCAACTGGAACAATTTCATTTAGCCTGTTCCTTTGGGTTTTGCTTTCCTTGGCTTTTATATAACCTCTGTTCCTAAGAAACTGGTTTGGGTCTTGAAATGACTGAAGCTGTTCCCTTGTGCAATGAAAACGATAAATATTTACAGCAGTTCTTACAAGCTGAGAAATTTAATATGTGCTCATTGCTTTTGTAATCTAAGAGTAGCTGTGCTGAAAGACAATACCTGCTAATTGTATTTTTTATCACAGTCTTTTCAGAGGGAAGGATAAAATATGGAAGTTTGGGTTTATTTTCTACTCCACACAGCAAAATTTATTCAAAATAATCTTTGTTCCCCTTTATCTGTTTATTTAATAGACTATGGAAAATGGTAAACTGTCAAAAAACCTAGCTGAAGAATAATTTATAAGCTACATTTAGCTGTTGATCTCGCAGACTGGCTTAGGGGAGAGCCAAAATATATCCTGGCAGGTAATAATTAATGCAAACCCTGACACTTCAGGCCTGGCCCTCTGTTGAGCAGGACACAGCTCCCAGTTCTCTGGCAGGAAAGCCTGGCTCTGCAGAACACACACACACACACTCCCCTTGTGGAGAAATACAGTGATTTTTTTTGTTGTTTTTAAACCTATTTTGGATGTGTCTGTGGGGAAAGTGATTGTGGTCACTTAGAGTCCTGCTGTGAGGAGCAGGACTGCGGGCAGCTCGCTCTGATTCCTCTCAGCTCCGTAAATCACCGCCTCACTCAGCCAGATTCAAATGACCTCCAGCACTGGGCCATGTCCAGCCTGTGCTGGAGCTGATGGCAGCTCTCCCACTGCCTTCACTGGGGGCAGAATTTCATCTGCTAAATCACCAAAAGAGCTTTTATCAATGAGAGCTGTCTGCTCTTGGCTGAACCGTGCACTACTGATTTTTTAGGGATCATGACAGATAGTTCAGTTAAAAGAAGAGAGTAACAGGGAGTATGATGGGGCTTGGAGCAACAAGGCTTAATGGAAACTGTCCCTGCCCGTGGCAGGGGTTGGAATGAGATGAGCTTTAAGGTCCCTTCCAGCCCAAACCTTTCTGGGCTTCTCTGGTCAAACACTGACTGCAACAAGTGTGCAACAAGCTGTCCCTCTGTCACCAGCAATGACCCTGCTCTCAGGCAGACCACAGAACTGCCTGAGGCAATGTGACACACTGCAGAATAGCAGTTTTAAGCCTAATCAGACCATTTTGATAGCAAATGGTTAAAGTGGTTAAAATACAGTATTGTTTCAGATGGGTGGGTTATTGTATGAGTACTCCCAAAGAAGGGAGCTGTTTTCTCACCCTGTCTCAAATGCAGCAGAGCAAGCCTGACTCGAGGCTTATCTCTAAGCACCCTGTGGGTGTATCTTAGTCTCATCTAAAATAATCCCTTGCTCAGGATTATCCATAAAGCCATCCAAGATCAGTTAATGTGGTGCTTATATTCCAACATCTGCTTTAATCTTTGTTAATTTTCAAATCTAGATGAGATTCAAGACTACTGAACCTGACTAGGCAGACCAGAACAAGGTAGCTGAGGATGCCTTATAGCTTGTTTAATCAGGTTATGCTGATGGTGTCTTGAGTCTCACCTAAAGCTGAGATACAAACATAGCAAGGAAGTCCCATTCCACTTGTAAGGGCTACAAAAAGAAAGCTCAGCACTTTACATTCCACCTTAGACAGGTACATGGGACTGAGGGCTCCCCTGCATTAGGCAGCAGGAGTTTTGATGAACTGCCCTCTCAGCCATCCCTCTCCACCTCCCTCCACTGAACCGTGGCTTCAGCTTCCTCAAATGATCCTTTGGATAGGTTAGGCTGCTGGTTGGCTCTGCTGTTAAGCGTCTCTGTGGACCAGATTTAACTTTTAATAGTGTCTCATAATGTCTTTAAAGAGGTTTATGGCTCAGCCTGGTTCTCTGGGAGATTGCCTGTTCCCTGCTAATCTGCTACAGAAACATTGCCATTGGTTCCTGCAGTATTTCAGGGAGTTCTCCCCCAGCTCCACAGCCAAGTTAATTGGACACGATTGACCTATGGTGGAGAATGACTATTAGGTGAGGAATATTAAGCAAAGGGAATAAGATCTTTCTGTAGCTCAGAACATGCTGGGAGCTGTGGGGAATGGCAGGAAATGGCAGCTCAAGGAGTGAGCAGAGCAGGCCCTGGGAGAGGGTTGATTTAGGGAATGGGAAAGTGCTCTGCAATAACTGAGGTTTGTAAAACCAGCAGCTCTTTCTAAAGGAGAGTAAAATATGCTGGAGTCTTGACAGTCTGTAAGAGGCAAAAGTACGAGAGAGAAGAGCAATAGGTTGTGGTAGACCAGTGAGTTCTGTTTTTGATCATTCTTTCTTTTTTAACAAACACTTCACTGTAGCACAGCTGCCCAAACCTGACTGAAGGAGTCAAGGAACAAACAGGGCAGGATTTCAGCAGAATGCATTTGTGTTTCCAGCTGGAAACTCACGCTGAAGGCAAGTCCAGTACCCTGAGCAAACACTGAAAGATTAATGGCCATGACACTGGTCCACAAGACAAATACGAGCCCTGTAACATCACTGAGCAGCTCAAGACACAAAAACAGTTTGCAGAGCAAACGAAACCTTGCTGCCAACTCCTGGAAGTTTTGGTTGCTGCTTCCCAATTTACTTTTACACACTAATCCTCTAGATGGGGTAAATCCCATAAAATTATAAAAGCTGCCTATATTCCTTAGGACAAGGGTTTTCAGTGTCAGAACTGCCAGTCTCAAAACTTCTTTGGCTGAAGTAAACTTCCTGAGAGAAGCAGAGGTGTCAGCACTGGGTTTAAAAGTGTGTAAGTATGTGCTTAACTCTACTGAGACGTGAAGTTTCACTGAGATCAGCAGCACTGCTCGAGTAAAGTTACATTTGGAGGAGTGCCTTGAAGGTCAGGCCTCAAGAACAAAAGTGCTTCAGATTCATGTGGGCTGCTGGATAATACCAGCAGCAGGATGGCAGCCCCAGTGACGTGATGTGATTTGCTATGGCAAATAATGGTACTTCCATCTCATGGAAGAGTGAGTTCTCTCTCTTAAACCTTATCTATTCAGACAGGGAGAAAAGTCCCTGCTCCTGAAGTTGAGAGTGTGCTGCTTATAATTCCAAAGACTGAGCCCAAGGTAATGTGCAAAGTGAAGGTGTCCCACTCAAATGTGTGTGGGGCTGATCCCCAGCCAGGGACTGCAGTAGCACCTCTGACCCCTGCCAGGAGCAATGCCTGCTCTGCTCCCCCCAGTCAGGAATCCTCCAGCTCAGGATTTGGGCTTTGCAGAACTCACTCCTCCTCTGGGACTGGCACCACTGCCTTAAAGATGGATTTTGCAGTTTATAGGAACTCAAAATCAGGCTCTTTGAGGCAAATGGACTGATTAAGGGGTAAGTGTTTCTGCTCACCGGCACTCGAGGAAGCACTGGGTGATCTGGTCCTGGAGGGTTTCCTTGATGTGGGGCCCCTCTGTTTTCCTCAGCTCTGGCCTGAAGTCTAAGTCCTCTCTTTCCTGGACTTCACCTTGCAGAACATTTGCTTTCTGCAAACTGCTTATTGCCTCCAATTCAGGAGGCAGGCTCTGAAAACAAGAGGAGAAAATAAAAAGCATGAATGAAAAGAAACTTAATATTTACTGGAATGCCAGGTTGACAGTGAATCTGAGCTTAAGCCTTAATTTACTTGCAGGAAGCCAGGAAAAAAACACAAACCCCTGTGCTCATAAAGAGTGCCTGGATGCACACAATGGCCTATTGTTGCTATTTCAGCATTAATTAACAACATTGCAATGCACAAAAACAACCTTTGCAGCGTGGGATCCCAGCATCTCAATGAGACAGGTGAGAAAGCTGCTGTTCTGCAAATGCCAGCTTTATCCATGTCAGAAGGGTGCCAGAGAATTTTTTAATTGAATTTTCAAATGTCTGGACTTCCCATTGATGCTTTTTAATTAGCCAGTATTGTTTTTAATTTGTGCACTGAAATTTTTATATGCACTGCTTGGTCAGTGGTTTCCTGGTATTTTGTTGCAGCTGGTCAGATTCCTTTAGGAAATCAACTTCCCTTGAGGAGCAACAACAACAAAAAGGAATAAACACCCAAAAACAATATAACAAAAATCACAGCTCCCAAAGTTTCCCATGATTTGATAACCTTGGAAAGAAGGGCTTCTCAGCCAGTTTCAAGTCTTAGAATAATTTCTACTCTGTGATTGATTTTACATATGTAGTGTGAGGGAGAAAAAATGAAAGTCTTTCTGGTATTCAAATACAGAAGCATGAAAAAACCCAACTGTGTGGGTGGGCTGCAACTTTGTGTTTTTCATTTTGCAATCATTGATAAAGTTATGATGGTCCCAGTGTTTTATGAGATATTGCTACCTTGTAAATGTAGAAAAAAAATCTATTTTAAAATTAACTTGTGAACTAGATTTGTGGTTTTAGGTTGTGGTTTAAGCTTTTTTTTTTTTTTTTAAATTCTAGAACAATTTATATTTTTTTCATGCACTTGAGAATTATTAGTCATATTGTCTGATGGTGTATGGCAAATTAAAGGAAAAGAGGAGAAAATACAACAATCTGGTTTTGTTCTATGATTTTATTACTTTTCAAAGTTATTGACTGAGATAGGTGGCAGCATATGTGAACAAAAGCTTGGTTTGCATAAAAAAAAACCTAATGTAATTTTGTTCTGGCCCTATGCTCAGAGCATATAAAAGTTGTCCTTAACTGGCACATCTCAGACTAATTCAGTAATGCATTCTTCTTGCTCTGGTGATGTATTTTCTGGTGTGCTCCAAGTCCTAATTCCAGAGGCCTCCCGTGAAGACAAAAAGCTCTGTCAAAGCTTTGGCCAGCTCATATTTAAGATCTGCTATTCCCTGTTTTTCCATGCTTCCACCAGGTTCCAAAAATCACTAATAAGTGCCAAGCAAATTGGGTTTCAGCGAGCACCCAGAGGGATCCCACAGTGTCCAAAGCAAGCACAGAGGCCCCATTCAGGAAAGCAATTTACTGCCTCCCCTGCATCTGGGATGTGTGACTCACACTGTGCTGCAGGAATCGGTCAAGGCCACCAGGGAGAAAATATTCAGGAGGAAATAAGAGCAGCAGTGTGGTTTTGAAAGGTGGCTGCACATGTTCCCTTCCTGAATATGTGACCCCAAGCGCTGCCTTTTACCCTGAGATGTTACCTTTGCTCAATTCCCAGTTTTCAGGGAAGTCAAGTGTTTCCAATCTTCCCCCTCACCAGCACCTATTTATAAGTACAACACAGCTACTATTAACAGTGTTTATTTGTGTTTCACCATTGTCTGCCTTGCTGATGTTAAATGAAGCCCAGGACAGCCAGATGTGATGCTGCTCTCTCAGGGGCTGCTTTGGAAAACCAGAGGAGCCCAGAGAGAAAACAGGGCCTGTTTTCTAGACTGAGA
Organism: Poecile atricapillus; assembly: GCF_030490865.1. Classification (NCBI taxonomy): domain Eukaryota; kingdom Metazoa; phylum Chordata; class Aves; order Passeriformes; family Paridae; genus Poecile; species Poecile atricapillus. The sequence goes on along the minus strand of NC_081253.1, from coordinate 38,554,679 downwards.
TCCAAAACCAGCTCCTCTATTTGTGTCCCTACAGCAATCCCCAGGGGATTCCTGAGAAATTCCCATCAGATGGGCATGAGGATACCTGCAGCTTTAGGGAGGCTCACCTGTGGCTGATGGAGAGAGAGAAAGGCTCCTCTCCAGCACAGCCTGAACATTTAAAGGTGAAATGTGAGCAGTTTATTGGTGCTGGGAAGTTTATTGAACTGCTGGGTGCATCATCCCTCCCTCCTTCTGCTCAGGCTCTGGCACTCACCTGACCCCGCACAAGCCAGTTCAGCTCCCTAAAAAAGTGGAAAATCATCTATTTTGTCTTTTCCTCTCCTCCCACCTCCTCAAGTTACTCATTTCCCACTGGAAAGAGGTGGATCAGCCAGCCAAGGAGCAGCTGAGGGCTGGTGCCACAGCAAGGGGAATGGTGGACAGTGGGACCAGACCAACGTGGGAGCACCAGCACAGGCAGCAGAGCCTTCCCTGCCATGCCAGAACCTTTGGAGCTCCTCTGAGCTGTTCTCCACCGCATCTTGAGGGAGCCTTGGATGAGCAGCTCCTCCCACTGTGAATTTATTCAGCCTCCCTTTCACCAGTCCCAGGTGAGGTGAGAGCTGTGTAAACTGGCAGGGAGGTGCCAGTGTAAGATCAGGAGATTCTTATCTCAAAAAGAGATTTCCTACAGCCCATATCTCTCCTTGAGCCCAGAGTCATGAAGCTGCTGTGGACACAATCCAGGCAGCCCTGAACCAGCTGGCTCAGATAACCACGAGGCCATGGGATATGTGCTGCTTGGCAAGACCCAGCCGAGCCCTGAGTAAATATTTGTGCAGCTCCCTGTCTGAGCACCATTCAGTTATCAATACATCTCCTAACAGGAGTTTATGAGCTGTACTCAGCACCAAGGCTCAAGTACAGACATAAACCTGCAGAACAGCTTATGAGAAGCTCTGTTGTATTTACTCTTTGTAATTTTTTTTATATTTTCTTTTCCAGAGTCTGTTTTACTACAAGAAAAGAGAAGAAATGAGAATTACATCTAGGACGAGACTCCAGCCATTCACCTTCAATATTTCCCTAAAGAAAGGCATCAAAGAGAACAGGGCAAGTTGCTAAGGCTGTATTCTCCTCCTGGTTTCTTGTTTGGCAGCAACGCGCTCCAGCTGCAGTGGGCGAGGGGTGCAGGAGATGAAGAGCACAGCTGGCTGTGATAAATGAGGCCTGAAGGAGCATCTGGCTAATGTGGAACAGACACAGCGTGCCCTGTTCATGGGGGAAGAGCAGGAGGCCAGCACGTGGCAGGAACGTAAGGCTGGCTCCTGTTCTGGGAGAGGAGAAGGAGGAGAAAAGCGCTGCCTGGCAGCCAGGACGTCACACCACGGGCACTTGATTGTTAAATAAAACAGCACAGGTGAATGTACAGCTGGCTTGACTTTCTGCTCTGTCACTTTGAAGTCAATGCAGTCATGTAAACATAAATGAATGGACTTGAGAAAAACAAGGATGAGGACACATCAAAAGAATTGATGTGTACGTGGGATAACAAGTGAAATATGGATTATCTTAAAAACAGCTTCCTTGGACTATAAGAACAGATCCAAGTGTGTGGATACTCAAGGAAGTGAATTAATTGATAAAGTAGGGAGGGAATAAGAAGATGAAGTAGACAAAACTAAATGTGGAAGGGAATTTAGCAACATAACCTAAATATAGATACTGGAGCAGCAGGAGCTGCTGAAGAGATGTAACAAGATGTCCAGAGGATGGAACTGTTCTCTACCATTTGTCAAGAATTTTCATAGAAAATGCTTTTCTTCTGTTGACTAAATGATGTTATAAAATGTTTTAGACTATTAAAACATTTGAAAAAAATAAAATAAGCTATGAATAGCATAGGTGATTCCTTCCAGCTTTGCAGCTGAAGAAAGCTGCTCTGTTAAACTTGTTTTATTTTGTCCACAGTGTTCTTGACCTAATCACAGAAGTATGTGTCACCCTAAACCTCACCAGCTTCAGAGTTTAACACATTCCTAACCCTGTCTCAGGAATGAGGAACTGCACAACCTTGTGTTTATCTTCAGGTGCTCTTGGGCCTTCAGAAGGAGACAAAAGGAGACAGAATCTCTCCAACAGCCCTGCTGGAGGTTCTGTTCTCTTGTCAGGGAGCAGAACTCAGAAGAAAATGGGTCTAAAAAAGCTTTGGCCATCTGAAGATGCAAGAGGGAATAGGAAGTAAAATGGCTTGAGGGTGCCAAGAGAGAGGATGAATTCCAACAGCTCCAGCAGGAATGCTTCCCTGCTGGCCAGCCTACGCCTTACAGAACCATGGAAGAGCTTTCCATGTTTCCACATGGCTTTTGTGGAGCTCTGAGGTTATCCTGAGTGTGCTTCCATAGCCCTCTAATGTGCATGGAGGGAAGACAAAAGCCAATTTATTTCTAACATCCCTTCTCTCAGCGCCTCTAATGTTCCTGCTTCTGAATCAAAGGGAGGCATTCTCCAGGAAGATGCTAATAAATAGCTTTTCCTTAGGGGAGGAAGCATTTTCCCATCTTTAAGAAATTTCTCTGGCCATGTGAAATTCAAATTTGTTAACTTGCCCTACAAACCGCAACTCATTTAGAAACAAATTACAAATATTAGATGGAGACAGTGAACTTGATAATGCAATGCTGCCACATCAGTTGTAGAATAATGCATCTTAATGAAGGCTTCCCATGTGAATAAACCATTATATTTACAAGCTTTTCACAGTTAATGACCCAGAACTGGATAACGAAACTCACATTTTTAGTGTGGTCCTCTGTCAGCAAAAGTATACATATTAATAATTGATGTTGCTGTAAAAATAGGACATAATATGAAGATTCCCGAGTTTGTGGGAAAAATAGGACTACATGGTCCATTAACTTAAAAGGCTTATCTAATGTTTGATGGGCTTTGTCTTTAAAATCCTTGTTTAAATTAATAAGGCAAAATGGACATTTGTCTAAAAGAGAATTTTATTCCAACTCATCAGTCACCAGTGTGCTGATAAGATTCTTCTGTTCTGTTCTCTACTCATTCCCCAAAAGAATTTAGGTTTTAGGGAAGGGGACAATGCACCAGTAGAAGGGAGAAGACATTTCCTACATCTCCCAGGTAAGCCATGTGGGTGATAAGGGGACTGGAGAAGCTCCCATTTGGAGACAGGGTGAGGGAGTTGGGGATGTTCAGCCTGGAGAAGAGAAGGTTGTCTGGAAAGCTCAGAGCCCCTTCCAGTATCTGAAGGGGTTACAAGGAAGCTGGAGAGGGCCTGGAGTGACAGGACAAGGGGGAATGGCTTCAAACTGACAGAGAGTAGGTTTAGATTGGATGTCAGGAAGGAATTGTTCCCTGTGAGGATGCTGAGGTCCTGCACAGGGTGCCCAGAGCAGCTGCGGCTGCCCCTGGATCCCTGGAAGTGTCCAAGGCCAGGCTGGATGGGGCTTGGAGCAACCTGGGATAGTGGAAGGTGTCCCTGCCCATGGCAGGGGGTGGAGCTGGATGATCTTTAAAGCCCATTTCAACCAAAGCACTCCAGGATTCCATGAAACTCCGTCCATTTTCCCTTCCCAAGTCGGGACTTTGATGGCTGGGATCCCTTTCCTGGCTGGAAAGCCCAGCCCTAGTGCCAGTTCAGCTCCCCAGCAGAGCCTTTATTGTTCATTATAAAGCACTTGGAGGTTGTGTGCAGGCTGGCTGAGCACACTCAGGGCTGCTCTTCCTCACAGAGGAGGAGGAGGAGGCCCTGCTGTGGAACTAACTGCTCCTCAATTGTTCCATTAGGAGGGAAAGAGACTTGGTGGCAGTGAAATAAATACATTTCATTTCACTCCACGTCGGAAAGCTAACGTCCCTATTATGCCTGAGAGGTAGATTTACTGCAGCTTTTACTGCTGGATACTTAATTTAGGACAGCTTCTTGTCGTAGGCCTGGAAGAGCAGAGCTGAAGCACATGCTCTGTGGTTTTATGGGGCTTCAGGAAATGTTCTGCCACAGCCAGGATTGCCCATAATTGTAAGATTTCAAAAGATGGACCGGTTGTGCAGCATTTTTTTTTTCCCCAGTACCTTTACAATTTGCTTCTCTGGGGGAGAAGCTTTATTTCCAAATATTTTTCAAGGAAGTAACTGTAACAGTCACTTATTTTAACCAGCAGTGAAAGTGAAATGATTTTTTTGGTACATTTAGATTACACAGGCACGTAGACTAAACTAATTTATTATCAGAGCAGCTGGGGTCTCATTCTTTACTTACAACTATTATTCTTCAGGTGGAAGGTGTCCCTGCCCATGGCAAGGGGGGGAATGAGATCATCTTTAAGGTCTCTTCCAACCCAAATCATTCTGTGATTCTATGATACGATTCCACTGTGATCCAAACTGCATTTAAAAGTTTGCTATAGGGTTGATCTATGTCCTTGCTTTATTTCCTCAATATAATTTGTCTGGAAGAATAGATTTTAAACAGGTTTCTTATCTTGTGAATCATAAAATCATGGAATGGTTTGGGTTGGAAGCACCTTAAAGCCCATCCAGTTCCAACCCCCCAAATGATAATTGTATTAATAGAGGTTCCACTGTACACAAATGGTGATAGCCACATCAATTATATGGCTGAATTCCTAAATTAGGCACAAAAAAAAAAAAAAAAAGGAACAAGTAAGCAAAATATATTGCATTCATTAAAGCTTCCCTACTCTCTGACTCACTCCAATGGCTTTGCCAATTAAAGTAATTGTCATATGCATTCAAACAAAGCATTTGTAGTAGGAGGCCCTGTTGAAAAACTACTGAAAATGGTTGGTTTAGAGATTTATATAATATATCTTTAGAAATATATTTACATGTAACACCTTTTAGGAAGATAAAGAAAATCTGAAGTGGACAGGAGGTTTTACATTCAGGGCCAGATGAGTTTGTATAATTTTGGTTATGTTTATTTCTGACACGACACCTGGGCACGCTGTTAAACTTGGACTAAACATGGCAAGCGTGTTTTGGGCTCTGAAAGGCAGTGATTTCATTGTTAGTATGACTGCAGCCAATGGAAGCCAAATTATTTAGCATGCTTCTTTCTTCCCAGAGACTTTCTGTTTCAAAAACAAGCAGGCTTAAAATTTCTATTGAAAACAGGACAGATTACTTATCACTGCTGAGATGTGAAATAACAGAGGACTTTGTGCTGACATCCAGGCAAGCAAAAGTCATTTTAATCTTAAGCTTGGCAAAACCAGGCCTGATCTGCACCACCGCTGTAGCTGCCCACTTTCAAGAGCTGATGAAATATTTTAAATTTCATTTGATTGAGTCTGTAGTTTGTTAAATCCTGTATAATATTTATTTAGCCATAGTCTATAATGTTTACACAGAAAGCTATTCTTGGAAATGCTGATTTTATTTTTTTTTTAATTTTTTTTCTGACTGGATTAAATGAATTATATTTATCAGGAATTCAGAGAAGGAGGAATGTTTGGCAGACTGTTTTCTCAGATATAAATAAAGCGTTAACCAAGACAACATGCCTAAATTAGGGTATGTTTAAAAGAGGTAGGAAGGGGAGAACAGCTTTTTATTTAACACCATGCAGATCCTTTCATGTGAAAAGGATCATGAAATCATGGAATGGTTTGGGTTGAAAGGGATTTTAAAGCTCATCTTGTTTCATCCCCTGCCAGGGCAGGGACACCTTCCACTATTCCAGGTTGCTCCAAGCCCCATCCAGGCTGGCCCTGGGTGTGGAGGAAGGAAGGATGTTGGAAACACCACGTAAGAGAATCATAGAACAGCAGGAATTGCACCACTAACTCCTTGGGAAGGGCTGGAATTTCAGGAGAGAGCTGTGCAAGTGTAAACTCACAGCTGTGAGACCCTAACCCGGGGTTTGGCTTGTCCTGAAATATCTTGGAAGTCCGATATTCTGGGAGATGTGTTTTTCTGAGGACCTTTAGGAGAAGCAGAATCTGGTGTGGTGATGTGTGATGAGGAGAACCTGATGCTCCAGCAGGGAGCCACAGTGGCTGCACATGGCTCATGCATCCTGCTGAACTGTATCCATTTGAGAAAAAGGACATAAAGAACTAGGAGAATTTCTTCAGCTATGGAATGTTTACTTTTCTGAAGGGATGGGTTTCTGGATGTGCTGCTAGGATTGCAGTTCTGATGAAAATGGAAAGAGGGGCTGTTCTGGGTAAGCCCAGCTCAGGGAGAAGAGGCTTGGGGGAAAATGTATCAGAACACTGCAGGTGGAAAAAGGGACTTGTCATTCTGTATTCTTTTTTTCCTGGACTTCTCTAATTCCTGCTTAGCAGGTTTAGGGAGGGTAGTTTGATTTACTCTGGGTGGTGCAGAAACAACAGAATTCTTGGGAGGTTCAGTAACAACTTTTACTTGCCAATGTTGGAACATCCCGGCAAAATAAGGCACGTGGCAAACTTTAACTTCTCCAGGCACAACAGAGGACTTACCAAAGCAGTGGCTGGAATTGTTTGGTCTGGCTTCCAGAATACTTTGAGGAGAAGAACTGGACACAGCACTTGGAGCAGCCTCACCAGTGCCCATCACCTCCCTGCTCCTGCTGACCACATCAGTCCCGTGACAGGCCAGGTGTCCTTCGTGTTCTGTTGGTGTTCTGCTGGCTTCATGTTTTGTTCCTCTGGTCCCCAACATCCTCCTACCCTCTCATCAATCAGTCTGAGGGCAAACTGTTTATCCTAAAGTTTTAGGTTAAACCCAGCCTTTCCTCTTTCCAGCAGCCTGTGCTCTGAGATTAGAAGTATAACTTCCTGCAGGAGTGCCGAGCGTGGATTCAGGAGCAGGCTCGGGCTGTTCTGCGCTACCCTGAGACACAGCAGTTGCCAAAAGCCAGGTCACACACCCAGCTGCACTGAGCTCTGCAGCAAAATTAAACAGTCATAACCTCTGAACGGGGTTTTAGTGACAGGGAATCTATAAATGCCAGAAGAACAGAGCAGTTAAAAAACCTGGTGTGTTAAATTGAGCTGGGATGGTAAAACAGGGCAAGCAAGTGCAGGTTTGCTCAGACATCGTGTGTGTGTTTCCAGACAGCTCAGTGTGTTTTCTTGCCACGTCAGTGTGGTTTAAACACAACCCCGTGCCTGGAGCAGTGGTTCTGGTGGTTGTACTGGAGCTGGCAGTAAACAGCCCTGTGGCAGGGATGTGAGGAAGATCAGGAAGCAGCTCAGGATACAGTTATCAAGATGTATGTGCTCTTAGGAGGCTTGCTTCTCTTCACAAATTAAACTGGGACTGCAAAGTGTGATTTATCGGGGCTTTGGAGAATGTATGCTGAGGGAATCATGCTGTTTCTGCAATTAGGCTTTAATAAATAATAATAATAATGAGGTTTTACTTTTGAGCCAAGAAAAATCTCTCTGCCATAGGCTCGCTCTCCGTCATCAAGCTAAAGATGAAATAGAATCGAGTTCCAGAAAAGATACATAAATTTTTAGTAAAGCAAGTAGAGAGTAAAGAAAATAAAACTGAATTAAGCCAAAGGCTGGACAATTCTTGGGCTTGACACTTATTTTCCTATTTTTTAGGCCAACACAATTGAATTTTCCCAGAAATCTTTTACACAGAACTTCAAACGGATCAGCTCTTTGTGCAAAGCAGTCTTTGTCTGAAAGTAACACAGACATTTTTTTTTAAAAGCCCTAATTATAAGAAAAATTGTATTTATTGCAACAAAAGTCGAATCTCCTTTGGGATGGACTTGGAGTAATGGATGGTTGGGTCTTCTAATTTATCTAAGTCGTGCAGCATTAGAAAAGCAAATTCAACATATTTACACATGAAGATCTGTGGTCATTTTTTAGAGGGCTGACGTGATCATACATCAAAGGGACTTGACCTTTGGAGCTCCCTGCCTATCTATCAGTGGGAACCAATGTCTGCTTCCTTTGGAGACCAGGGAAGGGAATGCAGCATGGAAAGGGAAAGGGAATATAAAAACCCTGGAAAGATGAACCAATTTTTTAAAATTTTATTTAGAGTTATCAATTTTTCCCCCCACATCCTTTGATTATAAACTTGATAAAGAGCTATGAGTCAGAGTGCAGAGGAGCAAACATCAATTCTCTTGCTTTTAAATGGAGGTCAGGAACTGAATGCACTCGATGTGTTTGGTTTTAATTCCCTTCATCCCTCTGATAATATAGATTACATTATGCTCCCCATAAACCAGGCTGTTCACATCCCACTTACCAGTTACTCCCACACTGGCCACCATGAAATGAGGGCTTGGCTCTGAACCCTCAGATAACTGATGCCAGATTTAGATTTCCTTCCTAAGGACTCGACAGAAACATCATGGGATTTGACAGGAAGCAATCCCTTGTTCTGCAAAAGGTGCCATTTCCAACTAATTTTCAGTATATCCCAAGTATTCAGGTCTGCACTAATTAAAGTCTCTGGGAATTCTGTCTTAAACAGAGGCAGAATTGGCATCCAAGCTTCTGTTTAGCTGTTAGACACTAAAGGCAGTAATCCCTAAGGTGTAATCTGTATTTAACATGGCAAAGCTTAGGTAAATGTACATTTTCCTTCCTAAAGGTAAGGTATTAATGTCATTTTTAACTGATGTGAGATGTGTTCTCTAGGCACAATCAGTTTTTAGAACCCTATAAAGCAGCTAAGGGCAATTCCATTGCTGGGCAAGAAAATCCCCCAAACTGCCTGGGAAAAGCCAAAAGCATGTTTTAAATAAAAATTAAATTATTAGTTTATAAATAAATCACTTAAGAACTGTAGAACATGGAAGCATAAATAAACTTAACAAATGCAGAGCACTGCTGAATGTTTCTGTGATGTGCTGCTGCTTTACTAGAACTTTACTAGAACTTGGTACAAGGGCTGTGCTACTGCAGCTGGACTTGGGTGAGGCTTGACACCTCTTAGTGCCTCCAAAAACTTGGAGGGGGGCAAAAAAAAATTGTCAACAGTAAAGAATTGATCCTATTTTTTGGGTGTTTGTTGCAAGGAAGGGGGAGGGAGGAACAGAATTCTTGTGGAAAGGGTGCTTGAATTTTTTTCTTTCACCCCTGTGCAATTTAACTGACTGTGGGCAGCTGCTCACTTCCCTGTGCCCCTGCAGTGTGGTGCGAGGAAGATTTTGATTATTTTGATATGGACTTGAGAGAATATTGATGGATTAACATGCCAGTTCTTAGGTTTCTCTTCCCTCCTCTTGACATGCACAGGCAGTGGCTTGCAAAGGGGTGGGAGGAAGAGGATTTTGCTTCTCTAATTTAATTGAATATTAGGAAAAATTAACTATTTTACTCCACTGTAAGGGCTGTCAAGCATTGGAACAGGCTGCCCAGTTAAGTGGTAGAGTCACCATCCCTGGAAGTGTTCAAAAAATGTGTGGATGTGGCACCTGGGGACATGGGTTAGGGGTGGGTGTGACACTGCTGGGTCAATGCTTGGACTTGATGATTTTAGGGGCCTTTTCCAACCTCCATGAATTCTACTCCAGACATAAGGCAGCCCACCAGTCTTGAAATCACGACTCAAAAGCTGATTAATAAAATTTCCTTGCTGATCATGCCTAGGTCAAATTCCCTGGAACTCAGGGCAAATTCTCCACAGCCAGTTTCCACATCTGCCACACACATTGGAGAATGTATGGACAGCACAAACCCATTCAGCAGAAGACAAATTGTGCTACTCCTGTGCCATTTATCATTTCAGTTGAGTTCTGTATTCCTTGGAGACTCTTTTTAAAATAGGAGGAATCATAGAAATTAATTTCTCCTCTTGGGCTGAATTATGAAAGCCTGGAGAGCAAACAGAGTGTGGCATTTTATGTTCTTGAGGCACAGCCCCACTTACCATGCCCAGAAATATCATTTCCTCCTCCCTCAGCTTCTCTGTTTTCTTGCGCTGGCTGTACCCACGCCAGACCTGGATTGTAAACAAAACTCTAATGAGATAAATGGGCCTTGGTACAGCTTCCTTTTCTGGGGCAGACACAGGGAAAAACAAATAGAGGAAGGAAAGGCACAATATACAATTGAAACTATTGCTTTTTAACAGGTTGCCATCTGCTATGTATATATTTTTTTAAACAAATTCGGAGGTTTGTTATCCCCTCATGCTGCTCTAGGTGGCTTCTAAGAACTGTCACTGCTTCATGAAGGTTAGACATAAGATTTAGGCTGAGCTCCTGCTCTCATCAGGCTGAGTTGTCTGAATTATTCATGTGTAAGAACTCTTTGTGGAATTTAGCACTGAACCTCCCTCTGTCCTTTTTTCTAGATATGGAATGAACTCTTCCCCTGGAGATCACAGAAAAAGGCATGAATTCAGAGATGCACTGAATTCCAAGGGGAGGCCAGAAAGAGCAACTGAGGTCATAAAAATCAGAATGGAAAAACAACTTGTAAGTTATAAAGTCATCCTGCATTGCCAGTGCAGGACTGGTTCCATTGATCTTACATTTAAGGTCCTGTCTCATTTTTTAAAGTGGTTTCAGTGATGTATTTCATCTTGCTGGACACCCTAAAAAGGATCATTTCAGAAAGCTTCCCATCCTGTGAGCTGTGTTTCTGTCTACAGCTGCTCTCCCAACCAAAACATTGTCATTTGGCTTTGCTAGAACTGTTGCTACACAAGAAACTCACCTTTTGAATGCAAGTGGCAGCATCATCTGGATTTTTGCCCATCTCTTGCTCCTCTTTTTTACTTTGTCTTTTCTCTTCAAGGTAAATTCTCCTCATGAAGGCTGCTCGAGCGCGGCCCTGGCGAGCCCGTTCTGCCACCTGGATCACTTTAATGCCCTCCTCAAGTGTCATGGCTGTGACAGCTTCCTTCAACAGCACAGACAAAATAAAAAAGGAATGAACAAAGGAAAGTTATGTTCTGTTAATTGCATGCCTCGGTTAGAAAATGACATCTTAGGAAACAAAGAGCAGAGATTCCTGTTGATGTGTGATGAAGAAAACCTGCTTTGCTGGGAAGCCACAGTGACTCACGCAGCCCTGCTGAATTTGATCCACTTGAGCAAAAAGACACAACCATGGGGCTTTGTCCCTCGAAAAGGAGAATTTCTTAGGCTGTGGAATGTTTTCCTTTCCTTTTCTGAAGGGAAGGCTTCTGGAGGTGCTGCTGGGATCACAGTTCCTTCGATGGAAATGGAAGGAGGGGCTGTTCTGAGTCAGAGGGGAAAAATGGATCAGAACAGAAGGGACTCCCCCTTCTCATTCCTGACAGCCCTCATGCTCCCCATGGAAAAGCTGAGTTAGTGTCCTTTCTTGATGGTCATCTCCCAGCTGGAGGCAGCTCATATTTAATTATTATATACACAGTGTGTGGCACTTACTTTCAGCAGGGCTTTCTAGGACAGGATTACTTAGGATAGGTTTCCTGAACAGAATCACACAAACGCTGTGCAGAGCAGATTGCTGAGATGAACTCCACTGGTTTTGATTTATGTTGGACTGCTCCTAACAGCACTGCCACAGACACTGGAGAATTCCAGTTGGTTACACAGCAGCCAGGATTTCCTGAGAGGATGAGGTGCAGAAGTGCTGACAACCCTGCAGCAACCCCAGTGGTGAGTGAGCTGGAAGTGCAGCACAGGGCACTGGGTGAGGTTATTTTATTGCTCTTTACTGAATCCTCTGGCTCCCTGTAGCAGCCTGGCAAGGGACAGCTGGACCCTGCCAGATCCTGGTGCTCTGGCTGAGCTGGCTGCTCACTGGACAACCTCATCCCTAATGGATGCCCCTCTGGAAAGCAGCAAGAGCAGAACTCTGGGAAACAAAAAGGCTCCAGGATAAACTGTGCTGACACAGGATCTCCCCAGAGCAATGTCAGGCGAGTAGAAGAGCAGAGAACTCACCCAGAGCTGTCCTGTGGAGGAGCAGGGGAGCGCTGCAGCTGCCCAGCAAAACCTCAAGCAGGGAAGTCTGTGCTCTGTCTCTGCAGTCTGCCTCGGGCTGTTTCCATCCCTGTGGACTTCCCCTCTGTTATTTTGTGGGATCAACAGGCACAGTCCCTGCTGGAGAGCTCAGGGCAGCGGTGTGACTGAGTGGGCCATCAACACTGTCTCTTATGGCTACAACATCCATGAATCCAAGTCATCCAGGCATGTAGGCACAGTTCTTTACTTGCAGGGGTCAACATGCCACTCCCAAAAGGTCAAAAGTATATCAAATCCAGAGCAGCCTTCACTGCAGCGCTCCTGTACTCGTCTGTAATGACTTTTGCTCTGCCAAAACTCAGTTTTCTGCTCCTCCCAGCAGCTGCAGCTCTGGAGCTGCACAGGGGAAACGGCACTCATTGTTCAGAGGTTATAAACAAATGAATGCCAACAGTTGTGCTGACCTGAACTCCGAGTTCTGCCTGCTCCAGTGGAGAGTCCTGGGCCAGGACAGCTTGGTTTCAGTAGGACTAATTAGATGATGAGGGTTAGTTAGACAAATAAAACACTGAGTTGGCCAAAGTGCTGCTCTTTCTGACACTCTCACACACAGAAGGCAGAGTAGAATAATCTCAGTCTTACCCAGACTTGAGATGTGACTGGATATTGTTTGACAGGGAAATCTAAGGTTTCTTTCTGCTCATGCCTTATCTGTAAACACACTTTTACTTCCTCACTGCTGTAAAAGCCCTTCTCACTTCAGTGTCTCGTGTTCAGACACATGCAGCTGAAAACTAAACAAATCAAATACGATACACAGGTATGGGGCACATTTACCTGCTCTAGCAAACCAGCATTCAGCAAAATCTCATGCAGGTATTTCTCCCTCTCCTGCAGGATTCTTAGGTTTTCTTTCACAAAATACTTTGGGATGGGTATTTCTATGTCTTCCTGGAAGAAGAAAATCATGAGATGCTTTTTAGGACTGTATTTAAATCACACCACTGATTAACTGAACACCTTTACAAAGCGATAAAATAAGGGCAGAGGTGGTTGAATATTTTTTGAGTATTGGGGAATTTGACCTTTGTAACAGCTGCTGTTACTTTTCAATTACTTTAGGCCTAATTCAACAAAAACAAATAAATCAACCCAGTTTGTGAACCATGTGAGCCCAGAAATCTTTCTTCTTATAATGGCTCAATTATATTATCAAATTGCTAAAATATTTGGCAGGGTTGCTAGAAATTTAAACATGATTTCCACAAAGCTGAATACCTTTGGTTGTGTGATCATCCCACTTCTTGTTTTAATCAACATGAAAAATAGATCTGTTCTCTTGCCATTTTTTTTTTACCATTATAAGGAACCAGAGCACAATTCTCGGGTTTTTTATAGGTATTTTGAGCTGTAGACAAACTGTCTCCCTGTGACTGTGGTATCTCAGACACTTCTTGAAATCAGACATGACCAGAAGTGCCTGTCTTTACTAATTTCTGTAATTAAAAATATGTAACTGATTGACATTTCTCCCAGTTTTATTCCCCATTCTCTCAGCTGCACACTTAGGGACATCCCTACCATGACACCACAAGAAAGCTTCCAAGTCAGGCTGTGCTTATATGACTTTATCAGTGCAGAGGTCTGGTCTGATAAAGTTTCTAAACATTTATCTTGCTAAGCTCCCTGTTTGCACCTTCCAACAACCCTTGGTAGCTGATGGAAATGATTACATGCTGTACTCTGAGTGCAAATCACTCTGGGTGGATTAAAATCTGGAGGGATAAGAAATCAAGGGGTTTGTCTGGACACCCTCCTGTAGGATGAGAGGATTTTTAGGCTGCCAGGGAGCAGAGTCAGTGTAGGAGTATCTCTGATGTCTCACCTGGCCTTTAATTCCAAAATTGTGACTTTTACTGACTGGAAAAGAGATCAAAGCTCCAGTGCCAGGGCTGGAAGGGGTGGGGAGCCTCCTTCTCTTCATAATCTCTTTCTGGGGCCCAGCACTGAAAAATCAGGCTTGAGATGTTTAACCTCAAGTCAAATTTGTGCCTTTTTAGCCACTCCCAGCCCCACAAGAGATTTATGGATCCAAATACCTTCACAATTACCCCAGGAAATGGAGTGAGTGGATGTTGGAAGGCAACTGCACAAAAACATGAGGTACAGAACTGGAGACATAGGAAAGCTTAGCCTTGCAATGACATAGTACAAAATAGGCAGAATCATCCCAATAAGATACAAAATGTTGTGTCCTCTGCCTTCAATCCTGCAGGATTTTAGCACTGATTATAAAGGGAAAGGAATGACTGGAGTTATCCATTCTGGGCAAATCCTTTGAGAAACAGGAGTTATTTGTCCAGTAATTTTGTTCTGTTATCAAGAATATTTTAATATTTTATTTAAAAGAACACCCCATTAATCTATATTCTTATCTAGTATGGAAAATTTTTTCTTTGAAAAAACCTGAAATCTCCTCAGTGATTGATTTCTTTTGTGGTAGGTAGGTATGTTAGGCCTTCTTAAAATTAAGGTGTGGTGCAGGAATTTGAATTTATGCTTGCTTTTGAGGAGATGTCAGGCATGACTTCTCAGACTTGCCAACCTTTTGCTGCAGATGGATTTACTGCTGAGTCATGAAAACAGCAGTGCTAGGGATTTCAAAATATGATTTGAAGGATTGTTTTCCCTGTGAGATGTGTTTATACTCTCAGTTTAAAAGAGTGATTAACGTTGACGGTAAAGGGCTGGTGGAAATCCCTGGCAATTCCTATGCTAAATTTGCAGATGTGCAGTGGCAAACAGAAACACGTTTGCAGATCTCAGAATGATGCTATAATGATATCAGGCAATTGATCTCGGAGCTGGGATCCTAAAAAACAGCAGGAATTCCAGCTGGTTTTAGCAAAGCAGCGGTACCTGAATGTGACAATAGATGGAGCTGTCTGCGAGAGAAGCGACAACCTTTGCCAGCTCATTTTCTTCTTTTTAATTTGCTTTTAAAGCACAGCTTCCACACTTTGCCTCATTGTCATACTCACCGTGAGGATTTCACCGTGCTGAAGGGCAGGCTGCAGAGGACTCTACTTTACTTATCAGTGGCCCATTTTCTATCCCACCCCACATTAAAATCTGGCAGAGTCAAGCTCCTGACACGTAACAGCAAAGCTGTCAAGTTATGACTGACAAGAGAGTAGGTTTAGATGGGATATTGGGAAGGAATTGTTCCCTGGGAGGGTGGGCAGGCCCTGGCACAGGGTGCCCAGAGAAGCTGTGGCTGCCCCTGGATCCCTGGAAGTGTTCCAGACCAGGCTGGATGAGGCTTGGAGCAATCTGGGATAGCAGGAGGTGCCCCTGCCCATAGCAGGGCTTTGAGGGGCTTTAAGGTCCTTTCCACCCCAAACCATTCTGGGATTCTGTGATAAGTAATAATATGGAATCATGGAATGGGTCAAATTGAAAGGGACCACAAATGGTCATCTGGTCCTACCGCCCAAAAACTCCCCTCCCTTGCTGAGAAAGGTGAGCACCATCTGATACCAGCACTCCTGGCACTGCACAGGCAATTCCACTGTCAAAACCCCCAAAATGATGGTGGTGACACCAGCTGGGGAGCCATCTGTTTCTCTCAATATTGCTGCTTTCAACTGGAAGTGTCAGGCAAAAATAACTTGTGCCCCAGAATCCCTTACTAAATGTCCCAAAGCCCTGAAATCTTTTGTGATCACCCTCAGACTATGTGCTACCCTTTCCCTGCCCTCTGCATGGAAGATCATGTCCATGGGCTGTGAAAAACTTGGAAGTTTCCTGGTGACCCCAGAGAGGCAGCAGGCCCTCCCTAAGGGCTGCGTTTGTTTGACACATCAGGCCTAAGAATAAAAGAAAATCTTCGCTATGAATTAGCTGATAATGGAGGCAGCCCTACCGGGACACGCTTCAGATCCATCAGGATGCCATCCAGGCAGTGACACTCGGAGTTCTCCAGGGCCACCATCTCTTTCTTGATCTCCAGGATGCGGCCAATGACCCCATCCAGCACCTGCCGAACCGCCGCCCGCTTCTGCTGGTGGATGAGGTGGTCGTGGGCCGCCTCCAGCTTCCGGAAGATTTCCAGATATTGGATGTAGGCAGTGGCCAACATCTTCATCGCTTTCTCACGGTCCTCCTCTGGCTCGAGGAACTCCTCTCTTTCTCTCTGGAGCATGGTGTCCAGCTCTCTCTGGGTGTCTGCCCACATCTTGATGTAAGTGCTGGTTGGAAAGAGGAGACTGTGTCAACCTGATGTGAAAACAAGCCTGGAAGTGTGAGCCATTACATTTATAATGGGACTTTTAACTACAAAGTATTTTGAAAACCATTAGCAGAAGTTTCTGAGTTTGTTTTAAAAGTACGAATCTTAAAATGCTGTTTTATTAAAACAAACTTAAAAGTTTAAAGCTTTTCAGCTTCATTCTAAAATGCTTGAAGCATCCTTCAAATGCTTGAAGTTACAACCCCCAACAGTGCCAGAAGTTTTATTCAGTTGCGCTAATTGAGAAGATGGTTTAATTGAAAAGGTGTCTCCCTCCAATGCCTTTTAATAGGGGAAGGACTATTTGAGGCTCTGCATTTTTGGGATGATGACCAATTCATGTTTCTAAAGCTGTTCTGCCTTTCTGAAGTGGTTGCTTGGAGTTAACTGCAGGGTAAGGGTGGGGTTGGTGCCAATGCTGGAGTGAAGCTGTGGGCCCTAATTCAAATGTGAGGTCAGGAAAATAATTTGATTTATTTCTATGGTAGCAACTGTTGCACTCCAAGGAATTGCTAAATATCTGGTCTGGTGGCTATGGAATTATGTGGCATGGAAGCTGTCACCTCAGGCCATCTCCATTTCCAGAAGCAATAATGCTGCTCACTTGGTAGGTTTGGTAGGAAGAGGTGGAGTTCTGATGTGAGCATGGAGTGGCTGTCAATGGATTTTCACAGGAAAAACAGATCAGAATATCCTGGGGGATCAGCCTAAAGGAGCAAGAAACAAGCAATGAAGTTTTTATTCAGCAATGGGCTCAAACAGCAGGTTTGTCACAGGAAGGTGTTAATAAAACCTGTGGCAGTGAAGACACTTCTAGGTCCTGTTCTCCTTTGCCAGATGGAGACTCTTGGCAGTTTTAAGTGTTAAAAATCTTTCATCTTTGAAAATGCCTCTCTAGGAACAGAGCAAGGAAATTCCTTCTGCACTGAGACTTGGTTGTGTTGGGAGAAAACCTGTTCATGCACATTGTCATGCAGAGGGGAAAACAGTGGCTATGGAAACAGGGACAGCTGACTTGCTCCTTAATCCTAGGAAGGAAGGCCATTGGCCTCGATGGTGCAATCTAGACCCATCCATGTGCTGAACCAAGTTGCTGTTTCTAGGATGAGAACAGCAAAAGGCTCTGCCTTTTGTTGGATGAGCTTTGAGAGCAGACCTTGCATTGAGGGAGTGTTAGTGTATTTATTGTGACCAGAAAGCTGGACAGATGTTAGCATTGTTTGTGCATGATAATAAATGCTGGAGCTCTGTGAGCTGATTTTATCATTCCCATCCTGGAGGTCAGAGTGACCCAAGACTTGTGCTGCAAGAGGAGGGATGTGTGGGCTGGCACAGGACAAACTCCAGCCCTCGAGTGCCCTGAGCATGGGGTGCCCTGCATGCCCTGGGTGGTGACAGTCAGCAAAAGCACCAACAACCCAAAGGCTGCTGTTGAATTTGCACCATTAAGGTTTTTAAGGGTGTGTTATGCTCTTCAGCTGAGCTGGCTTTCTGCAGGATGCAGCTGGCCTTGCTTTTCCTAATGCTTCTCCAGCCCACCCAGGTCTTTCCCCTTCCTTTTTTCCCCCCCTTACTTCATTTACATCCCATTGCACCACCCGTATCAGTCAATTGCAGCAATTAACCCAGGTGCAGGAGATAAACAGAACAATCCCGGCAGAAGGGAGAGGATGGGGACAAGCAAGGCCAGCACTGAGCTGGGACACGGAAGGATGCGAGGCATGCGGGTTTTGTGTGTATTTTGTATGATTTCTGACAGATAGTGCAGAGGTTGTCAGCCTTTGAGGAAGCCCAGCCCTGTGGGGTGTCCCCACAGCCATCCAGCTGATTTCTGAGTCCTGGGGATCCTCGGGCTGGAGCCTTTCCTGTGCAGGTTGCTGCGCGGAGACGCCGGATCGCAGAAGCGACTGTCCGCTCTGATTTATAATAATCTCCCTCTCTGCCTCCTCTGACTGAGGAATGTCAAGTGGTTCCTCCTGCTGAGCCAGCTAATATCCAGTTTCTTTTTATATTGGGAATGGCTTGTGGAGGGAGGAGGGGGCTGGAGCGCTGCAGCTTTTCGGAGGATGTTACCATGAGGCACTGCAGATAGGATGTAATTGCTTCCATAAAGCATCAGTTTATCAGATAAGCGCTGGGATGACTGCAAGCACGGTTGCTGCGGGTCAGATGTTAAGACTACGGATATTATGGGATGGTCGTGGCTTTTGCAACAGCATTTTGGGTAAATGAGGGCAAGAGAAAGGACGGGCCCACTGGAAAATGAAGTGCTGAAGGCAAAGGTTGATGTGAAGGTGATAAATTTGTAGCTGATAATGCTGTGTACCTGCTGTGTTCAGGGTGACTGACACCTTGGGGGACTGACCCCCAAGTTTCTTAGGCAGGAGACATCAGATACTGGGTAAGAGGACAGGGCAAGCAGAAACCTGATTTGAGCATTGCATTGCTTCACCCTGATTAAAAACTAAAGGACAGATCCCCAAAATCGGATTAAAATGGTTATTTCAGGTTTTACTGGTGCCCAAATGTGAGCCCTTCTGGACTAGTCTGAAGGATGAGATGTGCCTGGTGTTTGTAGCACCTTTTGGGGGACTTGGTAGAGCTGCTGTGAAGCAGATGAGCCCTTCAGCTTTAGAGCTCGGGGTAGTCAGGAGGAGTAACTTCAAGGTTATGCCTTAAAAGCAAAGGAGAGCACTGCCTCTCCCTGCCTGTGAGTCAGACAGCGTGTGATCCTTAGGTCCCTATTGGAATTTTTGCCTATGTGCCAGTGTCCCTTTGCATTAAGTTGTGAACTCCCTCAAAATTGCTTCCACACGCTGCAGGGGGAGGACAAGGTAGCCTTGAATGCACTGGGTTTTTATTTACTGTTACTGGTCCACCTCACAGGCTCAGTTCTGTTCTGAGCTGTGTCTGTCCCAAGGATATTCCATCAAATTCAGGCTGGATTAGAGCCTCTAACTCACCTATTAGTGCAGGTAATTAGCAGGACTGAGCCTAACTTTCCTATTCAAGACTTAAGAAAATAAAATTCTGGAAAAGAAAACTGTCTCTTAATCTCTCTGTGCATAGAGCACTGTAAGTAATGCTACAAATTGTCATAGCAACTCCTGAATAGGAGTGTTATGGGGAAAGTAAGCAATGCTGTAATGGGATGAGGAAGAAACACATCAAGTGACTGAACTCCAGAGTCCCCAGAGTGATTTCTGGCAGCTCACAGCCTGGAGGGAAGGTCAGAGCTTTAACTCCTCACTGATGTCCCTTCTCTGCACTCCCACAAAGTAGAAACAGAGCCTAAAACATGGGCTTAAGAAGTTTCTTTTACCCATAGCCTGGTTGCCAGTTCAGATCTCCCTTTTACTGCTCAAAATAAAGCCTGCTCTCCTTATTTAGAGTGAAGCTTAACAACGTAGGGGTTTTTCTCCTGCTAAAGTTACAGAGATGTTTAAAATCCTGCCAAATTGTACATGCCTTCTTGTAGTGTTGTAGGGCCCTCTAACTTTGCATGTTTGCTTGACCCATCTCTCCTAACACTTGGAAAAGCTTGTTGGTTTTGAGTCCAGCTGAGGTGAGCCTGCTTACTGGTGTTGGACTGGTTTTAAGGCTTAAGCATGCCCTTCTTGGAAGGGTTTGTGCTGAGCATGCAGGCTGTCCCTCAGGCCACTCCTGAGCCAGAAGAAGAATCTGGCATCAGTGGGGTTACCTTTGTGTGGCTTTTCTTCTTCTCCCCAGAGCGTCTCTGTGTTTTACTCACTGCCAAAGGAACACTATTCCTGTTATTCCAGGACATGGCACAGTTTGTCTCTGGCTTCTTTTTTGCCTGGTTTTTCTGGGCTGCCCTCAGGAATATCTCCTGCCTTCCCATGCTGAAGCTGCAGTAGTGCAGTGCTGTGTGGGTCTCACTGGTTTATCCTGATGGATGGAAGGAGGTGGAAGGGAAAACATTTGACTCTGACTCCAGCTTTCCTCACCTCGTTTGGAGACTCCTGTGTGATTAAAGGAGCGCTAAATGGCGTGTGTTAAAATACTGCTGAAGGAACCTCTGCTGCCACCGCAAACCCACCTTGGATTTTTTCTCAGAAGTGAGACTGGGCTGTGCTGGGGGCTGCAGAAAGCACCACAGGGTTTGTGAGAGCAAGGGGATGTGGAGCAGGGCTCAAGGAGCCTGGCACAGAACACAGGGACAGAGGGGACCGAGATGTGGGGCTGGTGACAAGGAAGTGCACGCAGGGGCCACTCCTCAGGGTCCCCTCACCACACTCAGAGCCTGACAGGTCAGGCATTGTGCTAAACCCTGGGCAAACACGGGGGAGGGAAACCCTGCCCTGCAGCCTCTGCAAAATAAAGAAACAAGAGACAAAGGTTGGGAGGGGAAAGTGAGGCCCTGAGAGGAAAAAGGGTTTTTAATGCTGCTGCTGCTTTTCATTTTATTTTTTTTTTTTCTCTCTTTCTAAAAGTCACCAGGTTTAGGATGACTGCTGGCTGATTCAGGTCAGCAGTTACCTGTTCCCTCACAGGTACTGCGTGGTGATTACATTATAGGAGTAGCCCCTCTTTTCTCTTTGTCCTATTACAGGCAAACATTTTCTGTGTTGGAGAGGCCCAGGCAGAATCTGAGATCAGTGTGGCCTTATGACACAACCTGTCTGAGTTCAAGAAGTATTTGGACAATGCTCTCAGGCACAGGGTGGGGCTCTTGGCGTGTCCTGTGCAGGGCCAGCAGTCGGATCGATGGCCCTGGTGGGTCCTTTCCAACCCAGCACTGATTCTGTGAACCAAATTGACTGAAATCTTGTCAGAATTAATTGCTGATTTCAAAGCCTTTAGCCTGCAGTCTGGAGCAGTTCAGGCTCGTGAGCCTGTTTAAGCCTGCCTTGCTCCCAAAATAAGATTAGTCTCACAATTATGCCAAACTTCTCAGCTGGTGGTGAATGTGACTCTGCCAGATGACTTTTTAAGCAGGCCTGCTCCAGCCACGATGTTTTACAGAGTTGGAAGCATTTGGGGGAAAATAAAGGCTAAACCTCAGTAGGCTTTGGTTGTGACAAGAGAAGAAAACACACAGCCTGCTGGCATTGTTAACGTGAACAGCTCTGTGCTTCTGTCATCTCCAATTTCAGTCCTGGATACTATGACAGAAAGCGAAGGGGGAATAAAAGATTTGTGTGGCAGAAATGTAATGGGAAACCACAGGGAAGGCAAGGAATCAGCTTCATGGAACAGCAGCAGCAGCAACACACATCAGCAGGTCTCAAGCACCTGCTCCAGCCAAACTCACAAGGCTGGCAGGAAACGACTGTTTTCTTCTAGTTTTCTGACAAAACCCCGTTTTCCTACATGGCAAAGCAATTAAGGTGTGGGAAATGCTATTTTTGGCTGCCCAATGCTCCAAAGGCTGCCCTCCTGTCCTTCAGGCTGCATGCAGCTCCTGCCTGGGCTGGGGGCTGCCCTTCCCTCTGGGGTCAGCAGGAGAAGCGTGCCCTGGGCTGATCCCACAGTGTGGGCAGCAGGAAAGGGGGAATTCTGCCCCTCTGCCCTGCTCAGGTGAGACCCCACCTGCAGAGCTGCCCCAGCCCTGGGGCCCAGCACAGGAAGGACCTGGAGCTGCTGAAGGGAGTCCAGAGAAGGCACCAGGATGACCAGAGGGATGGGGCAGCTCCATGGGGAAAGGCTGAGAGAATTGGGAATGCTGGAGAAGAGAAGCTTTGGGATGACCTAATTGCAGCCTTCCAGCACCTGAAGGGAACCTGCAAGAAAGATGGAGAGAGATTATTGACAAGGGCCTGGAGGGACAGGACAAAGCATGGAATGTCTTCCCGCTGCCAGAGGGCAGGGTTAGGTGGGATATTGGGAAGAAATTTGTCCCTATGAGGGTGGGGAGGCTGTGGCACAGCTGTGGCTATCCCTGGATCCCTGGAAGTGTCCAAGGCCAGGTTGGATGGGACTTGGAAGACCCTGGGATAGTGGAAGGTGTCCCTGCCCATGGAAGGAGATGGGCTTTGAGGTCCCTTCCAGCCCCAAACTATTTTGAGTTATATGAACAGCAGCCTCCTCTCCTTTGCAAGTGGAATTTTCCCTTCCAAGCAGGATTTGCCTATAACACACTTCACTGCTTCTGGCAACAAAGCGTATTTCGGCTTTAACCATCCTACGTAATTTTTTTCTTAATACCCCTCTCTTCCCTAGAAAAGGAAGGGGCAATTACCCATCCAGCTGCCTACAATTCCGTGCATCAAGGGCTGTGTCTGGGTGCTGCTCTACCCCTGCCGGGAGCAGCAGGCTTTAAGCTCAAAGCTGACACCATCTACTCGGTTTCTTGAAAACTGGGGCCTTTTCTTTCCCTGTTTTCCAGCACAAGTGCTGCTGGGATATTTCCACTGACAATGCTTTTTCCCAGAGGAGACACTTGAACGAGTAATACACAAGATCTTTCCCTACCTGCTCATTAAGGATGAAGGGAGGCACAGGAGGGAGTTGCAGCTTTGAGTCTTAGCTGTGATCAATTTGATCCTGTCTCTGATTTCCTGCTTTAACATAAGCAAGATGATGTGCTAATGCTCACCAGGGGTGGAAAGAGGGGCAGAGATGAATCTGTGACTGCTTGGGAGATGTATGAGAGAGAACATGCAAGGAATGCCCAGGAGGAAGCTAATAATTGTGGCGTTTGGATGGAATTTGAAGAATATGGCCTGGGGCCAGACACTGAATGAGGGGATAAAAAGAAATATTCAACAACGGCCCAATGGCTGAATGAGGCTGGGGCCCCGTGGGAAGAAAATAGGATGTGATCACAGCATCAGAAACTGCATCGTAATGCAGCCACAGAACGTGGTGGGGAGAGGAGAGGGGATTAGAAGTTGCACTGACATTTTTTCACATTTGGGTTTTGCAGCCTTAATTTTCTTCAGCTGAGCCTTGGGGATGTGATATAAAACACAGAGCTCTGCTTTGGTTGTTTCTGTTGGAAGCAGGAAGGGAGATGCTCAGAGTCTTGTCTTAGATCAATATTTAACCAGTGAATTAATGTAGATTCTATTTGTGACACGAGATTAAATTTTAAAGCGCTTTGATTGTTTAAAGCTCCTTGGTGGCAGTGGCAAATGTCTTGTAGCTGATTAAAACCTGGCAGGAGTGGTAGCAGTGCCAACACTCGGCTTTGAATGTGTCTGGACTAGGGCTGTCAGGGGCAAGGTAAGAAATCACTGGTCAGGATCCCACAGGTCAAGCAGAGGGTAAACAAATCCATAAAAGAGGAGGAAACACAGCAGGAAAACATAAATGCAGCAGCATCTCTGCGAATCTCCAGTGTCTGGAACAGAAGGTACGTCTGCATGCAAATGCTGGGGCTGAGTGCTTTGGGAAGTGAGATACTCCAGCACTTTTTAATCACCCTACATTTTAATCACCCTTACTGGCTCTATTCCCTCCAGAGTGCTGAGACTGTCCCTAGAAAATGCAAGGCATGTCTGGACATGCTGACTTTTCCCCTGGCTGGCTGCTGGACTTAGTGACCCTAAGAGAACATTGCTGCTCTCTGAGCATCCTCTCTGCCCTGACACAGAGCTTTCCTGAGGCAGTGGAATTGATCTTCTGCTTTAGCCCACACTTCTTAGAACCACAGGACCCTGAGGATGGTGAACACGCCTCAGAACTCAAGGTTTACCTCAAGCTCAAGGAAAGCTGGGTAGCATTTCTATTTCTGAAGAAGCAAAGTTCTTTCTCATAATCCCCTTTCGTTATCGGCTCCTTGCCTCACTGCCTTCAGGTAAGGCAGGTTGTTGTAAGTCATTTTTGTCACATGGCATTTAAAACACCTTGGGAACAGCCTCAAGTTACACCAGGGAAGGTTTGTAGAGTCATGGAATCATGGAATGGTTTGTGTTGGAAGGGAGTTTAAAGATCATCTCATTCCACCCCCTGCCATGGGCAGGGACACCTTCCACTATCCCAGGTTGCTCCAAGCCCCATCCAACCCGGCCTGGAACACTTCCTGGGATCCAGGGGCAGCCATAGCTTCTCTTCTTCTCAGCCTGCCCACCCTCACAGGGAAAAAATTCTCCTTAATATCCAATCTTTACCTGCCCTTCTGCTTAAGGCCATTCCCCCTTGTCCTATGACTTCATACCTGTGTGAGAAGTCCCTCTCCAGCCTTCCTGTAAACCCCATTTAGCTCCAGGGAGGATGTAGGATAGACTGGATATCAGCAAAAATTTCTTCATGGAGAGAAGGAGGTGGTGGAGTCTCCATCCCTGGAGAGATTTAAAAGCCATTTGGATGTGACACCTGGGGATGTGGGTTAGTGGTGGCTTGGCAGTGCTAGGGAATGGTTGGACTTGATGATCTCAGAGGGCTTTTCCAAGCGAAACAATTCTGATTTACGGTACCCAGCCGGCATAACCTCACTACAACCAACCACGTTCACAGTAGCCTCGGTAACTTATTTGAGATCCAACTCTGACTCGTGTTTAGGAAGGGCTGGATTAGCCCAGCTATAAATCCTGTGCTGTGCACAGCTACAATGTCATTACAGCAACCTGAGCCAAGGAGCTTCCACAGCAAAATGGAGTCCCTCACCAGCACCTTCCTCAGAAACAGGGCTGGATATGTGTTTTTGTCATGTGGTGTGGACATATGATCATGTTTATGTGGATCTGCCGTTCAGTGCTGGCAGTGCCATGGGAAATGCTAAGAAGCCCTGTATCTATTAAAATTAAACTGAGCCAAACCAGTTGAAGCACAAGTATTTTTCCAGCTATGCTCACCTTAATTCCTTTGGTGTTAATCTGCCTCAAATAACAGCAGCCATGATTCAGAGACTGGGTAGGAATGACAGATTCCAAGATAACTCTGAGGAAGTTAACCCACTACTTTTTGGGGTTTTTTTAGTTTCTTCCTTTATCTCTTTTATTTATTTATTTATTTTTTTATTTATTTTCTTTTAAAGAGCACAATTCAGATAACTCTCCACTACCTTGTGCACTTCACTTAACTGATTCCATGAGAATATTAGGCGTGATTTATACAAGCCCTGCATTGGATCCACGAGGGATCTAACCAAGCTTTCCTCCACCTGTGTCCAGGTGGAGGAAAGACCCAAGCTTGTCCCTGTGCTGGGTCTGTCCTTGGACACAGCCCCCAGACACTCTCTGCCCTGCCCTTGGGGATGTTGTTCTTTATTCCTCTCACCCCACCTTCCTCTCCTGAACCAAGGAGCCGGAAAGCAGTGGCATTTTCACTGGTATCTGGCTGGGCCTGCCAGTGTGTGGAGGCAGGTGAGGAGAAAAGAAGGCTGGAGAAAACAATTGCAGGGGAAACCTTATTCCTCTCTGCAGCTGCCTGAAAGGAGGTTGTGGTCAGCTGGGGATTCAGCTTCTTTTCCCAGGCAACAAACTCTAGGATAAGAGGAAATGGCCTCAAGTTAAGCCAAGAAGGTTTAGATTGGATATTAGGAAAATATTCTTCACTGAAAAGAGGAGTTAAGCATAGGAACAGGCTGCCCAGGGGAATGGTGGAGTCATCCTCCCTGGAAGTAGATGTGGCATTTAATGATATTTATGATATATATTATGTTTTGGTTGAAGGTTGGACTTGGTGATTTTTCAAGTCTTGTCCAACCTTAATCCCTTTATGAAACCCAAGGTGTTGGTGACAAGGAGAGCTGCTCTGGTTCTGAATGTGGAAGGATGTTTTAGAATCTGAGGGAGTTTTACCTGGAAAAAAGCTGGGAGTTTGGAAAGAGGATACTGGGCAAAAGAAACAAAGGGGCTTTGAGGTTGGTACCAGTGATCCCAGAGGAGGGGAGACCATGGGAAGGATGCCAGGAAAGGCTTTGCTGACAGCCTGCTGGGGCAGCAATTTGGGTATGCTCAGTTTGAGTGTGAAGGACAGGAGCAGAAGGAGGTAGTAAAACCACCCTGAGGTGTTTTCTTGTTTTTTTTTGGTTTTTTTTTTTCTCTAATGCACTGTTATTCATTGAACTTGAACAAGCGAAATGCAGTTTAGAACTGGAGAAAAAAGCCTCCCCAAACTGGGCCGTGCTGCTGGAGCTGGTAGCAGCAAACAGCGCAACACTGAGGGATAATACCATGGAAGATGCTCACAGTTTGGCTCCCAGCACTGTAGCACAGCAATAATAAGAATACTTGCTTAATATGTGTGCTTGGAGTGATGTTTCTGGGGGAATGAACACTTTGATCCAGCGCCGTCACTGCTGTCCGGTTATTGCAGACGGACGTGTAAAGCTTTGCGCTGCGCTGAAATTACTGGGGGAAAAGGAGAGACGCCGTGCGAACTGTGGGCTGTAAAAGAGAGGAACCTTTTGTGCAGAGGGGCTGAGTGGATAATATTAACATTTGCCTGGTTTTCCTCAGACGACGCGGTCGTTTTGTGCTGTGCACCCGCCTCCCCTCCGGGCTGTTTTACCCCCTCTGAGGGGATCCCGCCCCTCAGCCCCCGCGCCCCGGGCTACTCACGCCTGGGACATGCTGAGCACCGAGAGCCGGACCGGCACCGAGGGTGAGCCGTGGGCGAGGGGCACTGAGAACCGCTGGGCCGGCACCGACAGGTCCCTGGAGCCCCGGGGCACCGAGCCCGAGTCCCGCTGGGCCGGCACCGACAGGTCCCTGGAGCCCCGGGGCACCGAGCCCGAGTCCCGCTGGGCCGGCTCCGACAGGTCCCTGGAGCCCCGGGGCACCGAGCCCGAGTCCCGCTGGGCCGGCTCCGACACGGACACGGGCCCGGCCCGAGCCGCCCGCGGCCGCTGGAGGAAGCGGCGGCCGCGGCGTTACCTTGGACACGGCCCGGGGTGGGCCGCGCCCTGCCCGCCGCTTCTCCTCCGAGGAAAGGGAGCTTCAGGCTTTTCCCCTTCATATTTTCCTTTTTTTTTTTTTCCCCCCCCGCAGAAATCACGGGATGGTTTGGGTTGGAAGGGAGCTTAAAGCCCACCCAGTCCCACCACTGCCATGGGCAGGGACACCTTCAGATATCCCAGGCTGCTCCAAGCCCTGTCCAGCCTGGCCTTGGACACTCCCAGGGATCCAGGGACAGCCACAGCTTCTCTGGGCTCCCTGTGCCAGGGCCTCAGCACCCTCAAAGTAAATAATTTCTTCTTGTATCTAATCTAAATCTCTCCTTTTTTACTTTAAAACTGTCCCTCAGTTACCAGTATCAGTATTGCGGTGCCCACCCCCTTAGTTCTGTTTCTAACCCCGCGAGTTTCATTCCCCGCCCCCCGTTACTTTCAGCCCCCCCATTAGTTTCCTTCATCCCCCTTTCTTTGCCTCCCTTTATTTTCCTTTTTTCTCTCTTTCTTTTATCTAACTTCTCCCCTTTTTACCCTTTCATGTATTTTTCATTTTCTCCCCTTTCCTATCTTTTCCTATTTTCCTCTTTTCTTCCCTTTCCTATATTTTCCTACCCCTTTTCTGTGCTTTCCCTTTTTCCCCCTTTCTTCCCCTTTTCTATACTTTCCTTTTTCCTGCTTTTTTTTTTTTTTTTTTTACTTCTCTCCCTCCCTGTGATTTCCCCACCAAGGGCTTGTCCCTGTTGCATTCACATTTTTCCTTTTTTTTTCTTTCTTCTTATTTCTTTCCCCAGAAACCTATTGAGGCAACTTTCTAGTGGTTTTCCATTCCCTTAATACTTAAAAAACCAGTTTAGAGGACAGGATTACAGCACAGATTTTGAGGGGAAGATGCACTCATCCACAGAGCCAGTGAGAAGGAAAAAAAGCAAGAAGTTTGGGATAATAAATGATTTGACAGTGATCATATTTTTTTTTTTTTGCCACAAATTTTGGTGTCTCTGCATTCCTTTTCTTTGTTTTTCCTTTTTTATTTTTTTCTTTCTTTCCCATTGAAGCCCCAGTTCACATAATTAGGTGAGACTCTTGGCTATCAATTTTTTAAAATGAAGTTTCTAGCCTCCCCTGGTTTTGGAGGAAAAGCTTGAAAACATGAACTTTGAAGACCATAATAAAAACATGTAAGGATATTATTTTTCAAGCCATATGATGACTATGCTATCACATAATTTCTTTAAGTGTATTGGATCAATGGGAGGGGGGTTTAGGAGAACTTGTTGCATTTCCTTAGTGCTGAGGTTGGAAAATGCTGTAAAATCAGCTTGTAATTTTCAATGTTAGTATCAGAGTGGTTCTTCACGCTGAAATTTAACATGGGAAATTTTTCTGCTTCCTTCCAGTGCCTGATCCTCATCCATGTGCAGGTTCAGGAGGGTCTCAGAAGCAGTAAGTAACTTCTATTTTGTTTCTTTTTTAATAAAATATTCCAGTCTTTGCAACCCGAATAGGAACCCTGCATTTTTATTTTCATTAATGCTGGCATCTGTACGCCACTTTTTATGCCAAACTGTGTTTTTTCAGCCAAAACTTTTACCTGCAGAGTCCCAGCAGAGCTGTCTCCATCAGCCTGTGTGGTTTTGAGGACCGACTGACCTATTGCATGTGTTTGCAATAAAAAAGTAGGAATATTTCTGAAGCAATTGAAACAAGAGGACCAAGATGGCTTGATATGATGTGGATGTTAATTATTAATCTAAATTTATTGCCCTGTTAGCACCTCGATGTCACTGTGCACAAGATTGTCTTTATTGTGCTGGAAGCTGCTCACTTCCCCACCTGCCTTCTCCTCCCTCCCACCCCCCCCCAAAAAATTGTAGGAAAGCAAAAACTTCTTCCTTTTAAAAATGGGAAATTAAGCTACAAAGAAGTGATGTACATGAGAGCGTGGAGGGAGGCTGAGGGGATTTTAATTTTCATCAGTTTGTGGAGAACTTGGAGAAAAAATGAGTTGTGTTGCTGGGAAAAGTCATGCAGTAAAATCAATTATGAAATGAGTAGAGTTGATTTTTTTTTTTTTTTTTCCATGGGAAAGGAGCCTGGTTTTGAGCTGAAATGGGAGCTGTGTATGACTGAGAATAAGTAATTGGTTTAGCCTAAGAAAATAGACATTTATAAATGGAGAAAGCAGGAAGTGGGAGATGTTCTGGTTTCCAGCAGGTTTCCAGATGAGTCCTTGAGCTTTTCAGTAGTTTGAAGTGAGAGGACACAGATCTGCCAGGGCTGTGATGTCCTCAAAACTCAGCCTGGAGAAGAGGAGGCTCAGGGGGCCCTTGTGGCTCTGCACAACTCCCTGAAAGGATGGGGCAGCCCAGGGGGGTCGGGCTCTGCCCCTGGGAACAGGGACAGGATGGAAGGAAATGGGCTCAGGCTGGGCCAGGGGAGGCTCAGGTTGGACACCAGGAGGAATTTCTCCATGGAAAGGGGGGTCAGGCCTTGGAAGGGGCTGCCCAGGGAGTGGTGGGGTCCCCATCCCTGGAGGTATCCAAGGATCTCCCTGGATGTGGCACTCAGTGCTCTGGGCTAGGTGACAAGGTGGGGATTGGTCTTGGGTTGGATGATCTTGGAGGTCTTTTCCAACCAAAATGATCCTGTGATTCTGTGATCACTGCAGGCTGAATTGCAGCTGAGGTCTGCCCATGGTCAGTGAACACCGTGAAGCATCTCACACTTTCCATTCTGGAATCACACGTCTCTGATAATCCCTGCAGGCACCAAACAGTCTGAGATGTCGAGGTAAAACCAGAGATTAAAGGGATTTGTAGTTGTTATCCCACTCATTGTACATTTTTTTGTACAGCATCACTGGCCACTTCCTCATCCAGCTCGTGTTGCATTAAAAATTCCAAGTGTGTTATTTGATCTATCCAGCAGGAGAGGGGATGGGTTTTGTACAGCCTGTGCCTTTTGGCATCTCTAATTCCTCAGGCTCTTGCAAACATGGGCTTAAAAGTCCTGCTGCCTTGGAAACTAGGTGCCATCATTTTTAAAAAAAATCTTTTATTATGAGCTTAAGAGGTGGCTGTGAGCTTGCAAAGGGGGTAAAATATAAAACTGGAGGGTCTTGTTCCTCTCAACGTGGGTCCCTGGCAAAGAGCTTAGTGCACCTGTCTGTTATTGAGTACGGCTTAGGGAAAGCAAGCAACGTAATGGGAATAATGTTCTGCCTTTGCAACTTGTATTTCACAGCAGTTCCAGGGGTCTGGGCTGTCCCAGGGCACAGGGTGGAAGGTGGGGAGTGGGTTTTTCATGAGTGTTGCTGGCCAAGAGAGATGCAAAGGGAAAGCTGTGGGTCAGGGCTTCCTCCTCCATCCATGGTGAGCTGGGGCTTTGGGCCAGTGCTTGGGAATCGAGGATTCTGTTTGCTGTGTGGCCACAGGGACAGGTGTGACAGCCTGGGATGTGCTCTGTGAGCCAGGCAATCACCAACTGTGCAAAACTTAACAAAGACAAGTGCTGGACTCTGCACCATGGATGCACGGCCTCCCTGGGGAATGAGAGGCTGGAGAGCAGCAGGAATCTGGAAGTCCTGGTCGATGGCCAGTTGGATCTGAGTCAGCAGAGCCCTGGAGCCAGGAGGAACATCCCTGTCCTGGGGCATCAGGCACAGCACAGCTAGCTAGCCTGGCCAGGGAGGGGATTGTCCCTCTCTGCTCTGGGCTGGGGCTGCCTCACCTCCAGTGCTGGGGGCAGCTTTAGATCAGAAAGCTCTAAAGCTGTTAGAGAGCCTCCAAAGGAGGGACAGAAGATGGTGGAGGGGCTGTACGAGGAACAGCTGAGGGCACGTGGCTTATTCAGCCTGGAGGAGACAGAGGTCAGACCTCACCGGGGTCTGCAGCTTCCTCTCAAGGGGCTCTTGAGCCCAGGGTGGGATTTTTGGGGTGTCCAGGGCCAGAAGTTGGACCTGATGATCCTTGTGGGTCCCTCTCATCCTGAAGGAGCTCTCCCACAGGGGCCAGTGGCTGTGACAGCAGTTACAGCAGGACAGCTGTCCCCTGGTCCAACCGAGTTGCACAGCAAACCTCAGTCTGGAAAGTGAGAAATAGGACCTTGTGATGGGCAAGCCTGGGGAGTTGTTGCTCAGGGCTTCACAGAATCCCAGAGTAGTTTGTATTGGAAGGGAGCTTAAAGCTCATCCCATCCCACCCCTTGCCACAGGCAGGGACACCTTCCACTATTCCAGGGTGCTCCAAGCCCCGTCCAACCTGGCCTTGGACACTTCCAGGAATCCAGGGACAGCCACAGCTTCTTTAGGCAACCTGTGCCAGGGCCTGCTCACCCTCCCAGGGAACAATTCCTTCCCAATATCCCATCTAATCCTTCCCTCTTTCAGTTTAAAACTGTTCCTCCTGGTCCTGGTGCTCCAGGCCCTTGCCCTCTTTAGATGTCTTGGAGCTTCTTCAGGGCTCTAAGGTCTCCCTGGAACTTTCTCTTCTGCAGATGGACACCTCCAGCTCTCCCAGCCCATCTTCACAGGAGAGGTGCTCCCTCCCTCTGACCATGACTTCCTTGCAGATGGGTGTTTGGTTTTCCTTTAGGGTTGGATAGAAGTGTTTAAAGGAGCTCTGGGTGGCTCTTTGCAAACCCTGGGGACTTGGGTCAGCCTCATGGCCTCAAGTGCTGGCTTCCAGCTCACACTGACACCCAGGAGGGGTGGCTCTGCCAGCTGGGCTGCACTGACTGCTTCATTTAGCTTTGTGACCAGTGGCTGGGCTATTTTTTTCCAGTTAACATTGACTGCTGGATCTCCAGGAGGTTTGCTGCTTACTTCCAGGCTAAGTGAAGGGGATTTGTCAGCACTCAGCTCTGTTAGACTTTGATATAACAGCGTGTTCATCAGGCCCGAGCGTGGTACACGGAGGAGGAGGATTGCAGCAGAATTAGAAGGTATAAAGTTCAAACCTAATTTGAAGAATTTTCCCTCTATCACTTAAATGTGGGAAATGTTCCTGTGGCTTCAGGGATAAAATGTCACACTTCATAAGGGGCATGCGTTTTAAATCTCAGCCAGATATTAAGTGCCGTGTGCCGCACTCCACTTCTCTCTTTGTTAAAAAGCAAAACCCCAAACCATCTCTCCTGAAAGAGTGTTGTTTGATAAAATTAAAGCTGTCCAAAGAAGCTGGTTCAAATAGTGCCAGCTCTGTATCATTATGACACAATAGGGAGTGGGTTGATTTTATTCTGTATTGACAACAGTTCATCAGTGCTCAGCTATTTAATTATATAGGATGCCGTTCCTAAAGATGCCTACAGCACCAAGAGAGCATTCAATACAGACTGGCAATACACACCAGATGTCTTTTGGGTGAGAAAGAAACAGAAAAAGGGATCAGACTTGGGCTTCTGGCAATTATCCAAGTAATTTGTAAGCAGACGTTTTAGGACATTGGTTGGCTTGAAGGTTTGGCTTCAGCTCGGGAGTTTTTAATAAATTCACACAAACCCTCTGTCAAGCTTTAGTCACTTATAGGGGCAAAGTTCACTTCTATATCATCCTACAACCCAAATACTGGAAATAAGTAGCATTTGTTGTGAAGATATACTCAGTATGGCATGTGGAATGGCGCTTCTAGACAGACCCTATTCAGTTCTGCTAAGATACACAGATCCTCTGACCACTTCCTCACTTTACAGGCTCACCACCAGCAGCCTGAAGTGCTTTATGTACTTTTCTCAAGATTTTGAAAAATGACAAAGTTTAGCTCTTAACACCAGCTTTTGTGCACATTAATTGCTGAAAGCTTCAAGAAATTCTCATGCAAACACTAACACAGCCTCAGCTGCTGTCTGCTCCCTCCAGCTGCAGTGGGATTTTAGCTGACCCAAGCCCCCGTGTCTCATGCTGTGGTCAACAGGAGGTTTGGTGGGACCAGCTGGAGAGCCCAGGGCTGGTGAGAAATCAGAACAACAACTTGTATTTTGCTTGCCATGGCCCAAAGAGGAGGAAGATGCTGGTCTCTGTTTATTCCTGTGCTGTTTGGTGGTCTTTTCTGCTCATGAAAAAAAAGAGCTGTGAGGTGTTACCATGAATTTACAGAGCAGTAGTCTGGGCTCCAGCCATCCCACTCCATGCACAGGGCACAGAGGCTGCTGGAAAGTCCTTTGTACTCCAGCTGGTGTCTCTGAGCAGGACCAGGGTGCAGAAAACCAGGAGTCAGGGGCAGTGGAAGCAGCCCAACCCTGCAGAGATCAAATCTGCATCAGGAAGATCCCCATCCAGACCTGACTGAGGAGAAGCATTTGAGCTCTGGGACTTGAAGTGTTTAAAGCCAGAACCGAGAGTGACTCAGGGCTAGAGGAGAAGGGGATGTTTGCCATCTGCTTTAGCAGTTCATTCCCCAGAAAGGGAGGAGGAATTCATCTGCTATTCGTGCACGTAGGCAGTTGTTTCATTGTGTTTTGTTTTGTTTTCCCTCCCACTCTCCAGTAAAACACCTGTTGAGTTAATCTTCTTTGACTCAGCTCAAAAGCAAGGAAGTCAAACTCTGTGAGAGGCTGAGCAGCTCAGCTCTCATTTCCCCAGGTTTCTGGGGGAGGGCTCTAATGGCTGTGTTTTAAAGATTTCCAGAAGTGAAACTATTAGAGGGAGGAGATGAGGTGAGGGAATACTTAATTTTGCTGGACATAAGAATGACTTGAGTCACAAAGTGTTAGTCTGGAAGGCAGAGATACCTTGGAGCTTCCCAAATTTTTCTTAAGGATGGTAAGAAACATTTTAGAGGCTTCATTTTGGTGTATCTTCAATGAATTTGAATAAATCTGATTTAAAACAAAATACTGATCCTGTTCCTAAATTGGATGTGTCCTGCTTTGTTTAAAACTTAAAAGTTGAAAGCAAGCAGAGCAAAATGTCATGAGAAAGAACTTGCAGAACACAGTGATTCTGCAGGGCACCACAAGCCATCAGCAGCTGAAATTTGGTGACGACATTTGCTTCTGCAGATGTGCTGGGTGCACTGTGCAAGGGAAGAAGGTCCTCCAGAGGAGCCCCTCTGTGTCCTCTCTGAGCTCTGGAAGAAGCTCATGCTCTCTCAGGATCCAGCATTAAGAGCTGAGGATGAGGAGTTTCCCTCCCCCCTCCCCCATAACCTGTGGGTTTAGGCTCTAGGGATGATATTTCCAGTACGTGGTGACTCAGTTTCCCTCTGGGGTGTCCCAGAATGAGTCAGGTTTAACTGACAGGGCTGCATGGATGAAGCAACCCCAGCAGGTTGTGCCCTGATCATTAATTACCTGCAGCCAGAGCTGGGGGGTTCACGAGATCCCAGCCAGGGCTGCAGGGACAATGCGAGCCCAGCGTCGCACGTGCGTCACTCCTGCGTGGAAATGAGTGAGAAACCTCGCACTTCTTTTTTCCTCCTCCCGGTTCAACTTCTCGTGCTATAAATAAACTGCCCAGTGTGTGAGAAAAAAAAAATAAAATAACAAGGGGCTGCAGCTTTTTAGGTGCCTGTGGCAGGATGTTTTCTTGCTTATCCTGTTTCTTGTAAACACGGCGATGACTTTTGTGGCCCAGATGTAGAGGCAGCCCTGCTTCATTGTTCGAACACCTGCTGGCTTTTCAGATGGACCCAGTGCAGCCCATTGATAAAAATTCAGACTCAGAAACCTGTAGCACCAGGCTGAGCTCCTGTAGATAGCTCCAAAAAAAAAAATCCTTGTGGATCTGACATCCGCCTTGTTGAGCTTTTTTTTTTCTTTTTCTCTATTATATTTGATTGGGAAGGGAAGGGAAGCATAAGATTTTTTTTTTTTTCCCCTGCTCTTGTTCTCACAATAGCAATAAAAACAATACTCCTTGGCTTGGAGGCGGTAAACTGTGAGAAATAACAACAATAGCTGACTTTGTGGTTGTGCAGCCAAATTTATGAATGAAACTAGTGGGTGCAATTTAATTTCCAGGCCTGGCTCTGCTTTTTGGTGTTATGGAATGAAATAAAAAGGCCAGAGAAGGAGCAGCTTGTAAGGGCAGCACGGCTGTCACTGGGAATGAGCACAGGGAAAGGTTTGGTCTGAGATGGAGAAGGGGTTTTTCTTCTTCCTGCATCTCAAAGTATGAAGCAGGTGAATTTGCTCAAACAGTGGCTTTGCAGCATTTTCTTTATTCAACACCAGTGTGTGGTGGTGGGACACCTTTGGAGCAGCAGTTCCAGCTCTTCCCAGGTTGGCTCTGTGGGGTAAATGAAGCAGGTGGGTCCTAGCTGGGATAGGTCTGCTTTGGGAGGTGCACACCAGGGCCACCCAGTCTGGGAAGAAAGGGGGTAAAAAAAAGGGAAAAAAAGCACCAGGGGTACTTGTTTTTGCAGATGAAAGTCAGTGCTTTGCCCAAGTGGTTCTTTGGATGGGACTTAAGGGCTAAAACCTGCTTTCTGGGGAGGGCTTTTTATGTTTGGAGCCAGAGGTTGGAGTTGAGGTGTTCAGCCAGGACTATTTGTGTTTCAGCAGCCTCTCCTCACCCAGGAGATTTGTTCTCCACAGTGCTCAGAGCGGGATTTTTCCTTGTGTTGAGTTCTCTTGCATCCTTCCCTGCTCCTCACGTGTCCCCCACCTGTGCCTTTGGCTGCAGGAGCAGAGGGGACGTGCTGGGTTTCTTTCCTGCTGCTTTGAGCAGGGATTTGGAGCAGATGGGGCTGTGAGGATCCCTTCCAGCCTAAATGACTGTAGACTCATCCTGCCAAGAGAGGCAGATGCCAACAGTGAGTCCTCACAAAGGCCTACAATGGGTCAAAGGCTTTGTCCCCCACCTCTGAAAATGAGAGGTGGGGCTCTGAGGGAAGCAGTCCAGCCCCAAAATGATTATTCTGCCTGAGACAGGTGAAACCAGGTAGCCAGGTGTGGCCAGGCCCAGATGTTGTGCAGGGAGAAGGGCAAGGTTTGAAGGATTCCTTGCTGGGAGTGTCCCTGGGGTGTCCTGGGAGAGGGGACACCAGCTGTGGGATGGAGCTGTGGGGGGACCCCTCTCCTCAGCAGCCCATCCTCTGGCTCTCTCTCCTCGCTGGGGGCCCGGGGAGGGAAGCACCAAAGGATAAACATTCCTGCAAGCCTCCCTCTGCATCTGCCTTTCATTAAGGCTCCCCTGAAGCCGCGTGTGGATGTCGGCATGCGAGGGGAGCTGCTGTGTGCCGGGACCTGGCTGCCACCCCATAGGCACCGTGGGCACCAGCCAGCTCCTGCTGGATCATGAGACACACGGGGATCTGGGGGTGGGACAGGAGAACCTCCCAGCAGCCGGCTCCCGGCAGAAATTTGGCTCTTAAATCCAATTATATCTGCAGACTGAGCTCTTTTGTCCTCACTGCTGTCAATGTGTGTGCAGCCTTTGCTTCAAGTCTCTTCAGACTTGTTAATGGCCGTGTTTAAAACCAAGAGAGCAAGGAGCTGGAAGGTGCTTCATGTCCTCAGCGTTCTCCTGCATGCTCTTTCCAAGGGGAATGCCTGTTTGCTGATGTCAACCCATGAGGCTCAATGTCAGAACTCTGCTCCATTCGCTGGAAAAGCTGTACTGACCACGCCAAATACTCACATGAATTTTTCTAGCGTGTGCAGCGAGGTGTCCTTGATGACCTTTCACGGTAATTACAGCAGTTGGGAGATGTTTGCTCCAGGCAAACTTCTCTCTGAGGTCCTCAGCCTTGTGCTCTGGGTTGTTTTGGATTTCCCCTTCCACATTCTCCTGGAAAATAGCAGTGTGGCCTCTAATGTCTTACTTTTCTCCTAAAACCTCAGTCGATGTTGGGAGGCAGTGAAAGCTGCTGGGGATTTTCACAAACAACCCGAATATAGGTTTAAGGAAGCATTTATATTTCCTATTTATGTTTTGTTTTTAAACTCTGACTTCCATAAACCCTTTTTTTTTCCCAAGAAAAACCCAGACAATCAGACTAATGTTTTTTTTAAAACGTGTGAAAGATGAAGGATGAGGCGTCGAGTTTCCTTTCAAGCGATTCTGAGTGAAACCAAAGCCTTTTTGAAGTGGTTTACTGCAATTGTAGTTTGCTTTGCTTCCTGCTCCTGCTTTGGGCACACCTCCCAGCCCGTTGTGTGTGGCTACAGGCGCTGGGGGAAATTGGAAGGCCAACAAAAGGCAAGGGGGCTCTAAAATCTTAGTTCTTTTTCTATTTCGAGTGCTGCCAACGAGACGTTGCATTTTATTCCTTCCTACCATGGAGGCGCAATGTCTCCCTCAGCATCAGCACCAATAGAGGCAGGGAGGGGTAGGGAAGGAATGGGAATAGATTTCATGCTGGATGAGTCTCCAGACTGTGGGCAGGGTAAAAAAAAGCTTTGTTTAGTCTGCAGTCAGTAGTTTTAGCAGGAGCCCTAGGCCCAGAGCTGGGAAGTTTGGTGTCCTGTGCTCAGGCTGATGTGATTTACAGTGTTGGGATCTGACTATGGGATTGACAGAGCCAAAGCAGAGGGAAAAGCGTGTGGAGAGCTTGTCTATGTGCCAAAGGGTGGGAAGCAAGGGTGGAGTTGCTCCTTCCCCATGGCCACATTTCTGCTCGTGGCCAGGTCCATCTTTCTGTGATATCTGGACCATTTGCCACGCTGGAACTGCTCTGGCAGAGCTGTCTGAGGGCCCTTGGGATGCACTGGGTGAGGATGAAGGAAGATTAGGATGGCTTTGATGCTGCAGGAGGGTTGGGGTATGGTGAGTGATGAAGGTTAAGGACATTCCTGCCCAGCTCTGGCTGCCTTTGTGAGAGTGGGAAGCACCTCCTGAGCCCCTCCTGGCTTAATTCCTTCAATAAGTAGGATCTTGCCAGAGCAGGACTCCACCAGCTTGGTGAAAAGCTGGGACTTGCAGCAAGGCTGTGGCTTTGTACCACCATGGTCTTGCCAGTTCCTCCTTTTTGATTGTGGTGCCAACACCATCAGAGGAGCTGAATGCCTGAATTTTCTTGGCGCTTTTTCAGAGCAATATCTGTTCTCCTTGCTTGATCAACATATCTGTAAATTACATTAAGGTAATCTGACCCTGGGCTCTTGCAAAAAACTCCTCCTGCTGCTGAAGGTGGTGGAAACTCTCCCTGAAGTGATCAGCAAAGCAGCACATGTGGGATCAGAGGGTGGCTGGGGGATCTGGGCACATCCAAGCCCTGGAAAAACACACTGGATGGTAAAGGTGCATCAGCTCTCTGATACCCTGGTGATGTTGCACTCACACTGGCCTCACATCCCTGTGTGGCTCCAAATCCAGAGGCTGGCAAGGAGCATACAGTCCCTAAGAGATGCAGCTTGCACTGCTAAAGAAGCCTGGAAAACTGGAGAGCAGCCTTTCCCTTTAGCTTGTGCCAGGTCCAGGGAGGAGCAGGATTGAAGCACGTACCTAAATTTCAGCATGTGCTTAAGTGCTGTCCTGAATGGGGACCCTCTTGAGCTTTAGCTGAAGCACTGTTCTGAACCAGGGCCAGCAGAGTGTGGAAGTCAGCTCTTGTTGCCTCTACCCCACTGTGTTTGTGCTCATTGCAGCTCTCTGGCTGTTTACTACAAGGAGAAAATCACTTTATTTACTTGCAGCTCACTCAGTAACTGAGAGCAGGCCAGTTGGGAGAGTCTCACATCAGCTGGGAGCGAGACATCTGACCTTGTCTCTTGTCTGTCTTGTTTCTATGATCCTAATTCTGCTCTAAATTAATTCTTTTGTTTAGCTGCTGGGTTGGTTTTTTTTTCCTCCTTTTTGTTTTCACATGAATGCTTGTCTCTATATTTAGGTCTGCCGGGGCGGGATGTTATGAATAATTGTTGATTGATATTATTAAACACTAACACGCTTGGCTGTGTTGCACTAATGATGGGGCTTTGGGGATATGCAAATCAATTAATTGCAGTAATTGCTGTAATAGCTGTTTTGGAGGAGGCTGTTGAAGAGCCCTTGGGAGAGCGGACAAAGACGGAGACGCTTGGAAGTGCAGAGGAGAAGGGGCGCTCGAGAGTCTTTGGAGAGGGCTCCTTCAAGTTGCCAACTTGTAAAGTTGGGTTTGTTTTGCTCTCCAAAACCCACTCACACCAAATCCTCTCTTGCTTTGTTTCAGAGTTATCCCAGCGTGGCTGCTTCTGGACTTTTCTGCTGCGGTGGACCTGAAGAAGCTCACAGATGAGACAGAGCCTTTTCCAGGTAATCTCTTGCCTTAGAAATCTGGGAGACCTCCCTGGAAAACACCCAAGGGTGGAAAAAAACATCTCCAAGGCTAAACCTCTGCGTCACCTGGCAATCAACGGCTTGGGTTTGTCAGCTGATTCTCATTCACGTCAAAGCAGCATCACGGGGCCTCACAGTGGGCACAAAGGGACGTGAGGTGCCTCAGGAGCCACGGTGGGAAGGCTCTGAAGGGAATGGGATTTTGGGTATTGTGAGGATGGGGAGGAAAAAGTCTCTTCTGGCTTCTTCCCCATGCTATATGTGCTTTCCCTGCCTTTGTGTATTATTGTATATTCTTTTGTCTGGCTTTCCACATGCAACATGCCTCAGTCTCCGTGCTCTGGGGTGGGTGTTCAATGTGGTGCACAGATGGTGCTCCCAGAAATCCCCTTATTTGCTAATGGGATTTTGTGCTAAGCGTTTCCACTGTTCTTTTCAAAAGTCTGCGTGTTTGTGTCAATATGCCCAGACCCCCATCTTGCAGAGACACCCTCTCCCATGCAGCTGAGAACACCACTTTATTTCTTTATTTGCCTGCTCTTTTAATCCCTGGGAGGGATGTCAGGACAGCTTTTGTGGGAGGCAATGGTTGCAGGACCCAGCCAGCTCTCACCTTGCGCAGTGAAGCAGGGTCAGGATAACTGGGGCTGGAAGGGACCTCTGGAGATCCTCCAGTCCAACCCCCTGGGTCACCTGGAGCAGGTGACACAGGAACACATCCAGGAGTGTTTGGATGTTTCCAGAGAATGAGACTCCACGACCACCCTGGGCAGCTCTGCCAGATGTCACAGCCCTGCTGGGTGCCCGATTGGGGCACTCCAATGTGCACTTGTCACCTTGCTGGTGGCCCTGCCCTCACATTTTGTACTGAGATGTACTTACCTATTCAGCAGCTTCCCCCGGGGTCCTGCAACATTTCAGTAATGCAGTGTTCAGCTATTATGCAGCTATTCCCAGCTATTATGCAGCAATTCCCCTCTGTGCCCTCCATTCTTCACGCAGTGCTCAAAATCAGGATATAAATAGCAAAAACCTGGAATATGTTGCTTTTGTTACCGGAGGCCTTTCAGAATAGGTTAGATGTGTGCCTGATGTGGATAATACAGTGCTAACTTTTCCAACGGGGCACAGAGCTGGACTAGGTGACCTCCTGAGGTCTCTTCCAGCCCTCATTTTTCCATCCCTGCGTGACATGCCCTGCTAGTGGGTAAGTGGAGCTTTGTTTTGTGTGACGCTGGCTGGAGTGAGGTCAGGGGTGTGTGTCAGGAAGTCTGCACACCCATGCAGTGTGTGCACTGCATTTCATCCTGTGAATGGCTCTTCTCCTGGACGCTTCTCAGGCTCCTCTGCCACGGGAAGGTGAGTCAGACCAAGGCAGAGGTTCTTCTGAAGCCTGCCAAGGACTCCAGGTGGTTCCTCTGGAGCTGAGCTTAACCAGAAAAATCTCATCACAGCCCCGGTTCACAAAGTCCGGGCAGCCCAAGGCAGGAAAACTGCCAGGGACTGTTCCTGTTGTGGTGCAGGGCCACTGAGATGGTGAATTTGGGATCAGGAGCTGGCAATGGCTCGCTGACCAGGCAAAGAGAACCAGCTGTGGGATACTGCTATGTGCAGATTGACCCTTAGAGCCCCACGGTGCTTCTCTGAGCATCCAGGACTGTGCTGTCCTCCAAAAGGGGACTCTTAGGAAACCCTCATCTTCAGCTCTGGGCTGGGGAGCTGTGCTAACAAAGTAAGGCTTGTGGTCACCTCCACAGTACCTGGATCTGTCTCCAAGTTTTGTCTGGACCATCGCTGCAGCTCTTGAGCATCTGGCTGGCACCGTGTCAGTCCATCTGTAGTGACTGTGACTGTTTTGTCCAAAATTTGGGAGGTATGGGGGATTATGGAGTACAGCCCTCTGTGCCTCAGAGCCCTCCCCAGCAGCTGAGTTTGGGAAATAACATTTTTTAGGTCTGCAAAAGATGGCAGGGAACCGGCACTGACACTTCTCTTCAGCAGTGCCCCGCCGTGATCCGATGTCTCTGTGGGGAAAACAGCTCTTCAGAGGTGTTGGCTTTCCGTGCCCATCAAGAAATACCTCTTTGCCTCGTGTTTTTGCAGCCTCTCAGCTTTGCTGATTTTATCACCCTTCTGATAAGGGTGATTAGATCTGATTTGTTTGAATTACAGCTCGGCTGCTTTCAGCTCTCACAGACACAACACAGTGCTGTGCGGGATTGGAGCAGGGGAGTGAGGAGGGAGAGCCTTTCTCCCCCTCTGATAATAGTTAGCAGATGTGATACCATTACCAGGTCAAGGATCTGAAATCACCCAGCAGCAGGAAAAATGCTGTGCTTGGCTGGCACTTGAAAGCCGTGCAGGGAAGGATGTGGCAAAGGCAGAAATCATCTCATGCTCAGCGGCAGCTCGGAGTGCTGCTCTGCAAGGTTCCACAAGCTGTGGGGTATTTAAGCAGTCCTGGTTTGGTGGTTTGGCCCCAGGAGCTGTTCTTTACGTTTGGAATGCACCATTAGTGATGTCTTGTTAAAAATCAAGGCTGCCCATGGCTTGTTTATTGCTTGGAAGCTGTGAGCAGCCAGTTTGGCAGTGTGTCTTGTTTTTTGTCGATGTGATGCCCCATTTTTTCCCCTTTTTAGAGGCTGCTGGGCTACTAGAAAGACTTTTCCCCATGAACTAGGTTTTGTGAGAGGTTGGTGGTCTGCTGTGAGCCACACCATGATGCACACAATATTAAAACCCAGCTTTCTGTGTTATCAGGAGCTTTTTTTTTTTCCCCCTAAAGTCCTTGCAGTAGCTTTCCAGGGCAGTTCAAAAAATCTGGGACAGGTCAGACAGATGACTATGCCCTTGTGGCTTTGTCTTTTGATCTAGAGGCTGAAAATATGAAAGAAGGCACGATTCAGCTTGTGGGTTTGGTGCTGGTTTGGGCTCTGGGAGGAGCATGACTTCTGCCTGCAGGTGCATTTTTCTGCAAAGATTGGCCAGGAGCATCCCTAGCACTTGCCCTCCTCACCCCTTTGCCTTGCAATCTCCTCTCCCCAGGGATTGAAATCATTGTGGCAAAAGCCTTGTGGGATTGCTCTTTGTAAGAAGAAGGCTGTGCCTTAAGTTTGGCTGGTTTCAGTGAGAGCAACATCCTTTAAAAGCCATTCCTGGGCTCCAAACAGCCCTTGGAAAAAGAGCTTCCCACGTTTCTGACTGAAGCGGTGGTCATCAGATAGTAAGTGGTCATTCCTAGCACAGAGCTGCAGGAGTTTTAAGGAGACAGATGGGTGTGCTTACAGCATGCCAAGAGAGGACAAAATATCTGGGAATATTTGGATTAGTCTTGAGGAGTTGCATCTTTAAAAGCTTCCATGGGGAGGATGTGGCAGCTTCACCTTCACCTGGAGGTGTGTGTTGGGAAGGAAAAGCTCAGCCTGGGCTGTCTTTTCATTGCTGCAGTGGGTGGTGGTTATGTGATCTACTGGTGGTCTCCTGGAAAAAGTCCTGTCTTTTTCTCTTTCCTCTGCTTTTTTTTTTCTCTTTTCCTTGCTCCCCTCACCTACAGCAAGGTGTCCAAGGTTAGCTTTAGGGTGAGAGAAGGGAAATCCATGTATTCAACTTAATGAATGGTTTCAGTGAATGCAAAGCAGGGGCACAAGCATGCATAGGTGTGTCTGGAAAGACTATAAATAAATACCATATTTTGCACTCTAGTTTGCTTCTCTCTTATGCTGATGGCACATTTTCTAGCCCCACAGGTGGCAAACCCTTCCAGGTGACGTTTGCCCATATTGAGAGCACCTGGGAACTCTCCTGCCACTGCTCTTTGCTGCCCAATGGCCATGGGAAACAAACCGCAACGCTTGCAGTGCGCCTGCTCTCTCCCACCTCCCCCCTACATCTCCTTCCCCAGCTGATTTGACCAGGTCACTCCTCAGCTTTGATTCTCTCCTCTTATTGAAAGACCTCCCGTGGCTGCATTGTCTGGAGAGCTCTGGTGGAGGCTTCAGAGCTGTACTTCCACCTCAGTAGAGAACAGGCTCTCATTAACAGCCCTCGGGGAGGGTGAGCATCGCTGCTGCCTTCAAAGGAGGCACGGAGGTACGGAGCCAGCTGCTGGCCCCCAGTCAGATGGAGCTCTGCTGAAGGCATCAGCAAGATCAAAACATCAGCTGTGGAGAACAGAAGGGATGCAGGGATTGCTCCAGGAGGCAGGAGATGCCGTGGCTTTGTGGCTCCTGGCGAGTGGCGATGGTACCGATCGCAGGCCCAGCTCTTGGGAGGGTTTCCATGCAGGTGCTGCTGGTTATCCTGAAGTTCTCCTAGGACTGCCCATGCCAGTGGCAGCTGCACCATCTGCAGAAGAAATGTACCCTGGGTTGCTGTCAAATGAAACCACGCTGAGGCTCAGGAGCCAAAGCCTTCGTCCCCCTCCTGACCTCCTCCTCCCTGAGCACCTCTGCCAGGCCCTCTGTCTCCTCGCTCAGAGCTGCACCTTGGCAGATGAGCTCCAGATGGTCGGGTGGAACCTGGCCAAGCACGGGGGGCTATCAGCAGTGCTGGGGATGACTGTGGCCTTCCTGCTGGGAACTATGTGGAGATCTGCTGGCTTCTTACTTTAGGCCTCTAAAAAAGTGCTCTCCCAACTACTTTTGGCTTTCCCTTTAGCCTAATGAGTTCTTCTCCCTTTTCCAAAAAGTCTGAGGCCAGTCAGTCCTAAACTCTCCACAGCATCTCTTTGTCTGATCCCTTGTCTGGAAGTGTATCCGAGGAGTGCGGTGGGGTGGAGGAAGATTGGACTTGGGCCATCCTTTGGCTCCTGCCATGAGTGCATAAACTTTTTATCTTTTCAATGTTACCATTAAGGGGAGTTGGGGAAAAAAAAAAAAAAAAAAAGAAAAAAAAGAAAAGGAAACTAAACCACAAACAACTGCATTAAAATAATAATCTGAGCCTCATGAAAGCGCACAAAACTCCAGCAGACCCTCTGTGCTTTGAAACTTGAATCTTATCTCCCCCTGTCAAGGTTAATTGTTGCTGGGTTCAAACCATGGACAAGCTTTCATTAAGGGTGGAGATGGAAGCCATGGCTGGGCTGGGTGCGTTGGAGCAGAGTTGAATTTGGTCCAGTCTGTTAAGGAGGCAGGCACATCTATAGCTACACAATTTCATTAGAGTTGTTGGATTTAAGGCTGGTCTTTAATGCTTCTGGACCCTCTTCTCCCAGGGTTATAACCTGCGGAGCTGCTTTAAAGGTGGTCACTTAATTTCTTTCCATATAACTTTATTTATTTTGGTATCACATTGAAGACTGGAGTACTGCAGTGTGATCAGATCTTCAGAGCTCAGGAAGAACTGATAAACGTTTCCCTTT
This sequence comes from Poecile atricapillus, assembly GCF_030490865.1. Taxonomy (NCBI): domain Eukaryota; kingdom Metazoa; phylum Chordata; class Aves; order Passeriformes; family Paridae; genus Poecile; species Poecile atricapillus. The sequence goes on along the minus strand of NC_081253.1, from coordinate 38,510,127 downwards.
ATAAAGACCCTTTTTGTTTATGTAGTGGGGAGCAAGTAGTCTGTCCTGGGAAGCAAATCCTCCTCATTTCTCACTTAATCAACCTTCCAAGAGCCAGACACTTCTGGTTTTCTCTTTTTTTTGGACTGCTGCAGAGTTACTGTTGCAGCCCAACCCAGGTTTTCAGGATCCCAGCTCTTCTGGTTGTGGTTGTTGCTCCTGCAGCTCATGTTCTTCTAAAGGGATGCTTGGAGGAAATGGGCTTCTAAGAGCATTATCAATGAGAAAAACACATTACAGCATTAAAAATACATTAATGAAAAAGGGGTAATGAGTATTGGAGATAGTTTTATACCTCCTTGAACTAGAAAATATAAAGATACATCAATAAAATGACAGTCTCCCCCTGCCCTCCAATAGTCATGGCTAGATTAATTTGGGAGATGGTTTTTCACATGCAAATATGTTGGGATTATGGTTCTGCTAGGGTAAATTAAAGAACTTGTTTGATGCCTCAATTTGGTCAACCTTGAAAGGGTTGTCTTCACCTCTGCTGTTTCCTGGGATGCTCAAGCAAAAATAAGGCTGAGGAGATATTGGATGAAAAAAAAAAGTGTTTATTTTCTCACTTTCAGACATTTTTATGAGGTAGGAGAGAGAGTTGCTTGTGCCAGTGCTGGAATCTTTCCCAGTGTTTGTGTTAGAAGAAACAATAGGGAAAACAAGATTGTTTTGGAAATAACAGTGGTCTTTTTTTGTTGTTGATGACTTTTATAAGAAATTTCTAATTTCTAATACCGAGTAAAATTCATTAATTCCTCTCCAAACTCCTTTCTCCCAGCTGCACAGTAACTTTGCAAAGTGGTGGTTTTGTAGGGCTGAGCCTTGGGTGGTTTCTGGGTTCTCCTGGTGTGAAGAAGGGGAGCCGTGGAGCTCTGGGATGTGCAGCCAATGCCTTGAAGGAGCCAGTGTCCCGAAAAAGAGTCCAAAGTGCTGCAGGATTGGCTGTGCAGGATTCCTCCTTGGCTGTTTTGACACAAGGACCCCTCAGACACGGCTAACACGGTGTGGCCAGCCGTGACTTGACATGATTGCTTAGCATTCCATCCCCACCTTTCCCCCAGCCCGCTCCTTTCCTGTGGCTTGTTTTCATTTCCTTGCTAATTCAAGCATGTCTGATGTTAGCAGGAGGAATTTCTGAGTGGTGCATAGGTCAGGGAGAGCTGACTGGGACTGGATTTTACAGGTGATGTTCATGTGTAGAGGTGGGGGAGCAGAACAACAGAAAGGTCAGGGAGATGGGAGCTGGGAGAATTGCTGTTGTGCTTGGTGGGGAAGCCTGGGAAGGGGAATGCAGTGGTGGAAATGAGGTTAAAACACTTATAAATGGGTTCAGTCCATGGGGATTTGTGTTACCTTCTGCTCTTGGAGACACAGGAGCGCCCGCTCCCTCTCTGTGGTCACCGCTGTGTGCCCTCACGTGCCATCCTTGGTCACACAGAAGTGCTGGTGATAAGCAGGTGTCCCCTGCTGGCATGTGGGAATAAGAGTCTGCTTTCCTTGGGAATGCTTTCCCCAAAAACTGCTGCAGGCATTTTGTGGGGCTCAGCCCGTTCCCCTGTTGCTGTGGCTGACAGAAACCAGACCCCTCACTTTTGTGTGGACTCTATCCACCAGCAACCAGCTGGTGCTGGTATTTGATATCAGCTGGGAAAGCCATCAGGAAGCTTTGGTTGTTCTTTTTTCCTTTGCTTTTTTTTTTTTTTGAATTTCCATCACCTTCTCAGCCTTGGTCTCCACTCTCTGCTTGGTCTGTGTGTTCCACGTGGCCCCAGCAGGGACCCACACAGTGCCAAGCTGTAGGAACATCCCTGATGTGTCTCACCTTGGGCAGTCTGAACTTGGCAGCATTTCTATCAAACTGGAGAAAAAGCTTTGGAACAGGCATTTTTTCCCCCAGTCAAATGCATTTCCATGCCTGACAGTGGGTACATGCTCAATTTATTAAAAGCAATCCTTAGAAAACTACAAGCTGTAGCTTTTAAATTTCTTGTGTGTTTATTTTTATGAAAAAGGAAAAAAAAACCATGCCCCATGTTTTCTTCATTAATGGATGGTATTTACTTTAAGTACAGCAGAAACCTGATGTTGAGCTTCAAACTAAGTAAATCTCCATTTATTAAAACCCTAAGTGCCTCTGTTTCCAGATTTTTTCACGGTACATTTAGGCTCCGTGTCGGAGACTCAAGGCTGAGCAGCCTGAGCTCCGATCCAGCCGGAAGGGATCTGACAGTGGCTCTGATTTTTGGGCTGCATTAAAGGCTGGTGCCATGCAGGGGTGTGAAAAGCCTTTCATGTGGCCACAGGAGGACTCTTCAGAGGCCAGCCTGTGTGGAGGAAAATCTGGGAGCAAGGCAAAGAACAGGGATCCAGCCTGTTAGAGGCAGGAGATAAGGTTTCATATCTGGGGGCTGGTTCCTGTGCTCTAAAGCAAACAAAGCCTCGGGTTTGACTTTATTCATTTGGTTTTGCTTTTTCTGGAAATGTGCTGCTCTATCAAGCAGTGCTGGAAACCTCCAAAATCTTGGTTTGCAAGAGGACACTTGAGCAATTTTTGAGAGATTTCTGTGTGAAATCCAGTCAGCTGAGGAAGGGGCCTCTTACCACCAGTGTCTCCAGTTTATTACCAGTCTGAGTTGGAAGGAGAGGTGGCACTTACCTCCAGTTGTGCTTCCTAAGCTTTGCATCCAGCTCAGTGTGACCATGAGCCTTGCAGACACCATCATTAGCAGATAATTGTCCCCTTCTGGAATCAGGAGAAGCCTTTGGACTTACCTTTGATTTTGTACAGCATCAAATGAGTACTGAAAGGCTTTCCCTCTTCTCCAGAGGTGCTTAATTCCAAAGGATCTCAGGATGAGATAGGTTAATAGTGACAGTGAAAATCTGTGCCCTTAGTACCTGCTGGATTAAGGTGGGTGACGCATTTTTAGACGAGAGGAAAGCAATTTCTCCCCACTGGTACAGGCTCTGTCAGGCCCTTTTGCAGTATTTTAGTCCTGGTTTTATATTAACTAGAACTGGAAATAAGGAAGCCAAGAGTTAGTCCAGCAAGGGATAAAACCACCCCAACCAAAAGCTCCAGAAGGCATTGACATCTCCCTGCCTCTCCCAATGTTCAAGTCCCACAGGACTTCTGTGTGCTGTGGGAAAAATATGTCAGGAAATGAGCAGATGCCACAGGTGCTGGTCCTGAGGAGCTCTGCCCTCACCTTTCCTCCCTGCAGCCATCTTCCCCTCATGGAATAATGAGGGCTGCTCCTAAATAAATCACATCAAATTCCACACCTTCTTCCCAGGCAAAACCACCCCGGAGTGATAGGCATTAGCATAAGCAAAGCTAATCCCCTAACTTATCTCCAGCGTGCCGTATAATTGATTTCATTAAATAAAATCTGCCTAATAAAGCTCTGGAAGTGAAGGGAAAGCTACAACTTAATTGTAGTTCAGCCAAGAATCAATTCCTCATCTTCTGTCTTGTGTTCTGACAATTCCTGTGTGTTGGTGAGGGCAAGAAAAAAAATTGACATTTTACAAATATTTCTATCCTCTGGATCACTGACATTTTATATCCAGACTGAAAATGAAAGGACATTTTGCAGATTGGATCGGGCACAGTAAGGAAATGTCTGTGTCAAAATGTCCAGCAATGAAGAGCTTTATCCCTCCATAAAGCTAAATACGAATTTTATCTGTAAATTTGTATTTTAGTTCATCCTGTTGTTCACCCTGAACACAGAGTTGGGGGGGGGAGAAAGAGATCAAGACTAACTTATTTTATGATGTCTTCATTTCAGAGACACAATAAAAATGTAATGCACAATAAGAAGTTACAAGCTCAGTCCTCGTTTGCAGAATGAAGATATTTAGAAAATATTTTGGATAAAACATCTGCAGTAAAATCCTGCAGTTATTCACTCTGAAAGATACCCAGCTTTTCTTTGTTTTCAGTTTGGAACTAAGTGTCATATCCAGGAGGAAAAAAAAGAAGGATTGAACCACATTTATGCCACATTTTCTGGGATGCCTGGGTAGCTGGAGAGTGGTGGATGCTCTGGGTGAGCAGGTGCTGCATAGGCATAAATTGCCTGTGAAAATAAATGTTGTAGGAGTCCAGCCCAGTCAAAGTGCAACATGTAGGTTTTTTTTTTTTTTCTCAAGATGGAACTGTTTCCCTTTTGGGAATAGCTTGGATCTCTCCAGAATGTTGGCTGCAACTTTTGAAAGCTTTAGTTCTTCATCTTGTCTCAATTTGTTGTTGCTTTCCATGACCAGAGAAAATTCAGGAGACATTTTGGCCACGTAAGAAGCCTTAAGCTCTTCAGAGGAAGATGCTAAGGGAAATGGTGAAGTGACAACTCCTGTCTCCCCTCCTTAATCCTGTCAGCCTTGGGATTTCAACATGAGCTGCTGAGATGGGAGCGTCATCTTGATTTGGAGCTCCAGTCCAGGTGGGTGTTGAACATGCCAGATGTAGCAGCCTGGGTTCAGCAGGGATTATTTAAACATGGCAGGCTTTTAATTCTGGGGATGCCTTGAAACTGAGAGGCTGCAGTGATCAGGGAGGGAATGGATGGAGGGGGAAAAAGGAGTGTGCTGTCCAGAGCCTTGAATCTCCCTCATGCACCATCCAAGCAGAGCTGGGCTTCACCAGAGATACCTCTCCTTACTTTCTTTGTTTGCACAGCTGGGTTTGAAGCACGCTCCTGTAGTACATACATTCAGAACAAATATTATCCCTGTCCATCCTCCCCCTGGTATTCCTTGTGTGCAGGATCAGTGCTTGCAGCCCGTGCCTCGAATCCTGCAAGACGCTGGAGCCACCCTGAGAAACACGCCCTTGAAACACACGCTTCCCCAGTCCAGCCAGCAGGACACTGGGAATGGGGGCTGGAAGGTACCTTCAGCCAGGTGGGGGATCCTGAGAGAGGTTTCAGTCTGCAGGGAGGAACAGCGAGGTGTGACAGGGCTGGCTTTGTGCGGCTCATTACGCTCCCGTCGCCAATTTCTAAACGGAGTCCTGGCGCTGAGACAGAGCAGGTTTGCTTTTACAAAAAACAGAGGGGTGGGTTTTTTATTTTTCTTGTACCAAAGTATGTAACTTTAGATGGCCATCTCTGTGCCTGGTCACCTCTGAGATTTTAAATTTTTTTTTTTCCACTGACATTCACCTTGATAAGCTACAAAGAGGTAAAAACTACTCTGGCTTGCTGTGTCTTGACTAGTGTCTTGCTTTGATAGAAATCCTCAGGGTAAAAAAAACACCTTGTGCAGCAAAAGCAAAGGCTGAAGTGGCTTTCATGAAGCAGGCTTAGTTCCCCTGGAGGACTGACATCCCCATTTTTGAGACCTAATTGCATGAAGTCTCCTGTGATAATTTCTTAGACAGCGATGAAAAGCAGCTGGAGCCAGCCTCTGGCATTGAGGGGTACGAGCCCAGCGGGTTGGAGCAGTGTCTTGATAGGGCAACAAAGAGATCCAAAGCCTCGGACAACAGTGATCCTGTCGGATGTGGTTAAAGCCTCTCTTCATCCATTGCTAACACAGGTCCCTGGGGGTGATCAATATTAAAATGCTTCCCTTGAAGGTGTGCTTCCTGTGCAATTTGGGACGATATTGTGATGATAAAGGAGTGCTTTTGTGTTAAGTGATTGTCTGTTTGGAGTGGAGGCAGTGTTTATGAGAGCCCTCAGTCTGACACGGGGCTGATGACATCAGCCTGGCCACACGGGGTGATGGCAAGGACCCATCAGCACACACCTGCCTCTGTGTGGAGGGACCACAAACCAGGCCCCCTGCAGCAGGAACCTGAACATTTTGTGTTCCTGGCTCCCCCTTTTCACTCCACATTACAGGATCAGGTGAGGCTGTGCTTGCTCCCACTTCCAGCGTTCCCATTCCTTGCTTTCCCAGTGATCCAATGTCCCAGCCCCCAGGCTCAGCTCGTAGCAGTGTGTGGGGTATTGATTTCTGTTCCACAGAACGATAGCCTTCGAAGGATGGCTGGGCATAATGAGCTGGGCAGCTGCCAATTGTTCCGTGTCACCAGCAGCTTGTGACTCTCCGTGTGTCAAAGCTTTGCTGCCCCTCAGTACTTCAGATGGCTTTGTGTCTGTAAGAGCAGGCACAATGTCTCAGCTTCTTGGGGTGCACCTACATCTTCTGAACCCTTTTTGAAGCTATTTCTGCATTTGATTTGGCAGCCTAAAACTCACAGAAGGGAAGAACATAGGTTTGGAGGCACGCAACCCCTACGTTTAACTTGGACATCACAGCCCCCTCATAAACCCTAAGGAACAAGCAGTTTTGAAAGCCCTCTGCAGTATTGATTTATCATTTTCTGCAGCATCAGCATCGCTTTGAAGAACAAGGGGCTTTGTAATGTAGTTGTACATTATTCCTAAAAGTGCCTCATGGGAGTGGATGATCGCTCAAGATGCTTTATAATTTATTCCTTTTCACATTTTTCAGCTGTGCAGTAAAACATTTGTGAATATCCAGGAATGAGGGTCCTTCCAGATGGCATTGACATGCACCAGGCTCACATGAAAACTCTCACATCACCTGCAGTAAGGAGAAAAAGAAGGTAGGAATGAGTCTCAGAAATTCCTGAATGTATGTGGTTCAGGGTTTGAAACTCCTGGAAAGGTTTTAAACGCAGTAATTTTGCTTCTTGAATCCTCTTCACTCTCAGTAGTGTTGTTACTGTTTAAGTACTTGATATGCTGGTTGATGTTAAGCTGGTGGCATCAGATCCTACAGGATTCCAAAAGCAGCTGTCCCAAAGTGTGAAGTTCCACTTGTAACTCGGAGAAGACCTCAATGACCAAATGTTTGCAAGGGATTACAAGCCTCACTGGCCTCTTGCTGGTGAAAGCAGGCTTATGTCATCCCAAATGCTTTTTGAGAGTAAATAAATGGCTTTGTTTTACATTATTTGAGAGAAACCCAACAGGAAATTTGCTCTGTTGACTTCAATGACCTCAAAAACACTCGTAGCCGTTTAATCTGGCTCATTCAAGTTCTCGTGGATTTGTGATGGGGATGTAAGCACCGGTTGAAATCTTACAAAGATAAGTTTTTCTTGAGTGGGAAGGGCAAGAGACTGCAGCTCAGGTAGTAAACAGAGAGGAATCTTTATTTCTGGCTCCACACTGAGATTTCTAGCTCACTGCTCCTCCAGGCTGAATGCCAGCAAATCCTTGAAGGTAAGGCAGGGCGTGGTGGTCATTTGACAGAATAAGTCTGGAGGGGTTGAGATACCATCAGCATATCCCTGTCTGCTTAAATGAGCTGATGCAGAACTAACAGTGGTGGTATGACTCAGGGTATGAAGTAAATACCAGTCACTGCTGAATGGTGATCTCTGGAGCACAGGAATTGTTTGTGGCATGTTGACCTGCCCTGAACTCCTGGGCAGTCCCAGGAGTTACTGATAGTTACAGCCCAAACAGAGTGAGCAGCACCTTTTGCTCTGTGCAAACACACTGTGAGACCAATGCTGTGTCCCAGGGACTGCCCTAAATCCATCTTTGGTTTACTCTGACTTCCCAGCTTTTCCAAGACACAAGGAGCTATTCTGGAGCAACTGATCATGAGCACCAGATGCTTGCCCTACCATGGCTGGACATCCCTGCTACCCAAACACCTGTCTGTGCTGATAAATACTGCATGCCAAATCCTGAAGGATGAGCCAAAATGTCTTGATAGCCCGGGAAAGCCCCGAAAGTGTGTGTAATGTCTGTTTTGCAAGACCAATCATCATGTGTGGGCCTCTTGCTCAACAATGGACTGCTCGGTGAAGGTCTTGCAGAGTGGTTGGAAGTGCCTTTTGCCCTCTCCTTCATCCATCTGGCCATTCATAGCTTGTTGGGGAATCCAGAGGATTTAGAGGGACTGGCAGAAATGGCAGCTGGCCTGGTGGCAATCCTGCTGTCTCCTGGTTCCCTGTAATAACCCATAAATAACCCATAAATAAAACCCCCTCGCTTCTGGAGCCAGCGGTGGGTGTGTGCTGATTACAGCGCTGTGCTTGACTCATCATTGCAGCTTGGCTTCAAAACCAAATGTATCCTTTTCTTTTTCGTGTCAAGAGCATGATTAAGTCCTCCTGTTTCTGTGCAAGAGCCTGGAGCAGCTGCCTCCGTTCTCCTCTGGCTGGACTGTGTTTCTCAGGATGCAGGAGGGATGCCAAGGAAGCAATGTCTCTCATGGGAGAGGGTTGGATGAATCATGTTAAGGGAGCTCCAACAGAAAGTTTCACCCACAAAGGGTGGGGAACAGCAGCTGATCCAGACCAAATGATGACTTAACCTTGAAAATGAAGACGTTCCTTCAATTTTTGACGTGCTGGAAAACTGAAAATATTTCCGTGACGATATTTCCATGAAACCCAACTTTTTTTTTTTTTTGGCAGAAAACCTTTCTTCTGCCCAAAGCCTGCCTGTTGGAACGCTCCCCACCAGCTCTATTGGTGGGCTGGGAATTTTCCAGGACTAGCCTGAAGTTTCAATCAAGGAGTTGTTTGGGGGTTTTTTTGGTTTATTTATTTGTTTGCTTTTCAGGCAGCCAAGCAAAACAACTGCTGGCAAGAACTTTACTACCTGATTCATCCCTATAAAATTTTCTGCAAAGTGAGAATGCATTTGCTTTTAAAACTGAATTTCCTCTGCTACTCCAAGTAAGAGTTAGTAAAGGACTTAGAGGTGTTTGTTTCATTTTGGGTGCCTAATTGGTTCTCAATTTGTTTCAGATGAGCCATGTTAAATTTATCCCATGACCCTGTAATTACAATCTGTCTTTCCATCCCTTAAATAGCCACTCTGTCTTTTCAAGCATTATTTTGGTTCACCTTCCTGGCATCCAGTTTCGAGTAAATATTTTAAGCTCTGAGGACTGTGGTTCTCTGCTTTCCACTTTCCTGGCTTCCTTGAGGACACCAAGGCCTCCACCAATTTCCACTCATGTGCTTCAGATCAGCTCCAGATTTCTTACTGGCCTTTTATTCTGGTAGAGAAGAACTTTTTGGCTGTTTAGCTAGTGGAAAGGAGCCCCAGGGAATCTCCTTTTTCTCTTTGACAGTGGAAATCAGGCACTTTCTTTATCTTTTGTGCCTTGGTGCAGCTGAAAGGTGCTGGAGCAGATCCTGGAAAGGGAAGGTCCTGCAGAAAGAGGAGAGCATGGGCCCATCCTTCCTGGAAAGGGTGGAGCAGGGTGGCCTCTGGCTCTTCAGGATGTCATGGGACACCACCCATCAGATCCTGGGGATGACTTCAGACTGGTTTGAGGATGGAATACCACCAAGGAATGACATTTTACTTGGGTTTTTAAAGTCCTAGGCAGAGCTTCTGCTCCAGGTCTGGTTGGTAACTGAGTTCATAATTTTGGCTTTCACTGCTTGGCCACAAGCAGTGTGCTTTGAAATGGGACTGTCCATGAGGCAGTACTGGAGTTTTTCTGACCTCCTTCTCCTTAGTGCCCTCCTTTCCTACATTTATTGTGCTCCTTCAGGCTTTATTGCACTGGTCAGGAAAGGTGGAGTTGAAATAACCACAGCTTTACTTTGAAGACTGCTGCATTAAAAGGAGCTGTGTAACTCCCATAACATTTCTGTCAAGCTTATGATATTAAAACCAGTAATTCTCCCTCTTTTCCAACTGGTTTTAGTGGTGTGAGCTGTGCAGAAAGGACTCACATTCTGTGACTGCAATGCACTTGGCACCTGAGCAGAGAAGGGGCAGGTCATGGATAAAGACTGGACAGGTCTTCTCCTTCTGGGACCTCTCCTGATGGCTGGAAAATCTCCAGGGTTGGATTTGCTCAGGTTTTTGCTGTTCTAAGTGAAGCTGACATAAAAAGAAGTGTTAAGATGGTTCTGCAAACACAGAGGGGTTGAGAAGTTCAGCTACTATGATGATGGGTATTTTTTGGGAAGGAAAGATGTGTCCATTAAAAAACACTTGAGTTTCCATAATGCCTAGACCTGCCTCAGCAGAGCAAATTCTTACCAGCTAGGTGAGAAGTGATTTTACAAGGACACGTAGAACAGGGCAAGAGGGAATGGCTTCCCAGTGCCAGAGGGCAGGGCTGGATGGGATATTGGGAAGGAATTGTTCCCTGTGAGGGTGGGGAGGCCCTGGCACAGGTACCCAGAGAAGCTGTGGCTGCCCCTGGATCCCTGGAAGTGTCCAAGGCCAGGTTGGACAGGGCTTGGAGAAACCTGGGATAGTGGAAGGTGTTCCCTGCCCACGGCAGGGGGTGGGAATTGGATGGGCTTTAAGGTCCCTTCCAACCATTCCATGATTGTCCCTGAGCTCTCCAAAATGAGCAGTGGCAAATATCTGCAAAGCCCGTGTGCAGAGACCGATCAGTGTCTTTTTTCTGTCTGAAGGAGAGACAAGTAAAGCCCTTCCCAGCACTGGTTTTCTTCGAGATGGCATTGCCTGGCTGTGAATATTCATGTGCAGCTTGTTTCTGCAGCAAAAGTGTGAACAGGGCTGTGGTGCTGCTAATTGCAAGTGAAAGTGTTAATTTTCACACAGTTGTTAAAGAAATCCCAATTCGTGAAGATTTCACTTGAGTCAGGGGTGAAGTCCCTGTCACTTTTTAAAAGCACAGATGGGAAATGCTGAGTTGGAATATTCAGCCCCTGTTAAAATACTCTATTCCATCAGAAAGATTCCCAGGCTCTCTCAGCATGTTACTTTGTCAAACTCACCTTTTTTTTTCCCTGAGAGAGGTTGGAGTCTCGACTTATTATTCAACTTTCTATTGCAGCTTTGTTTAGTGGAGTTTATACATTCTTAGATCAAACATTATACAATCTGACCAAGAATCATGCAATCACAGTGGGAGATGGGAAGAAACAGCATAATTTATTTTATAAACAAAGGCATCATCCACATTAAAGTACCACTTGGTTAATAAAATGGGTTTTAATGCAATAAAAAAAATAAATATGCAGCTTTCCCTGAGCTGTGTTTAGAAATAGTTGCACTCAGATGAGGAATGTGGCACTCATGTCTTCCCACAGAGGCTGCCTTCATCTCCTGAAAGCAGCTACCCTGGCTGGTTTTGTCTGGGAAGGCTGGAGGGATTTGACCAGCTTCTTATTATAAAATGGAGTGGATAATGAATGCCAGCAGAAGGACTAAACTCCATTTAATATTTATCTGGAGATGAACCAGCTGCTCTAGGTTGGAAATGCACAAAAGCTTTTGATAGGAGAGCTCTGAGGAGGCTAAGCAGGGACAGAAAAAGGTGATGTCCAAGCATCACTAGATGTTGTCATTACCCACAGCTTGCTCTGGAGGATGCGTTCATTAGATCCTCGTGGGACAGCTTTGCTGCTGAAGTTGGAACTTTGGGAAAATGGTCAAATTACTGTGCTTGCGCTGCTGGGTGGGCAGAGGCTCCTGAGTGTTTGCTGGACAAGCAGCCTCGTGGAGGAGCTGGAAAATTTGCTGAGTGGGGTTTGTGTTGTGGGCAAAGAGCTGGTGGATCAAGCTGCTGCTTCTGGAGCTGAGCCCTGGGAAGGAGAGTTGTGGGGATGTCCACGTTTTCTGAGGATGCACTGCAGTGTGGGTAGGGATCTGGGGATTATCAGCGGGACCAAAACTTGCTTTATCCAGCAAACATTTTGACAGCTCCTGGAAGAGGAGAAAGGCTGACTTCAGTGAAGGTAGTGGTGCAGTGAGGCAGGAGAAGATTTCATCTTGGAGCTGCAGTGAGTACAACCTGGACTGTAAACCAAAAGCTACAGAGAGTTTTACACACATGTGCATACAACAGAGCTCAGAGCCCGGCCACTGAGACCCTTCCTTGGGGATCCATATAAATTACCTCTCACAAAAGCTGCCCTGTGTGCAAGCAGAGGAACTCCTGCTAGTGACGTTAAAAATGCTGAAAAAATAAAAAATAAAACATCCCACAACCCCTTTTTCACACACATCCAGGTGGTGTAAACTCTTATCTTGCTGCCAGTCCTTTGGAGATACTAGCACAGCTAAACAGCACACACCATATGGGACACTAAAAATGCTGCCTGGGAAGCGCTTTTCAGTTGCTGCTCTGAACTGTGCCAACGTAAAAAATATCCCCTTTGTCGTGGTGGTGAATGAATCTTCTTGTTCCCCTTTTTCCCTGGATTTATGTTAAGCCTGGCTTTCAGCCGAGTTTGATCTGCTCACTTTATTGTATTGCAAACAGTAGTCAATGGCTCTTCAGCTCAAGATCGCCTGGATTTATTTTCAGGTCAAGTCAACTCTCCTTGACCCAAGTCTGAACCAAAATACATTCCCAGAAGATTCCCCCACAGGATATGGGATCCAAAGACAGAGTGACATTGTAATGAGTTTAAGGTTTCAGCTCAGTACAACAGAGCCCCTGTTGGTGCAGGGAAGGCACTGAGCAATCCTTATTTCAGCAGATTTTGTCACCCATCAGTCACTTCCCTTCACTGAGCGGTGTCACACCACGGAACCCCAGCATGGTTTGGATTGGAATGGACCTTAAAGCTCATCTTGTTCCACCCCCCTGCCGTAAGCAGGGACATCTTCTACTCCACCAGGTCCCTCCAAGCCCCAACACACTGCTGGTGTTTGTGGTCTGCCAGTCCTTATGGATGTGTGTGCACAGCTCTGACATGCCTCCGTGGAATTTGCTGTGCAGGCTTTAAGCCACTGATGAGATGGTCTGCATTCTTTTATTATTTTTTATAAGGAAAAGTGAGATGTCTTTTGGGGACTGCCTGGCACAGAGGCAGAACCAGCTGATACTGTGTGGTGCAGTGTAAAACACTGCTTTGAAGATTTGGGACAAAACCAGAATGAACTCATGGATTTAGCCTGGGTGATAAATCTTCCTTCAAAATAAGGCAGCCTTATGTTTGGTACAAAAGACTGTTTATTTCTTCTATGGAAAAAAAAAAAAAAAGAAAAAAAAAAGAAAAAGAAAAGAAATGGTGTAATCAGCTAGGATTAACTTTCCAGGGGCCCTGGACAGAAGCTAAAGCCCACATTGCCTCCTTCTGTTGCTCACATTGGATAATTTGAGTAGGGTAAAACCTCTTTGACTTCCTATGGTTTTGGGCTATGCTACCAGTGTGCCTCGAACCTAAAGCCATTGCTAAGGGCCTCAGCAACAGAAATTAAATGTCCAAGTTTTTGGCCAGTATGAACTGCCTGTTTCAACTAGGAGCCTGGCCCACATGTGGAAAAAAATAAGGCCTTATTCCTGTTTTCTATCTCAAGGAGGTATTGAATCCACATGGCAAATACACAACTAAGGTCCAGCTGACTTAGTGCTCCATTAAGAGTCTTTGTGGTTCAGGTGCTCTGCCTTTGTTGTTCTGCCTGCTCGTGGTTAATGTTTTATCAGCCCTTTTTTATTTTATCTGCTCATATAATTACCTAGGAACAGCCCTGTGTGCAGTTTGGCGATGCTTCAAATTTTGCACCTCGTTGGGATGGACGCTGGGAAAGCTGAGGGTGAGATAGCCGGGCAGAGGGAAGGAGGAGAGCGGGAAGTCCTGCAGGAGCTTGTGTGTGTGAGCCCTCTTGGGCAGAGTGGTCTATGCAGTCCGAGTGATAAGCAAATCCCATCTTTCCTGATGGGTCAGGTTGGGTTATCTGTGCCTGAGCTGGCTGAGAGTGTGACGGGGTCAAACAGGCATTGATTGTTTTATGGTGAAAGAGCCGCTCAGCGGTCCCTGTTATCTTGTGTGGAGAGCTTAAGCTGTCCTCTCCCCTTGTTCCTTTGGAATAAACTCCTTTGGATGGTGAGTTAGCACAGGGGAAGGCCATGGGCACAAGCAGTTACTGTACACTGAGTTGTGTGTGTGCTGAAAACCTTCCTGTAGCTATTCTGTGAGCTGTTTTTCTACAATCCCCAGGTTTCTCCTGAGGAAAGATATGCTCCAGGAGACAGCTAGGGAGATAAAAAGGGAGCAGGGATGCTCCTCTATCAAAGGAACACAAGAATTGTGTGGTCAGGAGACAGGTGGGAAGCCAAAGGTGGAGTGTGACCATACCTGTGGAAGGGGGCCTGCGGCCAGTGTCACACCACAGCTGCCTTTGTGAGACCTTGCTGTGTGCAAGGTGTCTGCCAGGAAAGGTCTCTCGAGGGAGGCAGGGCTTTATTTGCCTCCAAATGATCCAGTTTAGGCAGGAGGTGGGGCTGGATCTGCAGCAGGAGCGTCTAGCACGTGCCACTGGAGCCTCCTGGAGAATGCAGACCAAGCTAGGCTGGGAAGCAGCTGGAGCAGGGCTTTGGAGAGTCCATGTTTTGCAGCTGGCTACTGAGTTCTCCCCAGATCCTGAGTGTCTGGCTGGACTGAGAGCCAGGAGAACTCGGCGATTTCCACTGCTGAGCCAGAAGCAATCCAGAAGGAGACAGAACCAGACAGTTCCCAACCACCAAACGTCAAATGAAAGCAGCTGTAATGTCTTTGTCTTCTCACCTGTTTGCTGGTGGGCAAACAGTGCCTGTTCACAGTAAAAAAATTACCCTTTGTGTTCACTCACTTAACATTGTCAAGAAGTTGTGGCTAAATGGAGGTGACCTTCACTCTCTGCTCCCATGCATGGGCTTAGCTCCAAGAACTGCAGTCAAACCATGCTGACTTTCAGCAGCTGGGACTTGGGACCTGCGTTTAATGTCCCTTCCTCGGTGCTCTTGCACTCAGTTTTCCTTGCCAAGATTATATTTGCTTTCCTTCCTCAAGGACTGCTCTAAATATCAGACTTTAAAACAATATGTCTTTTTTCCCCTGCAGAGAACAATATGATATGCCACCATTGAATTAATATGTCCATGAGAAGTGAATGTAATCTCCACAGTAGATCCCCTTTCCAAAAGATTTATGATTTAATGAATTTTTTATTTCTTACCAGCCTGTAACATTTAAGTTGTTTTACACCTAACAGGGCTCTTTCCCATGGAAGCAAGCAGAGGTGGGGGTATCCCATCATCCTAATTCCAGCTCCTTGCCTTCCTCTCTCTGTCCCCAGCCTGCCACTTGCTGCTGATGCAGATTTCCATAGCATGGCTCCTGTCAAAACCTGCCCTTGCTGTGTTTACATCTCACTGCTAATCTGAGAGTGCGCTGTAAGGACAGCAGAGGTTTTTGAATAATGTTTATGTAAAAATCAATGTCTCTGAAAAAAATCTTCTCTGCTGCCTGCTTAGCTGCTCCAGGCAGGATTTCTGGCTCAGGGTTTGATGTTATCCTCCTCATGGTCACATTCTGGCACGCTCTCAAATAAATGGCAGTAATGCCTCTGACAGCAGATTATGGAGCAGCAAATAACATCCATTGGTAACACCTTTATTTAGTGGAAAGGGCAAGATGAAAATGAACTGTGAAGGGGAGACCCATCTTCTATAATTATTGGCTACACAGGTCATATTCCTAATTTCACCATCAATTGATTTCTCCTGAAAGCTCTCATTGCACTGAAAATAGCAAATTGATTTCTCTGCCAGCCCTTTCTTCAGTGGATCCTGCTGGAATTGTTGCCATATTATTGCTTGGCTTTGGGAAAGCTTGCTGGGATTGACAGAAAATGCCCTGCCATGCAGGTGGACAAGAACTTAAACCTTTCTCCTGCTGTGTCTCTCTCTCCATCATCCCTGGGGGCATCCAAAGAATGCTTGGATGTGGCACTCCATGCTCTGGGCTGGGTGACAAGGTGGGGATCGGTCACAGGTTGGACTCGATGATCTCAGAAGCATTTTCTAA
The DNA here is from genome assembly GCF_030490865.1 of Poecile atricapillus. NCBI lineage: Eukaryota > Metazoa > Chordata > Aves > Passeriformes > Paridae > Poecile > Poecile atricapillus. The sequence continues at coordinate 38,494,349 of NC_081253.1, read as the reverse complement.
CCTAAAAGATTCTGTGATTCTTTCTTTGGGTGGACAAAGCCAGAGAATAGTTAAAAGCCTGGGTGGCCCAGCTGAAGAAGGCCACGTGGAGCACTGTGTGCTTTGAGTTGTCTCTCTGAATCAGAGCTGCTCACCGTCACTTGTCAGGAGGCGAGAGCTGATGGCAGCGTCCCCGGGCCGGACAGGAACTGGAAAACACAGATCTCTCCCGGCAGCTTTGCACAAAGCTTTCAGCGTATGCTGCCTCAAACCACAGATACTGGAGGCCTGTGACAGCCCAAGGAGCTCAGCTTTATGCTGGACAATCTTCCACTTCAATTTGGCCCTTATTGTGGTGCTGAAGTTGAAAATGCAGCCTTGGAGCTGCAGCATTGATGGAAACCAGCCCTTGAGTGGCTTTTAGCAATAAAAATATAATATGTCATGAACCTTTGAACTAACAGGTGGGTGGTGTGGAGGAAGAAGGAAAGTTCTGAGCTGTCATTTCTCTTTTATTGCTTGGTTTAGTGGTTTAGGCTAGGCTAGGGGAAGCAGAAGCCTTGCCCTAGGATGGGTTGTGGTTGCCCTGGCAGCCTCTCCATGCACTTCCCTTCCTTTTTTCTCCACTTTTAAGAGGTCAGCTTCTTTCTGCCCCGGTTTCTCTAGCACTGGCTTTCCCACCCCCTGAGCAGCTTCCTCAGCTTGGGGCATCTCTGGCTCACTCCATCCTTGTGCAGAGGAGGACTCTGGTTTCCTGGAGCTGCCTATGAGCACAAGAACCTTTCCTGCCCTGCACTGGGAAGCTGCTTCTTCCTGCTCTCTTCCCCTTGCTTTCCTCATCGTGCGTCTGTTCCGGACCGGACAGGACGGAGCTGGACAGGAGACCAGCCCTGGGGCTTCCCTGAGGCTGCTGACACTGCTGGAGTCATGGTTTGGCATTAAATGACCTGATTGTTCCCTGCTGCTGGGGGGAAGTGAAGCCGGGCAGCACCGCGGCCACTGATGCTGGAAATGCGCCGCTCGTTTCCTTTCTGCCGTTTCAGAGGTGACTCCTGATGCAGCCATCTATTTATTCCTTTTGTTAGCACGTTCCTCCATCCATCCATCCACCAATCCATCCATCCATCCATCCATCATCCCCGTGATGCAGTGATGAACAGTGATGTCCCCGGGAGAGGACACAGGGCTGGTTGTCTTGGCAGAGGGAGGAAGCGGGTGCTGAGTGTTCATCCTGCAGGAAGCTCAGCTCCACCTTCAGACACCTCATGGATCACAGCCTGGCTTCCTCCAGGGCTGTCCCGGGCTTTGTCATGGCCAGGTGTGTGTTTTCACTCCTGGCACCCTTCTCTGCCTGTGCTTGAGGCTGCTCCCACCTTGCTCCTGCTGCACCCAAATCCTCTCTTGTGCAATTGGAGAAATGTTTCCCTTTGTCCCACTGATACTTGCCGTGCAATCAAAATGCTCCCCCACCCAATACAATCTGCACTTTGCTTTCTTGGCCTTCTCTCTCACTCCCAAACCCGTGTATTCCCAGCACTTGAAGCTGCCAACTTGAGTTTTTTAATTTTTATCTTTGATTTCTCTGTTGATTTGAGTAGGCAGGGCTTGGTGTCAGCTTCCATCTGCCTCCCAGCTGGAAAGGGAAACCTTAAGAGAAAGGAAGGATGCTTTCAGCCTGCATTCCCAAAGTCAGTTGGGAAAGGCTGTGAGGACTGGGAGAAATTCAGGATTTTTCTCTCCTCTACTCCCATTAATAAAAATTTGTGCTTTTGGAGAAAAAAAACCAACAACATATTGCTGCAGTTCAGGCAGTTAAACAAAATATAAATGCAAACCAAAGCAGTTAAATAATGATCTGGCTTTCAGTGCTGCATTTTACCCAACACTGACATATTGTCACAGACTCCTCCATAATAGGGTGAAAACTGCAGAGCTTTGCTTTCCTAAATCATAAAATAGTTTGAGTTGGAAGGGTTCTTAAAGCTCATCCCATTCCACCCCCTGCCATGGGCAGGGACACCCTCCACTATCCCAGGTTGTTCCAATCTCCCCCCAGCCTGGCCTGGGACACTTCCAGGGATCCAGGGGCACCCAGAGCTTCTCTGGGCACCCTGTGCCAGGGCCTGCCCACCCTCACAGGGAAGGATTTCTTCCCAATATCCCATCTAATCCTGTCCTCTGGCAATAGGAAGCTATTTCCCCTTATCCAAAGTCCCTCTTCAGCTCTCTTGGAACCCCTTCAAGCACTGGAAGGCGCTTCAAGGTTCCCCCAGAACATTGTTTTGCAGGCTTAACAATCCCAGTTCTCCCAGCCTGTCTCATTTCAGTGAGTGATAGATCACCTGGACAGCTGCATCTCCAAGGAGTTGCTGGCCACAGCAGCTGCATTCTGCAATCACATCCCTTGGATCACCTGCTTGGATTGGTGGCAGATACCAATTAATCATGGCAAGCAGGCAGCACATTGACCTTCTGCTGATTTTATCTGAGGTTTCCAGCTCTGCTTGCTCTGTTCTAGGGAGGTGGTTTTGTATTGTGCAGATTTTTAATGCCTGAACTCCAGGCAAAATCCAGTTTTTGTAACGAAAAGGGAATTGGCCCTGGCTCTTCCGTGAGGAATGTGCTCCCCATAAAATGATACCTGAAAGGAGGAACCAGGAGAGGGCAGTGAGGGCTCTGCCTTGGCAAAAGGCACGGGAGGGGAGGTTGCCTGTGACTCCTGGACATCCAGCAGCTTTGTGGTTCCAGGTGCTGGCTGGTATTTCTGGAGAGCTCTGGAAGACTTTGCACATTTTGGTGTTAGTTTCTGGCACACCAAGTAAGGCCAAACCACTCCACTTGCTTTTTTGGCCAAGTGACCAGAGTGCTGCTACAGTGCCTTTTGTTTTTGTTTTTTTTTTTTCCCCTAGCATTTTCAAGAGCCTGATTTAGCCAAGTTCTTCAGTCCATGATTATTTTTAAACCTAATCCTGTCACTCTCTGACATCACCGTGCTTCAATCCCACCAATATCCGCGGACTTGGGCAAGCACTGGGAATTCAAGCAGATGCTGGAACGCTTTGCTCACTGACAGCTGTGAAGTTGGGAGGACCTCAGCCAAGGAGAGTGGAAGTGAGGGAGAGGAGGCACCTTACATTCCACCCTTTCTATCCATGGCATGGTGGGAGACTCATCCCTCTGTTCTTGTTCCCTGGCAGCCAAATCAGAGAAGACCCCAAAGCCATGCTGAGGTGATTTAGGAGCTGTAGGTTGCTGTGGGCTCAGGGGAAGGGTTTGGGGGCCAAGCCCTGCTCTGGCTCACCTGGAGTTTTGGGAGCAGCCTGGTGGAGATCCCTGGGAGCTGTCAGTGCCGCTCTCAGGGCTCGGCAGGAGGCTGGATATCCAATTTTCCCTGGGACACACAGCCCAAGTGACCCCCCTTTCCCTCACCTTCCCCGTGCTCAGGAGCCCTGCAAGGAAGGGGATTTTCACTTTCACCTGGCTTGTTTCTCCTTGGTGTTAGTTTTTCTTGCCCTTGGGGAGGGAGCAGAGGTGAGGATCTGCTGCCTCCCCTTGCCTTGTCTACCTCAATATTTTATTGTGGCAGGGAAAAAACAAATCAAAACAGAAAACAAATAGAGACATGCTGTTAAATTTTCCCCCCCTTACATCTGTTTTCTGCTTTTTCATGTTTTAAAATCTGTTTTCTCTCCCTGTTTCTATTTTTCTCTTCTTCCCCTTTCTTTCTTCCCTTCTCTTTCATCTTTCCCCCTCCCCTCTCTTCTTCTGTATTTTTTCTCTCCCTTTTCTCTTTTTTCTTTTCTCTCCTTTTTTCTCTTTCCTCTCTTTTGTCACTTTTCCTCTTTTCCCTCTTTTCTCTTTTTCCACTTTTTCTCTTTTTTCACCTTTTCATCTTTCTTCACTTTTTCTCTTTGCCCCTCTTTTTCTGCTTTCTTTTCTCTTCTTTTTCCTTTTCCTTTTTTCTCCTATTTTTCCATTTTTCTCTTTTTCTTTCCTGTCCTTTTCTCACTTTTCTTTTTGTATTTTCCTTTTTCCTACTTTTCTCCTTTTCCCTCTCCTTTTTCCTGCTTCTATTTATCTTTTTATTTTTCCTGTTTTCTTCTGCTTTTTCTCTCCTTTTTCCTCTTTTTTCTCTCCTTTTCCTTCTTTCTCTCCTTTTCTCTCCTTTTTCCTCCTGCTATTTCTTTTTCTCCTCTCTTTTTTCTCTCCCTTTTCCCCATTTCCTTTTCTCTTCTCTTTTTCTCTCCCTTTCCCTCCTTTTCTCTCCCTTTCCCTGTTTTTGTCTCCTTTTCCCTCTTTCTCTCCTTTTCCCTCTTTCTCTCCTTTTTCCTCCCTCTGTTTCCATCTTTTTCTCTCCTTCTCCTCTCCCCTTTTCCTATTTCTTTTTTCCTCTATTTCTTCTTCTCTCCTCTCCTTTTCCCTTCCCTTTTCCCTCTCTCTATTTCCTTTTCTCTCATCTTTTCCCGTCCCTCTTTTCTCTCTTTCTCTCTTTTTCTCTCATTCTCATTTTCTCTCTTTCCCTCGCTTCCATCTCTCTCTTTCCCCCGCTTTTCCCTTTCCTTTTCTCCTCGCTTTTCTCCTCGCTTCTCTTCCCTCCTTGTCTCCCCCCTGTCCCAGTATCACCTCCTCTCCCACCCCGGCTGCCCGCACCCCTCGCTGCCTCTCCCGGAGACCCAGCGGGGCTGGGCCGAGCCGGGGCTGGGCCGGAGCTGAGCCGGAGCTGAAATGAGCCGAGCCGGGGCTGGGCCGATCCGAGCCGGGCCTGAGCCGGGGCTGAGCCGATCTGGGCCGTGCGGGGCTGGGCTGAGCCGAGCCGGGGCTGAGCTGAGCCGAGCCGGGGCCGTGCGGGGCTGGGCCGATCCGAGCCGGGGCCGTGCGGGGCTGGGCCGAGCCGAGCCGGGGCCGTGCGGGGCTGGGCCGATCTGGGGCCGTGCGGGGCTGTGCGGGGCTGGGCCGATCCGAGCCGGGGCCGGAGCCGCCCCCGGGAGGCGGGCTCCCCTCACGGCCGCTATAAGGCGGCGGCGGCGGCGGGGCCGCGCTCACTCGCCCGGGCAGCGCTGCCGGCAGGCCCCGAGGTAAGGGCGGCACCGGGGGAGCCCCGCCAGGGCTGCGGGACCCGTGGGGGCTCACAGTGCGGCCGGCCCGTCCCCCTGAGCACTCGCAGCATCCCCCGGCTCCGTCGCGTCCCTCCGGGCTCGCAGTGGGTGGGGGGAGCCTCCTCTGCTTGCCCCCACCTGGATGTCCCGTGGAGGGAGGGTCTGGGGGAGCTCGGAGTGGCCGCCGCTCCCGTGTGGGTGCTCCGTGTGCCCAGGTGCGATCCTCGGCTCCCTTCCTTCCCCTGCGGTGTTTCTTCAGCTCGGAGCTGCGGGAGAGTTTGAATGTGCCGGGCTCCGTCTCGCAAAGCCCCTTGCGGGCATGGGTGTCCTCTTGTGGTGGCCTGATGCTGCAGAGCCAGGGCACGGGAAGGGTGAAGCTGTGCGAGTGACAGCCGGCCCAAAAACCCTGACTTTTCCTGGCATGGCTCATCTCCCTCTCCGTTTGGGAAGGGCAGAGCCCGCTTGCCCGCAGCCCTGAGCAGTCGGGAGGCAGGTCTGAGAGCGGCCAGGAGCGGGCTGTGGGATGCTCTGGGAAGCTCCCCAAATTGTTGAGGGTTTGGACACTGCCGTGCCGCCATGGGCTGCCCTCCTGGGCAGGGATGCGAGTGCCCGATCAGTCTGTCACAGCCTGCAGCGGGTCCTGGGCAGGAGGTGGCACGGGGAGGGTGCAGTCCTGCAGGCTGCATCAGCTCCAGGGACAGCTCTGGGTATCTGGAGCCGGATTTTGGGTGCGTCTCCTTTCCTTCATGTCCTAACTCCCGTAAACTGGCAGCGGCTGGACTCAGCACATGTGCCTGCCAGGTGAAGAGGTGATGGCCTGCCGGAGTTTTGCCGTGTCGTGGCCAGAAATTACAGTCCCAGCTTCCTTCTCGAGTTTTTCGGATGCTGTGCTGTCTGCAGAGAGCGCTGAAGGTGGTGGTTTTTTTTTAGGAGCACGGAGTGGCTTTATTGAGTTTGTCCGGTGGGTTCCCCCCGTACCTCCCAGCTAATCTGGGTGGGAGTCGGAGCTCAGGTTACAGCAGCTAATCCCAGGCTACAGCCCGGTTTGTATGGCTGTAATCTGTGAGCACAGCCCTCCTCCCCGGCGGGACCTGGAGCCTGGGAGGCCGGCTCGGTTTCGGGTTTTTATTGCCGCGCTGGGGATGCGAAAGGCGCAGGCAGATGGATGCACGTGTGTGCAGCAGCCGTGCTTTCGGAGTGCAGGCGGGCTGGGATCGGGCTGAGCATCCTTTGTGCTCCCTAACATGCCCAGGGTGGATCTGAGCCAGCAGCTGGGATTGTGGTGGCCGTGGTGTCCCCAGCATTGGTGTGAGCCCCTCTTTTTGCTGCTGTGTTGCTGCCTCTCTGTTGGAATCTGACACCCCTCAGCCAGGTTTGAGTTTCTTCTCCGTGAGGTATGTGCTGGAGGCTTGCTGGTGCTGGGTGGTCACAGTCCTGTCCTGAATTGGGGTCTTGAGGCGTGGAGTGAGCCTGTTCCTCTTGTTTTAGACCATGTGCCTTTCCAGAGAAGCCCAGGCCCACCCGTGGTACTTCTGTGGGATGTTGGGAGTTAGCTGGGTGTTCCTTCTGCTCTGCTCCCCTTGCTGCCCCCAAATACCAGCAGGAGCTGGTGGCCTGTGCCATGGAGCTGGAAGTTTCATGGTCTTTAGAGAGTTAGCTTTAATTTCTGCAGGATTATTTTGAGGCACAGGGACTTGGGGATGGTGCTGCTTCTCCCCATGCATGAGAGGCTTGGAAAGTGTTTGTGCTGGGGATGCAGTGGGACCCTGGGTGAGGTCTGGCAGGAGCTCCATCCCTGCAGCACCGGGGTGGTACTGGCAGCTCTAGGGGGCCCTGAGGATCAGCCCTGCATGATGTGGGTTAAATCGCTCTCTGCTTTCCTGAGATGAACACAGGATCGGCTAACGCAGAATGGAGAGCTGCCACTGTCTCAGCTCCCTCTTTAGCCAGTGTTTTAGCAAAATCCGTGCTTAATTTGGTTTGAATCTCGGCCCCGTCTTTCATCAGGCCAGCAGGATGAAAGCCATAGGTCAGATCTCCTCACGGGGCCAATTTGGGCCTATTTGTGGAGAGATTTGATCTCCCCTGAATGTGTGCATGGCCCCCCTCATTGTTAGTGCCACCAGCTTCCCCTCTGCTGGGACAATAGTGCCTTGAGTCCTCTCAGGTAATCTCCCTCCTTATCTCCCTTCTCTTCCGTAGCCTCTGTTCCTGACAGGCAGGAGGGTGAGAGCTTTGGGAAGAGCCAATTATGCAGATGGAGAAGAGGTGCTGTGTCAACCAAGGTCCCTTTTTGGGGAGAGGGAATGAGAAGAGGATATTCAACACATCCAAGCTCTTCCCTGTTTACCTCCCCTCTGTGCTCCTGGAAGCCCTACCAGGAGATCCTGGGCTGGGGTGAGGGATGTTTGGAGATGCCCTGTTGCTCTCTGGTCACTTGGCCAGCCTGGCTTTGCCCCACGCTGGTCCCTCTCCTTCTGGGGCTGTGGTGATGGGGAAGAGCATGGTGACCACAGCTGGGGATGCTGGATGTGTGGGCTGGCTGACCTGATGGTCCAGCTCAGGATGGGAAGCCATGAGGGAACAAGGATCCATCCCTTGGAAGCCCACCTCTGCAGCTTTATTTTGGCATGTCCCAGGCTGAATCCTGCGCTCCAGATCTGGCCTGGCTGAAGCGTGGTGGGCACAGGCCTGTGGCTGTGGGTGGTACTGAGGGTCCCAGGGAAGGGAGACAGCATTTTTATGCCTCCCCAAAAGCACAAGGGTAATTAGTAGCTCCTCTTGGGGTCTTGTGTGAGCCATTAAGGTCTGACTGGCTTTTTCTTTCTACTGGTGAGGAAGTTAACAAGTTGCTTTGTCCGCTGCCTGCAGGTAGAAGAAAGCAGTAAAGAGGCAGCAAAAGTAGATTTAGAAAAGCAGAAGGGTGGGAAAGAAGGCAGTTGTGGAGCCAGCCCTGATGGGGGAGTGTTTTGAAATCAAAGCACTCTTCTAAAAAGAAAACTTAAGCCCAGCAGATCTACTCAGCAGTCAAGCTCACAGGTTTTTTTCTTTTCTAAATGCTGTGTAATAATTGTTAAATGCAGGGGATACTTTGTAAAATAGAATTCGAGAGAAGGGGGGAGGACAAAGCAGAATTTAAATTTAAGTTTGGATAGGGGTACAAAGCCCCTTAGTTCCCCATTTCTGCTTAATGCAGCTCTAGCTGAGCTTGACAAGATGCTGACCAGAACCTGTGGTAAATGTTTTACGGTACCATGTATCAGCCAGATCGATTCTACTGTGCTTGAGGGAGTGCAGATAAAATGGCTTAAAGATTCCCCTGCTGAAAGCGATAGGGCCATCATTTATGCCGGAGGAGACAGATTTAGTTGCCTGACGTTTATTTGGCCACGGTGTACTTTGCAGATTTCACACCCGGGGACGATAGCCAACCTGATGATGTCAGATGTGAGCTGGAAGAGAAGGAAAAATCACACAAACTCTGGTGCTGTTCCTCTTTTGTCAAGGAGATGAGTTTTGCTAAGTGTCTTGGTTGTTTTACTCCACGGAACGCTTTAATGGAAGGTGCCTGGCAAGAGCAGGATGTTGCTAGAGCGGCGCATCCCGGCATGACACGGCAGCAGAAATAGCTCCATAATTTACGTTATTTCTCTCAATCCTGTTTTGCCTTTAGGTCATTTGAAGTCCAATCTGAGCGACCATGAGCGCGCTTGACTTGACTTCCATCCTGGATTTCCTGGAGACGGCCAACTTGACGGAGATCAACTGGACGTGCAACAATGGCGAGTGCATCACGGTGGATGCGACAACATGCTCCGGCACGCTCAACAAGAGCGCCCTGCTCTACACCCTGTCCTTCTTCTACATCTTCATCTTCGTCATAGGCCTGGTGGCCAACTCAGTGGTGGTGTGGGTCAACCTCCAGGCCAAAATGACCGGCTATGAAACCCACCTGTACATCTTCAACCTGGCCATCGCCGACCTGTGCGTCGTGATCACCCTTCCTGTGTGGGTCGTCTCGCTCGTCCAGCACAACCAGTGGCACATGGGGGAAATCACGTGCAAGATAACTCACCTGATATTTTCCATCAACTTGTACAGCAGCATCTTCTTCCTGGCATGCATGAGCATGGACCGCTACCTCTCGGTTGCCTATTTCACCAGCTCCAGCAGCCGCAAGAAGAAGATCATCCGCCGCTGCATCTGCGTCCTGGTGTGGCTCCTGGCCTTCTCCGCGTCCCTCCCGGACACCTATTACCTCAAGACGGTCTCTTCCAACAACGAGACCTACTGCAGGCCCATTTACCCCGAAGAGAGCTTCAAGGAGTGGTTGATTGGCATGGAGCTCATCTCCGTGGTGCTGGGCTTCCTCATCCCCTTTCCCATCATCACCGTGTTTTATTTCCTCCTGGCCAAGAGCATCTCCACCTCCAGCGACCAGGAGCGGAAGAGCAACGGGAAGATCATCTTCTCCTACGTGGTGGTGTTCCTGGTGTGCTGGCTGCCCTACCACGTGGCCGTGCTGCTGGACATCTTCTACAGCCTTCATTTCATCCCCTTCAGCTGCCAGATGGAGAACTTCCTCTACGCCACCCTCCACATCACCCAGTGTTTCTCCCTCGTGCACTGCTGTGTCAACCCCATCCTGTACAGCTTCATCAACCGCAACTACAGATACGAGCTCATGAAAGCCTTTATTTTCAAGTACTCTGCCAAAACTGGCCTCACTAAACTCATCGACGCCTCCAGAGTGTCAGAAGCAGAATACTCAGCTCTGGAGCAAAATGCCAAATGACTGCAGCCCCAGAAAGAAACTTCCTTGACTCTCTGACCTGATGTGTTGTTTTTGTTGTGTGTGTTTTATGGTTTGTTGTTAATTTTTTTTATTTTTTTTTTTAACCCCTTCCTTTCAATGTGCTTGTTATGAACGGGGCGTGAATTCCAGCCTACAAAAGAGAGAGGACAAAGTGTAATTTAAGAGTAGGATCAGTTGCAAAGTGGAAGTGGTACCAAAATGAAAACCTTTTCTCCTCCTAGCCCAGTGTGGACTCCTCAACAACGCTATGCAAATGGAAATGACTTCCTAGCAGACAAAGCCATTGTGTAGCATAGATAACATGGATAAGCTTCTCCTTCCACGTCTTGATTCCCTCTTGTCTCCTTGTATATGTTTATATATATAGTGTGTTGTATTTAAAAGCTCGAGACTTTATTTTCTGCCTCTTGGTGTACCTTATACAAGTGTATTTGAAAGTTAAATATATTTTTATCATGTATTTGAAGTATATTGCTGATGAGTGTATCCAGAGTGCTGTAGTCTGAGTGTTAGGTGGCCGTTTGGCTCCAAGAGGATGCTGATAAATAGGATGGAAATGATCTCTTGGGAGCATCCTCCCTGGCTGGCACACTTTATGGACCGTGGCTTTATGTGGTGTCACACCCACATGCTGGAGCATGAAATATATGTAGTGTAATATAGCTGCCATCATGTTAAAATTAACAGTATTGTCAGAGTCCTTAACTCCTACTCCCCTGCTTCACCAGGCTGTATCCTCCTGCACAGAGTGAGTGATCCTACTGCTGAGAGTTGTCTCTATTTGTAAGTTATTTTTGTAAAATAAAGATCTGAGAAAAAAAAAACAAACAAACCTGTGCCTACCAGTGGTTTGATTTGCCAGCCTTCTCCTCAGGAAAAAAAAGCCAAAAAGGAGGAATCTCAAGCCCACCTTCTGTCCTTTGGTGCAAGAGCAGACAGGTCAGTCAGAGTTTTCCTGGTGTTTGGTGGCCAGAAAGAACTGTTGGAGGAATGGGAGATGGCACTGGAGTGTGGTGAGCAGGGAAGGGGTGGGAGGAGTGAGTCTGTGCTGGTGGGGAAGGTAAAACTGATGGATTTATAAGGTAAAAGTTGCTAGGAATGATGAAAAGCTGTGTTTATATTTATTAGAAATAAACACAGGGAAGGAAAATACGGAAGTGTGCAGATGGAGCGGATATTTGGACTAATCCAGGTTCAAGCCTCTGGGCTTTTTGCTGGCGATGGAATTGGGGGGTTAGCTGTCCTCACAGCACTAAATCCCTTTTTATCTCTTCTTCCCTTTGTTGAGGATTTGCAGTGCCGTGGTGTCCGAGTGTGGGGCAGGATCCAGGCGCTGTGGGATGCCTGAAGTGGAGCCTTAACCCAGCAAAGGACTTGAGTCACAGTCGTGTTCACCTCAGGAGAAGGTATTTAATGTCAAATCAGTGATGTCTCCCAGCCATGTTTGCTGCTCCACTTTAAATTCCTGTTCAATCCAAGAATGCCCTCATCCCCCCTGCGATCCCAACAGCCAAACCATTTGGGAATGACTGTATTTTGTTTATTTCTACATGTTCCATTACTGCCTCCTCAAAGGTTGTCCTGCAAAAACAGATGTTAAGTCTGCCATCCCTTCCTTGTACTGCTGTTGCTAAAAAAGCACCAGTCCACTCCCAAGTGGGGAGAAATCCCAAAAGGAAGAGGATTTCTGGTTGCAGAGAAGCTGTCAGGATGGAGTGCAGGCGTAGCTTTTTGTGCTGATGCTTCTTGTACACTGTGGGTATTTTGAGCTTCCTGTAAACCTCAAGATGCTGCTGAACTGCAGGGAAGGTTCTCCCTTGTGCTGACACTTGAAATTGGTTAATGCTGAGAAATTAATCCCCTGCTTTAGCTGGGCATTGCTCCTCTTCCCTCAGCATCCCTGTGTGCAGCTGTGTCCTCCCTAAAGGTGCTGGATACAGCTCTGGCATCCCACTCCTGTCCACCTGCAGGGTGTTGCTCATTTTAGAGCAGCAGAACTGTTTCAGTTCAGGTTCCCTCTCAGGCAATGGGCTGTTCTCACATGGTGCTGTAGCTTTACGCTGGCAGAAACTCACAGAATTTTTTTTTTTCCTTTCTCTCTGCAGTTTGGTATTCACGGAGCGGCGTCAGCCCGTACATAGCCCGGGTGGTGCTGAGTGTTGGGGAGATCCTGCAGATCAGTGCTGCCTAAACCACACTGATAAAGTCTCCAGGCCTCTTCCTTGGGGAGGTGGATCGTGGTGTGATGGTGCCTTTTCCAAAAGCAGGGTCAGACAGGGAGCAGGGAAGGGTCAGGACCGTGACCCTTGCTGTCAATACTGTGCATGCTTGGAACTTTTCCAGCTCCTTGATGGGAAAACCTGGAGCTGAGGACTCACCTTGTCCTTTGAAAGGACAAGTGGAGCTGGGAGGCAGCACGCCCCACACCAGCAGTTTGGGAAGTGGGAACACTGTCCTCTACAAGGATTGGCACTGCTGAGTGGCCCTGAGGTGGCTGTGACCCTGGGAAGGGGGGTGGTGGGCAGAGGATGGGAAATGGGTGGAGGGCAGAACAATGCAGGGGGAGGAGGGATGGAGTTTGTAATTGTTGTGTATTTCTCATTAGGACTTTGGTTTCATGTTAAAAATTCTCAAAAATTAAACTAGCAGAGGTGTAACAGCCTAAAAACTTGTCTGTGTTCTAGGAAGCTTTTCTCCTGTGTGATATGATGCCCCAGCTGGGGTTTGCACTGAAACCAAAGTGTGGATCTGGACTCCTTGGAGACTGAAATGAGGGAATTTATCAGCAGATAGCAGGTGAGTGAGAATAGGTGTCTTCTGTGATGTGACTATGACTGAGAGTTATTGATGTGATGGCTGCTGTCACTTTGGCCAAATGTCCTGAGCCTGGAGCTTGGGGTGTTCAGGAAGAATTTCTTCATGGAAAAGGTTGTTAAGCATTGGAAGGTGCTGCCCAGGGGAGTGATGGAGTCCACATCCCTGGAGGTGTTGAAGGGAAGACTGGACTTGGCACTCAGTGCTCGGGGCTGGGTGACAAGGTGGGGATTAGTCACAGATCGGTCTCGGTTGGAAAAGACCTCCCAGACCATCAAAATGATTCTGTGATTCTGCTTTATGAAGGATCCCTGCTTCTTTTTGCTGTGCTTGGGGATCTCTCTTGTTGCCCTGACAGCTACAGGTGTCCTTGGGGATTCAGGTCCTATCTTTTCCAGGAGGTTAATTCACTGTGTTAAGGCTTGGCTGGGAAAATGAGTACAAATCAAACATAATCCATAACCTGGAGCGAGTCCTCCTGCTTAACTCTTGGGCTTTCTGGTAAAGCATCTCCATGTGCCTCAGAGGCAGGCACTGAGCAAATAAAAATACATCTGCTCCGTGAGAAAGGCTTTATTTCTCTTCTTCCATACAAAGTGCAGTGCTGCTTTATTGTTCCTTAAACACAGCTTTCCTTTTATGAGCCATAAATGACGATCAGGTATAGCACCGTGACTTTAAATCAGCTCCTCTGGCATAATGCAGATAATGTACTGTAAGAAACACCCAACTGGTGCTAATTCATGGTTTCAGTGCTGCTGACTTTAGGTACTCTCCTTTCACAAGTTCACTGAGCATAAAAGCCAGTTAAAATTCCTAAGAAGCAAGGAATAACTCAGCTGTGAGCAATATTGAGGCACGTGGGGGCGGGGGCAGCACTGCCAAAGCCCAGCTCTTAATTCTGTTTCTGAGAGTTTCTCCATGACAAGAGTGGAGCTGGTACTCTAAAAAATGAAGGGCTGTGGGGTTGAGCAGGGTATGATGTGATGGGGGTGGGCTTTGTGGGGAATTGGTGTCTTCAGAGCCCAGGGTTTGCTTTTGGCCTCCTTTCTCCATCAGGATGTGTGGTTGAAGAGCATCTGAGCCAGAGTCTGCTCTGACTTACACCCTGGATTTACAGTAAGGTAATGCTGCAGATTTAAAAGGAGCTCTCTGGGATTTATAGGGCTTTTTATAAGCAGGATCAGGAATTTCAGCCATAATCCTGTGCAAATGTATGGGTGTGAGTGGCGACGTGTGCATCTGCATGGCTAATGCAGAGTAATACCCACATCCAGCCAGAACTGGGAGATGAAATCACAGCAGAGGATAACCATGGCAGCTTGCTCCCACAAAAGTACTTGCATTACAGGGTTATAATGGGATTCAAACCAGGCTCCCAAAGATCCTGGCCTGGATAAGCTAGCTCTAACTCTAAAACATGTGGCTGACTTTCCAACACCCACTGTCATGAGAAAAAACAGCCTCCTTCTACTTTGGTAGTTGCTATTTGAAAGCAATTCTTCTTTTTTTTTTTTTTTCCCTTTTTCCATAGAATTCTTAATCTCTTTGTTTTTATTGTGGGAAATACATGCAAGGCCTTAGCTAGAGAAAATGCTGTAACTTCATAGTGCCAAGGAGATACCAACATTATGTGAATCCAGGGAGACCCCTAAATCCTAAAATACTGAGCAGGATGGCACTGGAGTGAGCATCAGAGTAAGGCTTTTTGGGGTTTTTAACTTACTAAACAGGTACAAGAAAGCACTGGGAAACTAACCAGGCCCTCTGCAGATGATGCTTCTTGTCATCCTCTGGTTTGAAGCCAACTCTGATGATGGATGGTGCCTCTTGCCTTTAGGTTAAGGGGGGAAAAAAGCCCCCGAGCCCCTCTCGTGTTTGCTGTCTGTACAGTGCTATTTCCAGACTAAAGAAAAAGAGTTAAATTACATTTTAACAGAACAATACTGAGAACAGCAAAGGTCAGGAAACTTTTACGTAAGGTCACCCTATCGATTGCAGCAGTGAAAGGAGAGACATCAAATACTTGGCCGTGAAAGGCTGAAAAGAAGTAAATTCAGCATGAGATATTGAAACCCAAGCCTCTTTCATATGTGGCAGAGCCTCTGACATAGCAGGTTTACTGTTCAAGCTGAGATATGTTGCCTTGCCAACATATATTCTGAGTTACCCAAGCAGATTTAATGTTTTTGCAGTGGTGACTTTTCCTTTTTTTGTTTTTTTTGGGGGGGGGGAAGCTTTTCTTTTCAAAAAAGAAAAAAATTGTTGCAGAAGATTTCAAACCTACCTAGGAAATGACCTTAATCAATTTAGTTCCACCGATGAGTATGAAAACTCGTATCTTTCTTTTTTTGCTTTCTGTGAACATTGTCTTGCCTGCATTGAGTGGGGTGACCGAGTCACAGCTTGAGAGAAAAGTGTGTTTTGTTTGTTGTTTTGTTGTGGGCTTTTTTTTTTAATCCATCCAAGTGGCAGCTCTGTTTTGTCCAAAAGGATTGACGTGACTGACAAGTGTTTTGAATTTCTAAGCTCCGAGGTCTCCAAATGCATGAAAAGCGAATGACACACACATAAAAATGTAAATCTTTGGAAAACAAGCACCAACTACACAAAAAACATAACAATTCTGCAAAAGGGTGACAGATGCTGCATTCATTCTGGTCTTTTTTTTTTTTTTTTTCTTTTCCCCCTTTTTCTTTTTAATAAGCCAGTGTTTCTGGGCCACCTACAGGCACATTTGTGTCTCCTGCAGGAGGGAATCGGGATGCACAATAAGGCAAAGTCATGGTTGTGCATCAGGGTGGGTCTTTCTGCAGCTCCCATCGTCACCAGCTCGCCAGGATCCGTCCCCATCGGCTCCATGTCCATCGGGGTGACTCCCTGGATCCTGATCCAACAGGCACAGACACTCCAGTGTCCTCATTATCTGGGGCTTGGGCTGTGGGAGTGCCAGGGCAGTGAAGCCACAGGGCAGGACTGTGCCTCCCACCTTGTGCATCCCTGAGAGCGTTGTCCAAATGTTCCTGGAGCTCTGGCAGCCTCAGGGCTGTGCCCATTCCCTCTGGAATTAGGAAGAATCTGTTCCCAATATCCAGCCTGACCCTCCTCTGATACAGCTCCATGGCATTCCCTCCTGTCAGTGGTCACCACAGAGTGACCAGAAGGTGTGAGAAGGAGGGAAAAGCACATTTCTGGTCTCCCAAGCAGCAAGCTGGCTTTTCCCTTCTTCCAGGCATCCCATCACAGCCTTGTTATCACTCACTGTCCTGGGCAAAGGCTGCTTGGCTCAGAATTATTCGTGACCACCCTATGGAGTTACTCTAGAGAGTGTTTTATCAATTTTTGCCTGCTGGTAATATATCTGAGTCCAGACCACCTGAATGCAGGATGTGCCTCCACAGAGCAGCCCAGGAGCCCTCTGTGGCATGGCCCTGCTCCCTCCTGGCTCTCTTTTCCCTTGTGGCAGGATGAAAGATGTGGGATCACTGTGTGGAGGAGGCTGGGACCTTGATGACACAATCTGGAGCTCTTGTCCCCAACTCAGCCACCGTTTTCCAGGGCTGGCTGGAATCTGGAGGTCGTGCCTTTGGTGGGTGGCAGTTTTATAAAGAGGAGTGGTGGTGGGGAGAGAGGTTTTCTTCCCATTTCCCATCCTGTCTGGCCTGGTGAATGCCACGTTTTGGTTGAGGGGTTTGAGAGAGCAAGGGAAGCAGTCAGTTGGAAAGTCTGATCCCACGGCTTCCCCTCAGTTCAGCTCCAGTGCTTCCTCATGGCTGCTTTATGGGAGAGGCAGAGGAGAATCCATACCTTCCATCCATAAAACAGCTGAGTGTTTTGGATTCCTACTTCAGGAGAGAATAGCCCTCATTGTACTCCTGGAGAATAAAATAGGAGAGGGAGAGAGGGAGACTCTTCTCTGTGCACGTTCCGGCTCCCTTGGCTTCCTTGGCTGAGAGGCAGCTTTGCTCACCCACGTTTGATTCTTGGCATTATTTGAAGCTTTCTAAACCTTGCCTGAGTTGTGTCTGTCTGTGGAACAAATGCCAGGCATTCTTTGCTCAGTCTAATTATGGGATGAGGGAGATGGAGCTTGGGAGATCCCTGGGAAAGGATGGAAAGTGGATTTGTTCATCAGCAGCCCAGTTTGCTGTCTTCCTTGGGCACCATCTCAGCTTTGCACCTGGTGATGTCTTGGCCCTGCTTCTGCCAAAGATGCTTCAGGATGAAAGCCTGGATTTCAGGTTGGAAGCTCCCAGACAGGTGAACACCCTGTGTGTCTGAGAGGGGTGACTGCTTGGCTCAGCCCCTGGAAGTCTGGATGCAAACCTGAAGTGCATTAAACCTTTTCCAAGAGCGGGAAGTGGGGGATGTTCACACTTTGAAAAGCTTTCTGAGCTTTCCAGTGTCTGCTGCTTCCAGTCAGGCTGGAATCCAAAAGTGCAAAGGCCCGCGAAAGTGATTAATAAGGAACAAAAACCAGACCCTGAGACAGGTTCAGCTCCACAACAGTTCTGAAATTGTGGGCTTGCAGCAGTCTCATGCCTTCCTCAGGTAGATTTGCTCTTGGAGAGCTGAAAATCCATTTCTCACACTGCATTCACTTCCAGGTGCTGTTTGTATAAGAGTTAGGAATGGCTCCAGGTGTAAAACTTCCAGTGTCTGCTGGCATCCGTGCCTTATACTCCTTTATGTGTCCGGAAGGTCTGATCCAGGCAGTCTGGGGAAGTGAAGGGGATTTACTTGCAGGCTGGGTAAGTGCTCCTGTACATGTGGCCCTCTCCCTGAGCTTCCCATAGATCTGGTGACAGCCTCTTTCCCCTCAAGTCAGTGAGATATTCCCAGACACCTCTCAGCCTGGATTTCTTCCTGGCAGTTTCTTGAGTCCTGTCTGCTCCATGGGACCACAGCTTGTTGCCTGTTGGGAAGGAGAGGCTGTTCCCCATTTGTGCCAAGGAATGTCTATGCAGGAAAACATGCCTTTGGAGGTGGTACAACCCCAAAGATTAACTGTTGTCACACAGGCTGTGAAAGGAAGCAGTGTACAGCACCAGAAATATTACTTGGCATCTCACAAATCAGTTCTCCTTTCCTGTGGTAAGTGACCAACCCTTTTCACTTTCCAAGCAGTTGGAATACGTCCACGTTGCTGGGGAGCTAAAGCTGTCTCAGCTTGCAGGGTGATGGAAAAGGGAACTTTAAATGAACTGCAGGTTTGTGTTACACATGTTGCACACGCTGTACCTTCCTGCAGGGAGTCATCCTGAGCTGATTTAATCACCTTTCCCCTTCCACTGACAGCTGGAGTTGTGCATTAGAGGAAGATTATAAAGGAGAACAGTTCAAAACAAGGCTCTGAGGTAACCCATCAACCCATTCCTCGTAGGAGAGGGATGGAGACAACTGCTGGGGGAAGAGCAAAGCTGTTGACTGTTTCCAGGACCTGTGATCCACAGCTAAGGAAGGTTTTTTTCCCCCCTTTGCTGCTCTAAGATATAAATTAATCTGTCCTCTTAACCAGAAACACATTCAGTTCTGAGTCAGCTCAGGTGTTGTTTGGGCTTTATCATAGTGTGCAGCCTCTCTGGGTGCTCCTGTTGTCCATTTGCAAGGAATGGAGGTGAGAGCTTGGGTTTGGGAGAGCCAAGAAGCCCCCATTGAAATGGAAGGCTGTTTTTAGCAGCAGCATTTGCTTGATAGCCAGCGCTGCATTCACCAGGATGGCTAGAACTGATAAGTTGTTTTTCTGGATTGACTTCACTGTTCCCTGCCTCCTGTGGTCTTCTTGCCCCCCTCCTGCAAACCTGAGGCTGGGAAAGCTCTTTTTCCTCCATTTGCAGGAGCCTTATCTCTGCCTTACAGCCAGGAGCAGGGTCCTGTCCCATCTGGGGCTCTGGGTGAGACAGCTCCTGAAATCCAGCAGGGCTGGAACAAGCACCAAGCTCTCTGCTCGTCTTTTCCAGGTCCTTTCCTGCTGAGGGACATTTCTCTGGGCCCCTTGATGCACGTGACAAAGGGTGATGCTTTGTAAAAGCCATTTTGTAGCTGATAAGTGCCTCAGGCCTCCCTGGTGCACTGGTGGTCCTGCTGCCAGCAGCATGTAGGAAGCAGTATCTCCTGTTAGATTATCCAATAGATTTGGGAAAAACCAGACAAGCCACTCTTCAGGCTAAAAGCAGGTCTGTTTCTCCCAAATTGTGTCCGTGCTGGTTTTTCCAGTGGTGCCTGTGCCTCATACTGATAAAAGCCACGTGCTCCCCAGCCTTCCCAGAGGGATGTGCCTGCTTTGGCAGCAAGCCTTGAGCTGCTGGAGTCCAATTCCTCCTCCCTCTGTCTGGAAGCCCCTTGGTAGGTGATCCCAGCCCAGGTGGGGGCTTCCCATCCATACCCAGCTGTTCACAAAGCTGTGGAGGTCTCTTCTCTTGGCTGTCACCCCTGGAAGTGCCTTTTCCTTGTGGCTCCTGCTGGAGAGGTTGCCCACAGCCCCTTCCAATTTCCATGTCTGACAGACTGAACCAGCTTCTTGTGAAACCCCTCCAAGATAACTGAAGACTCTTTTGGTTTACAGTGCAATCCACTGTCTTTTTATTCCTCCACCACCAGCAGCCAGTTGTTTCTGTATAAATCTACTACAGGTCAGTAATACATCATGGAATAAAGTTATAGGTTTTTCTCCAGTGCCAGACACTTGGAAGCATCTGGTGAGATAGAGGAGTACCCAGCATGGATAAATCATGTTTAAAAAGCTTGCAAATTTTAACAGCTTGTTAAACTGCCTTATTTTTTCTTGTTTGTATGCTTCCACCTTGGAGGCATCTTCCCAGCTGGCTGGCAGTGAAAGCCTAGCCCAGAGGATGCTCTGCTGGAAAGGCAAGAAAGTAGTGGGAATGTTCTGAATTCAGTTTTATACCTCATTTACTAGGGATTGCCTTTAAAAGCTGATTCTTCAGCAAAAGAAATTGGTTTCTTTTACTCACTTGGCAGAGGAAATATTTCGCACAGGGTTCTTGTCAGAGCATCTGTTCCCTTTGTTTAAAACCCAGCTTTTAGAGCTGTGCTTTGTAAATGTTTAGTGTAGCATATTACTGATCTAGTAATTCCTTCTAAAAATAGGATAGGATGTCCTCTCAGCTCCAAATGCCTTTGCCTGTTGGGATTGGAGTTTTCCAGCTGAGGTGTCTGCCTTGGACCAAGTTCTTCTGGAGAAACACCAGCTCAGAGTGGAACAGCCACTCCTGAGAAAAAGAATTGTGGAAAACGAAATAACTTTCCATGCTGAAGCAAACCTGGCTCTTGTGGAAGAGGCAAAGGGGAAAGAAGAGAGGCTGTATTAGAGCTTTCCACTTAATTCCCTGAATATGCCCTTACCTGGACGATGTTTGATCTTTCCTCTGAGCTGTCCTTAGTCTGTGCAAGCCTGAGGGCTTTGGCCACAAAGAGATGGGTATCCTGTCCTTGGGGGAACTTTATCTCCGTTTGGTGGCTTCCAGTGGGATGAAAAGGGGCACTGAAGTGGCTAGAAACATGAGGAGTTTGCAGTTCATGCTTTTATCAAATTTAAGACCATTTTTAATAATTTCTTTTCTTTTTAAAGACAGGCCATATCCCAAAATGGTAGAAGTTATATGGTTTCCAGAACATGTTCAAATCTGGATGAATTAATCACACGGGGTGTCCCTGGGGCGCACCTAAAGTCATCATCAAGTTTTGTCTCCAGTTCTGGGCCCCTCACAAGACAGACCTTGAGGGGCTGGAGCATGTCCAGGGAAGGGAAAGGGGCTGGAGCCCCAGGAGGGGCTGAGGGAGCTGGGAAAGGGGCTCAGCCTGGAGCAAAGGAGGCTCAGGGGGAATTTCTGTCTCTGCACAAGTCCCTGACAGGAGGGGACAGCCGGAGGGGTCGGGCTCTGCTGCCAGGGAACAGGGACAGGAGGAGAGGGAACGGCCTCAGGCTGGGCCAGGGGAGGCTCAGGGTGGACAGCAGCAGGAATTTGCCCATGGAAAGGGGGGTCAGGCCTTGGCAGGGGCTGCCCAAGCAGGTGTGCAGTGCCCATCCCTGGAGGGGAACAATCGGGTGTGGCACTCAGTGCTCTGGGCTGGGTGACAGCCAAAGGTTGGATTCCATGACCTTGGAGGTCTTTTCCAACCTAAATTATCCTGTGATCATAAAACCACCAGCTCATGGAGGTTCCATGTCCTCCACTAGGAGGACAGAGCTGACTTTGCTAAGGGCCCCCAGTGGTGGCAGCGTGGCAAGGACCAGCACCAGTGGGTGCTGTAGCTGTGGCTACTGGGAGCTGAGCATCCCAGTTCTGTGGGTGATGGACAGCTTGGACTTTTGGCCACCTCCAGCCTGCAGAATGTTCCAAAGGGGCAGTGGCTGTGGGAATATTCTGCCGAGGAGCCTGTCACCCTGTCACATCGCAAATGGGTGCCAGCAGGAACTGTGTGTTATTCCCCAGCCTCTGGTGGCAGCGACACGGGGAACAAACAGCCCGGGGTTCAGGGAGCTGCCTGGCTACTCTCCCAGAAGGGAATCCATGGCGTTTTTCTCTTTAGGGTAGCTCTTAAAGTGAAGATATTCAAAGCTAAACAACACAAAAAAAATCACCACGTTTACGTGAGCTAAAGCCCCGGTGTGTTGTTTTTCAGCTGAAATCTCCCACCAGGTTTTCTGCCCAGAAAACCCTCCTGATAAGACAGGAGGCTGTGAGTGGGGCATTACAGATAATTTCTGGATGCATCATATCCCGGGATTTACTCTGGGGAGTGATGCAAGGGGACATCTCCCCTGGAACACCCTTTATGTTCAATTCACGAGCCATTTGCTGCGAACAAATGAGGACGGGTGTGATCTGCATGAGAAAAGCTTGGAGAGGGCCGGGGGCTCCAGCTGCAGGATCCCATCCCATTCCCTGCCTGCTGCACGGAGGCTGGGTGGGCTCGGGAAGGCCACCTTGGTGGCAGCCCAGCTTCCAGGGAGAGCAGCAGAGGCAGCTGAGTGGCTCCCAGAGTAACTTTGGGAGCTGAGGATGGAAAACTCGCTGGATTAATGGGTCCAGCAAGCCCTGCTCAGCAAAATCTGAGCTGATTCTGCAGGGTTTGGCCTCAGCATTTATGTTTTGGGGCAAAGAATGGCCAAAGCCTGTGCCAGGCGTTGTTATCACTCATCATGCACAGCAAAAACAGAGGCAGGGGTGGTGCCAGGAACAGGACAAACTTCCTGAGGATCTAGGCAAAGGTAAAAAAAAGGCAAAGAAAATTCCTGTAGGGTGAGAGGTGTTTTTGACTGCTGCCTTTCAGAGGACATGGCCAGAGGTTGGGGGATCTGGCCATTCTTCCCAGTTTTGCTGTTTTATCCCTTCCCATCCCAGCACTGACCAGGAGAATTTGGTACCCCAGCTGCTGTTGCCTCTGGCATCCTGTTGCCCTTGGCAACCCTCCTGCCCCGATGCTCGTGCCTTTTTAACCAGTGTGAAAGGAAAGGCTTCTGCTGGGCTTACTTCTCTTGGAGCTGACATTTCCCTCCTCCCAATTACTCCATCCCCTGCTTCTTTTCAATCCTGCTGGAAATCTTTAGGTGCAAGGGCATTGCTCAGCAGAGTATTTAGCCCAAGCAGATTAGGGAAAGGCAGGAAGGGCTTCTGATTGTGCTCTATCTGTAGCATAGGTGTTAAAGATGTATTTGTGAGCCAGTCAGAGAAGAATGCTGAGGAAATCCTGTTTGGGTTAATCTTGTTTAATTTTATAATAAAAACCAGATGGCTGGCCATCTGGTGCTTCTTGCAATCAAATATCTCACAATTAACAGTAATTTACTTGCCCTGAGACTTCCATGATCTTCATGTGCTTTTTTTTTCCCCTCCAATCTGAGCCTGTGTGGTCCTTTTCCAGAGGAAGGCTGAGCGTGTGCCTGTCTGTGGAAAGCTGTGATGGAGGGGCTCCCGGGAGGCATCTGCTTTCCTCCTGGATTTTCCCCCCAAAAAACAGAGGTTGGGCAGCACATCTTGTGCTTTTCTGACCCTGTAGGACCCTTGTTCAGGATAAGCAAAGTGAGGGACTGTGTAAACCTATGGATGGGTTATTGCAAGGTGTGTAAGTCAGCTAAATCTACATTTTTCACCAGGCTGTGGGATTTCTTCAAGCTCAAAATGGTTATACCTGAAGTGGCTTTGCTCCAGCAGTTGAAGTTGCTGGATGTAATTAAACAAGATGCAGGCCATCCTCAGCACTAAGAGAGCTTTCTGAGGGAATTAGCAGCAAAATGGGATGGAGAATGAAATCCATGAGCAAATACAGAATCAGAGAATCACAGGATGGTTTGGGTTGGAAGGGACCTTAGAGATCATCTCATTCCACCCCCTACCATGGGCAGGGACACCTCCCCCTATCCCAGGTTGCCCCAAGCCCCCTCCAACTGGGCCTTGAACATTTCCAGGGGTGGGGCAGCCACAGCTCCTCTGGGCACCCTGTGCCAGGGCCTCAGCACCTCACAGAGAACAATTTTTTTCCTAATAGGTGCTAATTTTCTGTGTAGTCTTTCCTCCAGGAGTCTGAGAGACCCCCAGGATTCATTATTCCCAGAGCTGACACTGGGCTCTTCAGGAACTTCAGGTCTCTTGAATATGCCCTTCCCCAACCACCTCTGTAGCTGAGCAGCGTCAATAGCGGACGGGAATAAATGAATTCCAGATGAGAGTTCTGCATGTGGGTAGGTGGGAGCTCTCCAGGCATTCCTGGGTGATTGCTGCCTGTTTACTATCCCAATATTTTATTTTTTTTTTTTTTTGCTGGCAGATTAAGAATAAAGAAATGAGCTTTTCCCTTCCTTCTCCTCCACAAAATCAGCTTGGTGTCCCCTCAAGGAATCAGGCCATGGAGCTGAAGGATGTATTCAGATACTGGGGTACGTTACTGCTGCTATGCTCCACCTCTAAACTGTTTATTTAAACACAGAGGAGCCTTCTGAAGGGCTCATTTCAGCAGGGTTCCCCAAGGGGGTGTCAGGGCAGCAGTGGGGTTGATGGAGCCAGCAGGGATAGGGTTTCACACCGCCCCAGCTGCCAAATGATCCCATCTCAGCCCGGGAGTGGATCTGACATCCAGCCCGAGCACCTCACCTTCCAGTCCAGACAGGGGCAGCTGGGAAAACACAGTGATTAGTGGAATGGCATGAGCACACAGGTCAGTTAAATGGTTATTATTATTATTATTGTTATTAATGGTGATTGTTAGAGCAGGGGGAAGATGCTGCACGTGGAGGTCCAGGAACTGCATGTATAGAATCATGCATGAGCATTCCTAGGCAAGTGCTGCTCAGCTCACAGTGTATTTTGGACCTGTTTCCCCCTTTTCTTTCTCCTTTTTCCCAGGTGGGACCAGAGCAGACTCTTTGGCCCTTTGATGCTGCTTTCCCCTCACCTAATGCAGTTTGGGTTTTTTTTGAACCAGTGTCTTTCTGAAGAAGGAGAGGAACAGATGGGGCTTGGAGCAACGTGGTGTAGTGGAAGGTGTCCCTGCCCAGGACAGGAGATTGGAATGAGGTTTTTAAGGTCCCTTCCAACCCAAATAATTCTGTGATTCTATGATCCAGTGATGGCAGGTAACTCCACAGGGTTTTCCTGAGTGATGTACTGCTTGGGATGTCACTAAGGATGTGATTACAAGCTTTGCTCCAAACTCTGCTCCAAATCCAGTTTTCCCACCCACCCAGTGATTTATGTGGAGGCTGTGGGACTCTCCAGGTGGGATTGTTCCCACATGAACACCCCCCATCCTTGTTCCTGCAGCCACCACAGGTGATGTTTGGTGTATGTTCTGCCCAAGGGTGTGTGGAACACGAGGCTTGCTCAGTCCTGCTCTTCTCCCTGCCACTTGGATGCTTGAAATGATTGACCCTGCAGGTTTCACCACCCCATTCCTGCCTCTCCCCAGGCTGGAGAAAGCCTGGATGCCCAGCACACCTCTGACACTGCTTTGAAGGGTTGGTGCTACCCCTGCTAGGCAGGGGAAAACCAAGAGGCACTGGGGACAAATAAATGCTGCTGAATCAGCCATGCCAGGAAGTGAACCTTGTTCTTGAGGAGAGCTGGATCTTGCCAGCACAATAGCTGGATTACAAAGCCATTTCCTCCAATTACCTTCTCTGTCAAACCTCTGCGTCGTCTGGCACTGGGAGAGCTCGGATTCAAATTCATTGTGAATCGGGGCGACGACACCAGAGATTTCTAAATTAATATCCTGCCAAGAGGAATTGAGCTTGTTTTTTCCAATCATGTCAGTTCTGATTCCTTTGCTTGTCAGGGAAAACTTGGGCCTGCCATCTGTTTTCAAGGGCATGGGGTAGGGGAGCTGTGGGTTGCTCAGCCCGGTGTGGTGAGTCTGCAGAGCAGCAGCAGCAGGGAGCTTTGGGGGGGAAAAAAGGGAAAAATAAAGTGAAAGTGCCATTCCTGGCACCTGGCAAAGAGCAGAGAGGGAGAACAGAGGCACAGGGTTCTGGTGAGAAGGAAAATGAGGGCATGACCTCTTCCTTGGAACAGTGGGAATGTGCACAGCGGAGTGGACTGGGATGAATTACTGCCCCCTTCACGTCTGCCCAGTAGAGTCGTCAGCCATTCTGGGTGCATTAACCATGGTCTGCTTGCTCCACAGGCTGCATTAAACATATTCAACTGAATGCCAAAGGACTCCTTTGCACTGCAAAACCCACGGACCTTAACACTTCCAGGAAAGGAGCAGCTCCTATGGCACTGAGCTGGGCTCTGTCTTACCCTAAATGCACAGGTTTATAGGTTGGGATGGCCTTGGGAAGGAGCTCTCCACAGCTGATGATGGGAATGCTGTGGGAAGGTAGGATGTGGAGGAGTAGGGGTGGTCTGCACGTCCTTGTCCTGTTGCAGACAGACTGGGACAGTCATCATAAAGAGGGAGGTGCAGGGTTTAGGGCAGGGCTGTGCAGTGGCAGGGGGCAGCTCGGAGCCTGGCATGTCTCCTTCTTTAGGAGCAGATTTGGGGCGATGCTCTGCGTCCCTCCCTTTGGTTCCCAGTGGGAGGAGGAGCCTGCTGGATGTAATGTCCTGGTGCCACTGGGGCTGCACAGCTCCTTTGTCACATCAAACACTGTCCCTGGGCACCCAGCCAGGGGGGTCACCCCTCTGCAAAGGCCCTGCCAGCCCTGAGTGCCAGCATTCCCACCCAGCCCTTGGGAAGGCACACCTGCTTCCCCTGGGCATCCCTGCCTGCAGCTGCCAGCCTGGGGCCCTGTCCCTTCCCTCTGAGCCCCGTCCAGCTGGGAAGGGGGGAGGTTGCTGCTGTGCTAGGGGGAATTTGGAGATGTTTCCAGACCTCTCCCCTGTGAGCTGTTTGTGCAAACCTGGCCTGGGCACCAAGCTGGGATCTGTGGGGAGGGTGGTGGAGCCGGAAAGACACGGCCATGGGTGATACCCTTCTCCCTCAGTATTCTCCCCACATCGTGCCTGTGGCTGGCTGCACTGCTCAGCTCCTCACAGAGGGCTGGGAAGATGGGCAGCTCTCTGGATGCCCCAGCAGCTGGGGAGGTGTTGGTGGTCAGTGCTGGGAGCTGCGTGGCCACCCCGTTTTTATCACCCCCTGCACACCCAGCAGCCACTCTTTATCTCTGTTCCCAGGGCTGGAGTGGTCCCTGCCAGAGGTTGGAGGAACCCCTCTGTGTCACCCTTGCTGTGTCCACCCTGCTGTGCCTGGCTGGGTGCTGGGGACACCGCGGGTGCTGCGCTGGGAAATGCCGCTCACGGCTGCCGGGGGCTCCCCCAGCCAGGGCTTTGTAAATCCCAGCAGATGTGGTTTAGAAAACTTCAGCTTTCAGGCACGCTCGCTCTTCAGATGGCTTCCGAGGAAATTTGCACTTCAGTGGATGTGCGGAAAAATGGTGTTTTCAAAGTGAAAATGAAATGGAAACCGGCCTTCCCCCTCCCTCCCCCAGTGAAGCAGCGTTTGCAAAGTGGGGCCTCTGTTTTGAGATATTTGAAGCACACAGACGTCCTTCTTTCTGCTTCTTCCGCTTTGCTGTTCTTTTCTTTTCTTCTATTTCCTGTATTTTCTTTATGTCTCGAGTCCATTCCCAGGCAGCTCTCAGCTCCCCTTGTCACCTATAGGGTGTCAGGAGAGGGCTGCTGAAGGGTTGTCTAGTGTGTTAAATCCCGTTATTTTCCATTTTCTTTAGGGTAAAATGTGCTCAGAACTGAAACTCTTTATAGAAATTTTCTGCTTTTATCAGGCTTTATAATTTATGCCTGTGCCTGTGAGCCTTGGGTCCTGCCTTCCATGGGAAGGAAAGGAGATGGCTCCCCAGGAGCTGCTGGCTTACCTGTGAATAGAGAGCCTGCTTGCCCTGGCAGCTCCATAAAATCCTCAAAATCCTCACATCCCGCTGCATATCCTTCCCTCTCTGGCTGAGGAGATGATGTGGGGTCCTTTTGGCAAGCAGATGTTCAGGACAAGGGGCAGTGGATTCAAACTGACAGAGGGCAGGGTTGGATGGGGGCATTGGGAAAAATGAGGGAAAATTTGGGAAAAATGAGGAAAAATTTGGGAAAAATGAGGGGCACTGGTTGCCAGAGAAGCTGTGGTTGCCTCATCCCTAGAAGTGTCCAAGGCCAGGTTGGATGGGGCTTGGAACAATCTGAGGTAGTGGAAGGTGCCCCTGCCCATGGCAGGGGTGGCACTGGATGATCTCCAAGGTCCCTTCCAATCCAAACCATTCCATGGCCCCGTGTGCAGCATTCCTGCGCCCACACAGCGGATTTAAGGAAAAGAGGCTGTGCTGTGTGAACCTGTGTGTGTGAATGAGCTCGGACACAGCGTCCAGAGCATGGAGACCTCGGAAGGGGGGATGCAGAGGGATACCCGGGCCTTGGAAAAGACACAGAGGAGGAGCAGAGGCCGTGCCAGATGCCGGCTGCGCATCCCAGATCCTGAATCCCGGGTCTGAGCCCCCGGGGACGGTGTGAGGGAGGCCAGAGCCGGCTGTGCGGATCGGTGGCCATCGGGCCACAGCATCCCTGCTTTGTACGAGGAGCTGCTCAGGCGGCCTCGGCCCAGCCAAAATCTCCTTTCAGGAGAGGGAGAAGGGAGCAGATGTCTCATTCTTGCGGCTCACAATGCGGCCCTCCCGGCACAGCGATCCATCAGGGGGCTCGGCACGGCCCCACAGAAAAGTCCCTGACACGTTTTTACAGCAGGGCCAGGTTCTCACCACTTGTGTGCATTGGTGCCCCTTGACAAATAGCTCTTGGCTCTGGTTTTGTTCAGAGTCACGCTGGTGTCAAGCACGGGGCTCCCATTCAAGTGCCCACCAACAGTGGCCCACAACTTGCCATTTCCTCCCCTTTTCTTGCTTTGTTTCCCCATGACAGCCACTCAGGGATTTTTCTATTTTAGTTTTTTTATCTCATTGGGTATTTTTAAAGACAGTTTTCAAGGTGCGGAGCAGCGCTTCTGTAATACGGGCTATAAAATGCTCTGGGAGTGCATGAGGTGAGGAATTCCTCTTTGCATGGTTGTGTTGCTGACACAACATTTAATTGCTTTTTTGCCCCCCTTTTTTAAGGCAATTTTTCCAACAAGTTGATTTATGGATTTGGCTAGCAAAGCCTTGAATGCATTGAGAAAAACAACTCCTACAATGGACCAGTGCATCGTTAATGAATGGCTCCTCTTTAAAGTGGGAGCTGTGCTGGTAAAACCCATGGAGTTCAGTCATGCATCCCCAGGTGCACGGTGCCACTGGGATGTTCTGTGGAGAGCTTCTGGTTATTAAAATTTGGGTTAAAAAACGGAGGAGTCCTTTGTAACCCCTAGGCTGGGGCTTTGTGCTGCACCTCTCCATCTGCAGTCCCCCTCTGACTTCAGCGAGTTTGTTGTCTGCTGAGGGAGCGTTTTCCATCACTCCAGCCTGGGAGGGAAGAGGATTTATGGAATGGGGAGAGTGAGGCACCAGCTCAGCACATACCAGAGCGAGCACGTAAGCGCTCACGGGTCGGAGATGGAAGTACACAAGTGGTCTTGATCATCTCCTGTGCTCCAAGGGCCGAGCTGAGAACGTGCAGCACGGTTTGCACAGGAACATTTTCAGCTTGTCTAAGGAGAGTTTTCCTTCTGCTCTGGTCTTGCATCTCCTTCTAATTAGTCTCAGCCTGTCAAAGGACTCAGAGCTGTGCAGCTGAACGAGTGCTGACGATGCTGCAGGTTTGTTATCTCCTTATGGTCTTAGCCTCCATCCCCTTCAATTCTGGCAAGTCCATTATGAAGTCTGTGACTTATCAGGGTTTCTCTCTCCTTCTGACCTGGTGATGTCCCCTCACTGCCATCATCATGGAGGTTTTTGGAGGCCCTTCCTCTGTCTTACACTTTGGCTAGAGATCAGCTTCCACTCTAACCTTTAAAGTTATCTCCTGCTTCTTTCAGCCAGGTAAAGCCTGCAGGGATCCTGTGGCAGAGAATCTGAGAGTCTTGCCTGGTAATTAGAAAGTCAGGATCTGTAATTAAATTTTCTATAAAGCTCCCAACCCCAAGGTGTGCCTTTATCCCTCTATTAATTAGCACAGAAAAGGGATGCTCCTGTCTAGAGGCAGAGGACAAAAATAGGAGCAGGGACGAAACAGAATAGGCTCATTTGAATGATAAGTATTGTTCCCTTCATGTCTTAAATAAAATGAGAGCTTGGCTAAAACCAGTGGGGTTTTAACTCTTGGAAGCACTGACTTAAAAAAGAATTGGAGGAAATAGTCCTGGAATAGGCACCAGAGACCTCTTCCAGCAGATTCTTGTCATTCCAAGGCGAGCTCAGCAATACCTGTGTGATTCTTGGGAAATGTTTGTTTGATGTGTTTCTGGGACTGCTGAAATGTTCCTTTTTTTGCAAACAGGAGTCTCAGGAGCTCCCACAGTTCCTCGGGTTCGCGTGTCAACCCTCGTGAGCTGTGGCTTTGGGAAGACACCAAGTACTGGAAGCGCTGTTAGCACATCATTACTTGCTTTTTTAAAAAAAAAAAAAAATTATTAACAACTGGGAAGCAGTTTAAAAACTCTTCCCTGAGAGGGACTGTCTGAGAACGTTTTCTATTTTTTTCCCAAACCTTCATTCGGGATTGATTATCCAGTCCTATTTACTGGAAGGAGAACTTGATGTACCTCCATATAAATCTACAGGCAGCAGGACTTGTGCTGCCAGATTCAAAGGGAAGAGAAGAGTCCCCTTGGGCTGAGGGCAATATCCAACAAAAGCAGATAGTGTCTGACAAATCTTGTTAATACTGAGGATTGAAAGGTGTCTGGGCTGCAGAGCACACAACTGGATATCTGTAGGATACCTGCTTAAGGACCAGGCAGCTGTGCCAAAAAAATGGGGATTCAAGAAAGGCAGAGTAGACAGTTGAAGTGTTTGTTGGTTGTCTGGAGTAACTTAGAAATAAAAAAGAAAAAAAGAAACCAAATGAACAAGCTATTTCAGTTCATCCTTTTGAAGGGTTTTAGGGGACAACTGGGAGAAACACTGTCCAAGTGATGGCAGCTGGACTTCTTCCCCTTGATGGGGATTGACGGCCACCTTTGGAAAGGCTGCACTGTCATTCCATTCCCAGACCTCTGAGACTCACATATCCCACTGGGAAGCCAACAGGAGAGCACTGTGAGCTGCTTTGGAGGTGAAAGTGTGTTAAGTGTGACTTTAATTCACCACCAAGCCTTGGAATTTCTTCCAGGAGGTCCAAGTGTGCTCAGATGTCTTGGCTCTGCTGTTGCAGGGATGCTGAGAGACAGCTAAGCAGTCGTGGGCGGTTCTGACTCGTGGGGTTCCTCAAGACAGGCAGCTTTCCTGGTGGGGGTGATTTTCTTTGGTTTGGGTTTGTTTTCCTCATTGCAAAATTCCTTGGAATAATGCCCTTTGCTTTTTCCTCTGTGTTCTGCTCGGTGACTCAGGTCCAAGGCATCTGACTTCAGGGCAGTTGTTTCATGGGGTGTTTTGTGCTTTTCCAGATGTTCAGGAGCTCTGGGACCATAACTGGGATGGAGATGAGTGTTATGAGTGGTACTGGTGCTCAACTCTGGTTCTGCCAGAAAGGGAAAGGGGACGAGGCTTTGATGTCACACAGAGGACCCTCACATTCCATCCAGGTACAGCTGATGATACAGATACAGATACAGCTCCCTTTGGAGCTGGGACAGCTGACAGGTAACCTCTGAGCTGTGGTACAGGTGAAACCACAACCAAAGTGATGTTCCCAGGTGGCCAAAAAGGCCAATGGCCCCGGTGCTGGCCCTGCTGGGGCCTCTCCAGTTCTGAGTCTTCTCGGGACTGGAGCATGTCCAGGAAAGGGGAAGGGTCTGGAGCCCCAGGAGAGGCTGAGAGAGCTGGGAAAGGGGCTCAGCCTGGAGAAAAGGAGGCTCAGGGGTAATTTCTGGCTCTGCACAAGTCCCTGACAGGAGGGAACTGCGGGGGGGGTCAGGTTCTGCTCCCAGGAAACAGGGACAGGGGGAGAGGGAACAGTCTCAGGCTGGGCCAGGGGATGTTTAGGTTGGATATCAGGAAAAATTTCTTCACTGAAAGGGTTGACCAACCCTGGCACAGGCTGTTCAGAAAAGTTGGGGTGTCCCCATCCTTGGAGGGATTTAAAATCCACATGGATGTGGCCCTTGGGACATGGGTTGGTGGTGGCCTTGGCAGTGCTGGGTTAAGGGTTGGACTCCATGGTCTCAGAGGGCTTTTCCAACCTTAACAATTCCATGGTTCCCTGAAAGCCGAGGCTCCAGGGAGCTTCCTGCAAGATGCAGTGGTTCAGCACAGATCCTGCCTGGAGACACCTCACAAAATGAAGATCCAAAGTCCAGAACTGGAAACTGTCCAGGCCTCCCTGCTTGCCTCCCACATCTACTTAACCTGCTTGATCTTGGGGCCATTAAAGTTGCCTCAGGTTCTGCCTCTTCATCACCCAGCACCATTCCTCTCTCCCTACAAGGAGTGTCTGGGATCAAGCCACACAGGTTTCCAGCTTAGACTCTCCAGAGCCAAAGCAAACCAAACTCTTAAATACTTCTGAACTCTTGAAAGGCCCTCAGATACTGTGATATTGAGCCCAGAAATGCTGGGGTTATTAAGTGCTAAAGACCCTGGAGGGCTGCCATGAACTGCCTGTGCTGTCATCACAGTGTGGGGAAAGCTGGCTGAGCACCCCAGGGCCTTCAGGTGTTTCTGAGCAGCCTGGGCTCAAACTGGGGGGTTTAGCATCGAGAGGGACCTTAAACCCCATCCAGTTCCACCCCTGCCATGGGCAGGGACACTTTCCACTAGCCCAGGTTGCTCCAACCTGGCCTTGGACACTTCCAGGGACCTAGGGACAGCCACAGCTTCTCTGGGAAACCTGTGCCAGGGCCTCAGCAGTCTCACAGGGAAGGATTTCTTGCGTCCTGGGATAGGTGTTTCACTTTGCAGCCAAAAATACACAACGGCAGCTTGAACATTTGTGTTTTCCACCCTGCTGCAAGCCATGGGCTTTACCCCTTTCTCCTTGTCCCAGTTTTTCTCCCCAAGCAAAAGGTTTTTTCTACTAAATTCCTACTGGTAGAGCTTCCTCCTTTTTTATACTGTGCAAAGACCTGGCAGTGGGGTCAGGACTTGTAATCCACAGCTGGCCTCAAGTCTCATGATCCAAAGTATTGTGGAAGGTGCTGGAAAAGGGCAGAGGGAATTTCTGAGTGTTTCAGAGGGAGCAGTGTCTGATGTGAAAGCACATGTGCTGAGGTCCACAGAGCCAAGCCCCTTTGTCTTGGAATGATAATGTTAATTAGACCTGACCAGGCATTTCCCAATGTTGATATGCAATGATTTTTGCAGGTTGAAGTTTCCAGAGGAAAGTGTGTTAAAAGAATTTTTTTTTTTTTTCCAAAAATTAACAAAGTTCTTAAAAGAAACAAAACACCACAACAAAAAACCAAACCCCCCAAACAACCTTTTCAAACCCCTTTTGGCACACACCTAACCTGCCTTTGCCACATTCCCCACTAAGTGACATTCCCAAGGTCCCACTAGGCATTGTGGAAGGATGAGGACCAGGAGTGCTACATTTCATTTCTTGGACACACATCTGGTGTTATGGGATTGCTTATTCCAGCTGGCATTGACCTCAGCCAGAGCTTGGCTTCATGGAAGCAGGGTCAGTGTTTTCTGTGCCCTCACCAGCACAAATGGAACTGGGGGGAAGTGGAGCTGGGACCATGCAAAGTGGTCATCACAAGAAAATGAGACTGGAACCACATCCATTCCTGCTTCCTGTCCATGATTTCTCATCTGGATGGCTGATGGGAACAGTAGGAATCCAGCTGTCCTCTCTATCACTCTGTGTCATGAGAGAGCTCTGAAGAAATCAGAAATGTGTTTTTACATCTTGTGGTCCTAAGAGCTTCTCTCAGTTCCTCCTCTGTGCTGCCTCCTGGCTCCTGATGAGGTGGTTGCTCTCTTGCTGGAGTTTCATGGAATCAGAGAATCATTAAGTTTGGAAAAGCCCTCTGAGATCAATGATTGAGTCCAACCATTCCCCAGCACTGCCAAGGCCACCACCAGCCCATGTCCCCAGGTGCCACATCCATGTGGATTTTAAATCCCTCCAGGGCTCGCAGCTCCACCACTGCCCTGGGCAGTGTGTGCCAGAGCTGGACAACCCTTTCAAGATATTTTTCCTAATCTCCAATCTAAACTGTCCAGTGATGCCATCTTGGCAGGACCTTGCTTTTCTTAGCACTTTGGATGCCATCAAGTTACAGGGCATCCCAGGAAAATGTGTGTCTTATTCCAGCTTTGAGAATATTCTTAGGCTCTTCTTATAATCACCCCCCTTCAATGATGTGCATGAACCCTCATCTCCTGCTCCCACTGCCTCTAAACCTTGGCTTGTCCAGTTCTCCACTTTCCTGAGCCCTGAGCTGAATCAGTGTTCCTTATCTTCCTGTGGATGATGATAATGACTTTGCAGCCCATGTATTCCTGATATTGACACATGAAAAATAAAAAAGAAGTCACTGGAGTCTGGAGAGAGTCTCCTTCATGTTTCTGTTGATAGGCCCTGGGGAGATCATTGCTTCCTGAAATAATCCCAGCTCCAGTCTGTGTGCTCCTTGTCAGCCTTGGGTTGGAAGAGACCTTAAATCCCACCCAGTCCCACCCCTGCCATGGCAGGGACACCTCCCACTATCCCAGGGTGCTCCAAACCCCATCCAGCCTGGCCTGGAACACTTCCAGGGATCCAGGGGCAACCACAGCATCTCTGGAAAACCTGCTCCAGCTTGAGTTAGGACAGGATCTTAGGTTTAAGGGAAGCTTCAATTTGAACCTGTTCCCAGTCTGAGTTAGAGGGTTTCCTGTGTAGCAGAGAACCTGGGGGAACTAAAGGCAAGATCCCGATTGTTTCATGCAAAAACCTAGACATTCATTCTGGATAAAAGTAGTGCTTGAAATCCTCTGACAAGGTTATCAGGACAGGTCACCAACCAAAGGATGGTTCAGACTCTTTTTGGTCTCAGCCCACAGTCTCCAAGGCTTAAGCAAAGCCTTTCAGACAAGGCCAAGGACAAAGATGTGAGGACTTTCCCGTGGAGGGTCACACTTTAGTTGCTATTTTGATAAAATTAAGCCTTGCAGATGATGAACTCACACAAAATTAATGCTCTCCACTTCCCTCCATGTTTTATTAGGTGCTTTAATTGCTTTACACCCTTTTCTATGCTTTGCCTTAGAGGTGCTGAACACCAGGGACTTTGTTTTCCTTTCTACCATAGTTGGTGATGGATTTTGACTGGAGTAATCTTGGCACCAGCCTCCTCCTTCGGGAAATGCCCCTGTGAATGGGCCAGAAGGAGCTGATGACATTGCTCTGCCCAGGGGCTGCTGCAGCAGGGGAAGTCTGTGATTAGACTTCGACAGGCTTTGGATCAAGTCTGTTCTGAGGAGACAGTGTCAATGAGCTGCTATTTCCTGAAAATCAGCCTGGCCTGGAGCAGGGATCACATCCAGAGGGCTCTAATCAGTCCTTCTGGCCTGTTAGTGGGACCCAACCCATGAGCTCTGTGATTACAGGAGATACCAAAGGCCCACGTAAGGCCTGGACAATTCCTTTTATTTATTTTATGCATTGCTTTCAGTCTGAGCCTGGTCAAAGCAGCGCCAGTGGTGGATGAGCAAAGAACCTGAGCCTCTCCACATGGAATGTTACTTCATTTTCCAGCTACTTCTTACTCAAGGAAATATTGTTTGCAGATGGTGCAGTCACAAAACCATCATGTACCACTCTGTTATTATCCAGATGGATTTATTGCTGCCGGGAAACCTTTCTGCTGTTTCGTTTTGAGAATGAGGTTCACGCATGGAATGGTTCTGCTCAAGATCTATCCAGTGCCAAGATGTAAAAACTCCACATCCAAAACCCTGACAGACCAGTTTGCTGTTGTTTCCTTTAAATCCCAGCCTGGGCTTGGCAGGATGGACAGAAAGGCCTGGAGATCTTGAGATCTTTTGGGGTCAGATAAGGAGAGACTCCATTCCTTACAGGAAAAGCAGATGCCATGGTGGATAACTGCCTTGGTGTGAAGTCATATCCTCTGTCCCATCTCACCTCCCAGAGGAGATGGAAAAATGCTCAGCATTCCAGCAGGAAGGTGACTTGCTGCAGGTACCTCTGGCTTCTTTGCTCAGCCACTGGCATGAGTAAAAATCTTGGAAGAAATTATAAAGGATGTGATGCCACAAGGCGGATCGGAGCTATCTGGAAATCCTGGGAAAGGGCCTCTC
Organism: Poecile atricapillus; assembly: GCF_030490865.1. NCBI lineage: Eukaryota > Metazoa > Chordata > Aves > Passeriformes > Paridae > Poecile > Poecile atricapillus. Next base: position 38,458,837 of record NC_081253.1, on the reverse strand, counting down.
CACCCCGTAGTGTGAATGATGCCAACACCTGGCTGTGACTTCCCTTGAAGACACCCATTTTCAGGCTCCCATCAGCCTGCCCTGAAAGCTGGGCAGGTCCAAAACACCACTCCAAACTGAAACCAGCTGGGAAAAGTCTCACAGGTTAGAGGAATTTCTTCCTGGCTACTGCAGAGGAGAACCCCAAATTATCCCAGAGAACCGTGACTGCAAACGAGCAATCCTCTCATTTCCCACTCAAATCAGGGATGGGGAAGCATCAGGGTTGGAGCTCCAGGCTGGGTCCTGGATCTCCAGCAGGTTATTCTCCCTGCCCTGGTTACGCTTTCTTAAATTTCCCAGCTCTTTTGGCTGGCAGCAGTGTTTTTGAAACAGCATCCACGGAAATTATGGTCCTGCTTCACTGCCCACACTTGGATGACAGCTGGCTCTGGCTGGAGCTCTTTAAATCTAGTGGACTGCATTTAAATAAGTTTCATTTATTAAAATTAGATGAAACATGACTCTTTCCGTAAACAGTATTTGGTTTTTTCCAAGGCCTGCCCAGTGATTTCATCATTTCTTTTAATTCAGCCCTCTGATTAATTTTGTATCTTTTTCTTGCCTGCTCTTTATTTGTGTGCACACATATTTGTGTGTGTACAGCCCATATTTGCGTGGGTTTGGTGCTGATCAGCTGCGTGTGTGTTTACAATAGCCCCTGTGTTATCCCAGCCGGCAGCCTAAAAACACTTCCAAATTATTCCACATCAGAAGCAATGAGGATTTGGATAGACTCCTAGGGGAAAGTCTTGAAATGGTGCCCAAACCTCAGTCCCAGTGCTGTAAGTCAGGCACGTGGCTGATATTTTATCCACCCCAGCTTGGACTTTCACAGGCTGTTTTGTTTGTGGAGGAAACGGGAACTTGGGAGCAATTTTAATCAGTGATTTCTTGGAGGTGGGCTTCCTCCATTCCTTCATCCTGTTTTCCTCTCCTGACACATGTGCTTGCACTTTGCCTGTGTTTTCTAAGAAATGATGGAAAATAAGTGCACAGAAGCACAATGGGCAGGCTGGGCTGGAACAAATCCCTTGGTGGAGAGGGGCTGACCTGGCTCGTGTCTCTGGAGCAATGCTGATTTTGTGTATAAAATATACCAAAAAAAAAAAAATATAAAAATTATGTATAAAACTTGGATGACTGTAGGTGGGTGAGCACCAGGGATTTCAAGTCCAGCTGTGTTTGGTGTTCAGGTCTAAACAGTGCTGCAAGTAAACCTGGAAATGCTCCAGTAAATCCCAGCGTGCTTTGGGTTGGAAGGCACCATAAAAACCACCTCATTCCACCCCCTGCCAAGGGCAGGGACACCTTCCACTAGACCAGGTTGCTCAATGTGGAAAAAATCAGTATTGTCTCAAATTCCTACACGTGAGTTCAGTTCTGGAATTCTTTTAGCTTTTTAGCTGGACTAAATATGACATTGTTTTCCAAAAATATTGTCATTACTGTGGCTTTGAAGACTCAACACCTGAGCCAGCTCTGGTCTTGGACCCTCAGTTACTCATAAATAATCCACTGTACTATTGGAGTCAAGATCACTTTTTAAAAATGTAATTCAAAACCTGCACACGCATTGATTTAGGAATGCAAAATGATTTTTTTACTATCTCATCTCAAAACCTTTTCCTTGGCCGTCTGCAATTCCAAAGCACAAAATGTATTCCAGAAACGCCCTTGTCGTGTCCTATAATGTGAGGTAAGACATTCCATGGGGGTTGTTTTCCTCAAAAACATGAAAACATCACAAGCAGTGTGGATTCCCCACCCCTGGAAGTGTCCAAGGCCAGGTTGGATGGGGCTTGGAGCAACCTGGGATAGTGGAAGGTGTCCCTATTCCCTTAGTGGAATAAGATGGACTTTAAGGTCCCTCTGAGCCCAAACCAGTCTGGAATTCTCTGATTAAGAGTCCTCTCTCTCTCTCTCTCTCTCTTGCAGAGTTTGGTAACTCCTCTAGTTGGACACCTCACAGAGATTGTGCACTGAGGCTGAAAAAACAACATCAATTTCTTCTCCTTAAGGCGGTGCAGAAGTTCAGGAAACAGATCCAGATCCTCTTGGATCACCTTGTCCTTTTCTGTGCAACTTTCTAGAAGAAACCCAGGGATCTGGTGGCACTGAGTGACCTTCCAGAGAAGGGCAATAATCCCTCTGGAGCCCCGGGCCATTCCATTACCTCATTAGGCCAATGAAGCTTTCACTTCTTCTGCAGCAATGACGCATTTTTAAAGCATTTCACACCTACTTTAAATCTCGGTGAAGGCCATGAAACTCCTTTGGCCGTGGCCACATGGTATCTATTGTTAAGCAGACTGTTAAAATTAATCAACCCAGATTGAGCAGCCAAAATTATCACTCTGCTGAAGCTGCTCCCTCAGAGACAGCCCCTCAGAGAGGCTGAGAGCTGATTAAACCTCCGAAAAATCCTGGCAGGAATTGCCTGTGGAAAGCATGGGGGAAAAAAAAAAAGAAAAAAGAAAAAAGTGTGGGATGTGAAAGGCTCGGTGTGTTGGTCTGCTTGAATCCAAACTGTCCCTTGCTGCAAATCCCTTCATCAGCAAACCTCCCCTCTGCCTGAGGAGAGCTTCTGTATCCCAAATTCCCGTGCTCTCTCCCCAGGGGTGTCATCCTGTGAGCTCATTATTGCTGCTGGCTCTAAGTCATGCCCCAATACACAGAGCTATCAGCAAAATAGATTAAAAAACAAAATAAATCGGTACATAGCCATGATTTGCCTCTGAGCTTAGGCTGGAGGCTTAAATTCATCCTTGGAGGATGTCCTGCTGCATCCAGGGCAGGAGAAGGGGAAGGAAACTAAATCCCGTGTGCTTTCATGGGCACTTGTTGGAAGTGGAGGGCGGGAGGATGAGGAACAATTCACTTGTGAATTTTCCCACTGGGCTGCTCAAACAGAAGCATCTGCACCACTTCTGAAGGCTGGACCCCTGGGCAGGCTGAATTCCTGAGGGAAAGGGTGCTGCCTTGTGCCAGCTGAGCATTGGGGAGGGCAGTATTAGGGAAAATTCCTCATGGGAAGGGTGGTCAGGCATTCAAACAGGCTGTCCACGGAAATGGTGGAGTCACCATCCCTGGAAGTGTTCAAAAAACATGTGGATGTGGCACTTCAGAACATGGTGGCCATGCTGGGTCATTGGTTGGACTTGATGATCTTAAAGGTCTTTCCCAACCTAAATAATTCCATGATTCCGTGTCTGCAGAACCTCCTTCTTCCTCTCCTTTCCCTGGTCTCCCCCTCTCTGAGAGCACCTCAGCAAGTCTGAAGGCAGCAATTACCCTCATCCACAGCAGCATTTAATCTCCTGCTAATTACAGATAGAAAATCACAACATTAGGAATGTTTCCATTTAAACAGAGGGGCATTCCTGCCAAGACTTGGATTACAGAATGCTGTCAGGAGCACAGGATGCTGAGGTGGAAATTTTTTTTGGAGGGAGGGGAGCAGATCCTGTGGCTGAAGAGAGTGGTTGCAATGGCACTGACTTGAGCAGAGCTCTGGTTTGTGTCAGCTGGGGGATGCAGCACCTCTGGGACTGCGCTGGGATCCTGCTGGGGGGAGGCTTGACTGTCAAAACCCAGCAGATGATGCCTGAAACCCAGAAATTTATTTAATATCATGCACAATTCTCCCCCCAACCCAGCTCTGGGTAGTCTACCCCTCCAGCCCAAATGACATCTGGTGCCAATAGATGCTTTGGAATATTTTGTGGTTTTCTGAAAGGCAAACAACTTCCATGCAGGGCTAATGGAGGAGCTCCTGTCTTTGCTGCTGGATGTGTCACACAGCCCAAAGCTGAAGAAATAGAGTGAAACACAAAAGTGGTCACAGATCTGTTCTTACAACACCTGGAATGTTGCACCTGTAGTAATTTTCTGGGTTTTTTTTTTCCCTTCCCCACTGTAAAAACCTGTCCAGAAACTGTTCAGCAAGTTTTGACAAAATCCTGGAGTGCCAGAACAAGGGGGAACAGCTTCAAACTGCCAGGGGGCAAGGTTAGATGGGATATTGGGAAGAAATTCTTCCCTGTGAGGATGGAGAGGCTCTGGCACAGGTTGCCCTGGATCCCTGGGCTGTCCCTGGATCCCTGGAAGTGTTCCAGGCCAGGCTGGATGGGGCTTGGAGCAACCTGTGATAGTGGAAGGTGCCTCTGCCCATGGCAGGGAGTGACAGTGGATCAGCTTCAAGGTCCCTTCCAAACCCAACCCCCTGAGTGATTCTAAACTCCCTGAGAGCCTGCCCGAGCTTTCTGTCTGATCTGTTTGATCCGAGGGCATCTGAAGGCTCCCTTCTTCCCTGCCATCACCTTTTGGCAGGAAAAAGCAGTGATGGAGCCACAGGGAATCAGCTCCACGGTGGGGAGCAGGTTCTGCAGCTGGAAGCCAGGGCAGCCCTTGGGTCTCTGCCCACTTGGCAACCCCCTCCCTGAACCCAGGGCTCATTGTTGGCTGGGCAGGGGCTGGAGGCTCCCAGAGCCAACCCAGAGGGCCTGGCCAGCAATTCCTGGCACTCCCTAGGGCTGATTTGCATCTCCTTCGGTCCCACCAGCCCACCTTAATGAACAGCTCTGCCTCGCCTTTGACTCCTTTCCAGGATGACAGATTTTGGAAAGAGGCTGCAAAGAGACAGAAAGTCTGCACAGTTTGCTGAGGAGGAAAACATTGAATAAACCCCTGAACCAGAGCATTTTCCCTGGTGCCCTGGGAATGCTCCCGGCGTTCCCTGGTGTGAAACAGCGAGGATGGGATGGTAAACCCTGCGGCACCTGCCAGATGCTGGATTCCCTTCCCACTCCTGCTTTTACTCCCACAGCTTCACTCCAGGCCAAATATCCCAGCAGAGCTTGTCAAGAGACAGGGAATTCATATGTTCCTGCTCTCTGCAGCTGAGCTGAGGGACTTACTCCGTGGTGACTCTGTTCTGCACTCCCACGGCGCAGCAGTGACCTGAACTTGGGTAACTCTCCAGAGTCACAGAGACAAAACAGGTGCTTGCTAACAGATACACTGATTTTCCAGACAAATGACACTTCTCTTTTTATGTCTTCTGAGCTCTGTCTCGCTATTTTATATCCTTCAGAACTCACTTTGGTGGTTGCATGTCATGACTCCTATTTTATGGTGTTGTTTTTAGCTGTTAAAAAATTATCTTTTCTATAAGCCTTTTTTTTTTTTGTCTGCACTTCACCTTATAAAAGACTCATTTGAAGCTCTGGTTTCAATCACTCTGGTGTCAATCACCAGTATTTTCTACATATGAAAAGGAGAATAATTTGAATTCAAAGGTGGCTTCAAAATGTAGAGTTTAAGGCTTTTCCCCAAGGTAAAATAGGTGTAATTTTAAAAGTGTTTTTTGTCTGTGTTAATGTCAAAGTAAATTTTAACTGCCTTTTCTTTTTTATCAAGCAGAAACTTAAGTTTTTTGATAATGAGACTTTTGGACAACTTGACTTGATGATGCTTTGAAAGCTGTGAAATGTCTGAGAAATGCTGCCACTTTTTTTTTTTTTTTTTTTTTTTTTTTTTTTAGCTGCATAATTAAAAATAATCAGTGAAGAGGCTGATTTATCCTGAATTCTTGTTGGTTCTCTCCAACCTATCTTGTCACTGGTGATGGAAATGTGTCTCTGGTGATAGAAAACCTGCCATTGGTGATGGAGACCTGCCTCAAGTGATGAAAACTCATCCCAGAGCTCTTCTCCTGACCCTGGCTCAGTACAGGATTTGCTTCTGGAAGTGCTGCCACACATAACCAAAGCCTGTGGCTCTTATAACCCACTTGGCATAAGCCAGCCTGGCATTTTCCTCAGCAGGGCTTATGTTTTAAAAGCTGAAAGGCAAACAAAAAGGAGGATTAGACCAAACCAGTTCCAGAGCACACATTGTACATACTGATGTCGAAACAGGAGAAGGCTGGAAAAAACACTGCCCGTCTTTAATGAGGATGCAGTCTTGCTTCCTGAATCCCTGCCTCCTTTGCCAATCAGATATTCTGCATCACTGAAGGAGCCAAGCTAATGAGATTATGGGTTATCACCTCAAGAAATAAAAGCCTGCCACTGGAAGAACAAGATTTCTATGGGATTGTGCTAAAGCCTCGGCTTGATCTCTGGGCACTCCTCCTGGGGTTGTTCAGGGGGAAGCTCTGAGCCTTGCAGGCGTTTCCACATGGATGACACTGCATCTCCAAGCAAAAAAAAAAACCAAATTGGAGTCACTTTATATCCTGGGTTTTACCTCAGCTAAGCCAGGGTAAGCTGAGCAAAGTCAGGCAAATTTTCAATGTGACACATCACAGATCTTGTTTTGCCCCAGCTGCCTACGCTGTGCCTGCTGCACCACGGAAAATGTGCAATCCTTGGGATTTTCCACAAATGCTGCTACCTAAGAGCACAGCCAGATATGGGGCAGCAGGAACAGACTGCAGGCAGAGGAGGAAAACCTCCACAGCAGTCATCTTCATGGAGGAAACCTCTCCAGGTTTTTCATCCTGACGGAGGCTGTGCACATCTGTAGGAACAGCTGCAGCATCCACTCCTCTTTCCCCACCTCTGGACCTCTGGCATCTCCCACCCTCTGGACACTGGGATCCCAAAGAAAGTTAAGGGATAGGAAGTGCTTTTCCAACTCTCTGCCTGTTTCTGGTGGGTTTTAAGAGTAGTTTTGCAGCTGGATTTCTTTACCTTTGCTCCCTATAAAATCCCCTGCTGGCAGAGCAGTGATGCTGTGGAGGGAGACATCACAGATTGTGGAATGTCCTGAGCTGGAAGGGACCCACAGGGATCATTGCTCTAACCCCTGGCCCTGCACAGACACCCCAACAACCTCACCCTGGGCATCCCTGGCAGTGATGTCCAAACACTCCTGGAGCTCTGGCAGCCCCGGGGCCGTGCCCATTCCCTGGGCAGCACCCTCTGGGTTCCCTGAGATCCAGCCTGGCCCCTTCCTGACACAGCTCCAGCCATCCCCTGGGTCCTGTCCCTGAGCACAGAGAGCAGAGGTGGGAGCTGCCCCTCCAGCTCCCCTTGTGAGGCAGCACAACAACCTAAAACTGCTCTCAGTGGGGAACAGCGTTTGTCAGCACAGGGAGCCTGCATGGGGAGTTTGATGGGTGAGGATTTATCCCTCTCCACCTGTTTTCCCTGCTGGCGTGTTCAAGGCCTGGCTTATGGGGTCAGGGGATACATCAGCGATCTGAACTTAACCTCTAGTGCCTTTCAAACCTTCTCTCCCCCTTGGTTCACTCTTCAACAGCAGGAAAAATATTTGCAGAAGGGCTACGGGATAAGGATGGATTGTTTGGGCTGTGACACAGGCTGTGCTCCTTGGGGATGGCTCCAGGGCCACCAGAGTCAGGGAAAGGAGTCCCACCATCCCTCCAGGCTCTGCTGTGCTGGCTCCTTGCTGGCTGTTGGAGGACATGGAGTGGAATTCCTGATGTTTAGGAATTCTGACTCGGTTGTTTTTGGAAACATCGCTATGGGTTGGCACCCTGCCTGATCGCCACTCCTGGAGCATCAGCGCTTTGATCCATTTTGGGAATTTGTGTTTTTACCTCTTCTGTGTCCAGTTCTTCCCTGCAGAGCCCCGTACCAGTCTCAGAGCTGGGGCAGTGCTGGTTTCCCATCAGGAGGCTCAAGGTAATCCCCCCCTTCTGGCTTTATCCAAACAAACCTGGCGTGCCACATTCCTCCTGTCTGCTGCTCCAGGGGAGAAGCAGCCCCAGGAGAGCCAGAGTGTGAGGGGAGGAGAGGCAAGGTAGGAGAGAGGGGAAAAGCTGGGGGATCTTGTGCCTGGGGAAGAACTGGTGTTGTGGGGCAAATCCTGGGGATGTCAGTCCTGTCACTCCCTTGGGTGGCCCTTGGAGTGCAAATGGTCCAGTGAAGCTCTTGCAAATTCCCTTTGGGGTTCATCATTACTTTATTTTATTTTATTTTATTTTATTTTATTTTATTTTATTTTATTTTATTTTATTTTATTTTATTTTATTTTATTTTATTTTATTTTATTTTGTTATGTTATTTTATTTTATTTTATTTTGTTATATTTTGTTTTATTTTGGTTTTTATTTTCTTTTATTTTATTTTGTTATGTTATTTTATGTTATTTTATTTTATATTTTATTTTATTTTACTATGTTATGTTATGTTGTGTTATGTTGTGTTATGTTATGTTATTTTATTTTATTTTATTTTATTTTATTTTATTTTATTTTATTATGTTATGTTATTTTATGTTATTCTATTTTATATTTTATTTTATTTTACTATGTCATGTTATGTTATGTGATATGTTATGTTATGTTATGTTATATGTTATGTTATGTTATGTTATGTTATGTTATGTTATATTATTTTCAGAATGCTCAAGCTGAGCCATGAAGCCCCAGGAATCAGCTTCCCCTTGGAAAACTACCCTGGTCTCCTTTAGCACAGGAACAGTGTTTAAAATCCCGGGATTTTAAATATTTATATTTGAATATTTAAATATTTTAAAATATATTTAAATACCAAAATTTTAATATTGTGTTTGGCTTCTTCCTTTTCAGTTCCCAGCTTTTAAAGAGGCATTTTAGAAAGTTTATTCTCCCCTCCTTTAACAGAGCTTGTCACCCTGAACACAAGAAGAGAAGATTTTACGACACAGGTGCCAAAGCAGAGTTTTGAATTGAAGGTCTCAGTGCTCCACTCTCAGCTCTTCTCCCTCTCTCCCTCATCCCATGGGATGTCCCTGGGATCATCACATTTGATCTGAAGTACCTACTGAGCACCCCCTAAATTTTCCTGCACACTGAAAACAACCAAAAAATGAACCTTGTTCTGAAGGAAATGCCTTTGGTTTTCCTCTGATCTGGAAAGCCTTCTGCTGTTTGTGGCTTTTTCCATGGCATTACCGATTTGTTTTCCCAAAGGAATTGCCGACTGTGTAGCAATATCTCTACTTAGGGCAGTAGATAAATTAAATATGTAAGTTATTGGAGTGGGCAATGGGTTACACTGAAGTAATAAAATAAAAATAAAATAAAAAGAAACTTTTTTTAAAAGGGTTTATTTCGTTTGGGGTTTTTTGTCTCTTTGGTGGCTTGGAGGTTTTTGGGGGGAGGGTTTAAACTTTTCCTGAGGATGCAATCTGTTTTCTGGCATCCTGTTTTCCCTCTTTTCCAGTGCTGAAGCTCTTCATTTATCCAGGGTGAGAGACTCAGCTCCTCACCTTATTTCCTGACACTTCCCCATGCTCTTCTCCAGTTCTTTTGCAGAATAATTGATTTTTTTTCTTTTTTTTTTCTTTTTTTTTTTTGTGGAAAAGCACTTTTTCCCAAATGCCAGGTGGATATCTCAGGCAGGAGCGCTCTGCTGATGTTCATGGGGATGGTTCATCTCCTCCAGCAGGGAATTGTGACTGTGTTGGTTTGGGGTTTGGTTTCACTGGAAAACACCTGGTGAAACGTGCTGGAATTGGGGTGTGGGGGTTTATGGGGCCCAAAGCCTGTGCTTGGCAGTTTTGGTGAGGGGCTTGATCCAGGCAGGGCGGCTGCATGGATGATTTCTCACTCCTGGATCCCTGCAGCCCATTAATTTCTGGGGAAGAGGAAAAGAGAGGAGAACTGGAACGAAGCAAACTGGTGCGACCCTGAGGCTGGGGAGCCGTGTCCCGTCCCTCTGTGTGGTGCCACGAGGCAGCCATGGCTCATCCATCACTCTGAGGGATGTGTCCAAGCCTTCTAATTAAGGAATATAACCAGGGGTCGGGAGCTTAAACTGGTTCTGACTTGTATTTTTTAATTAAGGCATTTTTTAATACAACCCTTGCTTCAGGTCATCTGTTAATAGTCATCTGGACATAATGCCTAACCTTGTTAACCCTCAATTGCTCCTGCTGCACTTTAAAGGCAGTCTTAAGGAAAATCATCCCAAAAATTGAACACCAGGCGGTCACAGAATCCCAGAGTGGTTTGGGATGGAAGGGACCTCAAGATCGTCTCATTCCACCCCCTGCCATGGTGACAGGGACACCTTCTCCTAGACCAGGTTGTTCCAAGCCCTGTCCAACCTGGCCTAGAAGTACCTCCAGACACTCTTTGGGATCAGTGTTTTCAGCTGGCCAGTGGCCCCTGATCCCAGCTGGATCTTGAAGAGCAGAGGTTTTTGACAAAGGGCTCTGTGGAGGAGAGCCTTGTTCCTATCAGCAGATGGAACAACTGATGGACTCAGGGGATCGAGGAAAGAAAACCAAGCACTGTGCAGTTTTATAGGAACATCTTGTACAGGTTTTTGCTTAGCCTGTAGTATCCTGCACGTAGCAATATTGCACAGGGACAGCTGCAAATTCAGTGTTTTTATACAGGGGAAACAGCACTCTGAGCGCATTCTTTCACTCAGCCCAGAAACCAAATCCACGAAAAGCAAAAGTAATGTGCCCTGTCAGGCTTGGCTCTTTCATCTGGGATCATTAAAATATTTTCACTAAGGGGAAGTAAAATTGCTGGGTGCTTTGTTTGTTTCTTTTCTTATTTATTTATTGATTTGTTTTTGGATAAAGATCTTCCCAAGGTGGGAAAACACCCAGCCTTCTGTGTGACAGGCAGAAAGGTGCTGTGCAGAGTGGCCCTATGGAATGGTTTGGGCTGGGATTCCCTGGAGTGGAGCCAGCCTGGAGCCAGTGACAGTAAATACACAGCCACAGGTTTTCCCTTGCTTACCCATTCCGGGGTCCAGCAGCAGAGTCAGGCAGAGAAAAAACTCTCTATAAAAAAATCTCTCTCAATGAAAAGAAATCGAGGAATGGGAAGAACAAAAATTTGAGAAAGAAGCTCCACAACCGCCCCCCGCTTTCCAAAATTCTCACCAGTTCTCCCAAGTCCAGTGTTTCAAACACTCAGGGCTCCATTTACCACCTCCTTGGTGGGGGGGATTATTTACAGCACATTCCCTGCATTCCTTTTCCAGAAATGCTGTCACATTGGGCTTTTATTTTTTCCCCCTTGCAGGAGATGCAGAGAGTGACTCACATCTGGAAAATTAACCTTACACTGAGCTCTTCTCAGAGCAGCTTACCTAAAGGGGACATGAAATGTGACCCTGAGCGTGCTGCCCCGCAAGAGGGGGTGTGTGCAAATGTACTTTTGGGTATTTGGGGTTAGTTTGAGTCATGACAACAACAGAAATGGAGAGAGATGGGCTGAGACGGAGGATTTACATCTCTGGTGGAGGAGAACTGAGGAAATCAACATCAGGTTGTGCCCAAGGGTGTCTTTTCCATGGTCATTTGTGCTCAGCGTGGCAGGAGTGAGAAGGAAAACTCCATGCAGAGGTGTCCTCAACCCGTGCCCATCCCTGGAAGTGTTCCAGGCCAGGTTGGACGGGGCTTGGAGCAGCCTGGAGTGTCCCTGTCCATGGCAGGGGGTGGAATGAGCCTCAAGGATTCCTCCAGCCCAAACCTTTCTGGGATTCTGGGATTCTGGGATTCTATGACTGGAGCAGGAGAATGCCCTGCCAGGCACTGAAGGCAGGAAATTGCTGCATTCCAAAGGTAAGAGGAGTTCCACCATTGGAAGAGCTGTCTCCAAAGGACCCTGTGCATTTTTCTCAGCTCTGTCCTGAGTTTGTATCCATCCTGCAGTGGCAGATTCCTCCTCAGCCCTAGCTTGTTGGGCTTGGTAGAGGAATTTCCACCCTAACACAGGAGGCCAGGCTGGGTGTTTGTAAAGATCCAATCCGTGTCTCTTCCCACAAGCTGGGAACCGAGCCGAGAGGGTGAAATTCCATATGACTCACCCATTAATTCCACCTTCATTCCTGTAATCTCCCTGATTGCAGAATTTTAATTGTCTCAGGAAGGGAAATCTCTCCCAAATTTAAGACGGTAGCCCCAGCTCCCCATCAAACCTGCAGCACAACTGCTGCTCTTCCCAAGTCGAGTGGAGCTGCTGCCGTCTCTCCTGATGATATATGAGGGTGTCAGGACTCGTTATGTCACATCAGGGGATGCAGTGGGACAAGAAGAGCTAATGGGATGAGGCAGGAGTAGTTTGGAAATGGAAGAGGAAAGAAGGGTTCTCCGTGCACCAGCGCACACATCTGTTTTGTGGCATAATTCAAATTAACTCAGGGGAATTCACTGCATCTCGTGTGTCTTCTGTGGTGACACACAACGCAGAAATGAAGGCTTGGAAAGCTTTTATGAAAGCTCAGCAGCCACAGTGGGTTTAAATTGCCTTTTCTTCATAAAAAAAAAAAAAAAAAAAAGAAATTCTGATGGCAATTTCCTACTCTTGACTGATTCGACATAATTTGTGCTTGCACTGATTGCAGTTCTAGAAACAGGAATTCCAGGGCTCTGTATCTCTCTGCCAAGGGAGGAGATGTTTAGCTCTTCACTTTTCTCCCGGATGAGATGTGAATCGCTGGCATTTCATCCCTAGGGATGCAACAGGGAGATTATTTCCAGGGTGAGGAAGTGGGATCTGGCTGCTGTTGGGC